>NC_067143.1:42094706-43376486 GCF_903995435.1 Acomys russatus | reverse complement strand
ACTACAGAAATAAAAATTAGTTGGTAAAGTATCTTCATAGTTGGTGGCATAATCTCCACTCAAATTATTTTTAAAATCACCAGTATATATAATATGATGGTCATCTATTGTCCTAGACATATCAGGTCTATGTTTAGTGTCAATAAATTGTCACAGAATAGAATTTAAACTATAGAAAATTCTGCAGTTGTAGACAGATTTTCTACTGTCTGGAAAAAACATAAATGCACCCACCATATCTTAATGCTTTATATCCTGTGCAAATTTGGGCATATAAAAAACATACTGGTTAATTTACTTCACAAAGACCATAAACTTTCCCCCCATAGCTACTTCAAATCCAAATGCACAGTCCACTGACACCTGACCCCAGGCAATGACCAGATCTGTTATCCTTGGTAACAGTTGCTGCAGCTTGCCTTCACTTGAGGGAATTTTAGACACATGAGTCAAGTGCAGCTTTTTATAGAATAGATGCTGATAGTCTCCGCTGAAACGAGAGTACACAGATACAAGATAATAATACAGGCAACTGAGTTGACTTAAGTGAAAAAAAAAAACCTATAAAACTTTACAAAGGAACATAAAAGGTGTACAGATATATCATAGTCTTATATAGAATAAAATATCCATTATGCCTATCTCATATGTTTAATGAAATCTAATGTAGAACTGTGAAATTATTGGATGGAATCACTTTTAACTTATAGAAGTTATACAAGTTAAGAAGAATAATTTATAGTAATTACAAAAAAGTTTTTTTTTTAAAAGATAGGTAGATGGCTCCACTGATAAAGCACTTTCTAAACAAGCATTAAGAATGGAGTCTGCAACAGTAATTAATACAGCATGGTACTGGCATAAAAGTAGGCTGATTGAGCAATGGAATTGAAGACCCAAAAATAAATCCATACACCTATGGACACTTGATTTTTGACAAAGAAACCAATTCTGTACAGTGGTAAAAGGAAGCCTTCTTCAAAAAATGGTGCTGGTCTCACATGTGGACACATGTAGAAAAATGGAAGCAGATCTACATTTATCACCACGCACAAAAGAAAACCAGAGACACTAAATCTGTTAGAAGAAAAAGTGGGGACAAGAGCCTTAAACTCATTGACACTGGAGACAACTTCTTGAACAGAACACCAATAGTCAAGGCTCTGAAGTCAACAATTAATAAATTTGACCTCATGAAACTGATTTTTTTTTGTAATGCAAAGGACACTGTCAACAGAACAAAATGATAGCCTACAGACTGCGAAAAGTCCTTCACCAACTCTACATCATACAAAGAGCTAAGATCCAAAATATATAAAGAATTCAAGGAATTAAACACCACCAAACCAAATATCCCAATTAAGAAATACGGTTCAGAGCTAAACAGAGAATTCTCAACAGAGGAATATCGAATGGAGAGAAACACTTAAAGAAATGCTCAACATCGTTGGTCATCAGAGAAATTCAAAACAAAACAACTCTGAGATTCCATCTTACACCTACCAGAATGGGTAAGATCAAACATTCAAGTGACAGCACATGCTGGTGAGAATGTAGAGAAAAAGAAACACTCCTTCATTGCTGGTGGGAGTGCAAACTTGTACAACCACTTTGGAAATCAATCTGACACTTTCTCAGAAAATTGGGAATAGTACTACCTCAAGACCCAGCTATACCACTCCTTGGCATATACTTGAAAGATTATCCACCATACAACAAGGACATTTGTTCAGTTATGTTCATAGCAGCCTTATACATAATAGCCAGAATCTGAAAACAACCTAGACAACTCAGTTGAAGAATGGATAAAGAAATTATGGTACATTTACACTATGGGATACTACTCAGCTCTTAAAAACAAGAAAATCTTGAAATTTGTAGGCAAATGGATGGAACTAGAAATGATCATCCTGAGTGAGATAACCCAGACCCAGAAAGACACACATGGTATATAATCACATATAATTGGATATTAGCCCAACATGGATATCCTCTGAGAGTCTTTGCTTAGCATGGGATTGAGACAGGTGCTTGAACTCATTATTAGACTCTAGGTGAGAGTTATATGGATGAATGGGGAGACAGAAGGACCCAGATGGTCCAGGAACCACACAAGAAAACCATCAAGGCTGGCAGATCTGGACCCACAAGAGCCGGCACAAACTGCTGTACCAACCAAGGACCATGCATGCAGAAAACCTAGACCTCATATTCAGATCTAGCCAATGGACAGCGCATTCTCCACGGTTGTGTGGAGAGCAGGGACAGCCTCTGACATGAACTCTGGTTCCCCTTATCTGACCTATTCCTCTTGCTGGAGAGGCCTGGTGGCACTCAGAGGAAGGGGAAGCAGGCTATCTGGATGAGACCTGATAGGCTGTGATCATATGGTAGGGCAGGAGATCCCCTCTGTCACAAGTCTAGGGGAGGAGAATAGGGTGAAAGAGAAGGGGGAGAACAGGAAGATATAAGTGATGCATAACAATTAAAATGTAATCTGAATAAATTATTTTTTAAAAAAGAATGGAGTCTGAACTCCACACCCCAAACTGATATAAGAGCAGGCCTGTTGCCACATATAATCTCAGCCCTCTGCAGGCAGAGGCAGGAATCAATCACCCGGGCCACCTACTCAGTTTACCCAGTCAACAGCTAGATCTGGGTTTGCCTCAATAAATAGTGAACAGTCATCTACAAAAACATTAAATGACATCAGGTCTCTACACGTGCCTGTGCCACAAACACATGTAAACATATACACATATCACACTTTGAGATATAGAAAAGTAGTCTATTAAAAGAGCTTTGCCAGCTGAGATCAGATGTTAGAAGAAGAGGGCTCCCTATCTAAGGACTGAGTTGGAGGGAGAGAGGATGAAAGAGGGTGGAGGGTGAGATCAGGAGCAATGGGGGAGGGGGCTACAATCAGAATGTGCAGAATTCAAACTGCTGAACAATCAGATAACTTATATTGTTAATCCAACTACATGGCAATAACTCTGAAACAAGCTGAGACATGAATGTCTATGCAAAGACAAGGCTTCTTATTGGTTACAGAATTCCTGTGACTTATCATAAATACTATTCTTCTTATTGCATGAATAAAGACTTACAGATGTCTTTCTTCTGCTCATATAAAGAGCAGAGAACCAGCTTTAATTGTTCTGTACACCCCTCATACTTCATATATTTATAATTTTAGGACCATATAATACTTGTGAGAATTTATATGTTTTCAGAACAAAAGAAGTGGACACTGATGCTGGATCAGGCCTGACAGGATTCATTCCTCTCAGCACGCTGTACACTGCCATTCTGCATCCTTCATGTTCCAGCACCAAGTGCTTCAGTTGCTGTTCCTCATGAGAACAGGACAGCTCCTAGGAAAGCTTTGAAGAAAGCTTCTGATCCCAATTGGTCCAGCATTTCAGACTGTCTCACAGAGGACATCCATTAAGCCTGAAATTTTTCAACAATTAGAATCTGGACCACAAATACTATTCCTAGCTTGTTTACCCACTTTTCCCCAATTTTATTTGGGCCCTACAAAAGTATTATTCATCCCAAACCAGCTGGAAGAAACCTTAAGAGAATGATGCCCCGTTTCTCTTAGGGGGGTTGGGTAGGTTTTTTGGTTGTTTTCTTGGGCTATAGGTGTTTATTTTCACTGGGAGTTGGTCATAAATTATTGTTGGTCTTATTCAGAGAGAAAATGAGGTTAGACTCAGGGATGTCTCCCTTTTCTTTTATCTCTCTTTCTTAGGTATGGAGATAGAGGCTGAAAAGTAAGAAAAGGGAGTATAGAAAGATATAGGGATGATAGGACAAAAAATAGATTACTGAATCTACTCCTCAACTTAAGGCTTTAATTGCTACTCACAAATAAGGCTATTTTTAATTCATTGGTCAAAATTTTGTATACTGATGCAAGATAAGTTTAATTTTGATACATTGGTGTAGAATGCAAATGTAAGATTAATCTTCACACACATTGTATGTACTTCTATTCTAACATGAGGTATTTTACCCGTACAGCACAATTATAATACATGGTTTACTTCCAACACCTTGAAAGTGCTATTGCAGGCTGTTTACGGTAATGAAGTAGAACACTTTAATTGTTACTTGATCAAATCATAGTCATGACAATTACTATTCTATTTTTATCACAAGAATATACATCATAGGTTTAAGAGATAGATATGATTCTATCGATAAATAAGGCAAAATAGATAAGGTCTTCAAAAACTCAGAGACCTCCAGAATATGGCATTTAAAGATGTTTTTATTACTTTAATGACTCTTTGGCAATAAAACAGGTTAACTCCTGGCAACACTCATCCTACCTCAAAGAAGATGATAAGCATCAAAGAACCTCCTTATGGAGATGGCTTCAAATGTGGCAAACCAGCCACTGCACAAATTGCCCTCATTTTGGCCACAGACAAAATTCTTCCTAAAAATGGGCAACCTTAGATACAGGCAGAGTCGACGGGCAAACTCTGCTGAGACAGGGTAAGCAAGTCCTCAATAGATCCTGCCTCACAGATATGTCTGTCAGATACACTGGGCCAGAAGGCTGAAGATGATGCTCCAATGTTATAGAGAGTTTTGGGTGATTCTTCAGGCAGCAAACTGTCTCTGTCATTTTTCCACATTGGAAGCTGCTAATCTGCACTTCTGTTTCACTGAGGTAATTAATTTTATTCCTTCTCAAGTCTCTGATGTGGTTGAAGACCAGATAGTTTAAGTTTTACAATTAAGCTTAGTTGTTTAGGGGTTAAGTTGTTTTTAGGTCTAGATATATGTTTTAAGTTGATAGAAGTGAGATATAATAGATATTGATTTACATTCACAATTTATTTATTTATTTATTTATTAGAGCCCCAGCACCTTTAGTTTTTCTTCATTTTTTTTCAATTTTTATTTTTTAAATAATTAATTCAGATTACATCCCACTTGTTATCCCCTCACTTGTATCTTCCTGTTTTCCCTTCCCTCCCTCTTTCATCATATTCCCCTACCCTACCCAGACCTGTGACAGAAGGAACCTCCTCCTCTACCATATAATCACAGCCTATCAGGTCTCATCCAGATAGCCCGCTTCCCCTTCCTCTGTGTGCCACCAAGGGGAAGTGGCCACATAGGCTGTACTGAATATGAGGTCTAGGTTACTGTATGCATTCTCCTTGGCCACTACAGCAGTGTGTGCAGGCCTTCCTGTGTCCAGATCTGCCATTCAGAATTTCAGATGCATCAAGATAGGAATGAGTTTTCTTCAAGGTTGCCAAAGGCAAATATCCAAAACACTATGAATGAACATAATGTTTATATAATTCCTGATTGTTTTGTGGTTCTTCTTGCTGTATGTATTTTACTGTATATATTTGGAATAATATAAACGTATATTTAAAAGAGAAAAATGATAACAAAAAAGAAAAGAGCTTTGCCAGTTCAGACATTAAATCTTTAATGCTGTAGTAACAAAACAGATATAAAGCTATGCCAATGGGACAAAGTTATAAAAGAGAGTAAAGTGTTTGTCAGAACTAAATCTATGATGCATGTCACATTCCATTCAAGTGAAAAATATTGTCAAGTCAGTAAATTTTTAAAAACAAATTACTCCGTTATTAAGTAATGTCAAGGGTCCCACTTTACACAGCTAAGCATAGATTCAGGTGGCTTTGTTTATAAATGTGACTAGTTAGATAAAAATTTGATATTAATGTTTGAAAACAACTTATAATCTTGGTAATAGAGAATATCTTTTAAATGTTTTTTTAAAAACAGAAACCAGAATAACTACTGAGAATTAAAAAGTTAAAAGTTTTTAATTATATATGAAATTAAGAAAAATAAGTCAAAATTAAAATGTATCAGAAGAAAGCATCTCTCAACATATAGTGATCAAAATGTTCTAAAACATAAATCTATACAAATGAATTAAATAGGATATATTAGAAAAGAAAAGAACAGTACTTTTTTTAAAGACAAAAAAAATTTACATGGGCAGACATGGCAATAAAAACAATTACCAATCCCAATCAACCTCAATTTAAAGCAAAATGTGTAAAAAGTACTAAGACCATTTCTCACACTTAATTTTTTTAAATACTAAAAAAGTCCATATTGGTGAGAAATGCATAGAAATGAGACTGTCACATGAAGTTCTGGTAGGATACATCACAGAGACTTATGAAAGAATGATACAACAGCATCTTTTAAATTTATTTTTATTAATTTATTTAGATTACATCTCAATTGTTGCCTCCTCACTTGTACCCTCCCATTCCTCCCACCCTCTCACTTTCACCCTATTGCCCTCCCCTACGTCGGTGATAGAAGGTATCTCCACCCTGACAATATGGTCACAGCCTATCAAGTCTCATCCTAGTAGCCTGCTTATCCTTTCTCTGAGTGCCACCAGACCTCCGCACCATGGGGAGGTGCTCAAATATGGAGCACCAGAGTTCATGTCCGAGTCAGTCCCTGCTCTCCACACAACTGTAGAGAATGTCCTGACCATTGTCTAGATCTGAATATGGGTTCAATGTTTACTGCATGTATTGTCCTTGGTTGGTGCAGTGGTTAAGCACACCCCCGAGGTCCAGATCTACCTGTCATGATATTCTTCTTGTGGGTTTCTAGGACCCTCTGGGTCCTTCTATTTCCCCATTCTACCATCTTTCTCTCATCTAGAGTCCCAATAGGAAGTCCCCACATCTATCCCTGGTAAGTGAAGACATTCATGAGACATCCCTTTTGGGCTAGCATCCAGTTATAAGTCAATATATACCATGTGAGTCATTCTGGGTCTGGGTTAACTCACTTAGGATGATCATTTCTAGTTCCATCCATTTGCCTGTAAATTTCAGGATTTCCTTGTTTTTAATAGCTGAGGAATATTCCATAGTGTGAATGTACCACAATTTCTTTATCCATTCTTTGACTGAGGGACATTTAGGTTGTTTCCAGGTTCTGGCTACTATGAATAAGGCTTCTATGAACATGGTTGAGCATATGTCCTTGTTGTGTGGTGGAGCATCTTCTGGGTATATTCCAAGGAGTGGAATAGCTGGATCTTGAGGTAGTCCTATTCCCAGTTTTCTAGAAAGCTCCAGATTGATTTCCAAAGTGGTTGTACAAGTTTGCACTCCCACCAGCAGTGAAGGACTGTTCCCCTTTCTCCACATCTTCTCCAGCATGTACTGTCATCTGAGTTTTTTATCTTAGCAATTGTGATGAGTGTAAGATAGACTCTCATAGTTGTTTTGATTTGTATTTCTCTGATGACTAAGGATGCTGAGCATTTCTTTAAGTGTTTCTCAGTCATTCGATGTTCCGCTGTTGAGAATTCTCTGTTTAATTCTGAGACCCATTTCTTAAATGGGCTATTTGGTTTGGTGGATTTTAATGTCTTGAGCTCTTTATATATTTTGAATATTAGACCTTTGTCAGATGGAGGGTTGGCGAAGATCTTTTTCTACAGCATCTTTTAAATTTAAGAAGAAACACAATGTTCTAGTTTGCTTCCTGGTGCTACAATAAACCCCATGACCCAGAACAACTTGGGGGAGGAAAAGGTTAATTTGGTTTACATGTCTTGATCACAGTTTGTCTTTAAGGGGAGTCAGGACAGGAAATCAAGCAGAAGCAGAGGTGGGCATCATGAAGGAGAGCTTCTTACTGGATGGCTTCCTTTGATTTGCTCAGTTAGCTTTATTAGACAGCCTGGACTCACCTGCCCTGAGATTGCACCATGTAGAACGGGCTGGACCTCTCTGAATCACAAGGAAATGCCTCTCAATATGCCCACAGACCAGTCTGATGGAGGCAATTTCTCAAGTGAAGTCTCCTCTTCCCAATGATGTCAAGTTGACAACCATGATCAACCATTACACAGGGCAGAGGGGTATGGCTTGGCCTTATTTGGCTCTGACAAATATGCTTAGTGATATATATGCCTTTTGGCACAGAACCATAAGCTTAAAGGTTTCCAAGACATTATTGTTTTTAACAACAGGACATTATATAAGTAATGTGACTGCTCGGTAGTTAGAGAAGTGATTAGACAAATTGTTGCTTTCCTGTACAGCAAAGTCAGGCAGCTTGAGAGAAGGCTGTGTACTGACTGATAGGAAAAAGTTCCTGACACGTTTGAGTAAATGTAAGATAACACAATAACATGATATTTAGGTTGGTTGCCTCAGTTCGTATTTCAGTACGTTTCACAAAGAGCCAGCAAATAAAGCAGACAGGGTTTGAATGCACATATTTAGGCACATACATCAACAGGAAAAGCTAACACTAGAAATGTTAAAGTGGAAGACCAGCTGCCAACTTTCACTCTGCTCTTTATCTAGAAGCAGTGGGCTATAATCTAATTCGAATATCTTTTCATTTTACTACTCAAAACTATCATGGACAGTGAATATTTATAAACTATAAGTTCATGAAAGCACAAATTCATTAATATCTGCTACACACTTTAAAATTTCCTTAATTGTGCCTCTATATATGAGTATAGAGTAACGAGTAGTAATTTGTAGTGCAGTAAACATTAACTAACAAAAGAGCTTGTAGGTCACAGTTATGCTTAGTACAGAGATGCCTAAGGTGTTTTAAAGCATCCAACAAATGGGAAAGGAGGAAGTCAAATTATCCCTATTTGCAGATGATATGATAGTGTACATAGGTGACCCCCTATTTAAATTTTTTAAATTGCTATTTCTTGACTTTGGAATAACACACACACACACACACACACACACACACGCATATATATATATATATGTATATATATATACATATATATATATATATATATATATATATATATATATATATATAAAAGTTTTGTTCCTTATGATAGTGTGACTAGGAGGTTGTATAAGCTTTAAGAGGTGAGGAAATCTTTAAAGTCATGTCCATTCAAGTGAGCACCTTCCAGTAACCACTATTACCAAGGAGTGAGTCAGCTGACCACAAATCGAAGCCTCTAAACATGTAAGGCTGACCAAAACCTTTTATTACATTGATTATATCAGATAATTGCTAGGGTAGTGAAAACCAAATAATGCAGTATTTGTGCTACTTATAAAATTACTTCTTACTATGTCAGAATCTTTGGCACAATTGTAATAGTAGAGTAGTAGCTATCTTGTCTTCTGGTTTTATTACTGGAAAATGCTATTATTAGTGATACTGTTTTTGTCCTTGAATGCAAATAAACAGTGTCTATCACACTAAGAAATTTTGTTTAAAGCAACAGCCTACAGACTGGGAAAAAATCTTCACCAACCCTACATCTGACAAAGGTCTAATATCCAAAATATATAAAGAACTCAAGAAATTAAATACCACCAAACTGAATAACCCAATTGAGAAATGGGGCTTGGAACTAAACAGAGAATTCTCAACTACCAATAGGTTATTCATCTTTTTTTAGAAGGGAAAATATCCTTAGTTTAAATATGTTGATTTGTAAATAGTGTTTAAGAGAATTTTTAAAGATTTATTTTTTTTATTTTTAATATATGTAGATGTTTATGTCTGTATTTACATGTATTTACATGTGGTATGTACATGTGAGTACAGGTGTCCATGGAGAATAGAGGTTTTAGAGCTCTACTGCTAGACTGACAGACAGTTATAAGCCAGCTCGTATGAGTGCTAGGAACAAAACATGGGCCCTCTGGAAGAGCAGAAAGTACTCTTAATCAGTGAGCCATCTCTGCAGTCCCTTAAGTGAAATTTTAACCACTATGAGAGTCTATCTTTTCATTGGATGCACTATTTAAAGTTACTTCTAACAATACATGATGGGATTTTTAAAAATTAAAAACAAAGTTGTTTAGCCGGGCATGCTGGCACACGCCTTTAACCGCAGCACTCAGGAGACGGAGGCAGGAGGATCTCTGTAAGTTCAAGGCCAGCCTAGTCTACAACATGAGTCCAGGAAAGCCAGGGCTATACAAAGAAACCCTGTCTTGAAAAACAAACAAACAATAGGATGTCCTCCCCATGTCCCAGTTTCCTGGTAAGTGAAGACTTTCATGGAACATGCCCCTTGGGCTAGTATGCAGATATAAGTGAGTATATACCATTTGACTCTTTCTGCTTCTGGGTTAACTCACTCATTATGTTCATTTCTAGCTCAATCCATTGGGACTCTAGAAGAGAGAAGTATGGGAGAATAGCAAAGTAGAAGGATCCAGAGGGTCCTAGAAACCTACAAGAAGAACATTATGATAGGCAGATTTGGGTCCAGGGGTCCCGCTCAAACTATGGCACCAGCCAAGGACAATATAGGCCATAAACTTCAAACCCCTACCCAAATCTAGCCAATGGACAGAACATTTTCCACAGTTGAGTGGAGAGTGGGGTATGACTTTCACACGTACTCTGGTGTCTCATATTTCACCACATCCCCTCGATGGGGAGGCCTGGTGGCACTCAGACGAAGGATAGCAGGTTACCAAGAAGAGACTTGATACCCTGTGAGCATATACAGGGGGAGGATGTCCCCCTCAGGCACAGTCATAGGGGAGGGGAGTAAGGGGAAAATGGGAGGGAGGGAGGAATGGGAGGATACAAGGAATGGGATAACGATTGAGATGTAACAAGAATAAATTAATAAAAAAAATTTTTAAAAAGAAAAACAAACAAACAAACAAAATCTCCCAAAAAAAGGGTTGTTTGGAGCTGTCTGTGACCACGATGGGTGCACTCGTGGCAGCAGTTAGATAGGCATGGCACTAGAGTAATAGCTGAGCACTCACATCTTCATCCACTAGCATTAGGCAAAGGGAGCACTAACTGGGAGTGGCAGAAAGAATTTATTTTCATATTATACTTACAACCTTTACATTTGTTTTCTTATTCTTCATTCCTGGCTCCTTGATTTTGTAAAGTGTCATACTCCATGATAGTATGGTATCCTATAACATATGCATTCAACTGTAAGCTTTCACTATTAATAACATTTAAAGTTAGCTATTTTTTATTCACTTTGTTGCATAACTAATATTTCACTGACATAACTTAAGGTTGGCATCCCTGTTTACATTTTAACTTCCGATAAGTTAAATTGTAAGAACGGGCTTTTATGCCTACCACACATTTCTGAAAACTTTAATTCAATTTCATATATTTCAACTATTTTAGGAAGTGTCCTCAAATTTTTCAATGTTGAAGTAAAGTGAAATTTTGTTACTAGAATTTAGTTGTGCTTATTCCAACAATAATAATGCAGCTGACTGTAGAGAAGAATCTTCCAAACAGCTTCCCTTGAGCTTTTCAGTCCACACTCACATTCACACAGGCTCTCTATTTGTGCCTTTTAAGTTTTATGTCAGTTAGTATTTTCATTTGTACAAAAAGAGGCAATATAAATAATCATGCATATCCAATCCTCTAAGCCGAGTCCTACAATGTAGCAAATCATCACAAGAGTATATTAGGGTAATCCTGGTTGAGTTTTGTTTGATGGTCAGGCAGTATTTTATCATAGAAATAGTAAAATGTCTCCAGTTTTTCATGTTGTAAAATTATTGAAAGGATGGATGCCTTTCCCGACCTGAAACATAACTCAGGGAGGAAAAAAAAACTTTTAACACTAATTCCCACAGAATAACATTATTAGTTACTTGCTTAAATCATAAAAGTGATGCATAGAATCCCACAAGTATTGTTTAACTAGTTATGTGAATATATTTAAAAGAAATTTTAAAAGAAATTGAAAATTAAAACTAGATGCAGTTTACAGCATGTGCAATTTACCAAGAGACCAGCCGGAAGGAGGCAGCCTCTACTAAGGAACTGAACCAGGATTCAGGTGGGCGGCTGAGATGCCTCCATGGATGCTCTGGCCTAACAGCTCTCACTAGTGCCTTTGGAGCATCTGGCAGCACATGTCCTACCAAATATGCCAGCAACTAGGACATGAATGTTTTCTAAATTGCACACATTTCACGCCAAGAAGAAAGCAAATTGTACCCAATCCTGCAAGATGTAAAAAAAGAGAATGAAACATTATTTTCAAAAGCTTCAATGGATAGAGTTCTCCAAAGATAAATAATTGTGCATTGAGTAGAATCATTTTATTGTAAGATACTTGGCCCTTTCAGAAATTCATTGGTTTCAAATGATGAAGTCCTGTTTCTATCTCCTTTAACTACATACTATGTAGCATCTCCTTTGGAAATCACGCGTGGCTGGAGATTTCTTTGCTGCAAATGAAAGAAAACCTCTGCTCATCACTGCATCTCTTTCCTTTTAACAATCTTTTTGTGTGCAGTGCATGCCTGTGTGCTGGTGTATGGGAGGGCCAGGGCTTAAGGTGTGGTCTCTTCCTCTGTCACTCTCCACTTTCTTTTTTTAGATAGGATAGCTCACTGAACCTGGAGATTGCTCTCTTGACTAGGCTAGCTGACCAGCAAGCCCTGAGGATTTAGCTGTCTCCACCCTATTAGTGTTTAGAGACAGGCATATGCTTCAATGCTTAGACTTTTATATCCATGCTGGGGATGCAAACTCAGGTTTTCATACTTCTGTGACATATACATTAGCCACTGGACCTATCTTCCCACTAACTCTACCATGTTGGCATGTATTCTCCCAAAGGATTCACAGCCTAGTAGATTAAGACAGCCATCAGCACATGAACACTGTAACTCTTTACTCTTTGCAAAATAATTAATCACTCTGATTCTCAGTTCCTAGATGCCCAATATAGACACAATGGAAGAAGAAAAATACTTGAATTATTATGTTTGAAGAAAGACGGATATATAACTCAGTTGAAAGCAATCCTCAATGAATATCAGCTATGAAAATGATATCTTAATGTTATTAGAATATAAGGGTCTTTTTTATAGTGAGCAGCAAGTCTGGGCTTATTTTTTTTCAAATGAGCAAATATTTTGCAGCTGCATAAGCTTCTAACTCTCATACCATCAGAAAATCTCGGTTTTGTACGTTTCAATTGAGACAGTGATGGCCTTTGTTAGCTCACTGTTCCGATCTAGCTATAGGGGAGTCTCTGAGTGAATCTAACACTGTTTTCAAGGACAGTAGGTGCCATTCTCTATGGGTATAGAGTTGGCAATGGTTACTGAGAAACTTTCTGCTCTAGTTTCTAAGGTACATGGTCTGAAAGCCAACTATAAAGCAGCAGGAGAGGATGTCAGAGGTAAGCCAGACTGAAGTGTCAAGAGGAAAAAGAGTCAAGTGAAGCCAAGGCAGACCAAGGGTGAGCCCTAAAATTATCCCCTGAGGATCATTCTCCAGCATAAGAACTGGGAACGTTTCCTCATGACAACCTCAGAGTATACATTAGAGCAGGGAGGGAACAGTTGAGCAATCCGTATCAGGACAGCATGGATACCTATCTGGAACCTCCTGCAACCAGTGTTCTGTGACGTCCCCTGCGCTGAGACGTCAGTCTCTGTCTTGGTAGTTATATTTGTGCCCTGCAAGTTATGAGTGGACTACACAGAAATGCCTCTTAAATTATTCTTGATGCTCCCCATTCCTAATTTTGCATTCATTTCTTTATGCTGTCCGTGGGTTTATTTTCCATTATCATTGGAACCTACAGGTCTCAGAGCATTTGTACTCAAATTGGATAAAATCCTGGGCTCCAAGCCAAATTCCCTGCCTGAACACACCAGTGGCTGGACAAATAATAACGGAGAGCTCTCTTTTGATATGATTTTATCATTTGTTCTTCACAAAATACAAAGGCTGCTTCATAAAAGTGGGTCCTGTGTTTCTTCCTGTAAACCTGGCCCTGGCTTTGTCTGGTGTTTTATCCAGTAGCCAGGAGTCAATTTTTGGACCTAGCCTGAACAGATTCTGCCTATATGAGCTTTGTTATTTATATCTCCCCAAACTCTTCAGATGAGTTCAGGTTATGGCAGCAGAGAGATGAAGGAGATGGGAAACTAACTGTTGGCCTTTTTGAAATACCAAAATGTCCTTCACAAGAAACACCAAACAAATGACCCTCCCGAATGAAATATGTAGCAATTCATGAAATCTACTCTGTTCCTAGGAAAGCAGTCAGAACCAATATTCCCTACAATGTTCACTACTGTGAAAACATTGTGTGGGCGTAACAGCACCAGCCTTGTTACCTTTAAGTCAACATGGAAATGAGCTATGCCAACCTCGGCCTCCCGTTTGCATACATATGATGAATAAGTACAAGTTTAACTCTCTTAAAGTGTTATGTTTTAGCTATTGAAAAACTTTTATTTAGAGTAGGGATTTCAAAACAAGCATTTAAGTGTTTAAACATGTTTTAATATCATCTCTACTATTTTCTACCTGTATACCCCACTTCAAACAAACTACTTACTTTTGTTTTGTTCTTTTATGTCAAACAAAGAATATTTCAAAATGCCCGTCTGCCTAGAATATTCTCTACCCTGATATTCACTAGAATGATTCTCCTGCTCTTCAGAGTTGCTTGCTTAAATGTTAGCTTTTAAATAGATTTTTTTCCTGATTATTTTACTCAAAATTACACTCCCATCCACTCCTTTTTCTACTTAGTTTGCTGGTCTATGAACACATTACCTCTATTAACTATCTTTCTACCTACATATGTACATATTTATATCATTTCAACTCATGTATTCCTATTGTTCTCCCCAGAAACACAATGTAAGCACTCTGGGCTTCGTCTATCTAGTGACATAACTTTAACATTAGATTATGCCTAAGTACATCTCTCTGCTCTAATTAAGAATCTGTTGGAATAAAGCAATCTTTGATCTCTATAGAGCTTATGAAACCAAGGCTCTGTTCTCACCTTATTTTCTGTCCTGATAATTTACAACAATGGTCAGAAAAATATTAGAATTGTTTATCAAGTGACTTTGTTTCTTATGGAAGGAATAAGTGCTTATCAATAACAAGCAGCAGACATGGGGCAAGTTGGAGAGAAAGACTGCAATGCTGTGAGTGCCATGAGGTATCTTTTCACTGATCTGCCCAGCCCGATACATGACATACAGTACTAAGATGAGCACCTGCATGTGGTAAGCACTCAACAATTCCCCAGTGAGTTAATGGCTAAAGATACAATGGTTCATCCTTATGTCTCCTCTGAGAGCTGTTGGCAGATCTTAGTAGTGTAACAAAGGGGATTTATGTTATCACCAAGTGAGGCTACAGCTTCAGTATGCATTTACATGTGACCAACCCCTGCTTCTCACTCCTCTAAATAAACCGGAGAAGAAACAACATCCAAAAGCATCATATGTCTGGTGCCTCCAGGATTTGTAGTTAGTCAGGTTGATTTGAATCCCAGTTCCCTCACTTGACTAAGAACACAATGTTTAGCTTTTCTAAATTTTAATTTCGTCTTTTGTGCACTAGAAATTATCCTGCCTAACTGAATAAGGTCTAAATAAACAATGACTTGATGTTTTTAAATTTAAAAACTCATCTGGGTACTTCACAATGTGAAGAATGTAATGAAAGCATAAAACTGTTATTATTAGATGTCAATACGAGTATTGGTTCAATGATACAAACAGAAAAAAATTGTTTTAGACATTATTTTAAAACAGCATCCCATCCTTTGTAGTTAAAACTAAAATTTATCTAAAAGCCAATTTGAAAAATATCTATAATTCAGTTTAAAATATATGAGTATTTTAAAAGTAAGCTAGATTTAGGGAGTAGAGAGATTGCTTCTAACATTAAAGAAATGTTTGTCTTCTTCATTAATATAGACCTTATATGTCTATATGAATACACAATGGAATTGCAAATCTCCAATAATAATAATATAAGTCATGTCTAAATAAGTGATATATTAAATACAAAATGTTTAATTACTCAAAGATCATTCTCAGACAAAAATACACACAAAACAATACCTTTAAGCTCCCATTTTAAGCACTACTAACATGAATCTGGTGCTCCTTTACCCTACTAACATGAATCTGGTGCTCCTTTACCCTACTAACATGAATCTGGTGCTCCTTTACCCTTCCATGGCTAGAAAGACTACCTCAACGTATGTAAATATTTTCTGTGTAAAACCTTCACACGAATGAGATCAACACGTATTAGGGTTTTCTTTGCTGAAGATCCTGGAAGTGGTTTATGAGAAATCACTTAATCTCATTATTTAAACATAAAAGGGATATATTGTACAGAAAAGACTAGGCACACATACAATAATAGTAATCCCTGCTTATTCACCTCTGATCTGTGTACATATGTTTTGTTTTGTTTTGTTTTGTTTTTTAAATGATCCTTTCTTTCAAAGCTTACACCAACCTTGAGGGAAAGTATTAACATCATAAGTTTATAGGTGAGACAACAGAGATACTGGACTATTTCTGTAGAAAGCATCCACAGGATTCACACTCACCTGTATCTTTTCTGTGTCTTGTTTTCATTTGATCCTTTATGATTGTCATTCTAAGAGCTTTGTAACATCACACTCAATGAATCCCACTAATTTTCTATGTTACCTTAAGCAACTTCAAATACATTTATATTAATATAACTCAAGAGGACTGTCTCTACAAAGTAAAAATGTGTGAAGAAAAATAGGATAGCAGGCTACCTAGAAGAGACTTGATACCCTATGAGCATATACAGGGGGACGAAGTCCTCCTCAGTCACAGTCATAGGGGAGGGCAGTAAGGGGAAAATGGGAGGGAGGGAGGAATGGGAGGATACAAGGGATGGGATAACCATTGAGATATAATATGAATAAATTAATAAAATATAAAAAAATGAAAAAAGAAAAACGATGAATTAAAGAACTACAGTAACAACCCCTTGAATGTGTTCAGTGTGTATTCAGTGTGTTCCAGATAGAAAAGGCTGCAAACAGGACCTGTTTGTATAATTATGGTTTAAGTTACACACTTCACATTAAGATTACAGAGACCAAAGCATAGTCCAGTGTACCCATACAATTAAAAAAATCAAATTTTCTAATGGTATTAACTATTAAAATTCCATTTGATTTCTCCTCCTCCCCAGGAGCAACTTGGGATTCTACAGAATTGACACTTAGTATTTGTTAAGTATAAAATTCTTGCAAATTCTAAGAATAAGGCATTTAAAATAATTTCCTTTTCCCTTTTCTAATTATTTTAAAATCAACTTAATTATCATTTCATCTTTTGGAAAGTAGCCAGACACTTGTCCCTCGTTGACAGGATTTCTGCTTAACCTCCAATTTGCTGACAGGTTTAAGGTTTTTTTTTTTCCCACAGAAAAAAGACTTTAGCAGGGGAAGTTTTTCTCTCTATAAGCTGTTTTTAACTCCTTAGCTTCAGACACACTATGCAACCACAGCCAAAGATCCACTTGCCCACCTTTGGTTCTTGAAAATTCTGCATAAGTAACATTAAACCACAAACCTTATAGTTTCTCAGCATGCAATTATAGCATCTTTTGTCTGGTTTAGGCAGTTATTTGGAACAACAGAAATGAATCATTTTGTTTAATTCACTAGTTATATGCAAAAGTGAGGCAGTGTACTCATTAGTATAAACAAGGTCTCACCCAAAATTCTTTCCTCACATTCATAAGTTGAATAAACTTTCTCACAATATAGCCCTGGGCATGATACCTGTCATAAAGCAAGGGCCACCTTATTGTAAACCATGGTGGTGATGCTGCTTGACCTCTGATCAGCTTATGGAACAGGTGTTACAGGAGAAAGTACTGGAAGGTAGACAAACATGTACAGACATGTGGGCCTCCTGATCACTGTACACTACCGCACTTCATCATATATTAAAAGCTCCTTGAGTATGTGTGTTGCGTCTTATTTGACTTTATAGCAGGACCCGGTAGGTGTTCATTAAATTTGATCAGATGGCCTCTTAGATACCCAGTTCACCATGGTTGTACTCTGAGTCCATAGCGTACAAGCTAAGCTTCTGTGAACTCACCTCTATGGAAAACAATATCTGGTGGATCAGGTGGGGAAACGGAAAGCCGGTTGATCAGATTTCCATAGCACACACCTTACGTACCTAGCACAGGGGCCGGAGAGAGATGGCTTGGCTGGTAAAGGACCCTGTTTCCAAGCCTCATGACCAGAGATCAATCCCCAAAACCCACTAGGTGGAATGAGAGAACTGATTCTCTCTGTTTGTTCTCTCTACAAGTGCACCATGGCACATGTCTGTAGACACACATACACATACATGTACATGCAACTAAAGAAATAAAATGGAAAAATAAATAAATGTGTTCAACAACTGTGTATCTGTGTTATCCTAAATGTAATTTAATATGTGGTTTCTCAGATTTTCCAACTTGAAAAAGAACAAAAAAAGATTAGATTCTATGCTAATATAGATCAAAACTCAAAATAAGATTTTTTTCCCATAAGCAGGCTACCAGGATGAGACTTGATAGGCTGTGACTATATGCTGGGGAAGGAGGTCCCCTTCTGTCACAGACCTAGGGGAGGCAAAAAGGGTGAAAGAGGAAGGGAGAGAAGAATGGGAAGATAAAAGTGAGGGGATCTCACAGGCACACAGAGCATGGCACTCTTGGGAGGCATGGCCTTGCTGGAATGGGTATGGCCTTGACAGACAGAGTATGCCACTCTTAGGTGGACTTTGATTTTTCATTGTATCTTCCTCCTGCCTGTGGATCAAGATGTAGAACCCCCAGCTCCCTCTCCAGCACCATGTCTGCCTACATGCTACCATAGACTAAACCTCTGAACTTGTAAGCCAGAGCCAGTTAAATGTTTTTCTTTATAAGAGTGACTATGGTCATGGTGTCTCTTCACAGCAATAAAAAACCATGATGAAATAGCATATGATGAAAAAGAGAATACTTATTATTTTTCCTGTTTATTAAAATATTTAAGATGTATATTTGAAAATGAGTTACAGTAAGCCTTATATTAAATTTGTTTTCCAGAAAAAAAAAAGTGAGGAGATAACAATTGAGATGTAATCTGAATAAATTCATTAAAAATAAATAAAAATATAAAATAAAATAAAATGAAAATAAATTTAAAAAAATTTTCCCCTTTGAAGTCAAGCAAAAGTAAAAAGAACCCTTATATTCCCCAAAACATTAAATATACTTTAAACTAATGTCTATAACAGAGATTAAATAAAAACACAGTGAAGCGATAGAAATGAATACACACCACTCACACACAATGTCAATACCCATTTCAATGTCAACTGCACCATGTAATGCCAAGTTATATTTACGAGTCACAATGTATCTGGCTGTGTGTGATCCAAAGAGGCTACTTAGTCAAGACATGAAAATAAATTTCCAACACAATCGTCTTGATAAAACAGCATATTAGCAGGTGAACAAAGAGAGCTCTAAGTGGTTGCTTTCCTTGCAGGAAAATGCTATGATATGGGTAGCATCCTGCTTAGCTTCTTGCTCGAATAGTGACACAAAATAGCCACTAACCATGGCGTACCCTATGAACATTCACAATCTTATTGTGTTACAGGCACTAGGAATCATGTCCACTGTTATTTATTTACAAGCCAATCTATAGCAGCTTCTCTCCAAAACTGCAGAGTTGTTTGTGCCCAAACTGTCCTAAAGAGTTTACATATGTTGTCTTAAGCATTTGCCAAGATGTTTCATTCTCTGATCTTTTTCACATCCACATTCCCTGAGAGGATTATCTGTAGTACTAAGAACTCTGCTTAAAATCTAGTGATGTATTTAACTCTCATTATCCCTAGTTTATAGAAGAGGGAATTGAAAAGAGATGTCTAAAATGGCCTGCCATTTTCAAGGAGCAATAGGCAGAGCTGGGTTGAATAACTACCTTATTATATTACCCCTCAACTTCAGATTGCACATTTGGAAGGGATACCTGAAATGCACCCCTTCTTTTCATCTTTATACCTCTATCCAAGTTAATTATTTATAAACATGTAATTGTGTATGTGAGGTGGAGGGAAGTGCAGTGCCTGTAAAGGCCAGAAGAGGTCAACAGGTCATCAGATTCCCTGGATCTGGAGTTCCAGGCAGTCTAAAACTGCTCAACGTGGATGGATGCTGGGAACCAAATTCAGATCCTGTGAGAAAGCCACACATAGTTTAAACCACTGAGTTCTCTCTACTTTCTCTCTCCAGCCTAATCTCATTTTCTTTTTATCTGTATTTCTCAATTACTTCTAAATAATATTGTCTTAATACAAATTAAACACATCTTTATATAGAACTTAGATTGTTTCATTAATCTTTATCCATAAGCAGTGGTGTAGTAGTTATCGTATGGCAGACGTCATTGAGATAGGATAGCTGATTAGATTTTACCGGACTAGCATGAGAAAATGGAAGCAAGTGCTTCTTTACTGCCAGATGTTATAATTCATGGCATCTGCTCCCTCTACCTATCCAATTTGTCATCACCTATGCAACAGATCAAGCATGGCGTTTTGACTCTTAGTCTTATTGTATTCATTTTGAAAAAATCAATAAAACACATTATTTTTAGGGAGTTGTGAAGATTAAATAAGGTATCAGGCAATATTAAGCAGAGAGATGACACAATCATCTTTCTAGTTAAAAAAAAAAATGAGTCTAGGTTTCCACATAAAAATGCATTAGAGGGATGCAACACTGGAAAAAGCAGGGAAAGGTGGTCCCAGTGGACAGTGTTGTTGATCTGAAGCAGAACAGAAGCAATTAAAGAGGAAGCTCAGTGCATATTTACATGTCAGCAGACGAGATGGATACAGACGACAAGGAATAAAAAGGGCAAGATGGTTCATTTCTTACAGAATGCCTGAGTAAATACAGGCAGCATTGACACTGAAATAATAGCAGAGGGAAGATCTGTATGGGTGAAAGAAATGAGCGGATCCAACTAAGAACTCACTTGGAGACTGGAGAGCTGGCCAACCCATAAGGTACTCCATGTTTTTCATGGGCTTTTTTGTTTTGTTTTGATTTAATATTTTCTGTCTAAGTGAATTTTTTCTTTGTTTTTGGTTTTCATTTTGAGGGGCTTTTTGTAGTTGATTTTAAAATATATTTTATTAATTGATTCATCTTATATCTCAATTGTTATCTCACGTTTTTTGAGAGAGATAAAATGAACATGAAATTGGGTGGGCAAGGGGTGGGGAGGATCTTGGAGGGCTTGACAGATGGGAAGAACTGTCATCAAAAGAAGTTGTATAGAAATATTGAATAATAAAATAAGTCAGTTGTAGGATAAGCAAGATTAGCTCAAGGATAGAGTGTCTAGCCTGCAAGGGTCCTTGGTTAATCCCCAGTAGAGCTGGGGGAAAAAGAAATAATGTTAAGAAGCTCAGTAGAGAAGACCAGTGAAATGTCATGAACCATAGCTCACTGATCCCAGAGCATCCACTGAAAGAGCTGGCACGCAGCAGCAAGCACCTGTGATCCCAACACTAGGAAAAGGGGCGCAGAAGAATCCTTGGGAATTGCTGGCTCTGCCATCCAGCTAATTAGAAGACGCCAGCTTCCGTGAGAGAACTTTCAAATAACAAAACAAAAAATGTGGCAGAGAGCCATAGAAAAAGATACTCATGACCTCTGGCCTCCATGTGCATACACATGTAAGCGCGCGCGCACACACACACACACACACACACACACACACACACACACACACACACGAAAATATGATTTCATTTAATAGATCTCAAAAAGATACAGTGAAGGTTAGTAAGATCACCTTAGTTGACAGTAAAATGCATGGACATAAATAAGATTTCCTGGAACTAATAAAAGCATATGTTGGGAAGAAAAAGTTGGGAAATTAAAGTGTTGTTGTTTAAAATTGTTAATATGTATTCAGAACATACTCTGTACACAGCATTATGCTAAGTGCTTGACATACATTATCCTACTTAATCTTTACAACAGTTGAATTTTCTGTTTTAGTAGAGCATGAGACTTTAAATGGGCTAAGCAATCTGCAAAGGCCACATAGCTAATAACTTGAAAAGTAGGGCTTTGCTCTGACAAATGCCCTAGTCTGATACAGAAGAAGCTGTCAGAAAAGAAAAAAAAAAAAAAAAAAAAAACAGAATTAAGCATAGGAGTCTGGAAGAGGAGTGATTGATTGGCACATGAGATACTCATAAATGACAACTGTGGTGATTGTTGTACTTAAAAAATAAAATAGGGAACAAGTAAAATAAATGAATTGTCCACACTCTTCTAGAAATCTATTATGCACTGTTTAAATATATTTATGTATAAATATTTTACTTTAATTATACTGTTATAGCCTCAAGACTGACTCAAAATAAATTAAAATGCTTAGACTTCAAATAAAAATTATTTATTAAAGTTATTGTAGAGAATAAAAATGAAAAAATGACTAATTAAAAATCCTTCTGAAAGTTATAATTGTAGTTATTTTTTACATTTTACCACTCTACTTTCTGCTGCCATTTTTTTTTTTTTTTTTTTTTGCCTTTTCCTTTATAAAACCTGACATTATATCATAATCTCACAGTCTGAGTAACAACATAGCTTCTACGTCTACACTGAGAGATTTCTCTATTTAAAAATCCTATCATATTGAACATGGTTAGCTACAACTACAGAGCATGTATTAAATTCTCATGCTAATATACTTACTGAGAGTTCCAATCTGAAATATTTGATCAAAGATTTTTAATATCTACCAAAATATTGATGTGTAAGATTTTGTATTCTTCTTAACTTTCCCCCTCACATTTCTTAACACAGAGCTGCAGACAAAAAGGCACCTTAGATTTTACACATGTAGATGACTAAGATACTGATGTGGAAACTTGACAAAGCCATTGTCATCACACTGGCTTCACCAACTGGTAGGTTAAACAAAAGTCTCAAGGAAGCAGCCATCATTGTCAATATTATGGCAAATTATGAAGAAGAAAACACACAAAAGTAAAATGACTAGTACATATGTAAAATGATATTTTTCTCTTCCTTCCAGTCATACAGAAGTGTATACATTTCTTCATTATTTTTTCCCAATTACAAAAAAAAAAAAACAAACCAATTATAAGAACTGTAAAGATTGAGTTCTTAAACGACACTTTCAGATAACTTTTAAATCTAATTTTATAAACTTTATTTTAAAAGTAAATTCAAATACTGATTTGATATGAGGTGACCATGAATACTCAACTCTAGTAAATACTACGCTCCAGCCTTTTTTTCCCCACCCTTTATCGAACTCCAGCCAGGGGGTCACTTGCTTTATGAGCTCGGTGCATTCAATGATATGAAATGTTGTCATCTCAGATTCATAGTTCAGTGGGGCAGTAGTATATATTCAAGTAATGTTAGTGAACACTGGCTAGCCTCAGATCAAGTGTTATACTAGAAACTACCTTAAGCTAACTTAGATCTTTTGGATGAAGCCAATCTGAGGAGACAATTGAGTCCCTCTCTTTGTCTATTAGTCTGTTGAAACAATGGACCTCAAGAAGTAGAACTTCCCAGAACATTCACACTGTGATAAGGAAAAGGCTGAGAGTCTGGTTCCAGCCAGAGGAAGCTTGTCTTCCAGTTCTGACAGTTTGTCACGGTATCTTGCAGGGACTCGGCAGGAGGCAGAGATCTGCATACCTCCTGCCCTCTAAGGAAAGCTAACATTCTGTCAAGACCCTGAAAATGGACTCGACAGGTCACTAAACCCTGTTGTCCCATTCTTTTTGTGGCCGCACTGAATGAGGCTCCATTTTATGTTTTTCCCTAAACTTTTGAGGATGTTGCCAGCCAGAGCCTGTTAGTGCTGCCAGGAGTTGGGCTGTGAGCCTTAGCAAATATAGCAACACTAATTCAAAGTTCCTCAGTGTTCTCTGCTTTTTTCCTATGGGTCTTTACACTCATATTGATACTTTGCTCCACTACTGTTGCTTAAGCAACCAAGTCTTTCCACCATACAGATTCATTAGATATAACCTATATTATATTTTATGTGCAAAAGGTGTTAGCTGTCCCTCAGAGTGGATTCAGTGTGTGACTGTAATCATAAGTGGATTTCTTACAGGTTAGCATAACAGCTGATTAGCTTCATGTTTCTTCCACTTGACTGCAACAGTAACTGCCCAGATGCAGGTAATTTACCTTTCCTATGAATTTCAGAGGATTAAGATATTTCCCTAATGCATACACATGTGCTGCAGTATGCGCTTGTGTATGCTGCATATGAGCTGATATCTATAGTGTAATTTCCCAATTATAATTGGCTCTACACCTTCCTATGTATTATATTTATTTTTCTGATTAAACGGCAAACTCCCTGGGGTCAGAGTTCTTGTCTTAACCTTCTTCTGTAACCTCCAGGGTGCTAGAGGAGGATACTAATTAATTAACTGTTGATGAGTGATTACAATTCCAATACAATCAGCACTGGATCCCAGTTCACTAGCAATTTAAAATTGCTTTTCAAGCCCTTGTCTATGTGCCAAGAACCTGACAGTGAAGTAAGTTGTATAACCCAGCAGAAAGAAACGTTCTTACTATTTTCCAAGGAGCAAGAATCACCTGTATTCAAGGACTTCATTTTTTTTTTTCAGAATAATAATCTAAACTCAGAGACTACAATTTTCATGAAGATGTTTATTCTATTTTTAAAAGTAAATGAAGCATAACCATTCAATTTTGGGGTGGGGGTGGGTTCTGTGGCAGTATCCAAATTAACAACTCCAGGCCTTTCTCTGCTTATTAAGTCATTCTACCCTGAGTGAGGGCTGAGCAATTGGAAGTATGGAGACTTAACTGACAGTCTGACAAAAAGGAAACTGAGCAAGCCTACCAGAAATTTCTTCCTTTTTGGAAGTGATGGGCTGCAGGTAGCCACTGCCCTGGGAAGCCAGAGCCTTGGAAGGACCAGACTTTCTCAACCGAGGGAACGCTATGTGCAAACCTGGAGATGAGATCTGGAGTGGAATTTGATTGTGAAGATTACCTTAACTGACCCCGTGAGCTATCACAGCAATCTGTGTGTTTCTACCTGGCCTTCATCAGTAATAAAGGTAATATTTTGGTTTCATCTGCCACTCCTTTGTTTTCTTTCTCAAATTCTCAAAGCTTGGGCAGGGAAGAAGAGTTGTTTTTAGCAACTCCTCTCAGAGACCTAGAGACCAGATTAAGCAAAGTGAAAACAGCTTTGTTGAAACCATACTAAAACTACAAGTTAATATGCCCCGTCTGTTTTCCAGCATGTTCGTTGTTGTAATATCATGTCTTTGACTATTTTCCAAACAAGAAGTTGGAAGATGTTATTGAGAAAAGGAAAAATAAATGTTTTAAAGGTTTTTACTGTATGTCAGATTAATGTCTTATTATTGAGCCTGCTTGGAGGTAATTAAGCTGAATTTAAATGAACACCAAACTATTTTTAAATGATCAAGGGTTTTCAACGCAAAATAAAATGCAAAACTCATTTGCCTCCTTCTAACATTCTAGGGCATGAACTTAAGTGCTGTGAGCAGTTTCAGTTTGTCAAAGGCCAAGAGAGAGTATGATGACTCTCAAAAAAAGAAAAAATCTCCAGAAGGTAAGGCACTTTGAATGAAAAAAGACTGCTTCTCTAAAGATTGCTGTTATTCTCCACAGGATTCTAAGCATCATTATCTCTAGCTGGCAAGGAACGGACCCAATATGTCACTGGGAAATATGTCCTCAAATGAAGCAATGATGAGTGAGATGCTTGGTCCAAACCTAAAGCAGAAATGTTGCTTGTTTTCAAGGTTTAATAAGAAGATCCACACATCCCCACTGGAACTCTGGGATCTCCCAGCAACCCTGAAGTTCTTTGTGCTGCCTTGAGATTGAGAGCTTCAATTCTACACAGCCCAAAGCCAAGCTACAAAAATGTTATGTAACATGGCACCATGGACAATAAACACATCAAATGAAATGTTTTTAAAAGTGTATCCTAATTCTTTCTGTACTGGCTCGTCTTCTGTGTCAATTTGACACAAGCTAGATTCATCAGAGAGAGGGGAGGGAGAGAGAGAGAGAGAGAGAGAGAGAGAGAGAGAGAGAGAGAGAGAGAGAGAGAGAGAGAGAGAGAGAGAGAGAGAGAGAGAGAGGAGCCTCAGCTGAGGAAATGTCTCCATGAGATGCAGGTCTAAGGCACTTTCTCAATTAATGATCCATGAGGGAAGGGCCTAGCCTATTGTGGGTGGTGCCATCCCTGGTGGTGGTCCTGGGTCCTATAAGAAAGCAGGCTGAGCAAGCCATGTGAAGCAGCCAGGACCCTTTCATAGCCTCTGCGTCAGCTCCTGCCTCCAGGTTTCTGCCGTTTGATTTCCTGTCCTGACTTCCTTCAGTGACGAACATCAATGTGGAAGTGTGCACTGAAGACACCCCTTTCTCCTTGCTTTTTGCTTATGGTGTTTCATTGCAGCAATAGAAACCCTAACTAAGACACCTTCTGTATAAAAGAAACTAGCTCCAATTGGAGAGCTGTACCCCTATCATGGGAAAGGATTTTATGTGAGAGTCCTATAACAGATTCCAGACAACTATCACAGTTCTCCTTCTAAACTCTCAAAAACTTTGGGATATTTCCATTAAGAAAGCAAAGTATCCAGCAAAACTGGAGAATAGAGGAGAAAACTTGAGGGCCAGCCAGAAACCTTTCAAAAGAGGAAAATAATTATATTCCTGAGACAAGATGTAATAATTTACTAAAGTATGCTATGTTCTGATTTTTGAATCTTGTACTTTTATGTGTGTGTGTGTGTGTGTATGTATGTATGTATGTTTGTATGTATGTATGTATGTATGTATGTATGCATGTATGTCACCTGTGTATGGGTGTCTGTCGAGGTCAGAAGGGGGAAGTGGGTCAATAGAGATGAAGTTACTGGAAGTGTGAACCTGCTGAGAACTGAACCTAGGTCCTAGGACAGCTGGAAGTGCTCTTAATTGCCAAGCTGTCCCTCTAGCCTGACACCTTAACCTTTCTGTTGTATCAGTGTGGAGGAATCATCCTACTGTGATGTACAGTAAGGCCTCTGGCATCTGTCTCATAGTCTCCAAATGGAGCTATTTCAGGGTTATGTCTTAACCAACTGTTCAAAGAAGGCTGTGAACTTCATTTATTACTTCATACAAGGAGTTGAAAATTGGCCATTATTCTACTGTTTGCTCATGCTATTCTTTTGCTCAGATTAATATAAATTATCTGTCATGCCATGGCCCTGCTGCATTTTAAAGGTTCTTAAACATCCTTAATGCCTTCATTTTACTAAATGTAGAGGTGAAGCTGCACACCGTCTGCTGTCAGAGAACCATTACACAGCTTGACATGCAAAATGCTCCAAGATATTCTACAGTAACGAGTGTGCTCTGTTAATCACTTACCTCTTGACATTTCCTAAGAAGTTCTATTTTAATATCTCCTAAGGCATCTTTCTATAAAACACTGTTGAAAACAAGACACTAATATATAGATATATTTTATTAACGACAGAATTATCAGCAATTTGTATGTTCTTCTACATAATCTCCACCTAAATCTGAAATTTCCATATTCAGACATACTAAAAGTAATTCTTTAAAAGCACATCTACTCCCATCAGGATGATGTGTGCTACATGTTGCTGTCTCTAGATCTCTGTCTGAACAGCTTAGTGGGTATATTGATTTCCTCAGTACCTTGAACATTCTCATTGGTATAACTGACATTCAGTTCTCTAATATTTTTATGGCAAGTTTCCGGAAATCCAAATAAAAAAAAAAATGCAACTACAAAAGAGCAGGGGAAGGATTCGTTGCTCAGTGTTGGAGCACTGCCCTCACAGACCACAGGTTTTGGGTTCAATGAGATGAAGAAATAACACCAGGACATTTCAATATTAATATTGTTAAAATTCAATTGCAAGGGTCCATAGGTAAAGCCACTGTAATAAAAGATGATGAACTTGACCTTTCTAGATTAAAACTTTCTGACTGGGAATTCACAGCATTTGGAATAAAATATCTTAGCCTCAGTAGTTTTGTGAGTTATTTCTTTCTTGGTGGTATCATCTAAGATAAAACGTACTGTATAACCTCTGGGATTATCTGTCTCCATAATGAAAAATAGTAACAAAGTCATCCATGACTCAAACTATTTTAAGAACTACAGAAAATAAGTCTCTGTGAACAATACTTTATAAATGGATGTACCAATCTCTGCATGGAACTGGTTTTAAATTTTTAAAAAGACTTTATGTTTTAATTACAGGCAAAAAATAAAAAATACAACCTAATATGCCTTATAGCAACATTCTTATGCCTTGAATAAAGTTTTGCAAAACATTATGTGTTAACATCAGACTTTTCTTCTTAAGAGAAAAGCACACTAATCATTAACAGGTGAAAAAGCATTTTCCACTGAGATATTTGCCTATTATCCTCATGAGCACTCTGTCCCTGTTGCCTGCAAAACCTTTTATCTAGCTTTTGTTTATAGTAACTAAACTGTAAAAGTTTCCTCACTAATAGTCTATTTTATTTTTTTCAGAGACTCATGAGAATTTTCTCAGCTATCATAGCATCTCGTTTTTCTCAAAAATCAGTACCTTTCTTGACCTTCAACACATAACAAAAATAATTATTTTTCTACTGCTTTTTTAAGTAAAAACCAACCATTATAATACTGTGGTTAAATATCAAGGTTAATGAATGTTAACGTGGAAACTAATAGTCTTTTGCTGTCTATTTCTGCAATATTATATTTCTGGTTTTTTGTTTTGTTTTTTGAGACAAGGTTTCTCTATGTAGGCTTGTTTGCCCTAGACTTGCTTTGTAGACCAATCTGGCCTCGAGATCACAGAGATCCATCTGCCTATGCCTTCCTGAGTTCTGGAATCACCGCCATGCAACACAGCACCCAGCGAATATTATGTTTTCTTACAGTACATGGCACCACAAGTGTAAATCCCTAAAGAATTAATATAATCTATATGCAATGCAGAGATTTCCAGGACAGTTGAACAAATCAAAGGAGGGTGGGAAAGAAATTATCAGTCACTGTGCCATGACTGATATGGATTGACCAGAGAGAGGTCTTAACAGAGCCCTTAGGAATATGTATCACACAGTTATTTATGTTCAGTAGAACACAGAATGTTCTAGAATGATATAAGTGACTTTTTATGGTAGTTTAAGTAAGAAATGCCCCCACATACTCCCCATAGTTGAACATGTTCCCCGAAAAATAGCTCTGTTTGGAAGAGCTATGCACTTACTAAAGTATACAGCCTTCTAGGAAGAGATATGACATTGGGGTGGAGAGACTATGACAGTTTAGAGTCCCATACCACTTACAAATGCCTCTGTCTATTTCTTCCATGTGGGTAAAGATGCAATTGCTCAACTTCCTACTCTGAGAAATTGCTGCCATGTTTCCCCTGCCATGATGAACTCTCCGTCTTGGAGCATCCACCAAAATAAACTATCCTTTTCTATAAATAGTTTGGGTCATTTTTTATCACAACAAAAGATAACTAATACCCATATTTCTTTTTTTTTTTTTTTTTTTTTTTTGCTTTTTTAATTAACCCAATATATGTTTTTATTTTCTTTTTTTTCTCATTTTTTCTTTTCTTTTCTTTTTTTTTAATTAATTTATTCTTGTTACATCTCAATGTTTATCCCATCCCTTGTATCCTCCCATTCCTCCCCACCCCCATTTTCCCATTATTCCCCTCCCCTATGACTGTTCCTGAGGGGGATTACCTCCCCCTGTATATTCTCATAGGGTATCAAGTCTCTTCTTGGCTACCTGCTGTCCTTCCTCTGAGTGCCACCAGGTCTCCCCCTCCAGGGGACATGGTCAAATGTGAGGCACCAGAGTACATGAGAAAGTCATATCACACTCTCCACTCAACTGTGGAGAATATTCTGACCATTGGCTAGATCTGGGAAGGGGTTTAAAGTTTACCTCCTGTATTGTCCTTGGCTGGTGCCTTAGTTTGAGTGGGACCCCTGGGCCCAAATCTGCCTATCATATTGTTCTACTTGTAGATTTCTAGGACCCTCTGGATCCTTTTATTTTGCTATTCTCCCATGTGGCTCTCATTTAGAGTCCCAATAGGATGCCCTCCCCTCTGTCCCAGTTTCCTGGTAAGTGAAGGCTTTCGTGGGACATGCCCCTTGGGCTAGTATGCAGATATAAGTGAGTATATACCATTTGAATCTTTCTGCTTCTGGGTTAACTCACTCATTATGATCATTTCTAGCTCAATCCATTTATCCACAAATTTCGGGAATTCCTTGTTTTTAATAGCCGAGTAGTATTCCATAGTGTATATGTACCACAGTTTCTTTATCCACTCTTCTATTGAGGGACACTTAGGCTGTTTCTTTATATTAACTACATATCAAACTTTGAATCACTGAACACCCTTACCATATTATCGATGCTCAGACATTCAGTGTCTTTGGTCCTCGGTTATATCATTTGCAAAAACAAAGAGACTACAACTGTCTACTAAGAAGAGTTATGTAAATTAGGGTACACTAATACAGTGGTGTCTTGAGGTTTCTATTGCTATGATAAAATACCATGACTAAAAACAATTTGGGTGGTTGAGATCCAAGATGGCGGCGAGCAGTGTGGACCGCGTTTGGAGGCTCCAGTGAACAATTCAGGGAATTGCACAGATTTCTGAGCCAGGAACACCGAGGTCCGAACATCACGGCAGCAGGAGTGCTCCACGGTTCGGAGGGACCAGGGTGTGGAGGACCTGCGTGCCCCTGCACACGGGAGGAGCGTGGTTTTTCTCTGATCGGAGCGGCAGCGGTAGAGGCGGCAGCACCAGCGGCACCAGCAGCGGCGGCTGAGGTTTGCAGCTCATAGCCTTCCGGTGGAGGCGATTGGTGTGGTGGCTGGTGGGAATTTCTGCGGGAGAGGGGACTCGGGGCAGGATTTGGGTCGCGTGGAGCCTTTGGACCCAGACTGGACTCGGCGGACAGTTCGGCCCCAGAGTCCCGGGTATTGGCCCGGCCCAGCAAACAATTCTGCCTGAGGCACCAACTCAGCGTGGCCATAGCTCCCCTGCTGTGGCACGGGCTTAGTTGAGCACGCTGCTCCACACTAGGCACTACCTCAGCTCAGCGGCAGCTCCCCTGCGGTGACACAGTCTGGGCCGAGCACTTGGTTTCACCACAGGCGCTAACTCAGAGCAGCCGCAGTTCTCCTGCTGTGGCGCAGGCTTGGTGACGTGCTCGGTTCCATCCTAGGCACCACCTCAGCTCAGCGGCAGCTCCCCTGCGGGGACACAGTGCGGGCGGAGCACTTGTTCCACCACTGGCGCTAACTCAGAGCAGCCACAGTTCTCCTGCTGTGGCGCAGGCTTGGTGACGTGCTCGGTTCCATCCTAGGCACCACCTCAGCTCAGCGGCAGCTCCCCTGCGGGGACACAGTCCGGGCGGAGCACTTGTCCCACCACTGGCGCTAACTCAGAGCAGCCGCAGTTCTCCTGCTGTGGCGCAGGCTTGGTGACGTGCTCGGTTCCATCCTAGGCACCACCTCAGCTCAGCGGCAGCTCCCTGAGGGGACACAGTCCGGGCGGAGCACTTGTCCCACCACTGGCGCTAACTCAGAGCAGCCGCAGTTCTCCTGCTGTGGCGCAGGCTTGGTGACGTGCTCGGTTCCATCCTAGGCACCACCTCAGCTCAGCGGCAGCTCCCCTGCGGGGACACAGTGCGGGCGGAGCACTTGTTCCACCACTGGCGCTAACTCAGAGCAGCCGCAGTTCTCCTGCTGTGGCGCAGGCTTGGTGACGTGCTCGGTTCCATCCTAGGCACCACCTCAGCTCAGCGGCAGCTCCCCTGCGGGGACACAGTGCGGGCGGAGCACTTGTTCCACCACTGGCGCTAACTCAGAGCAGCCGCAGTTCTCCTGCTGTGGCACAGGCTGGACAGAGCTCTCGGTTCCACCAGCTCTAAGACTCTGGTTGGACACAGTGTACAGTTTGAATCCAGAATTCCTGGCTGAGATTGGTGGTCAGTTCGGGCCCTGAGTCAATAACTGACCACAGCACGCACTTTGGGCCAAAAGGCCCTAGTGGAGCTTGGTGCGTAGTCCCAGCCCAAAAATTCTGGCTGGGCCCTGTGTGCATTTTGGGCCCAAAATCCCTAGCTGAGCTTGGCAGACGGTTCTGGCCCTGAGAATCTAGCTGAGTTCTGCCCGTGGTTCGGTCCCAGTGCTCCTGGCTGGACTTGGCAGGGAACACAGAAGGCTGTGGATACCTTGGACTGACCCAACGCTCATTCAGAGACCCAGAACAATTGCAGGATCCACAGCAGAGAGGGACTGAGGATCACTGGCTGTGAGAGACCAGAACAACAGGGCTAACCTCCTAACATCCACACCAGTGAAGCTTTGAGCTCGCAAGCCTAGGGAAATCGTAAGAAAACAAGTGAATCTATCGTCAGACACCCTCCATTCAACTCTGGAAGCTACCCAACAAAAACAAAGACGGCAAGATGTCTAAAGGACAACGAAAAAGCATACGCAAAAAACCCCAAAACAACATGGCGTCTCCAGTTTCCAGCTATCCCAAAGAAAACCACCCAGAGAACTCAAATACAACGGAAATACAAGAAAATGACCTCAAATCCTTAGTAATGAGGATGATAATGGAGGAAACAAATAAAATTCGTAATCAAATGCAGGAAGACGCAGACAAACAGGTGAGAGACATAAAAGAAGCACATAGAGTGGAACTGGAAAAATTGCAGGAAAATGCAAACAACCAGATGAAAGAAATAACTAAAACGGTTCAAGCTCTGAAGACCTATAAAGAGGCAATGGAAGAAACTCAGGAATATACAAAAAATCAGATGAAAGAAATCAAAAAATCAGTTCAAGATCTGAAAATGAAAATGGATTCAATGATAAACACACAGACAGAAGAAAAACGAGAACGTGAGACCTCAGAGAAGAAGGCGAGCAACACAGAGGTGAGCTTTTCTAACAGAATCCAAGAGATGGAAGAACGAATCTCAGGGCTAGAAGATACAATCACAGATATTGAATCAACCATTAAAGAAAATGCCAAATCTGGAAAACTCCTGACACAAAACATCCAAGAAATTAAGGACACCATGAAAAGAAGAAATTTGCGGATAATAGGCATTGAAGAAAGTGAAGACATCAGACTCCAGGGCCCAGAAACTATTCTCAACAAAATCATAGAAGAAAATTTCCCCAATCTAAAGAAAGAGATGCCTATAAACATACAAGAGGCCTACAGAACACCAAATAGAATTGACCAGAAAAGAAAAACTGCCCGCCACATAATAATCAAAACACAAAACATGCAGAACAAAGAAAAAATATTAAAAGCTGCAAGGGAAAAGGGCCAAATAACATTTAATGGTAAACCTATCAGAATTACACCTGACTTCTCAGCAGAGACCATAAAAGCCAGAAGGGCCTGGACAGAGATCCTGCAAACCCTAAGAGAACACAGATGCCAGGCCAGACTACTTTACCCAGCAAAATTATCAATAACCATTGATGGAGAAAACAAAATATTCCATGACAAAAACAAATTCAAACAGTACCTATCCACAAACCCAGCTTTACAGAAGGTACTAGAAGGAAAACTCCATCCCAAAGGGTCAAGCTACAACCAAAACTACCCAGGAAATAGATAACTATCCCATGGCAAAAACACAACTACACAAACGCTCGACTGGAAACAACATCAAAATTAAGACTCTTAACAGTCACTGGTCATTAATATCTCTCAACATCAATGGCCTCAATTCTCCAATAAAAAGACACAGACTAACCGAATGGGTACATAAACAAGACCCAACATTCTTCTGCATCCAAGAAACACATCTCACCCATAATGAAAGGCATTACCTCAGGGTAAAAGGTTGGAAAAAAATATTCCAAGCAAATGGTCACAAGAAGCAAGCAGGTGTAGCCATTTTAGTATCGAACAAAATAGACTTTCAACCAAAATTAATCAAAAGGGATGAGGAAGGACACTTCATACTCATCAAAGGTAAAGTCAACCAAGATGACATCACAATTCTGAACATCTATGCTCCCAATACAAGGGCACCCACATATATAAAAGATCTCCTAAAAAAGCTTAAACCACACATCGATCCCCACACAATAATAGTGGGAGACTTCAACACCCCACTCTCACTGAAGGATAAGTCATTGAAACAGAAACAAGCCGAGAATAACATCATTAACCAATGCCATGGGTCAAATGGATCTAACAGATATCTATAGAACCTTTCACCCAAACAAGAAAGAATACACCTTCTTCTCTGCACCCATGGAACCTTCTCCAAAATTGATCACCATCGTAGGTCACAAAGCAAGCCTCAACAGATTTACAAGAGGACTGAAATAATACCTTGTATCCTATCAGATCACCATGCTCTTAGGCTGCAATTCAACAAAACAGAAATAACAAAAGCCTACACGTTTGTGGAAACTAAACAACTCTCTGCTAAATGACACTGGTTCAGGAGAAATAAAGAAGAAATCAAGGAGTTCGAAATTCAATGAAAATGAGAAACAACCATACCCAATTTGTGGGATACATTTGAATGAAGCAGTGCTAAGAGAAAATTCATAGCACTAAGGTGCCTTTAAAAGAATTGGAAAATAGCACATAAGCTCTTAACAACACAACTGGACAGACCTAGAAAAAAAAGAAGCAGAACCACCCAAGAGGGAGTAGAGTAGACGCCTGGAAATTATCAACTCAGGGCTGAAATTAACAATTAGAAACTAAGAAAACAGTCCAAAGAATCAACAAACCAAAGCTGGTCTTTGAGAAAATCAACAAGATAGACAGACCATTAGCAAACTAACTAAAGGCAGAGAGACAGTATTGAAATGAACAAAATCAGAAATGAAAAGGGAGACATAACAACAGACACTGAAAGAAATTCAAAGAATCATAAGATCCTACTTTGAAGGCATATACGCCACAAAATTTGAACATCTAAGGGAAATGGACGATTTTCTTGATCAAGTTCACTTGCCAAAGTTGAGTGAAGAACAGATAACAAGTTAAATAGTCCCATTTCCCCTACAGAAATAGAAGCAATCATCGATGGTCTCCCAACCAAAAAAGCCAGGGCCAGATGGTTTCAGTGCAGAATTCTACCAGACCTTTAAGGGCGAGCTAATACCGATACTCTTCAAGCTACTCCAAAAGATAGAAATGATGGAAAATTACCAACTTCATTCTATGAGGCCATAGTCCTCATTGATACCTAAACCTCACAAAGACTCAACAAAGAAAGAGAATTTCAGACCAATTTCTCTTATGAACATAGATGCAAAAATACTAAATAAAATACTTGCAAAACGAATACAGGAGCACATCAAAGATATCATTCATCATGACCAAGTAGGCTTCATTCCAGGCATGCAGGGATGGTTAATATACGGAAATCCATCAATGTAATCCATCATATAAACAAACTGAAAATAAAAAACCACATGATCATCTCCTTGGATGCAGAGAAAGCATTTGATAAAATTCAACACCCATTCATGTTTAAAGTTTTAGAGAGATCGGGGATACAAGGCACTTTCCTCAACATAATAAAGGCTATATACAGCAAGCCAATAGCCAAAATCAAAGTAAATGGTGAGATACTCAGGAAATTCCTCTCAAATCGGGAACAAGGCAAGGCTTGCCCACTCTCTCCATATCTCTTCAATATAGTACTCGAAGTTCTAGCCAGAGCAATAAGACAACAAAAGGAGATCAAGGGTATCCAATGGGAAAGGAGGAAGTCAAATTATCCCTCTTGCAGATGATATGATAGTGTACATAAGTGACCCTCAAAACTCCACCAGAGAACTCCTAAAGCTGATAAACACCTTCAGCAAATTGGCTGGATACAAAATTAACTCAAAAAAGTCTGTAGCCTTCCTATACACAAATGACAAGCTTACAGAGGAAGAAATTAGGAAAACCACACCCTTCACATTAGCCACAAGCAATATAAAATATCTAGGAGTTACCCTAACTAAGCAAGTGAAGGACTTGTATGAAAAAAATTTCAAAACTCTGAAGAAAGAGATTGAAGATGACCCTGAGAAGATGGCGTGATCTCCTTGCTCATGGATCGGGAGAATTAACATAGTAAAAATGGCCATCCTACCAAAAGCAATCTACAGATTCATGCAATCCCTATCAAAATAACTTCACAATTTTTTAAAGACATTGAAAGTTCAATTCTGAACTTCATATGGAAAAACAAAAAACCCAGAATAGCTAAAACAATCTTGTACAATAAAAGATGCTCCGGAGGAATCTCCATACCTGATCTCAAACTGTACTATAAAGCAATAGTAATTAAAACACGCATGGTACTGGCACAGCAACAGGCTGGTTGATCAGTGAATCGAATCGAAGACCCAGATATGAATCCACACACATATGGTCACTTGATTTTTGACAAAGAAGCCAAGTCCATTCAATGGAAAAAGGATAGCATCTTCAACAAATGGTGCTGGTCTAACTGGAGGTCTATGTGTAAAAAAATGAAACTGGACCCATATTTGTCACCTTGCACAAAACTCAAATCCAAGTGGATTAAAGACCTCAACATAAAACCAGAGACACTAACTCACTTAGAGAAAAAGTGGGAAAGAGTCTGGAACATATTGGCACAGGAGACAACTTCCTGAACAGAACACCAACGGCCCAGGCCTTAATGTCAACCATTAATAAATGGGACCTCATGAGGCTGAGAAGCTTCTGTAAGGCAGGAGCACTGTCAAGAGAACAAAGCGACAGCCTACAGACTGGGAAAAATCTTCACCAACCCTACATCTGACAAAGGTCTAATATCCAAAAATATATAAAGAACTCAAGAAATTAAACACCACCAACCGAATAACCCAATTGAGAAATGGGGCTTGGAACTAAACAGAGAATCTCAACAGAGGAGTATCAAAATGGCTGAGAAACACTTAAGAAATGCTCAACCTCCTAGTCATCAGGGAAATGCAAATCAAAACAACTCTGAGATTCCATCTTACACCCATCAGAATGGCTAAGATCAAAAATTCAAGCGACACCACATGCTGGCGAGGATGTGGGGAGAGAGGAACACTCCTTCATTGCTGGTGGGAATGCAAACTAGTACAGCCACTTTGGAAATCTATCTGGTGCTATCTCAGAAAAATGGGAATAGGGCTTCCTCAAGACCCAGCTATTCCACTCCTTGGAATATACCCAGAAGATGCTCCAGCACACAACAAGAAAATTGCTCAACCATGTTCATAGCAGCCTTATTCATAATAGCCAGAACATGGAAACAGCCTAAGTGTCCCTCAGTAGAAGAGTGGATAAAGAAACTGTGGTACATATACACTATGGAATACTACTCAGCTATTAAAAACAAGGAATTCCCGAAATTTGTGGATAAATGGATTGAGCTAGAAATGATCATAATGAGTGAGTTAACCCAGAAGCAGAAAGAATCAAATGGTATATACTCACTTATATCTGCATACTAGCCCAAGGGGCATGTCCCACGAAAGCCTTCACTTACCAGGAACTGGATAGAGGGGAAGGCATCCTATTGGGACTCTAAATGAGAGACGCATGGGAGAACAGCAAAATAAAGGATCCAGAGGGTCCTAGAAATCTACAAGTAGAACAATATGATAGGCAGATTTGGGCCCAGGGGTCCCGCTCAAACTAAGGCACCAGCCAAGGACAATACAGGAGGTAAACTTTAAACCCCTTCCCAGATCTAGCCAATGGTCAGAATATTCTCCACAGTTGAGTGGAGAGTGTGATACGACTTTCTCACATACTCTGGTGCCTCACATTTGACCATGTCCCCTGAGGGGGAGACCTGGTGGCACTCAGAGGAAGGACAGCAAGTAGCCAAGAAGAGACTTGGATACCCTATGAGAATATATAGGGGGACGTAATCCCCTCAGGAACAGTCATAGGGAGGGGAATAATGGGAAAATGGGGGGGGGGGAGGAATGGGAGGATACAAGGGATGGGATAAACATTGAGATGTAACAAGAATAAATTAATAAAAAAAAAAAAGAAAAAAAAAAAAAAAAACAATTTGGGCAAGAAAGGGTTTATACCGGCTTACAACTCTCAGGTTACATTCTCAGCAAGAACCAAAGCAGAAGCCATGGAGGAACACTGTCTATTAGCTTGCTCCTCTTGGCTTGCTCACCCTACTTTCTTATAGAAACCAGAACTACCACCTGAGGTACCACAGCCCAAATTGGGCCGGGCCTTCCTCCCTCGACTACTAATTAAGAATATTCCTCCACAGTCTGATCTTTGGTCATAATTTTCTAAATTGATATTCTTTCTTCTCAAATGTTTAGATTTGTGTCAAGTTCAGGAAAAAAAACCCAGCAGAAATGGAATTATGTGGAAGCATTAAAGGTAATAAAAGTAATACAGCAACACAAAAATCTAGATTTTTAAAAAATAATAAAAATAACTATAAGACAATAGCTTACATATAAAATTGAAACCATACATAAGGTTGATACACATGGATAAGAATCCAGGAAGAACATGGAAAAATGGAGAAGAGTTACCATCTTCATTGTTATATTTATCAAACCTAAGGCTTCTCCCTTTACTGAGCAAAATTAGCTAAAGACATTAGGCCATGATGATTACCAATGAAATGTAATAACCATATACTATAATAACATTTATACATAAGTCTCTTTGTTCTTTAAGCTCTCTATGGACATCTTCATTAGTATAGTAAGAAATTCTTAAGAGACAGAACCATGTGATTTAGTTGCTTCCTACTCTATGCACATACGGACTAAGATTATTTAGCAAAGCAGATTGAGGGACTCAGGATTTGAAACATTTATCTCAGGGTGTTAACTTATTGCAAGTTACCTGTTACCAACTAAATAACATCCCTAAAAACTATATTTTAGCTTCCTTTAAAAGAAGAATAAGGTTTTAGGTGTACTTGCTGATGTGTAACTTCCTAGAGAGATGTATTTTCTGTCTTAGTTACATTGTTTGTATGACTCAGTACAACAGACTCAACATGAAGACTAGTATCACAAGATTTGCTTATCATGGGAGGATCTGGGACCAGGGGTTCTGTTCGAACTATGGCATCAACCAAGGACAATATGTGCAGTCAGCATCAAACCCCTACCCAGATCTAGCCAAGGGACATGACATTCTCCACAGTTAAGTGGAGAGTGGGGACTGACTTTCACATGAACTCTAGTTCCCCATATTTGGCCATGTCCTCTTGATGTGGAGGCCCAATGGCACTCAGAGGAAGGATAGCAGACTACAAAGAAGAGACTTGATATCCTAACATCATATTCATGGGGAGGAAGTCCCCCTCAGTCAAAGTCATAGGGAAGAGGAATGGGGTGAAAGTGGGAGGGAGGGAGGAATGGGAGGATGCATGAGATGGGATAGCAATTGAGATGTAATATGAATGATTTTATTTTTCAATAAAAAAAAAGAAAAAGAAATTTTAACATCAGTAAAAAAAAGATTTGCTTATCATTAGATTGAATTTTCTCAACCTGAATACTTTGTTATTACAGTTCTTTTTCATAAGAGCTGTGCATTGTGGGAAGTTGAACAACATATCTCTACTTTTTGCTCATTATATTCCAGAAGTACTTTTTAAAAGTTTTAAATAAATATGCAATACCTGTTGAAATTGTCCTCCAAAATATAGTTGAGATACATAAGTGGTAGCAGAAATGGTGACCAGTACTTTCTCATGACACAGTATTAGATAACATAAAAAAGAAAATTGGTACTCTTAGCAGCAAGTATCCATCCCAGAAGTTGAGGATTGCCCAAGTTCCCAGAGCTCAAGTAGTTTGGATGAAGGACTTAGAGCATCTGAAAAGACCTAAGGTCTATAGCCAAGAACAAAGGGAAAGATAAAAGAAATGCAACTGGCACAGAGAAGTTATATCGTGACAAATACTAAGTAATACCTGCTGCATCACCAGATTTCTCATTACCTTTCCGTTTACTCACCCACTGTGAATCTCCCCATTGACTCATTACAGTTGGAGTTGCTGAGAAACCCTCATCACTTCAGATAGATGCTCTCTTTCCAGCCACTAGTGCTCACCATGCTCACATTACAAAAGACACAGATGTGATTTCAGCAAATCCAGCATTCCCAGTAAGGAGAGCTGACTCACTCTTCTCATTCGCTGGGGAAAAACTCAGATAAACCACTGTCCAAAATCCCTGTCTCTGCTCTTCTAATCACCTGGGCTGAACCACACAGAAGAAAACATAAGCAAACTTCTAAAGTAGAAAGACACATGCCTAAGGAAACAGCCTTTATCTTTCTTCCCCATGGGCCTTACTTGTACCCACAACTTTCAAAAACCTAAAAGATACATTCCAAGAGAGTATCACCAATAGTTTCAAAGGTAGAATATCCAGACATATCCCTAAAAATGCAATGATGGAGAAAGAAGACATAAGACAATGTGGCATTCCCAATGCCTTCTCATTCCAATGTTTTATCATGCATTAAGTGTTTCCACAAGGAGGCACTGAAGTTTGCTCAGGGTTGATGAGTTATATGTCAGAGATGTGTATTGTAAGCCTTCATTTGGAGGACACTTGTCATGGGGAAGAAAGACCAAAACACATTTGAAACACAAAGGATTGGCATGAAATGGTGTGGTTTTATATCACTTTAATACATTTTTATGTCAAACTTGATCATCATGCAATTTTCTCATGGATTTTGAAGTGAGATTCTTCCAACAATGTCTAATGTGTAACATGCATGTTCTTCTTGTTTCTGTGTAATAGGCCTGTTTTCCCCACATTAACATTATTGTAAGGCTTGATAGATTTTTTTTTCCATTTTCTGTGTAGATGGGCCTGAGTACTCAGTAAAAGCCTGAAGCCACTGGCAGCATCATTAATGCCATAATGATTAAGTGAGACAGCTAAGCATCAGTGCGCCATGAAGAACAACAGCAGATTTCAAAGTCAAGTTTGAATCACTGTCATGCTTCTTAAACAAGGCAAAATGTATGAAGCTCCTATCATTCTCACATTTTGTAGGTAAATGAAGAAGGCTGTTCTCAGGCTGCCTGTGCAACAGGAAGTTGGGGGACAATGAGGTTTACATCATTGTTTCCAGTATAACCTAGCATTTAAACTAAATCTGCTGATTGAATTGTATTGAAAGAAATACGTATCTGCAGAAAAATGCACTTCTAATTCTAAGTAGACCATTGACATTCCTAAGGAATTAATAAATTAGCAAGTTACCCCTGTGTGTGCATGCATGGTGTGTGTGTGTGTGTGTGTGTGTAAAACCATTCTTTCATAATATGCCCTACAACAAAGTAAGAATTTGACATAATAAAACATTTATTAATTATTCCAAATGATGTTGAGGTTTAACTACGTAATGCCGTATAAGAAAGAACAAGCAGATAGAGCTTCTGCTGTTGTTCCTCAAAGAAAGGAACGTGTTTTTACAACTTCTCTTAAGTGTGACGACTGTTGCAGTTGGTATGACAGTCACTGAATCCTTCTTGTACTTTGAAGCTGTGGAAGATGCAGGAGAGAAATTAGCACTGGCTTCATATCTTAATTCCCAAATGTATTAGTTGTATTACATTGTCAGGCATTATATACTCCATCTTTCTGATCTTTAAAATAGATCTAATCATATCTTCCTCAGAAGGTAAGGTGCGTGCTATGTTGTATGTGAAAATGCCTATAATGTCTGTAGCACTAAGTGGATATTTAACAAGTGTTGGTTGTCCTGCAGACCAGTTGGTGCCTAATGCTGTTGGAACATGACTTGAGAATTCAACATCTTTCATGCCATATACCATAGGTTAAAAGGCTTACTATTTGATGTACTGAAACTAGTAAGTAATTAGTGATAAAAGTTAGAAAGAGGTACTTTTCAGCATGAGAAGAATTTTTTTTAATGACAAGCCAGTTTTTTTTGTTTGTTTGTTTTTTGTTTTTTGTTTTTTTAGATTAAGAAGAAACGATGAGTGTGTTTGCTCTGGGACTGAGGACTCAGAGAAAGAAAGGTATCAATACAAAGGACAAGTAAGTGTGATGAAGATGTCCAGGTGGAAAAAGATTAAGATGAGTACAGAACATTTAGCAGAATAAACAAACATCAACCTTAGGAGTTAATAGTCAAACTCTGGATAAGAACATTTCATCATTAACTTAAGGAAGAAAAGAATTTCTATATCTTCAAGGTGCTCACCATAATGCAACTGGGTATGTGACTGAAGGTTCCACAGTAAAAAGGCATGGTCACTAATATATCATTATCTGGATGTCGTAGAACATTCAAGTTGAAGAGGTGGAACTTAGCAGAAGTCATTCATGCACTGGAGATATGCCCTTGATAAGGAACCTGGAACCTGACTGTCTCTTCTTTTTCATCTGCGTTCCTCCTCACTGGACTCTATGACATGTAGCCTTTCTATAGACCAATGCATCATGAGCCAGAATCTGCAATGTCCTCAACCAGAACTTACTTTTTCTCTTTAAAAAAAAAGAAAGATTATAATTGCATTATTTTTCCTTTCCATGCCTTCCCTCTAAACCCTTTCATATAACCCTTCATATTCTCCTTCAAATTCATGGCATATTTTCATTAATTGTTCTTGCATGCATATATGTATATTTATATGTGTACTTGCTCATTCCGTGTAGTGTCACATGTGTCTTCATTTTCAGGACTGACCATTGGTATTGGACAACCAGCTGGTATGTTCTTCCCTGGGAAAGGCCAGCTCCATAACACAAAGCTAACACAGGGGTAATTGTTTGCATGAAACTCCAACCAGAACATACTTAAGTATCAACTGACAAATTTCAAAGAGAATGTAAGTTTGCACAGAGTTCTAGTTACTTTTCTCTTTGTTGTGACAAAACATTTGAGAGAAGCAATTTAAGGGAGGCTTATTTTGGCTCCCTGTATGAGGGATTCCATCCATAACAGCACAGAAGTTATCTCAGTTGGAGCCTGGGGTAGTTGGTAACATTGTATCTGCAGGCACATAAAGAGATGAATGCTAGTGCTCGACTCACCTTCTCCTTTTTATGGTGTCTGAGATTCCAGCCTATGGGATGATGCTGCCCACATTCAGGGTGGTCCCTCCCACCTCAGTTAAATCACTCTCAGAGACATGCCCACTGATATGTTTGCATGATGATTCCAAATCCCATCTTCTTAAAACTTAAAATTATTAACTATCTTAGATGGCCATATGTTTTATATACTCTAAAACAGGTGAGTGGCATTTTTAAACCAAATGAACAGAAAGAAAAATTTTGTAATGAATTTATAAGATATACTGGAGACTTGATACCCTATGAGCATATACAGGGGGAGGTAATCCCCCTCAGGAACAGTCATAGGGGAGGGGAATAATAGGAAAATGGGGGGGGGGGGAGAATGGGAGGATACAAGGAATGGGATAAACATTGAGATGTAACAAGAATAAATCAATAAAAAAATAAAAAATTAATAAAAAAATATATACTGGAGAATACCTTGATTCACTTGTAATTGCTTAGTAGCTATAAAATCATTTCGTTATTTTCTTCTATGAAAACTAAGGCCATTATTATTTTTTACTAGTCTGTAAAATGCTACTCAAAACACAATATCATAGAATATTCACCCTACTTTTAAAGCAGCTATAAAAACTTTACAAGGAGGAACTGAATTTGTAAATTATTCATTAATTATTTTATAATGTAAGGGTGTCTAAGAATCTCATAATTTGGTAGGTCATTAGACATGCTCTTGTTTGTTGTCTGTGATGTCACAGGTAAATGAAAAATCCAACAACCTTTCACTGTATGTTGCGTATTATATGCAGTCTCATTTTTAAAGCCCAGAACAATCCTTTCCTATCTAATTAAATTGTTTTTTGAATCAACCATTAATACTCTGAAGATTTGGCCTGAACAATTCCATTACACTGTGCTTTCAACTATCCACTTTGACCTTTCTGTTCTCATTTGTGTCCTGTTACAAATGAAGGATTCAAGTTAGGGCCTGAACTCTAGTCCCAATTCAGTGTCCATTGAGCTGTGTGACTTAAGGAAGACATTTCATCATAGATGGCCTTGACCTTCTCCCTACTCCTTGACAGAATTAGATGAAACTGTCATTGAGTTGTCCTCCATCCTGCCATTCCAGGCTTTCCATAAGGCTTGATGAGCTGCCATCTGCTTTAGCAGGGAACATCACTAAAGAAGGAGATGCAGATTGTCATTTGGGGCTCTGATAACTTGGGAACACAACATCATTTCTAAGTCTAGTCTGTCAAAGAGATACCGTTTTCCCTTCTCTGTTTATATCATAGGGATGCTAGAGAGTGGAGACACAGTAAACTCCATCTTGACCAATATCCTCAGCCATGGGTGATACAGGTATGAGAAAAGATGGATTTTATATATATATATATATATATATATATATATATATATATATATATATATATATATATATTTGTGTGTGTGTGTGCGTGTGTGCATGTGCGTGTGTGTATTACTTAAAGAGTAGAACTAGAGAAGGGTTACTTGTGTTTTGTACTTAAGACAGAGAGGAAGAGAGAGACAGAGAGACAGAGACATAAAGAGACAGAGAGACAGAGAAAAAGCAAGTAACAACAGTTAAAAAGAATCATGAATTTGAAAAAGAACAAGGGGGTCCACAGGAGGGGCCAGAGGGAGGAAATAGAAGGGTGAAATGTAACCATAATTTCAAAACCAAGAAAATGTTATAAAACATTTTTAAATTAAGGGAAAAATACAAAATTATCGGTCAATTAGCTGATAAAAAGCAACTTGTTTGTGTTCCTGATGACTTCTGAATAGGGGAGTGTCTTAACTATGTTAAAGAAAAGCAAGTTAAATTTGGCAGCAGGGTAACTGGAGGAACAGTGAGCTATGGACTAGACTTTTCCTCTGCTCACATGAATGAAGGACTCCTGGAGAATCATGCCCCCATGCTCATTTTTGGAATACAGGTCTCCAAATTGGCATAGCTATATCTAGAAAAACATATACATTATTATATCCTTTTAAAATATAGATTTTTTTAAGATGAGAGAGAGAGAGTACTTTGATTGTAGTGGGTTAGTTTATAACAGTCTAAAGCACTTGCTGGAAACAACTTTGTGCTGCTTAAAATTGTTAGCTTGACAGGACTTAGAATCACCATAGAAACAAACATTTGGGAATGTCTATAAGATAATTTCTAGAGTGGGTTAGCTGAGACGGAAAGACCCACTGTAAGAGTGCAGGGCACAATTTCATGGGCTAGCGTGGAGTCAAGGACTGAAAAAACAATGAGAAAATTGCCTGAGAAGTAGAACATGTCACTCTGCTTCCTGATTGTAGATGTGACATGCCCAGCTGTCTCCAGCTTCTGCTGCCATGACACCCTGCTATGACAGAGTGTACTCTCCACTTTTAAAGCAAAATAAATCATTCCTTCCTTCCTTCCTTCCTTGCTTCCTTCCTTCCTTTCTTCCTTCCTTCCTTCCTTTCTTTTTTCCTTACTTCTTTCCTTCCTTCCTTAAGTTGCTTTTGTCAGATATTTTTATCATAGCAAAGAGAAAAGCTAGTAATACAAACCCATTAAAGAATACAAAAAGTTTTAAACATGAAAAATCAGACCCACCAAGCCCACCATGACCAGGGACCAAGCTACCTGAGAGAAGAAATACCCTGGGGATCATTTTTTTTCCCTCAAAGCATTTTCCTCCCAGTAACTGGAGCTGAGAGAGTGGCTGAGAAGCTGAACAGAGAGCTGAGTGGAACATCTGCTGAGGAGAGCTTTTGGCAGTCTCCAGGGGCCACAGGAACAGAAGTTCAAATTCTGGATTTAAAAAGAAGATGGGCCCTGGAAATGCAAGGTCAGGATTTTCAGTGAAAGGAAGTACAGGACAGGAGCATGATGCTTGTGTTTCTTCTGCCCTCTGAAAGCCATAGTCATCTTATTAGTAAAACATGGTAGGAGACTGGGAAGAATAAGGTGGGCCAATGTTTTAACAATCACACAATATTAGAAGATAAAAATATGGGTCAATGAGCTCTTCCATTTGGTAAAGGGGCTGCCAAGCCCAATGATCTGAAATTGGTTCCTGGAACATACATAGGTAAGGAGAGAACTAACTTCCAAAAGTTGTCCTCTGACCTCCACACACACACACTCACCACTGACCTCCACACATTCACCTCCTCCACTCTACACAGATAAATGATCAAATCTACAAAGAGGCGCAGGGCTCAACAAGAAGGAAATATCCTAGTAAGCATCTCAGTGTCAGGGCAGCAGTTAGAATCAAGCTCGGGGATAGGGATAAGACAAACCACAATATGTCGTCCTTATAATAACTGAAATAGCATACTCAGTTTTGCCCAGCCTATAACTGGAATACCGCAATTTATCTTGAATATATCTGCACTTAAGAAACAAAAGTAACATTCCACTAATGGAAGATGGCATTTAGATTACATTTAATTTTTCATATATAATATATGTCATTCAAAAAGGCTTAACTGCATACTAAGAAACAAAAATAGGGGGAAAATGGAAAATAGAGCAGGCTTGCAGCTGATTCAGATCTCTGAGTTATGAGAAATGACCCTTCAAATAACCATAGTTGATGTGTTTTAGAAAAAGAGCCATATCCCCAGGATATGAATATTTTTCTGTATAGCTTTTATTCCTTACTTGAAAAATTACTTAAAAGTGTTTTTAAAACAACACACACACACACACACACACACACACACACACACACACACACACACACACACACACACACAGAAATGTTTCCAGAGAACTAGACCTTTGATAAAGGATCAATGCAAATTCAAGAACTAATACGTTTAACTTAAATTAAGATTTCAATTAGTAATTTTTAAAAAAATGAACACAAGACAGAAGGCAGCACTAAATAAATCAAAAGTAAAACATAAAAAACAAAATAAGGTTTCTTCAGGTTCAATTGGGGCACCTAATTCTTTGGAGTGTGGCCCCCAAAATTGGAGAGAATGGTTAAGCAATCTAGTGATTGCATTTGTGGTTCAGTTTTTAAATGTTGAGAGATTCCAGGCTTAGTAGGAGATTGCAATGGTGGTTCTAATTGGATCAGTTTTCTACAATGTTGTTCAGGAAGCTGTCCAACTCTGATGAGTAAAAGGAACAGAATCATCCAGGCTGGAACTAGGAGGATGCAGGATGTCATTGTCCATTGTGCTGGGGGGATTGATTCCTCTCAGGTCTGGTCCAGCTGGTTATTTTGTTCTGAAAACACAATCTCTCACAAGTATTGTACAGTTCCAACATTATAATTGTATGAGGTGTGCGGGATGCCCAGAACAATTAAAGCTAGTTTTCTGGTCATTGTATGGGTCGACGTAAAGCATTTACAAATCTTCCTTCTTTCCTTACTAGTAATGGCCTCTAATAGTAATTCACAGAGATTCTGTGGTCCGCATGAGGCCTCTCTATGCCTTTACATTTATATCTCTGCCAGTCTCAGAACTATTCCCATGTAGTGGGATTAGGAATATAAATTACCTGCTTGTTCTGTAGTTTGAGTTCTTTACATCTCAATTGTGAACCCCTCTCTCTTCCCCTCCTGATCCCACCCCCTCCCTCATCTACCCCCGATCCCATCCCCTCTCTTAACCCCTTTCCCTCCCTCCCCTAGTCCTTAGATAGGGGAGCTCTTCTCCCCTACCATCTGATCATAGTTTAGCTAATATCCCCTGTACTATATATGACCTCTTCCTGTGTGGCCTGACTGGGCCACTCTACACACTCGAGGAGCTGTAAAGAAAGAAAGGAAGATATAGGAACATAGAGGGAGGACAGAACAAAAGCTAGATGATTGAACCTTCTCCTTAACTCAAGGCCTTAATTACTACTTATAATGAAGGGTACATCTAAGTCCTTGCTATAGAATTCAATATATTGATACAAAACAGGAGCATGTCAAATAACTGGCAGATTTTAACACAAGAATATATATCCTAAGTCTAACAGATAGATACGACTCTATCGATATATGAGGTAAAATAGTTGAATAAGGTCTTCAAATGCCTCAGAGACACACAGCCGACCTCAAAGAAGATGATGAGCATCAAAGAGCCTCCTTATGGACATGGCTTCAAAGGTGGCAAAATAACGACTGAGCAAAATGTCCTAGTTCCACCACTAACAGAAACTGCCTAAAAATGGCCAATTTAGATGCAGGCAGAGTCGACAGCCGCACTCTGCCAAGTCAGGGTAAGCAAGTCCTCAATAGTTCCTGCCCTGCCAACAAGTCTGGCGGAAATATTAGGCCAAAAAGCTGAAGATGAGGCTCCAACGTTATACAGTGTATTGGGGGACTGGTCAGGCAGTAAACTGTCTTAAGTCAATTTGTATAATTTGGAGGCTGCTAACCCACATGGCTGGTTCATTCAGGAATTTAAGTTTTATTCCTTCTCAAGTCTCTGAGAGGCATTGAAGACAAGATAATATAGTTCTATAACCAAGTTTAGCTGGTTAGGGGACAAGATCGTTTTAGATCAAGATAAAGAAGTTAAGCTATTAGAGTTGAGATAAGATAGATATTGAATCTCATTCGGAGATCTAGACCAAAGAAGACAGGAAAGACACTTGCTTCAAAGGAGATGAATGCAGATGGCCAAGTCACTATGAATGTAACATATATCGTACTCAATATTCTCATGATTGTCATATGGTCCTCCCTGCTGTATATAGTTTGTTTTACACATGTGTAATAAAATAAAAGTATATATTTAAAAAAATTAAAAAGATGATTTTATAATGCCATCACAAGTTTGTATGAATAATCAAATAACAAAGCTATGATATCTTTTTATTGTAGTAGAAAATAAACAAATCAATCCATCTAAAATGAAATCTATAGTCTCACCAAAATTTGAAGTGTCTGGCACAATAATGCGTAATGGTTTGGATTCAAAGTGCACCTGTGTAGGCCTCAGATGCTGAAGGCTTGGTCCCCAGGGAGTGACACTCAGAAATGATTAGATGGCAAGGCTTGTCAGCATTGATAGATTCATCATTTGCTGGCATTCTTGGAAGACAATTAAAACTAGGAGGTGAGGTGTGCTGTACAGCATGCCCTTGAAGGTTATATACTGTTCCTGGTGCTCCTTGCTTGCCCTCTGACTCTCATCTTCATTAAGAGACCACTTAGCTCAATCTTACACCCTCCACCATGGTCTTCTGCCCCACTATGCTTCAGGCCAGAGGTAGCAGAGCTAAATGACTATAGGCCATAATGTCTAAAGTTAGGAGCCGAAATAAATCATTACTCCTTAAAACTTATTTGCTCAGATATATTATCAAAGCTATGAAAAATGATGAACACATATTGCTCGAGTATATTACTTTAGGCTCATATTGTATAATAGACTTCTAGGACATTTCACCCTGCATGATTGAAGCTTCACCCCATTATTCCTCCCGTTCACCCAGTGGCCATTATTTGATTTTTACTCACAGTGTGTCTGAGATTTTCAGATATCTCAGCATGAATATAGCTCTGAATTATTTGTCCTTCTACAGATGGCTTATTTCACCCACTGGGATTTTTTCAAGATTCATCTGTGCTGTGTACACTGTGTTGGATACACTGTGCTGGATACACTGTGCTGGATACACTGTGCTGATATACTATGCTGTGTACATCATGCTGGATACACTGCACTGTGTACACTGTGCTGGATACACTGTGCTTTATACAGTGTGCTGGGTTCACTGTGCTGTGTACACTGTGCTGTGTACACTGTGCTGTATACACTGTACTGGGTACACTGTGCTGTGCACACTGTGCTGGATACAGTGTGCAGGATTCACTGTGCTGGCTACAGTGTGCTGGGTTCACTGTGCTGTGTATACTGTGCTGGATTCATTGTGCTGGATACAGTGTGTTGGATTCACTGTTCTGTTTACACTGTGCTAGATACACTGTGCTGTATACCCTGTGCTGGATATACTATGCTGATACTGTGCTGTGTACACCATGCTGGATACACTGTGCTGGATTCACTGTGCTGTGTACACTATGATGGATATACTGTGCTGGATACAGTGTGCTTGATTCACTGTGCTGTATAAAGTGCACTGGATTCACTGTGCTTTGTACACTGTGCTCTGTACACCATGCTGGATACACTGTGCTATGTACACTGTGATGGATACACTGTGCTGTATACAATGTGCTGCATTCACTGTGCTGAATACACTGGACTGGATACACTGTGCTGTGTACACTGTGCTCGATACACTGTCCTGTGTACACTGTGCTGTATGCATTGTGCTGGATTCACTGTGCTGTGTACACTGTGATGGATACATTCTGCTGTATACAGTATGCTGGACTGTACTCTGTATACTCTGCTGTGTACACTGTGCTGGATACACTGTGCTGTGTACACTATGATGGATATACTGTGCTGTTTACAGTGTGCTGGATTCACTGTGATGTGTACACTGGGATGTGTACACTGTGCTAGATGCACTGTGCTGGATACAGTGTGCTGGATTCACTGTGTTCTGTACACTGTGCTGTATACTTTGTGCTGGATACACTGCACTGGATATACTGTGCTGTGTACACTGTGTTGTGTGCACTGTGCTGTATACATTGTCCTGGATTCACTGTGCTATGTACACTTTGCTGGATACACGGTGCTGTGTACACTGTGCTAAGTACACTGTGCTAAATACACTGGTCTAAATATACTGTGCTAAATACACTGTGCTCTGTACACTGTGCTACATACATTATGCTATGTACATTTGCTGGATATACTGTGCTGTGTACACTGTGCTGGATACACAGTTCTGTATAGACTGTGCTAGATACACTGTGTTAGATACATTGTGCTGGATACACTGTGCTGCATACACACTGCTGTATATACTGTGCTGGATACACTGTGTTAGATACACTGTGCTGTGTACACTGTACTGGATACAGTGTTCTAATACACTATGTTGAGTTGGAATCCTTCTTTATTCTTTTTATGTATTTTTTGGTTTTTCTTACTGAGTTGTAGCAGTTCCTTATATTTTTTTAAATTACATATGAATGATTCTCTACCATGTTGATATCTTACACTTTTGATTGTTTCTTCATCAGAGAGAACAATTTAGGTTTGAATATACCTACCTGTGCGTATATTTTTAGTCCATTTGTTCTTCTATTTTATGGACCATTGTGATTTTTATCTCGCAATGGATCCATTTTATACAAGTATTTTTAAGACTCATATATGCAATTCAAATTATTTTACATGTTTTTTCACTAATACATTACCTGACATAAAGCAGTTACTAAAATCAAAATTAGCGACCTATTCTTGACCCCTGGAACTCATCTGTCACTTCAGAAGACATATCCCTTAGGACATGTCATGCCCTTTGAAGAGTAGCTCATCCACTCAAGCCTTAGAAGAGTAAAGCAATTAAAATTAGGAACTTTAGCACTTTTTCCAAAGAAAAATCTGAGGATTAAAATGCAAGTATTTTAGGTTTGTCTCTCTCAGAAGCACATATGCAGTTTCAAACTTCACTAAAATGAATCACATTCATCAAACTGAGAACTGTGCATTCCTCCACTAACTGATGGCACATGATACATTTCTGTGTTGCATTTCTCTCTCTCTCCCTCTCTCTCTCTTTTTTTTTTTTTTTTTTGTGGAGTGAAGAAGAATGTTAAGAAGTCTAAAGAGCATGTCAAATTTCTCAATAATTTTGTTCTCAGCCTGAGCTTTATTTCAAGTCATTGCATCTTGCACTCTCCTCCCTGAGAAACCACTATTGAGTGTTTCCTGAACCTTACTCATCCCCACATTATTTATCATATTCAAAGTTTGTATGATTAGGTTGAAGAATTGAGGGTTAGGGCAAGCAAGAGATTAAAGGTGAGCAGAACTCTCAAGGAAGGGGTTGGGGTGTAGGGCATAGCACAGCTAAAGCCTCCCATGATGGTACTCACAAACCAGGAAGTCGCCTTTTTCACTCTAGTTATCTGATAGTACTCTATGTGTCTATAGTCATGGTGCTGTTAAAGTGGTGTAGAAAATAGAAAGAGGCTTGTCTGTGCCATGAAGAAAGGTGTAGTTTGTGAATGAAAATCTATACCAAACCAACACCTGCAAATTTGTAGGAGTCTGCATTGAATAAATAATCTATGATATATGTTATGTTTCAAAGGCCAGAAGCTGAAGGGCCAGCTGAGGCTACAAGAACTAACCCTGGATCTTACCGTTATTAAAAAAGCTTTGGATGTTAAAAAACAAAACAAAACAAAACAAAACAAAGGCATTTTGTACTTCGCACTTTATCCACTATATTGGGTGTCTGAGTAGATAATAATAACAGACAGTGTTCATTTAAAGTCTATTATGTGTAAATAAATGACCATTTTAGAAAATATCAGTTTCTTGATGTGTAAAATTTTCACTAATAAAATAGTACTAAGGTTAAATAAACTGGTACACATACATGGTCACATATATGCATACATGTATATAGAAATATGCTCATGCATATTATATATGCATACAATTTTATCTCCACAATGTTTGACATTCTAGTAAGATTGAATAATTAGCTGCATGAGTGTATTTTTACTCCATGCTACTTGTCCCAGTTAGGAATGGCCTGGAAGTTATGATGAAATTCAACACATTTTTATCTCCCTTAGTACCAAGGCAAAAGGGGCCTTATATTACATGCTGAGTATTTTTTCCCTGGACAGAAACCAGCCTGTGTTAAAGTCCTTAGAAAATCATACTTATGAAAATCATCTCTTTCCAAATATGTGCTTTTATATTTCTGAGTGTTCACAAACTCTGTGCACTGGTTTTCCTCCACTATTCTCACATTGCAGTCATCCTGTCTCACAGAAAAATTGTTATTTCTGCTTTGCCTTATCATTGTCAAAAGCCTTTTTAGTAATCCATAGGAATATGTTGTTTCTTACTTCATTGCATGAAGAGAGCTTAAAAACCAGCCTAACATGGAAGCCATGGTACTCACAAAGATCTCAGATGCCACACAGCTGTCCCATGAATAATGTACATCTTCTCTGTCCAGGAAATATAAGAAGTGCTCATTTTAAACCTATACTATGTGACCCATTGAAGGAAGCTTGCTTTGCAAAGCGGTTGTTACACAGGAAACAAACCCTTTAATTTCATACTCTGTCCTTTCTCATTGCATTCTCACTCATATACAGGCAGGGTCTTTCTTCTATTAAAAATGATGATTTGCCCTATCACTAACTAAAAAGTTATTTTCTTGATTGACTTTTACTGTTCTCTAGCCAGATTCACTATTTCACCAAAATGAAAAATGATAGACTCGGTATTATTGTTACTATTGTGTGGATGCAAACAATGGCAGTGGCTTGCCAAAGGAGAGCACATCCTTGTGTGAAGACTATAACTTAAATGCAGGCAAGTTTGCTTTACTATGGACACTCTGCTATACTGCACACGCATGGTCATGTGCTCATGCATGTTACTCTGACTGGCCTTGCTAAATCATTTTCCCTGTTCCAAAGTCTAAAGTGTCACCACTTCTTACTTTCATGTTGGTATTTATGTTCCTTTGAATTGGCCTTCCCATTGAAGATCAGGTTCTAAAAAGTGGTACAGAGCATGTCCTACGATGAAACCTAAGCACTGCACTTTAGCATCTGTATGGCCTTGGGAAATTACTCTCTTTGTGGCACAGTTTCCTTATTTTAATGTAGATATCAAAGCTGAAAGTATAAAGATGCTGAATTAATCAAGTTCTATACAAGACACTCAGAATGATCTAGCACATTATTCATTAAGCTACTGGTGATTTAAAAAAAACTATCCATATCTTCACTTCTAGTGGTACATTTCCATACATTTCCAGAGGTGGACACTAAACGTGAATATCATTTCATAACAAGCATGTGAAAGAACTTTCCACTGGGATGACACACAGACTCTGAATATCAGAGATTTTTCTATGATGTAGGTTGACTACAACTCTGACCAGCCAAAAATGTCACACAGGTTAATGCAAACTTGGCTGCACATAAAAAAATATACTGTAATAATCAAATGGGAGGTGTGAGTAAAGCACATTATAGATAGCAACATGGAAAATGAATATCAATAATTATTTGAAAGTGACAAGATGATACACTTCTGAAGGTCTGGATACATCTTGTTCACAAGGTCCCTGAACCTTAGCTTCTCTGGAAATGTGCAAATGTTTCAATTAAGACTGTGTGATCTTGCTAAATCACTGCTATAAATTATATGAAAGTCAACTCTTAAAGAATTTATGTCTCAACTAAAGGGAAATTTTCAAATATAAACTTGTCTTTGTAACTTAAAAAAAATCAGGCACTTGAGTGAAGAAATATGCCTTAAAGCCCAATTTAAAGAGCAATTTCAAATCTAGAGATTCTTATGATTTGAAAAGACTGGACTGAGCCTTGAAGCCAAACAGTTATTTAACTGTCCATAGATCTCTCTGCTTCACACAGAAATGGGGAAACATTTCTCTGAAAATGACTTTCTACAAAAAGCAAAAGCCATTCTTCCCTATTTTTATGTAATCCACCAAGAAGATGAAAATTACTTCTTCACACAGTCAGTCCATGCCAGAACACAAACGGAATGAGAATAAATTTAACATTAGCATCTCTGTATCACTCAAAATGGATATGTGAACATATGTGGATTTGCAATAAAATGGGAATCGAGCATCATCTCTAATCGTTCTTCATTTCATTGTCCTCAGTGTAACCATTGTACCTATCATGGAAACAACGGCTATTGTGATCTTGTTGAATTTGTAAACAGGCCATCATTTCCCTTGTCTCTAAGGCAGCTCTTGGCAGATTGCACTTTCACAAATGGTACTGAACTAGAGCAGGAAACATTATCATTTTCCCAGATCTTCCATGGTCATGATTCTCAGATAGCCATGTGTACCAGCTCTGGAAACACGAACATACAGACTCCATCCTCACACTCCTACAGTCTTAAGAGAGTCAGGGTGGCAGACAGGAATCTGCTTTCCCAAAGGAGCACTCTGGGCAACCCTGATGCAGGCCCTCACCGACTGTGTTTTGGTAATTACTACCTTTCGGATAATTTAAGTAACAGTGGCCGCAGCTCATGATGAACAAACACTGCTCGCTGAGGGGTCTACCTGCTTCCTCTCGCTTAATCCCTGTGGCAGTTTGTGAACTAGACTTTCCAACACATCTTATGCAATAAGAATGGCAGGACGCGGGGGTGGGTAGGGGGTGTAGGAATTAAGTAACTTGCTCAAGGTCATCAAGTTAATGGAAGTGAACAAACACTAGTGTAAGTCTTTGATGTCCTAAAATCCATTGTCTTAGAAATATACTCTATCCTGAAAACGTAGTGCGTGTGTACTGCCAATAGTTTTCCTTAGCAACATGTTTATAAATGTCATCCACCGATTTGGCTAAAACACTGATCACTCTTTCAAACGGATGACATTTCATCATTTAGTAGCATCAACAGATATCCTGGACCATGATTCACAAAGGTTTCTCTTCCTTTAAAGCTGCAAAAACAGTCAACAACCAAATGCACTTGAAATGAGGCCATCTGGTTCAGACCAGTACTTAAAATCAGAGCTTTTTTTTTTTTTTTTTTTGGAATGAAAACAAATATATCATATGTATGTAAATCAGTCTGATTCAAACACAGAACTGAAGATGACCAAAAGAAGAAATTTTATCACAATTGTGTTAGGTGAACACTGGCTTTAAATTTTAGAAAAAATATATTTTTTTCCTTTTCCAATACTAGCAAGAACAGAAGAAATACAAATATAGTCATAAAGGTCACAGTGTAACTTTCAAATCTTCTTTATTACCCTGTTTGGTGTCAGAGTTTCAAGTCCAAGGGCTATGAAAGCAGAAGGGATCCTCTGCCAGTTACTCCATAAAATCTTTCAGTGCCCCCCCCCATAATGACATCAATAATGTTTTCAGTTTACTGGCAGTACTCAAGAAATTACATTAAAAGTTCATTTTGGGCAAGTGATGCCTGTGTATTCCTTAGCAAGTTCTTAGCCTTTCTCACTTATAGAATTGGCTTACAAATACCTACATTGCAAGCCTACCATGGAGAGTATAATTTTAAGTGTAGAAAAAGAATCTTAGTAGAATTCCCATTGAGGAATATATTGGTGACTTTCTTGTTCTAGTTCACCTGGATCTGCTTGCTTTTAGCTTTTACGCGTGTTAGCACCATTTGCACTTCTAGATGCAGGCGTACCTCCTTGTCTCATTTTCACATTGAGATAACAGATAAACCATTAATAAACATCAATATGTATAAAGTTTCTCTGTCACTGAATATTCTTTTTGAAATTTTTGGAAGGCAACTGTGCTACATGCTAATGAGTCAGTCTTGAAGTACTTTGAGATATGTGAAATCAACAATAGGGAAGTGATAACAGGCCTGATATATCATAGGCAGGGAAGAAATTGATACCATCAAGACTCAGGCTTGAAGGATAAGAAAAGTATCTACTCATCCTTTTATTTTGTTAATTCAGGAGCATGCCTTCTAACAAAGATTTGTTTACACACATCTACATAAGATATATGATCTCTCTCTCTCATATATATATATGAATGGCAGGACATGGGGGTGGGGTAGGAGGTGGGGGAATTAAGTAATTTGCTCAGGGTCATCAAGTTAATGGAAGTGAACAAACACTAGTGTAAGTCTTTGATATTCTAAAATCCATTGTCTTAAAAATATACTCTATCATGAAAAAGTAGTGCGTGTGTACTGCCAACAATTTTCCTTAGCAACATGTTTATAAATGTCATCCACAAATTTGGCTAAAGACACATGTATATGTGTATATATACATACATATACATATATATATATATATACATACACATGTGTGTGTATACACCCATACAAATTTAGAAAGATGGGCTACAGACAACATATGTTATTTCTATTAATGATGGTGGGTTACTGGACACCAAATTTTCTTGAAGTAAAGAGAAAAATCATCAGTAGTTTTGCAAAAGGTAGCAATTCTAATATGAGAAATGCTAATGGAATATGAAAATAGGCCTCTCCACTATATGTTTTGCAAGTAGAAGCACTGTGACCATTATGTACTCTGTACCCAGTCCCAGGGTATATGTAATACTATGTGTTAAAACAGACTTTGACTCACAAAGGAAGAACATGTTGGATAAGTGATCTGGAAGAGAAATGGTCTATAGCAATAAGTTTTAATTGTGGCTACATTAACATGAACTGAGCATAATTGGGGTTACTGTGCCCTTCGTTCTATTGCTTATTAACTTAGAAAGGAAGTAGGCAATTAAGGAAAGGAAAATGGATCTAGACAATAGATACATGAGGCTAGTCAACATCATACAAGGTGACACACCAGACATTCCAAATAAAACCAAAACAGGATGTCATTTTACCTAATTACACCTGAAAAGGAGAAACCTACTTAGTATAAAAGTCACATGTGGAAACAGATATTGCCTGTCACTGTGACTAAGAATATTAATTTAGAGGGTTATTTTAATAGTAAAGCTTTAAGTGTACACTCAAAAGCAATTGTGTGTGCCTATATTTGTGCATGTGTGTATGTGTGTGAGAGAGAAAGAGAGAGAGAGAGAGAGAAAAGTGAAAGAGTGAGAGAGAGAGAGAGAGAGAGAGAGAGAGAGATGTGCTGTGAATATAACCCAGTAACTCATTTCTGTTGGGACAATGGTTCCACCACTGATCTAATCCTCCAGCCTCATAGTATTTCTCAGAATATGAGCAGCGCATACACACTACCCTGAGGATTCTAATTCTAGGTATATAAAAACTCATCTACATTTCAAGGATGTCCATTACATCAGTCTTCAAATATGTGAACACTTAGACACAAGTGAAATCTTCATATATGAAGTTAATGTGATATACCATGCAACTTATACAGCATGAATTCAATTCAATATAATATATCAATATAAAAATACCTATACAGAAAGATCTTGAAAAATCATGAGTGAAATACAAAAAATTTCAGAAAGCCACAGAAACTGTAGAATATGTCATTATTTCAAAGTGTTCTCTATCTCTTCCTTTCTTGTGAACTTACACATTTGCAATTTGTATGACCTGAACACATATATACTGGTAGGTATTGTTGTCTGGGGAAAAAGAAAGATCAGTGACAAATGGTAATAGCAGGGTTATTTGGAAATACAAATGAAACTTTATTTTTTTTTTTATTTCTTATTATAATTTATTCAGGTTACATCCGAGTTGTTATGCTTTCACTTGTATCTTCCCATTCCCACCCTTCTTCTCTCTCTTCCCCTATTCCCATCCTCTAGACCTCTAACAGAAGGGGACATCATCCCCCACCATATGACCACAGCCTATCAGGTCTCACCCTGATGGCCTGCTTCTCCCTTCTCTGTGTGCCCCCAGGCCTCCCCACCAAGGAGAGGTGGTCAAATTGGGAGCAGCAGGGTTCTTGTTAGAGGCAGTCCTTGCTCTCCCCACAGCAATGTAGAATGAGCTGCCTGTTGGCTAGATCTGAACAGGGGGTCTTGGTTTATTGCACCCACTGTCCTTAACCTAAGAATGGATAAAGAAACTGTGGTACATTTATACAATGGAATACTACTCAGGTATTAAAAACAAGAAAATCTTGAAATTTTCAGGCAAATGGATGGAAGTAGAAATGATCATCCTAAGTGAGGTAACCCAGACCCAGAAAGACAAACATGGTATACATTCACTTATAAATGGATATTAGGCCAACGTAGATGTCCTCTGGGAGTCTCCACTCAATGTAGGATCAGGACATATTCTGGAACTCAATGCTGGACTCCAGAAGAGAGAGGTGTGGAAGAATGGGGGGATGGAAGGACTCAGAGGGTTCAGGAGCCCCACAAAGAGACTATCAAGGTTGGTGGATCTGGACCCAGGGGGAGCTTGCACAAACTGCAGTACCAACTAAGGACAATGGGTTATTATTTTAATAGTTATTTATACATTTATTTATTTATTATTTGTATGTTTACATGCCTTCACGAGTTAATGTATACTATGTGCATGCAAAGGGCCCACAGGGGCCACAAAAGAAGCCACATCCCTTGGAAATGAAGTCAGGGGTAGTAGTGAGCTGCAATATGGGTGCTGTGATGGAAGACAGGCTCCTCTGCAAAAGCAGTAAGTACTCTCATATGTGAAGTCATCTCTCCAGTCCCTGAGAACCTATCATTAAACTTAGCCCTAGTATTTGCCCTATACCTAACCCTAACCTTAAACCTAACCCTAACCCTAGCCCTAACCCTAATCCTAACTCTAATGCAAACCCAAACCCTAACCCTGTTCTAAATTATAAACATGATATATTTGTGTGTTACGTATGAAATGAAAATTATATGAAAGGAATAACAGAACAACAAACCCCTTGCTTTTTTCACTGGTGATTATATTTATACAATACTTCTGGCAATCTCAAGACTTCAGGAAAATAACTACCTAACCATACATTTTGGCTTTTCCATGAAAGTTATCAAATAGAAGTATGCTACATATATGTAGATGGATAAGGTAAATTCGGTTTTCAAAAGCCTGCTTGGTTTTTCAAGGGTTTTGGGATTCCACTCAACATATTTAACAGTTGAAATACTCTTCTCTACCCTGATAACAGGCAATTTGAATATGGCCTAAGTGGTCAGAAATTTTTATTAAAATGTGCCAAATAAGATTAAAGCCTTTTATTAAGAGATATAAATATCTGAGAAACACAGGTAAATGCTGAGAAGCACTTCCTCATGTGCTTTATTTTCAGGCTTAAACCAAGGAAGAGCCAATTAACTTACCAAACTTTTTGTACCCACCAGGAGATGACAATCCTAACAATGTTTTGACAAGTCCTGCAGGCACCAAAGCTGTCCCAAATTTTGAGAATGATTTCATGTTTCAGCAACATCTAGTCACTGTCTCATGAGAACTGCTTTGCAGCATCAGACCTCACATATTCATATAGTCCTCCTCAGGGAGGCTCACCACCCTCTAGGCAACTTGTGATATGTAGTCACATTCAGCCATTTAGTCTGGAGTAATCAACTCTCCACTAGTTACTAGGTGTAGGCTTGTGTACCAAAACACACAAAGAAGCACTGACAACAAACCTATGAATAACTGGGGCTCAAAGACTCTCTTCTCATATACATGTTTTTAATGATGTTCTGTCCCACAAATAAAAGAGTAAACATGGTTCAATGGTTCATTTGCCATCACCTACCATTTACTGAGCTTTTCTTGTGCTCTAGGCCCTGAATTATACACTGAAACTTAGAGATGCCTTTATTCATTTATTCTGCATATATAACTTAATTGACAGACGTAGAGAGGTTAGTCTCAGTAACAAAATCTCAAAGAGATCTTAGTCTACTGAAGATAGACAGACAGACAGACAAACAGACAGACAGACAAAGAGAGAGAGAGAGAGACAGAGAGAGTTTCTGAAACCAAGTCTTATATAACACTACAAAGGCAGACCAAGGACATAGTTGACCACAGATTCTGCAACACAGATGCTGTTGGCTGAGAAAATCAACATATGGAAAACTCTGTTAGATATGATTTCTTATTAGGAGCCCCATATTTGAACTAAAACAAGGGACAGGGATGAATTTAAACTGATATGCTGCTTTAAAATGCCTTACGATGTTAGAGTCATTTGGAAATACATTACCAAATTTATCTCGGACAATTATTTTTCTACAACTCCTTTGCCAGAACTAAAAAAAAAAAAAAAAAAAAAAAAAACCTTATACAAAGTTAAAACTGCAGCATGAAAATGTCACTGAAATGAGTGCTAAGCTTCACTCAATATTAATGTAAACCCATAGATTTTTTTAGAGGCAGTTAATATTATACTTGCTAAAATCATACATAAAATATGAAATGATCTATTGCACAGATAGTGTCATTAAAGCACAAATCTGACACACTGAACAAAATGTGAGATATATGAAAAATGTAAAATAAAATGCAAATGCTTTTCCCTCAGTAATCCATTTAGTATGGGTTATGCTGGGATGGATATTCACTATTTTTCACTTCTGGGTTATGTCCTCTCCAACTGTAAGAAAGCAGTGTTGTATGATGTATAGAAACCTTTTAGCATCTTTTCACAATCAGGTAGACTTGAATATAAGAAACCATAAAATCTCAGATACATCATTCCTTAAATGACATAATTCATGTTATTTTGTCCTCATTTCACCTATGATACAAGCATTACTGCCTTCATTTTATATATTTTCATTCAATAAACCTACATCAAATTTGTTGTATATTAAGGTGCTATTATATGTCCAGTTTATACAACTGCAAAGTGACAAATCAAACCCCTGCCGTTATACAGTCTACTAGACATGTCACAACTTTTGACACTATGACATGTTATCACACTAAAAATTTACATTCTAGCACCCTGCAACTGATTTAACATAAGAAAAAAGAAGAAAAAGAATCATTTACAAAAATTCTTATTATGCTTTAAGTAAGATTAAAATTTTGTATTGGACCACATTTGTAGATGTCCTTGCCTGTAAGTGGCCTAGAGACTGTGAATTTGATACACCTAGCTCTATTGTGGAAAACTGTTTAAAAAGTGTATTAAGTTAATGCCCAATATGTCAAGTGATATGAAGAAAACAGGAAGCTAAAATGGAAGACAATGTATGAGAAGTGTACACTATATAAGGTCACTGAAGAGGGTGCCAATAACTATGTAATCAGCTCAATGCTAGCATAGAACTACTCTTAATACTATCTTGAATTCAACTGAATAGGAAACATTTTATTTATAAATAAACATGTTTCTCACAATGATATCTTCCTGAATGTCAAAGGTGAGCCATTAAAAACTACGCAAATGTTGTGAGCAGCTAGATTCTTTTGATTAGGATTCTGTTGGTTATTTTTCTGCTATTCTCTTAACAGATAATATCTTGGCAGTCTATAGTGGAGAGATGATATTTTTGACCACAATATAACTGAGAGGTACATGGTGGAATTTGAAGCCCTGCTCTGGTGCTGTAATGTGCCTTACTTAGGCTGCCATCAATCCACAATGCCGGCTTAAGTCAACAGAACACTTCATCATCCTACACAAGTCCTTTAACTCATGAGTTACTGAACTTATCCTTCAGGATATTGGACCCCCAGATAATACCTCACATATGCATGGGATAATGCTAGAAATTATCCTTCACATCTGAAGAAAACATATTAAGGATATTACAAAACAATTTAATATTGCTTGCCATATACAAACCTTTATTGAATGTTGCAATTGTTCACTAGCTTTCTATGCATTTTTGCTTTGTTTTCCCAGTCATATCATTGACTTATTTTTTAACAGAGTTAATATCCACTGAAGAGTCTACACACAGTAATTTGGCAATTATTTAACAAAGTAAAAAACCCTCTAAATTCCTTTCCCCCACCCAAAAATGCTATCAGTGTTCTCCAATATACCAAATGTTTGAATATTTATATTCAAAATTATATGTTCACTGTTAGAAGGACAACCTAACAAATGTCTTGCGATACATTAGAGTAATAAATGTGGGTAGAAGATATTGCAAAATTACCTGAATGTACTCTACATTTGTCATTGTGCGAAGACCAGACTATCTTCCAACACATTGCTCAAATGTATGCAATGACTCTAAGGTTACCCAGACAAGGGTGCCATAGAATCACATATAGGCCAAGGTTAGTTTGATGCACTTCCTTTTCATATATCTTGTTCCATTCATAGTAAATCTCCTTGGGGATAGAAAGCTATTCATAATCTATGTTGCCACTGTAAATCTTGCAAGGAACAAAGATTGCCAAAAAGGAAAAGGGAGAAGACAAATTGCTATGTGATTCAATGATCGTAGCATAGCATATCAGGTCTTTGTGGGGCTGGAATAAACTGTGGCTGTTAAATAACAGTAAATTGATACAGTTCAAAGAATGAAAAATCCATTGTCAATCAAATACAAAACAGCAGTCTTAAGTAATAGTCCTGTATTCAGATGGATACTATAAAGTATCCAGTCACATATATCTCCTCATGTATTTTCATTTACATATAGATCAAATTATTAACGTGTTCTGTTTTAAATGTCAACTTATCATATAATATTACTTTTTATTAAAATAATCTTGCAATTATTTTTACAAAAGAAATAAGTTAAAAAGCTAGAATAGAATTTGCTAAGTACTAATCTTGTGCCAAGAACTATGTTGAGAGATTTATATGATTATATCAATTTGAATGTAAATGTTTCATTGCCATCTAATTATTTTGTAAAATTACACAATAAATAAAAATATGGGTAGACAAAGCTTAAATATTAAGCAATTGTCCAAGGTCAAACATGCAGCAAATATTTCGACAGTGACCCCAAAGTCAATGACTTTCAACACTTAGCTACCATGCCTTCTTAGAAAACACTTTATATGCAACAGGTAATTAAAATATACACTGAACTAATGAATAATATCAGCAACATTATTGTCAACTCTATATGATTGAGTTATGAAGAGAAAAGTTGCAATCAAACAAATTCCCGCAGATATTTCTGTTCACAATGCCTCTGCTTCTAAAGACATCTCTTCCAGCTGATTTTAAGTGCCAATGGAAAGTTGAAAATACACCAGTAATCAGATTTCATTTGTTGTTGTAGTAATGTCTTTTTCCTTGTATGTGAACTTTCTTTAATTTTTTTCATACAATATATTTTGTTCTTGTTTCCCTCCCAGATTCTCCCTACCTCCTCACCCCCAAAATTTCATGTTTTCTCTAATTCAGAAATAGAAAACAGAAAGGCAAATTGAAAACAATACCAATAAAAAGTCAAAATCCAGGAGTTGTCTTGTTGTCAAAGAAACTTAGGATTATAAAAAGAACTTTAAATGCCATATTCTGTGTGTCTCTGAGGCTTCTGAAAACCTTATTCAGCTATCCTACCTCATATATCAATAGAGTCATATCTAACTGTTAGACTTAGGATATATATTCTTGTGCTAAAATCTGACAAGTATTTGATATGCCCATGTTTTGTATCAATATACTAAGTTCTATACCAATGACTTAGATATGACCTTCATTATGAGTAACAATTAAGGCCTTGAGTTAAGGAGTAGGTTCAATCATCTATCTAGCTTTTGTTCTATCCTCCCTTTATGTTCCTATGTCTCCCTTTCTTTCTTTTAATCTCCTATCTCCTTACCTACATATGCAAGGTAAAGGAAAAGAGAGATGTCTCCTTAATCTTACCTAGTTTTTTCTCCGTATAAGACCAATAATGACTTATGAGCACCTCCTGAGACAAATAAGCATTTGTAGACCAAGAGAGCAAACAGAAACCTATACTACCCCCCCCCCCAGAGGGCATTGTCTTGTTAAGGTTTCTTCAGACTGAACTGGGGCAAATAATACCTTGGAAGGGACCCAAAAAGATTGGAGAAAATGGTTAACCAAGCCAGGGATTGCATGTGTGGTCCAGTTTCTAAATGGTGAGAGATTCCAACTTAGTAGGCATTTAAAATGGTGGTCCAAATTGGATCAGAAGTTTTCTACAGTGTTGTCTGGGAAGCTGTCCAAATCTGATGGGTAACAGGAACAAAGTCATCCAGGGCTGGAGTGAGAAGGATGCAGGATGTCGGCATCCATCATGCTGAAAGGAATGAATCCTGTCAGTCTGATCCAACATCAGCATCCAGTTATTTTGTTCTGAAAACATAATTTCTCACAAGCATTGTACAGTTCTAATATTATAATTGTATAAGGTGTACAGGATGCACAGAAAAATTAAAACTAGTTTTCTGCTTATTGTTTGAGTTGATATAAGGTGTCTGTGACAACAAGACAAGTTAACTCCTAACAGCAGATGAGCATCAAAGAGCCTCCTTATGGAGATGGCTTCAAATGTGAGAAAAAAGCCACTGGGCAAAATGTCCTCATTCCTGCCACAAACAGAATTCTGCCTAAAAATGGGATGCTTAGATGCAGGCAGAGTTGACGACCACACTCTGCCAAGACAGGGTAAGCAAGCCCTCAATAGTTCCTGCCCTGCGAATAAGTCTAGCAGAGATATTAGGCCAGAAAGCTGAAGATGAAGCTCAAATGTTATAGAGGGTGTTGGGTGACTGTCCAGGCAGTAAACCGTCTATGTCAAATTGTACATTTTGGAAGCTGCTAAGCTGCACTGCTGGTTTACTCAGGAATTTAAATGTTATTCCTTCTCAGGTCTCTGAGGGGCATTGAAGGCCAGATAGTATAGTTTTACAATCAAGTTTAGTTGCTTAAGGGATAAGATCTTTTTAGATCAAGATAAAGAAGTTAAATTATTAGAGTTGAGATAGGATAGATATTGAATTTCATTCAGAAATTTAGACTCAACAAGACAGAAAAGACATTTAATTCAAGCTGGACAAATACAAATAGCCAAACCACTATGAATTTAACGTTTATAGGCCTCATTATTGTCCTATGGTTCTCCCTGCTGTATGTAGTTTGTTTTATACATGTACAATAAAATAAATGTATTAAAAATTTTAAATCCAAAATGATCAAAAAACCCAATAAAACAATAACAAATAAAGCATTCCCGAAATAAAGAATCCACACACTCATATGTGTGCATACAAACACAAATGTATGCATCACCAACAACAATAACAACAGGAAAAAACTGGTTTGGTTTGGTCAACTTCCTGGCATAGGGCCTGTCCTGGAGTATGGTCAATATACTCAAAAAGAATCCATTGAAGATTGTTTCCAGGTTCTGGCTATTATGAGTAAGGCTGCTATGAACATGGTTGAGCAAATGTCCCTGTTGTGTGTTGGAACATTATCTGGGTATATTCCAAGGAGTGGGATAGCTGAGTCTTGAGGAAGCCCTATTCCCATTTTTTTGAGATAGCACCAGATAGATTTCCAAAGTGGTTGTACCACTTTGCATTCCCACCAGCAATGAAGGAGTGTTCCTCTTTCTCCACATCCTCGCCAGCATGTGGTGTCACTTGACACCATTTTTTATTTTAGCCATTCTGATGGGTGTAAGATGGAATCTCAGAGTTGTTTTGATTTGCATTTCTCTGATGACTAACAATGCTGAGCATTTCTTTAAGTGTTTCTCAGCCATTTGATATTCCTCTGTTGATAATTCTCTGTTTAGTTCTGAGCCCCATTTCTTAATTGGGTTATTCGGTTTGGTGGTGTTTAATTTCTTGAGTCCTTTATATATTTTGGATATTAGACCTTTGTCAGATGTATGGTTGGTGAAGATCTTTTCCCAGTCTGTAGGCTGTCGCTTTGTTCTGTTGACCATGTCCCCTTGATGGGGAGGCCTGGTGGCACTCAGAGGAAGGATAGCAGCCTACCAAGAAGAGACTTGATACCCTATGAGCATATACAAGGGGAGGAGGTCCCCCTAAGTTACAGGCATAGGGGAAGGGAGTAGGGGGAAAGTGGGAGGGAGGGAGGGAGGGAGGAATGGGAGAATACAAGGGATGGGCTAACAATTGAGATGTAATATGAATAAATTAATAAAATATTTTTAAAAATCCATTGAAGAAAACTGATTTTCTGTTTGCTAATGGGTATCAGTTCTACATAGCTTCTTGGTTCTGAGACTCCACCTGGCTCGAGCCTGTGCAGGCCTTGTGCTTCCTGCCACAGTCCCTGTGAGTTCATATAGGCACCAATCCTGTTATGCCTGGTTACACTGCTTCTTTGGAGTCATCTATCACCTCTGGTTGAAGTCTTTCTTCCTCTTCTTCTTCCTAGATCTCTGGGCTGTGACAGGAAACACTGAGGGAAGACATAGGACTGAGAGCCCCAATGTCTGCACATTGTACAGCTGAAAGTCTCTCTGCAAATGTCCATATACACCAAGAAACAAGCTTCTCTGATGTTTGTTGGGTGGCTGATCAAGGCACTGATCTGTACCCTGGTAGAGTGTTTCCATAGGTTAGCATTGACTCAAAACGATGAGCTACACAGAGACAGTGAGAGGGGCAGCAGAAATCTTCCTAACACACATAACTTTATAAATTCCAATCACCTGGATTTTCATTTCTGTCTTTCATTGTTGACATAAAATTTCAGCTCACAGGAAAATATTCTAGAATCCACCAATCATAACAAATTCGCTTTCATTTTCAGTCTGACTGAATTAAAGTCATTTGTCTGCTCTTGGGTTTTCCCCGAGTTCCTGCACACATGCAGTGTTCTCAAGAATCCAAAGCTAGTGGAACACAGCATGAGAAACAATAGTCACAGATGAGTTAAAAAAAAAAAAAAAAACTGTTGTTCTTAGCCACTTCATGTGAGCACTACAGTAGATAATCTGTGATATGAACTTTTAGTAAAAGAAAACCTAGATGAAGAATAGAAATGAATATTTGAAAACAGAGCAGCCAAAGGAAATCATAACCTTACCAAACACTGTAGAGCAGGAAGATTTATTAGCTCCCCAAAACTGGACTCATCAGAACATATAAAAATTAAAGAAGAGTACGTGTGAAAGTCATACCCCACTCTCCACCCATCTGGGTACTCTGGTGCCTCATATTTGACCACGTCCCCTGGATAGGGAGACCTGGTGGCACTCAGAGGAAGGATATCAGGGTACCAAGAAGAGACTCGATACCCTATGAGCATATAAAGGGGAAATCCTCCTCAGTCACAGTCATAGGGGAAGGGAGTAAGGGGGAAGTGGGAGGGAGGGAGGAATGGGAGGATACAAGGGATCGGATAACCATTGAGATGTAATAAGAATAAATTAATAAAATTTAAAAAATCAAATAAGATTTCAAAAAGCACTCTATGATCAGGAAAGAAAGGCACATCACAATTCTGTCTAAACCCTGTAAATCTCCTCATTGTGAGTGCACTATATGCATATGTGCAAATCACCCAAAGGCCAGCAGTCCTGACTTTTCTTTAATGAAGCAGCTTGTTTCAATTAATTGACTATGATGTATTATTGATAGTCTGCTTCTTAACAAGAATTACAGGAAAAATCTAAATTGCAAAATGAACTAAATCTTTGTATCACAGTATATTAGCCTGAAACATGAACAACAAAACAATGTAAAATAGAACACATATTACATAATACTAAGACTGCACATCTAAGTCTTTTGCTTTTCAAGTATGGTTGTGTTTGTTTCTATATGTCCTCTATTCAAAGCTGTGTAATTGTTTAGCTTCTTCATTCTTTATTGTTCACTCTTTTTTCATTTATTAGTGAAGTAGCTATTGTTAAACAAATACTTAGCAAACTCTATTCCTCAAACATTGTTATAAATAAGAGAAAGTGTACTGAACAGAATAGAAAGATTTTGATAGGAAGTTTTAAAGGAAAATAATAAGCAATTCATTCTAAAAAGGAAGAATAAATAAACAGATGTCCCATGGGATATCTATGGAAATAAGATGTCTATAAAAGGGAAACATTTGCCTTAAAATGCATAAGCAAACAGGAGCCAGGCTATGTATGAAGAAGAATGTTCTTGACACATGACATAGCAGTAACCAATGTCCTTAGGCAGAAATTCTCAAAATCTTGAGAACTGAAAAACAGAGTTAACACTGGGGGAAAGGCTGTATCTCCATGAACTGGAGGAAGTCAATAGTTGAAGATAGTAGGAAATGCATGTGAATAAGATGGAAAGCCTTTAAGAGGTTTTAGGTGAGAGGAAAAGTCAGATGGTAAGAGATGTGTTTTCCAGACTGTTTGGTTCATGCACTGACATGTGGGGAGAAATGTATAAATAAGACGATCCAGTTAAAATGTAGCACTGGTAAGAAACGTAAATGAAGATAAGTTAACTTTCTATCTCATAGGAATAATGAATCAGGTGAAAATGTGAGAGAAAGAGAAGCAATCAAAGAAGACTCAGCTCTAGTTCCACCCACTTGGTCAGTAGTGAGACAGAGTTGAGAATAGACACATCTTACAGTGAGGGCTGCCAGAAGCTCCCACTGACGTTGACTGTCTTCTGAACTTCACAGTTTTCAGTTTGAAGGGTGCCTACCAAGCGCTGGTGACAGGTGACGCCCTAGGCTGCCTTTTCAGAATAGAAAGTTGAGAAAGTTCAGCCACTTTTCACAGGAAATCAGAGTACAAGAAAAGTGCATAATAGTTGATTATTCTCCTTTATTATTCATCCTGAAGGGCTCAAAGGAGGTTCTGGAACAAACAGCACATAGTCATTCTAAAAGAACAGAAAGTATTTGCCATTAAGTCAAAACAAATCAATGATTGCCATACCTATATTTCATTACATATAAACTACTATGTAAAAAGATAAATACCTTCATCCTGCCTTCCCCCAAAGAAATGTCTAGTATTTGACATGTGCTTAATAAACTAATTTTGTTCATTAACCACAGTTAAAAGCTAACTTTATCATAAACTAAACAGGACACTAGTTTGTATTAGTCCTGTATCATGTACTAAAAATCAGACCAACCACTAGTAAACAAGCACAGGCATTTGTTGTTTTCAAAGGAATGATCATGAACTTGCTTATTACAAAGAGGTTAGAATCCTCCCTCCATTTTCCCTCATAAATTATGCTGCAACTATTACAAATGGAGCTTCTTGCCCCCCGTAGCTCTAAGATGTCCTGGTGGTTGGTGAACTGTTACTGTTACTTTTTTTTTTTCTTTTGCCTTTATGCACAATGAATGATGCAATTGTCTGACCTGGTTTTATTTTTTAACAATTCAGTAATTCTTGGCAATCTTTATTATGAATGTGATACTACATTAGATATTTTAAGATATTCTCTGTCCTTGAGGTATATGTACTTTGTGGTTTCAAGAAACTAGACAAGCATATTTAATTCCTAGAGCATCAAATTGGGTAAGCTTGTGGGTGTGAGGAGAGGGTGTGTGAGGGCTGCACAATAGCTAACAGAGTTTAAAAGCTAAGAGAGCACACCATGTAGTGACTTGTTCTTACAGCACTATACACAGTTAGGAGAGCATACCCTGTCTTTCACTTTGAGTACACCCCCAGAAGTTGCATTTGTCTCCTCTAGACATTTAATACTACTATTCTTCATACTAATATTTCTACCATCTGGTGCCTTCCTTTCCCCACTTCTTTCACTCAGCAGTCGAGCCCACTCATTCCCATGTCACATAGTAAATAGAAACCACCCCACTTCAAGTCTATAAATTTCCCACTGAAACATTCCAGCTTACTTTTATCTTCCAGTGCCAATCTGTACCTACCTGCACTGACCTATTAGATACTAACCATAGCACATTCCTTAGTCCTATCAAGTCTAACTTCTCAGGAAACATTTGTTATTAGTTAGAACAGTTATATATTTAACCTCTTGCTCTCAATACTGTACATCAGCCATTTTCAACAAAGAGTAAGCTCTTACTAGTGCAGACGACAATTCAGCACTACCACATGACTGACACCGCTGAGCCACGACACCCTTGGTAAATCATCTATTATGCATCTGTTCTTTACTTAGCAGCTTTCTTGGCTTCATCAACTTTTAAGCACGCTTGGCTTATACTCAAAAAACCAAAATTCCTCCCAGTGCTCAACTCGATATCTCTGCTACTATTCAAACTTGGTTTGTTTGGAATAGATTTTGTAGTCCTCTCACTATTACTCTTAAAAAGGAACCTTTGGCAAAGACTCAGAATTTACCAGACAGTGCACTTCCTCCTTTTACTTACTTGTATAATCATTCTATGTTTTGGAATAGCTGTCCACAAATATCACACATTTGTTTATCTCTACCATTTTCTACCACCAAGATAATTCACACCACCAGTATCTTGTTTTGCATGGATTTCTGCAAAAACTTTTGCAAATAGTTGTTTCTGTTTATAATGATAACATCTACCATCTAATTTTTTTTTAAAAAAATCCACCTGTTCTTTATACAGTTGCCAGAACAATGACTTCAAAACTCCAACATAACCATGTTTGCTGAGCCACTCCACCATGCTCAGTTTACCTGTAACACTTCAGTGAAACTCTGAAGATGTTTTGGCTTGTGTCTTCTACCACCCCCTCTCCTCCTTTGCTTTCTTTCAGTTTTTTAGAACATTAAATTTCTGCAACAGGTCTTAGTATATACGATTCATGGTACCCATATGGCTCCCTCCATTCATTTTCTCTCCCCACCTCATTGATTCACTTTTCAAACACAAGTTTAAATAGCATTCTGTTTATATATCTTTTTATATATCATTTTCTTTTCAAATATGTATCTTCTTCATATCAATTACCCCAACCACTTCTTTTTCTTTATCTATACACTTACTCTACTTTGCTCCCTCTGTGAGGAAAGTGACCATGTCTGTTTTCTTGTGACACTTAAATTTATAGTTTCTAGGACAGTATCTGATACATAGTAGACATCTTATAGGTATGCACAGAATTAATTAAGTCTAAAGGGATGAGATATTGGTTTATAAATGAAGTAAGGTAGACAGAAATAATAGAAAGAATAAGCTATGTTCGTACAAACTAAATAGAGTATGTTGCTATGGTGACCCAGCTATAGGAAACAGCAGTTCTGAAAACAGGAAATGTCAAGCTCCCACTCTTTATACTTGCACTCCTTCAGATAGGTAGCTGTAAACAGCATGCTAAACTGTATCCCACAAGAGGCCATAAACTGGTTGTCAGGGGCTCTCCTTAGCCATGTGCCTACTAAAGTTCTGTTCATGTTAACCATGGTACTCTTGGCTCATTTTGTCTACACAGGATACAGAAATACATATCTCTAGTTTGCAAGCACTTCAGGAATGAAGGTTGTGACTTTTAAACCACTCTCATTGCCTTCTTTAGAGGTGGGAAGGAATTAACTGCATCATTTCTCTGAATATTTTGTTTTGACAACATACATTTAGAAATACTACTCATTTTAAAAACAGAGCTTTAGGAATAGGGATTCTCATTAACAGGGAAAAACTAAAACTACAGCCTCAAACAATCTTGAATAGCATATAAGGAAGAAATGACCACCGTACTAGACTCAAACTTGCATCATCTCTTTGAACCCATCCTGCTGACCCAAAGAGCTTAAGAAATCCCCCAAATTCTGTAAATGGTAGAAGATGGAATTGTAGCCTCATTCTAAGTGACCATAAAATCCATGCTGCTTCTGTTGTGTAAAAAGTAGAACAAGCACAAGTGAAATCTAAGAAGTTGACTTTCTAGCTTAGTGAGCAACTGTGTTCCCTGCACAGCTCAGCTCCCACCCCACATGCCTGATGCACAGGGGCAGGAATAAGTGAGACTCTCTGTCAGTTTCTTGTAGGTTTTCTTACAAACCTCAGAATTTCACACAGTCATAAAACTTACATCTATGTGTACTTTACAAAACTGCTTTTAGACAAACATTTTGTACATGAAGCTTTAGGGCAGAATGCATTTTTGCTCCCAGCCTATAAATAGAGTACAGCTTTTAATGAAAATGCTGACACTACCTAAAGAACAATGGTGTGTGACCAAATTCATTGCAGAAGCAAACTGGTTTTGTGAACATCTTTTAAGAAAGTATATTTATAGTATGTATTTAATTAAGGCATGGATATTAAATTATGCAAAATATTTGCTTCACCAAAATGCAATTTAAAATAGCCATCAAAATCAATTAGCATATTTATTTCCCATTTGTTGAGAGGTTCATCCAATCCAGACACAAATAACTTCATAATTAAGGCATTTGTTCAGATGTGTTTGAATATATATAGTTCAGCAAGTAAAGGTATTCAAATATTTATATATAGCTTTCTTTATGGCCATGGTGGAGGAGTAGCTGTTACAAGACTCGAATATTTCCATATAATACTGTTTTTTATTAGATGCATTTGTTGTACTTTTTGTTGGCAAAGGCAGAGACTCACTCCATCAATAGAGCCTTCGGGGGGCTTTTTCTACAAGGCAAGCACAGGACCACATCGCTGCCTGCCAAACAGGACCTCCTTGAAGAACTGGAGCAATTAATGTTCCATTTCAATGTCAAGCACCATTACAAGTTTACTGCAGGCCAGAGTTTATCCAAATATTTAGTATAATTCCACTGAGGCTGAATGTAGCTGGAGGCTGCTTCAAGAGGTTGGGCACTGACTCCCGCTCTGCACCAGTAGTAAGAGGCTGCCTGTTGCTAACCCTGGCTTGCTGGAGTAGGGTTACTTGTCTGAAATATCTGTGGCTAAATCTAATGAGGCAACTTGGAAAACAATCCAAAGGACACCACAGGCAATCCGAAGAGAAAGCTGATCTGAGGAAGTGAGATAAGAAGCCTTCATGTTGCTTTTGTCCAGCTTGAGTGTTTAACATTACCTAGCTTTAACTTTTCCAAATGTATACGTTAGGTGCAACAGTATCACAAAGGTATTTTCTTCATAAAAGTTCATGATTGATACTACCAAGAATTCACTCCCTTTCTTATATCCTATGGTTTTACAATTTCAGCTTTCACTGGGCTTATTCATTGGAAGAGTTGTCATTCATACACAGCTCGTCTGTGCATAGTCAGCAATACGCAAATCAGAAGCTCTCCACGTGTCTCTGTTTTTTCCCATGGAAATGTAACACGCCCAAACAAGAAAGCAAATGACAGAGAGAGGCACATGAAGTATTCTTAAGACACAGATGAGCTTTACATCCAGAAAAATGTTCCCATCATCTTATATTGTGCTATGTACTCCATATACAAACCAATCATGTTTCTTAAAGTTCTTTCAACAAAAGAACTTAAGTTGTCAATATAAATACAACAATAGTTCTTAATTCAGAAAAGACTTTCAGTGTTATAAAAGTTGTAACACACGTATTGTCTGTCCTTGGCTGGCGCCATAATTTGAGCAGGACCCCTGGGCCCAGATGTGCCCATCATAATGTTCATCTTGTAGGTTTCCAATACCCTCTGGATCCTTCTATTTCCCCATTCTCTCATGCTTCTCTCACCTAAAGTCCCAATAAGATGTCCTCCCCTCTGACCCACTTTCCTGGTGAATGAAGAATTTCATGGGACATGCCCCTTGGGCTAGTGTCCAGATCTAGCCAATGGACAGGATATTCTCCACAGTTGAGTGGAGAGTGGGGACTGACTTTCACACGAACTCTGGTGCCCCATATTTGACCACGTCCCCTTGATGGGGAGGCCTGGCGTCACTCAGAGGAAGGATAGCATACTACCGAGAAGAGATTTGATACCCTATGAGCATGTACAGACAGAAGAGGTCCCCCTCACTCGCAGACATAGGGGAGGGGAGTAGGGAGAAAGTGAGAGGGAGGGAGGAATGGGAGGATACAAGGGATGGGACAACAATTCAGATGTAATATGAATAAGTTGATAAAATATTTTTAAAAACAAGTTGTAAATAAATCACTATGAGAAAAAAAAACACTTTATACTATTTATAAACTTTGTATTTTCAAACTTTGTATTTTCTGTTACAACCTAGATTCTCTCAGATAAATTGAGAGTAGACTAATTCATCATATATCATTACTCAGGTATCTTTGGGAAGTCAGTAGAACTTAAAACTATAACCACCTTACAAGATCTTCGTTGCTAACAATAATTTCACTATAAAAGATACTATCTCTAATTTGTAAATAAAATTCTTAAAAATTAAATATGTGTTAATTGGACCTCCAAAATGGCAGCGGCCAGGGCTTACTATATCTAAGTGACAGGAGACCGGAGGCTGTGGTTATGGTGAGTAACCTAACAGCTGACCCCAAAACACCAACATAAGTATTTCCCTGCTTGACGGAGACATCCCAGGAGCTGAAGACACAGAGGATCGACCCAGCCATCTGCCACCCCACTCCCAAGCAGCTGTCTCCCTGGTCCAGGAGTCTCACAAGATCCCACAATGCCCTGTAAGTTATGGTCTGTTCTCTGTTGCAACAATCAAACCTCAGATACTTCTCACCTCCCCAAGGGCAGTGCCTAGATAACAAGGGTGAGCATACCCACCCCAATCCATGGTTCTACTGTACTGATCCCCCTGCAGAAACCAACCCGACAATACAGCACATAAGGTATGGATCCAAGATGCTGAGCCCAGGCAAATCTGAGTGCAGGGAACACGGCACTTTGTTGGCCACCAAACAAATTCAATTTCTTAAAGCCAGCAACCATTTGCTGCGTGGATAATTTCTTAATGCCAAAGCCAGCTCATGATCTCCCTGATCTACCAATCCTACCTGGGACACAGCAAGCAGAGGGGTAAGCTATAGATAGGACCCAATCCCCATTGTCTGCCATCCCAAAGACACCAGTGAGGAGAGGGGCATGGAACATTCAGATTAGAGCCCACTCCTTGCTGATTACAGACCTGCCTCTCTCACTGGGGACAAGAGCAGCAGAAGTAAGCAATACTCAGGCTCTCACCACACAATCCTGTCTACCAAAACAAGGATTACAGTGCAGGGCTGAAAAATTTCAACTTAGAGCCCTCTCCATCTATTCCAGAAGTCCCTGGACATCAGAGACAACCAGGCCTTCTATCACCAGGGCTAGATGGCTAGAGGTCAGCTTAAGCACACAAGAAATAAAATCCAGGGCCATATGTCACCACTTGAAACCAGCTAACCTACTGCAGCAAGCCCAAGAGATACTAACCTATCTAATACACAAGAAAATGATCTTAAATCTGAGGTTATGAAAATGATAGAGGCCTTAAAGGAGAAAAATAAATCCCTCAAAAAATACACAAAAATGCAATCAAACAGATGAAGGCATTTAATAAATTCTTTAAAGAATTATAGGAAAATATAATAAAAGGTAAGAAAGAAATGAATAAGATTGTTTAATCCCTAAAAATAGAAATAGAAGCAATAAAGAAAACACAATCCTTTCTCAAGAAAGCCTACAGGCTGTGACTTTAACTCTCAAAGACAAGCTACATGTAACACAGTGTGCAATCATTAAAGAATTGGTGTTAAGTACTGTAATTTTTGTTTGGAACACTGGTTATCACATTAAAATCAATAGCTGAAATAAAAGAAAACACAATCTGAGGTAACAAAGAGATGGAAAATGTAGGGAAGAGAACAGGAACTACAGACATAAACATCACCAACAGAACACAAGACATGGAAGAGAGAGCTTCAGGTGTAGAAGATATGTTTGAAGAAATTGATACAACAGTCAAAGAAAATTAGGGTAAATAAGTTATACAAGTTAATTGTTAGTTGATCAAATCATGGTCATATCAATCACTAGTCTATTTTTATCACAAGAATATACATCTTAGATGCAACAGAGAGATATGATTTTTATAGAAAGATTAGGTAAAATAATTAGATAAGGTCTTCAAAAACCTCATAGACATACAGAATATAGCATTTAATTTTTTTTTATTTTAAAGATACACTGACAATGAGACAGGTTAACTCCTAGAAACACCTAGCCTAAATTCCAGAGGATGATGAGCATCAAAGAACTTCCTCAAGGAGATGGCTTCAATTGTGGCAAATGAGCCATTGGACAAAAAGTCCTCCTTTCTACCACATACAGAATTCTGTCTACAAAAGAGCAATCTTGGATGCAGGCAGAATCAATGGCCAAACTCTGTCCATACAGGATAAGCAAGTCCTCAATAGTTTCTGCCTCACAAATATATCTGTCAGATATATTGGGCCAGAAGGCTGAAGATGATGCTCCAATGTTTGGGTGACTCTGTCATCTCATCTGGAAAGCTACTAACTTGCACTCCCTGTATACTCAGGTAGTCAATTTTATTCCTCCTCAAATCTCTGATGGGGTTGAAGAACAGAGAGTTTAGTTTTACAAGTAAGCTTAGTTGTTTAGGAGTTAAGATGTTCTTAGGTCTAGATAGAAGTTTTAAATTGATAATGACAAGATATGATACATATTGATTTCTATTCAGAATTTTAGATGCACCAAGATAGGAAAGATGCTTTCTTCAAGGCTGCCAAATACAAATAGCCAAAACACTAAGATTGTAACATTTTTATAATTCCTGATTTTTCATGGCTCTTCTTGCTGTAGGTAGCTTATTGTATATGTGTGTAATAATATAAATGTATATGTAAAAATATATAAAAATACTAAAAAGTCCCTACATAAAACATCCAAGAAGTCTGGGACACTATGAAAAGACAAACCCTAAGAATAATAGGAATAGAAGAAGGCTTCCAGCTCCAAAGTCAATAAAATATTTGTAATAGTATCATAAAAGAAAACTTCCCCAACGGAAAGAGCGAGAGAGAGAAAGAGAGAGAGAGAGAGAGAGAGAGAGAGAGAGAGAGAGAGAGAGAGAGAGAGAGAATCAGATGCCTATAAACATAGAGGAAGCTTACAGAACTCCAAATACACTGGACCATAAAATAAAATCCTCCCATCACATAAAAATGTAAACACTAAATGTAAAGAACAAGGAAAGAATATATTAAAAGGTGCAAGAGAAAAAAACTAAGTCACATAAAAAGACAAACCTATCAGAATTACACCTGACTTCTCAACAGAGACTAGAAAGCCAGAAGGGGCTGAGTAGATGTCATGCAGACACTAAGAGACCACAGATGTCAGCCCAGACTACTATACCCAACAAAACTTTCAATTACTATGAATGGAGAAAACAAGCTATTCCATGACAAAACCAAGTTTAAACAGTACCAAATCACAAATCAAGCCCTACAAAAAATACAAGAAGGAAAATTGAAACCCTAGGAGGCTAAATACATCCAGGAAAACACAGAAAATAAATAACTTTACATCAGCAAAACCAAAAGAAAGGACTCTGTCACAATGCAAACCTCAATAGATACAAGGAGATTGAAATAACCCTTTATATCTTATCAGACCACTGTGTGTTAAAGATGGAACTCAACAAAGACAGAACAACAGAAAGCCTATGATTTCATAGAAACTAAATAGTTACCTACTCAATGACCACTGGGTCCGGGAGTAAAGAAAGAAAGAAATTAAAGACCTTTCAGAATTCAATGAAAATGAAGGCACACTTACCCAAGCTTATGAGACACAATGAAAGTTCCTGGCACTAAGCATCTTCATAAAGAAATTGGACAGATCCCATATTAGCAATTAACAGCACACTTGAAAGCTCTAAACAAAAGAAGCAAGCAAACCAAAGAGGAGTAGATGGGAGGAAATCATGAAACTCAGGGCTGAAATCAATAACTTATAAACAAAGAGAACAAAGAATCAATGAAACCAATAACTGGTTTGAGAGAATCAACAAGACAGAGAAACCCTTAGACAAACTAACTGAAAGGCAGAGAGACAATATCCAGGTTAACAAAATACCAAATGAAAAGAAAGACATAACAATAGACACTGAGGAAATCCAAAAAATCATTAGGTCTTACTTCAAAAGGCTGTATTCCATAAAATTGGAAACTCGAAAAGAAACGGACAGTTTTCTTGATAAATTTCACTTACCAAAGTTAAATCAAGATTGGTTAAACAATTTAAATAGTCCTATATACCCTAAGGTAATAGAAGCAGAAGCAGTCATCAAAAGCCTCCCAACAACAACAACAACAACAACAACAACAACAACAACAACAACAACAAAAAGAGCCAGATGGTTTTAGCACAAAATTCTATGTAACACTAAAAAAGAGCTAATGTCAATAGTCCTCAATCTATTACACAAAATAAAAATAGAAGGTAAATTACTGAACTCATTCTATGAAACCACAGTCATCCTGATACCTAAACCACACAAAGAGTCAGCAAAGAAAGAGAATTTCTTCAATTTCACTCACAAACACTGATGCAAAAATACTCAATAAAATACTTGCAAATTGAATCCAAACACACCAAATATATCATTCACCATTAGCAAGTAGGCTTCATCCCAGGGAGGCAGAGATAGTTCAACATATGAAAATCAATCAATGTAATCCACCATATAAACAAACTGAAAAAAATCACTAGACCTTATTAGATACAGAAAAAAAAAAAAAAAAAAACCTTTGACAATATACAATACCTCTTCGTAATAAAAGTCTTAGAAAGGTCAAGGATACAAGGCCCATACCTCAACATAATAAAGGCTATATACAGCAAGAAATAGCCAACATCAAGTTAAATGGTGAGAAACTCAAAGCAGCTACACTAAAATCAGGGACATGAAAAGGCTGCCCACTCTCTTTACATCTCTCCAATACAGCACTTGAAGTTCTAACTAGAACAATAAGTCAACTAAAGGAGATCTGAAAGAAAGATGTCAAAGTATCTCTATTTGCACATGCCATGATTTTATATATATATATATATATGACCCCAAAATTCCACCACAGAACTCCTACAGCTGATAAACACATTCAGAAAAGGGCCTGGATACAAGCCTAATTTAGAAAAAAATTAGTAGCCCTACTGTATACAAATAATAAATGGGCTGAAAAAGAATTTAGGGAAACTACACTCTTCACAATAGCCACAAATAACATAAAGTACCTTGGTGTAACGCCAACCAAGCAAATAAAAGATCTGTATGACAAGAACTTCAAGTCTCTGAAGAAACAAATTGAAGAAGATATCAGAAGATGGAAAGATGTCCTGTGATCATGAATCAGTAGGATTAACATAGTAAACAGGCCATCTTACCAACAGCAATCTATAAGTTCACTGGAATTCCCATCAAAATACCAATTCAATTCTTTACAGACCTTGAAACAACACTGCTCAATTTCATATGGAAAACCAAAAAATCCAGAATAGCTAAAACAATCCTATACAATAAAAGAACTTCTGGAGGTACCTCCATTCTTGATTTTAAGCTATACTACAGAGTAATAGTAATAAACACTTCATGGCGCTGGATCAAGGGACTCAAATTGAAGAACCAGAAATAAACCCACACACCTATGGACACTTGATTTTTCACAAAGGCGCTAATACCATATAACGAAAAAAGGACAGTATCTTCAACAAATGGTGCCAGTCTAACTGGATGTCTACATGTAGAAAAATGCAAAGAAATCCATATTTACCACACTTCACAAAGCTCAAGTCCAAGTGGACCAAAGCCTTCAACATAACACCACATACACTAGTTCTATTAGATGAGAAAATGGGAAAGAACCTTGAACTCATTGGCACAGGGACAATGTCCCTGAACAGAACACCAACAGTTCAGGATCTAAGACCAACAATTAGTAAGTGGGACTTCTTGAAACTTAAAGGCTTCTTTAACACCAAGGACACTGTCAACAGAATGAAACAACAGTCTACAGACTGATAAAGGACTTTACCAATTCTACATTGGACAAATGGCTAATATATAAAATTATAAAGAACTCAAAACATTAAACACCAACATACAAAATAACCCAATTTGAAAATGGACGCAGAGGTAAACAGAGAATTCTCAATAGAGGAATCTCAAATGGCTGAGAAGTACTTTAAAAATGCTCAGTGTCCTTAGTCACCAGAGAAATGCAAATCAAAATAACACTGAGATTCCATCGTACATCTATCAGAATGGCTAGGATCAAAACTCAAGCGGTAGCACTTGATGGTGGGATATGGAAAAGGGGGAAAGCTCCTCCATTGCTGGTGGCAATGCAAACTTATACAACCACCTTGGAAATCAATCTCATATTTTCTTAGAATATTGGGAATATCTCTACCTCAAGATCCAGCTATATCACTCCTGGGTATATGCTCAAAAGATGTTCCACCATACAACAAGGACACTTGCTCAACTATGTTCATAACAATTTCATTCATAATAGCCAGAAACTGGAAACAACCTAGATGTCCTTCAACCAAAGAATGGATAAAGAAACTGCTCCATTTACACAATAAAATACTACTCAACTGTTAAATACAAAGAAATCATAAAATTATTTGCAGGCAATTGGACGGAAACTAGAAAGGATCATGCTGAGTGAGGTAAGCCAGACCCAGTAAGACACACATGGTATGTACTCGCTTATAAGTGGGTTTTAGCTATATAGTTGTAGTATGGAATAAACATAATACAATGCACAGACATAAATAAGCAATAAATGAATAAATATGTACTAATTGCTACAGATATTTGTTAAGGAGGAAAGGCAAGCAAAGAGAGAGTGATACTTTTGTTCCAAGTCATAAAGCTACTGAAAGACTTCAATAATCTTGTTTGAGTTCAAAACTCATTCCCCTACATCAGCACACTCTTGTTTAGTAACAAGTTAAAGGTTCAGCTGGACAGATATTAAGCTCCATTACAAATCCTCTGTAATCCCGACACATATCAGTACACAGCTAATAGTAAGTGAGAGTATCAACCCAAAGCTAAGCTTACACACATCAAGGTCCCTCTTTAACACCATCTGTCTGTCCCGCAAGATCACTGCTGCCTAAGGCACAAAGTCAATCCAGTCAGTACTCCTGTAAATGTTGTTTTTATTTCCTCAGATGTAGGGCATGAAATAAGAGCATTCCCAAGGCTTTCTAGCTCTTTTTGAACTCTTGCTGGCTGGTTCACCTCTTCTGTTCTGGCACAAGCACCTCACCAAGCTGACTGATTCAAACTAGCTTCTTTTGGCTTGTGACTAAATTGTTCTCTGTGTGGCCACAAACTAACTCTGGAAATATGTATTAATCTTCTGATTCCTTCTCATTCTCTGGCTCATTCTATCTTTATCTGTGTCTAGCTTGTCTTCTCTGTGACCTGCCTCTGTAAAACCAACTCAGTAAAAAACTCTCTTCTCTCTCTGCACTGCTCATAAGTAGCATCTTTTTCCTGTCCTGTTCTTGTGAGAGATGGGTATATCTTATCTCTGACTCATTCGTTAAATCTTTCTCTGATTCATCATTTTGTCTGCCCCTCAACTATTTGTCACTTTCAAATTGGCTGCTTCCTTCTATAAACTAATCTCAACTTCATTGTTTCACATTAAAGGTGTGTACTAAGGGTCATGTCTGTATTCTAGCCAGATCATACTGTAATCCAGAGCAGGTCTGAATTCCATCCAGATCACATAGACTTAGAAGGTCTTTGGATGTTATCTCTTGCCAGAGAAGCCATATTACTGTATTAAAATTCCTCTACACACCACAGCTGTTCACAATGGATGCAAGAACTCACTCTCAAGGAGTTTGTCTATGTCTGAATCATACTGCTAGTCTGCCAGAATTAACATTAGGATGATACCAGTGAGTGCACTAAGAAAACACAACAGCAGTTCCGATTTCTTCTTCAGAAAGTTTTGTGCATAATTTTAGCTTTGCCTGTGTAGACTTGTGACAAATACTTATGAACATTAATAAATTTGTATGTAGCATAACAATCTCTACTTCTGAAGAGTTGAAGAGCTTGCTTTTGATTTTTGGTTCTTTATTACTTTCTCACTGATAGTTCCCATTTTCATAGCTACAAATACAACAGGTTTTATTGATTCCTTCCTATGAATTTCTGTGTATTTGATCTAATTTTCTAAATCATATAATGGTAGATGATATGAATAGCCAGGTAAAATAATAGCTATGATTATTAACTGTGTGCATAAATATAATTGGAAATAAAGTACTGTGGATAATAATGGTCAAATAAATGTGTTTAAACAATTAATCAAACCACACAGTGAGCACATCCATCACAAAAAATCAGAGTGTTGTAGTAAGGACATCAATTTTGGAATCAAGCAGACTTTGTTGAAATCACCTTTCTCACACTAGCTTTATGACTTCGGGCAAACAAATAACTTGTGAGCATCAAAATTTTGATATTGTTGACCTCAACACTCCACAGTTACTCCTAAATGATTATTATCTTGTACCACATAAAAAGATAGACATAAACTCAATAGGATAGAATGAAGCTCATAAAGAATGTTTATACTTAGCAGATTTTCAAAAAGAATGCAAAGACAGTTTAGTAAGGAATGAATAGACTTTTCTTCAACAAGAAAAGCTACAAAACTTAGATATCTACACGTACCATACACAAAACTGAACTCTAAATTGATCGGAGAGAAAAATTTAAGAGCTAAAACAATAAAATGCTGAGGAGAAAATATCAGAGTGACCTTGAGCTACATAGAGATTTCAATAAAATTAAGATTTGAAAAAATCATAGTGTAGATAACAGTGCCAATAAGTGGTTGAAGAATGAAGAGAAATGGGGCGCCAGAGTTCATGTGAGAGTCAGGTCTCTCTCTCTACTCAACGGTGGAGAATGTCCTGTCCATCAGCTAGTCTGGGTAGGCGTTCAGAGTTTACTGCCTATAGTTTGAGGAGGACTCCTGGATGGGGAGGGCTGGTGGCATTCAGAGGAAAGATAGCAAGTTATCAAGAAGAGACTCGATACCCTAAAAGCATATATAGGGGGAGGAGATGTGATATGAATAAATTAAAAAAAAAGAATGAAGAGAACTGAATAGAAAACATTACAATCATAAAACTGCAAAAATGGTGTCCAGAACATAGGAGTATTTTTACAACTCAATAATTTATAATAATTGTATATAGATAAAGGATTTTGTATAGACATTTCTACAACTAGAATAAATAAATGGATAGTAAGTATATTAAAAGATATTCAACGTTGTTAATATTTAGGTAAATGCAAACAAAATTCAAAGCAAAACCTTTTTTTGACCTATTATGTCTACAGTAAAATGGTATTTGACAAGAATGCATAGAAAACAAAACATTTATATGTTGTTCATGAGACTATAAAGCAATATAACTTCTTTTAAAAATTACTTGGAAGTTCTTCACAATATTAAACATAAAATCACCATATGAACTAGGAATAATAATTTTGTTAATATCTCATAAATTGAAAACACATAAAAACTCAAATAAGAATATCCATGTTATTATTCATGATATCCAATAATACAAGTAAGTTTTGTATTTGTCAACTGCTAAGTGGATTAAGAGAAGTATTAGAACTAAACTGCTATATAACATATAACAGACAATTATCCCCCAAAAAGTAATAAAGGATAGATACATGTAATAACACAGGAACCCTGAAAACACACCAAAATTAACATAGCCAGTTATAGAACACTGAATATTACACAAGTCTAACTTAAGAATTGTCTTGACTAGGCAAGTCTGGCAGGGGAAAAGAGTAGATCCATGATTTCTCGGAGGGGAGGAGCAGTAAAGGCATGACACTACAGAGTACAGAGCTTCTCTGAGGGTCAAGAAAATGTTCTAAAATTCATTGTGGTGACACTTGTACAAGTCTGTGAATGAACTAAAGAATATTATTTAATATTGCTTTTTAAATGGATTAACTAAATGATCCATAGTAATATGAAGAAAATAAAGAATATTAATATATAATAATAAGTACACAAAATATTCTGGCCATTGTAACACCTATACCCTAAACTGAGATCAACTGAAAAGTCACTCCTAAATGCACACAGAAAAATATCCTTAAAGGTCATATTTTTCCTGTATTTTATCAAGTACTTATAGGATGGCAAAGGGAGACATTGAGAAAAGATAGGTGATTGTGAGTTCCAAACATCAGTCAAGTTGTTTAAAAGGAGAACTGAGAGTAAAATGTTTCAACATAGAGAAGAGAGGAAGCTTGGAACACGAAGCTGCAACTTTGTTGAGCTTAGTTTTATGGGCAGGGGGATGCCTTTGGTTTCCTCATACTTGATGACCACTCCGCTTATTATCTCCAGATCTTCACACCTCTGGAGTTGCTAACTTCCCTACAGACTTGTATGTCTTTTATTCTTCTTGCTAGTTTTTATGTGTGTTAGCTGAAGATGCCTTTTCTTCATCACTGTGGACCAGTGAACCTCTCCATAAGTAATACCACTGGGCTTCTTGTCTGGGCATGTTTCAAAGATCAGTGTAACAGAAACATTTTATATGAGTACTTCAGTTCTCAGTAGTCTTTTAAAGCCAGAGAGAAAAGTAACATAAATCTAAAGTGCTCTGATGTCTGGAAAAGAAGAAAAATGGAGCTACCTATGTATCAAACTAATCTTCCCCATATTTTCTTGATGCTCAGCCCTTGTCTACAGGAAAATTGACACCAGAGCTATCCACAGCAGTTCCATTTGCTAAAGTGTGTTGGGCTTTTTCCTGAGATAATGCCCCTTGTGATTCTTTTCCAGATCCATGACTGCTGCCCATATGGCCAGATCCACTCTGGTCCCTGTGCCCACCAATTTAAGGTCCTGTACACTGCAATTTTCTGTAATTTTCTTAAAACTATGATCATCTGATAATGGCCTAACTTTTCATCCCATAAAGAGACTTTTCATAGTGTAAAAACTGTACCCTAAAAAAATAAAAATTGTGCCCAGTTTTTGGAAAAGCAATACTCTTCAGAGCCATCATGTGTCCGATTTCCCAGCAACAGAGTTAGCCAGTGGTTCTGTCCTCATGGGAACTCTGAAGACTCCCAGAGAGCAGACACAATGTGACTTTATGGTGGCTATGTGTTTCTGTGTGCCGTGCTCTGCATATGTGAGCTCTATGGAAAGTTAAGTGACATTAAGAAACACTGAAAAAAAACTGGAGAAGGAAATTTATAGCTCTTTTGTTATGAGTCACCAAGTGTATGTATTATTGACACATGTTGTTTCCTGTCACCAGTTAAGAAATTTGAGGATCTGCTATAACTTAAAACAGGTGATAAAAAAGTAAATAATCAAAATTTGATATACTTAAAGCATAATATTCTAGTTTTTAAATATTTACATAATTTAAATTTTTTACAGTTACTGAAATTAACATGCATAATACATAATGATATAGAAATATGGCAGTAACTTTGATAAGCTCCAGAGTAGCAGAGAACTTATTTTTAATCTATCTTTCATAAATTTTTCTCCTAGCACTGCTTTTCAAGTTCCAATAACCAACACATGTGTGTAGAGAAACAGTGATTCTAGCCAGGTCCTACATAGTTAGTTATTTTTAACTTGTCCAAATACACAATACTGTCACCCATAAGTAACATCTAGGTAAAGTCAAGTAGTCAAGGCTCTGTCTAAGGGTATTCCTCAATATATTCAAGTATATATAGGCCACACCCATGCCAAGCAGTATATGAAAATTCTCTAAAATGCAACTGAAATGGGTTAAGTTCAAAGTTCTTGATTGCCATATGTCAAGAGCTTCTAGCCAAGTTTGTCATTTGGAAATATATCTGTCTTTGCCTGAGTCCCAGAACACATAGACAGCTTTTCAACTAAATGGAATACTATTCAGCTATCAAAACTAATGGATGGAACTGGAAAAGATTATCCTGAGTGAAGTAACCTGAAAGGCACTCATGGTTTATACTCACTTATAAGCAGATATTAGCCATCTAATTCAGGATAACCATATTACAATCCATAGACCTAAAGAAGCTAAATAATAAGGAAGATCCTAGGGAGGATAGATAATTCACATCCAGAAGAGCAAATAGAATAGACACTAGAAGTGGTTGAAGAAAAGGAATAGGACAGGGGCCTACCATAGATGCCATTGAAAGACTCCACCCACTATGGGATCAAAGCAGAAGCTGAGTCTCACAGCCAAACTTTGGACAGGGTGCAGGGAGACTGATGGAAGAGTAAGGGGATAGGAGGATCCAGGGGGACAGGAGCTCCACAGAAAAACCAACAAAGCCAACAAATCTGGGACGGGAGGTGCGGAGGGGGAGGGCAGGTGGCAGAGACTAATGCACTAAAAAGGAACACACAGAGAGGAGCTAAGCCTACTGCTGAGATGTAACTGGTATGCAGCTCAGTCTCCATATAGGTCTCTTAGTAAGAGGAGCAAGGGCTGTTCCTGCCATGGACTCTGTTGCTTGTTGTTTGATCACTTCCCCCTGGCAGGGTTCCTTACCAGGCCTCAGAGAAAGAGAATGCAGGCAGTCCTGATGCAACTTGATAGACTGGGATCAGTTATTAGGGGAGAAAGGGTCCCCCTCTCTGAGGACTAGGGGGGTGATATGGGGGGAAGAAGGAGGAAGGGTAGGACTGAGAGGAGAAGAGGGAGGGGGCTACGATTGGGATGTAAAGTGAATACATTTTAAATATATAAATTTAAATAAAATAATAAAAGTAGCAGAGAGTCCTAACTACCGACATCTTGCTTATAGCCATACAAACCAATGGGGTATTCAAACAGTTAGTGTGGGTAAGAGAAAGTATAGTTCTATTGCCCACCGTACCCATACATGTGCCCACACATGAGAGATTAAATCATCATGCTCCTTACTAGAAAACACATATGCAGTTATTCCAAAACTATAATTACACCTGTGTACCTTATACAATGACTGGGGTGAAAAAGAAATCCCTCCAGGTTCAATCGCAATCTGAAAATTATAGTCTGGACTCAAAAGAAGTCACTAGAAAGAATCATCCCAAATTTTCTACTACATCTGTATGGAGTACAAAAATATAACATACTAAACAATGGAGAAAATATGCAGGCAGAGACTGAACGGCAATAGAAGCAGTACGTAACTGGTAAGAGACATTTGCAAATCCATTTGGACATAGACTTCTCAGCACAACTAATGATAAATGACGTGGATTAAAAGTGAAACTGAAGCAAACACACATATGGAGATTAACACAAGTTACACACCAAGAAACAAAGCCTAATTATAATCAATGCCAAGTAAAACACTCAAAAACCAAAACCACTAAGAGAGTGGAAAAGAAATGTAGAAGAGAATCAACTGCACTCAAAAATAAATAAATAAATAAATAAATAAAATAAAGATAATAGAGACTATTCATTTATTATGTAAGATTGTATTATTTTATTTATAACTGGTTTAGTCTCAGAGGATTTGAGAAAGTTGAGACAGTTTCTTGAAAACATGAAGTTATGAATTTCACTTTTTCCTCAGGGATAACAAAATGAAAATTAATGCCAAAACAGTCTTACCTAGTTGCAGATTGTGTTATGTAACTGTGTGAGCTAATGATACAGTTAAATACCAATATTTTTCACTATCATGAAATACATCATTATCAAGTTCATCTTTGGTGACTCTTTTATACATCCAACTTTTGCAAAGAATTAGATGAGTGAAATTAACAGACTGTTATAAAATTTTAAATCTCAGCTTTCTGGAAATTTCTGTCTGAGACTATTCATTGCACCCACTTTGGTAAACAGGGCTGGAGACTCAATAAATATTGCTGATGATACGTTTTTTTTTTTTTCTTTTCACTGAAAGTAAATATAAAATAAACCTCTGTAAATAAATAAAACCAACAATTTGAGGGGAAAGATAAATTTTTGGCTATCTATTAATTATTAGGATCTTTTCTGAGAGTCAGATTTCTTAATAAGTAAAACCTTAGAGTGGCCAGTTCCAAGATTCTCAGGACATAAAGTTCACAAAGCCCTTCCTGTGAATCAATAGTAATGGCCACCAGTCTTGTATCTCCTTAGGACAAATAGTAGGTTTCAGAAGCAAGAATCCATCTAGCTCTGTTGGTACTAGTATCTGTCACAGAGATCAGCTAGTAGTGGGGTAGAGCAGACTGAGGCAACCCAAGAAAGACCACTGGGAGGCTCCTTCTGTGGTTGTAGGGTTTACCTGGAGAGAAATAAGTCATCATGCACTACATTGGTCTTCCAGAAGGAACCTTCCACACTAGGGGATATGATTGCATTTAAATAATAACAGGGGGATTTATGAAGTCAGTGACTCCCCACCCCAAAGCAGAAGACACATTTAGTTCCTGTGGCTTTTTCTGACCACAGGTAAGAACTAGAATTTAATGTTAGCATGACTGGTTCATGAGCTACAGGAAGAGTCTTAAACTGTAGTCTACTTATTTCTTTAGCTCCTACAATAGGAAGACCTAATCTGGCTCATAATAGTATTAATGAGGAAGAGAAAACCATTTTCAGTAACTCCAAAGATCATATTCCAACAACACATTGCCATGGTTCCGTTAGTTTGGACTTCAGATTGAAAAATTCTTATTGATGTTACACATGGGTATAGGTGATAGGACAGAGACACTGCTTTATTAAAGATTATAAAAAGGGAAGCTACTTAATTATGATTACATCACTGGAAATTTGTGTAAGTGGGTGGAATTACTGAATTTTATCTAGTGTAAAGGTAAATTTCACAAAGCGCACATTCAGTGGGATTCTGTGAAAGGAAAAGATCCATCTAAAATCAAATACTGCTGATTTTCATACCAGTCCAAGTCTAACATATCAATAGTCCAGCAGAGAAATCATCTGTAAGTTATTTTGATTCCAGAATGAAAACCCAACACCAAATAGCCAGATAGCAGAATTAGTCTTCTTTGTATAGAAATCTTTGAGTGACAGAAAAAGCTTACCAAAGCCCATATTCAAATATAGCACTTACTAAAGATACTAGAGACACAGCCCTGAGCCTCAGCCATCAGGGCCTCCATAAAAAAGGATTTATTGAGGAATTTGTAGAGGATGACCCTGAAGAGCATGTCGTCTCTTTAAATAAACAGACACATGAATCAGTAATTTTAAGATATCACTGGAGACACAATAAAAGAGTGACTGATGAAGAACTATAATTATTAAAATTCATCTTCTCACTGGCAGGAGCAGAGTCCCTATGCACACACTCCCCTCTGGCCATCTGCTCACACACACAAAAAAAAGTGACATTTTTATTCTTTAAGTCGCGGGCAAATCTAGACTGCTTCTGCACAGCAGGAATCCCTCCAAAATTTAGCTTTATCATCTCCTTGACTAAAGGTGATTCCCATCTTCCCTTTACTTTCACATACAAGCAAAGCCAAGGAAGGAAGCTCTGTCCTGTACATGAGCTAAACAAAAAGTAGCCTCCCCCAAGGCTTACCACCTTTACAAGCCAGCACAAGTCACACCATAGCAGTACACAGGCCCATTTCAGCAACTTGTACCTTGACAATAGATGCAGGTACTTAAGAAACTCCACATCACTTCTAGATTGCCTGCAGAGAGGGTCAAATGAGAGAAATGCCCCAAAGTAGCTTTTTTTTTTTATTTCTTGTCCGCATCACACACATTATTTCACACCAGGAAAACTGTCAGTTATAGCAAGGATAATTCCCAGAAGTGCCACAATCATCTCTATCAGCCGAAGCATGTCTGAGAGAGTATCATACAAATCAGTCCCTTTCTTTCATTTACTTCACGACACAGTGTAATAGAGCAAGCACATGAAGGAGAGGTAGGGGTATCTCTTGCCAGCTCTAGGATTGAGGTGCTATTCTTATTCCCTGTGTAGTTAAGTCTTCCTTCTGCAAGCCAAGGATAATAACATAGTACCTGTTTATCTAAAAAGCACTTGAATAATTCTCGGATAAAAGAGACCACACAAATGCAGTGTATTATTACATCAGGAAGACTTGGAAATTGCAAGTCCATTTACTCATCACGATTAAGCAGTCAACAAAACAATGATAAAGTGAAAGCATCTTCTCCAGTGCATCTCAAGATCAAGTAGTGCTGAATAGGCAGCTATTTAGAAAAACACATGTGCAAATATATTCATTTTAATGACCATGCAAATCTAACTCATCAATACTTCATTTAGCAAAATACTCTGCAAGTTTTCCTAACTCAAAAATAAATAAATAGATTCTCAGTCATGATGACTTTATAACATACTGTTGTTTGAAAGACTTTTTTTTTTCCTATCAAAATGTTGTCTCTGCTCTAGCCATTCAGACCCCATCCCAGCTCATTCCAGGAAAGTTATTCTAGAACAAAGCAACATCTCTCCTTTAATGTAATCAGTCTTGATATAACTCACAGAACAGTGGTGGACAGGCATCCATGCAGGGGCTTCCACTGAACAGTTCTGGGCTGGGCATTTTCCTTGGTTTTGCTAGAAATAAGTAAAAATCAGGTTATTCTATATATATATTATAAAAATCAACATATATTAGTTAGCACATTTATAACCATTATGCTGACTGGCATAGTTAGAAATATTGAAGAAACTACTGAGGATGATTTTTGGTGCAGTCTTATAGAAAATGACATATGTATTTCTACTCTTACCAAGACATAGGAAAATATCTTGTGCTTTCTTTTATTAATCTGGGGCCTAGGAATTTGGTACCATGCTGATTTAGCAGCTGCCCTTCTAGATGCCAATAAGAGTCATAGGAACACTCTCCTAATCCAGATGTAGAAGCACTCTGCTCCTTTCAAATCAACATTGACAAACTCTATACTCTTATATTTTTGGAGTGGAGGCAGAGACTTAGCTATAACCCCCTCCTGACTAGTGGTGAGACTCTCTCCAAGGTATTTCACAGAACTCAAGAATTTAGAGGTAAATAATCTAGATTATAGAGGCCTTTCTTGTCTCATCAGAGACAGAAATACAGAGACATGAAACAATTTGCTCAAAGAACCAGCAGTCTGACATTCTAAACCATTTCTACGACTCTTCTTCCTGTTTAAGTAATTTATCTTTAATTAGCATCTTCATATTTTCATCCTGTAAACTGACATTCTAATTGGCCTTTTAGGAAGGAATCAAGTGCCCTCTTTAGCTGACAGTACTGTTTCATCTCTGCAATAATGATGAGTCCTAAGGAGAGTAAGGTTCTAATAAAACATCTTGTACTTCTCTCATTGTCTACTCAATATGACGATATAGGCACTCTGTAATGTTAATAACTATCATTAAAAAACCCCACAGATATGATTCATTAAGCCACTTAGTTTCTATAGGTTGGTCTGGACCTATTAGAAAATTATTAGTAACCACAAAGAATACAACAAGAATCAATAGAGATGATGATGTAATTATACCGAGGAGACATCTGAGGCTGAAGAGAGTTTAGCAACTTACCAAAGCCTCACCCTGCTAGGAAAGAGCAAAACCAGATCCATACTAAGCATCTGGCTGATTGCTGTTCATGCACACTCCCCCTTTTACAGGAAGCTGCTTCTGTTGTTTTTATTTGCTATCTGCTCTGTGAGGCTAAAGGGATGTTATCAAACAATCTGATTTGATCATATCAACCACTCTAATATTTCTCATTTAACGGAATGAAAAGCTGCATTACCAATTTCTATGCTCTTATAATGCAAATATTTGAGAATATATGTTTCAGTGAATTTTTCAACATTTCCAAGCAATCTTTATTGAGGTGATTTACTTTCAAGGCAGCAGTAAGCTCTGAAATTCTGTATGAGTGATTTTGGATAAAGTCACTGTAGAAATGAATTCATATCATCAATCTCTATGTAAAGCTATTTTCTGTTTTCTTGCTTAAATCAAAACATGACGTTCAGGGCTAGCACAGCTCACTAGGCATATTGTTCAGTTGTCAGATGACCGCAATTTCATGCTAAGCTTGGCCATGTACCTGCTGTCACTAGATGTTCTTGGAAATCAACTGTGTAAAACAAGGTTATTAACATGACTAATTAGCAGAAACTTTATCAGTGCTGAATACTGATTCACTTCAGGTCCTACATACAAGGATAGAAAAAAACGTTTTTTTCTATTTTGATTTATGCTAGATAAATAAATAAGCCTCTCTCTCTTTGTGTGTGTGTGTGTCTGTGTGTCTGTGTGTCTCTGTGTGTGTCTGTGTCTGTGAAGTTTTAAGGCTTTTAGGATAACAGTACTACTAAAATGCTAGTTAGTGACCTTGCAAGAGCAAGATTCAGAGGTTAACGCAACTGCCATGCAAGCCTGATGATCTGTGATTGTTTCTTTTTAAAGATTTATTGATTCTTTGAGAATTAATAAAATATAATATATTTTATCATATTTATTGTCTTCTCATCTAACTCCTTTCAGATCCATCTAGACCTTTCTATCTATCCAATTTCATGTTCTTTTTTATTTTGAATAGGGGTGGAGGTGGGGGTTGGTTGGTTGTGGTTTGCTTTTTAAATCCATCAAGTCCAATTGTTGTTGCCAAAATACTCTTAACTTGTGTGGCCCTCCACTGGAATGTGGTCAAAATATCACCGTTATTGAACATTGTCTCTTCTTTTTCCCAGCAGCCATATTGCAGACCAGGGGATGTGACTTTGTCCCCAGCTCTAGTAAGCATGTGAGTTGTGTGAACAATATAATTACTCAAAAATACGATAGATACAAAATAATCATATTAGGTAGAAGCATTGGGGAGCACTGCATTAGTAAATGATCTTCTCAAACCCCATTCACTCAGTAATGTAATATATTTCTTCAACCAAAGTACGTACTCTCTGCTGAGAGCTGCAATCATTCTAGTCTAGTGAAGTGTTATCTACAAGTACCATTGAATGCCAATCAGACATCATCTTCTCCTTTTTGAGTAATTTTACAAAGTGGGGGGGAGCACTGATGCAGAACAAATGGTCTAAAAGAGCCTTCCACTTCAGTGTAGTTAATGAAAACCCAGCCCCACATTTTATCTGTCATTTTGCTGGACCTTCAAAGAAAACAGATATTACATGCGTTAGGGTAACTGCCATCTGAAATGAGAGAAAATGGAATTTTAAGAATTTTTTCTTATTTTTGAAAAGTCTTCATATGCACACTATGAAATGTGACATTATGATGTAGTTCCTACTTTCCATGTCTCTAGCCCTTAGAATTAATATTAGGAGTGGGAAAAAGACCACTCTTCCACTAGCTTAACTGGTAAGCAAAAAATATAGTGTTGCAATTTTTCAGGAGCCTGACCAGCTCTGCAAATAAACATTTGAAGTCAAAGTTAATAACAAATTCCCCTGCAGATGAACTTGCCCCTTTCCCTCCATTCATCCACCCACAGCACTTAAAGCCCTAGATTGAGATCCAGGGATTGGCAATACTGCCTTTGACCAATATGTCTTAGGAGAAAAACTATCAGTTATTTTGGTCTTTTACAATACAACAGGTTGATGTAGTTTCAGGCCTCTCAGTCTCTTGCTTTTTTTATTATACTTTTCTTATTTAAAATCTGCCATATATCTTTCTAAATGTCCTAGTCCAGCATTCTCTCTAATGTGCCAAAAGCTGATAGACTTTTTTTGGAATGATGGATACACATTGTAAAAGACAGTCTACACATTGTAAACCCCAAAGCACCGACCAAATATGTGTCTAATTAACAAAAATTTTCATTATTTCTGAGGATAAGATAAATTAAAAAGTCAATATAGGTTTCTTTATGGATATTGTAACTGTTCATAATCTTAACAGTTACAAACTCATCTCAGAATTCTCGAAATCATTGATTTTAGAGATTTAAATATCAATATAATTACATGTAAACATATACACATAGAATGTGTATAAATACTTATAAATACATTTTATTTGTGTTATAAACACACATATAAAGAAAATTTGAAAATATTTTTATCCAAAATAATTCTTATTTTCCATAATAACATGTAACTTCAAAGAAAGATGTTCTAGAGAGGAAATCATGTTACCAGGATCAAAAGAACAACATTTGTTAAAATGTATGCACAGAATAGAACACATCAGAAATTCATCCTGTGAACCTAAGACATGAATGAACTGAGATTCCAAAGCAGATGCTAAGCAGCACACACAATTTTCAGGGAAATGACAAAGAACCCATATCAAGGCTCCATCATTTCTGCGATGAGCATATATAGGGATATTTACATAGCAGGGGGAGATATTCCTTGGGAAAGAAGTTGAGTTTTACCTTATTGAAAAGGGGCAAAAATTGGTCTTTAACCTACAACTAAGTATACCCATCTTAGGTTTAGGTCAGTATCCTGAATCTGACTCCCACCCTGTAAGTTTAACCAATGAGGTAATAAGGCAAATTGGTACTGAGTCAAAAGGCACCCCATGAGCTCACTGTTCATTAAGGCAAATAATCCAATCCATTGGGGAGGCATTATATTTGCTAAAATAACCCTTTATTAGGAAAGATTGCTATAAAATGTCCAGCTGAAAGAAATGCATCAATCACATTGCAGATCTAGTCAAAGAAGCTCAGAAGCAGAAACTTCCCAAAGACAACACAGATGCCCATATGAGAAAACATCTGGAGTCAGATGCCTGAGCAAAAAATTCACCATTACCATTTGTTTGTTAGATGAACCAAGCTGAATAATCTCTCTTTTCCTCAGTTAAAAAAAAAATCAAAGCTATAATATAAGACTTGAACTATTTCTATTCACAGTCAACCCTCTGCAAAGACCCTGCCGTCTTCTTTCATTTTGCTGCTCGTGTCACCATCATCATATATGAAAAGCTCAGAGAGCAGAAGCGTTCCAGAACAACCAGCTGGTGAACAATGGAGGGAGAGAAAAAGGAAATTAAAAATCATTCCCAACATCAATATCTGATTTGAAGATGCCACAGCGGGAATCTTTCATCTGGGAAGTATTTGAAATTTTGACTATGTTTTGGGATGACTTCTTTTTTGATACAGCATTTCCCTGTGTAATCCTGGCTGTCCTGAAACTCACTCTGTAGGACCAGGCTAGCATTGAACTCAGAGATCCACTAGTCTCTTCTTCCCAAGTGCTGGGACCAAAGTGTATGCCACCAGGCCTACCAGGACTGGACAATTTTAATATCTGAGTTGAGTAGATTTGTGATTTTTACATGATTGTGAGATGTTTAATCCTTTTAAGTGATGACAAGTCACGTAACTGCTCAAGTTTTCAGTTACAAAGCAAGCTGAGGACCACTGACACTTAACCATTATATGCAAATAATGTGGAGCCTGAAGTAAAGTTGGTCTAATTATGGTATACTCTTGAGTCTACCTAGTCTGTTGTCTTATTTAGAGATGTAAAGAATAAGCATGATTAATATTTTTTCCTTTCAACTTTGGCCACAATTACACATTTCTCACATTGTGACCTTACCCTTTCCTAATCTTGTTGTGCTTTATTTTTCATACTAGTCTATTTTTATCGCAAGAATATACATCCTAGGTTCAATTTTTTTCATTTTAGAAGATGTTTAAAAGATATTTGATTAATTTGTTTCTTAAGAAATAATTACTAAGACAGAAGCCATGCATCCTGTCCTTCTTCACAGGATGCTGCGAACAAGAAGCATTCAGGGGCCAGTGATAGTGAACCGAGTCTCCTCACACTACCCACAAGACTCTAGGAAGACAGTTGCTCAAGCTACCAGAAATACAGTTTGTGATGAAAACATATAATGACTATAAATACCACATTAAAATCATGTAATAAAATAATTATTCTTGAGGGTTGGAGACTGCACTTATCTGTGGGAACAAGGGCAGAAAGTTATAGATTGTTCTAAGGGTTTATGCTAGTTTAGTAAGTTAGCAGTTGTAGATTCTCCTGTAATAACCACGACTTCACTAGTACTGAGTAGTTAGCAAGAGCTCCAGTACAGGCATGTTCTCCCTCTTGTTGAGTGAGCCTTTACTTTAATTAGAGAGCTTTTGGTGACTCTAAGATAGGTGTCATTGTGTCATACTGGTAATTGATGTGGTTCATGGGACATCACAGCTGGTTAGGGATGTTGGTTGCTTATATTCTGGTACCACGAAAGCTAGTAGTACTTCGGGAGGATACCTTCATGTCAGTTGCAGTTAAGAGGTCTCTGAACATTTTTGAAGTGCATGGAATCTTCCACAATAGAGACTTACCTCTTACTTGTGGGGATCAAAGGGTAACAGCAATAGTCTGTATGTTTTGGCTGTCTCTTGGACATCCCCAGCCAACAACTCAAAAGATTGCTTCTAATGTCTGGTATGGGAGTTTCTGTCAGATATTCTTTGGCTCCTGGAGAGAGCACCCAACAGAAAACCATAGCCAAATAAAAAAATGCAGTCTCAATGGACACATCTACAAAGGAGTTTCAGGAAACACTACAGGAGAGGGAGCAGAAAGATTATAAGAGTTATAGGAGTTGGTAATTTTCTGTGAGATTGTGTCTCATAGTAATGTCAGAAGCTACATCCATAAAGTCTCAAGAACATGATTGCCAAGACATGAGCTGAAGAAGGAAAACACCAATGATCATGCCAAAGTGGACAGAGGATAGCCCACAAGGCCTCAACCTTACACAAAGAACTATAGGCGAAAGTAGAAGTAGTTTCTTACACATATAATGAAATAATATTTATGGGTACCAGTTAGCTGTCAAGTGCTTTAAATATATTGTCAGTGCACTTCATCATCATATCTATCCTGAAAGTTTGTCAATGGAAGTGATTAAGACCATGAAGAACCCACTGCATCTAGAGTGTCAGAGTATTAATTATTAGTTATTCTTTTGGATGATTTTAGGGTTTTAGCCTCTATGAGTTTGAGTTTTGCTTTTATAAAATAGCAAAACTATGCCCAATTTAAAGGATTTCTGTAAGGATGAATGCATTTTGTAAAGTAGTGAGATGAATACTTAACTTACATAATTCTTCCTAGCAAAGATCTTTCTTCTTTGCCACCTAGATCCTCAGAGCTTATATTCTCACCTCTGAGCATAGGATAATAATATTTACCTCACAGGAGTACCATGAAAATTAATGAGAATAAATGTGAGAAACCATTTAGCAAATACCAAGAACTTCAACTCTTAGTGTCATTTGGAAGTTTCTGTTAATAAAAAGAAGATACAAAGAAAAGTCAGAAAGCAAGGACAGTTTTAAGATGACTAAATTTGGGAACCTAAGTTGACTATACAGTAGGGTTCCTGAACTTGAGTTCACTGGTCTGCTAATATGTCTAAGAAATACAATGTATTTTTAACATTCTTTAAAGACATGTGTCAATATTCCTTTTATCTCTAAATCCCCAAAGTTATACATTCTACACAGTGTACATTTATATATAATAATCTAAGCTTTGGAGTCCAAGATTTTAAAACGCAGTTTCACCAAGTACATTAAATGTAATTAATATTTTCATCCTGGCACTGTATTTCACAATGAAGACAACCCAAAAATGGGCAAAAATTGATTTTCCTTCTTGTAATGAAGAAATTTTGGACATGATCTGTGATGAAATCAGTGGATTCTTCATTGGTAGATATCATCTATTAAATCATAAACTACAAAGACTTGTGGAAACAGAGTTAACTTTAACATCTAGAAATGTCTGACAACCTTCCTCTTCCCAAGTATATTTAAAATTTGACTGTAAAGAGACCTTTTGTGACTGGTAAATAGTTAAAATTCTGTTAAATATCATGTTCTTACAGCAAAGCTAACTTTAGATGGAAAAAAGTGCAAAACAGAAAATAGATAAAATCAATTTGTTTTTTCACACTGTAATAATCATAGACATAAAGAAAATGGCTGAAGATCTTTAGCAGACTTTATTCTTTATGAAATTTAAAATGTATACTTTTTGAAAGTTAAATAACTGCATGGAAAAGGGTATTATTACAATTACTATATTTCCAAAGGATAAAGGATTTTAAAAATTGTGCTTTTGATAAGATATAATTAGGACCTATAAAAATACAATTTATTTAAATTTGTTCCTCTCATTTTCTTGGATTTCAAAACATGCACATATGTTAGGTGGTATTGTTTGAAAATAGACATGAAACGCCATGCCATCAACTTAAATGTACAAGATTTTCTCTTCCCAGAAAAATACTTAGATACTTAAAATTATATGAAAATTCAACAAAAATGTGGGGTGAATAGATATACCTGTACATATGCGGCCTTCTGATATATATAAATATGGATTTGGGGAATTTTTAGTTGATGAAGAATTTTTAGATAATACCAAGCCATCAACCAGGACAAACCAGCAATTAGGTCTGGCCTTGATTTAAATAGCATTGAACGATGCTAAAGTAAATTTCATGTGTATTAATTCAGGGCAGTTTTAATTTTAAAAAACTAGCAAAAATTATCATGTATTGAAACCCCAGGAGATTCATAACAAAAGCAAGGACAGAGAATTTATTTGGTCAAAACTGAAGATTTTTTTACTCATAGTTTATTTAAATAATATTCAAGATTTTCAAAATCAGGGGCAGTCCCATGAAAGTCTTCACTTACCAGATTGGGATAGATGCAGAGACTTCCCATTGGGACTCTAGATGAGGGAAATGTGGGACCATGGGGAAATAGAAGTATCCAGAAGGTCCTAGAAACCCATGAGAAGAACATCATGATGGGCAGATCTGGACCTGGGATATCTGCTCAATCTGCTGCACCAACCAAGGACAATACATGAAGTAAACATTAAACCCATATTCAGATCTAGCCAATGGTCTGGACATTCTCCATAGTTGCATGGAGAGCAGAGACTGACTCAGACATGAACTCTGGTGCTCCATATTTGACCACCTCCCCATGGTGCGGAGGCCTGGTGGCACTCAGAGAAAGGATAAGCAGGCTACGAAGATGAGACTTGATAGACTGTGACAATATCGTGGGGGAGGAGATAACCTTCTGTCACAGACCTAGAGGAGGGGAATAGGGTGAAAGAGGGAGGGACAGAGGAATGGGAGGATACAAGTGAGGGGACAACAATTGAGATGTAATCTAAATAAATTAATGAAAAACTCAGGGGCAGGTTAGATTTAGGAATATACATGCATATCATATGTGCATGTAATAACAATTAATGAAAGAAGATACCAAGAACTTGAAGAATCGTATAGATGGCTCTATAGGAAGGTTTAGAGGGAGGAAAGAGAAAGGAGGAATGTTGTAAGTATTTTATAATCTCAAAATTTAACAAGTATTTTTTAAGATATTTAAATTCCTTTTAGTTTTCATTGTAGTTGTATGAAATACGGGAGATGTGAGCTAAAAATCTTAATTTTTTGTGTTTTCATACAACCAAAATGACCACAAGTGGAGCTGAGTAGAGTATGATTAATATCTTGAAATGTGACATTTGAACTTCTGGGTTTTTTTTTTTTTTTCACTCTAACTAAGTGGTCTTCAAAGAGAGTCTCCACTGATTATTTCACCTTCCTATAAAACTATTTGCTTATTCTGAGTCATTTTTCTCAGGGGCTTCAGCGTATTATGAATGGGACATTTGAAACCACCTAAAGCCTAACCACATAGTAACAGAGCAGTATCCCTTGTATGTGGTGCTGTGTCCCCTGTGGGGAGCGCATGAGCCTTAAACGGTAAACATGATCGTAGATTTGGCTTCTTTTAGAGCTTACATAGAGCGAAACCGTTTGATGGAGCTCATACGCTTTGTTCTCTGAAATGCAAATCAAGAAAAGATAACAGTAACATTTCTGCGAGTAGCTTCCTAGACAAGCTCGTAACTAGAAACTGAGTCCACCTGCCTTAAGAATCACACCAAGAAGAGACTTGATACCCTATGAGCATATACAGGGAGGAGGTCCCCCTCAGTCACAGTCATAGGGGAGAGGAGTAAGGGGAAAATGGGAGGGAGGGAGGAATGGGAGGATACAAGGGATGGGATAAACATTGAGATGTAACAAGAATAAATTAATAAAAAAAAACATAAAAAAAGGATGGGATAACAATGGCTATATAATTGAATAAATTAATAAAATATATTTTTTTAGAAGAATAACACCATTAGACATTGCAATGTAGCCAATTCTTTCATGCTCCTGTATGGGAGGGTGAGCACAGGCACCTAGGAGGATGAAGCCATTTGTCAGTTTCACATCAAATAGCTTTTTGGTTATTTCTCATGTTTTTATAGAGAAAATATACTTTAAAATTAAAATGATATAACCCTACAGTGTGTTTACGGTAAATATATTTTATATATGTCACGAAGTCAAATTATTTTCTTCTAAAACAGAACCAAGCATCATGTTATATTAAATCACTGTTTAGTTACATGAACGTGTGTTGACAATCTTTTCTCAAAGCCTGATTGGCTGCTTTACTTTTTGTTGGGTAAAAACATGCAGTTGATGTCTAGCTATCTTTACATCTGAATTAAAGAAGCTTGAATTATGATCATGCCAAGATAGCTTATTATATATGAGATCCAATGTCAGTTATCATGATGTGTCTGAAGACTTTTACCTCTTTAACCCATTTCTCTCAAACTGAAATGACAGTGTCCACATCATTTCTGGCCTTCCACCTAATCACAGGTAAGTTCACCTGTGTCTATGTCTCAACTGAAATATCTACCTGTCAAGGCGAAAACAGTTCTTTTCCATGTACATATTATAAAATATGCATCACACACAATTATATTTATATATATATATATATATATATATATATATATATATATATACACACATTTGTCTGTATCTATACTTGTAATTTACACTGAAGTATTCACATGTAGAGCTAAAAGAAAATTCATCCATTCATGGATTTACTTGCTCTGAAATAAATATTTATTAATATCTGTGAAGAGAGAACCAACACATCTAGTATATCTCTCAGTACCAAGCTGGGTGATTAGCTTAGAATGTCACTAAGAAACTCATCTTCACAGAGCTCACATTCTAGGATGAGGTACAGATGTATATAAATGAATTGAAGAATGACATATAAACAAGTAATAAATAAACATAACATGCATTGGTCTGAGAACACGAAGGATGTCTTACTCAGTCAGGTAGCATAGTATTATTTACAAAATCTGCACTTGAGTGAGTCTTAAAGGTTAAGAAAGGTAATATTAGGAAACCGTCTGGCTAAGGAGTTAAGAAGGTATTCAAAGTGTGCAGCAAAGTAGTCACGAAGGAAAAAAAAAAGTGGAATTCAGGTACCTTAGGAGAGCCAAATATCCTTGACTGTGCTTCATTAGGGACTGGAAGACGATGAGATTTAATATAGGAAAGTTATACAAGTGTTAGAATATAGTGGCTCATTTGTGCCTGGCCGAGCAATGATGACTTTGTCCTGTAGCACAGTACTTCTAAATGTTCATGTATAAAATCAACTAGCAACAAAGACCAACTAGAGAGTTTATTAAAATGTGAGTTCAGATAAACTTGGGTCTTTGTATTCTAAAAATCTAATGATTTCTCAAGAAACATTTTATTTAGGTAGTAAGCACATCGTATTGAACAACAAAATAATAAGGGACAAGGAACTCCAAAAACTTTTTGTCACACTTGTAAATTTAACACATATTTCTACTATTCCGGAAGGTTTCCTTAAAAAGATTGACAATATTTAAACGTGGGAAACTTGAAAGGGCTATATAATAAACTGATTTCAGTGCAGAAATTTGTGGGAGAACATAAAACAGACCCCTGTAAGAAAGTAAATAAAGGACAGATAAATAAAACAGAGTATATAGGAACAGAGCTATTTTGGAATTTAAAGAGGAAAGAATAAAGAACCACCCCGTTTTTCTAATAATGACACCCAAGAGAGTGGCATTCTACCCACTGAGCAGAGATATAGCAGAAGAATGGTTTGTGCAAAAGACTACAGAGAGCAAATGTTTTCCTAGAAGTTTTTGTTTCAGCTGACTTTCTGGGCATATAAAACTACAAATTCTAAGAATTTGTTATATTTAACGTCAAACCAATTTCTCACAAAACCTGTTGTCCTATAAAAAAGTTATTTCAAGAATTGAATTGCTAGGATTAAAAGAAATGGGTACGTGCAGGAAGGAGCATTATAATAACAGTGAGGGTTAAAGCCCTAGGAAATTAGTTCCTAATTTTGAGTGCACAATAGCAGAGAAAGGAAAATATATGGTGTCTTTCAACAACAGACCTATAAACCCGGGTAATTCTATTCATCAATGTTAAAAGAATTTCCTATTCCAACTTGGCAGTAGAAATTAGATAGTAGAATAGTAACAATTGGATTGTTGATCTTAGGGAATTTTGATCCTTAAATATCAGATTCCTAGAAAAAAAATGGAAGAGGAAGAAGAGGAGGAAGAGGGACAATAGAAGAAAGCAGGAGAAGGAGGAGGAAAATGGTAAGAGGAGCAAAATGGGAGGAAGAAGAGGATAACAGAGACCCTGTGCTGACTATGTGCCTTGTTTGTTTGTTTGTTTGTTTGTTTGTTTGTTTCAATATGTAGTAGCTACACTAATCCATTCATAAATATTCATACTAATTACTCACCTTTTCTGGAATGCTCTTTACCAATATCCACACAAATACGTTCTTTGTCTATCCTGTCTAAAATATTTTCCTGCCTCTTTCTACGCAGTCATTAGTCTACATTTCACTTTACTTCCTTTTAATGCACAGAAGTTCTTACGCTAAAATTCTGTTTGTTCTTTTTGTGCTCACTAAAAGCCTATATCTTTACTCTACTATGTCATACCTAAGAGAACAGCAGCTTCACCTGTTTTATTCACTGCTCTGCTCCACTCTGCTCAGAATAATAGCTGGCACATACTGTATGCTTGGTGACTATCTTTTGAAGAAATATGCGGCACTAATCAAACCCCATGAAGCACTTTTTTATTTAATAAATAAGAAAACTGAGACAGGTTAATGAAGTAATATTTTCTTTTGTGGGGAGCTTTTTATTTTCATTTTTATTTTTTCATTTAATTAATTTATTCAGATTACAACTCGATTGTTATGCCATCACTTGTATCCTCCTGTTCTTCCCTTCCTCCCGCTTTCACCCTATTCCCCTCCCCTAGGCAAAGATCAAAAATTCAAGTGACATCACATGCTGGAGAGGATGTAAAGAAAGAGAAGTAATATTTTCAAACACAAGAAATAATAAATAGAAGAGCTAATATACTACATAAGAAATCAAACTCTAAGGCTATACTGTCAAACACCATGCTGCTTGCTCTTTAAGAAAAATTCAGTCCTGCATGACAATTACTGTCCACCTGCTCCACAGTCAATTCTCTAAGGGAGCACTGGCAAGTCAGGCCCATTTGCTTATGCCATTAAAATTAGCATGAAATTAGATCTAACACATAGAGACACAGGTCTCATTTTCTCCACCGTACATTAATACTAATGGCAATTAAAAAATTCATGGAGGCTTTCGTGGGACATGCCCCTTGGGCTAGTATGCAGATATAAGTGAGTATATACCATGTGAGTCTTTCTGCTTCTGCGTTAACTCACTCATTATGATCATTTCTAGCTCAATCCATTTATCCACAAAATTTGGGAATTCCTTGTTTTTAATAGCTGAGTAGTATTCCATAGTGTATGAGACTGCAGCCCTCACAGATGGTATGAATTACCCTTACAAAGAGAGACCTAGGAACCATTTCCACTATTTGAGGATGCAAGAAGAATATGCCATCTATCACCAAGGCTGACCAGCTCATAAATCCACGGGTACCTTGACTGCAGCCTTCCCAACATCCACAACTATGAGGAATACATTTCTGTTGTTTACAATTTGCCAGATCAAAGAGATTTTGCTAGAGCAGCATGAATGGACCATGACAGGGAAATTTAAAAAATGTAAAGGCAATAAACAGTTTATTAAACTATAAAAAAATTCATGGAATCCCCTTGGCCAATGACTCAATTGAATACAACTCAGATTATCCACTGGACACCTTGCTGAACTACAGCAATGGCTTGTTGAGAATCTATAGCCCCCATAACTAGCACTCCTCATTCGGATCACCTTCATAGATTCCTGGAAGTTTCCACTGCACTATGTTTTCATAAAATCCCTCATATGCTCTCTAATTCTGATATCTCTCCCCATACTCTCTTTATCCATCCTACCTGTTCTTGGTCTACCCTTAAAATCTATTTTATTTTCCCTTCCCAGGGAGGTCCATGCTTACTCTCTAGATGCCTCCCCTCTACCTAATATCTCTATGTCAATAGATTGGTAAAGGGTTATTATTTACCAAATTGCTAGTATCAAATTATAAGTGGATACATACCATATTTGTCTTTCTGGGTATGGGTTACTTCACTCAGGATGATTGTCTATAATTCTATTCCTTTGCCTGTAAATTCCATGATGTCACTTTTTAATGCTGAGTAATACTCCAATGTGTAAATGTAACAGATTTGTTTATCTATTCTTCCACTGAGGGACACGTAGGTTGTTTCCAGTTTCTGGATATTATGAATAAAGTTGTAATGAACATGGTTGAACAAATGCCTTTATTATAGGATGGAGCATCCTTTGGGTACATACCCAAGAGTGGTATAGCTGAGCTTTGATGTAGATGAATTACCAATTTTCTAAGGAATTGTAATATTGATTTCCATAGAGCTGTACAAGTTGACACTCGCACCAGCAATGGAAGAGTGTTCCCTTTGTTACACATCCTCACCAGCAGGAGCTGTCACTTGAATTATTGATCCTAGCCATTTTGACAGGTGTAAGATGGAATCTCAAAGCAGTTTTGATTTGCATTTCCATGATGACTGAGGATGTTGAACAAACTGACAGCAGAGCCTCATTGCTGAGGACAATACCAACACAACTCACTGACCAGGGAGAAGTAAAGCTGGTTCCTATTTGGAGCCTTCGCCCCTACATTCTAATCTCTTTGGTGTGCAAAGGTACTCTGCATGCTACCAAAAGAGAAATCTCGACACTAACCCAGCCACAAAACCTTTGATCTACAATCTGTCCTGCCTGCAAAATATCCTAGGGCAATGGTGGCACAGAGCCTGCGGGAGTAGCCACTGTCTGATTTGACTTAAGGTTTACCCCCTGAGGGGAAACACATACCTGACGCTGCTTAGGTCACTAAGAATCAGAGACTAGATAGCACAAAGACCTAGGGTAAAATCAGACATGACTGGAATAAAAAAAAAAAAACAATAAAATGACTCCTAATGATATTGTACTGTACTCATACATTAATCATTATCCATGTCATGATCAGAGAGGCTTCCTCCGGCAGCAGATGCAGATAAAGACTAAATTAGAGGTCTCTATCAAATCCTTCTGCTCAGAAACCAGGAAGAGGAGATGAAAATGTTTCAAGAGCCAAAGGAGATAGAGGACACCAGAAGATAAAGGCTTTTGAATCAACTAAGCAAGGTACATATGAACTCACAGAGACTGAAGCAACCAGCACAGAGACTACCTGGGTTTATACCAGGTCTTGCGTGTGTGTGTATGTATATATACATATATATATATATACATATATATATATATATATACATACACACACACACATATATTCTAGCCATTAGCTTAGTATTTCTATGGGACTCCTGACTGAGAATGAGTGGGTCTCCGACTCTTGTGTCTGCTCTTGAGGTTGTTCTCCTTCTGTTGGGTTGCCATACTCAACATCAATATCAAAGTTTTTTTTTACTTTTCTTTTTTTTATTATTAATTAATTCTTGTTACATCTCAATGTTTATCCCATTCCTTGTATCCTCCCATTCCTCCCCCCCCCCATTTTCCCATTATTCCCCTCCCCTATGACTGTTCCTGAGGGGGATTACATCCCCCTATATATTCTCATGGGGTATCAAGTCTCTTCTTGGCTACTTGCTGTCCTTCCTCTGAGTGCCACCAGGTCTCCCCCTCCAGGGGACATGGTCAAATGTGAGGCACCAGAGTACGTGAGAAAGTCGTATCACACTCTCCACTCAACTGTGGAGAATATTCTGACCATTGGCTAGATCTGGGAAGGGGTTTAAAGTTTACCTCCTAAGTGTCCCTCAGTAGAAGAGTGGATAAAGAAACTGTGGTACATATATACTATGGAATACTACTCAGCTATTAAAAACAAGGAATTCCCAAAATTTGTGGATAAATGGATTGAGCTAGAAATGATCATAATGAGTGAGTTAACCCAGAAGCAGAAAGAATCAAATGGTATATACTCACTTTTATCTGCATACTAGCCCAAGGGGCATGTCCCACGAAAGCCTTCACTTACCAGGAAACTGGGACAGAGGGGAGGACATCCTATTGGGACTCTAAATGAGAGACGCATGGGAGAATAGCAAAATAAAAGGATACAGAGGGTCCTAGAAATCTACAAGTAGAACAATATGATAGGCAGATTTGGGTCCAGGGGTCCCTCTCAAACTAAGGCACCAGCCAAGGACAATATCAAAGTTTTTGTTTCACCTTATTATATTTTTATCTCTTAGAAGTCCATTCTTTTCTAAAAAGAGGCAGAAAGAGAGTTTATCCAAAGGGTAAGGAAGGTGGGGAGTAATTGGGAGGAGTAGAGTAAGGAGAAACAATAATCAGAATATAGTGTATGAGAAAATAATCTATTCTCAAAAAAATGCAAAAACAAGAATCCAAAGTTACGCTAGATTTTAGTTTTTCAATCATTCTCTAGTCCTTTCCCTGTAAAAAATATTTAGTATTATTTTAATATATAAACTAACTTGTTTCTGTACAATATTCCTTTGGAGTAAGTACTGATGCATGCATATTATTTTCCTAATTCCAATAATCCACTGGAGTTAGTACTGATAAAGAAATGAAAAAAATAAGAGTCAGAGAAACTACACTTAGCTGATTTAAGGCTGCCAACACACATAGAAAATCCAATATTTTGTCTTCTGTGTCTTGACATGATGCACATTTCTAAAATTGCCTTTGGTGAGACATACATAAATGCAATGAGACAGGTCTCTCAGGCAGCTGTAATCATGAGTAATCTGCTTTAAGAAAACATTATCTGTAAACATTCAGAAGAAATAAAGAATAAGAATGAAAAAAAGCAAATGAATTCTTTACATCATGGAGTTAGTTATATGACATTTAAATTTTGGTCTCAATAAATGTTTAAATCTCATTGAATTTGAAATTTTTATTTACACTTACCTCCTTTGCAAATCCACACTTGTCTCATAAATTTAAATTGACATGAGGTTTGTAGAAAAGACCATCCTTTAAACCTCATAATTCTTCATGGATCCTGTGACTTTTAGTCGCAGAATCAAAAAGAGCTCATGTAAAATTGCATCTTGGAAGTCAGATTCATCAGGAAAATGATTTGCTGCAGCTTTGTCAACAGACAGTTGATATCATTTGTAGAATAAGATTTTATTTTACTACTAAGCATTTACTAAGTTAAGCGAAATGCTACAAAATTTACCAATAGACTAATAACGGAAAGAATTTTACACTAAGCATCAAACTGGATCATTTTTAAAGTTGTTGAACAACCAGGTTGAAAGGAATAAAATAAAAAAACATATTAAGAATATGTTCTAACTAAAAAAAATTGATGAGATTGAACCAGGAGATAATGAAAGAGAGCAGACTTGTGGTGTTAAAGGTTGAGCTCTACCCTCCACTACGATGTTCCTTGCTTATGTGGATTGCCCTCATCTTAGAGATGTGAAAGATCTTTCCTGGTTTGGTGAGAATAGCAAATGAGTCTTACTGTTCATGCCCAAGTCCTCTCAAGTCCCGGGCATTGCATATACAAAGTTAAGGAAAGAAGAGAAAAAGTATTCATACAGATACATTTATAACTGTTCATTGTGACAGTGGAAATGGAGGATGGCTGTACAATGAAAAATACATACATTTCAGGAAAGATATGAGCCCTGACAATTAAATCAAATTTAAACAGGGTACGTAACAGTTATCTGGAGAAAATAAGTAGATATTCCTACAACAGAAACATGGAGTGCTATCCGAGCTTTGTGTTCATTACTTTAGTGAAGGTCAGGAGAGGTAGCATAGGTTTAAAATACACTCCTATCCATGGATTTTGAAAATCATCAGAAAATAAAATATAGAGCAGAGTGAGAGAAAAGAAAAAAAATCACATTCTAAATGAACGTAAAATAGCAGTATGGTAAAACCAAACAAACAAACAAAACAAAAGAAAAAACTCGGTAAACTGCTTGACTGTAATAGATTGATACCATGAGGGCTTCTTCAGAATGACACTGTTGAGCTCAAGTGGTAGATGTCTTACTACCCTGTTGGGGCGGGTTGGTAGGGGGACCCCCTTTTCTGAGGAGAAGGGGAGGATAGACAGAAGAGGGTAGGAGGGAGGAAACTGGAGGAAAGGAGGTAGGGCCTATGATTAGGATATAAAGTGAATATATAAATTTAACATTTTTGAAACTGGGTAAGCTAATCCTTTGTATCGGACTTTATTTTTTATTGAATTTTTTATTTTTTACATACACATTTACATTATTACACAAATACACAATAAACTACTCACAGCAAGAAGAATCATGAAACAATCAGGAATTATGAAATTTTACATTTTTAGTGTTTTGGATATTTGTATTTGTCAGCCTTGAAGAAAACATTTTTTCCTATCTTGGCGAGTCTACAATTCTGAATGTAAGTGAAGAAAATATATCTCAAAAAGGGGGCTTCCTACACTGAACGGAATAGTTAAGCTATTGAACTCATGGTGTGAGTATTCCAGAGTGTCATGGGCTGTTAAAAGTGAATCTCAATTTATTTAACTCTCAGCATCCTCAGAACAAGCCTGAAAAGCAGGAGCTCTCATTATGGGAATGAGAACTGCAGTTCAGAGGTTGTGCAGTTAGTAAGAGTGGTGTTATGTTTACTGAAGATGCATAACGATTGGGAAAGACATGGCAGAAAACTGGAAAGACTTGGGCCAGGGGAAGGGCATGTGAGAGAAGTTGAAAAACTCAAGGTTTGGAACCATCGAAAATAATGGTTGGTGCTTCCTATCTTCTTTAAAATAATATATAATCTCAACTTTTGGTATTATGGTTGAAGTCCTCTCTGTCTCTGCATCTTCTATAGCCTATATCTTACTTCCCAGACTTCTACTGTTCCCTTCATTCTACTTATTGGAAGAGCAGTCACTTCTTTCAAAGCTTTCTTCATATTTATCCCTACCTGTGCAGCAGAAAATTCCATCAGATTGGTCTAGTGTGCTTGTGCCATTCCAGCAACTTACACTCACCTCCCTACTGCACACCACTGTTACTTTCAAAATTAACAGTTTTCACTTTAGACTGAAAGATGTGAGAACAGATTGTCCATTTTATCCCCACACCTTGTAGTATATAAGTGCACAGTAAATATTCTCAAGATAACACGAGAGGAAAAAAAAAAAAGAATGGGTGGATGTACTGCCATGAGAGCATGCGCAACTGTGTATCTGCATGAAGAAATAGCTTTGTCTGTGAACACAGGGCCACTCAGAAAACCATTTGTTGCCTTGGTGATTGCTTTCATTTTTCCTACATAAAGCTGTGGTAGAATATAAAGAAATTATTTTAGCTTCCTGCCTAAACACAGTTGCAATTTTTTTTACTATGAGTTCATTCCCCAAAGAATAGCATGCTACCTTTTCTTAGTGGAGCCATAATAAATAATAACATACTAGCCTTGATAAATTATTTGTAAATGTCCAGCAACAACATTCATTTCCTCTTAGAAGTGACTTTATTAGGGGCTTTGATTCTTGGAAGAGACTATAAGGTGACAGAAGTAGAGAGGCGCATATTTACTGAACAGATGTAGTCTTAACAACACTAATAAAACCTTCCTTTATGCTATCCAGGTCCACTTTTCATTCTGTTATTTAAATTTCATTATGCACATTAGCCTGTTAAATGCATTAAAAGTTAATGGCATCATCACCCCTTTATTAATAAATCATAGCAGTAATTTAACATAACATATTACAGTTTTATTTGTAGATTATTTCAAACTTGTTTTAGTGTCTATAAGCACGGTTAATGGACACCTGGGATGAGAGGAAGCATAATCCATGCACAAGTGACTTTTAAGATGCTTCATGAACTTGAATAATGTCATTTAAAGAGATAATACATTTTACAATAATACTAGACTAGAAATAAAGCATGAAACACCTCAAAGGTATAGTAAAGTATACTCACTGTGGTTCTTTCTACATGATATCTCTCTGGGTTCCCAAAGTCACAAAGAACAGATTTACTTTGCTTTTTCTAAGTTCTACTTTTCTTCTGTTATTTCAAATTCCACATCCTTCCACATATGGTATTTGGTAAATCACTCACAGTAAAACAAGACTTGTATGGACTACTTTATTTCATTGACTTTAGTCCAGAATATCTGGCCCTAGAGACATTGTCCCATTGGACAATCATCAAATGCCTTGCTTTGGTCTTAATAAAATTTAACATAACATTTGTTCTATATTAGCTATCAATGATATTTGCATTATATTTAAATTATTCAAAACATATTTAGGAAATCACAGCATATAAAACATGTTACATTTGTTACTGTGTTGCATCTCATCATGTTAGGAGAATCGCGTTTTCCTCACCAGTGGTCTTGAAGGATTCACTAGCACCACTGTAAATTGTTGAACAAATTATCTTGTACCAAAATCTTTTTTATCTTAGGTACTTTCGGCACTTCATGACATCATCTCTTAGACCTCCTTTTCAAAGGCTGATGAATGGAGATGTTTAATGATCTACTCACATGTTAAAGCTGTGTCCAGAATAAGCATTCAGATCCAAGTCTTACTCTAGAGCCCTACTACTCAGACTCTGCTATTTAGATTTTCTTCCCTTGCAGTGTTATCTGTGACCAAAGAATTGAAACTGCATCTGGTCAGAGGTGATGAAAAAATGATGACACAATCCTCTTATGGAAGTTAGCTGCCTTAATATCTGGAAAAACTTTGGGATTCTTGTGTCCAAAAATTTGTTTTGAGGATCTTGGTTGACCTCCTGGCCTAGAAAATCAGGTTTCAAATATGAGACAGCTTATCAGCCTGAACAGAGTGGAACCCTATGAATGGTAAGCAGGATGCATGGTGGGGTTGTTTTATCAGGAGACTTTCCACAATTTTTCTTCTCATTCATCTTACTCTAAAGCTTATGCTTAAGAATGAAGAGCAGGGCTGGAGAGATGGCTCAGCCATTAGAGGCTAGGCTCACAACCAAAAACACAAGAATGTAGAGCAAAGATATGAAGAAGAGTTTATTCCCAAGAATCTCAGTGTCCCATAGCGCCTTCTGGGTCAAGAGAGGATGAGAAGAATGAACCAAGATGCTAGAATAGCGCCATTAAAAGAATGTGTGCATCTCTTGGAGTATAGAGAGATCAGGAAAGGCAATAGTTCCAGCCTCACATAAACCTTCTGCATCAGTAAGTGAGTCGTCAGGCAGACTTGTTGATGGAGGAGAAAGATACTGGAGTTGGACTGAGATGTAATTAAAACTTCAAACTTGTTGGCAAGTTTTTGCAGAGGGGCACCAGGAAGAGCAGAGCAAGAGTGGTGCCTGATAACTTGGAGCAAGGGCATCTCTAGTGCCTGGCTACTTGGAGCAAGGGCATCCCTGGTGCCTGGTTACTTGGAGCAAGGGAATCCCTGGTGCCTGGCTCAATGGAGTGAGGGCATACCTAGTATATGGCCACTTGGAGATGCATTAAAGTTTAGGTGGTGCTAGGTCAAATGGGTCAGATTCCTGTCTAAAGTCCACCAGGAAGTCTTAGTCATAATCTTTTATGCAGATTTACCAAGCAGTGCGGTTTAAATGTTTGTCCTTTAAAGATGATTGAAATGACACTCTAGAACAAAAATAACTAAATGGATAACTTAATAGCAAATATAACCCATTAAATTAATGAAATTCCTCAAGTATTTATCCTATTGAATAACATAATGTGCATGATGCATAAAAATACTATAATACTGACATTTATTACTTTTACAGCATTTAAGACAAAATATCTTATCTTTGTCCCCATACTTATAGCCATCAATACCTTAGTAACTGAATATAGGCAACATATTTTCTTTTAGGTTATATTATCTAAATTGAATCTCAGTTTTGAATTATCTTTTCCACTGAAAAGGATGTCCTGTTTTGAACTGTAATTAACATGTGATTCTTTTTTACCTTTTCCAGTGGTTACTTACTGTGCTTGACAGCATCTGAAACCATTATGACTTGATAACAAATACTTATGAAACACATGTAGGTGATATTAAATAGTATTCTCTCATGAAAAGTAACCCCACACTCCATACTCAGAAGAAACATACTTAAATGTACATGTTCTTCTCCTTCCTAGATTACAGAAGGACATACATTCTTTGGTTTTCTCATTCTCTTTACCTTGTGTGTGTGAGTTTTGTTTGGTTGGTTGTTGTTTGTTTCATTGTTTTTATCTGACTTTACAGTAAAAACCAAATAAACACTGGGCAATTTAGGTAAAGTCAGTCTTCATATGATGTAGAAGTCTGTCAACTACTCCAACTAGCAGTTTTCAAATATTAAGCCTACTAATATCAACTTAATTTTCCACGACATACTACTTTGATGGATATGCCTAAGGTTTTCTGGATTCTGTTTGTAGGGTGAAATATTTAACAATGTGGAACTTCATCAGCGGCCTCAAAATAACCTTCTACTTTAGTGGTAAGGAAGACAAGAGTGAGAAATCTACACTGACCACTTGTGCATGTAAGGTATTGGTTTTTTTTTTTTTTTTTCAGATTTAATGGTGTCTAATCAATGTGAGATACTAAAAGAAATGGCTTGTATTAACTTGTGGTTTACCCTCATGCATAATAAAAAGGAAGCTAATGAGAATCTTTTAACTAGTGTTTTATAAATAAAAGTAACCTTTTTTTCAAATAACTAGTGATTGTGGGATTTAAATACTTTAAGAATGCTATTTAGAATTGATGACAGAATAAAATTAATTTACAAGTTTTAGGGTTTTTTGTAAAAACAACCCCATGAGAGGGTTATTTTGTTCCATTCTCATTTGTGCTTCTGTATCTGGTTGTGCAAATATTTAATTTGATTTTAGTCAAAACAGACTTAGTCAAACATTAAATATTGAATTTGTTTGTTACCTCGGAGCCTAAAGATATTTTTCCCCTTTAAAAGAAATCACCAAAATGCAGAATATCAGAATTCTCCAATCAGAAACAAAAATGTCAAGCCACGGTAAAGCTGATTGGCTTCTCCGAGCATAGGAGACATGGTTTTTAAATGAAAAGCTAATTATCCCACTAAGAAAGACCCAGATATGGTATGGGAAAACCATGTATGCGCTACACTACTATGAAAGACGTTTCAATTACCAGCTATAAATAGATGAAAACGCAAAACCTACCATTAAAGAGAAAAGAAAAAGAAAAGCCAACAGACATATTCTGCCATTTGCACAAACACACAATGTCACTTTAAGAAGTTGAAATCACAGAAAGATAGGACCCTCAACCCTAAGGAACAAAATGCCCAGCAAAGTAAATTACACTAATCATTTTATCTCATGAACTGGCAGCATCTAACATAGCTGTTTAATTACAGGACCAGAATAAAAATAGGAAAAAAAATGCTGCACAAAACAGCTGTGTTTCCTACCCTACCTTTGTGGTGACAATGCACAGGCAATCCATCCTGGATCCCTACTCAGGACTCAGTGCATGGAAATCACACCAGCAAATCAGCAAAGGTGAGGAAAAGCCTTTGGGTAAATAGCACACTGAGAGAAGCAGAGCCTGGATTCTGCACACACGGCTTTTCCAAGGGGGGGTCCCTCATGGGAAACTCGAGCCCTCCTCCATACAGCTCAATGCAAGCAGGATTCTCTTAGGCACGGGAAAATCCCCTAGAAATCAGCTCCGGCAAAACTTCCTGGTGGCTTGCGGGGCTCCGAGGCTGCATCATCTCTTAGCGGATTCCGAGAAGGACAGCAGGGCTGACGCGAGTACCCGGCACTGCTCTGTCCTGGAGTATTAGACCGAGCGCCAGAGAATCACACTTCAGCTCTCGCTCTTGTTTCTGAATTCTGATCTGCTGCTCCGCTCTACTCATAAGATTTCCTTTGCCAAAGTACCCCCCTTTCGCTGCCTTCTCTTTACTGCTAACAACTCTGAGTAAGCACAACACACACAAAAAAAACTACCCGGCCCATCTATCAAAGGACTGTCGTTTGACTGCCAGAACAGCGACTTTGGGTAATAAAAAGCTATTTATTATGAGCATGATTCCCGGGAGCCTCAATGACTAGAAGGATGTGAGTGAAAGCAACGGTGCACGCGGTGCTTCATACATCACAGCCGAATTCACTTGCGATTATAAGGGCGGCTGCTTACAAATGACTAACAGCTGGGTAAGGAAAGGCTGGCCAGGTAATAAAGAGGCTGTAGCTTTGTATGCTTAACTTGGAAAATGTTCGCTTTCTCCTTTTACTTGCGTAGCCATACAGTGTGGTCTACAGTATACACGAGTAAGCAAACGACCGAGTATTTAAACAAGAAAGTATATTATAAAATCGGGGTGGGAGGAAGCTTCGATGTGTTTACAAAAGTTCTACATTGTGAGGAAAAAAGAGGGAGAAAGAAATGAGTTTGTTCCCAAACTTTTCTCTCTTGACTGGCTGTCTACAGGCAGTCATTACGTGGGAGGAGCACTGTGCTCCCTTCTGCAGCATTTTAACAGCTAAATGTAAACCTCCCCTTCCCTCCATTTCCTCCCTTTCCCCTAGTAAAACTGCTTGGGGTGTTTGACAACCATCGCTCTCTAGATAATGATTTACTACCCCCCCCCCCCACCACCACCACACACAGGAAGACAGTGGAGCTCAGAGAAAGGAGTTGGGGGGAGGGGGCAGATTGGGTGGAGACAGGGAAGGAAAAGTCAGAGGTAGAGAGTGCTGCTGGATCAGTAAGAACAAGACAACACCCCCCTTTCACTAGAAAGAAAATCCATAGTCACCTGGACCACCAGCCATGTTGAGAAGAAATGTCTAGAGATCCATACATGTCAATTTACTGGTCAAGATATTTTGCTTCTTTACCTCCCATTACCAACCTTTTTTTTTTTTTTTTAAACAAGGTGCATTTTCAATAAGAGCCTTAAGACTTCTTCCCACCTTTCATGAATTATTCAGGTTCAAACCTCAATAAGCTCCCAATTGCTAAATAGATGAATATGTCAGGAACTGACGTGTCATTATTTTACCAAAATGAGAGTACTGCTTTTAAAGATTTTTCTTCCTTAGTTCATAGCAAATCAGATATGTGTTCAGGGTGTGTGTGTGGCGGGGGGCGGGGGGGGCTGTGTGATGGTGATGAAAAACCACCCAACTTTCAATTCAATATAACCTTTTAAAGTAGCTCGAAAATAATTTATGGTTATAAATAATTTTATCTGAACTCTTGCCCTACAGGCATAATAAACCACATGATTTCCATGTTAAGCAATACAAATAAAACCCATTCTGTGCTCTATTCAATTAGGTAACTATCTTACGGTTCAATAATATGAAAAGGCTACAGAAACATCAAATCTCCTCATTTGTTACCTCATTACAGTGATTAATTTAGCTTAATACTGTCTAAGCTCATCTCAGAGGAACAAACCCCATCCTTGAGCACCCTAGGTACCAGAGTGCTTCCCAGACACAGGCAAGGGCATCTAACATGTACATAATTTGGATAGTCATATTCATGTTGGAAATAACTAGCTTTGTTCCCCCTCTAGCCCTTTATTGTTGAGAAAAGAAATGTTGTAATGATTCACTACAACCAAGTAGCTAGCTTCCATGCCAACAATCAAGAGCATGTCTCTTCATTGTAGGTCCGGGGCTTCCTTAGTCATATTAGTATAGAGATAGCCAGAAGTTTGAGAAAGAACATGGAAGAGACAAAGCTTGGAAGTTCGTTCCATCTTCCAAAAGAGGAGGAAGGAAACTGAGATGAGGGAAGCTGGGAGAGGGAGCCTGATGACGCTTCTGACTGTGAAGGATCACAGATGAAAACACTTCATACGCTACAGGAGTTTGAAGACATGAAAGGCAGCTAGTCTCACAGTAGTTCTGACATTGTACGGGCACTCCCAAGTTACTCATATGGCACCTGGAGTTGGAGGACTGATAGAGCCTCCATCACTCATTAAAGTGAGCTGCTTAAAGTTAATTTTTGTTCTTTCTTCCCATCATCTGGTCCAGGTATGTCCATTCAAAAAATATACCTGAGAAACCATGAAGACATATGGTGAGCAAAGGCAAGCAAACCAAAACCTATAGTCCTGTTAGGGTAAAGATTTGAGCAGTGTCTTGGCCTCGTAAAGCGGAAGCATTTAACCCAGCAATCATGAGAGCCTTCTGGAGAGGAGCCCAGGAAACTTAACTAGGAGTCGGAAGAAAAGAGAATTTCATGTCCTCTGTTATATTTGCAAAAGGTATGGATCAATAACATTGCATAGCTTTATAGAACCAGCTTCATCAACACATCCAGTGGGGAATCTATTAGAGTTGTTTAGAGCAGGAATTTTACAAACTGAACATCCTGTCTGTGCTTGGGAAAGGGCAGTATTAGTCATATAATGTTAAATGAGTACAAATATATCACCTGCTTTACATAGTAAGCGTGTGACATACTCATTAGTTTGTATTCAGCACAAATGATTTACTGCATAAAGTCTGTACTACAAGAGTCGGCATAGATACGTCATTTGGATTTTTTTTATTGCTATTTGAGTATGAGTGTTCTGTCTGCATCTGTATCTGTGTACTGTGGGCCTCAAGTGCCTTTGGGGGCCAGAAGAGGGTGTCAGATCCCTTGCAAGTGGAGTTACCTAGGATTGTGAGCTGGGAGTCTAAGCAGCTGGTCCTCTGGAAAAGCAGGCAATACTCTGAACCACGGAACCATCTCTCCATCCTCCATTACATTTTAAAGGCTGGTCCCAGTCAGGATGCAGCTCTGTTTATTCCTTACCTTCATTGATTTTTCATACATATGTAAAGATGATAGAAGATAATTCACTCATTTGCCTCAAGGGAAACACTACTTTATTTTTAAATTTAACAAGGCATTGGCTAGAAGCATTTTTTTTTTCTACAGACAGCACTCAGTTGCGTCTGTGATTTTTACAAGAAGTGTTTGGTGAGGCAAAAGTCGTACCCTGCAAACTGCTTGACTTGGTATGCTTTAAGGTTGAGGTCACGCCAGGGATATGTTGAGTCATAGTTTGACATTAGAATATTACTATTACAAATCACTTCAACTAAAAACCTATACTTAACCACTCAAATTATTATTTTTGTTTATTTGTCTCAAATATGTTAAAAAGACAATAGAAGTAAAATATACTCAGAGGTTATTGTGCTAGGAACAACATAGCTTAGGGGAACAATGTAAGGAATATGGCTAGTCCTTAACATAGTCCCTGACTTACAAGGACAAAAAGAAAAAAAAATAGGCATGTAAGTATTGTTAAAGAGGTAAGCAGCTCTGTTTATTTTTTTCTGAGAACTTGTAAAAGCCTATATGAATCTGTGCTATACAACCCTGTCCATATGTGAGCCATACACATACAGATATATATATATATGTATATATATATATACACATACACATATGCTCATATTAAGTTAAGAAAGAATTAGGTTGGTGAACGTAGCTAAAAGTATTTGAAAATAAAAATATTTTCACTAGAAAATCTAGTCTAACTCGAGGCAACATGGCTTGGAATGGTCATAAATGATGAAGCAAGGCAGCTGTTAACAGGGTCACTATGGAAGAAGGCATTGTGCCCTTATAACAGGAACATACTAACAGAAACACTTGCAATGGTATCAGTAAAGTGCATTTTATCTTAAGCACGATGGCAGATATTTTGTAAATATAATATCTAGTAATAATAACATTCCTTCAAGAGGAGATTATAATCTCCATTTTATGAAACAGAATATCCCAGAGTATATATAACCTATCTAGGTGATAGATAATCCAGGTGATTCCAACAGAGGGTTGTTCTCTCTGCATCTCATCATATCACAAATCCAGACCCAGGAGTATAAAACACACACCCAAAAGCATTTTTTAGCCCATGGTACCCTGGATTCAGTGCAGACCCGAGGTCCCCCAACAGAGATAGATATGTCTCTTGGCTTCTTGGGGGATCTTGGAGCAATGCAGGAAGACATGAACTCCACAGCAGAAACATTAGCTCCAATGGAAATAGTAGAATCAATTCACCCACATGGACTCCCACCCTTGTATGTCTGTTCCCCACGTACCCAGGGCAGCAGGCACACAAATGACATCTGCAAAGCTTGTTAGCTTAGTAAAATAAATAGACTGCAGGCAGGTCATGGCAAAATGCCTGCCCTCATTTCCAAACTCTCCAGAGACAGGTAGGAAATTAGGATCAACTGAGTTTTCCAATGAGCTTCTATTATGAAAAAAATGTCAGTATGATATTGGATCCTGATAAGAATTCATGTAAAACAGAATTCTATGCAACTGCATACTCCATTCAAGTTAATTGCACATCTATGTAAAATAAATATAAAATAAATGAATTTAATATATCATAATTATAACAAAAAATCAAGAAATTTGAGGTTTTAGCATTGGTAAAATTATGAGACAATTCTGCTTACATATGTGACTTGTAACATAGTTTCTCAATAACCATATGGTTTACATGTCTCTTGTTACCAAAATCTAAGCCAATTTCAATAAATGATCCAAATACACAGAGTAAAAACATTCAAATAAATTATATTTCTCCAACAAATTACAACAAGTTCATGTAAACTTTGCTGAACATTAAGCACATTCTTTATGAGGCTCAAGTTCCCTTATTGTTATACAATACTATGCATTGAATGGATTCCAAATATCCAAATAATTGCATGAAGCCACAAATCTCGAAGGTTGTATCGTCTGCAAAGCAATTTTACTTCCAAGTTAATATAAATAGCCTCCACGGCATTGCTGAATGCCCTTCCCACACCCCACCTTCTCGTGCCCTAATCGGAATATTCTGTTCTGCATATAAAGTATTTCAAAGCATTTAATCTGCTGTTCATTCTGCCAAGAGAGCCTTACTGGAACCTGAGACACCTGGCTCCTGGTCATACAGGTCTCTGTACAGATGTTCCCCTCTCAGTAAATCTGCCTCAAACTGACCTCTGTCATTAAATTAGATTCCTTCTATCCTTCATCATTGCATGATCCTAGTTTATTTCCATCATAGCCAAGATCATACTTTAAAATTATTTCCTACATTCCTGTCAGTGTCTATCTCATACATAGTGTATGTGTAAAAGCAAGAAGCATTGCTGGTGTTTAGCACACAGCAAGCTATCAAGATAACATTTAAATGGATAGACAAATGCATCACAGCGAAGCCATTTTTAATGTAAAGCCAGAGTCAGTAGCTCAATGTGAAGTTTACATGATTTTTTAATACATTTTTATGTCTAAGGAAGTAGTTACATTATTAACCATATTCACAAATATATAAAATCACGTATTTTTCAGAGTCAGCATTATCCCTTTTATTCTTTAAAACAAATTCTATTGTATATAATTAAGGTGCATGATATGATGCCAAGGAACATAGAGTGACAGGATAGTCAAATGATTACTATACTGAGGTTACTTAAGAGGCATCATCTTCTTTTTTTTCTTTTATATTACTTTATTTGACCATATACAATGTATGTTGATTACTTTCGCTTTCTCTCTCTCTGTCTCTCTGTCTCTCTGTCTCTGTCTCTCTCTCTGTCTCTCTCTCTGTCTCTGTCTCCTTCTGTCTCTCTCTGTCTCTCTTTCTCTCTTTCTCTCTCTCTCTCTCTCTCTCTCTCTCTCTCTCTCTCTCTCTCTCACACACACACACACACACACACACACACACACACACTTCCTATCTCTCTCCCACCCCTATACACTTCCAATGGAATTTTATTTCCATTTTCTTTATAATTAGTGGTAAGGATCTTTTCATACACCTGCCAGTTGGCCACTCACAACTCCCATGCACAGTCTATTTGGGGTGGAATTTTTGTTTCTTATTTATTTACTTATTCACTTTACATCCCAATTATAGTCCTATCCCTCCTCTCTTTCCAGTTCCACCCTCCCTCTCTCTTCCACCATCCCTCCTCCCCTACTCCTCAGAAAACGGGAGACATCCTACCACCAACCTACCCTAGCATGTCAAGTCACATCAGCGCTGAGCATATCCTCTTCCCATGTGGCCTGGCGAGCGGCCCCCACCAAGAGGAGCGATAGAAAAGGAGATAGCAGAGTCCATGTCAGAGATAGGCCCTGCTCCTTTACTAGGACATACAGGAAAACTAAGCTGCCCATCAGCTACATCTGTGTAGGGGGCCTAGGTCTAGTCCATTCATGGCCCTTGGCTGATGCTTCAGTCTCTGTAAGCCTCACTCTGGGCTCTAGTTAGTTGGCTCTGTTGGTCTTCTGATGGTGTGCCTATCCCCTCCAAGTACTTCTATATTTCCCCCCATTTTCCACAAGACTCTCTGCACTTGGCCCAAAGTTTAGCTGTGGGTCTCAGCATCTGGTTCAATTGGCTACTCAGTGGAACCTCTCAGAGAACGGCTATGCTAGGTTCCTATCTGCAAGCATAGCAGAGTCTCTTTAATGGTGTCAGTGGTCTTCCATGGGGGTGGGTCTCAGGTTCGGTTGGGAATTGTGTGGGCATGCCCTTAATCTCTGCTCCATTTTTATCCCTGAATATCTTGTAGGCAGAGTAAATTTGGGGTCATACTTTTTGTGGGTGGGTTGCTGTTCATCTCCCTCCTCTAGGTGTCCTGTCTGTTTAGAGGATGGCCTCTAGGTCTTCATGGTCCCCACTACTAGGGGTCTCAGCTAGAATCATCCCCATATCCTCCCAGGAGCCTACTCTGTTGTCGGTCTCCAGTGTGTCTCAGAGATGCCCTTGCCCACAGTTTCTCGTCTTTCTTCAAGACCTCTGTCCACCTGTTCCTGCTCTCCCCATATGTGATCCTCCCCCTCACTTCTTCAGCACTTTCTCTCCTATCCTGTTTCTTCTATTCAGCCACTTCTGCTATCTATTCTATTTCACCTTCTGGGTAAGTTTTAAGGATCCTTCTTTGGGCCATCCTTATATCTTAGCTTCTTTGAATCTCTGACTTGCAGTGTGGTTAATCTGTACTATATGACTAATATCCACTTATAAGTGAGTAGTACATACCATGTGTCTTTCTGGTCTCAGTTAATTCACTCAGGTTGTTCTTTTCTTAGTTCCACTCATGTGCCTGAAAATGTCATGATGTCCTTGTTTTCAATAGCTGAGTAGTAATCTATTGTGTAGATGTACCACAGTTTCTTCATCCATTCTTCAGTTAAGGGAAATTGGGGTTGTTTCCAATTTCTGACTATTACAAATGAAGTTGCTGTGAACAGGGTTAAGCAAATGCCCTTGTTGTGTGGTGGAGCATCATTTGGGTATATGCCAATGGGTGGAATAGCTGCTCTTGAGCTACCACTATTACCAATTTCCTGAAAAAGCACCAGATTGATTTCCAAGGGTTTGTATAAGTTTGCACTCCCACCAGCAACGGAGAATGTTTCTCTTTCTTCACATCCTTGCCAGCATGTGCTGTCACTTGAATTTTTCATCTTAGCCATTCTGAGGGATGTAAGATGGAATCTCAGAGTTGGTTTTATTTGCATTTCTCTAGTGACTAATGACACTGAGCACATCTTTAAGTACTTTTCAGCCATTTGATATTCCTCTGTTGAGAATTCTCTGTTTAGCTCTGAACCCCATTTTTAATTGGATTATTTTGTTTGTTGGTGTTTAAGTTTTTGAGTTCTTTATGTATTTTGGATATTAGCCCTTTGTTCAATGGAGGGTTGGTGAAGATCTTGTCCAAAAAATTCTACCAGAGAACTCCTACAGCTTATTAATACCTTCAGCAAAATTAACTCAAAAAAAAAAAAAAAAACAGTAGCCCCTGTATACAAATGACAAATGGGCAGAGAAAGAAATTATGGAAACAAAACCTTTCACAATAGCCAAAAATAATATAAAGTAGCCTGGTGTAATTCTAGCCAAATGGGACAAAGACTTGTATGACAAGAACATCAAATATCTGAAGAAAGAAATTGAAAAAGGTATCAGAAAATGTAAAAATCTCCCATGTTCATGAATCAGTAGGGTTAACAGTAAAAATGGCCATCTTACCGAAAGCAGTCTACAGTTTCAGTCCAATTCCCATCAAAGTACCAACAAATTCTTTACAGACCTTGAAAGAACAATTCTCAACTTCATATGGAAAAAGAAAGAAGCCAGAATAGCTAAAACAATCTCATACAATAAAATACTTCTGAAGGTATCTCCATCCCTGATTTCAAGCTGCACTACAGAGCAATAGTAATAAATACTGCATAGTACTGACATAGAAATAGACTGGTTAATCGATGCAATCAACTCAAAGACCTAGAAATAAACCCACACACCTATGGACACTGATTTTTTGACAAAGAAGCCAAACCATACAATGGAGAAATGAAAGCATATTCAACAAGTAATGTTTGCCTAACTGGATGTCTACGTGTTGAAAAATGCAAACGGATCCATATTTATCAACCTGCACAAAACTCGAATCCATGTGAATCAAGACCTCAACATAAATCCAGAACCCCTAAATCTATTAGAAGAGAAAATAGAAATAAGCCTTTAGTTCATTGGCACAGCAGACAACTTCCTGAATGGAATACCAACAGCTCAGGCTCTAAGGTCATCAATTAATAAATGGGACCTCATGAAATTGAAAAGCTTCTGTAAGGCAAAATGTACTGTCAACAGAACAAGACAGCAGCCTACAGATTAAGAAATTATCTTAACCAACACTACATCTGACAAAGAACTAATATCTGAAAATATATAAAGATTCTAGTCACCAGGGAAATGCAAATCAAAGTGACTTTGAGATTCCATCTTACACTCATCAGAATGAATTCTTAAAATTATTTTCAAATCATATTATTTTTCCTGTTATTGAGCTTCATGGCAAACCTTTACAAATGTTTGGCTGTTGGCTGCTTCTCAGATGTGTAGTTTGTAAAAGACATAACTTCTCACTGAGTAAGCTATAGTTAGGAATTTTCACATACACAGTATCATTAATTATTCATAAGAAGCAAATTAACTATAAGCTTACAAGTAAAAAGAATTTGAGGCCCAGAATAATTGGTTCATACAAATTTATATAATTACTGGATTTGTTATCCCTCATGGTAGACATTCTACTGACAGCTGCTAAATAAAATAGTATTTGCCACAATCATCTAACCTGAAGCCCCATTTCATCTCACGTTTAATAGTGATCTGTTGTACTTTCAATGGCATGGAACTCATAGATCCAAGTAGTAAATAAAGTCAACATGGTTTTTTACATGATCCATATATAAGCAAATGTTCTTTTATGTTTTAGAGATAGTAAATAATAAAGTTCTAATTATAGATAAGTTAAATTGATAGAATCTAGGTTGTTTTAGTGTTTTTGTTTTTGCAGTAGCATCTTGTAAATAAATGCAATATATATTAATTGATTAGTTTAAAATAGCTTTATGAATATGTCACAGCTGACAACACAGAAGCCTAATCTGCAAGTCTCATATAGACTGTCTACTCACAGTTCTTTAATATCAGGAAATGGTACATTCTCCCCTAAGAAGGCTTGCAGCAGGGGATTTTGAAAGTAAGGAAGTTGAAAAAATCACGTACAATCGCCTAATTACGTGATCCTTTCCAAATTTTTCCTTTCAGGTAGATTCTCTCAGAATCATTGCATTAATGTTATCATTTACTGGAAACATAAAACAGTAAGCTTACATTCTCAACCATTTTAAGTATAGACTTAAGTAATCTTACATATATTCACAGTATTCTGTAGTAGATCTCTAAAACTTACATATCTTAAAACTGAAACTCTCTACCCATAAAACACTACTTTATTTCCTCATCCTTTTCCTTAGCAATAAGTAATCTGCTTGACACCTTTTCTAAGAGTGTAAGTACTTTATATACCTTATATACATAAAATTATATAGTAGTTATCCTGTTTGTTGCCAGATTATTCTGATTGGTGCAATGTTCTCAAGCTTCATCTATATATTTTGTATGTGACAGGATATTTTTCTTTTGCATTAAATGTGTCAGTGATGTGTTTCATTTTGATACTTATCTTATTTATGGTCTCTATCGCTTTGACAAAACACCGTGACCAAAACATAAGTTGGGGAGAAAAGGTTTATTTAGCTTACCCTTCCACATTGTTGTTCATCATCAAAGGAAGTCAGGGCAGGAGCTCAAATGCCAAGATCCTGGAGGCAGGAGATGATACAGCAGCCATGGAGGAGTGCTGCTTACTGGCTTGCTCCATGTGGCTTGCTCAGCCTGCTTTCTTATAGCACACAGGCCCACCCGCCCTGGGATGATACCACCTACAATGGGCTGGGCCCTTCCCCTTAATTCCTTACAGATCTTATAGAGGCATTTTCTCAACTGAGGTTCCCTCTCTTCAGATAACTCTAGTTTGTGTGTCAATCTGATATAAGAGCAGCCAGCACAATACATTCATACATATGTGTAACACACTTTGATTATATTAATTCTCCTACTTCCCTCTCTCGTTGGTTCTCTCCTGTATTTGCACTTCGGCATCCCTAAGAGTCCCACTGTGTATACATATCCTCTCCCACATACACACTCCCTAAATTTAAGATAAGTACTGTATGTCTATGTGTATCTCAGTACTATGCACAAGGACAAGCTATAGAATTAGCCTTTGTATTAATCATTGGATGAATTATAAAGTAAATATGGACTACATACATAGCTGAGTTATATTTAGTATAAAGGAAATGAAATCATGTCTCTGTACAAAAGTAGATAGAGCTGTAGATCATCACTTATAACATCACAATCAGACTCATGTTTTCTAGTTCCTTTTTTTCTTATTACAGTTGTTATTGCATCCTCATCCAGTTGGATTGTCATAAATACTAGCTTTATAGGATAATTTTGGAAGCATTCCTTCTTTTTTTTTTTAACTTTTAAAGGGAATGAGAGCAGAGTGAGTATTCCATTGCCTTTATATGTGTATGTTAGATGTTACCAAAGATACTTATATTAAATGTGGAGTTTACAAAACACTAAATATATAAACACATATAAATATAAAACACACTTAGAGACATGACACTTCTGAGTTTAAAAACATATTAGGTGCTGATGAACCAAATTTTATAAAACAAACATGACTGGATATAAGCATACAGATAGGTTCAAATACAAAAAAAAATGTATTACCATACCATATTATCATTGATAGGTATACCATGCAAACAAACTTGACGAAGAAACCTCAGGGAAATCTGCCCTCTAGATCAAATAGATACACCAGATATCTAAAATATATTACATCTAACAGTGGTTAAATATATTTTTTTCTTCTTAGTAGCCTATGGGACCTCTCCAAAGTTCAATACATAGATGTTGATGCTCGCTGGGTCACTGAATAAATTGTTGAGGACAACTAAAACCTCTTATAATTAGATAATGAGACTATAACATAGAATAACCAGTGAGGCATAGTGAATATTGTTCTATGGAGTGAGGTTACAGCTATCAATGTCTACATAAAACTTTGTGAATGCCAAATAAATAATAGCGTGTCTCATGATCTTAGACAAAATTAAAAGTTAGCCAAATGGATCAATGTATATGTGTGACCTTTCAAAATTGGAAGAAGGGGATATAAACCACATAAACAGATATATAATTAAAAATAACAATAATAATAAGTCATCTCACAAAGTAACCTAAAGATTCAAAAATTTGTTGCTTAATTCTATGATACTTGTTAGAAAGAACAAATGCCAATATTTCTCAAAATACGATTTGTTATCTCTGAAGTTTATGAGTCAATTTTGTCCATGTGATGTATCAATCTGTGTGGACAATGTAGCAAATGTCCTATTATTTTTATGTTTAGACTTATATATTTATGTCTAGTAGTGTTTGTTTTATAAAATTGAGTTCACCAACATTAAATCAATTTTGAAATCGAGAATTTATTGATCTACTTTGTGTTTTTAAAGCATAACATTTAAAATAGGAATCACTGATAACACTTTATATATATATGTATATATATATATATATATATATATATATATATATATATATATATATGAAATCAAATGGGATATGCTGCTCTCATTCTCTAAAGCAAATAAACATTAAACTTTTCCTATGGTTCAACTATATTAGAAAGAAGTTTCCCTTTAAATATAAGAAAGGACAATAAAATGAGTAGAGCCAAGCTATAATATTACTCAATCAAAAAGCATAGCTACATAACAGAATGTATGTGTGTGGTGTGTGTGTGTGTGTGTGTGTGTGTGTGTGTGTGTGTGTGTGTATGCCAGAAAAAAAAATAGATATAAGGAGAACGTAAATGAGAAATTTTCTCTATAGGCTCATCTATATAAATTTGGTCCCCAGTAAGTGTTTCTGTTATTAGAAGCTAAGTAACCTGTAGGAGGTGGAGACATGCCAGATGAAGGATGTAACTGGTGGTGAGGTTTGAGGGTTTATGGCCCACCCCCATTCTCTGTTCTCTTTCTCAGTTTCTGGTGTATTGATAAAGATGCAATCACTCACGCAGCTGTCAGTGCCTTCTACTGAGACACGCCTTCTGTGCCGTTGTGGACTTTCTCTGGAAATGTAAGCCAAAATAAACTTTTCGAAAGCTTGTTTCCATCATAGCATACTATCACAGCAACTTAAAAATAACTAATACAGAAACTGGTACCGAAGAGGTACAGCTATTTCTGAGAAGAGCCTAACTATATTGTTTTTTAGAGGAAGTGGAGAAATTTGGAACTTTGGACTAGAAGACCTACTGAATGCTATAATCAGAGCTTAATGGGCCATCCTAATTGGATCATGGAAGACAGTAGTGCTGAGGGTAATGAATACAGTATAGCTCATGAGGTTTAGAGAGGAAACAGGACTGTCAGTAATTGAGCTAGATGCTATTACTGTAATATTTTGGCAAGGAATCTGTCTGTATTCTTCCTCGTCCAAAGAGTTTGCCTAGGGTTAATTTAGAATGTAATGGACTAATTTTATTGGTGGATAAAATTTCAAGAAAGCACAACATTGAGTCTATAGCATGCCTGCTACATATTACTCTTATATAGTTCTACAATTAAGAAGGGCAGTGGGACCAAATAAACAAAAAAAATTGGCACTTCGATTGGAAAAGATCATTAGAAAGCTTAATGTTGCAGACAAGCCATATAATGAGATTAGGGAGAGATCTTTCATTGGAATAGGAAGGATAGCCTGAGGGCAATACCCTACACAACTAACTTTCCAATCAGTGGTAGGAGAAAGCCTAAGAGTCCCCTGCTCCTATAATTAATTGCTTCCAGATACAAAAGTTGCTTCCAATGGGCCAACTGTCCCAAGTTGGCAGCCAAATTCAGCAGTGTGTTTCCTGTGGTACTGACTTTGAAGGTATGAAAGATACAATATTAAGGTCACTATGGAGTATTCCTCCACAGTTTCAGAGAGCTGGATGATGCCAGACCATGTGTTGCAGGGTCAGAGTCCCTGCAAGCATGCCTTGGAAGCTCCTTGCATGAAGCTGCTTCCCCTGGGAGGTAAGGTGAAGCCTGGGTTACCATAGGTACTACTAATATGCTAGAGACTCCTTAGCCATGGGCTATCTGACAAGGAGATCTGAGGACAGGAAAGGGAACCTACCTAAAAGAGATATATGTTTGTAGGCAGCAACGCTGGAGTGGTGGTACCTTCTAAACCTGTTGAAACTGAAGCACCAGCTTCTGGACATAGAGATGTGAGATTTGGTTGCTGTTTTATCTGTTGGGTTTCAGGTTTTCTTCACTTTGGCCCCACTCATTCTTTTTTCAAATGGGAACGTTTATTTTGTTCCATTGTATGTTAGAAATACGTCATTTGTCACTGATTTTTGTTTGTTGGTTTCCAATTTTATAGGGGTCACGGGAGACTTTGGATGTTTGCAGTGTTAAGACTACCAGATTATGGGGACTTTTGTAATTAGAAATATGCATTTTTCATGAGAAGATAGGCCACGATTCTGTAAGGGCCAAGGAAACAAAATATGGTGGTTAAAAGAGAAGTGTCCTCCATATTTGAAGCCCCCAGTTAGTGGTATTTTGGGAGAAGTTATGGTTCCTTTAGGAGTATACCCTAGTTGGAAGAAGGAAATCACTTGGAATGAGCCTTGAGGACATATACTTTTACTCTCACACCCTGTTCTCCCTCCTCCTCATTGTGTTCCCTGTATTTGGATAAAGATGTGTTCAGTCAACCAATATGGTCTCTTCCTCTGGAGCCAGAAGCCAAAGCAAGCTCTTTCTTTGCTAAGTTGCTGTTGGTAATGGTATTGTATCACAACAGCAGAAAAGGAAAGCAAGCGACAATGCAATGCTCTAAAAGAAGTCCATGTTCTATCACAGTGACACGATATTTTAAAGGAGTCACAATTTATCCAATCAGTTCTGTTACTTGAGATTTGGAAATGTAGACAAAGAGAAGCAAAATGACTTGACCATAAAACATCTAGGCAGTGAGTGCATGAGAAAAATGGCCCAAACCTCCTGAGTCCCAGCCATATCCTGCTCCTCCCTCATGACATATCCCAGTCTAAAATGTTCCCTACACTCAAATTTCTCTCTAGCTTGTGACCTCCCTGCTATTGTTAAAGGAGATCAAGCTTTCTGGCCTATTCCCTGTAGCCTTTGTAAGGTGTCCAGTGGTTGCCACTATCACCAGTTCTAGTTGCCAGAGAAAATCAAAATCTCTTTTCTACTAGAAAAGAAAATAGAACTAGTTACAAAAAAATTAAACCAAAATAGTTTAGGAAACATTTAATTATATCTCAGAACGTATAAAATATCCAAAGCATTTAGCTACTTGACAGTTATTAAAACACTGCAGTACACACACAATAGATAATTTCTCATTTTACAAATAGAGAGATACCTCCCCTTTGCTGGGGCATAGGGGAGGGGGAGAGGGAAGAGAGATGGAGAGTGAGGCCAGGAGGAGAGGAGGGAGAAGGGCACAATCAGGATACAAAGTGAATAAATAAATTATTTTTAAAAATAGAGAACCACGTCACTTAATATGCTCAAGGTCATGTAACTACTTACTAACCAAGACAAGATGCAAATTTTACTAGATATGGATGGCCAACCTTTTCATTGCCATCCACAGAATTCGGGCTTCAGAACAATGCAACTGAGTTACCAAGAAAATAGTTCATGTCTTAAGTTAGTATATTATTTTGTGGTAGGCCACATTCATGGCCATGCTGGGGTCAATATAATCCACAGACTCCAAGTTGGACACACAGAACAATAAATACTAGACTACAGATTACTTTTTGTCCCTTCCTTTCTCTCATTCTGTTTTTTAGATATTTTGGACAATACACTTAATTTTCAATGATTACACACACCCTGTATCAAACTATTCTATTTTTTCCTCCTCCCCATTATTTAAATGTAAGACATTGTGATTAAACTTACTGTACTTATCCATCTGTCAGCTGCCATCCCTAATGTCCCTGCTGTTGATCTTAAACCACTCTCAGTTTAGTTACCAAGACATGCCCATTCTTTTTTCTTTTTTCTTTTTTTAATATTTTCCATTTTCCTAGGAATTCATTAAACATCCTCTTAGTTTCTCACCGGAACTCTGGAATATCAAATTCCTAAACTTTATCTTTTACTTAACAGGTTTATATAAGCACAGAACACACCCCTTCAAAATGTTCTCAATTATTTTAAATTGCTCAAAGAACACAGAGAAATAAAATGAAAGGAAAAAAAAACAGAATAAATGTAAAATGTTTCATCAATACAATACTAAAATTCACTACAATGCCTTTAATTTTATTATCCAAATTAAAATAAAAATACCACATCAAGAATATATCAAACATGCAATTCATTTCAACAGAATTATAAACATACTGTTTGCTAGGCAGTGGTAAGTATGCTTATATTCAGGATCTTATTAAAATCTCATAATTCTCCTATAAAGAAAAGGAACTGATGGGTTAGCATTCAAGTAGCATGGATGGGCTGGATGCTTCCCTATGATAAAAGCACAAGAGCTTCTCAATTATGTGTACAGAGTATATTTAACTCATCCACCTGACAAATGGGAACATTTGCTTCCCACTTGAGCTCAGTGATTTCATCCTCAGGAAGGAAAACTACAAATATCTTGTGGACAGCCAGGAAGTCCAAAAGTTTGTTTTCTTTCTTTTTTAGTTTTAAAATATTTGCTTTACAAATTCATACATATGTAAGGTATTGACATCATTTTCACTCATCCCATGTTGTCTCCAGTCTCTCTCAAATTTAAGACCCCCTCTTCCCTAATTTTCAGTATACACACATGTATATGTGTGTGTCCATGTATATACAGACATATATATATACATGTATATATATACAGTGTGTGTGTATCTGTGTGTGTGTCTGTGTGCGTAAAACCTACTGAATCCATTTAGTATTACTTTTATGTACTTGTGTTTCAGACTGACTACTTGGTATTAAATAACATCTATAATCTCCGAAAAAACTGGTTTTTCCTCTCTCAGTAGCCATTGATTGCCTATAGCTCTTCATCTAGGGATGGGATGAAGTGAAATGGATTTCATATACATTTAGTGTCAATTAGTGTAGTTATTATGTAGATCTTAGTTCCTAGTGGAGAAACTATTGTTAAATTTTCCAAGAACTAATATAATTCTCAACTGTATTCTAAATACTTACTTTTATACACACAAATAAGTACAGCTCTCACTTTTCATGGAGGAAGTTTCCTTTCACCACAGATAGAAGGTATTACAGAGACCCACAACTGGTCAAAATGCAGAGAATAAAGGACCATGGGGTTACCAGCCCCAGTTAGTACATATTCAATACGTCAATACTTAAGGTACAGGGGACATCACAGAGATGGAGGAAGGAAAGATATGAAGATCCAGAAAACCATGACATTTATTTTTTAAAAGTGCCTTAGAGGTCAAAGTTTATATTCTAAAGAGCATGAGTGCAAAGTGAACAGCCATACTCCATTGTGTCTCAGAGAAAAGCAGTGGCATCACTAAGATCTTTCCTGGACACATATTTAGTAAATTATAATGTCTTAAATACTTTAAATGACACTGTACATGTGAAATGATTTCTTTTACAAGAGAAGTAAAACATCTTACAAATGTGTGTCTCATCACCAGCAACTTAAATCCACAACACCAAAACAGAGATCCCCAGAATGAAACCCATTACTCTTAAAAAATGACACATATTCAGTGTCAGACCAGCCAAGATGCAGGCCAGACCAAAGCTAGATGTTATGTTGTACATTTTCTTCTACTTGAACCCCTCTGGGAAACGACATCTCTAGGAAACAGGAGGCATCCTATGCACTAAGTGCAGCAACAAAGGTAACAACACTTACACATGTTGTTTCTCCAGCTTCATTCTCAAAATACTGGTTTTCTTTATTTTGCTCAATGTATGAAGCATTTTCCTTTGGTCCACTGCAACCTGTAAGCTTTAAAAAAGTTTAAAAATCAATAAATATTTTTTGCAATGCAAATTAAAAGTTTTTCAAGTTTTTAATCACACACATGGCTAAGACTGGAACTAATGTTATTAGCTGTTGCTTATGTCAGTTTTAGAATATGGATGGACTACTTAACCCGTATTTTATTTTGCTTCTGCACAGAAAACACAAAATAGGACACATTCAAGTTTTTAAATTTTAAAGTATTCCCACTAGGGAATGTTGAAATCGGACTGTTCCAAAGTGACAACCTGTTAAAAATTGAGGATGGCTAACAAGTAGATGAAGACAGGAGAGTAGATTTCATCTTGTCTGTTTTCAAGCATTTTCACTTTGTTAAGAAGAGTAGGATCCACAGGGTCCTGGAAACGTACAAGAAGAACTTTATGACAGGCAGATCTGGATCCTGGGGTCCTCCTCAAACTAAGGCACCAGCCAAGGAGAATATAGGCATTAAACTTCAAACCCCTACCAAGACCTAGCCGACAAACAGGACATTCTCTACCGTTGAGTGGAGAGTGAGATCTGACTCTCACACGAACTCTGGTGCCCCTTTTCTGTCCATGTCCCCTGGATGGGGAGGCCTGGTGGCACTCAGAGGAAGGATAGCAAGTTACCAAGAAGAGACTCGATATTCTAAGAGCATATATAGGGGGAGGAGGTCTCCCTCAATCACAGACATAGGGAAGGGGAGAAGGGGGGAAGTGGGAGGGAGGGAAGAATGAAAGGAAGCAGGGGAAGGGCTAACAATCGAGATGTAATATGAAGAAATTAATAAAATTTTTAAAAAACTAAAAAAAAAAAGAAGAGCTTGTGAATCTGAGGAGAGGCCTAGGAAGAGCTAGAAGGGGAAGAGAAAGGGATGGAAATTATACAAATATTGTATGAAGTTATAAAACAATGCAAAATTCTATTAAAAAGTAAATCTTAGACTCAATGAAACGAAGATACTTGGGGTTTCATTTGTGTCTAAATCATTGAGTTCCTTCCTCAACCTATTCTCACTCTCTAATGGTGACTGTGCTGCTACGTATGTGTGTAATGATAATTCCAGTGGCAATGCTGGAGACTCAGCGCAGAATCTTTTTTTACATAAGGGAAGTACATTTTGTAGTACGTATTTTACATCCAATAAATTCTTGAACTCACAGCAACTGTGACAGCATGCAAAAGAATAGCACGAACCAAAAGTGGGAAGGTAGACACATGATCCCACCACTAGCTGAGGACCTATTTTTATTTGGTAGTTGCTGGGAGAGAAGCAGTTTTCATCAATGATGTGACCCATGGTAGACTAAACACATACCAGAGGAGGCCTCAGTCCCCGAAACTAGCTGAGAAACACAAACTAGACTTGATTGGGCAGAAAAGAAGAAAAGGAAGTAATGTCAAAGTTAAGATGGAAAAGATGGGGAGTGGAGAGGGTGGTCATGAGAAAGGAGTTGAGGGCCTGAATATGTTCAAAACACGCTGCATGAAATTTTCAAAGAATTAATAAAATAATACTCTAAAGATAAGTATATATTCTATAAAACTACTGCCACAGTAAATATTCATAATATTTGTGACTCTCCCAAAATTTTTTTTGTAGCTCTTTTAAAGGAACTTTAATTCCATACTGCCACTTATCTGGTTACACTACAGTTTACATTGTCAGGACTTCATAAGATGTACTATACAGTAGACGTTCTCCTGTGATACTTTAAAAAAATTTAGCATGCAAAATGGTACTTTTCTCAAGGAATTTCATGCATACGTACATACCACAACCAATCAGGATCTTGACTCCAGTGAGTCTCATCACTTCATGGGGACATGGAGATGAGATATATAATCATATTGGCAGTCCCAAATTATTTTATAGTCCATGGTCTGAAGAGGGGCACCTTTACCTACTTTTCTATAGATTGTTTGACACTCTATGCATAAGAGTTTAATGGCAATGATAATTCTAGGGATGAATTACAAACACTACAGACAGTGTTTTTCATCAAAGCACCATCCTGACACTCAAAAATGAATGCAAATTGCTCTTGCTTATAGTTGCAGAGCTACCTTGACCTCTCTACCTCACCATCCATCCCTCTCATTTTTGCTGACTTCAGATTTAAGAATGGCAAAGGTTAAAACCAAAATGAAAGGAGCAGGCCAGATGGCTTAGAAGGCATAAGTGCTCATGGCCAGGCCTGACGTCCTGAGTTGTACATGGTAGAAGTAGAGAACTGGCTTCCACAATATTTTGACTTTCATGTGTGTAGAATGTCAAGAATGTGTACATTACACAATACACTTACACTAGATAAATAAGTGAACAAACAAATAAATAAAATTTCTTGCTTTATTATTTGAGACTTCACCATGGGTATAGTGTATTTTTCTCAATTCTATTCCTCTAAAACCTCTCTCCATACTCCTTCCTCGCCTCCTTAACCGCTATTCATGCCCAATTTAACTTCAGTATAGTTTGTTTATTTTAACCCACAGAGTCGGCTTCTACAAACTGAAATGTTAAGTAACTGAGGTGAGCCATGTTCAGTCATTTTCTGGAGTAAGGGGTAGCTCCTTAGCCAAAGAGAAGAAAGCAACTAGCCAGCAGCAGGTGTAGTCTCTCCCTCCCTTCTACACATCTGCTGCAATAAAGAAACCCAAGTCCAGCATTTAGATCTTTGGAGATGCTGAGCAAACTTGGATGGTCTTACTGTTGTGTGAAATACTTGAATTTTCAAGTACTCACAATTGGAAGTAACGGTTTCAAGAGGTCACTGTTTCTGGCTGAGTCCCTGCTTGAGGCCTGACAGAAAGCTGCTCCTGCTACATGAAGTATAATCAAGCAAAACTGTAACATGGGCAAATCTTCCATCAAAGCAGGAGATGCCCCAGCGGGGTAAGGCGGCTCATTCCACCGGAGTCAGACAAATAAAGAAGTTCTCTGTGCTTTAGCCATATATAGAATTCTCAGATCACTGGCTTGATGCTCGATCCTGACTCTGAGTCACTGGGTCTTTTCTGCTTGTCAGACCAGACCTTCTGCTCAGCCTGTCAAGGCACTTTCCTGCTTTACAGGTGGAACACTGATCACTAGAAACATAGCTAACAAAAGCCAAAGAGACTATTACATGAATTTTTGTTGAAATTTTGTTCCTTGACAGAAAGTTTACATTTTAAAACAGCATGTAAACTAACACGAAAAATAACATCCCCTCAAAGAAAATACGATGGGCTACAGCTTGCTAGGGCTCGTAGTCTGAGAACGATGTCTTAACCACTAAATGTTGCCCTTTCTTTGATAAATGCTGGACTAAGAGAGCCCACCAAAGACCTTCCTTCCCATCTTCACCGTTGGCGCTCACTGTAACCTCCAGAATCTTTACTTTTCTTCCCTTCCTGTTATATCACCTCAGTAACTACTTCTGTAAGAAACATCTTTCAGCCACTTTGAACTCGCTTTCTCAGGCTGCCCTCTTACGTAATTAGTTATTTACTTAATTAATAAATTATACAATATTAATACAAATGTCCTTTACATTCTAAACCATGTCTGAGTCTGGACATAAATTTGCCAATTTTAAACTGATTCACTGTATTAAGAACAAAGAAAAAAATTCTATTTAAAAGGAAATATTTTTTAAACTTTTCTTTTTATTTTTAATTATGTGAAGGTGTGGTGGGGGTTGTGTGGATTTGTGAAAGTGAGTGCAGTACCCATAGAGGTCAGAAGAGGCCATCATATTCCATGGGGCTAGAGTTACAGGTGGCTGTGAGCTGCCTGAAGGGGATAATGAGAGTAGCACTGGGTCCTAATTCAAGAGCAGTACATGCTCCTAACCATTGAGCCATCTCTCCAGACAGAAACATCTCTCCCATTCATCTATTCATTCTCTCTCTCTCTCTCCTTTAGGAAATAATGACTTCCCTGATTTAACTCTTTTGTAGATTCATTTTCTTCTTTATATTATTTTACTCAACCAGGAATACTTAAGAAATGAATTCTAGCAACAATGAACATCAGGCACAAAATTTGTGTCCTTGAAAGTAACCAAAGCTATACAAGCTTCAAAATAGGTCCCACGAAGCACTGTGAAGCCAGGCCACTGCCCTGTGATCCAGGACACTCCAATCTGTTAATATTTCTTCAACCTTAAATTCACAAGACATTAGCTTGACATCTCTCTCTCGCTCTGCCTTCCTCTTCAGATGTAAGAAGCACTATCACTACAAAGGTGTAGGTTGACATCTTTTGATGAGGTTTAGAGTACGCTACCAAAAGATGGCGCCCTGACATTTGAGGAAAGAACAAGAAATTGGGTCCTTTTCATCTCCCAGTTCTTCTCTGAATCATGTTTATTCCAGAGGCACCTTCCCCGGCCCCGACCCTGGAACATCGGAACATCTCATTTTGTGAGAGATGCCAAGGAGAGCCACAAGCAGGTCTGTTCTATGCCCAGGCATCTATGGCCATCACATCATACCTCATTTCTCACTCACATTTGAGCCTGGCTATCCATTCATTCTTTGTTAAATTTCACATAAAAAAAAAATGTATGTTTCCCTGTCACTTTGTATCTCCACTTTCTTATAACACAAAGTGCATATTAAATAACTTGGTATGTTTTCTCACCTACTGATAACCATCTGCTGCCTTTTTGAGGCAGGTACCATAGACTCAATATGTAGTCAAGAATGGCCTTGAACTCCTGATCGTCCTGCCTCCACCTGGGGTTACAGTCCAGGTTTTATGTGGGTCTGGAAATTGAACCTAAGCCATCTTGCATTCTAAGAAAGCACTCTACCAAACAGACCGTCATCTTCAGCTTTCTAAGTTAGGGTTTCTATTGCTGTGAAAAAACATCACAACTTGAGGATGAAAAAACTTATTGGGCTTACACGTCCATATTGCTGTTCATCATCAAAGGACATCTGAACAGGAATTCAAACAGCAGGAACCCAGCGGCAGGAGCTGATGCAGAGGCCATGGAGGGATCCTGCTTACTGGCTTGTTCTTCATGGCTTGCTCAGCCTACTTCTTATAGAACCCAAGACCACAAGGTCAGGGATACCACCACCCATAAATGATCTGGGCCCTCTCCATCCATCACTAATTAAGAAAATGTCATACAGGTTCGCGTACAGCTGATCTTATAGAAGCATTTTCTTTTTTTTGTTTTGTTTTTTTAATTTTATTAATTTATTCAGATTGCAACTCAATTGTTATCCCATCACTTGTATCCTCCCATTCCTCCCTCCCTTCCACTTTCACCCTATTCCCTTCCCCTGGGGGGACCCAGGGGGACCTCCTCCCCCACTATATGGTCATAGGCTATCAAGTCTCATCTTGCTATCCTGCTTATTCTTTTTTTTTGAGTGCCACAAGGTATCCCCACCAAGGGGAGGTGGTCAGATATGGAGCACCAGAGTTCATGTCAAAGTCAGTCTCTGCTCTCTACATAACTGTGGAGAATGTCCTGTCCATTGGCTAGATCACATTATGGGTTCGATGTTTACTATTGTATTGTCCTTGGTTCGTGTAATAGTTTGAACAGACCCCCCCCCCTGAGCCCTGATCTATCCATCATGATGTTCTTCTTACAGGTTTCTAGGATCCTCTGGGTCCATCTATTTCCCTAGTTCCTATATTTCTCTTATCTAGAGTCTCTGTAGGATGTCCTCACATTTATCCCAATCTCAATGGTAAGTGAAGACTTTGGTGGGACATGACTCTTGTGCTAGTGCCCAATTATAGTGAGTGTATACCATGGGAGTCTTTCTGCTTCTGGGTTAACTCACTCAATATGATCATTTCTAGTTCCATCCATTTGTCCATAAATTTCAGGAATTCCTTGTTTTTACTAGCTGAGTAGTATTCCATAGTGTAAATGTACCACAGTTTCTTTACCCATTCTTCAACTGAGGGGCACTTAGGCTGTTTTCAGTTTCTGGCTATTATGAATAATGCTGCTATGAACATGGTTGAGCAAATGTTCTTGTTGTGTGCTGGAGCATCTTCTAGGTATATTCCAAGGAGTGGAATAGCTGGGTCTTGAGGAAGCCCTATTCCCAATTTTCTGAGAAAGTGTCAGGTAGATTTCCAAAGTGTCTGTACAAGTTTGCATTCCCACCAGCAATGAAGGAGTGTTCCCCTTTCTCCACATCCTTGCCAGCATGTGGCGGTGTCACTTGAATTTTTGATCTTAGCCATTCTGATGAGTGTATGATGGAATCTCAGAGTTGTTTTGATTTGTATTTCTCTGATGAATAAAGACGTTGAGCATTTCTTTAAGTGTTTTTAAGCCATTTGATATTCCTCTGTTGAGAATTCTCTGCTTAGTTTTGAGACCCATTTCTCAATTGGGTTATTTGGTTTGGTGGTATTTAATTTCTTAAGTTCTTTATATATTTTGGATATTAGACCTTTGTCAGATGTAGGGTTGGTGAAGATCTTTTCCCAGTCTGTAGGCTGTCGCTTTGTTCTGATGACAGGGTCTCCCACCTTACATAAGCTTTTTATTCAGCCTCATGAAGTTCCATTTATTACAAGGCACATACCTAACAGAATAAAGGCTATATACAGCAAGCCAATAGCCAATATCAAATTAAATAGAGAGATACTCAAGGAAATTCCTCTACAATTGGGGACCAGACAAGGCTGCCCACTTTCTCCATGTCTCTTCAATATAGTTCTTGAAGTTCTAGCCAAAGCAATAAGACATCAAAAGGAGATCAAGGGGATCCAAATGGGATAGGAGAAAGTCAAATTATCCCTATTTGCAGATGATATGATAGTGTACATAAGTGGGCCCCAAAATTCTACCAGAGAACTCCTACAGCTGATAAACACCTTCAGCAAATTGGGTGGATACAAAATTAACTCTAAAAAGTCAGTAGCCTTCCTATATACAAATGAAAAACATGCAGAGGAAGAAATTAGGAAAACTACACCCTGCACGATAGGCACAAGCAATATAAAATGTCTAGGAGTAACTCTAAGCAAGCAAGCGAAGGACTTGTTTGAAAAAAAACTTTAAATCTCTGAAGAAAGAGATTGAACATGACATCAGAAGATGGAGGGATCTCCCTTGTTCGTAGATTGGGAGAATTAACATAGTAAAAATAGCTGGCTATCTTACCAAAATCAATTTACAGATTCACTGCAATCCCTATCAAAAATACCTACACAATATTTTAAAGACATTGAAAGATCAATTCTCAATTTCATATGGAAAAACAAAAAACCCAGAATAGCAAAAACAATCCTATACAATAAAAGATCCTCCAGAGGAATTTCCATCCCTCATCTCAAGCTGCACTATAGAGCAAAAGTAATTAAAACAGCATGGTACTGGCGTAGCAATAGGCTGGTTGATCAATGGAATCAAGTTGAAGACCCAGAAATGAATCCACACACATGTAGTCACTTGATTTTTGACAAGGAAGCCAAATCTATTCATGGAAAAAGGATAGCATATTCAACAAATGGTGCTGGTCTAAATGGATGTCTACATGTAGAAAAATGCAATTGGACCCATATAGGTCACCATACACAAAACTCAAATCCAAGTGGATTAAAGACTTTAACATAAAACCAGAGACACTTAATCATTTAGAAGAAAAAGTGGGGAAGAGCCTGGAACACATTGGCACAGGAGACAACTTCCTGAACAGAACACCAACAGCCCAGGCCTTAAGGAAGCATGTTCTTGATTGAGGTTTCCTCCTCTCAGATAACTTCAGCCTGTGTCAAGTTGACATAAAACTAGCTAAAATGCCAGCCAAATATGCCCTTTAGTCTTGGGGCCTTTGCTGTAAAACTAGTGATTAGTGAGAAATATACGTTTTCTTATACTTTGTTTCAACAAGATGGTCCTGCTTAACAGATTCCCTTCAGCTTATAAACAACTTATGAATTCAAACTGATTATTTTTCTTTCATCAAAAAGTGACGTCACTCATTTACCCTCATCGTAAACTCCTTGATCTCTCTTTAAAGATGGTGGGGATTATCAAAACTAGGGGCAATCTGAGTTCAGAAAAATACAGTAGAAGTAATCAAGAAAGGCTCTCAGCTTCTTCACAGATTCAATAGATTCTGATTAAATTATATTGCATGCAAAGTGTCTAACAATATCTAGAGGAAAACACAAAAATTAAAGTAAGAAAAGTAATAAATATATGCAAAGTCATTCATACAGAAACAAGTAGAAAGCAACAAGTATGCACTATAATCATTTATTAAACATGTATTTATGCCATGCCTTTAAGGAACTTAGAATGAAATGAACCAAGTACATAAACAGAACACATTAAGTCAGTTTTGACGGATTCAAATATTACCAGGTAGGTAGACAAGAACATTCATGCAGTATTGATGAATCACAAGTCAGGAGTTAGCTTTAAGACATGAAATAGGATGGTGAGTGAGATGGCTTGGCAGGTACCAGTACTTGACATCAAGCCTGACAACCTCAGTTCTAGATTCATACCTACATGGTAGAAAGAGCAAGGAGACTCCACAAGTGATTCTCTGACCTCTACATACATGCTGTGGTACATGTGTACACACATACTCACTGAATAATTAAAAATTGTTATTAAATAGAAAATAAAACTAAAGACAGAGAATGAGGGCCTTGGACATTAAATTTTAGGTATTCCAGAAAATAAGAAATTATGAACCAAAAGATGAGATCATATGAGATATAAATAGATGTAAAATAGAGAACGTAAAATAGAAAAAATGTTTTAAAGGTAAATTTCCCATAGATCCATCAGCCTGACTGATGATTGATTGATTGATTGATTGATTGATTTAGGAAAGTTGCATTATATTGTACTAGGAAACCACCAGCCCATGGACACTACAAAGGAGCTGGGTTGTCATTGCATCTAGGTAGCTCATTCTGGAGGCCATATTTTAGTAACCGTTGCACTAGTCTATGACATAGTATAGCCATATGGTAAAATGTTAAGGATCTATCAAACTAGTTATTATATAGAAAATGATTTGTGGACATAAAACACCAGCCAGAACATGGAAACAGCCTAAATGTCCCTCAGTAGAAGAATGGATAAAGAAACTGTGGTACATTTATACTATGTAATAATACTCAGCTATTAAAAAACAAGGAATTCCAGAAAATTATGGATAAATGGATTGAACAAGAAATGATCTTAATGAGTGAGTTAACCCAGAATGGTATATACTCACTTATTTCTTGACACTAGGCCAAGGAGCATGTCCCATGAAAGTCTTTACCTATCGGTAAAGTGGAATAGAGACGAGGACATCCTATTGAGACCCTAGGTAAGAGAAGTCTGGGAGAATGGTGAAATAGAAAGATCCAGAGGGTCCTATAAACCTACAAGAAGAACATTATGATGGGTGCATTTGGGCCCAGGGGTTCTGCTCAAACTATGGCACCAGCACCAGCCAAGGACAATACATGCAGTAAATTTCGAACCCTTAACCAGATCTAGCCAACAGACAGGACAGTCTCCACAGCTGAGTGGAGAGTGGGGACTGACTTTCATATGAACTCGGGTGCCCCATATTTGACCATGTCCCCTTGATGGGGAGGTCTGGTGGCACTCAGAGGAAGGATAGCAGGCTACCAAGAAGAGACTTGACACCCTATGAGCATATACAATGGGAGGAGGTCCCCTCCAAGTAACAGTAATAGGGGAGGGGAGTAGTGGGTAAGCAGGAGGGAGGGACGAATGGGAGGATACAAGGGACGGGATATGAATTGAGATGTAATATGAATGAATTAATAATAAAAAAGAAAAGAAAACGATTTGTGGACAGAAAACACCAGCAAGTCTGTTGGAGGTGAAAAGTGTATTATATAAATTATACATTAATCATGCAAAATATCTGATAAAAAAGAAAATACATACAAATAGAATCATCTCTGGGTGTTCTTGGGGCATTACTTCTAGTGTACCCCCATGAATACCAAAATCCATGAATACACAAAAATGTCTCTCATACGTAAAACACATAGTATTTTCAAGCAACCTAAAAATTATTTTCATTAACTTCAAACCATCTATGTATTATTTATGTTGCTTTGTAAAATGTAAATGTTTGATATATTTATAAAATGTAAGTGTTTATACAGTATTGTCTATGGAATAATGACATTAAACAGAAGCTTCACATATTCGGTAAACAAGTGATACCTGTGCATGCACGTGTGCTGTTGCATGCGTATGTGGTACATGTACTTGTCAGTATGGATGTGGATGTAGATGCACAAAGCTGCTGATCCATGAGTAGGGACTTGTGTGTGGTGGTACAAGGTTCACGAACCATTTGAGACAGAGCCTATCACAGAACTTGTAGCTCATTGGCTCATAGGCTAGCTGGCCAATGAGCTCAGGGATCCCCACGACCAGCATCCCTCTAGAGTTGGAGTTGCAGGCGTGTGCACCCAGGTCCAGCATTTTACATGGGTTCTGGGAATCCAGATTCAAGTCCTCATACTTGTGCTAGGAGCAGCCTTACCAACTGAGATAGATCTACAGTCCCTACATATGTAATTTTCAGAAAACATTTTCAATCTCTGATTGGTTTGCTGGACCCATGATGTAGAATCCCGAGATAAGGAAGACGAACTGTACTATACAAACAGATAAGATTGTAATTATTTCCTAGTATTTTGATACTGACAATTTCCTCTTTATGCCAAATACTATCATATTTTCTATGGTGAATATTCTGGATGTATATTTATCAAGCAGTTTATAGTGTTATAGAGTTTTTATTTGTTGAGACTTTCATACAATGTGTTTTGGTCAAATTCATCCCCCTGCCCCGACACTCAAAGACTGGCCACCTCCCTCCTCAACCTCCAAGTGCAGTTTGAGTTGGCCAACCACTCCAAGGTATGGGGTCTGCCCGGGAGTGTAACTATTAAATATTTTAAGTAGCCCTTGTACAGGGCCTGTTACAAAGCATACAAACATTAACGTTAAGGAAAACAACCAGAACCGCCAACTCTCCTCACTACTGCAGTCGAGTGGAGTATAGAACTGAACACGGTTCGTCAGCCTCCTGTCAGAAACTCCCAAGGTTACGTTAACAGCCGAATTTCTAAAAATTTAGCAAAAAAGTCCAAATCCTTACAAACTTCCCTCTGGTGTTACTTTCAGGATGTGATTTTTTTTTTTTTAACACAGTCTAAGTTGTAGCTTTGAAAGTAGTTTAGAAACAAAAGATCCCAGCGGTAAAACGATGGGGACCCATTAGCAGGAGATCCAGCAGTAACAGGAGCTTCAGCACAGCCACGCCCTGGAGACTGCCACCTACAGGCCGCTCAGTCACCTTACATCAGAGACTAATCAAGAGCAAGAGGTCTTGCCTGCCTTCCTAGAGTTTCACTGCAGAACCTAAAACAGCAGAATTCAGCTTCTCAGCTGCAGATAAAGAAACTAAAGCTTATTGAGGTCGAATCACTTACCCTAAAAGGCAAGAGCATTTCTAATTTGGTTTAATTCGATTCTAAAAACCATCCTCCTTCTGAAATGTAATTAAATAGATAATTCTTCAATTATTCAAGGAAACATTATTTGATAATGAATCTATGAAACACGATGTGAAAGTGTTATTCAATGATATAAAATTATTGAATATAATCCAAGAACTTTTATCTAGAACTACCCCCTTATCCCCAATAACGAAAAAGAATTTATCTCTTCTTTCATGCTTGTTTTTCTTATTACTTGAAATTATGTTTTTAAATTACCGTAACAGAGATTGTTCCTTCACGAATGTTCTCTGTGATCTTCCGTTTTGCTTAATCTTCTGTGACTTCCTCTCTGAAAGATTCGATGCTTTGACAGAGCAGGGGCCGAGTCACCTAATTGTAGTTCTGCTTAAATTTAATTTTTGTTTCTGTCTAGTCACTCTTTTCACTGTCAGCACTGAATACAAATGCATAGCAGTCACAGCACTCACACGTTAGCAAGAACCCTATGCCTGCATTCAAATGTCTTCCAGCATCCAAGCTAGTGTTCCTGCTTAAATACATTTTATGTAAGAATATACCTGCTTCTTCCATAAAAGGAGATTTTGTGGTGGGGTGACCAGTGCTGCCCTGCTGTAGATAAGTACAGTTCCCAAATATCCTATTAGCTTGATATGTTGAACAAAGTTGCCTCCCAGATATAAAGGCCTTAACTTGAACATCAGCTCTTTCATGTCTGTGTTTCTCGTTTTCAGCATCCAGGTCAGGTGATAGCACGGGATTCTGAGTTTGCATGGTTACCTCAACTCTGATGTTGAGAAGGGCTAGTGGTAGAACGGATCTGTGTGCATCTAATAAGTTCAAGATACCTGCAGCCTATTCCTGGCTGTGCACAGCCAGCTTCCTAGGTGAAGGAATCAATGTTTATGTCTATAACAACCCGAGCAGACTTACTCTAGGTACTCTGTGTTATCTCAGTTCATCCCCCATGAACATCTTATAAGTGAGTGTATGTTATTATTTTGAGAGCCTATTTTATCATAAGCTTTAGTGTGATAACTTGCCCATCATTGTGTAACTAAGACCTGGCAATGTCTGCAAACCGAAAGCAGCTCACACTCTTTACCTGGAATCATTGTCCTCATAATCTAAAGATTTTCAAGTGACCAAGTGAAGAGACAAAATACAATGACAATCATACTCTTTACTCAGCCTGGCACATATCAAACTCTAATAAATTACTAAAATAGAAATTGATCTCCAGTGGAACCACTCACTATATAATTTGTTTTTAAGACACACAAGCTGTTTTTTAAAAGCATTGAACAGCTTTAGCAGTGTATCAGTTTTTGACAATTGTCTTCCTATGTGCAGTGTGTGTGTGTGTGTGTGTGTGAGTGTGTGTGTGTGTGTGTGTGTGTGTGAAAGAGAGTAAGGTGTGACTGTGGGAAGGCTGGCAAGCAAGAAGGAGATGGACACAGGCACAGCAGGCATGTGTGAGCACATATATGAAAGTATTATCTTTTGCTTCAAATTACTCATTTTCGGTAACATATTTGAGAACATATTCAGAAATTGGAGGACTAGGGAAATAGGAGGGTAGGAAGTCACAGTCATGTTAAGGAAATGACTGGCAAAGTGAAAATCCCAATGATTAAAAGTAAAAAGAAAGCAAACAAAAGGGTCGGAACACAAAATACACTTCAAAGCAAGTGCATCGAGTTACCATGGCAACTAGAGGATGTGGGTTGAAATTTATATGACTCCATTGTTCCAGCAGAGAGGTTCTAAATGACACCCTAGTGGCCTCACAGAGTCATGCATCTTTCCCAGTGCTCTGGCTTGTTCCTGAAGAGTTCTTTAGTCATCAAGAAGGAAAGGAATCACAGTGACACTGTCACTTCCAGTCTTCCTAGTCTCTCAAGTGAAAATACCCGCCACTTCACTGTAGAGAACAGAGCTCATTTCTGGAGCCTGTCATGACCCAGCCTATCAGAATATCAGGACACTCATATGCACAGGTGGCAGGGAACAGCAAACATTTGCCTCGCTGCCCTCAGTCCAAGATTCAGCATTCCCAGAATCAGTTCCGAACACTCCTGTGTTCTGAATTGCTATTTTCCTAATAGAACAAAAGTCTGCCCTGGTTACAAGGTAATTTATCTACTATCCTAAAATATTGGATGACCATTCAATGACATCATCAGTTATAATGGTTCAGTGTTAATAACAAACATTCGAGCCGGGCACGGTGGCACATGCCTGTAATCCCAGCACTCTGGGAGGCAGATCTCTGTGAGTTCAGGGCCAGACTGGTCTACAAAGTGAGTCCATGACAGCCAAGGCTACACAGAGAGACCATTTCTCAAAAAGTAAAGTAAACAAATAATAAATAAATAATGTTTATTGGAACCATTTTGCATTTATTAGTTCTTGTAATAATCAAAACCAGGAAACTGGTCGTTATCTGTAGTTGATAAACATGCTTTGATTACTCTGTTATGGGAAACTCGGGCTTAGAAAAGTGAAAAGATTACCTCTCCACTATCCCTTTAAAAAGCCAGATTTGACCCCAGTTCTGACAACAAAGCCTCTGCCGAGAGGATCACTTTAGTCTAGGAAATATCAGCTGCGATGAGGTCAATTCTCTGACACAAAACTCTCAGAGAGTCAAGATAACCCAACATAATGGGTTTTACTGTTCTGTTGAAATGGACAGATGGAGTGATGAGAGACTGCTCCTTTTACACATCCCTTATGAGGAGGTTGTCCTAGGGCTAGCCTCTATATACCTCACCTAGAACACCCCCACTCCTTGCCCTCTCTCATTGACCACAATGGGAAGAAATGGATGAAGGGAAGTAAAGAAGATGCACTCAGCATCTTACATGCCAAGCGTGGCAGTAGCCTTTGAATATTCACATATGCCTGCATTACTTACTTTTCTTGTTACTATAATAACATACTGGAAAGCCTGAAGGTCCAGGGTCCCTTGTAGTGGGGGAAGCCATGGCAGCAGGAGCTAGATTCAGCTAGAGACCTGAATCTGCAGTCAGGAAGCAGAGTGGAAACTGCTGGTGCTCAGCTCACTGTATGCTTTATATGTAGACCAGGGTTCATCTGGTAGGATGGTATTTTTTGGTATTAGGGTGGAACTTCCCACTTCAGTAACCTAATATAGAAAGTGCCTCACAGAGATACCCAGAAATTCATTTCCATGATGATTCTAAACCTTGTCAAGTTGACAATAAAGATTAGGTATGTTTATGTTTGCTCTCTTGGTCTACAGATGCTTATTTTCATCGGAAGGTGGCTATGTTATTATTCATCCTATACAGAGAGAAAACTAGGTTGTACTCAGTGATGTCTCTCTTTTCCTCTATCTTTCTTTCATAGGAAAGGAGATAGGAGCTGAAAAGAAAGAAGGGGGGATATAGAAATATAGAGGGAAGATAAAATAAAAGGTAGATTATTGAATCTACTCCTTAACTGAAAGCCTGAATTGTTACTCACAAAGAAGGTTATATTTATTTCATTGGTATAGAATTTTGTATATTGATATAAATCATGGTCATATCAAATACTAGTCTAATTTTATCACAAGAATATTTATCCTAGGTCTGACAGATAGATATGATTCTATAGATACATAAGGTAAAATAGTTAAATACGGTCTTCAAAATCCTCAGAGACCTACAGAATATGGCATTTAAAGATGTTTTTATTATTCTAAAGATTCTTTGACAGCGTGACAAGTTAACTCCTGGCAACACCCAGCCTATCTCAAAGAAGATGATCAACATCAAAGAACCTCTTTCTGGACTTGGCTTCAAATGTGGCAAACCAGCCAAGGGGCAAAATATCCTCATTTCTGCTACAGATAGAATTCTGCCTAAAAATGGGCAAGCTTAGATGCAGGCAGAGTCAATGGCCAAACTCTGCCAAGACAGGGTGAGTCCTTAATAGTTCCTGCCTCGCAAATATATCTGACAGAGATATTGGTCTATAAGGCCGAAGATGATGCTTCAACGTTATAGAGAGTGTTGGGCGACTGTTCAAGCAGTAAACTGTCTCAGTCATTTTTTTTTTTTCATTTTGGAAGCCGCTAAGCTGCATTTTCGGGTCACTCAGGTATTTAAGTTTTATTCCTTCTCAATTGTCTGATGGGGTTAAAGACCAGATAGTTTAGTCTCACAATCAAGCTTAGTTGGTTAGGGCATAAGATATTTTTAAATCAAGATAGATGATTTAAGTTAATAGAGATGAGATATGATAGATATCTATTTTCATTCAGAAATTTAGACCCAACAAAATAGAGAAGATGTTTACTTCAAGTTTGACAAATACAAATAGCCAAATCACTATGAAAGTAACATTTATATAACTCATGATTGCCTCATGGTTCTTCCTGCTGTATGTAGTTTATTTTATTCATGTATAACAATATAAATGTATATATTAAAAAAGAAACATAAGAAATAAAAATACATGTATAAGATTAACTATCTTAATAATGTATATAGAATTTATATATATATATATATATATACATATATATCCTACTGAAAATCTGTGTGTTATTTTTATACCTATTTTCAACATCTGTTCAATCAAAAATGAGTAGATAAATAATTCCCATGGGTTGCACAGTCAGTCATTATTAGCATTTTAACAAGTGTCGTAGCCATAGGACTTGTATATACAAAGTCTTGTAGCTTTTTCCCCTTTCCCTTGCCATGTTCTTGAACAAAGCTTGCAATACTAATTAGAAGAGATACAATTTATTGATGTGAAAGTACCACCAATAAAAATCAAAACAGGGGAAACAGTAAGAATTAACTGAATAAACAGAAACAATTTCATCTTTAGCCTTATATTGCCCCATTATCTAATTCTCATATTCAAGGGGAATCTGGTAAGAGATTCCTCCATCCCTTTCTTTAGGAACAGGTAAGCATAGAGTGGGTAATTTTTAGCCAAATCTTTCCCTTATTGTAATAAATAAGTACCAGTTTTCTGGAAAAATCAACATTGTTAATAAGAGAAACAGTAATGATAGTTTGTATTGTATTTCCTGACATCCCCAAGATGTTTCGTGGTTTGTTCATGCTTAGAGGTGCATCTAAAGTGCACACCTCCCATTTCCCTTATTTAGTGCAGTAAAGGTTGGTTCCTACCTTCTGAATGGAATTAGATCATCAGTAGGCCCCTTATATGTCACATAGATATTACATTATCACGGCGTAAGTCAATGTACATAATGACATTTTTAATATAAATTTGAGTTCTAATTTAGGCTACTATTTTCTTTATTACACTTTTGAAATTAAGCTTCTTTGGAGATAAATAAAAGCAAATCACTAATTTCCAGTAGAACAAAATGTGAATAGAATAAATTTAACAACTATACCGCGTTATCATAGCAACCGAAGTTTTTTTTTAAAAATGATGTGATAAAAAAATGACAACAGAGAACAAATGCATCACGTTGTTATGGCAACTGGGAAACGTGGGTTGGAATTTATGTATCTAGAATCCAAGAGAATATTCTAAGCAACTAAAATAAACATTTGCTTATTAAAACTGTCCCTAAATAGTACTTATCTATACGCATTAAGGCATTTTCATTATTTTGTCTGCATTTTCTTTTATTTCCAATGGGTGGTTTTAAATTGAGAGCATTTGTATTTTCAGTCCAGCTCACTTTTTGGCAACAGATGCTTCATGATGCAATTTGGTTTGCAGAAAATGTTGCAAACGCCAATTTCAAAATACCATCTTCAATCATATTTCAGTTTCTTTTACACCTATAACCACCTGTGAACAAAATGCCTATTTTATCTGCCTTTTTTCTTCTTACTTAATGAATCAAAGTCATAGTGATTTCTTTACTTCACATCAAGGTCTTCATCTAAAGCACAGTGTGGTTAGCTGAGTCCTGCCATAAATTTCTATATTTAGGAAGTTCTATGGCACCTTCTTCGCATACACCTTTAGTAGCACAGGTTATGCTACACTGAATTTTCTCCTGTCATCTGCAATTCTGTACACCATTTTGCTCCATGTTTACGTAGACCTTCTCACTATGAGAGCAGGAAAGATTAGAATTCTTTATAATTTTGAGTATGTTTTCTACTGCCACTCACACTGCCCTCCATACTGTTCTATTTGTCTCGTTGGTACTTATTCTTTAAGATGCATCTTAGATGCTTTTTTTCATAGCTTTTCTTATGTAAGCTGAATTTCCCTCAGCTTTGTCTTCAGAACACCTTCATGGACTTAGAGATGAATTCCAATACCTTTACCAATATTAGCATAATTGCCACCACAATAGCAGCTGTTGCTTATTAAGAGGAGGGGACTCGGGGCAGGATTTGGGTCGCGTGGAGCCTTTGGACCCAGATTGGACTCGGCGGACAGTTCAGCCCCAGAGTCCCGGGTATTGGCCCGGCCCAGCAAACACTTCTGCCTGAGGCACTAACTCAGCGTGGCCATAGCTCCCCTGCTGTGGCGCAGGCGTAGTTGAGCACGCTGCTCCACACTAGGCACTACCTCAGCTCAGCGGCAGCTCCCCTGCGGTGACACAGTCTGGGCGGAGCACTTGGTTTCACCACAGGCGCTAACTCAGAGCAGCCGCAGTTCTCCTGCTGTGGCGCAGGCTTGGTGACGTGCTCGGTTCCATCCTAGGCACCACCTCAGCTCAGCGGCAGCTCCCCTGCGGGGACACAGTGCGGGCGGAGCACTTGTTCCACCACTGGCGCTAACTCAGAGCAGCCGCAGTTCTCCTGCTGTGGCGCAGGCTTGGTGACGTGCTCGGTTCCATCCTAGGCACCACCTCAGCTCAGCGGCAGCTCCCCTGCGGGGACACAGTGCGGGCGGAGCACTTGTTCCACCACTGGCGCTAACTCAGAGCAGCCGCAGTTCTCCTGCTGTGGCACAGGCTGGACAGAGCTCTCGGTTCCACCAGCTCTAAGGACTCTGGTTGGACACAGTGTGCAGTTTGAATCCAGAATTCCTGGCTGAGATTGGTGGTCAGTTCGGGCCCTGAGTCAATAACTGACCACAGCACGCACTTTGGGCCAAAAGGCCCTAGTGGAGCTTGGTGCGTAGTCCCAGCCCAAAAATTCTGGCTGGGCCCTGTGTGCATTTTGGGCCCAAAATCCCTAGCTGAGCTTGGCAGACGGTTCTGGCCCTGAGAATCTAGCTGAGTTCTGCCCGTGGTTCGGTCCCAGTGCTCCTGGCTGGACTTGGCAGGGAACACAGAAGGCTGTGGATACCTTGGCCTGACCCAACGCTCATTCAGAGACCCAGAACAATTGCAGGATCCACAGCAGAGAGGGACTGAGGATCACTGGCTGTGAGAGACCAGAACAACAGGGCTAACCTCCTAACATCCACACCAGTGAAGCTTTGAGCTCGCAGCCTAGGGAAATCGTAAGAAAACAAGTGAATCTATCATCAGACACCCTCCATTCAACTCTGGAAGCTACCCAACAAAAACAAAGACGGCAAGATGTCTAAAGGACAACGAAAAAGCATACGCAAAAAACCCCAAAACAACATGGCGTCTCCAGTTTCCAGCTATCCCAAAGAAAACCACCCAGAGAACTCAAATACAACGGAAATACAAGAAAATGACCTCAAATCCTTAGTAATGAGGATGATAATGGAGGAAACAAATAAAATTCGTAATCAAATGCAGGAAGACGCAGACAAACAGGTGAGAGACATAAAAGAAGCACATAGAGTGGAACTGGAAAAATTGCAGGAAAATGCAAACAACCAGATGAAAGAAATAGCTAAAACGGTTCAAGCTCTGAGACCTATAAAGAGGCAATGGAAGAAACTCAGGAATATGTGTGTGTGCCTCTGCTAGGTACTCTTCAAATGTTATATCATTTCATGTTCACAGAAATCCTAGTAAGTCCCCTATTTTATAAAGGAAGCCTGAGTCCCTGTGTTTTAGCCTCTTAATTTGTAGCACATACAAAACAAGTTTCAGAAAAGAGACTTGGATCTATGTCAGTAAAATATGCAGGTCCATGCTTTTTTTTTTATTTATTTAGTTAATTAATGAAAAATCTTCTTTGATTTGCCTCCCTACTAGACACCAAGTGTTTTGGGAACTTCCATATGCCTGCTTTGCAAATTATTGGACCACACATTTGATTTCTCTTGTTCTTCGCAATGGCAAATAGAACCATAATATATACTATAGTTGCCAGTTATACATTAAATTTCAGGTAATCACACTAAAAGGTAAAAAGAAACATGTAAAATGGACTTAATAATATATTTAGTTTAAAATGTTGCTAAGTAATATATCTACATGCAGTTAGGATTAAATGTGTTAAGATATTTTGTATCTCATATATGTGTGAGAACTGAGGCCTGAACTACTACATAACACAGTTAGTAGAACATGCTTAAGTCATGCGTGATTAAGTACATACTCAGAGAATGATTAGTGAAACAACCAAAGAAACAGGTTGTGGAAATGGACATTTGCATTCATAAAAAGAGAAAATTTACTGATAGAACCCCTGAGAAACTATATACAGAGGAGTTCAAAGTTCCTGCTTCTACAAAGTGGTCACAGCACACGAACTCGTGTCTTAACAGTTCTGGAGAGGCTGTCACTTTCTGACCAATCATGGAGAACTGCCTTCTCAGGCATGGAAGTCCATAGCAGAGTTAACACTACAGTGGCTATAACTGAACAGGGGTCTAGATTCTCTGTATGTATTGTCCTTGTTTGGTGTAACAGTTTGTGCAGGCTCCCCTGTGTCCAGATCCACCAGAGTTGATAGTCAGTCTCCTTGTGGGGTTCCTGAACCCTCTGGGTCCTTCCGTCACCCCCCCCCCCTCCATTCTTACACACCACTCTCAGCTCAGGCTCTAAGATCAACCATTAATAAATGGGACCTCATGAAACTGAAGTGCTTCTGTAAGGCAAAGGACACTGTCAGCAGAACAAAGCAAGAGCCTACCAACTGGGAAAGATCTTCACCAACTCTATATCCGACAAAGGGCTAATATCCAAAATATATAAAGACCTCAAGAAATTAAATACCACCAAACCAAATAACAAATTAAAATATGGCGTATAGAGCTAAACAGATAATTCTCAATAGAGGAATATCGAATAGCTGAGAAACATTTAAAGAAATGCTCCATTGCCGGTAGGAGTGCAAACTTGTACAAGCACTTTGGAAATTGATCTGGTACTTTCTCAGAAAATTGGGAATAGTGCTACCTAAAGACCCAGCTATTCCACTCCTGGGCGTATGACCAAAAAATGATCCACCATAGAAAAGGAATATTTGCTCTACTATGCTCATAGCAGCCTTATTCATAATAGCTAGAATCTGGAAACAACCTAGATGTCCCTCAACCAAATGGATAAAGAAACTATGGCACCCTATGAGCATATGCAGGGGGAGGAGGTCACAGACATAGGGGAAGGGAGTAGGGGGAAGGCAGGAGGGAGGGAGGAATGGGAGAATACAAGGGATGGGCTAACAATTGAGATGTAATATGAATAAATTAATAAAATCTTTTTTAAAAAGAACAAACAGAAAAAAAGAAACTATGGCACATTTATACAATGGAAAGATATATGTTTATGAATTAAAAGAATTAATATTATTAAAGTGTCCACACTACTCAAATTGATATACAGATTAAATGCAAGCAAAATTCTAAGTATATCCTTCATTGTAGGAAAAAAAATCCAAAAATTCATATAGAACAACAAAAGTAACCCTAAGCAAAGAGAACAAAACAGAAGACATTATGATTCACAATGTTAAAATGTTCTAAAAAGATAACACGATCATTACAATATGGTTCTGGCATGAAAGCAGATACACAACTCCATAAATCAGAATGTGCAACACAGAAGCAACACATAGATTTGTAGCCAGTGATTGTCAGCAGGGACACCAAGAACACATTGTGGGGCTTTAGGAGATGGTATGTTCAAAAGACTGAAACTAGATACCTATTGTTTACCATTACCATAATCCCAAAATGTATTTTAAAAGAATCCTTGGACATTTGTGTGCATGATTTGAAACATATTGCTTAGATCATTTGAGTATTTTGTTTTGTTTTCCTCTTAAGTTGTTCGAATTCTTTTTTGTAATCTGTTTAACAACTCCTGGCATACTATTATTATGAATTAATTCCTTCCATTTCTCAGGTTTTCTCTTCACTCTGTTGACTGTATCCTTTCTGGTGTAAAAACTTTTTAGTCTTATGTAAATCTACTTTTGTGTTTGAGATATGTATGATCTTCGTGCTATCTAAAAGATTTTTAGGGCAACACCTCAAAAATCCTCAAATGGTTTTGTCTGTTTATTTCAAATAAGGTACCAACTATTAAATTATTAGATATAACCAGAGGAAACCCTAGAGGGCATGGATATTGTTCTCAAAAGTGATCTAAACAATATGTCTCAAAATCATGCACACAAATATCCAAGGATTCTTTTTAAATACTCAGCACTAGTCATCCTTGGGGAAATATGCATCAAAATCACAATATACCCTAGTTAGAATGACTATTATTTTTTAAAAAATAGAAAGACAAATTTGGCAAGATTACAGAGAAAAAGGAAGTCTTGCCTACAGTATAAACATAGTTTAGCTATTATACAAAAAAACTGTAGGAGCTCATCAACAAGACTTATAAATATTCCTTAGTGTGCTTGATCTCCTTGGTTTGATGTGCAACACCACAAAAGGAGGAGAGGAGAAGAGGAGGGAGAAGAAGAAGGAGAAAGTGGACATGGAGAAAGAGGAGGCAGAGTGGAGAGGGAGAGAAAAAAGGAGGGATAGGAGGGCCAGAAGAAAAGGCGGAAGACAAAAAGGAGAGGGGAAAAACAGGAGGAAAACAAGGGAGGAAGAGGGTGAGAGAGGGAGAGTGAGGGAGGAGGAGGAAAAGAATATATGACCATATGATTCAACAATTCCACAGAATATACATCCAAAAGAAAGGTAATCAGCATACCAAAAATAAATATGTATGCCTAGGGACATATGTATATGCTTACATGTATATGCATATATGTGCATAATGTGTAGATATATTATGTTTATTATAGCACTATTCAATAGAATCAAGATATGGAATAAGCCTAAGTATTCAGCAACAGAAGAATGTATGGATACATGAAACAGTTACCAACAAAAATAGTAATATAATAATATCCACTTGGGAGTTCCTTGTTTTTAATAGCTGAGTAGCATTCCATAGTGTAAATGTAGCACAGTTTCTTTTATATATTCTTCAACTGAGGGGCATTTAGGCTGTTTCCATGTTCTGGCTATTATGAATAAGGCTGCTATGAATATGGTTGAGCATATGTCCGTGTTGTGTGGTGGAGCATTTTCTGGGTATATTCCAAGGAGCGGAATAGCTGGGTCTTGAGGAAGCCCTATTCCCAGTTTTCTGAGATAGTGCCAGATAGATATCCAAAGTGGTTGTATAAGTTTGCATTCCCACCAGCAATGGGGAGTGTTCTTCTTTCTCCACATCCTCTCCAGCATATGGTGTCACTTGAATTTTTGATCTTAGCCATTCTGATGGGTGTAAGATAGAATTTCAGAGTCGTTTTGATTTGCATTTCTCTGATGACTAAAGATGTTGAGCATATCCTTAGGTGTTTCTCAGCCATTTGATATTCCTCTGTTAAGAATTCTCTGTTTAGTTCTGAGCCCCATTTCTCAGTTGGGTTATTTGGTTTGGTGGTGTTTAATTTCTTGAGTTCTTTATATATTTTGGATATTAGACCTTTGTCCGATACATAGTTGGTGAAGATCTTTTCCCAGTCTGTAGGCTGTCACTTTGTTCTGTTGACAGTGTCTTCTGCCTTACAGAAGCTTCTCAGTCTCATGAGGTCCCATTTATTAATTGTTGACCTTAAGACTTGGGCTGTTGGGGTTCTGTTCAGGAGATAAGGAAATCCTGAAATTTGTGGACAAATGGATGGAACTAGAAATGGTCATAATGAGTGAGTTAACCCAGAAGCAGAAGACTCACATGCTATATACTCATTTATAATTGGGCATTGGCCCAAAAGGCATGTCCCATGAAAGTCTTCACATACCAGGAGATTGGGATAGAAGTGAGGACATCCTACTGGGACTCTAGGTAAGAGAAATATAGGAGAATGGGGAAACAGAAGGATCCAGAGGGTCCTAGAACCTACAAGAACATTGTGACGGGTGGATTGGGGCCCAGGGGTGTCTGCTCAAACTACTGCACTAACCAAGGACAGTACAAGTAATAAACATCAAACCCCTACTCTGATCTAGCCAATGGACAGGACATTGGCCAGTTATGTGGAGAGCAGGGACTGACTCTGACATGAACTTGGTGCCCCATATTTGACTGCTTCCTCTTGGTGAGAAGGTCTGGTGGCACTCAAAAAAAGAATAAGCAATCTACCAAGATATGACTTGATAGCCTATGACCATATAGTCAGGGAGGAGGTCCCCCTGGGTCTTAGACCTAGGGGAGGGGAATAGGGTGAAAGCGGGAGGGAGGGAGGAAGAGGAGGATACAAGTGATGGGATAACAATCAAGATGTAATCTGAATAAATTAATAAAAATATAGCATCCATTCATTTGCAGCCTCTGGATAAACCTAAACAACATGGTATAAAGTAAAATAAACCAGGTACTGAGAGAGTCAAATAGAACATGTTCTCTCATATAGAGAAGCTAAAACCATTGAACTCATACAATTAAGTAATAAGCCAGTAGTTTCCAGTGGCTTAGAAGTGCAAAATTGAATGCAATATACAGAAACTTAGTTACTTGACACCAAAGAAGAGTTAGATACGAGGCTTAAATGTGAGTGTTCTGCAGTACAATCAGGTGACTTTACCTTTTAAAATTTAATTGTAAATTCAAAATATGTAGAAAGATTTTGAATTACACTAATGCAAATAAATCATAAAGAAACTACATGAATAGCTGTACTAATAAATATGCTGATATATATGTATATGTTATCCTGATTTAATTTAATGTGATGAAGTAATTATACTCCAAAAAGTAGTCTATTACCACAAAAAAACTGACTATAGAGTAGAAAGCATATTCACCAACTATACCTTAGACAGGGGGATAATAACAAGAATTACAAAAATTAGACACCAAAACTAGCCCACAGCAACACTGCCAATCAATAAATGTGTTAATGAAGTGAATAGACAGTTCTCAGAAAATTAAATACAAATGGCCAATGAGTGCTTTTTAAGTGTTCAGCAAGCTTACATCATTGAAATGCAAATTAAAACTCAGAGAGTCTATTTCATCCTGACCAATCAAAATGGCTGTGATTGAGAAAATAAATGATAAGAAATGCTAGTGATGATGTGGGCAAGAGGAACCCTTATCTACTACTGTCGACAGTGTGAACAAGGACAGCCATTGTGGAAATCCATATGACAGCTTCTCAAGAATGAACAATGATCTATCATATGACTCAACCTTACAACTGCCGGCCATTTACATGAAGAAATCTACATTCTACTATAAGGCAGTGGTACATTTGTGTTTATGGTTGTGCTACTCACAAAAGCAAAGAAATGGGACCAGTATAACTATTCCTAAACAGATGAATGGATAAGGAGAATGTGGTGCATATATAAAACACTAAAAGTATATTCTGCTATTAAAAATACCACTACTATATATACAAGAAAAGAGATTTATGCATTAGTTAGAGTGGGACCCTTGGGCCCAAATCTGCCTATCATAATGTTCTACTTGTAGGTTTCTAGGACCCTCTGGATCCTTCTACTTTGCTATTCTTCCATGCTTCTCTCATCTAGAGTCCCAATAGGATGTCCTCCCTTCTGTCCCAGTTTCTTGGTAAGTAAAGGCTTTCGTGGGGCATGCCCCTTGGGCTAGTATGCAGATATAAGTGAGCAATACAGGCGGTAAACATTAAACCCCTACCCAGATCTAGCCAATGAACAGAACATTCTCCACAGTTGAGTGGAGAGTGGGGTATGACTTTCACATGTACTCTGGTGCCTCATATTTGACCATGTCCCCTGGAGGGGGAGACCTGGTGGCACTCAGAGGAAGGATAGCAGGTTACCAAGAAGAGACTTGATACACTATGAGCATATAAAGGGGGAGGAAATCCCCCTCAGGAACAGTCATAGGGGAGGGGAATAAGGGGAAAATGGGAGGGAGGGAAGAATGGGAGGATACAAGGGATGGGATAAACATTGAGATGTAACAAGAATAAATTAATAAAAAAATTTTAAAAAAAGAAAAGAGATTTATCTGAAAAGTATTGCATTAAGGAAGGTGATCCACACTCAGAAAGGTATGTTCATTTTTATGTATGGATCCTAACATATTTATTTATTTTTATTTGCTTTTGCAGCATACCTATAAACACTGTTTCCTCAGTTTTCTTGATTTCTCTTTGGTACATTTTCTACATTTATGACTAAACTGACCTTATTCATGAGACCATCAAAGCCCACACAATATGTCAGATATTTTCTGTCCATATGGCTTTAGTTAAATAACTTCACCCTCTAAGTTAGTTGATGAAGTGAGCAGGAATTATGAGATAAATACCATAGAGTGTATTTAATGTGTCTCCTACTTTTTCTTTAACCGTACACATTGAAGGAAGTTCTTTCCCTGCCAGTGAATAGGAATTCAATCAGCTTCATGACCTTTATGCTCACTCCTAGACAGTCACTTTAAGTGCCGACACTAATCTTAGCTGAGTAAGTAAAAATGGAAAAAAATTCAGTATAATTGAGTTAGCCTCTCTACCACACTTTTTGACTCCTTCAGGGTTGGAACACACACACACACACACACACACACACACACTTGCACATGCACACACACGCACATGCACAGACACACACACCACACAAAGGAGAAATGGAAATAGGAAAGCTTCTTGTTGACTGAGACTCTTTCCAGACACAGGTGGCAGATAAAACCAAAAATCATCTTTGCAAATTCTATCCTACCTAATGCCCAGTTATCCAAAAATTCTATAACCCAAGACATATCACTCATTCAAACTATTGTTGGCCATGGAGTAGGCTTTGTAACTACCCCATTTTAAAATCCTTTATATATTCAATATCTCTGATATGTTTTTCATATGGAAATTGGTGAAAACTAACCAGTTGGGATGGGTTTTGCATTTTATACATGAACTAGAAATCATTTGGTCTAGTCTCATCTTCAAGCAGTTCTAATTTACACATAGTCTTTCTCACTCAACATAAATATCCAGCTACCGGCTTCACCTTCAGTAGGGCACTTCAGGAATTTCCCCACCCTTACATTAATATCATTTTTATTTCAAACCAGCTAGACAAGAATTTACCTTTATTTTATTTTATTTTTTTTTAAGCTTCATTTATTTTTTTTATGTCATGTGTATGAGTCTTTGCATTCACAATGTAGGGCCACCTTGTGTATGGCTGGTGGCCATGGAAGTTAAAACAGAGCTACAGATCCCTTGGACCTGGAGTTACAATTGGTTGTGAACTTCTGTGCAGTAGCTAAGAACCAAAACTGGGTTTCTCTAAAAGTATCAAGTGTTCCTAACATTTGGGCTGCATTTCTAACCATGAGATAAGGGTGTTAAAGACGTGTTTTGTAGAGGGGGTGCAATGGGCTACCCCAATACTTAAATAGAATTCCATAGATGTGAATGGCTGATAGTGTCATTCTCAACACTGAATTTCAAATTCTGATGCTCTTCAGAGTAATCTCGTTTTGTATATTAACATGACTTAATAATAAATATTTTTCATTGAATTTCAAACAATAAACACTATTATTTTATGTTCAGTTTTATTTCATGTAATATTTTGTTTGAGTTAAAAATAAGTGGGGTAGGGGGATTGTGGTTCTCAAAAAAAATTAATATTTTTAAAACCAGTGACTTGTGAACCTGTTGGTTTCTAACAGAACAAAAATATGTTCAAGAGTAAGACTGAGATTTCTTAAAGTTTTTAAAAAATACTTAAATGTGATATAGATAGATAGATAGATAGATAGATAGATAGATAGATAGATAGATAGATTTTGAAAAATGTATCTACTTTTTTTCCAGTGCTTGTTTACTTTCTCTTACATAAAAAAAAAACAAAAAACAAAAAACAAAACAAAACAAAAAAACTCCCACACAACTTCAAAAAAAAATTCCTACAAATAAAACTAAAGGGTCAGTTGTAGTTAATAAAGTTCATGACCTCATGATAAGATCTGAGGAAACATGGTAATTAAAAATATGTTGAAAATTCTTTTTTTTTTTTTTTTTTTTTTTTTTTTTTTTTTTTACCAAAACAATAATCCCAAAATTTATTGATTCACCAAGTTGGAGTTTGCTGGTATCCACACTTTGATCTCTTTTTGGGTTCCTAGGTTTCCTAGCTGGGGTGAGTAAATGACTGTACAACATCGCCCCAGGAAAAGTCTTGTCACACAACAGGTATTCATAAGAGAGGAAAGAGAAACGTTATAATTATATCATTTTAAATGGCACACTCTTTTTTTTTTTTTTTTTTTTTTTTTTTTTTTTTTTTTTTTTTTATTTATTTATTTTTATTAATTTATTCTTGTTACATCTCAATGTTTATCCCATCCCTTGTATCCTCCCATTCCTCCCCCCCCCATTTTCCCATTATTCCCCTCCCCTATGACTGTTCCTGAGGGGGATTACGTCCCCCTATATATTCTCATAGGGTATCAAGTCTCTTCTTGGCTACTTGCTGTCCTTCCTCTGAGTGCCACCAGGTCTCCCCCTCCAGGGGACATGGTCAAATGTGAGGCACCAGAGTATGTGAGAAAGTCGTATCACACTCTCCACTCAACTGTGGAGAATATTCTGACCATTGGCTAGATCTGGGAAGGGGTTTAAAGTCTTACATGATAGATTCTGAGAGAGTTATTAAGAGAAATGAGAAAGTGAGAAAGCCAATCAAATGTACGTCAATTTTTTCCCTTTAGCTTTGTGATCTTAGAAAAGGGAGTTCTACTTCTTTTCTATTGTTTTTCAAATGAAGACATACTTTTTGATATTAGGCATGCAGATCCATTGGAAAATAAATAGCAAGATACATATATAATCTATATAGTGGAATCTGGCAAGCTCAGTGTATAAATGCATCTGTATCTGGGCCTAATGATCTGAGTTCCATTCCTAGAACTCCCACAGAAAGGAGAGAATCTATTTCAAAAATTTTATCCTCTGACTTCCACCACTGTGTGATGTGCACAACCCCATACACACAAACAAAACAAATACATAAAATACATTGTGTGTTGATTTTGGATCCTGCTTTGCTTACTATGTTTAGCATGAGTCTTCCAGTGTGTTGTGGATTTAGGCTAAGAATCATATCATCTACAAATAAAGATGCTTTGACATCTTCCTTTCCTGTTTGTGCCTCCTTGATCTTCTTCACTGGTCTTGGTTCAGTTAAGACTTCAAGTTCTGTACTGGACAGGGATTGATATTGTGGATGTCCTTGCCTTGTTGTTGATCTTAGTAAATATAATTCTGCTGACTGTGGACTTGCTGTAATGTTGCCTTTAATATGGTGATATATGTTCCCTGTAACCCTAGTTCTCCAGGACTTTTATCATGAAAGAATACTGTATTTAGTCAAAGGGTTTTTTTTTTTTTTCTGTATCTAATGAGATGATCACATGGTTTCTTTCTTTGAGTCTATTTACACTGTACATTACATTTGTCAATTTATGTATGTTGAACTGCCCCTGCATCCCTGGGATAAGATGACTTGATTGTGGTATATAAACATTTGTGCATTTTGAGTTCATTTTATCCATGGTCTAGTGGAAGGCCATACACCTAAGAATGTATAGGGCATCACAAATTAAACTTAGTTGAGTGACAGAGGGGAGGCAGGGAAAGAGGAAGGAGAAGAGGAAGAGATAAAGAAGAAATTTGGATAGGAAAGGAAGACAGGATGAATCTAAGAGGAATTTTCAGAGTATTAATGTGATTGAAACATAGTGTACAAACTATTCCAAGAGCTAATAAAAATAAAAGTTACATTATTAAAATGTAAAGAATTGTATCCATGTTGGAAGTAATGGAAATTGAACAAGGCCACAACCTTTCTTAAAGCATCCCTTGAGCACCAGGCTAAGATAATAAGCATGATCTGATGAGAATGGAAGCCAGTTCAAATCCATGGGGGAGCACTCTAGACTTAGAGTCTTCTAGACTTAGAATGAGAAGACCTACTTCTTCCCAGTGTTTCTTTAGAAAATAGACGTAATATCTACAAATAGCATTTAGTCTACAAATTGAAGGAGAATTTGTATTTTCATCTCTATGGATTATTCTGCTTCATGTGTCAAGTTAATAAGTACTGTGACATGTTCTCCTAGACCTCTAAGTAAAGCACTGCAAAAAGGTAGTATCAAATAAACCGCAGGGGTGCTTGTGCACACCTCCTAATGTTTTGCTTTTGTTTTGTGGCACAGGAATTGAATTCAGGCCAAGGACTCTAGATCTTCAGCCTGAACACTTCTCTCAACCCATTTCTTTCTCTCTATGACTGAAGTATCAACAATAGCTATCTAGATCCAGGCCATCTGGTAGAACTGATTTACTCTCTGACTTTTAAAAAGGACTCTTAAATCCTACAATAGACCAATAAGGATTGCATTTTTTAAAGTATTTTCAAAACTGCAAAAACAAGGCTCTTGGAGGGAGAATAGTTTGCTCATGTTTTACTTGTTTTGTTGCTGTTGTTGTTGTTATTGTTGTTTTTCAGAGGTTTTTGTTTTTGTTTAATTTGTTTTAGTTTAAATGCTGCACTTTGAATACCATAGATATTTGGTAAAGGTTCCAAAGATCTCAGAAAATTAAATTTAATATAAATCCAGAGTATATACAAACAGCATTTTGCCCCCAAGAGAAAATGCTCAAACTGAAAGGAAAGAATAAAAGAAGAAAGACATGAGCTGGGTGCTTGCTTTATAAGGGCTGATAATCATATCCGCCATCTTGACCGAGCCACAGTGAGAAGAAGGAAGAAGAGGAAACCTATTTGGAGTCAGACAGAAAGGAAAGGAAATAGCATAGAGCAGAGGGAATTTGCATGTATTAACTTTTTATTTTAACCATTCATCTATTTAAATATCTATGGTGTTCCTATTATCTCTCAGGCTCTGTGCAGGTATTGACACAGTGATGAAGATACATCTATCAGGAAGCTAGAAAGTGTGAAAAGTATAAGTTAGAAAAACTGCATTTGTAGTCTTGAGCTCTGAAGCTGAAGGGGGTGAGGGGCAAGGCAACACTAGCATTTCTTGTAAAACAGCGTACCTCTAAGAGGCAGAATAATGGCTGGATATAAAACAGCCCCTGGAGACATATCTAATGAGGATTGGAGAAGACAAAGTGGTCACTCCAGATCTGGGAAGCAGATCACCATGGGAGAAGACATTTATATATAGATCAAGAGGGATCCATTACAATAAGCAAAGGTCATGGCCACTGTGTCTCCACACAATGCACAGTTACTATAGACACACAAACAACTACCTACTCCAGAAGCCAGCGTGTCAGGCTGCTACTCGGCAGAATTCATGTCAAAGTCCTGGGAGATAAAAAGAAGTGAAGCAGAATCTTAAACTGGCTGCACCAAAGCCTAGACCGAGAAAAACAAATCAAGCAAACGGTTCCCCCGGAAACGGCTGTATTTAAGAAATTCTGCTATAACTACAAATAGGTTGGTTATGCATTAAATATTTTTGAGAGAAAATTTCAATAGACTATTTTTGTGGGTATGTATTACTATATAAGTATTATTACCTTGCTCGTAATATTGATCTTTTCTGGCATATCTTACATTTATGTCATTTATTATTGCCATTATTCTGTGTATGGGGCACATATGTCAAAACAGGCATGGAAGCCCAAATAACACTTATGTGGATTCAGTTCTCTTCTTGCATATTTATATGAGTTCTGGGGATTGAACTCAGATCATCAGGCTTGCTCTTCTTTATGGGCTGAGTCAACCTGCCAGCCCCTTGTTGTGTATCCTTAAATAATAATTTTTATTCTGGATTGAAATTATTTATGCTAGCCAGCAATACAGTATGCATGTATCTATGTATCTATGTATGTGTATTAGAAAACCCATTTGGCATTGTTTCCTTTTATATGTGGGAAACTGAAGCACCAAAGAAGTGATTGCTAAAGATGATAAAGAATCATCAAAAAAGATAATTTCAATCCAAATCCCTTGATTTCCATTTCAGTGGTAATTCTACTGCCTGCATTCTATATGAAGCCAAATGTGAGATGCTACACATGAACGGTATGGAGACATAAATTTCAGTTTATTTGTGTAATTTGTAAATAATTTATGTTTACTGTAGTAAGGGTTTTTTTTTTTAACTTACTTAACTGCCTTATTTGCATTTTGTCTAGGAGTTGATAATGATTAAGTGATATGCCAAACATGCAATTCTAATGAAAATACATTATAGGCAAGTGGTATACTGTTCAATTCAATATTTAAGTTAAATGAATTTTTAAGTTAGCATATGAAGTAATAGTTCTTATTATGGCATTTCATACATGTATGTCTCCGTGCTTTATTCTCATTTGCCCTGCCCTTGCTCTCCCCTGCTCCTCCCCTCCTACTTAGTCTCCTTACTTCTCAAATAGGCATGTGTTCATACGAGTATATACACATGTATAAACATGTGTGGGTATAGGCTGGTATGTGTATATGTGTGTATATTCAGGTGCTCACATACGTGTAGTCCTATGTGTATGAAAACCAACGAACAATCTAAAGTCTTCCTCAAGAACACCATTCACTGCATTTGAGACAGGTCTTTCTCTTGGCCATATTTTTTTCTTTTTTATTTAATTAATTTATTCAGGTTACAACTCAGTTATTATCCCTTCACTTGTATCCTCCCATTCCTCCCTCCCTCCCACTTTCATCCTATTCCCCTCCCCTAGGTCTATGACTGAGGGAGACCTCCTCCCCTACTATATGGTCATAGGCTATCAAGTCTCATTTTGGTAGCCTGCTTATTCATTCTTTGAGTGTCATCAGGCCTCCTCACCAAGGGGAGGTGGGCAAATATGGGGTACCTGAGTTCATGTCATAGTTAGTCCCTGCTCTTCACATAACTGTGGAGAATGTCCTGCCCATTGGCTAGATCAGATTAAGGGTTCGATATTTACAACTTGTATTGTCCTTGGTTACTGTAATAGTTTGAGCAGACCCCCTGTCATGTTCTACTTTTTTTTTATTTTTTAAATATACATTTATATTATTACACATATATATAATAAACTACATACAGCAAGAAGAACCATGAAGCAATCAGAAATTATATAAATGTTACATTCTTAGTGTTTTGGCTATTCATATTTGGCAGCCTTGAAGAAAACATCTTTCCTGTCTTTTGCATCTAAAATTCTGAATGTAAACTACTATCTATCTCATCTCAACATTATCAATTTACAATATCTACCTAGACCTAAAAACATCTTAACCCCTAAACAACTAAGCTTCATTGTAAAAACTAAACTATCTGGTCTTCAACCCATCAGAGACTGGAGAAGGAGTAAACTTGATTACCTGAGTATGCAGGAATGCAGATTAGTAGCATTCCAAATGACATGACAGAGACAGTTTGCTACCTGAGCAGTGACCCAACACTCTCTTATAACACTGGAGCATCATCTTCAGCCTTCTGGCCCAATATATCTAAAAGTTCCTGACACAAAACACCCAAGAAAACTCTCATGCTCTACTTTTATGCCAGATGTATTCCGTTACCCTCTCATTTCCCCCACGCCCTCTCCATGTTAACTAGAAGCCAGGATCAGAGAGACAAATACCACATATTTTCTCTCATATGTGAGATATAAATTTCAATGCATATGTACATACTTACACATAAACATACATATGTGTATACATACATGTATATATGTGTGTGTGTATGTATATATTGCCTGCATGTATGTGTGCAGGTCTGTGTGTGTGTTACATGAAAGTAGATATGGTGAGGTCAGTTTTTAACAGTTGACTCTCATGTAATAAGAGCCATGATTAGTAAAGGTTGATGAGTTCTATCGTGTACATTTTCCTGACAGAAATAATCACAATTTATTAACGTAACGTCAACCAAGTGGCAAAATTCTTTGAAAACTAAAAAATTAGCTTTTAATCTGCCTTTAGTACATGGCTGTGACTAGAAATGTTTTTCCAAGACAGAGGCTTCCTCAGACATATATGTTTTAGAATCCAGGGGGGTTTATTAGGACACTACACTGAAGAACTTTAAGCACAAATTCTCATTAGCCTGGGCAATTATTCTGAAATGAATATACTTTAAAGTACAAGTAAAAATATGCCTCTTTTTACAATTTTCTCCAAGAAAATATGAAAATAATGTGTCAAGTCATATGGCTTTCTGGATAGAAATGATATTTAAAAGAACAAAAACCAATGGTAAATACCCTTTTATAAGACTCCATTAAAGAGGAATCAACTGTACTTGTTTCATTTTGCCAGCTTGAATTTCATACATAAGACATCAGTATAACTACATTTTTGGAAGTCTGAATTCTCTATCTCTCCACCTTATAAAGGTCAAAGAAAACTAAGGTCAAATTTTAAATGACTTGTGAAATGTGGTTAAGGCAAAGGAGCCCAGGCTCTTTGTTGCTCAATAAGAAAAACAAATCTTTCTGTGGAGCTTTCACAAGCAAACTTGAACTTTGAAGTTTACAACTGGAATACTTCTAAAATAATGTGTCTATTGGTCACATTGGGAAAGCCAAGTCTTATTTTAGGTTCGTGATTTTATTTTTGTTCCTTTTTGATCTTAGGAATTTTGGGAACACCATAAAATAAATCTATTAATAGATTCAGCTTGACCGAAAACCATGCATATACAATTAACCAAAATGCGGAGACTCTCAGAAATTCCATTTCCACAACTGCAGATATAAAAAAGCACATCTCTACTGTATTTGTTGAGCAAGTTTCAGTGTTTTTGATCTGGGAGACTGCCACAGGAGCATGTATTTTGCGTATCCAATGAAAACTATGGAGACACTTTGAAATCAGCGCCCATTATCCAAGGTGGCAATTATAAGATAACTGTTTCTCAAGCATCAAATCTTCATCCCACAGCAGTGAACCACTGCTTAGTAACATCAGAGGCGCGGCTGCATTAGAAGTTGCTTTCAGAAGGCTGCTGGGCCTCTCCAGCTCTTTTTATCTCCTAGTGAGATTGTTTGTTGAAGGCACGTGGTAGTATGTGTAAGAGACAACAGTAGACAACCGACTGATTTAGCATGAAAGATTCTGCGTCCATTTTTATGTGTTTATGATCTTCAAAACTCTTGATGTACTTGTACCCATAGAGAGCTCTGGCCAACAAATGTTCAAGTTTATACTGTCCGTTCCAAAGTCTGGTTACTGTGAGGTCAGTGAAATTAAGTGATTTTGTTTTGTTTGTTTGGACACTAACAATAATCAGCTTTTATGGGACTAGAGACATGGCTCAATGATTAAAGTCCCTTGCTGAAATTCAACTTCCAGAACATATTTACATATTTGGTGGAAGGAAAAACCTGACTACCACAAGTTGTCCTATGCCCTCCACACTGTGCCATAGCATGCATGCATGTATTCTCTCTCTCTCTCTCTCTCTCTCTCTCTCTCTCTCTCTCTCTCTCTCTCTCTCTCTCTCTCTCTCTCTCTCTCTCTCTCTCTCTCTCTCTCTCTCTCTCTCTCTCTCTCTCTCTCTCTCTCCCTTTCCCTTTCTCTCTCAAGATAATAATAGTTTTAAGACATATTTTCTGCCTATCCTACTCTCATACATTTGATTTTTTTTCTTAAGTTTGTTGAAGAAGCAGCTCCTCAAACGCCTTCCCCTGTGCTGTAAGGAAGGTGTGGTGAGAAAGAGTGCTGCTACATTTCCTTAACATGAAGCCTGTATTCATTCGGGGTTTTCACAGGCATAGATGCAGTAAGACATGCAAACAGATGCAGTAAAAGGATGTATTGGGGAAATGGACACATGTAATTATAGTGACTAGGAAATTCCTCACTAGTCCATGCTTAAAATGAGCAAACCCTGGGATGGAGGTCCTGTGGCTCCCCTCAAGCCAGAAAGCCTTACAACTCAAGATACTGATAATGGAAATAGACTTAAGGGACAGCTAACTGCTATAAGTCCAGAGGACAGCAAGCCCACCGCGTTGACGTCCTATAGGGAAGAAGAAAATCTTGATAGAACTTTCAGAGAACAATTCATATGGGAAAAATTCAACATCCATGATTTCAGGTTTTAGGAGTCTACTTTTCGATTGAGTGGTACAAATGCATATCATGTAGTGCCACTCAACATTAACCAGGAAAAACAACTAATGTACACAATAACACAAATGGATGCCAACAATATTCTGTGCAAGAGAGATGCTTGACATATCGACGCACACTGCATTTTTCTAATTATAAAAAAAAAAACACAACATGCTGGAGATGCACAACTAACTTCTAGTGAGGGAAAATGTGTTCTGAGGAGTGTTTGTGGACTGTGGACATTGACGAGTGAGCAAGGGTTGTGATGGGATGGTAGTGAAAGGATAAATGACTTATATGCATGTGTCAAGCTTCACTGAACCAAGCTTTGAAGAGCTATGCATTTTATCATAAGTAAATTATAGATAAGCGATTTCTTCTTTAGTATTCTGGTGGTAATTTTTGAAATGCGCCCTTATTGAAAGAAATCCCATGTTAACAACCTAGGGTGATTGCAACTGACCTCTTTGAAGAGCACTTACAGTCATCCTTTCTAAAGATTACTTTAAAAACCAGTAAATAAGATAGAATTTCTACCATGACTCTAGCCACCAGTGCAAACAGTGTGGTAAAGGTAGTGAGAATAAGCTATTCTTCATATAGCCTAGACAAGAAGCTTAAAATAATAGATTTAAATTAGATCCCTTCACCCAGAAAGCAGATAGCTCTGTGGTAATACTCGAGATTCTATATGTTTATGCATTTTCCACATGGGACTCAAGAAAAACCAATAAAGGCAAATATGTATTGGCTGAGGGACAGATGGGAATATGATATAGTCATCTCCATCTTCTCTCTATATAAAAATTCTGTCAATAAAGAGCCTTTCATTATCAGCTTTTCCAAATGACACATAAAATATGCAAACATTACTACTCAATAGGGCCAGTGTTTTGTACTGTGGAAATGCCAAAGGACCTGAAACCGGTCAACATGTGTTAAAATTCCTGCTCTGTATCATCAAACTGCATGACACTGGGAGACTCATTTATCTGCTTTGGACATGAAATTCTAATAAACCTAGAGCTATTGGTAGCACTTCAACATGAGGCATATGAAAGCACTAAGTAGACAGAATATAAGCAAAGCCTGTTCATTCCCACCCTATAAATGCTGAACAAGCTCCCTAAAAGGTAATCTAAGTTTGTAATGGGATATACATTCCTTTCATAAATGTCAAAACACTCTATCCACTTTTAAACTCTTAAGTCCAATGACATCATATGTATTCCTTGTCATAAACAAAATGTAGCCCTGTGAGTGACGGAACATTTACTGAGCATGGGAAGCTCTGCGTTTGTTCTACAGCACAAGCAACAAAACACAACTTTAAAAGTTCACTTAGGTAACTTCAATTTCATCCAGGATTTTTTTTTTCCAAATTTATAGTTACCACAGTTACAGTGGGATAATTCATTATCTCATCAATGGCTGGACATATCATCAAACACATTTCACTGTTGAGACAACTTGTCAGTGATGTTCAATTTGCTGTCTCATCAGCAATACAATGTATAGTAATTAAAATTTTATCATGACAACATCTCATCTCTATCCCTCATGCATAATTCAGATCTCATATATCAGACATCAGCCCCACATACATTGTCTAATGAGGATGGAAAATAGACTTGACTCTCTCAGATGTGTTCTCAGGCTACATAAATGATTGTGTTCTTTTTCTGAGGGCAGGGCTGGCCAAAGTCACAAGTGGGATGCAGAAGCCTCAAGTCTCCAGTCAGCCCCCCAGGTATTTCAAAGCCACCCACATCATGTTCAACAAGTTCACTTTAAAGTACAAATAATTATCAAAAATAATTAGAAGCTCTCCTTATCATTTAAGCACTAATTTAGATGGTGTTCCTTCGTCTGTCTATTATGTACTCTTCAGTTGTAGCATGTTGTCTATCATGAGTTTCCCATTAATTTGTGGTTATTCCAAAGGCAAAATCAAGCCTATAATAGTGCAGGTTTCCCAATGATTAGCACGATGCACAGAGGCACATTAAATTTAACTTAGATTGATCACTTTCACGCTCCAAAAGGATGTTTGTGTGTTAAAATGTGCAAAGAATGCAGCTTTGATCTTCATAAATGAGTATCCTGACAACCAATGAGGGAAATAGACATAAACAGGGTAGAACATAAAACTATACTGTCGACCTCACAGTCACATAAGCAGACTGTCCTCATCTGTATTCGCCCATCTCTCTAACTGCATCATCATACCCAGACTGCAATACACATTCTTGTTGTTTGAGCTGCCTTTTCTTTCCCTCTACGCCTGCCAACTGCTTCTTATTTTTCCAAATCCATCTTGAAAGTAGCCTCCTCCAAGAGGCCTTCACTCATGCCTTAGGCTTTGCTGAATTCTGGGTTTCCAGGGCACTCAGTTCACAGCACTAGTAATGACGACTAGCACTTACTAACAGAGTGTCAATTGTGTGCAGAAATTACAGTAGTGATTTTTACAGAACATATTCAATTTCTGTCTGTATGGGAGCCACACTGCAGACACATTCATTTTCTCTTGAAGGCTGATACAAAGGAATCGACTCCACAGAAGGCCCATGGTAAGTGCAGTAGTTCCCTCACGTACCTGTATTTTTCCTTTCATTGGTCTCAATTATACATGGTCAACATTGCCCAAAAATATTCAATCAAAACTTCTATATATAAAGAACTTGTGACTTTCAGTCAATATTAGCAGGATGATAAAATCATTTACCACCTAGCCCCATCTCCTCACATGTGACTTAAACAAATCTGCACTCAGTATGCTCCCTGCCTGTTAGTCACTTAGCCATCTCAATCATAATTGGTATCTCAATGTTTATGTTTATCTTTATTTTTATTTAATAGCCATCCCAATGTATACCAGTATTTAAAGGAATGATGCCAGTATGTTAAAAAGAAACTAAAATGCTCCCTTCAGTAAAAAAGGCAAGAGTTCTCAACAAGGAGTGACTATGATATATTGAGGTTGTTAATATTTACAATATACATAAATTTGTATGCACAAAATTGTGACGAAAAATAAATAGACGTGTCCTGGCTTTCCTGTCAAACCATTCTGCAAAAGCTATGGCCACAGTGGGTGATAGAAAAGGCAATAGCCTGCTATATGGTTCTATATATGAGGAACACATGAGTGTCTAGTGCTAGCCTCAGTTTCCTGCAACCACTGGAATTCCTGGAATGGCTTTTCCAAAGACAATGAATATCCACTAATTTAAAGGCTTAAAATTTATTCTCAAAACAAAATGGCAGAGTACCTTAACCAATAAAATAGAAATCAACCTAGATTCTCTGACTTCAAAACCCAAAATTTTTTTCCTATATCATATAGTTTCTAAACTATGAGTAAATGATTAAACAAATGACACTCTTAACAAGTGACATTATAACCTCATAAGCACACATGACTAAGATGAATAAATTTCAAATACCACCTCCTTACACATTTTGTATTAGCTATCCAACTTTGTGCTAAGATAGCATTGTTCCCACAGCAAAAAGCTTGTGACAAAGGATATGCCAGGATTTGACTGATCCTTTGAGAATCCTGACAAAGACCTATTGTAACCAAGCACTTTGGAAGCAGTTTCTCAATTTCAAACCTCAGTGTTAAGTGAGCCTCACTGTGTGTTCTTTCCAGTTAAGCCCATTCTGATCACATTTTTGTAAGTTATCAGCCCCAGGGTTCCCATCTGGGGGCTATAACGTGCACAGAATGTCTGCTGAGCCAGGTGAAATGAATTTCAGTTAAGGGACTAATATCATTAACATACGATGATGATTTGCAATCATCAGTCAAATAAGAGCAGTTATGAGAGGACAAGGGAGGTCTTAGCGTGGGGTGAATCACAAAATCAGCAAGCACACTCCCTGCTGGATGGGTTTATAACCAAAATAGGCAATTGCAACCTAGGGAAGGGAAGAAGGGCTCTCCTGGGAGAGTGAGAAGAGGGAGCCCTTCAGTTGTTCTTGTCTTTAATGAAAGGACTTATGTGAAAAACAGGCTCAACTGCACTTCGCCCTCCTACCTTCCCACTATATGTGCTCAAGCCCTCTGCAAAACTAGAGGGTTGATCAACAGGTCCTCCTGGCCAGCAAGAGCTCTAAGAAAGCACTTGGATTGAGAGCCTTTGCCTTCCAGCCCTGGGCTGCCAACAACCATCACTGTGACCTCAGTCACCATTCTCTCAGAACACGGTGTTTCTCTCCAGTGAAAACAAACTTCTGGGATCTCAGGTCCTTGTGATTGTAGAAAGAAAGTGCTTTTACCTGAGCTACAGCTACTCAGCTGAGCTCAATTTCCCGACTTCCTGTTTTCAAACTGACATCAATGTTTTGTCTTCTAAGATTTTTAAACAAGCTCCTTTTCAATACATCCTTCTTACATACAAATAGCTTGATACGAGAAGCAAGATCACTTGGGAGATTAAAAACAAATCCAAGGGGCTGGAGAGATGGCTCAGCTGTTAAAGGCTAGGCTCACAACCAAAAATCTAAAAACACACTTGAAGACCTGAGTTCAATCCCCAGGACTCTCAGGGTAGAAAGAAAGAACTGCCACAAGTGTCCTCTGACTTCCACACAGAACCCATAATAAGAGCATAGACACCCTCCACACAAAGTAAATAAATATTTTTAAGAGAGGCATCAGAGACAAGGGAGCTGAATTGTTCTTGTAATTCTAACACTGATTTACATGGTACAAAAGCCCTTCGGGATCTGGCCTTCCAGCATTACTATGATTCCATCTCACGTCTGGTCACTAACTGTCAGCCACATGCCTTACAGGTCATCCATCCTGCCTCAGAGACATTTTACCTTTGCTCCCTCCTCATCCCACAATATACCCTTCATCACTGACTGGATTTCCCTCTCACTTCCTTCAGGAAGAGGCAGGGGCCTAGCTATAAAGCCTATGGATATTCGTGTTCACACATGTACGTGCATGCATTCACACACACACACACACACACACACACACACACACACACACACACACACACACACACACTGCACCTGACACGCACTCTTTATAAGAAACCGTGTACGCAGTAGCAGTGTGAACATAAAATGACCTTTGAGGAAAATTCCTTGTCTCAGTCCAAGTCCCAATTCTGCCTTTTCCACCACAGCCAACTTACCAACCTTGAGGACTGCTTGTACTGGTTCACAGGAAAATAGTCACTAGTGTTCAGAAAGAAGAGAGAGAGCAACTACGTCTAATCTGAAAATTTTCAACAGTTATTCGAGGGTAACAAAAACAATGTTCGAATCATTCTGTTTATTCTCAAGAACTTCCAAAGCAGGAACCATGCTCTAACTCAGTAACAGAGAGTTTGCTTAGTGTGCCAGACCTGGGAGTCAATTCCCAGAGCCTAAAAAGAGATACAGATCCAAGACATTCTCATTAGGGACCTTTGGGAACAGGTGAGACACGGAGAAGTGCTATGATCTTCTCAAGGCACCAAAGAAAGCCAAAAACTCTTTATAATGTTCTCTTCATTAAATGAGAGAGAAGTTCAGCTATAGAGAAAATGAAAGATTCTTCAGACTGGACTACCTCAACTGTCTCTCTGTGGTTTCTAGGCATGAAATTAGCAAGTAAGGTTAAAAAAAAATGGAGCCAGGTGTGATGGCCCGCACGCCTTTAATCCCAGCACTCAGGAGGCAGAGGCAGGCGGATTGCTGAGTTCGAGGACAGCCTGGTCTACTTTCAAGTGAGTCTAGGACAGCCAAGACTACACAGAGAAACCGTGTCTCAAAAAAAACAACAACAACAAAAATCACTTATTGGCTACAAAATGTGAGTAGGTAGGCTTTACTGTTCTCCATTCATGTTTGTCTTTATGTATCCCCAAAATACAAGGTGAACCCCAAAATAAAGGGAAGATAATTCTGCAGCCTATCTGCTATCCTGAACCTCCTTCTCATCATAACTCAGTTACAGCACTGCTAAATTTTAGAGCAGAAAAGATGCTGTGCCCCAGCCCATGCTGGTCTATTTACTCCCATGTCTCACTGGGCCTCTCCTAGAAGTCAGCTATGTAGAATCTACTAACTAGAATTCTCCTCGAGAATCTGCCCCTCCTCCTCCTCTTCCTCCTCTTCCTCTTCCTCCTCCTCCTTCTCCTCCTCCCACTACTGCCTCTCTGGTATAAACCCTTTTGGGCCCTGTCTTTGACGTTAGGAGCAGCTTCCTTACCCTGGTTATTTACTCCACTCTCAATCATTAAAACCCTTTACAAATATTATAAAATGTAGTACCTTATCATAGATGACTACAACAAATTAACAAACTACAATATTCTTCACAAATTCTGCAACCACATGAGGAGTTAGTTGACACCTGTCAACTGGACATGAAACACTTCCTCAAGTCTCCCTACACCTCATTGCCTATTGTCAGTCTGACTTCTACCTCCTCACTGTTTGCTGAGGCTAGAATGCCGCTCTCAGTGATCCACTTCTCTTCTTGCGATGGTCTCTTCCCTTTCTCATGTCTCACCTCACTCTTAGAACTTCCTATGCCAGTCTCCAAGATCTTAGCTACAGGTGAAAGACCTCAGCCTACAGCATTGGAGGTCCATGTAAGTACTTCAAACTCTCATAAAATAATATTTTCTCAACTAGAAAACTTGCTTTGTTTTTCTTATGAAAAACTAAGAAATATTCTAATGATAAATATGCACACCCTAATAGAACTATAGCCAGGATTTTCCAACCCCTCTTACCTGACAGTCCTGAATAGCAATCTATTGAGAGAGTGAGAGTGAGAGCACGAGAGAGAGAGAGAGAGAGAGAGAGAGAGAGAGAGAGACAGAGACAGAGACAATGAGAGACAGAGAGAGACAGACAGACAGAGACAGAGACAGAGACAGAGAGAGAGAGAGAGATTTAACATAAGACAAATTGTTCTATAATAGTTTCACAATGAGAACTCAGCCAAGTCAGATCTAGCCCTAGATATCAATTCCGCACACATTTGTATTCTGACAGACCTATCACAGTGACCTATTTTCATACTAGAGACCGAGTTAAGAATGTGATTGTTTTTGCAAGGAACTGAAATGAAAATTTCAAGAATGGTATTAAAAACAATGAATAAATCAAACACGAATTCTTTGTAAACAGACTCATAATATGAGCCTGATGAAAGATTTGTACATTTTTAGAAGCTGGCTGGCCTTGTTTGATGCTGTAAATTCAAATCACTGACCAGTTCAGTCATTATAGTAACTTTTACAGGCTTAATCAATTCCTTACTGACAGTTACTGACAAAAAGAAATGTAAAGCATAGACGTTTACTGAATCTCATGAAAAATATCTTCTTCTCAAATATTTTATTTCTTTTGTTGAGCTGCTATAAATGAAGAAAATATTCTATGTGCCAAGGCTCAGTGAGCGCCATCCTAAAATATGTCATGTTGACATAAGCATTATTTTGAGCTGAAGGCAATTGAGAAAAAGAAGACAGAAGAGAAGTTGTCTGTCCTCATCCTCTTGACAGAGAAAAAAATCAGGATGATTTTTACCTGCGGGAGTCAATTCCAGACTCTTAGGCAAGAAAAATTTATGTGGCAAACCTTACTTAATCAGCTCTTTCAGCTTTTGGTTTTCCCACAGATTTTCCATCCCAACAGCTTACAGCCTCAAAGAGCACTCCGTGTTTAGTCATTTTGGTTTGGAGCAAGTTTGTTCTTCTTGGCTAAGATGTTTCCTGCTATGGTTTAGATAGGAGGTGTAAGTCCCATAGGAAGCTTAGGTTCCAGAGGCTTGGTCCCTAGTTAGTGGCACTGTTTTGGGGAGGTCTTGGGAACTTCGGGAGGGTGGGCTCAGCTGAAGGAAGTAGGTCATTGGTGGTATATCTCGAGGACCTTCTCTGTCTCTAAGTTTTGGTCACTATGATGTGGATGGCCATGCTTTTCTGTGTGTTCCTTCCATGATGTTGTGCCTCACTATAGTCTGTGAACAATGGGACTGATGTTAACAGTGACCAAAATCTCTCAAACTGAGCCAAGACCAAAATTGCCTTTATTTTAGTAATCCTGTCAGTTATTTTATTTTGTCACAGTGACAAAAAGGCAAACAGGGTATATAAGACTAAGTTCTTAAAGCCCCTGAATTACTTGTCACTTTGCTCTCCCATGGGTATTGGAAATACATATGTTCACAGGTTTGTTCAGTGTCCTCCTGTTAATGTCTTTCATCAACACAATTTATAGAACTTTCAGTAGATAAATTTATTTCCATTTTATTCTATTGTAGGATTCAATATATAGGGAATAATCAAGTACCTGTGCTCAAGGATCCTAGAAACTAGTGGTAAGGGTAGGCTGAATAAGATGTGCAGCATACTTACAGGAAGTATCTACGGGGGCACATTTTTGAAGAGTACATCTTTTCCCTATTCTCTTACCTTTTCTGCTTTTCACCTGCTGTAAGGCAAACAGCCTCCTCTACCACATAGTACCTGCCATGATGTTTCTGCTTCACCTTAGGCAAAAAACAATATAGCTAGGTGATCTTAGGCTAAGAAACTATGAGACAAAATTAAGCCTCCTTCTAAAAATAATACAAAATAACTTGAAAGGATTTTAAGGAGCACTGTGAAATAATGTGGCTAATAGTCTTCCTCAGAAATAAGATATTGAAATACTTGGACAAGGTAGGAAAGGACTGTTTTCTGAGTTGACAAAACGGCAAGTGTGATGGCTGTGGGCTGGAGACATACTTGAATTTAGAGACATAGCAAGACAGAGAAAAAGGGAGTTCAGAAATACTGATGCCTGCATGACAGGCTCAGGAAAACACCACAAAAAGGAGAATGTTGTTGTGGAAGTTTTTGGGTTTTTTTAAACTCAGTTATGTAATATAAACATGCTTTTGTTTTATTCCCAGGTGTGGGATATAGGAGCTGCTCCTGTTTGTCCATAGCTGGTATCAGCCTCATGAGATGGCGTGTGGTCTTTGTCAGCAGGAAAACTGCCTTGTACGGTGAGCGTGGAATTTGGCAGCTGGAAAAACATCCCCATGTGGACTCTGAGAGGATATAAATAGCCGAGTCCAGAGAGAGAGAGACAGAGAGAGACAGAGACAGAGAGAGACAGAGACAGTCAGAGACAGAGACAGAGAGACAGAGAGAGAGGAGCAAGGGCTGCAAGAAGAATGCTTGGAGGAAATGGTCAGAGGAGGAAGAGAAGGCTGCTGCTGCATTTGCTGTTGCTGGCTAAATATCATAACGACAGAGATTGGTATCGCCCCCAAAGAACTCAATGACCCTAAACAGCAGGAGGTAGCCAAAGAGAACTTTGTCCCACCTCCCCACTAATCTTCTTTCTTTCGTACCTTATGTTGGGGTGTTGGAAGGGATTGGGATAGAAAAGGGGAAAAGAGATATAAGAAACCAAAATAAAAATAGATTTTAAAGGTACACCTACAGAATGTTTTCCCATTCCCCACTAACAGCTATGTAGTCACAGAAAAACACTCATTCTTTAGTGTCTATAGAAGAATATTTTAAACTAGCTACATAAAGCATGGTATTTCCACATTAGATAAAAACCAAAATTCACAAGAATGAAACAGTTTTGCTCATTAAATATTAAAATACAAACAATATCAGTGTCCCTAATCAGAATATATATATACATATATATATATATATATATATATATATATATATTACATGTATTTATGTTTAATGTACATTATACAGGAAGTAGATATACACACATATAAACAATCCATACTATAAGCAATTAGGAATATAATACTTTTCTATTTTTATGTGCCTATCCTTTTTGTGATTCACTTATCTTTATTTTATGTACACTGGTGTTTTGCCTACATGCTTGTTTGTGTGAGGGTGTCAGAACCTCTGGAACTGGAGTTACAGGCAATTGTAACCTGGCATGTGGGTTCTGGAAATAGAATCCTTTTCCTCTGGAAGAGCAGCCAGTGCTCTTAACCTCTCAGCTATCTCTCCAGCCCCATATTTTCTATTTTTAAAACATACCTTTTAAAAGTTTATATTGTCATAAATATAACAGTATCAGTCTAGCTTTTATATAAGTTACAATTTGCCTAGCAAAATGACTATCCAAATTTTCTTTAAACAACAATTTCCTAGTTTAGTTTAGTTTTGTCTAGGTTTTTAGGAAATACTTAAATTCTTATTTTGTGTCATCTTGTTGGAGAGCTTAATTAAAAACCTGCATAAACAGTAAAATAAATCAAAATGCCTTGCCTAATCTCTAACTCTTTGTCTCACCATAATAATCTTACCACTTCTGTTTTTCTGTTTGTTTGTTAAACATTTTATAGTCATTTTTCCAAAATTATTTAATTTAGTTTTTAATGTGCTTTGTTTTTATATTTTATTAATTCTACAAGAATTTTATACAGTATGTTTTGGTTATATTCACCTCTCCATCAAGTCATCCCAAACCCACCTCCTCTTCCCTACTCACCCTACATTATATCTTTTCATTTTTATCTCATCAAGAGAAAGAAAACAACAAACAATAATCTACCCGACCAGAAAAATACCTCCAAACTATAGAAATTGGTGGAATATTTTCAATTACAGCCCTACATGTAAATGGTCTTAACTTTTCTTTTTTCTTCTTTTTACATATACATTTATATTATTATACATATATACAATAAAGTAAATATAGCAAGATGAACCATGAAACAGTCAGGAATTATATAAATGTTACATTCATACTGTTTTGACTATTTGTATTTGGCAACCTTGAAGAAAACATCTTTCCTATCTTGGTGAGTCTAAAATTCTGAATGTAAATCAGTATCTATCTTATTTCATCTCTATCAACTTAAAACATCTATCTAGAACTAAAAATATCTTAACCTCTAAACAACTAAGCTTGATTGTAAAATGAAACTATCTGGTCTTCAACCCCATCAGAGACTTGAGAAGGAATAAAATTAATTGCCTGAGTAAACATGAAGTTCAGGTTACCAGTTTCCAAAATTAAAAAATGGCCAAGACAGTTAGATATACTGGGCCAGAAGACTAAACATGATGCTCCAACATTATAGACAGTTTTGGGTAACTGTTCAGGCAGCCTTAACTTTTTTTTTTATTTTTATTTTTTTTTATTAATTTATTCTTGTTACATCTCAATGGTTATCCCCTCCCTTGTATCATCCCATTCCTCCCTCCCTCCCATTTTCCCCTTATTCCCCGCCCCTATGACTGTGACTGAGGGGGACCTCCTCCCCCTGTATATGCTCATAGGGTATCAAGTCTCTTCTTGGTAGCCTGCTATCCTTCCTCTGAGTGCCACCAGATCTCCCCCTCCAGGGTACATGGTCAAATACGAGGCGCCATAAGCTAGCTCATTGGACCAAAATACAAGATCCAAGTATCTGCTGTCTCCATGAAACACACATCACCAGAAAGAAGATCCATGAGCTGATAAACAAAGAATAAAAGTCAATCTGTCAAGTAAATGGAAATCAGAAATAAACTGACCCAGCTACTATAAGAAAAAAGTCTATTTCAAACTTACTAAAATAAATAATGAAGGCCACTATGTATTGGTAAATATAATACTTACAAACATACGTTCTCCGAATATTGAAGCCCTCAATTTCATAAGAAGCATACCAACAGGCATAAAAGGTCCATAAATCCTGATACAATAACAGTGGAAGACTTTAATAACATACTCTCATGTTTAGTAGGTCATCTGGACTGAAGTTTTTAGGTTAATTCTGTGGGCTGCCCTTGTGCCTTGATAGGTTCCTCTCCACCATCTCCTGGCTCCTGTCCATGCTGTGCTTACACACCTCCGTTACTCCCCTTCCTACTTTTATATTACATGTCGTCTGTTACCCTGCTCATTCTTCTCCCTTGATAAAATGTCTTCCATCTCATGGGCCCCTTTATAATTTCCTGGCCCCTGTCCACATTTACTCCTACACTAATATATATATATATTAGAAGCTAGGATCCACATGTGAGATGAAATATAGTATTTGCCTTTCTACATCTGTGATGCTTTGCTTAATATAGTACTTTCTAGTTCCTATTTCTAGTTTGCAGTGTCCTCTAAAATCATTATTTCATTTTTCTTTGTGGGTGAAAAAGAAGTTCCCATTGTATTTCACTGTCCCTTCATTGGCTGATGGATGTCTAGATACCCTTTCCTTACTGTTATAAACAGAGAAGCAATAACCAGAGGCGTGAAAGAATCTCTGCAGTAGCACGTATACTCTACAGCTATGCCTCGGAGTGGTATTCCTGCGTGTGGTGGTTTGAAGAGGTATGGCGCCCAATAGACTCATGTGTTTGAATGCTTGGCTATAGGGAGTTGCACTATTAGGAGGTGTGGCCTTGTTGGAGTAACTGTGGCCTTGTTGAAGGAAGTATGTCCCTGCGAATGTGGGCTTTAATGCCTCCTATGCTCAAGCTACAGCCAGTGTGGTACACAGGCTTTCATTTTTGCCTGCAGATCAAAATATAGAACTCTCTACCCTGTCCCATGTTGGCCTGTGTGCTGCCATGCTTTCTGAAATGACAACAATGGACTAAATCTCTGAAACTGTACTCCAGCCCTAATTAAATGTTCTTTATTTATAAGACCTGCCATAATTACGGTGTCTCTTCACAGCAATGGAAACTCTAAGGCACTGGGTAATAAGGTAGCTTTGATTTTAGGGTTTTTTTCTCTTTAAAGAAGCCCCCATACTAATTCCATAGTTGGCCATCTAATCTTTGATAATGGTATGAAAACACACACTAGACATAAAAGCAGCCCTTTTAGCAAATGCGGCTAAGTAAACTACATAACCATATGTGGAATAATGAAACTAGACTATATTCTTGCCCTGCAAAAAAAAAATCATTGGTATGAAATGGGTCAAACACCTTCATGGGAAAGCAGAAAGTCTAAATCTATTAAAGTAATATAGGCTAATCATTTCAAGGGACTTTGTGGAAAGGACTCCAGTAGCATAGAAAGTAATCAGGTAATCTGAGAGATAAAATGGAATTACAAAAATGAAAAATAAAAAGCTTCTGCACAGCAAAAGGAACAATCAGCAATGTGGCAAGACAACCTATAAAATGGGAAAGAATATTTGCCAACTACATTTAACAAGAAATTAATACCTAGAATTTATAAAGAACCTAAGAAATTAAATGCCAAATTATCAAATTCTAAAAAATGGATATAAGCTGAATAGACAGAAGAAACACACATAGGTAATAAATAATGCTAGGAGCAGTCAACACCCTGAGGCCCCAGAAAAACACAAACTGAAACTATATTGAGATTCCATCTCAACATAATCAGAAAGGCTGGCATGGAGGTAAATAACAAATATGGCAAGGATATGAAGAAAAAGCATACTCACACAGTGCTAGGGGAAATGCAAAGTGTTGCAGTCCCTATAGAAACAGTATGGAAGTTCCTCAAACTATGTAAAAAAATTAAATAACATATCATACAGCTGTATCTCTCCTGGATAGAGACTCAAAGGATGCTAAGCTAGCATACCAAGAGATACTTGAAAGTCCATATTTACAGGCTTTACTACACCATAAAAAAGAATAAAATTATAATATTTGCAAGAGAACAGATGGAATCGGAGATCATCATTTTAAACAAAGTAATGTAGACTCAGAAGGAGGAAAAAAATGAGTTTTTCTGTTATGTCTAGAATCTACTTTTAAATATACATACGACACAAAAGTAAAATTGGGAATATGAGAGAGGTAGAGAAAATATCGATAGGAAGAAGGGATGAGGTACAGACATAGCAATGAGTATATGTGATGGGAAAACACAAAGGAGGATTATTTTGGGGGTCTGCAAGAGAAAGGAGGGGAGCTGAGTGTATCAGTACAAGCAAGAAATCTCAGCACTAGGGAGATGAAGACAAGAGAGATTAGGGGTTCAAAGCCAGCCTCAGCTATGTGGTAAGTTTGAGTTCTGTCTGGCTCCCATAAGGACCACCAGAAAAAAAACTTAAAAATGAATGAATAAGGATGGAAAGAGGGAGGGAAGTAGAGAAGTACAGAAAGAAAGAGAAAGAAAGAAAAGGAACATGAAGATAAGGGAGGCAGAGGAGCGAAGTAGGGAGCAAATGAAGACAAAATATAACAATACACATGTATGGGTGTAAAAAAGCGTCACAGTGAAACCCATTGCTTTATATACAAACTAAAAATTATAAAGGTTTAAAAGAATTATTTACACTTTTAAAAATATTGGAGTAAATAGTGCTGTTAAAAGAACTTGAAAGTTTGTAAATACAAGACCTGTAACAAGCTGGTCATTTTATAAAAATTGAGAAGAGATCATAATGTTAGGGAAAACTAAAGGCAGCAAGCAGAACCCATGATCAACCAAGGATACGGGGGAAAAAACAAACCCTATTCAAATAGCTAAAAAATAATTTAGAAGGAATTTGTAACCAGGTCCAATGTTCAATTTGAGGAATGGATGAAATTTAAATAGTCTTAATCAAACCTTAAGCAAAGCCTAGAAAACAGTGTAAGGCAGTGGCTCTCAACCTTCCAAATGCTATAACCCTTTAATGCAGTTCCTGTTATGGTGACCCCCAGCTATAAAACTATCATATTGCTACTTCATAACTATAATTTTGCTACTGTTATGAGTCATAATATAAATATGATATGCACAATATCTGATATGTGGCCCCTAAAGGGTCCATGACCCATGGGTTGAGAACCACTGGTCTAAGTGATAGGGATGTGTCTTGGTGGTGAAGCACTTGGCTAGCATGTACAAATCCCTGGGGTCAACACCAATGGCTATAAAAGATATACAAATTGCTTTTATGAGAAAAAGTCAGTTATAAATCTTTAAGAGTGAAAAGAGAACAGCCATTTACATGTGACTATCACATTCACATAAAATAGGCAGGGCAGGAGTCTGGATTAGACTGCATGACTATAAAACTCAGTTACATCCCTGAAGAAAAATAGAACTTCAGCAAATTATTAAATATTTTTGTACCTTACTTTCCACATTTCAAGGTGTGTATAATTGTGCCACTCAAGTATTTTTTGGAAGAATTACATAAAATTAATTTATGTAAAACACTGAATAGTGTTTGATACACACAAAAAAATGCTCTGTTCGGGTTTGGCGTTATTACACTGCTCAGAACTCCTTCCCCATTTGTTCCTAGGACCACACCTGCTGGAAGGATATGATAATCGACAGAAGCTGGTGGTGAGGTATGACCCAAGAGAAAAGGACAGCCTGTGTTCATGATGACTGTGCACCGCATGATGCTTGGCTCTATCCTTTTCAAACAAACATACACAAGCATTGAGTGATACAATACAGGCTGCTTCTCTCCACATTGTATTTATTACCCTTTTTAGTAGTTTTTTTTTCTCACATTATGCATCCATATCCCATCCATCTACTCCTTCCTGTTCCTTCCAACCCCCAAGTCCAGATCCAATCTATATTGTGTATGCATATATACCTATAAACACACACATATATATATATATTTATGTTCTATATATATTCCTGTCTCTCACTATAAAAATAGCCTTATAATGGATAATAGTAATATAAAACATAATAAGATAAAACAAAAACTAAAAATTAGAATAGGACAAAACAAACAGAAGAAAAAGAGCCCAAAAAATACATAACAGATAAACATAGATAGAGACCCCTCCTATCTACATACTGAGAAATCTAATCAAAACATTAAGCTGGAAGCCATAATATATACACAAGGGACCTGTGTGGTATAAAAGAAAAAATGCATACATATAGTAAAGTGAAAAATAAGATAAAAACAAATAAATAAATAAATGGCAATCCCCGGCATAATAGTATGAGACAAGAAACCTCCACAGGAGCTGCTGAGTTCATTTCTGTTGGCCATCTGTATGCAACCTACAGCGAGGACTGACTCTGACATGAACTCTGGTGGCCCATATTTGACTACTTCCCCTTGGTGGGGAGGCCTGGTGGCACTCAAAGAAAGAATAAGAAAGCTACCAAGATGAGACTTGATAGCCTATGACCATATAGTGGGGGAGGAGGCCCCCCTAAGTTATAGACATAGGGGAGGGGAATAGGGTAAAAGCAGGAGGGAGGGAGGAACAGGAGGACACACGTGATGGGATAACGACTGAGATGTAATCTGAATAAATAATAATAAAAAAGAGTAGTTTGTGCCCCCAGTGAGACACACTTGGAGGAACCTAAATTTTCATTCTTAAGTGGTTATCAACTGGAGATTGCTTCTGGGTTGGGGAAGGGCACATGTGTCCACTCTTTCACATCTCTATGACTGCATATGTGCATCATTCCTAATGACTTAGAGGGTTTTGTTTCCTTGGTGTTCTCCATCCCTTCTGGCTTTTACACTCTTTCTGCTTCCTCTTCCACAGTGTTCCATGAGCCCTGAGCGGGACAGATTTGATGAAGACATCTTATTTAGGACTAAATATTCTAAGGTCTCTCATTCTCTGCATAATGTCTGGATGTGGGCCTCTGTATTTGTTCGCATCTGCTGCAGGAAGAAGCTTCTCTGATGATGGCTGGGCAAGGCACTGATCTATGAGAACAGCATAATGTCGTTAGAAGTCATCTTACTGAACTATAAGAACAGTATTATTTGGTTTGTCTCTAAGTCTCCGTCTGGGTTATCTAGTCTCAGGTTCTTGCTCATACAAGTATGGGTCCCATCTCTGACAGTGGGTCTCAAGTCAAATCATATATCGGCTTGTTACCCCCACAAGTTTGTGCCTCCACTGCACTAATACATATTACCGTATGGACACACCATTGAGGCTGCATTGATTTTTACATTTCTCTTTCGGTAGCATGCAGAGTACCTTAGCATGTAGGTGTGAAAACTATGCAGGTACCAGCTTAACTTATCCATGTTCAATGAGTTGTGTATGTGCTGTCGTCAGTAATGGGACATCGTTGTTGGTTTGTGGAGAGCAGCCTATAAACTTGGCAACCGCTGTAGCTGTTCAGAGATTTTCATGGGACCTCTTTGGCCAACAACTCAAGTAGATATAACCCATTCCTGGCACTGGAAGCTTTATCTGGTGCTAAGAGATGGCCAATTGGGACTGTGTATTCCCCATTATTTGGCAACTTTATTTAGATCACGTTTATATAGGTATGTACTTCACAAAGATTCTTCTGTATTGTTTCCACACTATCTCTCAGATGACCTAAATTTTTTTGCTGTTACTCCCATATTCCCTCCCTTATGTCCATTTTCTGTGCCCCCCACCAATTGTCCTACCCTTCTAGACCCCCCATCTATTCATAACTATCTATTCTATTTCTCTTTTCCCACTTCTTTGTTTCTTACACTATATCTACCCTCTGTGGTTCTAAGTATTGTAGTTTGGACATCATTGACTTTATAGCTAATATCTACATATATGTAAATACACACCATATTTGTCTTTCTGTGTCTGGATTACTTCACTCAGGATGATATTTTTCTACTCCTATCCATTTACCTGATAACTTTATGATTTCATTTTTTTAATGGCTGAGAAATATCCCACTATGTAAATGTACCATATTTTCCTTATCCATTCATCTATTGAGACGCATCTAGGTTATTTCTAATTTCTGACTATTGTGAATAGAGCAACAGTGAACATGGTTGAGCAAGTGTCTCTGTGGTAAAACTGTGTCATTGGGTTTGGGTATATCCAAGACCGGTAAGGCTGGATCTTGGGGCAGATTGATCCTTATAGTCCTAGGGAACCAACACACTGATTTCCATAGTGGCTGTACAAGTTCATACTACCATCAATGGATGAGAGTTCCCTTTACCTTGCACCCTTTCCAGCATAATCTGGCTTTTTTTTTTTTTCATTGCTCTTGGCCATTCTGACAAGTGCAAGATGAAATCTCAAGTAGTTTTGATTTGCATTTCCCTGATAACTAAAGATATTGAACACTCCTTTGTTTCTCGGCCATTGGAGTTTCCGCTATTGAGAATTCTCTGTTTAGATCCATTACCCATTTTACCCGAGTTATTTGTTTTCTTGATATCTAAATTTTTACTTCTTTATTTGTTTTGAATATAAGCTCTCATTGCGTGTGTAGTTGATAAAAAAAAATCTTTTTCCATTCTGTAAGCTGCTACTTTCTCCAAATGATGATGTCCTTTGCCTGTGATAACAGTGTTTGCTCAGAAAGCATTTCTCTGTGCCAATGAACTTAGGAATATCCTCCACTTCCTTTACTATCATATTCAGTGTTTCTGTTATTATGATGAGGTATTTGATCCATTTGAAGTTGGTATTTGTGCAGTGTGATAAGTGCAAATCTCTTTGATTCTTCTATGTGCAGCTATCCAATTTGAACAGCACCACTTGTTGAAGATGCTGTTTTTTTATACAGTGTGTATTTCTGGCTTCTTTATCCAAAATCAGGTGGTCATAGGTATGTGTGCTTAATATCTTGGTATTCAACTCAATTCCATTGGTTAATGTGTCTGGTTTTGTGCCAATACCACACTGGTTTTATTACTATAACTTTGTAGTACAATTTGAATTCAGCAAAGGTGATATTTCCAACAGTTCTTTTATTATTCAGGACTGTTTTAGCTGTTCTCTCCCCCCAACCCCCGTCTCTGTCTCTGTCTCTGTCTCTGTCTCTGTCTCTCTCTCTCTCTCTCTCTCTCTCTCTCTCTCTCTCTCTCTCTCTCTCTCTCTCTCTCTCTCTCTCTCTCTGTGTGTGTGTGTGTGTGTGTGTGCATGCGCGTGCTTCCATATGAAGCTGAATTTTTTTCTTTCAAGATCTGTGATGAATTTCATTAGGAATTGCATGGAATATGTAGATGGATTTTTAGTAAAATGTGCATTTTTGCTATGTTATCCTACTGGTTCGTGAGCATGGGAGTTCATTCCATATTCTGATATCTTCTTCAGTTTACTCAATGTCTTAAATTTTTATCACAGAAACCTTCCACTTGCTTAGTTAGAATTACTGCAAGGTATTTTATATTATTTGAGCTAGTGTGAAAGGTGTTGTTTTCCTGATTTCTTTTTCAGTCTATTTGTTCTTTGTATATAGGAAGGCTGTTGATTAATTGATTGTGTGTGTGTGTGTGTGTGTGTGTGTGTGTGTGTGTGTGTGTGACAGAGAGAGAGAGAGAGAGAGAGAGAGAGAGAGAGAGAGAGAGAGAGAGAGAGAGAGAGAGAGAGAGATTTATCAGCTGTAGGAATTGCCTAGGGGAATCGCTAAGGTCACTTACTCTATCATATCGTCTTCAAAAGATAATTTGACTCCTTCTTTTCCTACTTGCATTATCTTGATCTCCTTCAGGGGTTGATTTCTATAGCTAAGACTTCATGTGCTATATCGAATAGACATAAAGAAAGTGGACAACTTTGTCTTGTCCCTGACTTTAGTGGAACTGTTTTTGAGCTTCTCTCCATTTAAGCTGATGCTGGCTATGGAATTGCTATAAACTGTCTTTATCATACTGAGGCATGTTCCCTGTCTCATCAAACTCTCCAGGATTTTAATCGTGAAGTGGGGTTAAATTTTGTCAAAGGCCTTTCTGCATCTAATGAGATGATCATGTGGTTTTGTCTTCCAGTTTGTTTATGTGGTGGATTAGATTTGTCAGTTTATATGTACTGAACCATCCTGGACTCTCTGGGATGAACCTTATTTGATCATGGTAAATAATCTTTTAACTGTGTCCTTGGATCCTGAGTGATTATCTTTGTCACTGGAGTACCTGAACTCTTTGTCCTGGTTGTACTGCTACACAATTCTCTGGGTAAAATGCAGTTATGGCAGAGGCTGTTCAAATTTAGTGCAGAGGAAGAGACGGAGCCACATCTTAGTGGAACTGTGGCTGGAAATGTTTTCTGAAGTGTAACATGAAAGCCCTTGTCAGAACCCATAACAGCTGTGTCATTATCTCAGTGTGATAGTGTTACAAAAGATTTCTATTTCCATCTTTGTGCTTTTTTGCATTTTTTAATATTTTTCAATGACTAAATTGTGCCTATGACAAGAAAAGAAACAATTATTATACCTTAAGAAATTGAAAAGAGCAACATGCAAACATTGTACATACAATTACCCTCACTCTAAAGTAAGTAAGCATACGTATAAAAACGTGTTTAGGGAAAACACCCAAAGAAAAAAAACACATCAGCAATCATTCTTCTGTGATGAATATTGTTCTGTCATGTTCGTTATTTTCCATCTTTATAATAATGAACACATGGTACTTCCATGAGAGTACCAATTAATTTTATTTCAGCATAAAACTGCCAGCAAATTTACCTTAGCTATTTGAAAAGCAAGGCTTTGTTTTTTTTTTTGGTTGCCTAATATAGACTTTAAATTTACTGGAAAATCATTTCCTGATCACACTATAAATAAGGAGAGAGCACACAGGAGGAGAAGGAGGGACTATCACTGGATGAGATGGTAAAAGCTTATGTTATTTATGGTTTCCAACCTCTTCTAGGCTTTCAGAACTGCCCAACGACCATTTTAGTTGTCTCTAGCCAGCTCCTTTTCCCACACTAAGTGGCTATTACAAGCCCTCACCATGCTCATCAAGATCTTCTCCTTTACCCTCTGCAGATGCCCTTGCTACCCTCTTAACCAAAATCAGACATCATGTACTGTAAAATGTCTTTCCTTCTCCAGGACTTACCTCCAAGCTCACCCATATCCTACAAGTTTTTGTATTTATTTTTATTAGTATTTAAAGCATGTGAAAGAATGGGATTTATTATAGAATTTTCAAACATCCTTTTCTTCTCATTCATTCCCTTCCCTGTCTTTCCTCCAATGTCTCTCTTGATCTCTTGGTCTCTTCCTTCTGGTCTCTTTCTTCTGTCATTGTTTCTCTGCTGCTTTCATAGCACCTGTAGCTCATTGTTTCTCCTTTTTCCACCTCACTCCTGCCCTTTAAAATCTTTTGCTCTCCTTTGACTATTTACACAAACACACACACACACATACATTATATGTGTGTATACAAACATACACACACACACATATATATATATATATACTTCACATATGATAAAAGAAAATGCACAACATTTGTCTTTTTAAGTATTGCTTATTTTGCTTAATACACTTATTTCCATTTCTCCTGACCTATAATGATCTCATTTTTCTTTGTGGAAGAGTGAAATTCCACTGTATATATGCATATTATCTTTATCTATCAATATGCTGATGAAAAACTAGACTTAGTCTATTTATTAACTGCTGTGAATTGTACAGAAACAAATATAACAAACATGAGCTTTGGAGTATGTCTGGCAGAATGTGAGTCCATTGGATACATATGAATGGTTAGACATTTGAAAAAGTGTTCAACATCCTTAATCACCAAATTCAAACTACTCTCACCCAAGTCAGAATGGCGAACACTAAGAAAACAAATGACAAAAAAAAATGCTAGCAAGAGTGTTAGAACCTTATCTATTGTTAACAAAAATGTAAACTGATTCCCACCATTATGAAAACCAGTATGAAGATCTCACAAAAAGATTAAAAAAGAATTATCATATCACCAAACTATGCCATGTCTTAAGCTATTAAATCAAATGTGTGTCTTTCAGGGAGAGGTATATGCTTCTTTCTTTCCAACAGCAGTGGATTTTTATGCACAGGATCCACCTTTTGTACTTTCCCTGGGTTGTTACTTTAGTTTCTTTCTCTGCATTGATGCTCATCCTCTATGGTATCTTCGAGTACCGAATCCTTTCACGGCTCCATCTTTCCTACTTTTCTCATTCCTTTGCCTTTTAGCTTCTCTTTTTCTTCTAGTATAATTCATTTGACATTGGTTTGGGGCGTACATGCTGGTATTACAAAGGCTCTCAAATATTCCTACAGCTTTTATAGCCTCTACCACTAAGCTACTGAAATTCTGAAAACTTCTTGTGTTATGACATGTTTCTTTCCTCCTTGTAAAAAAAGCTTAGACCAAAGACTATAAAGAATCAGGACTGAACTGAACCGTAAAACAGGAGATGACCTGTAATAGCTTAAAGATAAACCGTGGGCTTAAGAATTAAAAGTCTTTGGCCTATTAAATCCTCATATCAGCTGGTCCATCTAGACACTTTGGCTTCCTTTTCAGACTAAGGACAGAAAGGTGCTAAGGAAAAAAGTCAAGGCAGAAATGTCCAGAAGTCAAAACTATTCCAAGACATGTTCTGTTACAGGACAAACAGAAAGCTAGTAGCTGGAATAAAAGTTAATCCATGAACAGCCATGCTCCTCCCAAGGCTGAGAGAACATTGTGCAAGAGGAAAAAGAAAGGTGTGAGAGCCAGAGGCAGGGGATAATGCATCTTCCAGGCACAGCAGAACAGCTTAACATATGACCTCACACTGTGGCCATGACAATATATAACCAAGACTGGGTCAAGCTCTGTCCAGACAAAATCCAACCATGGAGTGGCAAGGTAAACATGAAATATCCACCCTAGCTAAGGAGCTATTGGTGGTTGATAGCTTCTGAGAGAAAGAGAACCCATTTACATTAAAGCTGTTGACTCTGGTAGATTGACCATTCTCCAGCTGAAAGCCACATCTTCACACACATATATGGACAACACAAAACACACAAGGTGGACTTTGTGGAAGATAAAAGAGGAAGAATAGGGAAGTGGGTAGATCTGAGAGGAGTTAAAGAAAAGGAGTGAATATGATCAAAATACATTGTATAAAAGTCTCGAAGAACTTATAAAAAGAAAAGAGAGAAAATTAATCCATAAAAGACAGGTTGCTGGATCATCCTGATGGGAATCAATCACTTGGAGAAATTACTAGAATCCCTGAGGATAGAAAAATGATAGCAACTATATACAAAATTAATTCATTTATATTGATCATCTGGTTTTACTCCAAAGTTATCTAGAAAAAAAATGAGTAAAAAAGAAATGTTCTTTTTGCCCAGCTCAGTGGATATTTGGTTTAGTCTGTTATTTCTTTACCCAAAAATACAAAATAGTCATTTTGTATAGGTACTTTGTAGATATATGACTATTTAAGAATAGACATTTTCAACGGTTGAATGTCAGTGATCTCAGTGAATATCTCAAAGGAACACTAACAAAGCATACAAAAGCCATTAACACATAAACCCAGCATTAAGGCCTAGTCAATAAACCTGCAAGTGTTTTTCTGTCTGACTGGAATAATTCTTTGTTAGCTATCTCAAGAGATAAAGTTAATCTCCACATTGCAGCCATACAATATGTCAATTATTTTTTTTTCTATGCTCACTTGTCTCCCTCCCTAATTCCCTATCTCATACAGGGGAAATTCCAAGTCCATGTAGACGTTCAAATTCCTACAGGATGTTACTCCCACTGCCCATCTGCCTTCATTTTGCAACTGCCATATCCGTCCAGCTCCCAATACCCTACCGGCTTCACATACTTAGCAGGCATACACTTTATTTTACATATTGTCTTTCCCCAAGACAATTTTCCCATCTGTTTAAAAATGATATATTTCTTTCTTCAGTCATAATAAGTGACATCTCTGAGAAGTCCTCTTATACATCTTAAAAGCATTCCCATATCTGCCTTCATTGTTTTTCTACTGCGATTTTCCCTGTTGGTGTGCTCTATCTTTTTTTTTTTTTTTTTTTTTTTTTTTTTTTCTTTTTCTCTCATCTCATTTCCTAATGCCTGGAGTTCAACTCACCATTGTACATTCACATCTAGAAGCATGCTTAGTATGCAACACAGTGGCACATGCCTGTTATCTCAGCAAGGCAAGGCCAAGTGCTCAGAGTTATCCTTCACTATAGAGTTTTAGATGGTGCCCTACTTCACCTCTGCATGTAAAAGAAAGAAAAATAACCAGTGTCTATTAGGGGCTCAATAAATACTTATCAAACAACTAGCTACTGAAAGATTAAATATGATAAGGCCACCAAGACAGGCTAACAAGGTCTGAATTTTATCTGATTGGAATTGGCAGGAAGAAAAGGAAGATGGCCAAAGAGAAAAGGGTTTCAAGGGGGAAAAATAACAAAGTATTCCATACATGAGAACTGCATGAGGAAAATCAGAGGAAACACATGGGAACGTTTTAACAATTCAGTGTTGAGAAGGTGGGAATATACACTATAGAGGCCTTCCATTAAACTCAGATTTTAATCTTTTGAATCATTATTAGTGAATTTTTTCACTAATACTTTGGAATAGCTTCCTATCTCAGGTGAAATTGGGGCATATTTGGGGAATTTGCTGTAGAGCATCTTTGCTTTATCATTATTAAATGTACTTCGGTATCCATGGTAACATACTTCTTGTATTTAAAGCCAGTGTTTCTAATATTAATACAACCAGTCAGCTTTTTTTCTTGCTGTTGTTGTTCATGGCTAGTTGCATGAGTTATCCCCATCTATTAATGATTACTATCTGGGCATTTACCCTTTTCCTTGCATCATTTATTTTCCACATAATAGACTATTTGATGTTATACTAACACAAAGTTACTGATGCTTTAAAAATTTGCATGTTTTCTCTTGTAATGATGTCAGTTACCTTATACTTACTTCAATAGCGTCTATTCTACTCTTAAAAGTTCACTTAGTTTTTTTTTTTACATAAGATACCGTGCTTTCCTAATCTAGAATGTGTATCTGATTATTTAATATAATTTCTTATTGCTGAAATACAGATTTTCTACCTAAATTTGTACAATCATCAAATACATATTTTCCTTTATATAGTACCAAAGGTATTTATCATAGCATTTGAGAAATCTTCTTTGTTCATATCAAATATTATCATTTTTTCCCTGCTGGTTTTTGGAGACTTAGTGAATCCTTACGTTTTTGAGCTAATACTCACTCTCTAACCACTACCCTCCAAGTTTTAAGCATTGAAGGGTTGATGCCTATCTAGTCACACTTTTGAGAAATGATGGAAAGGATGTGAGGTAGAATCTGGCTGGAAAAAGCAGGTAACAGTAGGCATTGCCTTAAATGAGATACGAACAACCCTCCACACTCCTGCTTGCTGTAGGCCAAGAGGCAGGCTGCTTTCCTCTGGAGCCCTGTCCTACTGAGCTCTTCTACATCATTACATATTCAGGGACATAGAGCTTTAGGCTGAAACCTGTAAAACCATGAGCCAAACTATTTTCTTCTCTTCTGTTGACTTTCTTAGGTATCTTGTCCTGGAAATGGAAATATCACTGACATGATCGTGTAATGGGGCTGGACATCATCCTATATTGCAGACAGTAGAAATCTGTCTTCCTTTAAAGAGTGATAGATTTTGTTCTTGCAGGCAGTTAATTTAATGACAGATGACCTTTACATTATCAACACGGCAATTAACTAAGACATCTTTAATACAGTCCTAGCCTAGAACTGGGATAGCCCCCCTGAATCTTCAAGCACACCATTTTGGGCTGTCAGCCAAATCAGTAAAGTGTTCAGCTAGATTCCTCTGCTCTAGCTGAAGGAAACATCAGTGTCAATTAATAACACAAATTCTCAGGTAACTGATGCTCACAGCCAGGCCTCATCAGGCTATTCTCTACTGATTTAACTTATACTTTATCAAGACTTAGAATATTTCTATTCAGATTACTGAGGTTCTTTCTCTATGCTGCTCACCCATTTCTACTATTTCACCACCAACATCTCTTCTTCCACCTATTAAGATATTTCCCACATTTGAAGCCATCTCCATAATGAGGTTCTTTGATGCTCATCATCCTCTTTGAGGTAGGCTGGGTGTTTCCAGGAGTTAACCTGTCTCATTTTCAATGAATCTTTAAAGTAATAAAAACATTTTTAAATGTCATATGCTGCATGTCTCTGGGCTTTTTGAAGACCTTGTCTACCTAAATTTCCTTATCTTTCTATAGATTCATATCCATCTGCTGTACCTAAGATGTATATTCTTGTGATAAAAGTAGATTAGCAGTTGGCATGACTATGATTTAATCTACTAACATTTAATTTGTATAACTTATTTCTCCTAAACAGCTTGCTATAGCACTTTCAAAGCATTGGAAGTAAACCTTGTATTATAATTGAGTTATATGGTTACACTAGCCACTGGGCAAAAGGTTCTAATTTCTACCACAGAGAGAATTCTGCCTAAAAAGGGGGAAAGCTTGGATGCAGGCAGAGTTGACAGCCAACTCTGCCAAAACAGGGTAAGCAAGTCCTCAATATTCCCTGCCTCACAAATATGTCTGTTAGATATATTGAGCCAGAAGCCTGAAGAAGATGGGTGACTATTGAAGTAGAAAACTGTCTCTGTCATCTTTTCCTTTGAAAAGGTACTAACCTGCACTTCCAAAATACTCAGGTAATCAAGTTTATTCCTTTTCAAGTCTCTGATGGAGTTGAACACCAGGCAGCTTAGTTTTACAATGAATCTTAGTTGTTTAGGGGTTAAGATGTTTATAAGTCTAGATAGGTCTTTTAAGTTGATAATGAGAATATGTGATGGAGATTGATTTACATTCAGAAAGTTAGATGCACCAAGATAGGAAAAATGTCTTCTTCAAGTTTGTCAAATACAAATAGCCAAACACTAAGAATGTAACATTTATTTAATTATTGATTGTGTCATGGTTCTTCTTTCTATAGGTAATCTATTGTATATATGTGTAACAATATAAATGTATACGTAAAAATAAAATTAAAAAAAAGATATTTCCCATCTACCACACAAAAAGCTAGGGCTCCAACAAGGCTCACCTTGTGCATTTGACTTTCTTAGGATGCATAGCCTTGTGTGGTCTGTTTTCTAATGCTTCTAACATTGCTTCTTTGTGACTTGTTTCCAGTTGTAGTTATTTACAGTAGAAATATAAGTCTGATGCCTATCATTCTACCACACACAACTAAGAGATACTTGTATATTTTATTTACATCAAATTTTTGTTTTGTTTTGTTTTGTTTTTGACCATTAATATATTTATTATAAAGTTATCTTAATTAAACCAGCATCAAAAGTGAAAGAGAAACTATATTGCATATGAAGTGAGGGAAAAATTAACATCAGCTTTGTACGACACAATATGGAAGTAACTCATTGGATTTTACATAGGACACATACTCTATGTTCAAATTAGGGCATGAGATGGCTGAGCAGCCCCTTTCAGACTGTACAGCCTTCAGGTGACCTGTAACAAGCTGTCATCCCTAAAGATTGGATTAAAATTCAACAACTCATAAAAGAACACAGATTTGCGTGATAGGCACAAATCAATTTATATTTCCTTTTCTTTTTTTTTAATTAATTTATTCTTGTTATATCTCAATGTTTATCCCATCCTTGTATCCTCCCATTCCCCCCCCTCCCCTTTTTCCCATTATTCCCCTCCCTTATGACTGTTCCGGAGGGGGATTACCTTCCCCTGTATATTCTCATAGGGTATCAAGTCTCTTCTTGGCTACCTGCTGTCCTTCCTCTGAGTGCCACCAGGTCTCCCCCTCCAGGGGACATGGTCAAATGTGAGGCACCAGAGTACGTGAGAAAGTCATATCACACTCTCCACTCAAGTGTGGAAAATATTCTGACCATTGGCTAGATCTGGGAAGGGGTTTAAAGTTTACCTCCTGTATTGTCCTTGGCTGGTGCCTTAGTTTGAGCGGGATAGAGGAGTATCAAATGGCTGAGAAACACTTAAAGAAATGCTCAACCTCCTTAGTTAGTCATCAGGGAAATGCAAATCAAAACAACTCTGAGATTCCATCTTACACCCATCAGAATGGCTAAGATCAAAACTCAAGTGATACCACATGCTGGCGAGGATGTGGGGAGAGAGGAACACTCCTTCATTGCTGGTGGGAATGCAAACTAGTACAGCCACTTTGGAAATCTATCTGGTACTATCTCAGAAAAATGGGAATAGGGCTTCCTCAAGACCCAGCTATTCCACTCCTTGGAATATACCCAGAAGATGCTCCAGCACACAACAAAGAAACTTTGCTCTCAACATGTTCATAGCAGCCTTATTCATAATAGCCAGAACATGGAAACAGCTAAGTGTCCCTCAGTAGAAGAGTGGATAAAGAAAACTGTGGTACATATACACTATGGAATACTACTCAGCTATTAAAAACAAGGAATTCCCAAAATTTGTGGATAAATGGATTGAGCTAGAAATGATCATAATGAGTGAGTTAACCCAGAAGCAGAAAGAATCAAATGGTATATACTCACTTATATCTGCATACTAGCCCAAGGGACATGTCCCACGAAAGCCTTCACTTACCAGGAAACTGGGAGAGAGGGGAAGGCATCCTATTGGGACTCTAAATGAGAGACACATGGGAGAATAGCAAAATAAAAGGATCCAGAGGTCCTAGAAATCTACAAGTAGAACCATATGATAGGCAGATTGGGCCCAGGGGTCCCGCTCAAACTAAGGCACAGCCAAGGACAATACAGGAGGGTAAACTTTAAACCCTTCCAGATCTAGCCAATGGTCAGAATATTCTCCACAGTGGAGTGGAGAGTGGGATATGACTTTCTCACGTACTCTGGTGCCTCACATTTGACCATGTCCCCTGGAGGGGAGACCTGGTGGCACTCAGAGGAAGGACAGCTGGTAGCCAAGAAGAGACTTGATACCCTATGAGAATATACAGGGGGAGGTAATCCCCCTCAGAACAGTCATAGGGGAAGGGAATAATGGAAAATGGGGGGGGGGAGGAATGGGAGGATACAAGGTATGGTTAAACATTGAGATGTAACAAGAATAAATTAATAAAAAAAAAAAAGAAGAAGAAACTGTGGTACATATACACTATGGAATACTATTCAGCCTATTAAAACAAGGAATTCCCGAAATTTGTGGATAAATGGATTGAGCTAGAAATGATCATAATGAGTGAGTTAACCCAGAAGCAGAAAGACTCAAATGGTATATACTCACTTATATCTGCATACTAGCCCAAGGGACATGTCCCACGAAAGCCTTCACTTACCAGGAAACTGGGACAGAGGGGAGGGCATCCTATTGGGACTCTAGATGAGAGACGCATGGGAGAATAGCAAAATAAAAGGATACAGAGGGTCCTAGAAATTTACATCAAATTTTATACTAGAATAAACCAAACTCTATTTATTTACAACATAGCCCAAATAATAAACCTAGTACCAAACTGTCAACATATCATGCTTACTTTTAAATTTTACTTGATTTTTAAATTAACAGAAGAGTATTTATATGACAAAGTTATATTCCTTAATTCAAAGAGGAAGCTGAATTGACAATGGATGTATGGATACACCCATTATATATATGTATGTATATATGTATATACATTTTATATATATATATACACATATGATAGGGAGATAGATACACGCATTATATATATCATATATAATATATTATATAATATATGAGACATATACACCTACACATATGGTATATATATGTATGCATTGTGATATATATATATATATATATATATATATATATATATAAAGCACAGAGAGATAAATAGTAACCTTGCCATAAGAGTACCATATTTATAATTATAAACACCTTTAATGTTCCATGTGGGCCTTTCTATTTTCCCTAACAACAGCAACTTGCTTTTTCAAATACTCAAAGGACACTAGTAGAGAGGTAATTAAATAGTGTGTCATCAGTCTCATTGATTCCACAATACAATGAGACAACATACCCTTGATAATACCCTGCAGCTTTTACAAAATAAAAATATTTTTAAGACATGGACAGATAAGAAACAGTAGCACATATCTATGAGGCCTTCATTAGTGGCACTTTTCAGCCCCTGGTATTTCCAAATTCAGTTTGATCTTGTGTTCCAGATGAATTTGACACCTGAGCAGCAGATCACAGTAAGACTTTGGATGGGGTGAAGGTAAAACAAAAGTTGTAGTTGGAAAATCTTGATTCTAAGTAGAATAAATGTCTTTCAGTACTTAAATTTGCTTTTCATTATAGCAGTTTAGTAAATCACCTTGACCCTTTTCTTTTTCATAAGAGATAAAAAAAAAAAAAAAAAAAAAAGACATAATGCCTGAGAAGTGGCTCTATTTGAAAGGACATACGTATCTTCTTGAAGTAGGTTTCCCACACTCCCATTCCTGGCTATGGTTTAAGGTGTAGGCATTTCTTATTCTTGATAGATGAAGGGACAGAAAGCAAACTAGCCTGAATACAGAACACGTCCCTAATTTAAAAAAAAAAAAAAAAAAAAAAAAAAAAAAAAAAAAAAAAAAAAAAAAAAAACTGATCATTCTCTCCTGAGATTCTGTAAGCATCTCCTTCTAGGATTGCGATAGATAATTGGACTGTTGTAGAGCCTGTGTTTTCTTCAGAATCCCTCAGTTTCAGCTACTTGTCCAGCAGCACTTACTTTTACAAAACTGAAAGACATAGAGCTAGCCCCTTGTTTGCCATTCTCCCTGGCTCAGGTATATTAGGTCTAACGGCTGGAACAGGTCACATGACCAGTTCTCAGCAGCTACGAGATGCAGTGCAGTCAAGATAGTAGAGTAAGTACTAAACTGTTCTGCACCTCTCCCTACCATACCACTCTGGGTCCTTTCTTTTATTCCGTGGTCACTAGTCTTTCAGCATTGTTTCATCACATTACAGCCTTTTCCTTATACGGTGATAGTGACCATTGTTGTAAGTGTGTGTGTGCCTGTGAGCACTAAGAAGTTATTGTTAACTATGTTTTCTTCATGCAGTTGTTAAGAAAAGCACAGGTATGATTTGTGCTCCCGGTGGCTATTTTTACTTGAAAGAACTTTTAATTTCCTAACAATCTTCAGGGTTATTCACTTTGCCACTTTTAAGGTACAGTAATGAGCAGATTAAATATAATTAAACACATTGCATTGTTTAACAATTTCAATTGATCTTCCATACTCTAAATATTGAACCTGGGTAATAGAAACAAAGGCAGGAACAAGAGAAATATGTCATCTGTCCTCACAGCTTATTTACAAATAGAGGTAATGCACACATGAACCACTGGTCACAATATACTAAGACAAGTCAGTGACAGAAGAGAGCTCTCCTAATATTCTCCTAATATAATGCTCGAGTGTAGGGAGAGAAAAATGATGTTAGCTCTTTTTCCTTCCTATAGCTGTAAACAGCTAAGATAATGGCGATCCACATCACCCAGTTCTTATATGTTTAGAAACAGTATTAGCATTCAGATGTAATGTTTCTCATCTCCTACGACTGCTTGTGCAAGTCACGCCAGATAAAGGCAAGCAGGTCTTGCTTAGTGTAAGATGTTTTTACCTCAGAGGATTAGTGATTTTCTGACTGCAGTAGGAGGTGACTGGTGGTTAATTCTGAGTGAGCCTAAGTATGTTATTAAGAGTATTAGAGGAAGACGAAAACCAATACTTTCCCAATATATTTGGTTTAGCCATTAGAAATAGAAACCCATAACTCCATTTATGATATATGGTCTTATTGAACCAATTGAAAATATATTCATCACTATACTTGGGGTAAGACATTTGAGCTGAATACAGTACCTCAGGAATAGAATTCAAGACCATCCTTTATGAAACAATTGTTTAAATCTATAGCCACTGATAATAGAAATAAACCACGTTTATTTTGAAGTGATTCTTTATTCTGCATTCTGTATTTGCATAGTATCTTGTCATCAAGCATACAGAGCTCACAGACACTATTTTGTCATTGTCATCATCATTGTTGTTATGTTATGAGACAGGCTCCCTCTGTGTATCCCTGGCTATCTTAGAACGCTCTTTGTAATCCAGGCTGGCCTTAAACTCACAGAGCTGTCTGTCTCTGCCTCAGTGCTGGTATTAAGGTCTTGCACCACCACACCTTGATCATAGATATTAATTCACCTTTCCAATATTCTCACCAGACAGGAGAATGATACTGTTTCTTTATATGTATCTACATATGTCAGTCTGTATATACATTCAATTTCACAAATATTAAGGAAGACTAGGCACTATTTAAGCCATAACATACAGTTAATCATTTAAAAGACATCTTAGTTTCACCTCATATATGAGTGCTTTGATAAATCAATTAAATTAATTTCAAAGTCAACATCAGCCAGAATATTGTGCTGGAAAATAAAGAAAATGTTCATTCTTTATAGATTGAATTTATTTTAACTATATGCACATGTGCTGATGATTGTAGATTTGTGTATGAGTGCAAGTGCCCACAGAGGCCAGAGGAGTTAGATCTCCCTATAGCTGAAGCTATGAAAGAGAGCTGCTATTTGTGGGTGCTGCAAACAAAACCTAGGTCCTCCACAAAAGCATTGCACACTGAGCCACCGGGCCATCTCTCAAGCTCCCTTTTTGTTAAGACATTATTTTTAATTTCGATATGTTTATGCATGTATATATGTGTGGGTATGTCAGTACTTGCCAAGGGCAGACTAGAATGTCATGTCCTTTGGTGATTGCAAACTGCCTGATCAGGATGCTGGGAACTGAACTCTGGTCCTCTATAGGAGTAGTATATATTTTTGAACTTCTGAGTCATTTATCCAGCCAAGAATAATTGTTTTGAAAAGAGATTAATATATTTCAAAACTATGTAGTTTCGACTATAATAACAAAACAATAAAAATTTTAGTGCTTCTGAAATGCACCTAACATATTAAGACATTTTTATTTATATGCAATTTGGGTATGCTAATATCATATCCTTGTATCCTTTACTCATCCTTCCAATTTTTCATGTTTTCAGTCATCTGTACAACCACCCATCTATGCATTTGTCTATTTGCCAACTACTTAAAATCAACAATTATAATAACAAAAGTTTAAAAGCAAAGCAAAACTCATTTTGTTTGAAGGAAAACCTCATTGATAAACTAGTATCTAATCAATTCAACATATATATATTAGGAAAAGTCTGGGCCACCGAATAGCAGTAGGAAAGAATATACTCAGGAAAGGATAGATGCAAAAATATAAATCAACATAGTCACATACAGCTACTTTAAATATTTATGTATAATATAATCAAGATTTGGAGCAGGAAGCAGAGAAACAAGAAATAAGGTTGTATAATTAGATAGGATAGACCTTTAAACCCTTCGAATGGAGAATAAATAATGCAGAAATTATTTCACTGTAGTGATGACCCAAAACAGTTGGACAATAAAGCAGTCAGACATACATAACTGAAAATCTACTCCAGGAAAATGTAAATATTATATTCTTACAAAACACTGATTATATGTACATGCAAGACAGACATCTTCCATAGGTAAAAGATTTGTACTTTTTTGTGTTGATGGGATAGTTGCAGAATCAAGTCAAATATCAAGCAGTGGTGTAGTTTGTTTTCTGATGCTATGATAAACACCATGAGCAGAAGAAGTTTAAAAGTAAACGGTTTTATTTCCACTTATACTCCAGGTAATAGTCAATCACTAAGGGAAGTTGGGGCAGGAACTCTAGCAAGAAACTAAAGTGGAAAGCACTGAAGGATGTACTGGCTTTCTCACTGGCTCATGATCACCTAGCTTTGCTCACACAGCGAACACCGCCTAGTTAGCGATAGTGCCACCCACAGTGGTCTGGGAACTCACACTTCAATCATCAGTCAAGGCAATTCCTCACAGACATGGGTACAGTCAAATCTGATTGACGCTGTTCCGAACTCGCCACCACCCCTGACTGCCCTCCTTCCCTCCCTCCCCCCACCCCCCGACTTCCCAGGTGACTCTAGGTTGTGACAAGTTGACAATAAAAACTAGCTAGTTTAAAAAGGCTTATATCTCTATTCTAAGATTGTTACATGTGTAAAGCCATTAAATCCTCATGAATGGAGAGACTACCTACCTCACTGCACAGAGAAACACAAGCACAGCTTCCTTGCTGCTATTGCCCCAAGTGCTGTGAAGATGATACCCCTAAATCTGCATTGAACATATGAAATAAAACTCAATTAGTGAACTAAAATTTAAATCAATGTATATTTAATGCTTATTAAGTACCTTGAGGAAGCCATAAAGTGTAATGAGACATTGTGCCTACTTGCTTTGTCCCCTGCCTGGGTCTTCCTTAAAGGTATAGCGTCCCTGTCAGTCATGATCTTCTACAGTAACAGCATTCCTACTACTCACCAACTGCTGCTTCCACCATCAAAGCTTGAGTGCAAGTCCTACTTGCACTTTTATTCCCAGATAGAACATGGTTGGTAACGCACTGTGTAGTCAGTCACTCAGTGCTCATAGTATGTACAAATCACCACATGAGTGTGATCACCACCCTAAAGACTTGATAGTCTTTTCTCAGGGGGAAGACTGGCCCAACATGTAAACAACATACCACTGTACCAAATATTTAACTCCAAAAATACCAAGATAATAACTCACTACAGAAACTGAGGCGATGACTGGAAGAGGCATGCTCCATATTCAGTCAGGGCAAATCTTTTGTCATTGATAAAGGATGCAAACGATGCTAAGTTGGCAATTCTTAGTTAACTGGAAAAGTGAGTAGTCTTATAGTTTATTGCATAGATAGAGGTCAAATAAAAATGAAAGATTTCAAAGTAGAGAAATGTAATGGCATGATCTCTATACTAGTCATCCCTTGGACTTTTAAGTTTTTTTATTGTTGTTTGTATTCCCTTTAGCAATATAATATTTTAAAACTAGTATTTGATTTGTTGGTGTTTGAAATGAAATATTAGTATGTATATGGTTTGGCCTAGAATTTACAACTGTTTTTCATTAGCCTTCCTTGTTCTGGGATTACAGGTTATATACTCTGATGCCATTATCAAAACCACTATTTTAAATAGAAATTAGAAATTTGAGACAGTTTGGAGCCTATTCACAGTTCGACCTCCTGAGCACCACGGCTACCATTCTGAACTGCATAGGGAGTACCTTGGCTTTATACATTTATAAATGTATACGTATGTGTGCATATTTGTGTCTATGGACAGAAATTAATTTTATATAACTGTACATCCATATGTCAGTATACATAGAAACACAAATATAAATAACTTTTTACAAAATGTTGTTAGATCTACACATACTGTGAGGAAAAGTATATTGTATAGATATAGTGTTATTAACTTATAAAACTCTATTATGGCAGTGGTGCAGGGCTGTGGGGTTCGAAATATGAGGTCCTCAAAGCATTCTGAGGAGGATGGTGTTCCAGAGCTACACAAAAATGTTCACCCCTGAGAACGGCCTGATTGGGAGGAAACACTTAGCCCAATATATTAGAAATACCCAAGCCGAGATCATCCAAGATGGCGTTGATTGCATACTGTGTCTTATCAGTGGAACATCAGTGACTGCACAGCCACCAAAGGACCATACTAAGAGCTCCAAAACACAGTACTGGAGATTCTCAGGGAAAAGGAAATCCTGTCATGTGGATTGTCCATGCCCTCCCTCCACGTACCTCCTCTTACAGGCTTGGGGCCATGCTCAGTGCCAGAGATGGATCGTGCAGAGGTGGATACTAGTGGCAACACCAAGGCAGGGGCCCATGGCAGATGGAACATGTAATGGAACCAGAGACTCAGGAGGCTCGAATCAACAGAGCTACAAGTTCCCCAGGACAAGAAGCTGAGCTGGGCCAACATCAGTGGTTTCTGCAAGCAACTCAACAAAGACGTTGAGGGGCCTCCACTTGCCACCAGCTCGATGGCCCACAAGACCCAGTAGGCACAGGAGTAAGAGGCCATCCAGGCCTTGATGGTTAACAACAATCTGGCGAATTGAAAGGGAGCAGGAGAGCTGACCCTGAGGACACAAGAACAGTAGAGCTGGCCATGAGGACATAAGAACAGGAGAGGTGGCCCTGAGGACTCAGGAGCAGGTGAGCCAGGCCTGGGGACATGAGAGCCAGAGAGCTGGCATTGTTCTGAGAACACAGGAACTGGAGAGCTGGCCCTGCCCTGATGACACAGGAGCTGGAGAGCAGGCCCTGCCCTGAGGACATGGGAGCAGGAGAACTGTCCCTGCCCTGATGACACGGGAGGGGGAGAACGGGCCCTGCCATGATGAGTAGGAGGGGAGAACTGGCCCTGCTCTCAGGACAAGGAAGCAGGTCCTGATTCAGGGCTCTGAGTCAACCTCACCCCAACATCTACCCCGTGTATGACCTGCCGGAACACATGAAGGGGCCGGACCTACAGATTCAAAGATTAAGAATCTCCTTGACACACAGCAACAATGGCATATCTGACAGCAGTCCCAGTGAGGACTGGGTAACGGTAGTATAGGCCTCAAACTAGACCCATGACTCATAACAATGAACATTTGTAAGTAAACATATGTGGACAAAAGGCTACAGCTTCTGTGACATGATTCTTTGTTTGTCTGCTTGTTTAATTTTACTGGGGGGAGGAGAGGGATTTTGGTGTATGATGTATAAATCATAGATATTCAATAAAAGTAAAAAGAAAAAAAAACAGTCATTACCCACAGTCCTATGCTGCAGCTGTAAACAGGCCCTCACACTGCCAGCCATATAAAAGCAGGACATTCATCATAAGCTACGGTGTACAACATATAATAAAGGTCCATACTACTGGGTAAATAAATAAATAAATAAATCTCTATTATATTTATATAAGTTTTGGAACACTTCTTTCCACCCAATATTATATCACTAAAGTTGTTCAACATTATTGCTTGAAGCTGTAGCCTTATCACTTAAAGAGTACTATTAAATATTCCATTGCAGGTGTATAACAAAATCTATTCTTTGTAAATGGACATCTAAATTATTTCCAGACTTTTTACTATGTTGAACATTCTGTGACTGTTTGTTCATTCCCTATACAAAGCATATCAGGAGTGTCTCTAATAATATGCCTAGGATTAGAAATAGAAGGCTCCAAGGATATGCAAATATTCCTCATAAAAGACATTAACAAACAAATCCTAAAATCATTTCACACTTCTACCAACATTATAAGGAACCGTGCTGCCTCACCAGCTGTCCACTTGTTATAATCCGTCTTTTCATTTTTTATTCTAATAAATGACTTTAAAATACTAATGATCCCCAGTTTTTCTTTCCGCTAGTGCTGATAATTAAACCTAAGCATTCGGTGCCACTCAGAGTAAGCAAGTAACTGTACTCAGAGTAGGTAAGTAACTGCCAGGAACCAACATTCATATACCTCTTCGTCTTGATCTGATTTTCCTCAATTACTAACTAAGTGTTTTTCATATATTTACTGCTCGATAGAATCCCCTCCCACCCCCCACCCCCGTGAACATCCTAATTATTTCCTTTCAGGTCATTCAGCATTTATTCATGTGTGTGTGTACTATATATTTATAAATATCATAAACTTACTGTATATACATTATGGACTTTAAATATAAAATAGTTTTTATTTTCTTAAAACAATTTAATGAATATAATACACAGACCTAAAGTAACTAAATAACAAGGAGGACCCTAGGGAGAATGTTTAATCCTCATTCAGAAGAACAAATAGAATAGACACTGGAAGCAGTTGAAGAGAAGGAACAAGGGAGCCTACCATAAGGGTCCTCTGAAAGACTCCACCCAACAGGGGATCTAAGCAGATTCTGAGACACACAGCCAAACTTCAGAGTGGAGTGCAAGGAGCCTTATGGAAGAGCTGGGAAATAGAAAGCCCCGGAGGGGTCAATAGCTCCACAAGGAGACCAATGGAGCTAACAAAAATGGGTAAACAGGAGTGCTGCAAAGACTGATGCACCAACCAATGACCATGCACGGTGACGGCCTATATCCTCTGCTCAGATGTAGTCCATAGGCAGAACAGTCTCCTTATGGGGCCCATAATATGGGGAGTAGGGACTACTTATGACATGGACTCTGGCCACATGTCAACCACTTTTCTCTGGTGGGGTAGCCTTGTCAGGCCACAGAGGAAGAGGTTGCAGGCAGTCCAGATGAGACTTGATAGGCTGAGGTCAGGTGTAGGGGAGAAGGGCTCCCCATTCTGAGGATTAGGTGAGGGAGAGAGGGGGTAAGAGGGAGGAATAGCGGGACTGGGAGGCAGCAAGGGAAAGAGCTACAATTGGGAAGTAAAGTGAACAATTTTTTAACAAATTGGAACAAAAAAATTATTATGATTTAAAATCAAATTTATCACCATTTGCTTATGGTTAGTTGTTGCTGTTAATTCCTTACCTTAGTAAATGATAGAATAGCATTCAAATATATTTTCTCTTGTCTTTGGAGACTTTCTTTTGATATTTAAATACCTTATTTATCTCTGGTTGATTTTTTACGCTTGGAGAAGATGAAGATAGAACATCATTTTTCAATGTTTTTTTAAATTTGTTAGATAGCTCCTCTCTATCAATCTGTCTTAAGCAACTTTCACATATGGAAGTTTCACACATCTGAGTCTACTTTTGGGTTATCTTTCTGACATAATAATGTTTCTACCAATGTAACAAAATACCCATGGCTAAGGCAATTTACAAAAGATAGCATTTGACTGGGCTTACTGTTTCGGAGGGTTAGAGTCCCTGACGGCGAAGCAAAGCCATGCTGGTTAGACAACTCACATCTTGATCCACAGGTAGGAGGTAGAAGTAGAGCACACTGGGAATATGGCACACCACCAGTGACACATCACCAGTGACACACCACCAGTGACATACTACCAGTGACACGCCTGCTCCAAAAACGCCACGCTTCCTAATGCTTCCAGAACGGTTCCGTCAGTTAGGGACCAAGTATTCAAACATGAGGCTACAGGGGCTATTCTCACTCAGATCACAACACTTTCACAGCTGGTCTATTTATAAATACCAAAAGAAGTAGCATATTGTTTTGGTTAATGTAACTTTCTCAAAATGTTTCATGCCCATTAGTGTTACCCCTCTTTATTCCACTTTATAGCATTTTGACCACTCCTGACATTGATGTTTTATTACACTTGAGGTTATCAAATTTCAAAAAATAAAATCTATTGAGATGTTTTTAAATGCCATTGTATATACAAATAAACTAGGGAAGAATTTGATATTTAGTTATATTATATTTGTGTCTTAATGCTTTTTAAAGATTTAAAATTTTATTAATATGCTTAAACATTTAGATTCATTACTGGATAGTTAGATTTTAAATTTTATAAGTATGACCTATTAACCAGATTTTTTTCTTGTTATTTGTTATTAGTGTTTACAGATGAATTTTATTTTTCTCTGTTTATAGATTTCTAGGTTTAGATTATAGATTAATAAACACACAGACCATCTACCAAAATTTAGATCCTCAACTTCTTTTTAATATTTTTTTACCATTAACTAGAACTAACATATTACTACACATACACACACGCACACACGTATGTAGATACATGTACATATATACTAATATATCACCAATCAGAACTAGATGTTATGGTCATCTCTGTCTCATCTTGATGGGAAATAGCAGTATAGATTTCTGAATTCTAATTTTGAACTGAATTTTAATATGTCTATTTAATGGTACTTATATCTATGTATGTGTATGTATAATTGGACCTCATCAGACCTATTACTTATATTTCTTTTTGTGCTTTTGTATGATTTGGTTAGGCATAAATTCATAAGATCATTGCTAATACAGCACCAGCTTGTCAAATCTGAGGTATATGACTCCGCCAGTCTTAGGTATTGCCATTACTTTCAAGGATGGAAACAATCAGGAGGCAAAAATCAATAAGAGATCTACACCATCTCATGCGGCTCTGCGCATGCTGCCTGTCAAACGATAAATGGACTATCGAGGATTCTGTTGTTAAAACATCTGTTTGTAAAACAGTTATCTCACCTGACATTTCTTAATGAACCTTTTCTCTTTAATCCACAAAATATAAGTTTGTTTAGTGTAAATAATCCTAACCCAAATATAACCATTAAGAATTCCTTTCTTAGCAAACACTGTCAGTCTATCAGTCAGATAGTTACCCCCATAATTGACTATTTGAATAAGCTGCCCGAGTGTCTCAAAGAGCATGCCACCTACAGCAAGAGAAGCAGACTGAGAGTCGGTGTCTTAACTTTTTCTTCAACCCTGACTTTTTTGTTGAGAAATTGAAAACCCTCTTTTGTTTCTTGTTTTTCATTTCTTGTTTGTAGTGGCTGTTAAGAGATTTGATGTCAGTCTGACTCTTAGTCTTGTCTCTGCGACCAGGGGTTGGTTTTTTTTGTTTGTTTGTTTGTTTGTTTTTTTCACTTCAAACTCTTGGTAAAATCATTTTTTCCTTTTTACTACCTTTTACTTCCATTTATTTCTCTCTGTGTCTTTCTCGTGTGTGTGTGTGTGTGTGTGTGTGTGTGTGTGTGTGTGGTTGGTGTGTGTGGTATGTGTGTGTATTTGTGTGTGCATGTGCCAAGGCTGATATCTAAAGATGAGAAGATTAATTCTACAATACATTCTCACCTTCCTCCATTGGATCAAATCAACTATCAGGCTTACCAGGAATCTCCTTTATCCACTGAGTCATCTCACTGGCCGTTTCATTAATATTATTAATTTTCTATGATGTGCCTTTCTGTGAATCTTTATTTTTCAATCTGATAATTTGTACCCACTATTCCTAGTTTAATTAGCTTTTGTTATTTTTTCCTGTGAAGGCTACCTCTATAATTTTCTTTAAAAGTCATTGCACAAGAGAGAGTGGAAAGAGTGTAAGAGCCAGAGGTGGTGAATGCGCACAAGGAAACACTGGCTTCTTGACACAGCAGGACAGCTGAACATATGAACCACAGCAGTTATGACAGAGTGCACAAGACCTGTCTAAGTCCAAGCCAATCTGAATCTCTGCATGGGGAGGGGAGATGAGTGTACAGTTTCACCCCTAGCCAAGGAGCTATTAGCAGTTGATAGCTTCTGAGAGAGGGAGAGACAGTTTTCTTTAAGAGTGTAGTCCCTGGTAAGTCAACCATGATGTCTCAGAGGAAGACTATCTAGCTACTATTTGGTCATCACAAATTTGTTTTGATGGGGGAAGGAGACAATGTTAGGTGGGTAGGGAAGGGGGACAGATTTGGAAATGGTTGGGAGAAGGGTGAGTATGATCAAAATATGTTATACAAAAAAAAATCTCAATGAAATGTTTTTTTAAATAATAATAATAATAAATTAAGCACCTCTACAGGTTTTAAATTTCTGAAACTCGTTTTTTAAATTTTACTTCCCATGTGTGTAACATTTTAAAATTACTCTGTGTGTGTGTGTGTGTGTGTGTGTGTGTGTTGTGTATGTAGATGATGGGACAACTTGGTTCACTCCTTCCACCATCTAAGCCCCAGGGATGAAACTCAGGATTAGCAGCTGGAGGCTTTATTTGCCATCTAGGCAGCCTTCATCTCATTGACATATGCACATATGCAAATTTTTGGCATCCCTGCTTCCTCCTGGAAGAATTTTGCTATCTTCAGTGACCTAACTTGTTTTTCTAAGATGTATTCATTCTATTACTAACCCTACTGGTTGGGTTCATTTTAAATATTTACTTGTAATGTCAAATAATTGGCTCTTTATATAGTAGTCTCCATTTCTTGTAACGCTAATATTTTGCCTTAATTTTGTTATGTTTTTAGGGTTACCTGAAATTCGCTTCCATCTATCACCCATGACATACATGGTATCTCTAATCTTTATTTGTGCTTTTTCTCTCCTATTATTTTGAAGTGATTACTCTGTTAAATCTCCTATGTCATTATCTTGGCCTTTGAGCCTATGCTTCTGCTGCTGCTGCTCTGGGTATCTAGAAACCATCCAAGGCCCATCAAGATGTAGGTACCAGAAGTCTGTGCATGGTATAGATATCAATTCCCATGGTAACCAGTCAGGCCTTGTGTATCATTTGCAGATTTCTATCTGCAAAGGCAAAGATAATTTAAGGAGAAGACTCAAACTATTTTCTTTCTCTGAATTGGCTTCTCACAGCCTCCCTGTTGGTGCGTAGCTCAAGCTGCCAACAGTTCAGACAACCCTCTGTCTACCCATGGATATTTTAAATTATTTATATCCTTTTACATTTTCACCCAACACTGGCTTTGAGAGAGAAAGCTGCCTGTGTTTACACTGATTTTTGGAAGGGCTAGAATTTACTTGCATGAGTTTTTCATTCTGACTAGCTAAAGAGCATCTAAAATTCAAATGTTCTATTTCACTCAATTTTACATCCCAAGATCTTTATAATATCTGACATGTAGCTGACAATCTCTATATACTTCTGTGCTGAATGAATAACTTCTTTATGCAAAGTTTGAAATGTTTCATTAAAATATTTTACCATGATCACAAGTCACTACACTGTCTTTCCCTCTAAACGCCATGTAGCAGAAGGTATTACCCACATACTCGTCTTACTTGAAGGCCAAAGAAGAAAGAGCCACATACCCAAAACAGATAAAGAAATATTAACAGAGGTAATTTTTTAAAACACTTTTCTTATTTTTTAAAACTCAGGGCCATGTATTTCCAAAGAAAGGTAATTTTTAAAAACACTTTTCTTATTTTTTAAAACTCAGGGCCATGTATTTCCAAAGAAAATTGCGATAATTTCAAAATCTTGAAAAACACAAAACACTACAAACTCTCAGGTTTTCCAAGAGAAAACACAAATGTGGAAGACAGGAGTCCGGAAACACCCTGATCTAACTCACATTCTGCTGTTAATTGCCTTCCTGACAGGGAATAATTCATTAAATATCTCTATTTTGCTTAATTATAAAATGAGATAATGAGGCCAAATAAGATGTAAGGGAAACTGGGATGGGATCTCAGATCTTCCACTTTCTCATTAACATACTTATGTCATGTCTCAATGCTCTCACAGCTTTTGCGTCCTTATCTTGTTACTAGAGCTTTTATTGCGTTCATTGGGGTGCTCTGAGAAATCAGTAGACTGATACTCATCAGCTGCATCCCCAGTGTTCCAAAATACTGCTGTCTTTTCCCTCTTCCAGCCTTCAATACTTATGAATCCAGATGGTTTATTGAAAGCTAATCCAACATGCATCTGATCTCTCTTCTAAAATGGCTACCTACCAAAGTTTCCGCACTGTATTAGTTCTCCTAGCAACTAAAAATTCCCTTTTGATGTTAACAATTACTCATAAATTATTCAGATGTCAATTAAATATACTTCTGTGTTTCTGAGTGCTAAATATTTAGTTATCATTGGCTAGTGATGGGACAATATGCAAGGAAAGGAAATAAAGTGGTATACATAGGTGATTTATATTTAAACATTAGCAACTTCTCCAGGGAAATCTTCAGCCACAATGACACTCCAAGAAAGCTCTTATGCATTGGGCAACAATATGGGAATCAACTTCTTTAGCCTAAAAATGTATGCTTCATTGCTTTTAGCTTTAAAATGAAGGAGTAAGACACAATGAGATGGTCTAATATTTTTTCACAAGGACCAGAAGACAAATACTAATCATAATTAGAGTGCTATGGGTGTCCTTGATAGAGGCAACCAAAATAAATGTTTATCAATTAGTAGAATGGAATGTCTAGTGTTGTGATAAACAGCTAATTTCCACTAAATATTTGTATATTCCAATGATGAGCAGCAACTGCAAGAGATCTCTGCCAAATAATTTATATAACAGAGCTCTCTAATAAGTTATATGGACCAATAGTTTCTATGAAATTAAACACTCATTAAAACACTCATGGTAGTTGTATTGCTTTAGAATAAGAGACATGAAATGTTCCTAGTGTTTCAAATGTCACTCAGAACAGTGACATATTCTATCACAATGGAACTTTAATAAAAAGATATACTTCAGGAATCTATCCATTCACTCAGTTTACCTTGAAAAGTGGTAATACTGCCCTGTATTCAAAGCTATATGGAATTGCGCCTCAAAATTTTTTAATTCATTTTAAAAGTAAACTGATAAATTCTGTATTCATTCACTTTTGTGAAGTATCAGAACTCTACATTAAGAATAAGATTCAAATTTCCAGAGATAAAAAATGGAGAATGAAGAAAAATATTAACTGATTTCCAATGTTCCATATTATTTTATAACAGTAATCTGGCTAGATGTTTACATCTATATTTTTAACACCTCTCTAGATGAACAATGGACATTACAAACTCATCCTGTAGAAACTTCAATGCCAGAACTTTCCCATCTCCAAACTTGTTCTGCTTGTAGCATCTTTCATTATTAACTGGTGTCCACATCTCCTTTCCTACTCACCATGAAAAGCCCAAGGGCATTCGAGCCTTCCCACTTTTCTATTACAGAGCTAAGGCTGCTCAGTTTTCCACCTTCAAAAATACTAAGGATCCCAACACTTCTCCGCACTCTTATTTACTACTGTCTTGCTCAAAACCACTACCACTTCTGACATGGATTCTGCAGTGGACTCTATTCTATTTGTTTTTATTATTTGCCTCTAAGAACTCTTCTCACAGCAGGTCATGCCAATGTTCTGTGCAATTCCCTGTGACAAATACAACTTCCACTCTGAACAAAGGCCAAGCTTATTAAATCACCAACCAAATGGCCTAGCCCTCTGTTCTTTCTCTAATGTCACTTTCTACATGAAGCACCATCCTGTTCATCGATTCTACTCCAGTCCCACTGTCCTCTGAGAATTTACAAAACACATAAACCACAAACATAGGACATTTAGAATAGCTATTCTCTGAATACCCAGGCAAATAATTCATACCTACTTTAAGCCTGTTCAATTTTCCCATTCTTTAGAATATCCACTGAAACTATCACACTTAAAACAGCTGTCCTTTGCCACTTCAATCTCTATCACTCTTAGGTTCCTTTGTATTTCCATATCAATTATTTTCTCATATACTATGAATTTTTTAGTCATTGACTATTTCATTGTATATTACTCCATCATCGCTCTTCTCTGCTATAATATGAACTCAAAATGGCAGTAGTCTTTATCTGTTTTGCTAGTAGATGAAACTTAAATGCCTATAATAAGATGACAAATATTTTTTAAAAATTACAAACAACATAACAAAGAGACAAATTCCAGCATTAGTTCCTAAAAAAAAAAAAAACCTAATAAGCTACATATACATTTTAAGATTACTACACAGATAAATTTATATCAGGTTAGTGTTGATGATGCTAAAAGATGATATAGTAAAATGGTATTTTAATAAAGTCATCATATAAACATTTCATTTTGAATAATTGCCCAAGCAAGACTAAACAATAACAATACTAGTTGACATGACTGCACTCCTAGATGAAAATCTACAGAAAATTAACGAGTTCTGAGAATAATGAGTAAGTCTTCCTCAGAGAGATGGCTTCAAATTAGTTATCCAACATCAAATGATCAGCCATAAAACATGTGCATACAAACAGCACGTGTGTGTGTGTGTGTGTGTGTGTGTGTGTGTGTGTGTGTGTGTGTGTGTGTAAAAATAATGAAAAAGAGAGCATGAATTTGAGAAGTAGTGTGGAGTCAAGGGAACACAGGAAGAGGGTGGGGTGGTATAAATACAGTGCTTGTACTTGAAATTCTCAAAGAATGAAAGGAGGGAATGGGGGGAGAGGTACATGAAAGTGGAACAGGGAGGAAAGGCAGGGGCTGGCATTGTCCTCTCTAAAGTGAGCTCTAAAAGTGTATTTTAAATACAGTACCTATGGAAAAATTACAACATAATTACAATGAATTCTCACATAGTTTTCATATAGGTCCATTAACTGTCAACATTTTATTCTTTCTCTCCTTCTCTCCCTCCTAACACTCATCCCTGTACCATCTCCCAAATAAAACATAAATATGAAAATGATCCAAATACTGAACAAAATAAAGAACACATGGGTCTTTGAGTACAATGAATCTTTATTCTCTATCACTAAATCTCTGATGTATCTTTATGCAGAAGGCTGTCAACACTGGGTAGTAGTCATATAATCACACAATGGCTCATAACTATGCTGTGTTGTACAGTTGTGCTGCTGTAGAATTGTGTGCTTCTGTTTGCATCATTTTATAGCAGTAATAACATGAGTACATCCCATCTAAAGGGAGAGGTGAGGCAACATAATAATTACTAACCTGTGCATCTCGCTAGAAGTATACAGAACTGGGCTTTTAGTATGATTTAAGAGCATCACATTTTTATTGGAGAATCTATTAGTACGGCATTCTTCTAAATATTTGTAAGCTTAAAGACCATCTTCAGATTTTAACATGGCAGTCATGATAAGAGAAAGGTATGCATGATATGGTGATCAAAACTAATGTCCACATCAAATTAAGTTTATTCTATGCTTCTTATATCTCCATTTACAACAATTAAAGTTCTACTGTGGTTATACTTTTCTAAATGTATGTATAAGGTGATTCTGCTCATAATGGATGGAATGTAAGGGGAAATTTTTTCAGCAATATTTACAAAATATTAGAAGAAATAAGTAAATAAACATACCTATTGTTTTTTATATTTAATTTTTAATTTTTTTATTAATTTATTCATATTACATCTCGATTGTTAGCCCTTCCCCTGTTTCCTCCCATTCTTCCCTCCCTCCCACTTCCCCCTTCTTCCCTCCCCTATGTCTGTGATTGAGGGAGACCTCCTCCCCCTGTATATGCTCTTAGAATATCGAGTCTCTTCTTGGTAGCTTGCTATCCTTCCTCTGAGTGCCGCCAGGTCTCCCCATCCAGGGGACGTGGTCAGAAAACAGGCACCAGAGTTTGTGTGAGAGTCAGATCTCAGTCTCCACTCAACAGTGGAGAATATCATGTTCATAGGCTAGGTCTTGGTAGGGGTTCGAAGCTTACTGTCTATATTCTCCTTGGCTGGTGCCTTAGTTTGAGGAGGACCCCAGGACCCAGATCTGCCTGTCATAAAGTTCTTCTTGTAGGTTTCCAGAACCCTGTGGATGTTACTATTTCCCCATTCTTCTATGCTACTCTCGCCTAAAGTCTCAATAGGATGTCCTCCCCTCTGACCCACTTTCTTGGTAAGTAAAGTTTTTCATTGTACGTATCCCTTGGACTAGTGTTTTGATATAAGTGAGTATATACCGTTTGTCTCTTTTTGCTTCTGGGTGAACTCACTCATTACGATAATTTCTAGATCAATCCATTTGTCCACAAATTTCGGGAATTCCTTGTTTTTAATAGCTGAGTAGTATTCTATCGTGTAAATGTACCACAGTTTCTTAGTCCATTCTTCTACTGAGGGACACTTAGGCTGTTTCCATGTTCTGGCTATTATGTATAAAGCAGCTATGAACATGGTTGAGCATACAAACATACCTATTGTTATTCATTTGTAATAAATAAATGTAGCTAAACGATAAGGGCACTGGCTGGAGCCTCCTACATATCTCTGTGTTTGGGCTCTGTGGTTACTTCCTCATACCACACAAGCCCTCCAGTCTCTTTGTACCTCCATTCTCTTTAACGCTCACAACTAAAATCATGTGTTCCTCACCTAATTTTTCCCCTATAACTCCTAACTCTGAACTCTAGATGACAGGGAGGCTTCCCAAAGAAATGCACTATACCAGAAGTTGTTAAGGAAGCTTTTGCTGAATATCCTGAGTGAGAACCTTAATGGACTCACTCATCATCTTTCTAAATCACAGGACTGTGTATTACATTAGATACTTTGGATGGTCCTTCTATTTCAATGTCTCAGCAACTCAGAACCACATTTTCCACTTACTGCTCTGGTCTTCTTCCAAATACAATTGTCTTGACAACATACATCATTTTCTGGAAACTGCCACGCTAAAGAAACTTAGAACTTTATTTATTTCAGCTCCCTGATCTCAGATGTCAACCTTTAATACATTACTGCCAGTGAGCTCCCTCGCCATCCCACCCCAGCAGTGCAAACCAGATAGATGTGCACTCATCATCCATCAGGTCTGTGTAGCACATTTTGCCTTTCCAGGCACTTGCATTCTCAGCATCTGGTTGAGACAACTAAGGCAAGTGCTCTTTGTCATTTTACAGCCAAAGCAACAGAGGGCTCATGTGCCTAGCTAATGACACTACCTCGCTGTTTAGGTCTGAATTCAGTGCCTTCACATCTTCTCCATAAATGCCCTTCCAAAGTATGTAAATATGATTACATTAAAGCTGCAACATGCTTCACTCTTGGTGTAATTCAATACAAAGTTCTCATACGGCAGATATTTTTAAAATTAGAGCCTTTTGCTTAGCTTTAAAAACTTGAGAGGGTTGATGAGATGGCTCAGTGAGTTAAGGCAGATGGGGAAGACAGGGAATGTGGAAAGCTGCAGGTGGAAGCAGAAGTGAGAAAAAGGGGACAGAATTTCCTAGTAAGAGTGCTGAGTGAAAATGCATATTCCATTATAAGCAGGCAGGCGGGAACATAACTTTTAACCTAAATAGGGAAAGATATGAGGAAGTGCTAATATGTGAGGATGTTGAAATCTGATCACAGAATATCACCAGGAATACGCAATGACAGCATCACTGCATACCTTTCTTGGTACCTCACTGGCGAGTCTAAAGATAAAGTCTGGTCAGACTGTTGCTGTGGCAATCACCTTAGGGAACTAACTGGATGAGAAAATAATGTATTTGGGTTCACAGCTTCAGAGGCTACGGTTAATAGGCTCTGGCTATGGGCCTAAGGAAGGCTGAGCACTATGACAGAGTATGTGGTGAAGCAAAGTGGCTCATTCAGGGAGAATGAGGGGAGAAGAAGGAGGATAAAGAGGAAGATAAGGAGGAAGATGAGAAGTATGAAGAAGTGAGGAGGAAGAAGATGAAGAGAATAAGGAGAAAGAGGAGAGGAAAGAAGAGGAAAAGGATATGGAGGAAGAGAAGGAAGAAGAAGGAGAGGAGAAGGAAAGATGACACAAACACAGACTATTATTTGGGGACATGCTTCCTCTAGGGACATAATTCATCTCACTAGTCACTACCTCCTTGAGTTTAAGACACCTCCAAAGATAGTGGCACCAGCTGGGTACCAAGCCTTCATACATGATGGGACATTTCATGCTCAAACCATAGGACACAGGTGCAAGAGAGTCAGGTGTGAAAAATATTTAAATAAGGAATAAGTTTAGGAGATAATTTTCAGACACATAGATTTGTCAATGACAGTGAAGGAAATTTCAGATTGTAAGTTATTCGATGACATTAGATTATTAGGCAGGGAAGATACAATGTAGAGCTAGACACATGCATTTAAAAGTGTAGCCACAGTATTGTCATATTTTCATTAAATGTTGGTATAAACTGTTTGACCAATACCTTAGGTCTGACAGATCTACTTGGGATTATCTTCTTTTCCATTTATTTTTTAGATGTGATATTGTGTTCATTTGTGACCCTACAATGTGATCTGTTACATTTGATGGTCATGTGCCATTATGTTGAAAACTAATATTACAAGTACATATTTTTCAGCTATGATATTATACTAATCTAAATTTCCTAGTATTATAGATGTAGATCAAGGACTTGTGTAAACAGTATTTTCACCTGTTATACTTTTAGCCTATATGAATGTTATTTAATACCTATTGTGGAAACAAAATATGTTTCAAAGCTAAATGCCTTCCTAATACTTAGAGTAGAACAGACCCATAAATCTGTGTTGCTCCATATAACAGTACAGCTTCCTTATGAGTTGTTAGTGTGAAGAAGTAGTAAAAAATGAAACAAGGAACAAAGCATAGAGGTCTGAAAGAACAAAGTAAGGATTGAGAAATAAGGTTAATTACGGACTGATGCCATTTATCAGTTATCTATAGTTGCAATGACTATCACAGTGAGAACACAGCTGATCAAGATTAAATCAGAGGAGAGGAGGGCAGGGATGAAACAAGGAGCCAGATTACTCTAGTAATAGTCTGGGTGAATACACACATCTTCTTATAGCAGGAACCTCTGCCTTACGCAACTGAGAAAATTTTATCTCAGGTTGAATGAGAGAGAATATGGAGACCTACATAAAAGAAAGAGAGCAAAAGAGCAAGAGAGAGAGAGAGAGAGAGTCAGACACGAAGATAGAATCTGTATGAGAATGGTCTCAATTGAAAAAAGCTGAAACTCTGCATTAGGCCATGGATTTTACATTAATAAATGAAGATATATGTTACAACAAAGTGCTAAATAACTGAGATAGAAACTGATACAGGGGTTTAAAAGAGGGGAGAGAATCATGTTTACATGACTAAAAAGAAATGATAAAATTACTAACTAACAGGAAATATGGTCTCCACATACCATTGATGCTTCTAATGTCAAGGAACTCTTAAACCACGTATAATAAATGAGTTTCTTCTCATAGCCCATAATCACCAATCCACCTGCTCAAATATATCAAGTTCACCAAAAGATTAACTATTTATCAGTTTTATTCACTCATTTGTCAGGCATTAACTACCTGTCTGCTGTTATCAGCCACTGCACTAGCTTAATATGCAATATCTTACAATATGCATTTTCATTGTGTTTAGTAAACTATCATGGTAGGATACCTGCTTAAGAATTTGTATTCAATTAACTCACTGGCTTTTTAATAAAATGATGAAGAAATTAATCCTTTAAAAATAATTTATGTATTTCTTTGAGTGTAACATGATTTAAATTATGGCTCAACTTGGGGAAAGGGTCATGCTGACTACACTCTTTTCTAACAAAGGCACTATTGTTCATCAATATTAATATAGTCATTTTTTTCAGTTCATTTTACTCTCACATTTATCTTTAAGATCTTTGAAGATATCAAAGTGTGCATATTGTGCCACTGATTAATAAACTAATCAATGATTATAATTCAACTTAAATAGAGTAATAAAAAGCATAGCTAGTAGGTTTATGAAACTCAAAACCTTAGAACCTCTCTAAGATCAAACCCTTTATGCCCTAGGAAGAGCCTTAAAAATTATTTCAAACAGCCATACCTTTTTCAAGACTAAAAAAATGTGTGTCAATCACAAATGCCTATTGTAGACATTTCTAATCCAACTTCTGTATTCCGGTGTACAGAATGTTGGTGAAACAAACGAGGCACTGTGGAGAGCCAGCAAAAGCATCACAAAGAAGAAAACACATTTAAATTGATCATGTTGGGATATTTATGACATCTGAAGCTACATCTAATAATGACTACACTTTTTATACTCTTCAGGTAAACATGATCTGCTGTGATCCAGCCTCGGGTGAGGGCAGGGCCTCCAGAAGGGTGGACCCAAGAGAAAAAAGGGAGGAGTAAGTCAGGCATAGAGATCAGCAGGAGTCAGAGTGCTTCTTTATTTATACAGAACTCAGGAGGTAGGCACAGATGCGTGTTGTTCCAAAACATAGATCAGATCATTTTTATCCGAGGACATGTGTTTTAACTTCTGCTTGGTCATATGTTTAGTCATCATTGATAAACTGTGACAGAACAGAATTATCTTTTCTAATCATTTTTCTTCATCAACCCCACAATCCAATTTTTAACAGCCTTGTCGTTTCAAGGGTATATATTGCCAAAGGATGACAGCCTGTTCTCAGGCTGGTAGCTCTAGAGGGTTCAAGGGCACTAAACAGAAAGAAACTCTCCAAGCCAGCCTGGGCAAGTTGTCATGTCCCAAGCAGTGTTATCAACTCTTAATAGTCAAGATGCTAATTGTCATTAGGCCCCAGAAAAATCTTCAGACCAAATTTGCTGCAGTTATTATTCAATTTCCACATAATACAATGTTTATGTTTTATGTATTTGTAGAATTTATTTACATGTCTAATCTTGATTTTTTGGTTGTTGTTCCTTGGTCATACAACACCACAATGGCCCAGTATGAGTTCATTTTTACTCAGAAAAGGAGGTCTTAATACTTTATTATTTTATAACTTATCCACACCATTCTTTGTCCATCAGTATAAGGAAGAGGCTTTTAATTTAATCTGCTGCCAATTTTTCTAGGCTACTGAATGTTGTTTAGCTTTTAAAGTTTACTTTGTTTTAAGTTTACCTTGTTATCTTATTCCTGAGTAAGAAACATCCAGGGGCAGATGTGCCAAGAGTACCTTTGAGTCAGAGCCTCATACGGACATCTATGACATAATTATTTGAGCCACAACCTCCAAGCCATAAGGAAGACCTCCAAGTAGGACCAGATAGGGTATCTCCCCTAAAAGCTCTGGGAGAGGCAGTATGATCAGGACACTTCTGAGGAAGCTTAGAAACAGTACTCCTGGGAGAGAGTGTAAATGATTCATAAGAAAATTACAAACAATCCAGCATCCCCAAGTTGTACAAATAATAAAAGCCCCCCAAAGCATGCAACACTTGGAGACCAAGGACAAAAAGTGGGAGACTGCAGCACAGCAATTGCATCACTCTGCTCAGCTTTGCTGGAGATTTGTTGAACAGCAGCACTGGATTTATGACTTTCAATGCTCCCATTAGATATGGCTGTGTCAATGATCTTTATGTCTATTTCTGCCACCAATTACAGCAGATCATGGGGTGGCGTTATGGCATAGGTATGCTCTGTGATTCCTGTAACAGAAAGCGCTATGCAAAAACAGCCTAAGTATGCACTGTCAAATCTTGCTGGAAAATCCTCCCTTCAAACCACATAATATTGCTGGAACTTTCCTTCAGCTTTTCTTAAAATAGTCAAAACTGAAGTTCTCACCTATTTGAATTGTACTCAATAATATATCCCCATACATTACAAATATCCCACACATTTTTCCTATTTTATGGAAATCCAATGATATAGACTGTGTCAGATTTCCTGTTTGTACATCATAAGGCTGTGGCAATGGTAATAAACTTCAAAAGCGTCTCTAGCAGTTCATATTTTTCACAAGTGGCACAAGGATTTGGTTTCCAAATTTGAAAACGATGTAACAACATCCTAAGACTTTACCAATATCAAATGGTTAAAAAAAAAAAGCTGGTGATACTAAGCGAAACTCTTCAAACCTATCAGGAATGTGAACTAAAATTTTATCCACCAAGCAGGAGATTTAAATATCACTGTTTGTGGATGTAAAAGTCAACATTGTTAAACTATCTACATAGCTAAGTTAATCAAGATTCAATGCAACCCACTATAATACTAACAGCATTCTTCAGAGAAATAGAAAAACATCATAAATTGATATAGAATTACAAAACAATGAAAATATACATACTAACCTTGAGTCAGAAGGGGGAGGCCATTATAGTATTAAACTTCAAATTATACTGCAAAGCTGAAGTAAACAAAAAAGTATGGTCCTGTCACAAGAGCCAGAGTAAATTATCCACAGGAATAGAATTGAGATAAGCAAACCTACCTATTTATAGCCATTTTTTGAGCATGTTGCAAATGTCAAGTATTAAAGAATGGTAATTGCAGTAAAGGAGGCTAGATTCCTTGACAGTTAAAGAAGTAGATGCAAATAGATTAAAATATTTTTTAGATTTTATTATTTTTTTTATTTTATGTGCATTAATATGAATGTGCCATATCCTTTGGGACTGGAGTTACAGACAGGTGTGAGCTGCCATGTGGGTGCTGGGAATTGAACCTGCGTCCTTTGAAAGAGCAAATAGCGCTCTTAACCACTGAGGCATCTCTCCAGCCCTAAAACCTTTTTAAAAACAATTTTACAAAATAAATAAATAAATAAAAACAATTTTACACTTGAAAACTTCATATAAGAGAACTGCAGAAATGTTACTCCGGTGCCCCTCTCCCTTCCCATGTCACCCTTCTTTCTTTGAAATTTATGATCTCATCATTAATTATTTCTGTTACACACACACACATGCACACACACAGAGCAAACCTACAAGTTTATTTGGCATTACTCATATGTATTTGTGTTTGTGTCCAGAGCTGACCACTTGGTATGAGACAACCAATGAGGGAGCCTGTCACTGAAGGAAGCTGATTTCCTTTTCCCACGAGCAATTGACTACCTGTAGCTTGTCATCTAGGTATAGAATTAGGACCTGAAATGATGAGACTAATTCTTTTAAACACATAGAAAACATGCCTCCAAGCACTGGCACGAGCAAGAACATTTTTGGAAAAGAACCCAAATATATGAGAAATAAAATTTTAAATGTGATTATATCTAGCTAAACTTCCATACAGGGAAAGAAACATTATGACAATGACATACAAACCACAGAATGGGAGACATATTTACAAAGTAGACACCTAACAAGAGATAAATATGAAAAAACTGGGTATACTATAGAAAATAATGCAATTTTAAAAGTGCAATATGCTTAAATAGTTTTCAAAGGAAGACATAGAAATGGCTGAAAGATACCTGAAATGCTCTATACCATTAATCATAATGTAAATCACATAATGCAAATGTAAATCAAAACCACAGGACATTGCCTCAGTCTGGCGAAAGATGCCACGGTTCATGATTCAGGATGGCTGTAGTTACTTTTTACTTTTTGTAATTTGTTAAATGTATGTCTTCTCTCCACAAATATGTTCTTATCTAATTTTTATTATTATTTTTAGTGTTGTGATTTAATATAAGAAGGGTTGTCAGATTGTAAAAAAAAATTCAGACCATAAAAATCTGGGACATGCTGTAAAAATTATTTTTCTTGCTCAAATTGTAGTCACATATAAGATAAGAAAGCTGTAAATGTCAGTGTCCACTAATGGAGAGGTTCCCTTAGGCCAACGATTATTGAGGGGAAAATGTCAAATAGAGGCAAAACTAAAATAAGACCCAAAACTGAAAACTGAACTTGTCACCGAACTGAGGAAGAAAACTCAACTTTGCGAGCAACCCAGGCAAGTGTGCACAAATTGACATGGTGCCTGAGGGTTTGGGAGCAGGGGTATCAAAGTAGGGACTGTGGGGCTTAGGAAAGAAAGTGTTCTTTGGTGAGGGTCTAGGGCTGGGCGCCCTGTCTGCAGGCTTCATGCACAGATATAAGTGAGCAGACCCTCCCTGCCGATAACAATCAACCAGACCCAAATGTGTTTAAAAAAAAGATAGTTTCTTGCAGATCCTAACCCACACAAAAGGTGTCAAAAGCTGGCTCTTTGAAGAAAAACATATCAAAGGCATCCTGGAGACAAACCCCCGACCCCTCCAAGTGTCCTGGGATTGTCTCCTGCTATTAGAGCACACTTAGTTTTAAAACCCAGAGGCTGGAAGGTTTGGGAGCCCACTCCCCACTTCTCTCCTGTAGCTCTCCCCAGTTGTCTTTCATTTATCATTAAGCTTAGTGAATTAAAATCTAGTTCCTTGTATCTTTGCTGTTTTCATTTTAATCAAGGGCAGTCTGACCCTTCACAAGTCAGAGGCTCCCTTCCTCCTCTGGAAGAGATGCTCAGTCCTGGCTGAGCGTGCCTGCCCTGCGCTCCCTTCCTGTCCAGAAGGCCTTTTTTGTGACTGGTCCCAGAACAGAGCCTTCTTCAGCTAGCCTCCAGAAGGCTGAAGAAAAGTCTGTGACCAGATTCTCAGCCCAGGCTCTCGAAGAAAATAACCCGCAGTTGGCGCCTAACGTGGGGCAACACCTTCATCTATTGTTGAAAATTAAAAATACCGGTCACGACAAAGGAGGGTAAGTTTTTTCATACCTAAAAAGGCTGAGGTGGGAGGGAATATCTACTTTTCTCTTCCGGTCAGAGACCGTGTGTGGGCCCAGATAGGGTCTGTGGAATAAATGAAGCCTTTTGGTGAGGACAACTCTCTGATGCCGGCCGAAGATTCCCTAACCTGACCTCTGGAGGCGGACTGCCCAGCTTTGTGTAGGCAATGACCTTATAACCTCTCTGAACAAAAACTGGTTACACAGCAACCAAGTAAAAGTAATCTAGGGCAGTTGCCAGTTCTGAAACTGCGGCTAGGCTTGTGTTTGGTGAGGCGGTGAATCCCTCTAACAAGAAATTATTTAGAGAATGTTGACCATCCTCAGCAGCACTTCCTATCTTTTTCTATCACCATGGGAAAGAGTATACCACGGAAGAAGGACTCTCAGATTAAGACCATACACAACTCCTTAAAGGCATGTAATCCATTGTACTATGGTAGAAGGGAGGGACAGTTGTCTAAGGTTAGGAAAAATTCTGACAATATAATTCTGATACAAGTTCTCAAAAGTAAATTTTCAAGGATACCCAATAGGATGTCCTCCCCTCTGTCCCAGTCTCCTGGTAAGTGAAGGCTTTCATGGGACATGCCCCTTGGGCTAGTATGCAGATATAAGTGAGTATACACCATTTGAGTCTTTCTGCTTCTGGGTTAACTCACTCATTATGATCATTTCTAGCTCAATCCATTTGTCCAAAAATTTTGGGAATTCCTTGTTTTTAATAGCTGAGTAGTATTCCATAGTGTATATGTACCACAGTTTCTTTATCCATTCTTCTACTGAGGGACACTTAGGCTGTTTCCATGTTCTGGCTATTATGAATAAGGCTGCTATGAACATGGTTGAGCAAATGTTCTTGTTGTGTGCTGAAGCATCTTCTGGGTATATTCCAAAGAATGGAATAGCTGGGTCTTGAGGAAGCCCTATTCCCAGTTTTCTGAGATAGCACCAGATAGATTTCCAAAGTGGCTGTACTAGTTTGCATTCCCACCAGCAATGAAGGAGTGTTCCTCTCTCCCCACATCCTCGCCAGCATGTGGTGTCACATGTGGTGAATTTTTGATCTTAGCCATTCTGATGAGAGAAGCATTGGAGAATAGCAAAGTAGAAGGATCCAGAGGGTCCTAGAAACCTACAAGTAGAACATTATGATAGGCAGATTTGGGCCCAGGGGTCCCACTCAAACTAAGGCACCAGCCAAGGACAACACAGGCGGTAAACTTTAAACCCGTACCCAGATCTAGCCAATGGTCAGAACATTCTCCACAGTTGAATGGAGAGTGGGATATGACTTTCTCACGTACTCTGGTGCCTCACATTTGACCATGTCCCCTGGAAGGGGAGACCTGGTGGCACTCAGAGGAAGGACAGCAGGTTGCCAAGAAGAGACTTGATACCCTATGAGCATATACAGGGGGAGGAAATCCCCCTCAGGAACAGTCATAGGGGAGGGGAATAATGGGAAAATGGGAGAGAGGGAAGAATGGGAGGACACAAGGGATGGGATAAACATTGAGATGTAACAAGAATAAATTTAAGAAAATTTCAAGGATAGTTTGTGGCCAATACTTATTGTGACAGCACCATTAAAAATTTAAAGAATCTGGATAGATGTCAGGAAAAAGAAAAAAGCTCTGATAGAAAAGTTAAAAGCACCTAAATATCAGAAGCATCAGTAAATAGCTTCGTTTGAATATTTAAGATAATTTACTGAATGTACCCTCTAGCAATTAAACAATCAAGCAAAGTCAATATTTGCATTGGATATGATATAATTTCATGGGTTGAAATTTGCCATTTCTTGGTGAATAAATTCAAATTAAATATTTTGTGATGAACAGATTTCTGTTTTATCTTCATTATGATAAAGCATAATTCTTATTTTATATCATAGTACACTATGAAAAAAAGAAAAATACATTAAAGTGTTATCCGATTGGTTGTTCAGTGTCAATCAGTCAGTCATAAAAACATACATAATGGTAGCATTATAGAAATTTAACAGGCTATATTTATGAATATATACATACATTATATATCCATTATACATATGCATTATATATTATATATGCATGCAATAAAAATTTTTTAAAAAGACGCCATGGAATTAAAAAAAAATAAAGAATGGAGAGTGGTGTGTGAAAAGGAGAGAGGAAAACAAATGAACAAATGTAATTGAATTCAAATCTCAAAAATAAAAATAGAATATTATCCAAGTATAGTGCAATGGGTCTGTATCCCAGCTGTAGGGAATCTGAGAATGAGGGTGACTAGGAGTTCAGGGCCAACCTGAGATACATAGCAAGTTCCAATCTAATCTTGCCTACACAGAATCCATCTCAAAATAAGAGGTTCTGTTGTTGTTATCACGGTGTATCCTTTACCATGGGAATTATAAAGATATCTGGAATTTTTGACCAATGGCCTCAGGAGAATTGCTAAACTAAAATATCATAGTTTCTACTTAGGAATCTGAATCAGGAACGCAAGTTCAAGGCCTGCCTGAGCTACAGAAAGAGCTCACAGCAAGCATGAGAAATTTATTATTAACCTGAATCAACATCAGCATTAAAAAAAAAAAACAAAGAGCTGTGGATATATTCAAATATAGTGGTTGCATAGAAGTATACTCTCCTTTGTTCAAAACTCAATACCACAAATAAATATATAGTGTAAATTCGTATTTACTCAAGTAAAAAGAAGACACAGAACTAAGTGTTCTTTTTTGTTAAAGAACACTAAGAACAGAATCAGGAGAGTAACAAATGTGGAAGTACATTAGACTTTCCATTGCTGTGACACTTGTCTGTGAGAAACAACTTAAAGGAAAAATATTTGTCCAGCTACAGTTGCCAAGCATGGTCTAGCAGTTTTGCCATTTCTGGGCTGTGGAAAGCTAGAACACACCAGTGGAAGGGCTTAGATATGGCAAAGTGCAGATTTTCATGGGACATGCCCCTCGGGCTAGTATGCAAATATAAGTGAGTATATACCATTTGACTCTTTCTGCTTCTGGGTTAACTCACTCATTATGATCATTTCTAGTTCAATCCATTTGTCCACAAATTTCGGGAATTCCTAAAGGCTGTAAACTTCAAACCCCTACCCAGATCTAGCCAATGGACAGGAAATTCTTCACAGTTGAGTGGAGAGTGGGGTATGACTTTTACACATACTCTGGTACCTCATATTTGACCACATCCCCTGGAGGAGGAGACCTGGTGGCACTCAGAGGAAGGATAGCAGGCTACCAAGAAGAGACTTGATACCCTATGAGCATATAAAGGGGGAAGAGGTCCCCCTCAGGCACAGTCATAGGGGAGGGGAGTAAGGGGAAAATGGGAGGGAGGGAAGAATGGGAGGATACAAGGGATGGGATAACCATTGAGATGTAATAAGAATAAATTAATAAAATTAAATTTAAAAAAAGAAAAAAGATATGGCAAAGTGCTCACTTTGGGTAGGGAAAGAAAGCTGAAAGCAAAGTTGTCTATGCTAGTGGATGGTGGCACATTCAGGCATAGTCTGGTGCCTTTAGTAGCCCTCAAACTGCATTCACAGACAGATATTGAATTAGATTTCCCAGTGCAATCAAGTTAGCAATCAACATGACCCATCATAGCTCAATTTCTGCATAGAGATCTGGAGGGAGCAGTGTAAACTATATAGTGATGGAAGTAAAAATGAAAAAGCCAGACAACTCAAAATATCCACTTCTGCGTAGTATATTCAATGAAAGAATCATGGGAAAATAAAGTGTGAGTGTGTAAGACAACTTATGGCAGTATTTACAAGATAAAAACTATCAGGATATTAAATATGAGTATTATGAAGTGTCAAGTAAGTTGCTCTTCAGGAAGTGACTGTCCTCAGAAACTGATATTGGCAATGACAACTATGTAAAATACTCCCTGTGGGTTAGGGAAGGGGAAAAGCAGGTAGAAGGGAGTCTATAAAAATACTGATCCTTAGGAAAATCTCTGCAGTCAAAATATGTAACTCAAAAATTTTCCATTTTGTTGGATGATGGCAAATGACACATAGGTACAGTCTGCATCAGCCTCTTGGGAGTGTCTGGGATAGTTGGATAACAGCTACCAAGAGAGGTCAGAGACAACCACAAATCCCTAGAGTGATAGCAAAGTAAAAAAGGAAACCTTACAAAGCAGAATGATGGAGAAAAGCCAGAGTCTGTCTCAGAGAGATTGTAGAGCCTGGGGAGCTCTTTGCCTCTGAGTGAGAGGAAATAATTAGAACCACAATGAAGAGGACCTCAGGAAACTGCACAGTGATCACAGATGTAAGAGAGGAGTGGAGAGTGAGAGAAGAGAAGAAGGAGGGAGGATGGGGAAGGGGAGATACAAGTGAGGGAATAACATTCCAGGTATAATCTGAATAAATTATAATGAATTAAAATTTTTAAAAAATGGACATTATGGCTTTTATGCAAAAAAAAGAAAAGAAGAAAGCAATCCAAAAATGTATATTTATTCTGTAATGTCCTCCAAAATGAGTTAATTAGATTAACTCTCAAACAAGAAATTCAAAGAGAAAATTATAAGTATATTTCAACAAATCAACAGGAGATGACTCCTCCAAGAGAACCCAAACAAATGAATAAAATAGTCAATGCAAGATATAAAAGTGAAATTCAAGAAATACATAGACATACTGAAGAAAGTAAGAAGCTGTAATACTGGAAATAAAAGGTTCACTAAAATTAAAAAAAATATATTGTAGACAGCCTCACTAAGAGAATATGGATGAAATGAAATACAGAACATCAGATATTACATATGGAAAAGAACTGGAATATTTGGTCAATGAAAGACAAATTAATAGTAAGGTATAAACAGAACATAAACATCTTCAGAATTCTATGAAAAGGCCAAGTCCATGATTTATTGACATAGAAGAATACCATGCCAAAATCATAGAAAGCATTTTTTATTTTTTAAATATATTTTATTAATTTATTCATATTACATCTCAGTTGTTATCTCAGCCCTTGTATCCTCTCATTCCTCCCTCCCTCCCATTTTCCTCTTTACTACTCCCCTCCCCTATGACTATGACTGAGGGGGACCTCCTCCCCCTGTACATGTTCATAGGATATCAAGTCTCTTCTTGGTAGCCTGCTATCCTTCCTCTGAGTGCCACCAGGTCTCCCCATTCAGGGGACATGGTCAAATATGGGGCACCAGCATTCGTGTGAAAGTCAGTCCCCACTCTCTACTCAACTGTGGAGAATGTCCTATCCATTGGCTAGGTCTGGGTAGGGGTTCAAAGTTTACTGCACATATTGTCCTTGGCTGGTGCCATAGTTTGAGTCAGACCCCTGGGCCCAGATCTGTCCATCATAATGTTCTTCTAGGTTTCTAGGACCCTCTGGATCCTTCTATTTCCTCATTCTACCATGCTTCTCTCACCTAGAGTCCCAATAGGATGTCCTGCCCTCTGTCCCACTTCCCTGGTAAGTGAAGACTTCCATGGGACACGCTCCTTGGGCTAGTGTTCAGATATAAGTGAGTATATACCATTTGACTCTTCCTGCTTCTGGGTTACCTCACTCATTATGATCATTTCTAGCCTATAAACATACAAAAGGCCTACAGAACACCAAATAGAATAGACCAGTAAAGAAAAACTTCCCATCACATAATAATCAAAACACAAAATATACAGAACAAAGAAAAATATTAAAAGCTGCAAGGAAAAGGGGGACAAATAATATTTAATGGCAAACCTATCAGAATTACACCTGACTTCTCAACAGAGACCACCAAAGCCAGAAGGGACTGGACAGAGATCTTGCAAACCCTAAGAGACCACAGATGACAGGCCAGACTACTTTACCCAGAAAAACTATCAATAACCATTGCCGGAGAAAACAAATTCAAACAGTACTTATCCACAAATCCAGCTTTACAGAAGGTACTAGAAGGAAAGCTCCACCCCAAAGGGACAAGCTACAACCAAAACTACACAGGAAGTAGATAACTACACCATCACAAAAACACAGCCACACAAACTCTTGACTGTAACAAACATAAAAATAAAGGAACTTAACAGTCACTGGTCATTAATATTTCTCAACATCAGTGGTCTCAATTCTCCAATAAAAAGACACAGACTAACTGAATGGATGCATAAACAATATCCAACTTTCTTCTGCATTCAAGAAACACATCTCACTCATAAAGATAGACATTACCTCAGGGTAAAAGGCTGGAAAAAATATTACAAGCAAATGGTCACAAGAAGCAAGCAGGCATAGCCATTGTAATATCTAACAAAATAGACTTTCAACTAGAAAGCATTCTTAATAAAATCATAGTAGACAATTTTCCAAATATAGGGAAAGAGATGACAGTTCAGGTACATGAGGTATATAGAGCATCCAAAAGTCAAGATCAAAGGACCTTTCCACATAACCTCATAATCAAAACACCAACTATACAGAACAAATAAAGTTTACTGAAAGCTGGGAGATAAACAATAAGTCATACATAAAAGCAAGCACATCAGAATATCAGCAAATTTCACAACAGAAAGTGTAAAAGGCAGGAGAGCAAAGAAAGACATATTTCATGTTATAAAGACAACTACCACCATAGACTATGATACCCAACACAACTATCTGTTGCACATCTCCCATATGGCCCAGCCCTACCACTAATTGGTATTTATCTGAAAGATTAAAAGTCAACATGTCATTAATAATTGTACATCATAATCGACAAGTTATGAAATAAAGCAGTACGTCGAATACATAAACAATGGATAACAAAATTTTGTTATATATACATGACGCAGAACTTATTTAGCTATAAGAAGAAAGTTATGAGTTTTAAATCTTGCAGGAAATTGGATGCAACAACAGCAAATTAAATCAGTCCCAGGAAGACAGTATCATATGTTCTTTCTCATTTGTAGTTTCTAGATTTTATATAGAACATAAAATCATACATATGCAATATAAAAATAGAAGTGAAATTACAGGGAAATAAATGCACTATTGAAAGAGGGACAGATGAGGGGGAAAAGAGCTGGGAAAATATGCTCAAGGTGTAGTATCTTCTTATATGGTCATATCCTTATGTGACATTTATGTAATACATAATTATGTACAAAAAATATATACAATTAAATAAATATTTGTCATATTAAATAAATAAATGTCATATTCTAACTTTTATTATGCATCAAAATATATTTAACAGTATTCAAAAGTAGAGTATCAAGTAAACAATAGTCTGTGTTAGTATGGTTATCATTATTTATTTAAAATCACATAGGAAAGACTATTTATCAAGTTGTAAAATAGTATTAGGTTAAAAGAGACCACAGAGCAGTGTGGCAGAACATATCTGTATTATACAGCAATTTCTTTGAAACTGAAATATTCCATGTGGAGAAAGAACAAAGGCTCATGATACTTGGGAAGTAAACAAACTTCTAAGGCTCAAGAAGTTGCTCGAACGGACAGGTTCCAAAAGGCTCGTTCTCAAGGTTATGAACACCTTAAACAGCTGGTGTGGAGAAGGGTCTCTCTCACCTGACCTGTGAAGCTGGCTGTGAATTGTTCCAGTAGCTCCGGAATTGGACCTTTCTACAAGTTGGACTACACTGGAATTGTAACTTTGCTGTATCGCTGGCTCTCTATATTGAAGGAATATGTGTGTTTTTTCCTGTCTTTCCAGGAACACTTCACATTAAAATCTACAAGCCCAGCACAGGGAACCTAAAGCAAGAGAATCCTGAATTTGAGACCAACATGGCCTATATAGTTAGACCCTGTCTCAAATAAAACTCACAAATTTATTTGTGAAATATAACACACAAAATATGTATGTATATATGTATGCATATGTATATATATATATATGAAACCATGAAATGTTGCCATATTTCTATATACATACAGAAATATATGGTTATATATGTGTTTACCTATCTATCTATCTATATGGTTATATATCAATGGCTATATATATATGGTTACATACATGTCATTATATATTTCTATGTATATATAGACATACGGTTATATCTATATATTGTCATATATAGTGATATATATATATATATATATACATTCTCCAGAAATCTGAGCTTTTACTTTTATAATTATGAATTAGAGGGCTAGAGAGATGGCTTAGAGGTTAAGAGCACTAAATGCTCTTCCAGAGATTCTGAGTTCAATTCCCAGAAACTACACAGTGGCTCACAATGACCAATAATGTGATTTAATGCCCTCTACTAGTGTGTAGGTGCACATGCAGGCAGAGCATTGTATACATAATAAATAAATAACAATTTTAAATTATGAATTATATTTACTTGTTTTTTATTTTTATAAATTTAGGTACATTTTAATTTACTCTATTATCTACATTAATCATTTGAAGCATATGGAACTTGTCAGGGAAGCTATGCATAATCTAGATGAGCACTGATAGTGTGCTTGGAAATCATTCCTAGTTACATGTTATCACTTATATTTCTAAAAATCATAATCATTTTTTTGCTATTTGGTTAAAGAATCAAAGCCATTATGAAATTAAATTTAAAGAAGTAAATCTCAAACGTATCTAATATTTTGCTTTATAAGTCATCCCACTTAATCATTAAATGTTTTGGGTGGATTTCCTGTACTGAAGCAGTTAAAGTGAAATTTCCACCATATCCATGTGTCATCTTATAATTTCAAAGACTCCTACTTTACTCCACTAATGCTACTCTGTGACAGACACTTACGTTTATAATAGGTAGCAGTATTTACATTATAATTTGGTGATTACAATGAATTTTTATAGACAGTGAACATCAAATATGTACACAAATACATATGCAGATATCCATACTTACATTCACACATATAAGGATTACATATTATTTTCTATTCTATTTTAGAGAATGTTTCATATTTATTAAAATACCTAATGACTTATGTAACAATTAAAAAAATAAGGCTAGAGACTATGAATCTTAAAGAGATCAAGACAGGTAGGACGCATGGAAGGGATCAGAGGGAGGAAAGAGAAAGGTAAAATGGTATAATTATATTTTAATTTCATTTGGTAATTTTTAATTCTTAAAAGAACAAAAATACTTTAGTCACTTAAATTAATTTTACTTGGGTTTAAATATTTAATTTTCAACGAACTCACTAGAAAAATTTTAAAGTTATTATTCCTTTACAGGCACTTCAAATCCACCACTCAATTATTTGGTTACATCTTTTATTATCATATGTTCTGATGAGGCAAGGCACTCTGAATTAATAGAATCTTAAGTACATCTGAAGAGTAATATAAAATACTTAGAATTCAAACATAAGTCGTTCTAAATATAAAAAAGGACTTTTAATTAGTATCATACAGTATTTGCATTGAAAAAGTAATTTAAAATGGTATTTTTTTTCATTGCTGGAAGGAGGAGGAAAAGCAGATGGGGGGGAGAGAGAGAGAGAGAGAGAGAGAGAGAGAGAGAGAGAGAGAGAGAGAGAGAGAAGAGAAGTAGTGAGTGGCTAAAGGGGAAAAAACACACTGCAAATAGTGTGTAACATGGAGGGTTAGGCAGACTGCTGTTGCCTTTAACAAGCTCTCAGTACACACTAAACTCATAGCAAGAGGTAAAGGCATGAAATTTCAGAATGTTATCAGATCTTTAATTTAAATAGAGAAAATACTAGAAGGTGCTTTATAGTCCTGGCCATGAAAAAGAAACTCTGAACTCTTTAAAAGAGGTCTGTTCCCACTTCCCCTTGGTGGGGAGGCCTGATGGCACTCAGAGAAAGGATAAGTAGTCTACCAAAATGAGACTTGATAGCCTATGACCATATAGTGTGGGAGGAGGTCCCCCTCTGTCATAGACCTAGAGGAGGGGAATAGAGTGAAAGCAGGAGGGAGGGAGGAATGGGAGGAATGGGTGATGGGATAACAATTGAGATGTAATCTGAATAAAAATAAAAATAAAGAGTCAAAAGAAATAAATAAAAGAGGTCTGTTCAATTACTGCCATCGATCTTTAGCAATAACCAAAAGATAATCAGAAAAAAAAATGTTTTCAGATAAGCAACCTAATACGGAACTATTATAGCATCCTGAGTTAAAATTTGTCAGATGATCAAATAAACTAAAAAAAAAAAGTGTGAAAACTTTGTTCAGACTGAAAAAAAACTCTACAAAAGACAATAAAACAGGACAGAAATTAACAAATTTTATCACTGCAAGATGAAGATGAGGACACACTACGTTTACACAGAAAGCAATTTCATTATATCTAATGGTAAAACAAGTGAGGCTAGAAACACATACCCATCACTGCCATGAAAACAGCCATGGGACAAATCATATCCCATTCAATGCCTATCCAGATGTGCATATCAATCCCAAGACGCCAAGACGTCAAATGAAATATGATCAAAGTCCTGAGTCCAAGCTTTTAACCATACCACATGACATTATCATGTATGAAGTTCAAGCCTGAGAACCAACCAACAAAATTACCAAAAAAAAAAAAAAAAAAAAAAAAAGCCAAAACAAACAACTAACTTTTAAGTGGTAAATCCATGTGAACTTACCACCTTATTACTTATAGGCATATTTGAAGTTCTTGAGCCATTGAGAATACAAATATATTGAAGTTAGCAAGTTATCCTGTACCCACTCCACATGGCCACTGTACTTGACACAATATTGCTAAAGACAGGTTCACAGTACACTCTTTAAACTAGCAGATAGATGACAGGTGGAGGAATACCCCATGGAACACTGGCTAAGGTGCCTGGGGCTGACCGTCTGGTTTTCCTGCTGTCAAATTATCCACAATGAGAATTTTCAAGTCTGAATCTTAATTCCATCATCAGTTGCATAACTTCTGGCAAGTTATTATTTCTTTGCCTCAAATTCCTTATTATTTACAGGGGGCAATGACAGAATCTTTGTCATAAATGGCTGTGAGGATTACATAAGAGGGTAAATGTGATGTCCTTGTTAAGCCTTGCTCTAAGTAGACTCTTTACCTTACATTCTACATAATCCATACAAATTAGGACAGCTACGAAAAGATTTTTATTTCTTCACTTTTATTCAACTGTTTTGGGTAAAGAACACATGACTATAATATGAGGTTACGGCTACATAATCATTCCTTTGGTTGGATCTATTGGCCTCCCTTATCACTGAAACTATTTTGTCCTTGACCTGTTTGTTTTGTTTTGTTTTGTTTGAGGATCTTCTTTCACAAAAAAATGGAATTATTCGAATGTTCACCACCATTACTTTTTGGTTAGTGTATCTTTAATTTAAATTCTAATTACACATAAATATGAAGGGAGAAATGCATAATCAGTCATTGGTTTGCCCGCTCATTCATTAAACCACATCTGTTAAGCTCCTACAATATGTAGACACTCTGCCAGATAAACAAAAGCAGAGATAAAGTAGAATATGATCTTCAAACACTCAACTTTTATAGAGAGATGAGCATGCTTGTTGTCACTTGGCCATTCTGCCCACCTTCTTTTGAATGCTCAATATTATCTGTGCAAATCCTAAGTATCCAAAAATGAGTGGAACATCTGACCACCACTGAGGACAGCAAAACCATCCCCCTTTCATTTCTATTGAGTGTGCTGGAACCACATGGTGGGAAGCAGTACTTCCAAATCCCAGATACATACATTCCCTCTCTACCTCCCAAGCCACTGTAAGGGTGGGTTCAGAGGTTCAAAGGTTCAGAGCTGCTGGGTCCAACTTCTAGCTTGTCTTTTATTTATAGTATCTCGTTAATATTTTCCTGTTGTGGAGGGATATTATTTCACAGCCTTTATTCATATACCTAAGGAAGTACAAGAAGAAGAAGAAGAAGAAGAAGAAGAAGAAGAAGAAGAAGAAGAAGAAGAAGAAGAAGAAGAAGAAGAAGAAGAAGAAGAAAGGAAGAAAAGGAAAGGAAAGAAACACACACTAAGTGGCCCAAAGAAACCAAGTCAAAGCCAAGACTGACTTTCATGGGAAAGAAGGTTTAAATGTCCAACTTAAGCATGGTGAAAACCTTATGAAGAAATAGTTTGTTTTCCTTTGGCGTCTTTTTCTCTGAAGTTCATCCAAATCTGCCTCTTCTCACCATCAAAAATGTAATATTTCAATGGCTGAAAGAGGAACGAAGTCCTAAAACAAAGACACCACAGAATTAGCTCACAGTTATGTAGACTTCTCTGTTAAACACTTTTCTTGTCACTATGACAAAATACATAACAGAAGAAACTTGAGGAAGTTTGCGCTGGCTCGCGGACTCACTGAGTAGGGAGGATGCAGGAGTTTGGATGACTCTATAGATGCAGTAATGTGAAGCTCCTCATTTTGGATCAGACAGCAGAGGGCACGGGACTGGAAGCAGGGATGGATGATAAGCCTGATGCTCTGTTCCTACAAGTCCTAAATGCCACAGTTCCAAGTCTGCCAATACAGCACACCAGCTGGGGCACAAGTGTTGATACGCATACTCCTGTGGAGAGTCAAGTCTGCACATTCACTCTCTGGCTTCCATACACTTGTACCATTACATAGCGAAAAATGTATTTAGTCCAACTTTAGAAAATCCTGTAGTTGTAACAATCCCAACACTGTTCAAGAACCCAAATTCCAAAAAATCTCAACTGAGCCCATGTAAAATAAAAAAAAAAAAAAATCAAGCTATATGCTTTCAATATCCAATGTCAAAGAATAAACATTCCTACTCCAATGGCAAGAAATAGTTTAGTAACAAAATACCAGACTGTAACAAAACTAGAACCCAGTGGGCCGAACACCAAATCATATAGCTCTTGTATCCATCTTCCAAGGCACATGATAGCATCACTGGATCTCCAGGGAGTCTGAGTATCCCTGCCCTTTGGGCCTGATGATTTCAGCATGCATGAGCTCTCCTTCCAGCTGGAGAGAGAGGGGGGAGTTAGAGGGAGGAGAGAGAGAGAGAGAGAGAGAGAGAGAGAGAGAGAGAGAGAGAGAGAGAGAGAGAGAGAGAGAGAGAGAGAGAGAGAGAGAGAGATCTTTGGAACTACTAGCAGATTTCTTTTGCCCATATCACATGCCCTGGTGTCTCCAAAATCTTAAGGTCACTATTGTAACTTGGCCTTTACAGAACTACATTGAAGGGAATCTAATCCTGCCTAAACTGCCTGGGCATGTATGCTCTTAAAATAGAATAGCTTTTATTAATTCCATGGCAATTTCATACAGGCAAACAACTCTTAGGCTTAAAGAAAAAAAAACTCTGGAGCCTTCTCACAAGCATTCATGACCTACTAACTCTTACATGCCTGCAAAGCTAATGCTGTATGGATGAAACCAAATCCCACTTCCAACTGCAAGTGTACCTGGGCCCTCTTGGACCACAGCTGCTGTAGAAGCTCTTTAGTGTCCTCATGGCTGAGCCTGGGGATATTTCCCTAAGTGGCCTATTCAAGCACAGTGCCCAAAAAGCAGCATTCTAATCAGTTGCTCTTTTTCTTTTCTTTTCTTTTCTTTTTTAAGTATTGCCTTACCAAATTAATTTCTATCTTTATGCACTGAAGTCTTTCATGGGTAAAATCTTGCCCTCAAGACACCATTTCTATTTATTCTGGTTCTTCTGTAATTATACCAACCTCTTTAGAAATCATGACTGCTGTGTCATATTTGCCTTGACTACAGTTTTAATTTTAAATGGGCTTCCATTCTTTTTCTCAACAAATTGTATTTTCACGTTTTTCTCCTCCAACTTTTTGTACTAGGTCCTCACTATAAAACAGGCTAAAGGCAGTGAGCACTAACCTCATATGGTGATGTTGGGAATGGGGGTCTTAAGGAGGTAATTAATGGCGGACACTCTTTTCTTTCCATTAAATAATTTATTTATACACTTTATATCCTGATCATAATCTACCTTCTCCCAGTCCTAACCATATACCCCCCACCCAATTCCTGTTCCCATTCTCCTCAAAGACAGAGGGGGCCCTCATAGATACCAACCCACCATGGTATATCAATTCTCAGCAGGACTTAGTGCATCCTCTATGACTGAGGCCAACCAAGGCAGCCCAGCTAGGAGAAAGGAATCCAAAGGCAGGCAACAGAGTCAGAGACAGTCTCCACGCCAATTGTTAGGAGACCCACATGATGACCAAATTGCACATCTGCTACATATATGTAGGGGGCCTAGATACAGTCTATGAATTCTCTTTGGTTGGTGGTTCAGTCTCTGTGAGCCCACGAGGTTAGTTTACTCTGTATGTCTTCTTGTGGTGTCCTTGACCACTCAATCCTTCTCCGAACACACACACACACATACACACACACACACACACACACACTTCCACAAGACTTCCTGAGCTCCACCTATTGTTTGGTTGTGGGTCTCCACATCTGTTTCCATCAGCTGCTGCATGAAGCCTCTCAGAAGACAGTTATGCTAGGGTCCTGTCTGCAAGCATAGTAGAGGATCATTAATAGTGTCAGGAGTTGGCTCTCTTCCATGGTCTCAAATTGGGCTAGTCATTGGTTGCCCATTCCCTCCATCTCTGCTCCATCTTTATCCTTTCACATCTTGTAGGCATGATAAATTTTAAATTGAAGGCTTTATGGGTGGGTTGGTGCCCCCTCCCTCCACTGGGAGTCCCACCGGGCTTCAGGAAGTGGACACTTCAGACTCCATATCTCCAACTGCTAGCTGCTAGGAGTTCCAGGTAAGGTCACCCTTATAGACTCCCTGTAGACTCCCCAGTCCCAAGTCTCTGGCTCATCACAGAGACATCACCCTACCAGTTACTACACTTTCTCCCTGATGTCTCCCCTCGTCTGTTCTCCTCACATCTGGTCCCCAACCCTGTTTCTCTCCTGACTCCCTCTTTTTCCCAGTTCTTTTTCTCCATCCATTTCCAATATCTATTTCTCTTCTAAGTGAGATTCAAGCATCCTCCCTTGGACTCTCCTTGTTACTTAGCTTCTTTGGGACTATGGTTTGTAGCATGTTTATCGTATACTTTATGGCTAATGTCCACTTATAAGTGAGTATATAATGAAAGAATAGGTAAAGAAAATGTGGTACATTTATACAATGGAATACTACTCAGATATTAAAAAACAAGGACACCATGAAATATGCAGGCAAATGAATGGAACTAGAAACTATCATCCTGAGAGAGGTAACCAGGACCCAAAAAGACATGCATGGTATGTACTCACTCATAAGGGTGGACACTCTTGAATCAAAAATTTCTCCTCCCCAAGGGCATCAAAATAGTCTATCCCTTCTCTGATTTCCAGCCTCTAGAACTATGAAATGGAAACCTTCTTGTTGCTATTGTTTTTATATTACCCACTCCATGGTTTAAGGTAAGAGCAGCCCAAATGACCCAAGACCCATATGACATTCTGGGGCTTGGCCATATACTTATCTTTTGTTCAAATTGTTACTTCCTTAAAAGCAAGGCTCTAGTATCATTCTTCTCTATACTCTCAATGCACACACACACTACCACCACGACCACCACCACCATCACCACCACCACCACAACAACAACAACAACAAACACACCACAACAACAACAACAAACATCACAAACACTCACAGAAGACAGTTAATTCAGGATATGTGTAGAATACATGTTTGAACATGATTTAACACATAAACCAAAATTCAAGTTAAAAAAATATATGAGAGTATCTTGGGGGATTCCAAGATGGCGCCGACCAATAAGCCATGTATCTGATCTACTCCGAGGAGACCAGAGACATAAGAGGAGCAACAGATTGCTGGACTTTGAGAACTGTAGGTGAGTGGGGCCCCAAAGGCCGCAGACCAAACAGGGGGCCTACAGCCCTGGGACAAGCAACATCCTGGAGGTACTAAACACACTCCCCAAACTCTGGAATGGAATCCACATGCAAACTGCAGCCTGTATATAAAGCACAGTCTCGCTGTTTGGGGAGGGGATTTTCCGGAGTCCGCAGCCAGAGGAGTCTCAGTGAAGAGGGTGAATTTGCCCTAGGTCCTCCTTCCACACCACCCCAAACTGTGGAGGATACCCGCCTAGGCGGAGTGGAAACACAGGCGGCGAGACCCAACAGAGACAGCTAAAGCGGGACAGCAGCTCGTTGGTCTTCCAGGGCCCAACCTAACACCGATCATAGCGGACTGAGCCTGCAAACAGAGGCACTGAGAAACCAGCTTGGACTGCTTCCACAGACCTTTCGGGAGATGTGGGTTGTACCTACAGTGATAGCTGATCATCATAGCCCTGCAGGAAGACTGGGTTCTGCTGGCTTCCCAGAGCTCCACAACCCTATTGTTCCTACCCAGCCACAAGGCACTGGCCCTGCACTCCCAGAACAAAGGAGCCTACTCAGAGCTCCTGGCCCTGAGCAAGGCAGGCACTCCCACATTATAGGGAGATGAGACATGGGCGGGTCGTGTTTGCAGAGTCTAATTGCTGACCTAGAGCGTTAAAGGAGTGCCATAGCCCGGCAGGAAGATCTGGTTCCACGGGTGACCACCAGACCTCTGCTACCCTAATCTCCCTAAATTCGCAGCTACAAGGCTCTCGCCCTGCACTCCCCAAACGAGACAGCCTAGCTGAGGCACCTGGCCCCAACAAGGCAGGTACTCTCACATTATTGGGAGACTAACCGTGGGTCTTGCTCGCAGTGTCTAATTGCTGACCAAGAGCAACCTTGGTCCCTCCAGGCATATAGTTCTGGGAGAGGTTGGACACCGCTACAGGGTATAGAGACAGAGCTAAAAGACAGCTACACCCCCAGATGATCTGAACTACCTGGGGTGTGGACTACAAAGCCACAGGAAGGACAGGCAGCTGGGATCAACTTATACAACCAGAACGTTTGTGAGCGGACCTTATTCTAGGTCCCAAAACTGCTGCTCTGAATTACAGCAGTAAAGTCCAAACAGATATCTACTCTGGCTGACTCAGCCTGGAGCCAAAAGTGCAGAGAAAAATCACCAGGAGTGAAACCGGATCACCTACCTGTTCCACGGAAATACTCCCTGATCCCCACAGGCAAGAGCACCTGACCTATAATCAGTCATCAATTAACCACTCTCAACCAGCAAAGGTCACGACAAAATACTTTCCAACATCAGAGCCATCAAAATGACAAGAGAACAGCGAAAGAACACTAACAAAAACCAAAACAATTTGGTATCTCCGGATCCCAACAATCCCAATGAAAACAACCTAGAGAACGTAACAGCAATGGATAGGCAAGAAAATGACCTCAAGTCCTTAGTAAAGTAGATGATAATGGAAGAAACAAATAAAATCTGTAAACAAATGCAGGAGGAGGCAAACAAGAGGGCTGAAGAGTTAAAAGAGTCATATAAAGAGGCACTTCAAGAATTTCAGAAAAATATAAATAACCAGATGATGGAAATCATTAAAACAGTACAAGACATGAAGATAAAAATGGAAGCTATGATACAGGAATCCACAGAAGAAAAACGTGATCAAGAGACATCAAAGAAGAAAGCAAACATCTCAGAGGTGGCCTTATCTAACAGATTGCAAGAAATGGAAGAACGAATATCAGGACTTGAAGATACAATCACAGAACTGGAAACAACCATTCAGGGAAATGCAAAATCTGAAAAGTTCCTAACACAGACCATTCAAGAACTAAAAGACAACATGAAAAGACGAAACTTGAGAATAATAGGAATACAGAAAAGAGTAGATAGCTGAATCCACAGCCCAGAACACATCTTTAATCAAATAATGGAGGAAAATTTCCCAATTTGAAGAAAGAGATGCATACGAGCATACAAGAGGCCTACAGAACACCAAATAGAATAGACCTGAAAAGAAAATCTTCCCGCCACATAATAATAACAACACTAAATATACAGAACAAGGAAAAAATATTGAAAGCAGCAAGAGAAAAAGGCCGAGTAACATATGAAGGCAAACCTATCAGAATTACTCCTGACTTCTCAGCAGAGACCATGAAAGCCAGAAGGGCCTGGACAGAGGTGCTACAAACCCTAAGAGAACACAGATACCAGGCAAGACTACTATATCCAGCAAAATTATCAATAACCATTGACGGAGAAGACAAGTTATTTCATGACAAAAACAAATTCAAACAGTATCTAGCCACAAATCCGGCTTTACAGAAGCTATTAGAAGGAAAACTCCACCCCAACTGGTCAAACTACAACCAAAACTACATAGGAAATAGGTAAATATACCATTGCAAAATCACAACCTCACAAAATCTCGACTGTTACAAATACCAAAAATGAAGGGACTTACCAATCACTGGTCATTAATATTTCTCAACGTCAATGGTCTCAACTCTCCAATAAAAAGACATATAAACATGACCCAACATTCTTCTGCATTCAAGAAACACACCTCAACCACAAGGACAGACACTGTCTCAGAGTAAAAGGTTGGGGAAAAATTTCCAAGCAAATGGTCACAAGAAGCAAGCTGGGGTAGCCATTCTAATATCTAATAAAATAGACTTTCAACCAAAATTAATCAAAAGAGATGAGGATGGTCACTTCGTACTCATCAAAGGTAAAGTCAACCAAGAAGACATCACGATTTTGAACATCTATGCTCCGAATACAAGGGCTCCCACATTTGTAAAAGAGTTATTAACAAAGCTTGCCCCACTCATCGATACCCACACATTAATAGTGGGAGACTTCAACACCCCTCTTTCACTCAAGGATAGGTCTTTGATTCAAAAACTAAGCTGGGAAATAACCTCATTAACCAATGTCATAAATCAAATGGATCTAACAGATATCTACAGAATGTTCCACCCAAATGCAAAGGATTATACCTTTTTCTCAGCACCCCATGGAACGTCCTCTAAAACTGATCACATAGTTGTTCATGAAGCAAACCTCAATAGATACAAGAAGATTGAAATAATACCTTGTATCTTATCAGATCACCATGGTCTAAAGCTGGACTTCAACAACAACAGAAATAGCAAAAAGCATACTAACATGTGGAAACTAAACAACTTTCTACTTAATGACACATGGGTCATGGAAGAAATAAGGGAAGAAATAAAAGACTTCCTGAAATTCAATGAAAATGATGGAACAACATACCCAAAATTGTGGGACACATTGAAAGCAGTGCTAAGAGGAAAATTCATAGCACTAAGCGCCTTCAAAAAGAAAAAGGAATCATCCCACATAAACAACCTAACAACACATCTGGAAGCTCTAGAAAAAAAAGAAGCAGAAACACCCAAGAGGAGTAGATGCCTAGAAATAATCAAACTCAGGGCTGAAATCAATAAATTAGAAACAAAGAGAACAATCCAAAGAATCAACAAAACCAAGAGCTGGTTCTTTGAGAAAATTAACAAGATAGATAAACCGTTAGCCAATCTAACTAAAAGACAGAGAAACACTATCCAAATTAACAAAATCAGAAATGAAAAGGGAGACATAACAACAGACACCGAAAAAATACAAAGAATCATAAGAACCTACTTTAAAGGCATTTATGCCACAAAATTCGAAAATTTAAGGGAAATGGACAAATTTCTCGACCGATTCCATTTGCCAAAATTGAACCAAGACCAGATAAACAAATTAAATAGCCCTATTTCACCTATAGAAATAGAAGCAACCATTGATAGTCTCCCAAACAAAAAAAGCCCAGGGCCAGATGGTTTCAGCGCAGAATTCTACCAGTCCTTCAAAGAGGAGCTAATACCGATACTATTCAAGCTATTCCGAAAGATAGATATGGATGGAATACTACCAAATTTCTTCTATGAGGCCACAGTAACATTGATACCTACACCTCACAAAGACCCAACAAAAAAAAGAGAATTTCAGACCAATTTCTCTTATGAACATTGATGCAAAAATACTCAACAAAATACTTGCAAAGTGAATACAACAGCATATCAAAGACATCATTCACCATGACCAGGTAGGATTCATTCCAGGGATGCAGGGATGGTTTAACATACGGAAATCCATCAATGTAATCCATCATATAAACAAACTGAAAGAGAAAAACCACATGATCATCTCTTTAGATGCAGAAAAAGCATTTGACAAAATCCAACACCCATTTATATTTAAAGTTCTGGAGAGATCAGGAATACAAGGCACTTTCTAAACATAATAAGAGCTATTTACAGCAAACCAACAGCCAAATTTAATTAAATGAAGAGATACTCAAGGAAATCTCTTTAAAATCGGGAACCAGACAAAGCTGCCCTCTGTCCCCGGATCTCTTCAATATAGTTCTTGAAGTTCTAGCCAGAGCAATAAGGCACCAAAAGGAGATCAAGGGGATCCAAATGGGAAAGGAAGAAGTCAAATTATCCCTATTTGCAGATGATATGATAGTGTATATAAGTGATCCACAAAATTCCACCAGAGAACTCCTACAACTGATAAACACCTTCAGCAAGTTGGCAGGATACAAAATAAACTCAAAAAAGTCAGTAGCTTTCCTGTATACAAATGACAAACAGGCAGAGGAAGAAATTAGAAAAACTACTCCCTTCACAATAGCCACAAACAATATAAAATATCTAGGAGTAACTTTAACCAAGCAAGTGAAGGACTTATTCAAAAAAAACTTCAAACCTCTGAAGAAAGAGATTGAAGATGACATCAGAAGATGGAGGGATTTACCTTGTTCGTGGATTGGGAGAATCAACATAGTAAAAATGGCCATCTTACCAAAAGCAATTTACAGATTCAACGCAATCCCTATCAAAATACCTACAAAATATTTTGAAGATACTGAAAGATCAATTCTCAAATTCATATGGAGAAATAAAACTCCCAGATTAGCAAAAACAATCCTATACAATAAAAGATCCTCTGGAGGAATCTCCATACCTGATTTCAAGCTGTACTACAGAGCAACAGTAATAAAAACAGCATGGTACTGGCAAAGTAATAGGCCGGTGGATCAATGGAATCGAATTGAAGACCCAGAGATGAATCCATATACATTTGCTCACTTGATTTTTGACAAAGAAGCCAAATCTATTCAATGGAAAAATGATAGCATCTTCAACAAATGGTGCTGGTCTAACTGGATGTCTACATGTAGAAAAATGCAATTAGACCCTTATTTGTCACCATGCACAAAACTCAAGTCCAAGTGGATTAAAGACCTCAACTTAAAACCAGAGACATTAATTCAGTTAGAGGAAAAAGTGGGGAAGAGCCTGGGACACATAGGCACAGGAAACAACTTCTTGAACAGTACACCAACAGCCCAGGCCTTAATGTCAACAATTAATAAATGGGACCTCATGAGGCTGAGAAGCTTCTGTAAGTCAGGAGACACTATCAGTAGAACTAAGCAACAGCCTACAGACTGGGAAAAGATTTTCACCAACCCTTCATCTCACAAAGGTTTAATATCCAAAATATATAAAGAACTCAAGAAATTAAACACCACAAAACCAAACAACCCAATTGCGAAATGGGGCTTGGAACTTAACAGAGAATTCTCAGCAGAGGAATATCAAATGGCCGAGAAATACTTAAAGAAATGCTCGTCCTCGTCAGTCATCAGAGAAATGCAAATCAAAACGATACTGAAATTCCATCTTACACCCATCAGAATGGCTAAGATCAAAAACTCAAATGACACCACATGTTGGCGAGGATGTGGAGAGAGAGGAACACTCCTTCATTGCTGGTGGAAGGCAAACTAGTACAACCACTTTGGAAAGCTATCTGGTGCTTTCTCAGAAAAATGGGAATAGGGCTTCCTCAAGACCCAGCTATCCACTCTTTGGAATATACCCAGAAAATGCCCTATCACACAACAGGGACATATGCTCAACCATGTTCATAGCTGCTTTATACATAATAGCCAGAACATGGAAACAGGCTAAGTGTCCCTCAGTAGAAGAATGGACTAAGAAACTGTGGTACATATACACGATGGAATACTACTCAGCTATTGAAAACAAGGAATTCCCAAAATTTGGGGACAAATGGATTGATCTGAAATTATTATAATGAGTGAGTTCACCCAGAAGCAAAAAGAGACAAACGGTATATACTCACTTATATCAAAACACTAGTCCAAGGGATACATACCATGAAAAACTTTACTTACCTAGAAAGTGGGTCAGAGGAGAGGACATCCTATTAAGACTTTAGGCGAGAGTAACATGGAAGAATAAGGAAATAGTAGGACCCACAGGGTCCTGGAAACCTACAAGAAGAACTTTATGACAGGCAGATCTGTGTCCTGGGGTCCTCCTCAAACTAAGGCACCAGCCAAGGAGAATATAGGCATTAAACTTCGAACCCCTACCAAGACCTAGCCGATGATCATGATATTCTCCACAGTTGAGTGGAGAGTGAGATCTTACTCTCACACGAACTCTGGTGCCCCTTTTCTGACCACGTCCCCTGGATGGGGATGCCTGGCGGCACTCAGAGGAAGGATAGCAAGTTACCAAGAAGAGACTCGATATTCTAAGAGCATATATAGGGGGAGGAGGTCTCCCTCAATCACAGACATAGGGGAGCGGAGAAGGGGGGAAGTGGGAGGGAGGGAAGAATGGGAGGAAACAGGGGAAGGGCTAACAATTGAGATGTAATATGAATAAAATAATAAAATGGAAAAAAAAACAGAAAAAAAATATATGAAGCCACTTAAGAGATATCATTTTTTTTTACAACAGTTATCTACACCAAATGATCAGCCATGAATTCATACGTAAGAATAAATTTATACATCCTGAGAAGATTATATTTAAATATGTGTGTGTATGCATGTAACAATTAATGAAAAATGTGAATTTGAAAGTTAGAAGAAATGATGTAATTATATTACAATCTCATAAATAGAAAAAAACATTTTCCATATATGTTAGAGTTAAAGTATTTAAAATATAATATGCGTGGAGGGTATATAAACTTGTTTCTGTTTTGATCCCAAGTGTAGGAGGGATGTTTACCACTTAGATGTGAGAAAGCAGGATGTTTTTCCGCATAGAGAGGTTGAACTGCTTCATGGGGGAGCTTGGTGAAAAAAAAAAAAAAAAAAAAAAAAACCAGCCTTGAGCAGACTGAGAGGATATATACACGAGCCCAGAAGAGGAGAGGAAGCTTTTGGTTGGGACTTGGTTTTTGGCTGTTTATCTTTGTACTTCAAGAGGTTCCTAGAGAGAACTGTTCCAGGAAAGTTTCAAGGATTTGGACTCCAGCTGAGGCTTGAGGTTCCAGCTGCTGCTCCTGGTTCCAGCAGCAACTTTGGTAGAATTGCTGGTCTGCTGAAACCCTGCTGACTACGCCAGGGACTGATATCTTTAAGGTTTCGTTGTAGTGTGCTTTAATATCCTTTTCTGATTGTTTGGGTTAGTCGGGTTGTTAGAGAGGTAGGCTCGCTTAATAAGTTCATAATAAAATATAATTGATAAGAAAATTGAGTCTACATATATGTATGTGACTTTCTAAAAAGAATGATTTTTTAAAGGAGATCACACAACTTAAACTACTTTTTAAAAGAACACATTTATTGGGGGGAGCAGTTTTCTCTCCCCATTATGTGGTTTAGAGGGATAGAACTCAAGTCATCAGGTTTTACTCACTCAATCATTTTGCAGGCACCTAAACTACTCTGAACAGTAACTACTTCCATTTCCTATGAAGAAAAGTTACTTTAAATAGTTTAGCCCTTGCAGCATGCTCTCAGGCTGTTGGTGCATTCTAGGGATTTGGTGTTTGAGAGGTGTGTGTTTGTGTGTGTGTGTGTGTGTGCACATGTGTGTATGAGTTCTTTCCTATCTGTTCCACCATGCACTTGTCAGATTTCATTTCTCAGAATCTGAATGTGTCTTCCAATAACAATCAGGCTCTGTATGTAATGCCCTTTATTTGTGGAGAATTTATGGGCAAATTCTGTGCTGAGCATTTTATTTGTATTATTCTGTTTAACCCTGACAAATTTCTGAAAGTTTAGAATTGGTTTCTGGCTCCTTGGCGCTCTTTTCTTATTTTTATTGACATGTTCTTTGTGAGTAAACCTCAATAGTTTGTTCTTTATGTTTGTGCTATAACTAAATTAAATTACCATCTCCTCTTCAGAAAACTCTGCCCCAGTGATTTTATTTCATATTGCACAATTACAACTCAGATACATATCTCACAGCCCCTTATTTTCTCACTTAGTTTTGAAAAACCACAAAATCTAGACTGCTAATGTCTCTCAAAAAGCACTATGTGATATCTATCTCAGATAAAGCCTCTGTAAGAAAGGCTGAGAAAAGAACAGAGAAAGATGTTTTTGAACTTGAAAATCAGGTTTATCAGCCCTACTAATAGGTAGAATTTTTAGAAAGTATAGGCTTCATTTCCTCTTTGGCAGAACTGCTAACGCCTAAAAGAAATCATAAACTCTGCTGTACCTACTAAAGGAGCCAGACACTATTCTTACGGCTTCCACCTCCTTAATGTTTCCAGTCAAGTATTAACTAAGTCTAGATCTTTTCCAGATACCGCAGTTTACAAGCTCACTGTGTATTTCTTGAAACTATTATTTACATCCTGTTATCTAGTCTTCCCATTTTCACTTTAACCTCTGAGACTCCCACCTACTTTCTATACTTCTGAGTCTACATGAATATGCCTAGCCTTTGCTCTGACCTGTAGATAGCACTTAGTTAACCTCACCACATCCTTCGTAAAGGTTGAAAGACTCCAGATGAAGATCGATGAGGATCCAAAAAAAAAAAAAAAAAAAAAAAATGTGACAAGACATTCGGCATTGGATAAGTCCTTGGGCTCTTAGTCAGTGACGTTTCTCAAATTTTTGCCATCTTATGATAGCCCTAGAAGCAAATGCATAGAGGCAAAGATTCTAGAAGAGAAAACTGGTTTGAATTGCCTGTCTTTTATTACATTGTAAAAGATAGTAAATCATAGAATGACCTTAATGGGATTATTGAAAAAAAGAAATCAAACAGTGTATATGAGGAACTCGTCACAGTTAAAATGATTAATAAATGTTAACTGCTCATAGCACTGTTAATATTAGGCCAGTAGCAAATGTGATTGTAATAATTCAATCATAAGGAAGAGGAAGAATTAAATAAAAATCTGATCTTGTTCTAATTTTGTTTGTGAACTGTGTCCAAGAACACAGTCTACCATTTATATGGCATATGTGTCACTGGAACAATTATGTAAAAATTTTCTGTACTCTTGTTTATCCATGTATAAAACAATAATAATATCTTGGAAGTCTGTTATGATAATTAAATAAGAATACATGTAAAATGTTCAGACAATATCCTGAAATATAAGAATCATATTATGATCAGCTATGATGAAATATGTTAGTACTTACATTAGTCAGAGTTCTGTAGAAAAACAAAATAGCATGATATATAAAATGGATGGATGGATGGATGGATGGGCGAATGGATTGTAGGTTGGGTGGGTGGGTGAGTGGATAGATGGTTGTTAAGGAATTGGCTCTTGTTGAAACTAGCAAGTCAAAATCTCTGGAATAGGCTGACAGTCTGAAAAGCGCACTGGAATGACATTTTAGTCTTAAGCAGAATCCTTCTCTAGACAAAACCCATGATGCCTGTGCCCATATCAAGCAACAGCCTTCAGTTGAAGATGTCTGATTAAAAGTGTTACTCAGCATAACTTCAAGCTCATCTACTTTAATGACTCGGAAGCTACAGCCTAGCCAAGTCTCCACACAAGACTACCATAATATTCTGAAGACCTCTCATGAAATTTGCTTAGATTATAGAATAGGTTTAAGGAATTCATTTAGATTTAGCAAACAATATTTAAATTTATAGCTCATTATGATACACTGTATGGAAGAGAACTTGGACTTCTCTTTTACTGAGATATCTGATATTGTAAAAATTGATTTTTTTTAAAAATCAGGCTGTGGAGAATAATCAATCACAAAGAATTCAAAATAAAACAACTTTCTCATAAGTAAATAGGATGCGATCATTCATATGATTAGTCATAATCTTGTGTTACTGCCAATCTTAACTATATACCTACATAATAGCCAAGTACAAACATGTGTTATCTGAAAACTCATAAAACACTTAGTACATTATTATGAATTCTTGAACCCCAAATCCTAGAATTACTTTGATTCAGTTCTTGGACAATATCATTAGTTGGATAATTATATATGTGGGGCTTTCAGAAAATTCTCAATTCTAATTACCCTATCTTGTTTCTACAAGTTTACATAATTTTAGATAATACTATAACCTACTTACTGAGCTGTTGTTTCTACACAGTGATGGGGCAGTTTCTCTCCATTGTTAACATGATTTAGAGATTTAAAATAATCTCAAGCTCCTGCTGCAACAACTAGTGCCACACTTGCTACTATCCTTCCTCCGCCAGGAATGACAGTGTCCACAAACTGAGCCAAAATACACCTTCCCTTCTTTAAGTTACTATTGCTATGCACCTTGTCACAGTACAGGAGAAATAACCAGTACAGCAGGGATCTAGGTTAGTGCTGGGAGACACAATGTATACACACAACTTTATTGTACTGTTGGGCAGTTCTAGCCTGCTCATGGTAACTATTTTGCAATGTGAAGAGTGATATACTCACTGACGGGAAAATCATATGTGTATTCCAAGTGAAAACAGCATAGTTTTAAATAAGATATCACATCCTTTTCAGGTGTTTATATAAAGCCTCAGTGGGCTCTGAGGTAATAAGACTCCCTCAAATGACTGCCGTGTTCCACAGACAGTATTATATCAAGCTTGTAGAATAGAGATATGTTGCAAGATTCTATTTCTCAAATTATTGACAGCCCCAGCTACTAAACAGGCATTATTCCCTTCACCATCATGTTTTCAAGGTTAGATTGACATGTATGGAATCAGATCCTTTCTATAGGGGAAAAACATTTTAGCAGTGTGAATCTTTATCTTTTTTGCAGTCTATTCTTTCTCTTGACTAAGGAGTATAAGTGCAGAATTGAAAAAAATATATAGAAACAGAAGCTTAATAAGTCAAATTGCTATAAGGAGTTAAAATATGTATTCAAAAATCTGCAAACTGATTGACATCACTGCAACTTACTTATGTTCTCCACTGCCAATGACCGAGTCTTGGAAAGACTGGTATCTCTGACTCTGAGAGCAGAGAGCCTGCTGACATACTTCTGTGTGCAAGGAAGAATGTAGAACAGCATGACATAACTTCAGCTCAGAGCTTTCCCACATTCTACCACTTAAATACTGTATATGACAAAGCAAGGTGTGTGTGTGTGTGTGTGTGTGTGTGTGTGGACCAAGATGATTCATTTCTATGCATTCAGCAACCGACTTTAGAATATTACATGGCATTGGATATCTTTTCTCTGGGTCAATCAGGATACCTTAAGGCATGTTTACAGAACAGTATATATGCAGCATACTTAACAAATCAGCATGTCATTTTCTAGCATAAAGAAAAATAGTCAATCATCTGTTTCATAAATATTCACTGGATGCTTACTGCCTGGAGCACACTGTGGCTCTGTGACTAAATATGATACTTGCTGTCAAGTCTCTCACCACCAAGCAGGTAAAACACTTGGGCATCTTGTTCCTATACAGTGTGATGGACACTACAACAGATGTCCTAGACAGCCCATAGTGAAGAATTTGTCTACTTACAATGAAGAAAATTGTTGACTGGCACATAGAACTTTAAAAGATCAACAAACTATGTTAAGGAGAGAGAACAACAGTAATCATTGGGATTCATGGGTAGTTTCTTCAATTTTTTAATTTTAATTTATTGTAATGTATTCAGATTATATCCTTAATGTTATCCCTTCACTTGTATCTTCCCATTCCCACACTCCCTCCCTCTTCTGCTCTATCCCCTCCCCTAGACCTCTGACAGAAGGGGATCTCCTCCTCCACCATATGGCCACAGCATATCAGGTCTCATCCAGATAACATGTTTCCCCTTCCTTCGTGTGCTGTAGGGCCTCCCCACCAAAGGGAAGTGATCAAATTGGGGGCACTAGAGTTTATGTCAGAGGCAATTCCCACAACCACAGACAATGAGCTGTCCATTGGCTAGATCTGATCAGGGGGTCTAGGCTTACTGCATGCATTGTCCTTCATTGGTGCAATAGTTTGTGTGGGGACCCACTGGGTCCAGACCTGCCAGTCTTGATGGTCTCTTGTGGGGCTCCTGAACCCAAAAGTTCCTTCCATCTCCCCCATTCCTCTATACCACTCTACATTGTTAAAGGATATTAACTTGAAAGATTATGTAATAAATTCAAGGTAGAAGACTGTAACTAAATCTTTATAACATGTCTATTACATAGTGACACCCACTCATCATAGGTTACATAAGAGCACATTCTTTCAAAATAAACTTTAAAGATGTAAATAATGGTCTATGGGTCCTAGAGAGATGGATTGACCAGCAGTAGTAATGAGTACATGCCTCTCTTATAGAATTCAGTTTCCAGCATCCACATCAGGTAACTTACAACCATCTGGAACTCCAGTTATAGCAAATTCTACACCCTCCTCTAGATACCATTTATACCTACATGCACATGTGCACACACACACACACACACACACACACACACACACACACACACACAACTAAATATACTTAACTTTTAATTAAAAAATAAGATTCTGAGGCTAAAGAGAGGTTACCATCCCTCCCTTCTGCCCTCTCCACTGGAGGCAGGCCAGAGAGTTGGTCCCAATGGGATCATGAGAGTAGGAAAGCTGACCTTGCCCCTCACCTGTTGCAGCACTTAAAAAAGCAGGGCCTGTATTTCACCTGGGCAACACAATAGCGTTGATCCTGGATGTGGGGTTGCAGGTGAGCTGGCTCCAGGGTTATAAACGTGGGAGAGCTCCCCCAGAAAGTTGCTTGCTGTGCAGTAACATGCAGGACAGAGCGATGTCCCCACATCTCACCCCTTGCCACCTAAGGCAGGCAGGAGAACTGTTGCAGCACTCCAGAGAACAGGCTCTGCACCTCACTTAGGTAGCTCAGTAGAGCTGACCCTTGATGTGGGGGTTTCAGGTGAGGCAACCTTAAGGGCAAGAGCCAGCCTTGCCTCTTGTCTGCAGGGTGATAGCATGGGTAGAGAAGAGATGCCTTTCTCACTCCCTCATTTCTTGTTATCTATGGCAGGTGGGAGAGCTAGCCCTGGAGTCATGAAAGTGGGAGACTGGACATGTATCTCACCATCTCCAACACTTGGGAGAGCAGGAGCTGTACTTTGCCTGGGCAACAGGGTAGAGTTAGACCTTGTTAAGGGGTTGCTGGTGAGCTAGACCCAAGGGTGTGAGAGCTGAAGAACTGGCCAGCTGACCAACTTTGATAGTGGTGTGTTTTATACTTAGATATATTTCCCCCATCCCAGACATAGGCCCATTGACATATCTTCCCATATTTAGAGTTGGATATGAACATAATCTACTTTAGTTACACTTGAATAATAATAAGTAAAAAACTAAAGCATTCTTCCCATTTCTGAGGACTATATTGACAATTTAGTTTGAGCACTCCAAGGAAGAGTCTTAATGTACATAACTCATAGTAAACGCTGAGCCAACCTCAACCCCAGCAAGGCAAATACATCTTTGGGAGGGATTCACATGCTTCCTAGGTCGTCCTGAAATAAGATTGCCCTTTATTTTATGAATTATTTTGAATTCTTTTCCAAATGTAATATAATTTTCTTTTTTATATAAATCTCTAGGTTCTTTGAGGAATTATGTTTCATAGGAGAAATATTCACCATTCATTATCCTCAAGAAAAGAAATGTGGCTCTCCAGGTACTGAATAGAATATTTCCTGGTTTGACAGTCTCCTGTTTAATCTCCCTACCATTGGTATATGTCTGTAATATTTCATGCATGATGCTACCATCCTAGACTTCCTCTGAAGCATTAATGGTACCACATTCTTGCACTAAATCCTTCTGTGGATCACAATCCCCTAAAGAAAAGAGCCTGAACCCTACAGCATTATTGCAACCAACGTTTTCTATTGCATGGGTACAATCACCTATGCATCTGAGTCTGACTCTCCAACAGTTTGCATAAGGCCTTCCCCATATCTTTTAGGGAAGGTATGAAACATCAGGCTTATGTCTATTTGTCACTGACACATCATGTTTACTATGTATCTTAATCAAGTCCTTTAAGATTATTAGCTTAGCTTCATCTTCATAAACTAGTAATACTTATGAACTACTACAAAGTCTACTTAAAACAGAATGAGTAGCCAACAAAATAGCTACCTAGCTGGGGCACTCTAGGGAGTCCCAAATAATGTGTGAAATGTACCTAATCAAGGCTTCCTTTATAACTAGCAGGTTATATTGCCATCCTATCTTTGTTCACATATTTGCCTTTGCCTGAAATGCCCGATTTTCTAAACCCAAGTCTTAATTATCTCAAAAATCTCACTTCTAAAATTACCTATTATAATAGAAAAGATTTTAGCCTGAAGTCTGATTACTTACTGATGATTTCTTTCTTCATTTTTAATTTACATATTCTCTTTACATCCCAATAGTGTCCCCCTTCCTCATCTCCTCCCAGTCCCACCCTCCTACCTCTACCTCCAGCCCCCTTCCCCTTTTCCTCAGAGAAGGCAAGCCCTATCACCACTAATCTACCCTTACACATCAAGTCAAATCAGGACTGAGCTCCTTCACATCCACTGAGGTCAGGCAAAGCAGCCTGGTTAGGGCAAAGTGATCTAAAGCAAACAACAGAGTCCATGTCATAGACAGCACCCACTCAACTTAATAGGAGACCCATGAAAAGATCAAACTGCTCATCAGTTACATATTTGTAGGGGGCCTAGGTCCAGTCCACGCCTGCTTAGCTGGTGTTTCCATCTATGTAAGCCCTCATGGGTCCAGGTTAGCTGACTCTATTGGTCTTGTGGTGTTCTTGTCCCCTTCGGGTCCTTCTATTCTTTTCCTTATTCTTCCACAGAACTCCCTGAGCTTTCATCTAATGCTTGGCTGTGGGTCTCAGCATTTGATTTCTATCAGCTGCTGGGTGGGGCTTCTCAGAGCACAGCTATGCTAAGCTCCTGTCTGTAAACATAGCAGAGTATCATTAGTGGTATCAAAGTGGTTGTCTCTCTTCCATGGGTGTCTCAGGCTGGGCCGGGTATTGGTTTCGCATTCCCTCAGTCTCTGCTTTACTATGAACCTAGTGGTGTTACAATTTACAAATTCTTCAGTTCTTATATGGATAGTGACAGTGGCTATCCCTGGATAACTAGCTATTATGAGAACTAAGAAAACAAGCTCAAACATTTAACTATAAAGTTGATTGTACAGATGTGTTTGCTATCTCTACAGAACTATAAGATTAAACTAAGAGTATTAGTTGCCCTCACTTTTGTCACTGTTAGCAAAATAATAAAGAAAACAGTTCAGATCTACACCATGCCTCCAAACTGAAACCAGACAGTCAAGTCAAGGGGTCTACACTGAAGATAGAAATGATGTTCCTGGGGCCCACTTTGTCATAGCAACCAGTGAGTGCAAAGATAAGGGGTAGCCTGGAGAAAATACACAAAGATGAGTTATACACTGGACTAGGTGACAAAGGGAGGGGACGGAATAATAGAGAAAAAAAGGGGACTGGGAAATGGCACAGAAGGGAAGTCAACTGCGTGACTCTCCTGAGGGCCATTTCCACTGTCTCTTGCTAGGCCAGCATAATAGGATTTGTACTAATAACTGAGGCTCAGGTTTGAAAATATTCATTGGCATCTCCAGTTTCCTCTGATTATGCTTCTCCTCACTACTGCACAACTGTCCCAGTTCCAACCTGTCAGCATCCGGACACTGATGTCACTTTGGTTCTCTCAGCACTGTGTATAAGCTAAGCAAGTAGTTGCTCCTCGCACCTACCTTCTCCAAAAGTCAAAAAAGATCCAAACTTAAAGTCATGGTTTTATTGAAGTGTCAGTATAGAGTTCTGACGAGCTTACCCAGTGCTACCAACAGATGTATACTGCCCTGAGGCAATACCACAAATGCTTTTAAGGGGGCTGCCTGTCTCCCTATGTATTCTCCAGTCCCACCCAGTACCCGGAGTTTCAAGTAACACCAACAGTAAAGAAGGGGACATCTCTGTGCTCTGTGGTATGCTGACAAGATTTTTACATTCAGTGATAATTTTTCTTTGTAAAATTCTGTTTCATTCATTATTGGATTGGAATTCCCAAAGACGGGGACAAAATTAGGGGAGGTGATTTATTATATTCTGATATAATACAGTTTTACAGAATCCCTTGCTTACGAGCTCTTTGACGTATTTATGTTTTCATTAGCTTCACCTGACTATTTCATTTTATTTTTATTTACTGATGAAGAAAGTGATAGCTTTGGAGATGAGAAAGCACTTCCCACAAGCTCACGATCGACACAGCTGCACCGTGGGGGTATTTACCGGGTCAGAGCTTGTGCTAGGCCCCCCTGCTGGCTTTTATCTTACTGATCTTTCACATGACCCTCACAATGTAGATAGATTTGTTATTTGGGCATTTTACAAGTGAGAGACTTGAAGTTCCGAGATTAAATATTTATCCTCAGTCACATAAATGGCAAAAGGCAAAACCAAAATCCAAACATAAGGCTCTCAGATGACTCTTGATTGCTCCTCCGTGCCAACCTGCCTCCTTTATAGCACCCAAAGCAACACTTAAAACCAACTCAGTGGTTGTTCAGCAATAGAATAATATACTTTCTTTTACCAAATTAGAATTACAGTAGCTCAAGCTCTATGGAAGAAAGCAGGCATATTTAAATATTTAAAGCATAAAAATTGAAAGTGAAGTTTGAGTGAAACTAATAATAATTAGGAGATGAAAACTGGTTAGTGTAATGCTGGTAAATCAGATTGGGGGTGGGGGGGGCATGTGTTCAGTGTCGAACAGTATGGAGAGAGAAATGAATCGCTTATACCACAGGGGAAAAAAAGAACCAAAAGAATAAAAACAAAATCAAATCTTGGGTCGAACATTCCTTTTAGAATGTTTAAAAATAAAATATTTCTTGGTTGTCTTCCTAAAATAAGACTAAGTAGTTTGCATCTCATTTCCAAACGTCACCATCACCCCCACAGCACAGCTGCTCTCTACTCGGACTCTGCTGCTGCCCTCTTGTGGTAGCAACAACATATTACAGGCTAAGATCTAACTCCTCAAAAGAGAAGGTGGATTTACATTGTCCAAATTTCATATAAAAACAGTGTAAGCTGTGTAGCTCGAGTTTTGTGCTACACGTATTGAGGAAGTGAAGTGACAGATCTCACTCTGCTAAGCATTTGAAACGAAATCCCAAGACCTAGTAGGTGACACTTATTTAAGATAACAGGCTGAAGGCAAATACATGGTTATGTATGTTTGTTTGTTTGCTTAGTGATAAGAAAAATAGAAATTTTTTTACTTCTAGGCATTTTAAAATTATGTACTACTTAAAAGCCATTTGACTTTGAAAGCCTATCTGATTTTGTTTCAAAAAAGAAAAAGAAAAAGAAAAACAAATCATGGGATTGCGCTCATCAGAGATGCCATAGTATCAGAACCAATAGGCTCTTTGCTCTTGCTGTTGACCCCAGTACACACTAAACGCGGTGCAATGGAAAAGGAACATATGGCAATAATAACAAGAAAACCAGGCCTAGAAAACAGAACTATATCTGGCTTTTAAAACCGAGAGATTCTGTGTGCCTATTGGGCAGTTGAGAACAGTCAGTCTTACACTCGGAAGCTTCGTACGGCTTGGCTTCTCGATACTCTCAGAGTGAACTGCCCCCATCAAGTGTGTCGATGGTGGTTTACTGCCCAGCCTCTCAGTCCTGCTCACGTTGCCTTCTGCTTTTTTTCCTTATGCTCCTCTAGCTGCATCCAAACAGCCAGACTTTATTAGTTAGTTAGCTAGAAATTCATATATGTATACAGTGAAATATGATCAAATACCGCCCCATTTCCCCAGCAAGTTCCTCTGTCTTTCCAGGAATTCCTCCTAGAGTGTACAATGTATGGACCCGTTTTACGGATTCCTCCTGGTCAATCTGTCTACCTGGAGTTATCTTCCCTGGAACTAGTCATGGAAAGTTCCCTTAGTCCTTCATTTTTTTTCCATTCAAATATCAAATTCTCACATATGCCTACCCTGACCACCCTATAACCTCAATCTTCTACAATCAGATCTTTGTTTCTCATAAAAGTCACATGACATACAGCAAGGCACAGTTGCACACACCTGTAATCCCAGCACTCTGGGAGGCAGAGGCAGGTGAATTGTGAGTTTGAGGCCAGCCTGTCAAGCTAAGGCTGCACAGAAAATCCCTGTCTCAAAAAAACATAAAACAAACAAACGAAAACAAAAATTTTAAAAATCCACATATGAAAATAATATGTGCTTTGTTTAACTTTAATACTTACTTGTTTGTTTCTTGTACTAGAATATGAGGGGAAAGTGTGGGAGGAGATTGCTCAGTTAGCAAAGCCCTTGTCTTGCAAATATAAAGACCTGAGTTCAATTCCTAAAACCCATGTAAACTGCTGAGGCAGAGACAGGAGGATCCTTAGGGCTTGTTGATCAATCCTTTCTAACCTGGTTGGTCAACTACAGACCAATGGGAGACCCTGCCACAAAGGAAGTTGAGGGTTTTCTTAAAGATGACATCCAGGCTTGGCCTCTGACCTCTGGTAATGCATACTCACATAGGCACCCACGTGGGCATGTACATACACAGACACATCATTTAAAAGAACATAAAATGTTGGCTGTGTTGGAAATCTGCTCCCAGGTGGGCTGGTGGAAACTGATGTACCAAACAAGGACCACTCATGGAGAGGATCTAGGCCTCTCTCAGAGGTAGCTCATAGACAGTTCAGTCTCTATATGGGTTTCCTTTTATGGGAAGCAGGGGCTGTCCTGTCAGGAACTCTGCTGCCTGCATTTTGATCATTTCCTTTTGGCAGGGTGCCTTTCCATGCCATGGAGAAGGAGGATGCAGGCAGCCCTGATGAGACTTAATAGGCTGGGGTCAGTTGGTAGGGGAGAAGGGTTCCACCTCTCTGAGGACTGGGGGAAAGGAAATGGATGGGAGGGGAGAGGGCAGCACAGGGAGGAGACAAGGGAGGGCCTATAATTGGAATGTAAAGTGAATAAGTTTTTTTAAAAATACATTTAAACCACATAACATTAAATGTATAAAAGAAAATTTTTCTTTTTTTTTCAACTCTATATAAACTGTATTAGTAAATCCTTAGTAAATATTGCTAAAATAAATTAAGTAATATATTATGTTATCCACACTAAGATCCAAAAATCTAATGAACCAGACACAGAAAAACAGCTTTTACAATACTAAGAAAGGGAGACCCAACAATAAAGGTAGACAATTGAAGAAAAAGATATCTTATTGGAAGGCTTTAAGGACAATGTAGCCCAACAGGGGTAAAACATCACTAAGCCCTTCCTGATGCAGGACCTTCAGGAAAGCTGAAGGAGCTCATTATACTCAAGTCCTGCGATTGAGTTATTCCACCCCTAGAAACTCTAAATCACCAGAGCCATTTTCTTCACCACAGATTATAGAGCACTGAGCAGAGGCAATAATGTTTCTTACACTCTCAAGTCTTCACATGGATATGTGTGTGGGTGTGGAGGGAGGAAACAAAAAAGGCAGCATCTTTCTCCATCTCCTTGGGAAGTGGCGCTATGACAAGTCTAAGGTACCAAACAAGGGCCTTAAGTGAAGTAAGAGAGAAAAACCAATTAGAGAAATACAAGATTCATTCTAAGAATTTTTAGATGCCTGACCTAGATAGCTGTTCTTCTTTACCTAATAAGAGAAGGGGTATGAAGAAATCCCTGTGCCAAGAAATACTGCCTTAAATAATGAAAACAAACAAACCAGTCGATCTCAAAGTCACATGTGAAGAGTCCAGCCAGTATCTTTTCATAAGTAGAGAGTCCATATATCTTGGAAGCATTTCAGAGAAGGGTTTTCTTCTTGTTTCTTTTTCAGAGAGAGAGAGAGAGAGAGAGAGAGAGAGAGAGAGAGAGAGAGAGAAGAAGAAGAAGAAGAAGAAGAAGAAGAAGAAGAAGAAGAAGAAGAAGAAGAAGGGGAGGAGGAGGAGGAGGAGGAGGAAGAAGAAGAAGAAGAAGAAGAAGAAGAAGAAGAAGAAGAAAGAAGAAGAAGAAGAAGAAGAAAAATCTCCCAGTAAGAAAGCTTTCAGGCTGGGCATGGTGGCTCGCACATTTAATTCGAGGACTCCGGAGACAAGGACAGGAGGATCTCTATGAGTTGCACACCAACCTGGACTACACAGTTAGTCTCAGGTGAGCTAGGGCTACACAGTGAGGCCTTGCCTCAGGGGAAAAAAAATAGAAAGGGGTGGGGAGGTTTGTCAGGAAAAGCCAAGTACTGGGTATTAACATATGTAACACATTTAGGACTGTGTCTATGACTTAAGTAATACTGTATAGATGCTTGCTACTACTAACTACATTGCTAGTCTCATTTCTAAACTAAGCATTCATTTATACACATATAAATTATGTTAATATTGGACAAAAATAAGTGATATGCATGCCTGTGGTCCCAGCTATCTGGAGGAAGAGCAGGTGGATTATGAATTCTATTTCATCCTGGGCAATGGAGCTTACTCAAGGCCAGCCTGGGATATACAATAATACCTTCGGCTAATTGTATGTCAACTTAATATGGCCTAAAGTCATCTGAAAGGAGAAAACCTCAACTGAGAAAATGCCTTCATAAGATGGAAGTATAGGCAGCTCTATGGAACGTTTTTTAATTAGTGATTGATGAGAGTAGGACCACTACAGGCCTGGTGGTCCTGGGTTCTATAAGAAATCAGGCTGAACAATCCATGGGGAGCAAGCCAGCAAGAAGCACCCCTCCATGGCCTTTGCATCAGCTCCTGCTTCCAGACCCCTGTCCTGTTTAAGTCCCTGTCCTGACTTCCTTCAATGATGAGCAATGATATAAGAAGCATAAGCCAAATAAACTCTTTTCTTCCCAAGTTGTTTTGGTCATGATGTTTCATCACAATAAGTTACCTAAACTAGGACACATTGGTACCAGGATAGTAGGATATTGCTAGGACAGACCTGATCATTTTGCTTTGGGGAGAATTGGGGAAGACTTTGGAACGTTGGGCTAGAAAAGCCATTGAGAGCTCTATGGGCTATTTTGTAGCAGCTTGGAAGATAAGAATGTTGAGGGCAGTGGAGGTCTACATTGTGACATTATAGAGAGAAGCAAAGACTCCACGGGGCCATTTCTATGAAGAATCTGTGGTTCTGGTCAGCCAGACTGAAGAATTGGCTGTGATTAACAAGAGACCAGAAGCACTAAAGTAAAACCTTTGTTTGCTGGGGAAATGGAGTATGGTCAATTAGAGATTAAGAATTAGGTATAAGAAACAAGAGGCCAGCATCACTGAAGTGAATTCGGCTGAGAAATGTTTCCACAAGTCATCACGTGCAAGCTGTATTCAGGGGTAGGCAAGGTTATACATTGTGCTGGCAGCCAAACTTGATCATGAGTAAGAGTCTCTCAGGTAGTACTGGTTTTGAAGGCATGAAAGGGTCATAGAGAGCAGCTCGGGCCTGGCACTGTGAAGGCAGGGCAGGCCAGTGGTGAAGGTGCAGCCTCAGGGGTCACTGAAGGTCTAATATTGAAGGGGTCATGCAGAGAAATTTAGGCTAGACACCATGAAGAGAGCTCAAGAGAGGCTATTGGTGAATGCAGCCCAGTTGCAGTAGAAGACTGCAGAATTTTGGAGATCCCAGTAAAATGGGCCAACCACGAAGATTGGTTCCAACAGTGGAGCCAACCCAAGCCTAGAAGGCAGGTGTGTGCTATAGAGGGCAGCACTGGAGAAGTGACTCAAACACCTTGGAATGCTCTAGGAAATTAGGCTCAATTTCTCAGATATTGGGCTTTGAATTATTTATACTCTTGGAGTATGAGCGTGAGCGAATGGGTAAGCAGCACCCCACCATGGCCTCTGCCTCTCCTCCTGCCTCCAGGTTCCTGGCCTGTTTGTGTTCCTGTCCTGTCATCCATTAGAGATGAACAATAATGATAAGGACATATAAACCAAATAACCCCCCCAAGTTGGGTTGGTAATAGTGTTTCATCACGGACATATATTAAAATGGGCCCATATGTACTTGAGTGTAGCAGAACTCTGCACCTTTACCTCCCCTATATAAACATTTGCTCTCCAGTCAAACAAAACTGGCTGTTATTTCCCCATTTACACACTATGTCTCATCATTTCTCCAACTTAGCAATGACTTTCTCTCTGTTAAGTGAATGTTCTCCACTTCTCTACAATCTATTCATCCTTCAGGGTAATAAGAGCAACAGACAAAAATTATTGAATGCTATGGTGTGATAAATTCTGGTTATTCACATCATGCAGATGATCTCACGTAATGAGGTCAAATCCCTTTAAGCTAAGTATGATTGTTCCTGTTACATCACTGAGAAATCTGAGGTTTAGAATGAATAAATAAATAACTTATTGTAGATGAATTAACATTAGTGACTATTTCCCCAGAGTCATCTTTAGAAGGCAAGACTCTCAAAAAAAAAAAAAGAAAGAAAGAAAGAAAGAAAGAAAGAAAGAGGAAACCCCTTTTTTGATGTCAATGGAAAAATAATGATTTAATTAGTGTTTCCTATCAAACTGCCTCAAAAAACTAACAAAATGCAGCACACCAACAGAAAATATTTAAATGGAGAGTTAATGAATGAGCCATGATATCTACATGTATTCTAAATAATAGTTAGCTGTCCAGATGTCAGAAGGAAGCAAAGACAGAGACAAATATATACAATGATGCAATAGATAGATAGATAGATAGATAGATAGATAGATAGATAGCAAGTGTCTGGAGGTAGCTCTCATAGAGCATTCAAGTTTGTTCTTAGAAAAATTTGCTATTATCCAATAGTATACTTATGCTCAATAAATAAATATCAAAAACAAGAGACTCTTCTAAATGTTAAGTTAAAGGTAGTTCTAAAACAGACAAAACCCTTGTCCTTATGAAATTTTCATTCTTATCAAAAGATAAACAAATTCTTGTGAGAATGCCATTTTAGAGGAAGGAACATATGTAGAGGAGTTAAACAGTTTCCAAAAGTCATAATGTAAAGCAAAGAGAAGATGAACTCAAACCTAAAGCCTTTAGAGTCCTTGCTTTTCCCTACTAGGACAAAATGTACTGCTTAGGTGATATTTTACTATGAACAAAAACCAAACAACAAAGAATAATAATACTGCTAGTATTCTGTCAGAAAGTGCTAGATGATTTTGACAAAAAAGTGACATCATATGATTCATGTTTTAGTAGAAATGAGAAAGACCTCACTATTGTGGAAACTTCTAGAATGTATGCGCACTATTGGAAAATAGAACAATTTAATATTATCTTTATTATTATTTGGGTCCAAAGTATATACTAAAAAATTCTTACCTTGTTTCTCACTTATTTTTTTCTTATTTTGTAGAAAAACTGATGAGACAGAAATACCACTTCATGGTCAAAACTATCAGAGAACTATTGGGTGGGGCCCAGGGGTAATGTGCGCTGCATTTTTGTCAAAAATCTTTAAGAGTCAACTTTTGTACAACTTAGAATTCACTTTATTTATCAGATTTTTTTATGTTGGTTCAGAACTGGATTAAGAGTTATCTATTATCCTTTCATCCTCACAGAAAGTTTTTCTTTAGGGAACCATATATTAGAATTCACAATAGGCAGTATTTGCTATTCTCAAGACACCAAATGAAGCTGCATGTGAAAACAAAAGGATTGCATGGGTAATTAGTGTTTCTATTGTTCTTTCCATTGCATATGGACGGAATTTATATGAATATCCATTTTACTCTGACCATCTTATAGTTGGATTGCTAAATGGGAGACATTGAGAACCTCAAGAAAGCGTTGAACAGAAAGTAAATATATCCTATGCTAGTTTCTACATACAAAAGCTATAGTCCAAAGGGAAATTAGAAAGAGTTATAAGAACCCACAGTCAGATGGAATCACTCCTTGAAATGAAAATATAAAGCTCAATTTAAAGAAAGAGAAAATAGAAAAGGATTTTAAAGTGGATTTGGGGACAGGATTTATGATGAGAATCAGTTCAATTTATAGCCTCCTCTAATTCGAACCTTTTTGGAGGTTCCTAGGCATGAATAGTGCCCAGGAGTTTGAGTGCTCAGGATGTTTGAGGCAAAGCTAGCCATGTAAGGTCCTAATATAGTACAGAAAGTCAATGAAGTAAGCAAATGCTCATTTTAAAAGTCCTTCATGTTTACCTGTCTAGCCAAAATAATCCACAGATGGCATTTTGTTCTAAAAAGGAGGAGAAGCATATGGGGGTTTGCACCTTAACACTAGAAAGAAGGTGGAGGCACATGATTTCAACTTCAAATACCAATGTAAAGGACTATGGCATTCAAAGTTTCAAAGTCGCAACAAGAATTATACCATTTTGATATAATGACCATTTAGCAGAATAATAGAATTGTATTCTCCCCTGAAGCCTATGACCTATCTAGACACAAGTTCTCGAACCTTTAACAGTACCAAGTATGGATTCCATTTCACAAGTGGATTCAATTAAAAAGGTGGTTTGTTACTCGTATTGCATTTGTGCCACTACTGAACCTGTAGATACACTGTGTCAAGCCACCATTTCTTTAGCACCTTCCAGAACTATTAAAGATAGCAAGTAAGAATGGAACTTCCATGTGAATATCAGCTTCCTTTATCCATGTTCTGTGGCTCAAGCATATGGTTTCTTCAGTAATAGGGTCTTACTGTCAAATTCTAAGAGCAGTCAAGAGTATGAGCAACAGCCTGTAATGACCCCATTGGCCAACAACCCCAAAAGAGGTAATCTATTCCCAGTACTGGGATGTCTATTTGCTAATATTATATATCAGCTAATAATATATATATATATATATATATATATATATATATATTAGAATCTTCCAACCCTTATCAAAGTAGCTTCTCCTTGAGTTAGATGGCAATTTACAGAAAGACACACAACTAGCAAACGTACAAGGATAAGTGACTATGGAGTACTTAAATTTAGGTGGGACATACATACTACATCCATCCCCACTGGGCTCAGGGATCTTTGTAGAAGAAGGGGTTGTAATACTACAAGAGGTGGAAGTACTCAAGTAGTCAATATAATCAAGGGAGCAGATGTACATACACATTCACAGAGATTGTGACAGCATACACAAGACCTGCATAAGCTCCATCAGACAAAATCCCAGCCTAGGAGTGAGGAGGTGGACACAACATCCCACCGTTAGCTGAGGAGCATTTGAGAGCAGCTGGGAGAGGGAGGGTCTGATTTCTTTAATGATGTGACCCATGGTAGGCAGACCACGTGTCAGGGCAGGCCCCATTCCCAAGGCTATTTGAACAATACAAACTTGAACCTGGCGGAGAAAATAAAGAAAACTCATGGTTAGGTAGAAAGGAATAGAAGAATGGAGAGAGTGGGTATGGAAAGATTGGAGGGAGGGGTGAATATGTTTAAAATACATTATATGAAACTTAAAGGGCATTGCTATTGGGCTAGAGAGATGGCTCAGTGGGTAAAAGTATTGTTCTTCCAGGGGACATGGGTTCAATTCCCAACACCCACATGGCAGCTCACCATCAGCCCAGTTGTAACATTGTAACTCCAGTCTCAAGGAATCCAACACCATCTTCTCACCTTTGTAGGTACTGTATGTTCATGCACACAGACATACTTGCCAGCAAAACTGCCATACAACAAAATAAAAATAAAATGAAAAAACTTTAAAATTAAAATATGGATTGCTAACTTTTCAGCACAATGCTTTCCATGGTTTTCTCCTTGCCCTTTTCAATTTCATGCAATCTACCATCAGTCACTAAGATTTAATATGTACCATCAAGCACAGTTCTTGGCACAGAGATGTACATCTCTGCAGAACATCTCAATTGTCACAGAAATAACACTGCAGAATGTTTATGCAAGGAAATTGCTCCCACTGGAAAGAGAACGGGGACGTAATTGCCTTTGGAAAACTCAGAATTGAATAATTGTGTAGGTTTTACTCCAAAGAATATTCAAGACACTAAGATCAGGATAATGATTCAAATGTGATGCTGAGGGGTTTTACATGCTGCTCCAGTACTTCTAGAATACATTATGGAGAACCAACTCCTGCAAGTTGTCCTCTGACCTCTACATAAACTTATACATGTGCACAAATATATATATATATATAAATTAAACAAATAAATGAAATTATTACTCTGTGGTAGACACCAAGGTAGTCACTGAATATACAGCAGCGCCTTTTCTTGTAGGTACCTCTACCAAAAACGGCAGAGACCACCTTAGCATTTAAATAGTAATAATTTCTGAAAGCCAAATAATCTGAAACTTATATGTCTTTAAAATCCTTAATCCAATGCTAGTTAGTCCTGAAATTTCCATTCTTATGCTACTACATTTTTGTCTTTACACTGACAAGATATTTAAGATATTGACTTGAATTTACTAAGAAAATTCAGAATATTAAGTTAAATATTGAACCCATATTATAAAGTTTTACTATTTCCATGACTACGTTTAAGTTTTGCTTCCTCTGGGAAAGCTGAAGTTGTCATAGGTTAATTCCTTTGCATTTTTCCCGCATTACATAAGGTAGTTATGTGTTAATGGACATCTTAAGAAAAAAAATCTTTTAATAAATCAATGTACTATCCATCATATAACTTTTAGAAAGCAATTTTCCACTTGACATTATCTTAAGTGTTTCCAAGTTTTGTTTTGAGAAACTATTTAACAATCACGTAAGAATGTCATTGTCATCACTTTAGATGATATAAGGCATTACTTCCTTTGCCACATTTAATTAAAAACTGGGGCACATCAATTTCTCTTCCAGTGGCCTATATATTATGGAACCTCTAATAAGAGAGTGGAAAGAAATATGTCTATTTATTTAGATTATCATATTTAAATATTTAGAATGTTGCAATGAGTTATGTCTGGTACTGATCAGATGTGAAGTCATATGCATACATGTACATTAGAGAAATGCTTCAGCAGTTAAGAGTCTGAACTGCTCAAGGAGAAGACACAGGTCACCTCTCAGCACCCATGCCAGGCATTAAATTGTATGGCTGCCAGATATTATTTCTACTTAAAAGCCAAGTGGGTGTATGCCCCCTTCTCAGAAGCCCCACAAGAAATAGGCAATAAATCCCTATGGCCATATGGAAATCAGGAACTAGAAGACTCTTAGATTTCTTTCTTGTTTGATTTAATCAGTCTTCAATTTACTATGCACCAACCCCTCTTGCATGTTGCAAGTCATCAGGGCAAAGCATGACTCAGGATTACTGTCCTCAAAGAATCTATATATCCCTTTTAGATGCTTTAAATAAGCTCAGCTTTTCCATGAGAAGGACAAAACAGAAGAGCTAAAAACTGTGCCATCTGGTGCTGGAGAAATGGCTCAGCATCAAAAGTGCAAACTGCTTCTCTGGAGGACCCCAGTTCAGTTCCCAGCACCCTTGTCACTCCAATTCCAGAAGATCCCAACCCAACCCTCTTCTGGAATCTGTCGCACCTACACACACACACACACCACACACACACACACACACACACACACACACACACACACACACATGACCCATTAACAAAAAGAAAAGCATATATGGTACTGGAAACCTAGTCAGCTACCCAGGGCTAGTGTAGGAGAACCTACAGCTGCCATATTATTAAACCAGCATAATTCAATTCTAAATATTTATTCTTATACCCACAGATAAGGGTGGATCTCACCCATCATCAAAGAAATTTCTCTTTGCAACAGGTGGAAATCTTTACAGAAAACCACAACCAACTGAAATGCAGAAGATGAGAGACCATGGAGTACCCTGTCACAGATGGTATATCTACAATACAAAGCCTGTACATTAGGCTCAGGAATAATTGTGGAACAAGAGGTGGAAAATTGTAAGAGGCAGAGTAACAGGAAATTCCAAGAAAGCTACACCATGAAGTCTTGTTAACATGGCTTCCTAAGCAGACCTAAACAACAACAACAACCACAAATGGACATGCTAACATGGAAGGGGGAATCTCCTGGAGCCACACACAACTCCAGACAAAGAATATGGGCAACTGAGGGATTCTGAGAATGGAAAACATGGTCCTCCTCAGGGAAGAGTCCTCAACTGATTATCTGATACCAAGCAATCAGCCATGAAACCAGATAAGTACAAGTAACATTATATAGACTGAGCAGGTTGCATTTATGCATCTATGAAAATATGTGTGTATATATACATATATATATTGAGAGCAAGATCAAAGGGTGTATGGGGCAAAATTGTGTAATTATAATTTCAAATTATATAAAGTATTATAGAAAAATTAAAAAGACATAGCTGGTATTCAAATCACCACAGGCTAATGGCTTCTTAGGTGCTCAGGAACACAAGCCAGATTTAAAAGAAACTCTAAAATTGTATTCTAAAAAAACGACTTGTTGGTAGTGTGTGCATGTGTGTATGCTAATTTTGACACTGAATAATAAATGAACAGAGTATTACATTGTGAAAATGTACCACATTCTCTTCATCCATTTTTCAGTTGAGAGGCATCTAAGTTGTTTCTAGTTTCTGGCTATTATAAATAAAGTTGCTATGAACATAGTTGAGCAAATGTCCTTGTTGAATGGTGAAACATCTTTTGGGTATGTGCCCAGGATTGGTATGGCTGGGTCTTGAGGTAGAACTATTCCTAATTTTCTGAGGAAGCACCAGATTTATTTCCAAAGTGACTGTACAAATTTACACTCCCACTAGCAATGGAGGAGTGTTCCCCTTGCTCCACATCCTCACCAGTATGTGGTGTCACTTGAGTTTTTGATCATAGCCATTCTGGTGGGTGTAAGATAGAAGCTCAGAGTTGTTTTTGATTTGCATTTCCCTGGTAACTAAGGAAGTTGAACATTTCTTTTTTTCTTTCCTCACTAATTTTTTATTTAAGTTTATTTTTTAAATTTATTTACTTTACATCCAGATTAAAGCCCCCTCCTATATCTCCTCCCAGTCTCACCCTCCCTCGGCCTTCCCCCATGTCCCTCCCCTAGTGCTCGGAGACAGGCTGGAAGTCCTTCTCCCCTACCAACTGACCCCAGCCTATCAAGTCACACCAGGACTGCCTACATCCTCCTCTGTGGCATGGTAAGGCACCTGCCAGAGGGAAGTGACCAAAGAGTGGGCACCAGAGTCAATGGCAGAGACAGCCCCTTATTGGGGGACAGGAGTCACCTCAGTGCACTTATCACATGTGCGTTTCAGATCATCAAGCTTGTGAGAAAAATATTTCTTTGCTTCTTTGATAGCTTTTTAACATTTAATTCAATAAAGTTGGGAATTTACTACATGTATACAGTGAGATGCTAACATACACCCTCTCATTTCCCCACTGCAACTACTCCTGAGTTGCTATGAGCACACTCCCTTCCCTTTTTATAACCCACTAGGTACAGTTATGAGCAAGGGCTTTTTTTTACATACTATACATCTCCCTGGATTGCCCTTAGTGCTTTAATGAATGTTTTTCCTAAGCAATACATTTGAAAAAATATATTAATAAAATAAACCAAAGGCACTACATGCATATATAAGTTCATGACAAATCATTTTTCATAAGTAAGTCTGTTTACCGAACAAAATTACACAAACTGAATGGTTTAAATATACCAAATGGTCAAGTTAAATGACAAACATAAATAGAGAAATAAGTGAAGAATATGAATAAGTTAGAAGATAGGACCTTCTCAGTCAACAACCGTATGAAACAATGATCCAGTTCACCAGGCATCTGCAATCTAAAAGGGAAGTAAAAGCTGGCTATCATTGTGACTATGAAACTGGCAAAAACAGAGGTGCTAGCACACTGTGAGGTAAGAGACCTGTCTCCATGCATTGTAGTAGAAATGTGACAAGTTAAATCGTTCTGAAAAGCCTTATTCAAATTAAAATCATGCATATTTCAGAGCCAAGAATTCCACCCCTGAGAGTTTATCCTATAAAACAAAGGCATCAGTCAGCTCTGATGCACATATAAGGATGATGGCAGCATTAGTCACACAGGAAGGACACTGAAAACAGAAAATTCACACTGCTGGGTATGGGTAAGCATGTTATTAAACACCTACACTATGAAATTATAAATTCATCAGAGGAACTAAAACTGTACCAGACAACTTGAGAAAAACTATGAATGTTTCAAAAAATAACCACTTCTCAAAATTTCTTCTGTGTATGTATATGTGTGCCTAGTATGGATTAATATATAAAAATCCATATATATGTTTATAGTTTGTATATGAATGCATATTTTATTAGTATAAACAAAAATACATTAAGTTATTAGCATGTGTTATATGTCAAAGCTCATGTAGTTTAGGCAGAAAGACAAATGAAAAATTGAAAAAAATCAAAGAATTAAATTTGAACAAGCATGCACGAATTTATGCAAAATAGCATATGTATGTGATACTATGCATCTAGAAATTGAACAAAAAATAAGTTTTGAAAATATTAAAGGCAAAATACCAAGTCAATAAAGAGTTGGTAAAGTATAGGAGACAATTTAACTAGTTGGGAATAAACAGTGACAAATCAAAATAATAATAATAATAATAAAAAGTGAAATGCAGTAAGATGGTTATGTACCAGAGTAAGCAGAGTGCTTGCCTAACATGTCCCATCCTGGGATTGATCCAAGCACCTCATAAAGCACACGAGGACACAAGCACCTTAAGTCCTAGCTTCTGGTAATGGAGGGAGAGGGTCAGAAACTGATCACCTTCAATAACAAAGTATGCTGCCAGCTTGGGCTACTCTGTGTTTATATATATATATATATATATATATATATATATATATATATATATATATATATAGCACAACATAAGCAAACTCTTAGTCAAAAAATAAAAAATGCAATAACTATGACAGGATGGCTTGCTTCATTAAAATCACTGTTATAAAGTAATAGGAATTCTAACACCAACTAACAATAAATAGCTTTACTGAATAACAAGAGAAAGAGACAGTTAATAGTTGAGTTCTAATAGCGAACAAAAAAAAAAATGCAGCATTGAACAAAAAAATGGCCACCTACGATTTTGAGTAACATATTCTTGCTAGTCTGAATACAGGCATACAAAAAAGAAAGAAAAACAGGTAGATTTCCTGATAAAACCGACCTACAAACACTTTGCCAATCTGAGTCAAGATTCCAGAAGTATCAATATCCTTGGATTCAATAATATCTTTCATAAAAATCAACCTAATATAAGTTAGAAGTGTTTGTGTATATACATGAAGATCTCAACCACAACAGTACTCATAAAGGAAACTTCGAGACGACCTAAACACTGAGTCATGAACTGCTTTAGTTTTAAATGATCAAAATATAACACATAAGAATAGCCTACAAGCTATGGACCACAAATCTGTCTATTTAAGCAAAGTGTATTTCCATGGTTCTCCCTCATACTCACCATGCCCAGCTTACCCTCCACTATCTTGCCCTCTTGTAAACTGCCACCGGACTCTTTTTCTCTTTTACGTCCCATGTGTCCTTTTGCCCAACACCCATCCTTACCTGTTTTGGTTTTCTTTCTATTTATCTGACACATTGAAATCTATTTTTAAAGAAAAACATAGAATAAAAGAAATATAACCTACTTCCCTAAATATTATATTGTGTTTGTATTTGTTATATAAATAAATGTACATATATAAATGTTACAAAATGAAATAAATATAGAAGTATAAGATTTAATTATGCTTTATATATAATTTTAATTAAACATATATTTATCTATAGAAGTAAATAATTATAGAAAAAAGGTACTTAAAAGGCAAAATAATTATTTCTAGCTGCCAAAATTAGAATGCCGTCTCCTTTGTGCTTCATATACTGGATGTCTACTGATTTAAAAATTGTCATTATTATCTTTTTCTTACAGTAACTAAGAAAATCATCAGGCTCCATTCTACCCCATTTCCAAATCAATTCTAAGTAATACAGAAAGTGTATAATTTAACAACAAGGACAATAAAAATTCATTAACCAAGGTCCATGCCATTGATTAACAAGACGATTCTTAGATCTTCTGAGACCTGGTATGAGCTATAAAGCATCAAACTTGAGAAGTAATATGTGTGTTTTTCATCCCTTATCCCTTCAAAGTATCGAATGGGTGTGTGTGTGTGTGTGTGTGTGTGTGTGTGTGTGTGATACATTGTCCTTATTTTTTAAGACTTTTACAAATTATGTGATGTATTTTGATCACATGTACCTCTCACTCTCCCATCAAACATGTCCTGGACCTCCACCCACAACACATCACCTCCTAACTTCATGTTCTCCCTTTTGTTTTTTGTTTTTTGAATAGACCACTAACTCTACTGAGTGTATGAGGCTAGGCACTGGAGCATGAGCGACACACCAGGAGCCATACTCACACAGAAAAACAGCTTTCCCTCTCCCAGTAGCCGACAAATGCTAATAGCTCCTCAGATACACAAAAGCATCACTACTCTGTCTCTGACTCCAGAGTTGTCTTCACATTGACCTTAAACTCCATGCATCAAACTGTTACTCACATAATCCTGACTTTTAAAATTGTTTGCATATGTAACTTACATTTTAAATCCATATGCATTATCATTACTATACACATATTAGGAATTACCTACATATAAAATATTTCAAAAAACTGCAGTAAACATCGAACCCCTACCCAGATCTAGCCAATGGACAGGACATTCTCCATAGTTGAGTGGAAAGTGGCGACTGACTTTCACATGAACTCTGGTGCCCTATATTTGACTGTGTCACCTTGATGGGGAGGCCCGGTGGCACTTACAGGAAGGATAGCAGGCAACCAAGAAGAGACTTGATACCCTATGATCATATAGAGGGGGAGGAGGTCCCCCTCAGTAAAAGTCATAGGGGAGAGGAGTAAGGGGAAAATGGGAGGGAGGGAGGAATGGGAGGATACAAGGGATAGGATAACAATTGGGATGTAATATGAATAAATTAATTAAAAAATAAAATAAAAAATAAATAAATAACTCAAAAACAAAAGCTAATGGAAATAATACTTCTATTAGTTTGTTCCTACACACTAAAGAATCATGTCACCCACACTCTATCATATGTATCTTTGCTATGAAACTCACAGACTTAGAGCACTCTTGACTTTCCCACTAGTCAGCTCCAGTTCCCCATTACCTACACAACCACAATTTGAAATTCAAGAGTGTCTATGACTCTGTTGCCCGCCATTGGAGTCTTTTAACCTAACTGGACAGCCTTGTCTAGCCTCAACAGAAGATGTGCTCAGTCCTACTTGATTTGCCAAGGCAGGTTGATATCCACGGGAGGTCTCCCCTTCTGTGAGAAGAAAGGGAGAGGGTATAGGGGAAGGTGAGGGGGGAGGACTAGAAGGAAAGGAGGGGCATAAAATTAATTAATTAATTAATTAATTTTTAAAAGAAGAAGAATATACACATGTAAAAAGTTTGACTAAAGTATATTTTAAATGCATATGCATTGCCATTAATATATGTATACTAGGAATTACCTATATAAAATATTTCAAAGAACTCAAATAATTCAAGGACAGAAATCAATTATAATAGTACTTCTATTTCTATTCAGGGGTATCTCTGGAGGAGGCATATTGTCGTGTGAATGTTCAAACTGGAGTCACCTCAAATTAAGACAACAGTCCCGACAAACTTCACTTGTTCAATTGAAAAAGCATATCCTTAAATATGAAAAGCATCACATCCTGTAGTCTAAATTGTCTCTTAGAAAAATCTAGATTTCCCGGGATTACGACTGCAAATGCATTGGCATATTGAACATTGACAGGAACAGTAACTACACTGTGACAATGATGGCCCCACTCCTTTGCAAACACGAATCTCCTCTCCAACTCTCTGAGGAGTTTCCACAGCATACCTCTGAGGACTTTTGAAGACCATCACGGCATGGGTCAAGAATGAGCGTCTTCTCCCACTTTTGTGCAACCTGATTTGCTTCTTCTATCTTCTGCTCACAACTTTTTTGAGAGTTTAATAACGTCACCTCATAAAATTCTTGAATATCTGTAAAGAAAATGTCAGGAAAGAATGAGAACTGACTTTTTTTACCAGTGTCAGAATAACACAGCAACTCCATTCAATTAAGGTGTTGTTCAACAGTTGAACAGCAAAACAGTAGTAAGTCTATAAATCCAGATATCATTGGGACATAAGAGATAATAGGCTATCAGACTATGTGAAAACACAAATGAATTTCAAAAGAACATAGTGGTAAATGAATTACCCTAGTGTAAAGGGGATACATATTGCATGGTTTTTTGTTTGGTTTGTTTTGGTTTGTTTTTGTTTTGTTTTGTTTTGGTTTTTGGTTTTGTTTTTTCATCTCACATCTGGGGAGGAAGGGGAAAAGCAAAACTAAAGAAGTGTAAGAAAACAAATTTGGAAGGACTAAATATATAAACAACAAACAATAGCATTAATTTTGTTTGGAGTGATCCATAATGGGGAAGATAAAAACTTAACACATGTGTCAAAGGCTTTGAGAAACTATCACGGCCTAAAAAAGAGCAAGGAAACAGAAGACTGACAAAGAGTTACAATGTGCTAACTCAATGGGTTCCTGTAACACAGAGAGACTGAGCTAACACTTAATGAAATGTGATCCAGATATGACCACTAGCTCATGAGCACCTGATGATATGTTACTATTAGCTACAACACTGGTGGAAGGAGTTGATGGTAGGGGAAACACAATGGAGATCTATAGAAAATCCTTGTAATGGCTTTGTAACTTTTCTCTAACGTATAAAACTGCTCCAAAGAAAACATGTTACCAATTAAATTGGCTTTCTAAGGGCATTTTACAATCATAGTTAGGTTCCCCAAATGACCCCAAAAATGTTTTCTGTAAACCTATTTTCATATTTAGGACAAATAAGAGTACAGTTACTACTCCCATCAGGTTACATCATGTAACTTTTAATGAAAAGGTGATTTTGAGGACAACTGCTTGACACTGAATAAGACTGAGTGACCTCCGAATCAGTTATGCCCTGACTAGGACATGTGCTTTAAAAAGTATTGCTGGAATTGAAGCATACAAGGGAGATGTCTAAGCATCAACATCTATACACGCAGCCATGACAAACCAGGATGCTATGACAAATGAGATTCAGGAGATAAAATAATCACTAGAACAGCAGACTTAAAAGTGCCGAGTTTATTGCTCCCTCAGTTCTCTGATACAGAATGCAGAATGTCTATGTGTGATACTTTTAATTACATAATTATTAAAGCACAATAATGAGAAAACAATAATGGTCTAATAAGAATGAACTAGCAGAATGGGTAGAACTAACATAACTTCCAGTAATTAAAAATGTAATTATTTTAAGATACACTAATGAAGTCATGATTGGACAAAGCATACAGGTAATCATTTTAATTGTTTTCTTTTGTTTTTCCAGACAAGGCTTCTCTGCATAGCCCTGTATATCCCTAGCTGTCCTGGAACTCACTCGGGAGACCAGACTGGCCTCGAATACACAGTGATCAGCATGCCTCTACTTCATGAGTGCAAGGATTAAAGGCATGTGCCATCACTATCTGGTTCTTATAACTTGAGAATATGTCAATATTTTAGTAAGAAAGATGGAAGAAATGTTATGGTTAGTACGAAATATATCAAAATGGAATTCTATGGCACCAAGACAGAGAAAAATCTTAAAATAAGCAAAGAAAGAAAGAAATCAGCTTTCAAAAAAACAATAAACTAAAAACTTCAAACTCTTGAGATAGAATAAGCATCATCATAGAATTGTTTCACGTTGCTTAAAATAGTTGCGCTAGAATATAAAAAGAACACTCAAACTATAAGAAATCTAATACAAAACTGGTAAAATATAAGAGCACACATTTCACCAAAATATAACGCTCAACATCATTGGAAGAATGAAAATTAAAACCACAATGAGATAGTGCCATACATTCATTAGAATGATTATAGTCAGATCTGATTATCTGGAGCACTGACAGGAAAGAGAGGGAATTGGAACTCCTGTGTACAAACAAATTATAAAACTCTGAAAAAGAGTTTGGAAGTTTTTTCAAGAGATACACATGCTATTATTAATTCATCTAGTCATTCATTCTGTTGTTGTTTGTCTAAAATAAAAGTAACTATATATACATATATATCCATGTCTATTTCAAAAGTGGTCCATGGGGATAAACGAAATGTATTTGAATAGATGATCAAACAAACAAAGTCTAGTCAAGCACACAATAGAATATCACTCAGCTATAGAAAGAGGAAAATCTTATATTTTGAATGGATAATCTTTCTATCATGGCTATGTTAATAATGTATACAAATAGCCAGATATTAACTTGTGTACATCACACATGTGCCACTTATTACACTTTCAAGTACACCTCAAAAAACAAGACAATATTACAAAGTACAAACTGAGAGAAGGTATTTAGGCAAATAAACAATACCCAGGGAAAGAGCTCAACAATTGAAACAACTACATATAAACACCGAGGAAAATAACAGCAAAATTCTGAACAAGCATTTAATAATTAAAAAGTACATATAACTTATAATACTGGCGGATGATTCCCAACTTGTAATGGAAGAAATGCCAAGTAACATAATAATATAATACCACTTATAATTTAAGTAATAAAGCCTGAAAATACAACAAGAAAGAAAATGATATACGTAAGTGCTAAATGTTGTAAGTACTTCAGAACACAATGTTTACTCCCAGAAAATTGGTCGAGTATTTTTGCTACAAGCAGCTATTTCTGCTCTTCAGTATGCGTTCTAGTTAAACCCTTGCACTTAATGCATTCAACAGTATTCAGAACCAATACGTAAGTATAGCAACGTGTTAGGTACAACCCAATGCTTATCAAAAAGAAAGTAGATTGACTGTGGCATGTTCTCAAAAGGAAATTTATAAAGAAGTGGAATAAAATATATGATGAAATCACATAGATAAATCTTACAAACATAACATTGAATAACAAAATCAATTCTCAAAATAAAGACTTCATTTTTTTTAATTGAGAAGTGTATAAAAGTAAACTCTATATTTAGGAATCCATATGTACATATGTGACAAAACATTTAGACCAAAGCAAAGGAACATATGCAAATAAGACAGAGTTTTCCTGGACTTCAAATGGTACTAGGTACACAATGTTAAGTTGAAAACACTGTAAGTCAAAATGTTATGTGCCATGTACAATACAACCAACCCAGAAAACAGCACAGCTTACCAGCTGAGAGCACTGAGCTCAACAGTTGCTTACCACTGTCAGCAGCTTGAGCTCACTTCGGTGGCCCAGTATTGCAAAGGTAGATGCTAAATGGGGAAAAATAAAAATGCATGGTACAGTTTCCACTAAATGTGTACCACCTTCACATTACTGCAAAGCCAAAAATTAGCAGTTGTGTCATCACCACGTTAGAGACTGCCCATAGTCACAGCAGTGCACAGGCTGGGCACGCTAGATAAAGAAATGAGACAGGGAAAGAACAAGAAGGTGGACAAGAATTGACAGGCAGGATCTAGCACCGGCACTGGATTTGAGGGTCAATTTCCAAGATGCTTATGTTTTCATGATTTTATATTTTTAATTAAAGTATGGAACTTTTCATGACTATAAGAATTTCAGGCTGAGTATACTTTGTTTCCTTGTTGAACAAACTAATAGGGTACATAAATGTAGGCTTAATGGAGTCAATACAGAATATACAAATAAGGTGTGGTGGTGCATGCTTGTAAAGCCACCACTCCAGAGGCAGAGGCAGGTGAATCTCTGTGGTTTTAAAGCCAGCCTGATTTACATCGCAAATTCCACACCAGCAGCCTGTTCTACAAAGCAAGTCCAGGACAGCCAAGGCTGCACAGAGAAACCCTGTCTTGAAAAAAAAAAAAAAAAAAGAAAATCCCAAGTTTAAAAATCTTTTAACTTTACATGTGGCTACAACTTTATTCTGTCTCTCTTCCTAAAGTACCTCTGAAGTAGGCTTGAAGTGCCTGAGAACAGAAGGCAAAATCTGCAAAGACAACAGCCCTCAGAATTGCTATTTCTCAAGGGTACTGAGTTTGCAAAGGTCAAAGAGATAAGGGGGGGAAACTCCAGAAAGGAAGACATGTTTATATCATCAGGTCTTGAGTATTTGTTAAAAAGGAAAAAAAATTCTAAGATCTACAGCTATAGTCTTTTTAAAGAATAATTATGTACAAATAAAACACTTTTATAGATAAAATTTCCCTTTTTCCCTCTACATCATTTTAAGGGTGCAAACCTGTTTTGTACACAGCATTTCCAAAGTTGCAAATTTTGAAATATTAGAGATATATGTTATCCGAGCTATAGTTAACAAGTTTCACTTTGAAATAAAATATAGAACACTGGCATTGCAACCTTTAGATATTTATAAAGACATTAACTTTATGCTGAATGTGTAACTTATTTTAATTTGTATCTTCTGAAGTGACAGAACGCTCACAGTATCCCTTGCTCCTTTGTGTCCTTAATAAACTACTAGGGAAGATGATGCAAGCTCAGTTAAGTCAATGACTACTTACACTTGAAAGCAACTGAACTATCAATGTCAAATTTCACTTGCAGTTAGCAAGCATTATTTTTAATGCTGACATAAGCCCATTTGTTATTTTTCATGCTTCCCTCTTCAGCACCCTTCCATGTTACTGCTTCTCTCTGCCACTTTCCACAACTCCCACCACCAGAGTTCAGGCCCAGGCTATGGCCTTTTTGCAGTCTTCATCTAGACTCAATGTCTTTCCCCGACAAAGAAAGTCTCCTGCCCCTTAACGTGTGAGATGGCATCAGCATGGAAATCGTTCTTACCAAAGCTCATTTCAACTGAAGGGGAAGTAGTAACACCAAGGCAGCCATGGTGAAAAGAAACGTGTTGCTGTGGGGAGCCCTGGATGAGGGCAGGAAAAGAACCCTGCTATTTTCCTCTCATTCTAACAGCAAGTTGCTTCAGTGCATTTAATATTTCCTTTAAAATTCTCAATCATATTAGAAGTAGTCATTTACTCACATTTCTACATTTCAATTAAATACATCATTTCCACATAAAAAGCAAACCCCCTCGAAAACAAAGACATTATCCTATAGATCCATTTATTCTCTGATATCAAACATCATCATACTTGCAGTTAGCAAGACAAACTAAGTGTTTGCTGATATTGGTTTATTTGCATTTCCTCTCTGAGGTGAAACAACAACAACAAAAATAAAATAAAATAAACTATTGAACAAAGTCAAATCCCTCTCACTCAAGACATCAGGAAACTTGCATAGTATTTAAATGACACTTGTATGACCAGACTGTTGGATCTTACTAGCTCAGACATTTTATTTTTATTTTTCACATTCTGTTTTGGACCAAAAAATAAAAAGGGGGCTTGCAATCTCTAAGGACATTTAAAGTAAATTCCTCAAAGAAGTAAGACCTATCCATTTTAAGCTCACAATATTTTTAAAAGCGAGTCAATAAATTATTGTCAAATTAGCATGTGAATCTTTTTCAAACTAGCAATTCCACATGAGTCACCTGGGGTTATTTGAGTCTGAATCTGTATTTTTAACAAGCCCCTGGAAATACTCATGCTCCCTGATGTACTGGCAACACTAGACCTTAGAAATAGCAGCTGGGGTCAAACTCTAACACCCGTACTCTCCTTTCACACAGCTCTTGCTCAATTATTGCATCTTCTGAGTGAAGATATAGGTAAAGAGAAGTCTGGGTAGAAAAAGCAAACCCATCAAGTGACTGAAAAATAATAATCATAACTACTTAGGGGGCATTGCTGACTCAATCAATTTACATTATGCTAGACTCTCAACTGAAAGGAACCACATTCATTTCTCTGCCGTCAGATAACTGAAACAGCAACAAACAAACAAACAAAATCCACTGACGCTTGATGTCTGAAATAGTCCCAGAGCAATCTCTTGTATGTTTTAACCCGAATCCCTTACAAATAAGATCTGGCCTCGACGGTGATGATTTTGAGACAGTTAGGTCTTTAACTGTCAAAAAGATTGTTCAAGAGAATCTATAAGAAATGGGACAATCTTAAACATCCTTAATAACTAATGGACTATAATAATTTCATCTACTCCCAAATAGACACAGTACGACTCAACACTTCTTCAAACTCACCCCACAGCTCCCATTAAGACACATTTAAGCAGATCCTCTGAAGTGATTATGTTCTACATTTACAATGAGAGTTGGTATTGTTTAAATAAGCAAATGCATCTGACAAACTGAATATATGTGTGGTTTAAATTGGAGGTGGATTCATTTGACTTGAATCAGAAAGAAAGTATGACCTTAAATCATGAATCCTCTATTATATGGGTCACTAATTGTTCCACAATTATTATTTAATCATAGTAAAACAAAAAAAAGGTGGTGTAGAAAATAAAATACTTTTCAATTTGTCCTTAAAGACAGGGATAAAAATGATACAGTAAGAATAATATTACAGGAATAACTGCAGTTACCTGTCTTTACCAGAAGAAACCTCTCTAGAGGGTGATACCATGGTTTATTTTGGCACATTTGATCACATTTAGCTATCAGTCACCATAGCTGTTTACTGCCAAAAAAAATTCATTGAAATGAGCTGAGGATTTTCTCCTTGCAAACTTAGAATGATAATCTTGTAAGATATGCTCACTTTTGAAACAAATGCCTTATTCTTTGTCCCCCATACTGTGTTGTCTATGGAGTTGTCAGTACCATGCACCTGATTAAGAGTTCAAGCAAACAATGCAACACCATTGATTTTTACTGTATCCAATGATGTTACAAACTGCAAACTTAAGGTTCTATTCCCCTTTCTGGACACTTGCTTCTGTCACGTCAAGGGGGGGTGGCGGACCAGAGAAATCCTCATATTCAATTTCCTTATGCTGCATATACATCTCTTACTTCCTTTCCTGCAAAATAAAAGGCCATCACTGCATTGGTCTGTTTTCTATGGAGTCCCAGACTACCATACACAGATGCACTGATGTGGTGCTCCATAAAAGTTTTAACAGTATAATAAGTGACAACTTTATGCTTCAGAACCAGACAATTTTCTCAAAAGGAATTGTCTGAGACTAGAGAAATGGAGTTGAATATGAAGTAGTCTAGTATCCTTTCTGTTGCTGGGCAAAAACTATGAAAATAAGAATGTTAGGGGAGGGGAGCAGAGGAGAGGGTTTATTTGATTTACATTTCTAGGTCACAGCCCATCACTAAGCCAAGTAAAGACAGACACTCAGGGCAGAAACCACAGAGGCATACTGCTTGATGGCTGGCTTGTCCATAGGTCCGTGCTTAGCTAACATTCTTATACGGCCCAGAACCACCTGCCGAGAGATGACTCCACCTATCATGAGCTGGGCCTTCCTGTACTGATTAAAAAATCAAGACAATTCCATACAAGCATGCCTGTAGGCCAAACTTATCTGGACAACTCCAGAACTGTAACTTTACTCTCAGAAAATGACAATTAAAGGTAAGGACACGAAGAATAAATTAAAGGTGAATGTAAATGAGAATAAAATACAAGTTGAATTTCACCACCAAGAATAGAGTGAAAGGAAGGTTGCTGGTTGGTATAAATTGAGTATGCTATAGACATATACAAGAAGCAAAGCAGGGGTGAGTGCAAAGGACTCAGGCAAGAGGTAACCTAGTTGATATTTTAATGTAGGACCAAAACACAACACACAAAAATTTCAATGCAAAAAAATTTCTAGTTTTCTGATATGGCCAGGTGTCCTTTGTTCCCAGACAAAGCTCAAGTAGGGAGGAATAAAAGGAATATGGGGAAGATTTAAGATGGTGGAGCCCAGCGCACTAGGTATCTGAGTAGCAAGACTTCAGTGACTGCAGAGCGAGCAAGAGGCTGTGCTGTGGACTGCAAAGCACCAGCATCTGTGTTCCCCAGATGAGAGGATAGCCCATAGGTGCCAGGAACAAGCTCTTCCAGCCTATGGCCACCCACTAATCCACCATCCTGAGGAAAGCTCCCGGTTCCAAAGGCACACACTTCCAGCCTATGGCCATCCAACTCCTGTGATACTGGAAAATAATTCCAGCCTCCGTTAAAGGGCTCTACTTGAAGAGACCAGCCAGACCTCAGGAGCATACACGATCTCTCTCCAAGATGCTGGTGCCCAGCACACATGGTATCTGGGCAACTTGAGCTCAGAGACCAGCTCAGAGCAAGTATCCAACTGCAGACTCCCGGAGTTCCCTGCAGTGAGAGGAGGGATCCTGGGTTCCTGAGGAGATCAGACAATCCTCAGGATCATACAGGCTAGACACCCGCATGCCAATCACCTGCCTGTGTATCTAACTAGGAAACATTCACCTGAGAAAAAAGGCAGGCTAATCCCTAAGATGCAGCAGCCAGTTCACAACCATACCCACCATCCTGAGGATGGCTGCTCCAGGAGCATCTAGCCTCCTGCCCAGGGCTCTTCATGAACACTTGAGAAATCCAGCAGGCACCAGGAACAGCCAGCCAACACCAGAGGCAATCAGATGGCCAAAGGCCAGTGTAAGAACACAATCACCAAAAGACATGACAATATGGCACTTCCAGAAACCAGTTATCCCACTGCATAGCCTAACTCAACTGAAACACAAGAAAGCAACCTTAAATCTGTGCTTCTGAAGATGATAGAGGCCTTTAAAGAGGAAAGAAATAAATCACTTAAAGAAATATAGGAAAATACAGTCACACAGATAGAGGCCCTTAAAGATGAAATAAATAAATCACTTAAAGAAATACAGGAAAAATATAAACAAACTGGTGATGGAAGTGAATAAAATGTTTCAAGACCTGAAAATGGAAATAGAAACAATAAAGACAACACAAACTAAGAAAATTCTGGAGAGGGAAATCTTAGGGAAGAACAGAAACTACAGAGTATGCATCATCGAAAGAATACAAGAGATGGTAGAAAGAATCTCAGGTGTAGAGGATACAATTGAAGAAATAGATACATCTGTCAAAAATGTTAAATCTAAAAAATTCCTGACATAAACCATCCAAGAAATCCAAGAAAAAAAACTACGAAACCTAAGAATAATAGGAATAGATGAAATAGATTCCCAGCTCCAAGGCACAGAAAATATTTTCAACAAAATCAGAAGAAAATTCTCCAACTTAAAGAAAGATATGCTTATAAACATAAAAGAATCCTACAGAACACAAAATAGATTAGCCTAGAAAAGAAAATTTTCCTTCCCCATAATAATCAAAATACTAAATGTACAGAACAAAGAAAAATATTAAAAGCTAAAAGGAAAAAAAGCCAAGGAACATATAAATACAAACCTATTAGAATCACACCTGTCTATCTTTTCAGAGTCTCTACACGTCAGATGTCTTGTAGACCCTAAGAGACCACAAATGTCAGCCCAGACTATTGGGCAAAACTTCCAATCACCATAGATGGAGAAAACAAGATATTTTACAACAAAACCAAATTTAAACAATATATATCTACACACAAACCCATCTCTACAGAAGATATTAGAAGGAAATTTCCAACCAAAGGAAGTAAACTACACCAAGGAAAACACAGGAAATAAATAACTTTATTGCACAAAACCAAAAGAAGAGAAACACACAAACATACTACAACCACAAACCTCAAAATAACAGGTGCTAGCAATCATTGGTCATTAATATCTCTCAACATCAATGGACTCAATCCCCAAATAAAAATAAACAGGCTAGTAGACTGGATTGTAAACAGGATCCACCATTCTCCTGCATACCAGAAACACAACTCAGCAACAAAGATAGACATTACCTCAGAGTAAAAGGCTAGAAAAAGGTTTTGCATGCAAATAGACCCAAGAAGCAAGCAGGAGCCATTCTAATATCTAATAAAATAAACTTTCAATCAAAATTAATTAAGAAAGATAAGTAAAGACACTGCATATTCAATCCTGAGTATCTATGCCCCAAATGCAAAAGTATTCATATTTGTAAAAGAAACATTAGTAAAGCTTAAATCACACATTGATTCCCACATATTAATTGTGAGAGACTTCAACCACCCACTCTTATCAAAGAACAGTACATTGAGATAGAAATTAACAAATAAATAATTAAACTAACAGATGCCACGAATAAAATGGACCTAACAGATATCTATAGAACATTTCAACCAAACACAAAGGAATATACATTCTTCTTGGCAACTTATGGTATCATCTTCAAAATTGACCATATACTTGGTCTCAAAGCAAGCCTCAACAGATACAAGAAAATTCAAATAATCCCTGGAATTGTATTAGACCACTATGGACTAAAACTAGAATTCAACATCAAGAGAAACAAGAGAAAACCTACAAACTAATGGAAACTAATGAACAATTCTACTCAATGACCACTGGGTCAGAGAAGAAAGAAAGAAAGAAATTAAAGACTTTCCAGAAATAAAGGACATGTCCAACCTTATAAGACACAGTGAAAGCAGTGCTAGGGGGAAAGTACATGCCACTAAGTGCCTTCCTAAAAAAAAAAAAAATGGAGAGTTCTAATACTAGCAATTTAAAAGCACACCTAAAATTTCTATAACAAAAAGAAGCAAACGCACCCAAGAGGAGTAGATGGCAGTAGTAATCAAACTCAGAGCTGAAACCAATAGTTTAAAAACAGAAAAATACAAGGAATTAGTGAAACCAAGAGCTACTTCTTTGAGAAAATTGACAAAATAGACAAACCTCTAGCCAAACTAACTAAAAGGCTGAGACACAATATCCAAATTAACAAACTAAGAAATGAAAAGAGGAACATAGCAACAGACACTAAGAAAATCCAAAGAATCATTAGATTTTACTTCAAAAAGCTGGATTCCACAAAATTGGAAAAATCTAAAAGAAATGGATGATTTTCTTGATAGATATCACTTACCAAAGTTAAATAAAGTTCATGTAAAGAGTTTAATCAGTCCTATAACTCCTAAGGAAATAGAAGCAGTCACCAAGTCTCCCAACTGAAAAAATCCCAGGGCCAAATGCTTTTTAGTGCAGAATTCTACTAGACATTCAAAGAAGAGCTAATACCAATGCTCCTCAAAATATTCCACAAAAGAGAAACAGAAGAAACATTGTCAAACTCATTCTATGTAGTCACAGTCATCAGGATACCTAAACCACACATAGACTCAACCAAGAAAGAGGATTTTAGAACAATTTCCCTATGAACATTAATGCAAAAATACTCACAAACCAAATCCAAGAACACATCAAATATATCATCCAACATGATCAAGTAGGTTTCATCCCTGGGATGCAGAGATGGTTCAACATACAAAAATTCATCGATGTAATCCACCATATAAACAAACTGAAAGAAAAACATCATATGATCACCTGATTGGATACAGAAAAAGCCTTCGACAAAATCCAATTCTTATTCACGATAAAAGTATTGGAGATAACAGGGATATAAGACCCATACACAAACATAATAAAGGTTATATGCAGGAAGCCTATAGCCAACATCAAATTAAATGGAGAGAAACTCAAAACAATTCCACCAAAATCATAACAAAACAAGGTTTCCCACTCTCTCCACATCACCTCAATATAGTACTTGAAGTTCCATCTAGACCAATAAAACAACTAAAGGAGATCAGAGGGATATAAATTGGATAGGAAATTGTCAAAATATCCCTATTCACAGATGATATGATAATATATAAGTGACCCCCAAAATTCTACTAGAGAAAACCTACAGCTGATAAATACCTTCAACAAAGTAGCTGGATAAAAGAATAATTCAAAAAAAATCAGTACCTTTCATATATAAAAACAGCAAATGGGCTGATAAAGAAATTAGGAAAGCAACACCCTCATAATAACTACACAAAAAATGTAAAGTATCTTGATGTAACTGTAACTAAGCAAGTGAAAGATCTGTATAACAAGAACTTTAAGTCTCTGAAAAAAGAAACTCAAGAAGATACTAGAAGATGTAAAGATTTCCCATGCTCATGGATCAGTAAGATTAACATAGTAAAAATGGTCATCTTAAGAAAAGCAATCTACATATTCAATGCAATTCCAATCAAAATACCAACACAATTCTTTATCTACCTTGAAAGAGCAATCCTCAACTTGACATGGAAAAACAAAACCCCAGAATAAATTCAATAATCCTTTATAATAAAGGAACCTTGGAGGCTCTTTCTCCATCCCTGACTTCAAGCCATACTACAGAACAACAGTAACAAAAACTGCATGGTATTGTCTTAGAAATGGAGTGGTTAATCAAGAAAATTGAATAGAAGTCCAAGAAATAAACATACCCACCTATGGACACTTGACATTTGACAAAGAAGCCAGCACCATACAATGGAAAAGAGGAAAAGCATCTTCAACAAATGGTACTGGTCTAACTGGATGTCTGCATGTAGAAGTGGGCAAAGAGATCCATATTTATCATCCTGCACCAAATTCAAGTCAAAGTGGTTCAAAGTCCTCAACACATAAAACCAGAAAAAGAAAATGGGAACCAGCCTTGGCCAGGAGACAACTTCCTGAACAGAACACCAATTACTTAGGTTCTAAGATCAACAATTAATAAATGGGATTTCATGAAACTGAAAAGCTTCTGTGGGGCAAAGGATACTGTCAACAGAACAAAATGCCAGCCTACTGATAGGGAAAAGATCTTCAATCAACTCTACATCTGACAAAAAGGCTAATATCAAAATTTATGTAAGAACTCAAGAAATTAATCACCAACAAACAAAATAATCCAATTAAAAATGAGGTACAGAGCTAAACAGAGAATTCTCAACAGGGGGATCTTGAACGGCCTGGAAACACTTAAAGAGATGCTCAACATCAATAACCATTAGGAAAAGGCAAATCAAAATAATTCTGAAATTCCATCTTATACCTATCAGAATGGCTAAGATTAAAGACAAATACAAACAGCCATATCACTATGAATGTAACATTTACATAACTCATGATCGTCTCATGGTTCTTGTTGTATGTCGTTTGTTTTATTCATGTGAAGTGAAATAAATGTATATGTTTAAAAAAGAAAATAAACAATGATTAGTGGATTTAAAAAAAAAAACACTCCATTGACAGCAGGTGAGGATCTGGAGAAAGGGGAACACTCCTCTATTGCTGGTGGGAGTGATAACTTGTACAACCACTTTGGAAATCTATCTGGTGCTTTCTAGGAAAATTAGGAACATCTCTACCTCAAGACCCAGCTATACCACTCCTGGGCACGTACCCAAAAGATGATCTATGATAAAACAAGGATATTTGCTCACCTATGTTTATAGCAACTTTATTCATAACAGCCAGAAACTAGAAACAACCTAGATGTCCCTTAACCAAAAAAAATGGATAAAGAAAATGTGGTACATTTACACAATGGAATACTACTCAGCCATTAAAAACAAGGACATCATGAAATTTGCATCCAAATGGATGGAACTAAAAACAATCATACCGAGTAAAGTAACCCAGACTCAGAAAGACACATGTGGTATGTGTCACTTACAAGCAGATATTAGCCATATTAGCCATATTGGGTCTGTAATAACAGACCCAAAGAAACTATGTAACAAGAAAGGCCCAAGGGAGGTCCTCCTTGAATCTCACTCAGATGGGGAAATATAATAGGCAGTGGAAATGGAAGTATAGCAGAAACTAGATAGGAGAGGGTGGGGGGAGGGAAACAAAGGGGGAAATTAGATGTGAGAAGAGTCTGGAGGGGAGGGTTGAGAGCCTGGAAGAAAAGGGAAAACAATAGTGGGGGCATTACTGACAAAAGCTAGAGACCTGCAACAGGGTAGACTACAGGGAGGATATAGGGCTGTCTCTAGCTGAGACTCCTAGCAGAGGGAGACACGAGACCACCTTCTAGTCAGGCAGGACCTATAGTGGAGGGAGGGGGAACACCAATCCACCTACAAAACCTTTGAACCAAACCTTACCCTGCCCACAAGATATGCAGAGATAAAGATAGAGACTCAAGGAATGTCCGACTAATGCCTGGCCCAACCTGAGACGCACCGCATAAGAGAGAGCCAACCCGCCACCATTAAGGATATCTTACTATGTTTACAGACAGAAGCAAAACTTAACTGTTCTCTGCGAGGTCCCACCCAGCAGCTGATTGAATCAGATGCTGAGACTCACAGCCAAGCATTAGGCAGAGGTCGGGGTCCTGTGGAAGAGGGAGGGAGGGAGGGAGGGAGGAAGGACAAAAAGGACCCGGAGGGGACAAGAACACTGCAAGAAAACCAGAGTCAACTAACCTAGACCCATGGAGGCTTACAGAGATGGAAGCACCAACCAAAGAGCAGGCATGGACTGGACCTAGGGCCCCTACATATATGTAACCAAATCGCAGTTTGATCATCATGTGGGTCCCTTAGTATGTTGAGCAGGTGCTGTCTAACATGTACTCTGTTCCCTGCTTTCCATCACTTCGCCCTTACAAGGCTCCTTGCCTGGCCTCAGCAGATGAGGATAAGCTCAGTCCTGATACAACTTGGTGTGCTGGGGTGGATTTGCTGGGGGAGGGCCTCTCTTTTCTGAGGACAAGGGGAGGGGGTAGTGGGAAGCAGATGGGAGAGAGGGACCTGGAGGAGATGAGGAAGGGGCTATGATTGGGATATAAAGTGAATATGTAAATTAAAAATAAATTTTAAAAAATTTAAAGGTATTGGGGCAGGAATGATGAAGGGCAAGGGGAAGAAGGGGGAAACGGGGCGGGGGGGAGAGAGAGAGAGAGAGAAGAGAAGAGAAGAGATGGAAAGAAAAGAGGAAGGCACTAACTGGAGGCCGACATTCACACATACGAGTCTATGGAGATAATTCTCATTTAAGCTATCACAGCAAATATAAAACTTGAAGCTGAGAGAATGGATATATAGGAGTCCTTAATGCTAGGCATAATTTTCCATAGGCTTTAAATTATATCACAATAATAATTCTTTAAAAATAATGTAACTATGTGGTAAGAATAAGTGTACAATTTAGACATGGAAGAAATACCTAAAAGAAAGAAGACTCAATAAGAACAAATTATGATAAGAATATGATTTTTAAAATCAGACAGAATATTACCATTGTATAAAGAAGACAATATATGTTGAAAATCCTTTATTCAAAAAAACTTGTGACCATATCTGAAATAGTTTTCATGGATTTTTCAATTTTTTAATATCTACATATCTATAATAAGATATCTTGGGAATAAGACCTAAATCTAAATGCAAAATTCATTCATGTTTGAAGGTAACTATATTCAGTACTGTTAGTACATCTGCATAAAAGGTCACTTGTAGAATCTGCCACTGGCAGCACATCAGCATTTTGGAGAATTTCAAGTTTCACATTTTTGAATGCTCAACCTAAATAATAATGTGGAAGTTAAAGTATAAATTCTAATTTTCAGTTCTGGCTCTGCCTCTTGCTAAATATGTCACCTTTGGCAACATTATTTAATTTCTCCATGCCTCCATTTCTTCACCTACATATTTTACAGACACAAGCATTCCATATAATTAATACATAGAATATGCTCAATAACAATCAACCAAATTTTTATTAATTTGGTAATGTATACACAAGTGTTCTCATTAAATATTAAATACCTGGACACAGCATATGTTTAACCAGGAGCCATATTTTCTAGAAACAGTAAGAGTGAAGAAACTTAGAGCAATAAAGCAGAATTAATACTTGTAGTAAAAAAAAATATTTGTAAAATTTTAGTTGGCTAATTGAAGTGAAAATCCTCAAAGAAATGCATAAAGATGTGCATTAAGCAACACAAGGCATTCTATGCTTCAAATAAGGACTTTAAAAATATAACATCTAAAACAACTCTTTGGGTTTTTTGGTTTGTTTGTTTTTTTAACTTTACACCAACGAATTTATTGATGAATTGAGGGATACAAGTTTAATGGGATAATAAGGCACCACTGTGGGTTAAAACAATTTGCTATACAGCAAGGGGGTGTAATCTTAGACACTTTGAATATGTAAGCCAAAAAGCGCTGAAGTGCTCTCACACAGATCAGTATCAGACAGTTCTTCCCTTTGACACAATCCTTACAGTACATCATTTGATCTCAAAGTCTGACAGGTATTTCAGAAAGAATTCCCCCAATCTTGTAGACTCCATTTAGCCATCCTGGCCACTCCCCTGCTTCTCACCCTGTTTGCAGTGTTTCTGTTTGGGTTTTTAATAGAAATTTCTTTCCTAAGGAGTTGCTTACACATCTTTGCCTTCCAAATCAACAACACAAGCAAGCAATATCAGAGACAGACAGCCAAGTCCAGATTCATGCAGACACAGTCCGGAAGCTGCCTGGTTCAGTGAAGCCTAAACCAAGCTGACATTGTCAAAGAAGTTGAGCTGGGTCAACTTAAAGACCTCTAACGTCACCTCCATGGGTGCCACCAGTTCCAGGCCCCATGCTTCTAGAGGATCTGTGTGGTCAACACAAGGAGCTAGGACGCTCATGTGAATAGAAAGCTCATGAGACAATACATCTAATACCTGGACCAGGATTATGAACTGACTATATGCCTTCCAGCATTAAAATTTTCCAAGTATAAAATTCATTCAGGATTTTGTGCAAAATCTTAAGTCACTGAGGACAATCTAATTCTTCTAGTCTGAGATGAGTCAGGCACTTTCATAATGCTAGTCTTTCTGTTTGGAAATGTGAAGAATCTTCCAGTGCACAGAACACTGAGGCATAACCCATGTGGGCAGCTTTCCAGGGCACCTAGCCTCGTGCAGAAAAACTACAAGAAGTACCCCTACCATATTGTCAGAACAGCCACTTTGGTGGTGACAATATCCCAAAAGAGATGCAAACTTACAGACATAAGACTGTTTTCTGAATGTCAACATTGTATTCACAAAGAAGCCATATAAATATGTTAAAAATAAAAATCCAGAAGTAGAGAGATGTGGGGAAGCCACCTAGGAGACACGGCTCAACAGGTCTCACCATGGCCACCTTTCAGGAACATCTCTGCCCACAAGCCTTACGATGAGACAGCAATACAGGGAACCAAGAGAGTCACACACTTCCAAGAACAGGACTGGTTGCTGAAAAGCTCCTGGATAGGCAATGCCCCAGAGACAAATCGGAAGGAATATGTAAACCACCAGACCACTAACTATCCTGCCAAATCAGAAATAGGCTTCACAGCAGAGCCTATAGTCAACTAGAACGCAGAAAATATCCATCGAAGGTGGGAGGCTGAAAGACCAAATGGATAGAAGGTTAGGTGATAGAAAAGTAGGAAGTAAAGGACGCGAAGACAGAAGGACACAAGGATGCAGGCACATGATGGAGGCTTGCTGAAGGCAAGGCAGCATGGATATGGTCTGCATCCAATGGGAGCCTTGCTGCCAGGTTCTTGATATGAGTCTCTGTCTCATTCTCTCAGACAGGATGGATGCATGGCAGCAAAACGGGAGGAGTGTACTTATGAATAGAGACCTGATGGGTGGATACTGGACAGAAATAGACAGAGGGTACCGTCCTTTAGCACTCTGTTTATGAACCAAAGGCAAGTTCATGTGAGCAGGAGAGACCACAGGTTGTCATGCAAGAGCAGTAGTATTCTGGGAGGGGATGACAGGATGGGGGTGGGGCTGGAGGACAGAAGGAAGTTCCAGTTCCTAAATGCTAGAAAGCAAAAATAATTTGATCTCTGTCCTTTAGTGAAGAAATCAGATGCTCATTTTTTTTTCTTACATCGACCTTCTCCAAAACCTTACCAAATTCCGTAAAAGATATGAGACTAGCCCCATCTTCATCAGCCTCCTGGATGGTCCTGTCTGCAATGCTGCCCAGCTGCTCATCAGAGATCTTCACTCCAACCATCATGCACAGCGCCTGTTAACAGCTCATCACGGGAGGTCTGGCCATCTTTATCCAAATCACATGTTCTAAAAAGCAAAGTGCAGTTTGCGGCTTCGGCTCTTGAGTGGTTCCAGTCCGTTCACATCTTTACTGGTTTCATTATCATTTTGTGTCAGAAATGAGCCAGAGTTCTCATGAATCCTCAGAAGTTTACCTGATCCTTTCCCTCTGAGAAGAAGGCATTGATGATCCAGTTCTCCAGTGGGTAGATGACAACTGCTGGGATCCTCTGAAAGATCTCCCAGCGGAGAGTCGCGTTCTCCCCTTTGTCCAGGCCTGGTGAACCAGCGTGATCTGACTGTAGAAAAACTAGTCTCCTTCTTAATCTCCTTGAGGTCTTCATGCTGAAGTAATGTGGAGGCCCGAGACCCTATCACCGCGGGCGCGGGAGCTACTCCAGGAGCCGCAGCACCAGAAGCAACAGCGGCAAGAGGGACAGAGGGACAGAAGGGCCAGGCATCAAGCAGGGAGAGGGCACTCTTTCTCTTGTAGCCCAGGAAGGTAAAATCACTTTTAATTAAAATATCTTTAATGAAAAAGTTGATACCTTGAGTTGCTCAAAAGCAGGCACTAAGAAACTCCAGATACTATCGATGCAAATCAGCCTCCAGTTAGCAGCATTTATCAGGTGTGCCTTATTCTCTACTTAAGAGATAATTTTAAATCTTACCTCACTCTCTCAAGGTATGGGAATGCTACAGATGCTTTGTATCCCACAAAGATTTGATGCATTAACCCTACAAATTTTGGAAAGATAAGTATTTATAATCCTGTATGATACATTTCAAATTCCGTTTTCCTTCATGTTCCCCTCCCCTAAAAAATAATTAAGAAGCAAACATTACCCAATCTGTGATTGGATACTCCTATCAAGCACTGAGAAAGAAGAAATCAATTAGCATTTGTCAATACCCACTGTGATCACTAACATTGACGTTCAGTGTGACTCAGGTAGAACATAAGCAAAGCAGGCCTCTGGAGGTATCTGTAAAGACTTTTCCAGAGAGTGATAAAAACACACAGAAATGTTATAAGAATGTGCTTTCATTTTAATCCCATGTTTGGGAATATGAGTCTACTTCAGACTGACCGCAGCAGCTGACTATGATTTGCCTAATGCTCTAGAAGAAGCATGGTTTTGCCAGCTGCACATAGTTTCTGTGATTGTGTGATGTTTGGAATTCTGGGAACTTTTCAGAGGGTATATAAATGCTAGGGCCCAATGAGGCAGGCAGGGTTGGTTGTTCATTAGTACTTAGTTAAAGAAGAAGCCAGAAATTAGATATTCTCTCTCTCTCTCTCTCTCTCTCTCTCTCTCTCTCTCTCTCTCTCTCTCTCTCTCTCTCTCTCTCTCTCTCTCTCTCCCCCTCCCCATAGCTCCCTCCCTCCCTTCCTCCATCTCTCTCCCTCCCTTCCTCCATCTCTCTCCCTCCTTTCCTCCCTCTATCCTTCTTCTTTTTTTTTTTTTTTTCTTATCTAGTGATGGGGAGAGGAGTGAAGCAGGAGGTGGTGTAGAGAGGGGGAAAAGGTAGCAAAGTAGCGAACACCAGCGACAGGGATACCTGCTCTAAATGTGGGCTTCAGCATCCAGGAGGCTTGGGGCCTGGATGGAGTAAGAGGAGAAGGAAGAGGACGCCTACTAGCATGAGTAACTCTCTCCCTCTCTCCTTTATGGTGCCATGGAGTGGGCAGCCTCCTGCTCCACACAGCATTATGTGTGCAGGTACCATTGTGATCCCCCTGCCTTCCTTTGGGACCAAAGTCATCAGACCAGTCTGATGCCGTGATTCTAAACAAAAAATTTCTCCTCGAGGTTTTTAATGCCAGAAAGTTTATAATAGCAACAAAAGCCTGACTAACACACACACACACACACACACACACACACACACACACACACACACACACACTATGTACTGGGCAGTCAGAATTTGGAATCATCATTCCATGAAATTAGCCTTTCCAATCGTTGTTATAATTATGTTAGAAATAGAGAAACTTAGAGCTGGAGGGGTGTCTCAGCAGTTAAGAGCACCAGCTGCTCTTCCAAAAGACCCAAGTTTAATTCTCAGCACCCACATAGATGCTTACAATTGCCTATAACTACAGTTCCAGTGAATCTGACACCTTCACAAAGACATACATGCAGGTAAAACACCAGTGCACATAAAAGAGAGAAATAAGCTGAAATGTTCACCAGGCTAGCTATGTGGTGTCTGATTAATGTATAATCTACAATGAGTGCATATTAAATTGACTACAGCATGCTCTAATAAAACACAGAACAAACAGGGTGCACTGGATACTATCAATGCTTTAAAAAAAACCAAAAAACACATTTAGTTTCAAGTGAATTAGTACAATGTAACTTCAGGAAATCCTTATGGCCAGGTACATTTTCATATGCTGTAGTCACAACACTTGGGAAGCAGACACAGGGAGAGCTGGAATTCAAGGTCATCTTAAGTTACAAAGCAAATCCAAAGCTGGTCTTGGCTGTATAAGGCCCTATCTCAAATGCAGACAAGCAAGCAAGCAAACACAACATAACAACAATTAAAGAAATTCTCCAGATCACCAGATGGAAGGATAATCAACCTAGGAAGCTCTTTCCAAAGCTTTCCAGCACCTGTTAGGATATTTTAACCAACCACAACTCAACTGTGCTGAGCTACAGATATTTCTCTCTCCATCAGCAAAATATTAACCAGAATGAAGGTTTACACTCCAAGGACCATCTTCCTAGCAGAAGGAGGCAAAATGATTCTATGGAGAGGTAGCTGCAGACTGCTAGTAGAATTTTTAAAAAAAAAAAAAACATATTCAAGATAACTAAATGTTTTGAAAAGGAAAAAATGTAGATTATTGGCTATTCAGAATTTCCTTAAAGTCCACAACGAAAGTATCCAATAAATATTTCTTACTGAAAAATGGTATGGAATAGTTTCCTGAGGAATCATAGATAATTTTACCAGAAAATAAGCAGAAGAAGATAGCTATAAGTAAGAGATCAAAGTCAGACTTCGGGGCAAAGTTTACTATCATCCATATAATCTATACATTTACCTAATATTCTGCTCAGTGGTAATGTAGTGATTGACACCTCAACACAGTCAGATGAAGCCAATGCTACTAAGTCCAGACAAAGATGTCATCTCTGGAGACATGTACTATACAGAAAAATAAGAACCTGTTTTATACTTGCAAAAATACATTTCCAACTCAATTCCTCAAGTCTAATACTCAGGGACTCATGATAATTTTCCAAAAGAAGACTATTATTTTGGCTTTCACTTTGTTTCACTTTGTTCTTTTTTTTTTAATTTTTATTTTAATGGTTCTGAATACTAAGGCTGCTTTGGCCTCTACTTACAAGTTCCAAAAGCTTAGTCCTGTACCATGCATTGAAGACTGTTCCTTTGGCAGATTAAAATGCCTGATGTCAACCACTGCTTGAGAAAAGTGTCATATTCTGCTGATCAAAAATGACAGGCTCAGATAGCAGTCTGTAATCATATCATTAAAAATTAGCAAAAAAACATTGCGGCTAATGGCTAATCTCAAAAAGTACAGCTTACAACAACCATAAGCATTCCAATTATCTGAAAAATCAATTGCAAATTCTAGCAATGTTTAAAATATGCTCCTATAGTATGTGATACAATTCTATTATAATTTTGTTGCAATTTACATTACATATAACTATGTTATTATACAATAATGACATAATTTCATAATGTGTGATGTTTAATACACTTGGTAGTAATTGTATAATGTATAGTAATTATACAATTATGTAATATATAATTACAAAACAGTCATAATCATGTCTATTACATTATAGAACAGTTACAATTATACCTATTATAGTAAAATTATTCCTACCATGTTAAGTAATCTAATTTAAGTGTATAACTTAAATGTAATTGTATAAAAATAAAATCCAGAGCCATTAAGTTTAACACTTCTTTCCCCACTCCATAGCCTCCTCAAGTATCTGAAGACTTTAACAGAAAGTGTTATGCGTAGTATAAAAATACAGATTATAAAATGTGCCATGCCCCATGTTTAATCTATCATTAGATTACTTTTATATGGGTTAAATACATTATAATGCCTTTGTTCCAAAGTGAGTGGAAAGCCAGCCTATGGGTGCATAGCCTGAATGAAGGATACCTAGCTGTCTCATCCACTACAGCCCTCAAGGATCCATGGAAGGACTGGTCTCCTTAAGATGAACTGGTGTTATAAACCAATCCTGATAGAGTTGGCAAGCCACATCAGATCCTGTACTCAAACCAAATTCTACCAATTGCCAGAAAAGAAATTCGCAGATGGTTATAGTTTCACTAATACTTTTGCAAAACAATTCTTTCCTTCACATTACCAAGAATAATGCCTATGAGTTGGCTAGAGAAATGGCCCAGGTTTTAAAGAACATTTGCTGCTCCTCCAGAGGACGGGAGTCTGGAACCCAACACCAATGTCAAGTGTCTTATAATCAGCTGTAACTCCAGCTCCGTGGGATTCATTGTTCTCGTCTGGCTTTCTCAGACACAATACAGATGAGCCATACACTCACACAAACACACATAAATATATGTACATAAAAATCATCTTTTTTAATGTGCCTATTAGTTCCTCTTTCTATTTCCCTTCCCCATCATCTCATTATTTTTCTCCTTTCCTTTTTTTTTTTTTTTCCATTCCTTTCCTTTAAAACTCAGTCCCACACCCACTAGGAAGGAGAACAAGATCTATCCTAGTGGACAACAGCTCTCTCAACCCATAACAGATAATGAAGTGAAGAGGGCATCAGCAAGTGGGAGTGGTCCACTGTACACTTACAGAGACCACAAGACCAAACCTGCAGTCAGAACTGGAACAGTAATTACAGGGCACTCATGGAGTAAGGAAGGGACAGAGTACTTTGTCATAGGTGAGTGGGGTGAGCATGTTGCCCATGCAGGGAAGTTTGCACAGGTATGGGAGCTTGTGTTTCATGTGGAGGGCATCTGATGGAGCAGAAAGGGCAGCCAGATGATGATTACATTCAAGAGAGTCAATCAAATTAGTAGACAAAACAGGGATGGCAAGATTCAAAAATCCATCTTTGTATTAACAGTATGTGCCATTTCTCAATACTTAACCAAGGCACTTTAAATTCTGGCTAGACAGACTCATTTACAGTTTCTCAACCAGCCTATGCCATCCTACAATTGTATCAACTTTACAAAGGCAGATATTCACAAAGGGTTTATAAAATTTGACCAGTTTATTGGCCCCATAACTATTAGAGCTGGGATAGGAACCAGGCTGCTCTTAATTATTACTAACTGCTTTTGTGTGTGTGTGCATCTACAATAAATGCCAAATTTTCTTTGTTTTGCTTTGAGTTTATAGAGGTTTTATTTGTTAATTTTGTTTCCCTTTTCAACTAGAACAGTTCATGGACCATGACTCCGCAGTTCCAGCTCAAAGATCTTTCTCCCTAAAGTCTCTTTCCCAGAAGCCATGCCTCCCTCTCCTGCTCGGCTGCGTGTGCATTCTGTTCATCTTCGGGCTCTTCTGGCCTCATGTCAATGTTTTATGCTTCCTCTCCCTGCGTGCAAGCTTGGTAATATGAAGGGCCACAACATAGTACATTTTTATTCCTCATAAACAGTACTTGCCAAATTTCATCCTGCACAGAAAACACCCAGTGAGCATGTCAGAAAAGAGAGTGCTGGGCTGTAACAGCAGCTGCAAATCAACAGCCTAGGTGTGCACCCACAATTTACTTTTCTCCAGTCAGTGATAATCACACCCTGAGACCTGTTATGGTATGTAGCTTTCTAGTGCCTTGCCAATGAAGAAATACATGCTTAGGATTTGTAAAACTAAAATACTTATATTTTATATCATATATCCAATTCTGGGTAAAAACGTACCTGTGCTGTAGAATATCTCGTGTGGTTACACACTTTTTGGCTTATCCTTTGTTTTTGGTTTTTTTTTTTTTTCTTTTATTCATTTCTTCAGCAAGTGCTTTTTAAGCATGTATTTTATTCTCTCCATTGAACTGCAACACTGAGTAAGGCACATTGGTCTTTGGTGCGAGTAAAGCCAGACAGCCAGTAGGAAAGGGAAACATGGGTTTTATAGCATCCCTAGGACTTCATATTGAATTTATATTTTCTAGCTGTCAAATTTTCTTTCTGGTTATATTATAAATATATGTGATAGCTTAGGTAAGTTATGACACTGTCAGCCAATATCAGGATAAAAATTAATGACATAATGAACAGAGATCATAGAAATACTATTATCCTAAGAAGATCATTTCCGAATGAAAAGAGAATGTTCAGAGGTGGGTAGGGCATGGTAAAGCACAGAAGGTCACATCCTGGGAGCACTGAAAGGAACCAGAATATGATATAGTTCTCAAAAATAGTGACCTATTTCCTCTACTTATAGACCCTACTTACTCCTACTTTTCATGAAATGAATATTGGAAAGTCATGAAAAGGTGGTAACTAAAAAGAAGGATGCATAAATGAATAAAATTATGTATAATATATTATATATATATATACATATGATGCAAAAAAGCAGAGGCACAAAGTTACATGGCATGATACAGACACATGTTTGAATGACCAATATCAAAGAGGAGCCTAGTGAGGAGGAGGCCACAGTCAGACAGCACTAGAGATAAAGATGCTAAGAATCATCCTTTGCACCCCTACACATATGAAACCAGATGGCTAACTAGGGTGACCCAACCAAGAACATGAAGGTAGCAGCAACTAAATTGGGATTCAAATTTCCTCTTTGGCAAACCAAGAAGCTTTCTAATACAGTCATAGCTTATTCTGAAGTGCAAATCATAATAATAATGCTGTAAATGTTACTATGTGAGCAGATGTCAAGCACCTCAGAAGGTATCCCCGAAGAGCACAAAAGAAAATCAGCTGTCACTAGTTTTTTACTTGGAGCTTTTGAAGTTTACTAGGAATGATATAAGAAAATCTGTTACCACTGCACCAACCAAGGCCAATACTTGTAGTAAACATTGAACTCCTTCTCAGATCTATCCAATGGACAAGACATTCTCCACCACTGAGTGGAGAGCGGGGACTAACTCGGATGTGAACTCTTGTGCTCCATATTTGACCACTTCCCCATGGTGGGGAGGTCTGGAGGCACTCAGAGAAAAAATAAGCAGGCTACCAAGACAAGACTTGATAGCCTATGACCATATAGTGGAGGAGGAGGTCCCCCTCAGTAACAAACATAGGGCAGAGAAATAGAGTGAAAGCAGGAGGGAGGGAGAAACGGGAGGATACAATTGATGGGATAACAATTGGGATGTAATCTGAATAAATTAATTAAATAAAAAAAATAAAAAGAAGAAATTCAGTTACCTCTCCCTGGAATAAAACTAATTCATTAAAGAAAACAAAAAATACTATTGACCCGTCTCAGTGTTGATATTTCATTTTCTAGTGTTAGCCTAAAGCAATTAATATAATAATGGTACAGCAGCACAAAATAATCTTGAAAGCACATAGGGCCAGACTGTCGAAAGAGAAAAAAGAATATCTCTCCATGCAGCTGTATAACATAGTTCACAGAAGGTTAAAGCCAATAGGATTTGAAAGCAATGCCATACTCTGCTCTTCTTTAGGTAACTGCTGTTTGCCAGAAACATGGAGAGAGTCCACAGAGACTCATTTTGGTTGTGAACGAACTTTCAGATCTTGATTTGTTGTTTTATTCCGAAGCTCTCTTTGTTCTGTTATCTAAGCACTCCAACAATACTGCTACCTAAACAAAAATACATAGATTGGACTCTTTTAATCATCATGCTGTTACTGCTAATAGTATTGCAGTTGGTAGCGTGCCTCGCATGTGCTTTAGGAAGGTCGGAATGTCTGCCGTGCATACAGTTCCCATCTGAGGGTCTCCTACCCAGAGATATTTCCACCCTGCATGGTGTTTGCTTAGCACCTAACATATGATCTCTACATGGACTCTGCATGGTCTCTATATGGTCCAACTGTATCCTCTAGAGAGAGTCAGGTCGGTATTTTTTTAGCAGAGTCAATTAGCAGAAGCTGAAAAAGAGTAACATACTCAACATGAGGTAGAAACTAGAGTTGAGAATGATGTTACGGGCATGTGAAAATAATTAGGTACTAATTTTAAAACAGCAGCTATAATACAACAGCATTAGAATGATGATCTTAATTCAGGCTTGGACTATTGAGCTCTCACTACATGACAGGCGTGTGATACTCTACCTGGGCCCCATATCCACCTATAGGCTCAGTCTTCTACTGTAAACTCCATTTTACAGATGAAAAAATGAGGCGGAGAGATGCTAAGGACATACACAATAATCATCTCCTTAGTCATTCAAAGAGACTCTAGCCTGGTTTGGCTCTGAAATTCTTCTTACCAACTGTCCTGAGTAAAAAGTTCACTATGTGTCTACTGGACCATTTCAAGAAAGTGCCACAGGTATTTAGGATGACACATTATTTACTTCTGCCTGGATTTATGCACCCAAAATCAAAAAGGATGTCTTTTCATATGTAGCATTGGGTTATAAAGAGAGCCACAAATCTGAATTCTGTCTCCCATTGGTATTGACTGGTTACCTACTCTTACAGAGGGCTTAGCATCCCCCTGGTCACAGTTCTTGTATCTTGGAAAACTGGATAGCTGAACAACGTGCTAATTTCCATTTGCTTTTATTAACACTTAGATAATGGCCTCTCCTTGACCAGATGTAACATCCAAGTGCATACTGGCAACTTGTCAGAATTTCATAACACGATGCCCATACTATTTTATTCATGGTTCTCAAATACAGTCTTTGTGAAGGTTTTGAATTAGACTACTTGTCAAATAAAATTTTAATCGAACCCAAATAAGGTTAAAAACAAAGCCACTCTGAATATGTCAACTGCTTCATTAGGCCATGCATTGGCAGATTTGTGGAATCCTACACTTCCAGGGAATGTAGTTTAAAGACTATGGTGCATCAGAGGCCAATTAACCAATAAAATACTGCTGTTAATCCACTGGACAATATATGAGGAAAACATAAAAGACATGCCCTTTTCTAGTCAAGAAGTGTGCAATATCCATAAAAAAGAAACTGGAAATAAAATTGTTTATTAAGAAAACCAAAAAGTAAAAATTGATTTGACAAAGAGCATAAATCCTTGTCCTGGGTAAATGTATAGCATACAGCACAAAGTGGCTTAAAGTCCAAGAATATTATTACTAAGTACCAAAACCTGTTGTATACAACTGATCAGGACAGCAAATCACATAATGGATTTGTCCAAAGGGGTATTGTTGCTGACCTTAATAATCATAATACCACTCAAATGCTGAAGAGGGAAATTATTTGCTTCCCCATAGTAATTATGCAACATGTACCTGATTGCCATGTGTCTTTGTTGATATATTATCCATCTCCCCCCAATTAGAATGTAAGCTCACATGGGGCTCTTATAAATCAAATTCACTGCCCTAGTTGCAGAACCTCAAACAATGCTTACTGATTGAATGACCTTGAATGACCTGATCTTGGAAGCATTAAGGAGGAAAGTTGTGCATTACACAATGACATGCTGTGCCTTCTGTTTTAAAGAACTCCATAATCTGGTGATAAATATACAGTAATGATCAAGCAAATACACCAGTTTCTCAAATGCGTTCATATGTTTTGAAAGGAAAAAAAATTAAAATACAGAGTAATCTCTGTTGGAAAAGCATTTTATTACAGAATCACTCAGCAACTGAGAATACAAAGCCTGATATAAACTACTTCTGCTGTTGTTATTACACAGCTGAAAGAGAAACAGATACACAAATTGAGTACATTAAAACTAAAAGCCAATGAACTTCCAATTAGCATTAATGCAAGTCCCAGCAATATTTTCCTGAAGCCACACTACTACTTGCAACATAAAGAGTACGGGCAAGTTTTTTGTTAATAATGCCCGTGATGTCAGTTGGCCTTGGCTTGCTACACAGCAGTGATTATAGATTAAGTCTACCTTGGCTCTCTTTACCGTTGCCTGTGACATTTAAAGAGTACAACTTGTCTCCAGTGAAATTGTAAACACAAGCGCCAGGACAGCCCTTCTGGGAAACTGCAGCTGAGCTCCCCTACGGTGGTTATCTAGGGCATCCCTGATAAGCTTTAGATTTGTATCTTTTATGACGTGACAGGGAAAGAGACGTGTCTTTCCTGTCATAGAAAATGTGCAGCCTTTAGTATATCTGACCTCTCTCATAAGCCAGTCCCTCTATTTTTGTGTGTTTCTTGGTCACAAGTAAGTACTATAGAAAGCAAAAGAGATAACACATAGAGTCAAACACACAGAGGTTTGAAGACCAGTTCTGCTACCAAACAACTGTATGGATCCAGGACAGTCTCTTCTATGGTATTCAGTTTTCTCACATCTCATATGGGAAATAATGCTTATCTCACAGAATTATTGTATGATTAAATTAAATTATATTAAAAGTGATGTCTAGTACACAGAACATATTTGTTAAGAATATGTTTGCTTTCTTCTTTCCTGGTTTCTGTCGCTGCTACTGGTCGCTCCTGTGCCATCACTACTCATGATATCTTCATCCCACAAATACATATTGAGTATTTTCTATGCTGTATCTGTTAAAAAAAAAAACTCTATAAAAATTGACATAGAGGAACCCACATATGCCATGCTTTCACGAAGCTTATATTCTATAAACTGCTTGATCCAAGGAGGAATAATGGAAATATACTTAGAACATTAAGCTGGTCCCAGTAGCTGGAGTTTCTGTCTAACTACAGTCTATCTAGATTTACTTGTTGACATATGGAGGAGTCCAGACAGTCCTTTTTAACACCTTAGAAAATGTGAATTGAGATGTTGCCAAATGCTGGCTCGTACTTGGCTCCTTTTAAGTGTAATCTGTAAATATTTCATAGTTCTAAATACTATTATCAAAGAAATGTTGGTACATGGAAATGGCTTACTGGGTAAAAGCACTCACTATACAATCATGAGGACTTGAGTCTGAGTTCCCACAACCTACACAAGAAAAGCCAAGCATTGCATGTATGCCTGTACCCCAGAATTAGGACAGAAACAGGAAAATCCTAGGAGCTGGCTGGCCAGCAAACTGACCAAAACACTGAATGTCCAATGTCTTAAAGAAACAAGATGGAGATCCATAGAGGAAAAATACCTAATATTTTCTCCTAATCTCTGAATACACACACACACACACACACACACACACACACACACACACACACACACACACCTCTAATGAACATGCACACACAGAGATATACATACACATTTGTATATATGTAAATATCTGTATACCCCTATGCACATATATACACATATGTACACACCCCTATGAACATGCACACACATACATATACACATGAGCACACACAATATGATAGTAAAGGTTATGTTTTAGAAATTTTATGATAAAGTTACTATCAGAAAAAAAACTTCAAAGATTGGAAATGGGTATTGTATGGAAAAAAAACTAGATAATATGATCAAAACTGAAACTGAACAAACCAACCCCTTAAGGCAAAAAACAGGTTAGCCATCCTCACAATACAATAAGAGAAAAGGCTGACCTATCTCCCAGGCACGAGGCCCATGCTCTCATAGCCACTTGTTAAGTAAGTGAATGAATACCTGTGACCAAGCTGTCAGAATGACCCACCTAAAGTGGGACAAAAGAAAACTAGGGAGACTTAAAGTACAGAAGAGAAATGTAAGATATAGAATAAAAACTTGGGACAAAGAAAGAATCTATGGGCTCTATTAAAAAAAAATAACAAGGTTTGACAGAATGAGATGGTGAAAAAAGAGAGGGGGAGCCAGAACTGCTGCCCAGATTCTAAGCATATAAAAAAAAAATCCATTTTTAGTTAGCATGGGATTCAATTATGAAGAGAAATACTTTAAATGGAAATAAGTTTTCTAACATCTTTTAGGACACTGGCTAGCTAACAGTAATGAAACAAGCTCGCTCACTCTTCTCTGCACCCCAAAGGTTCCTTCCTCCAATGTCTCAGGCACATGAAATCACCCCATGGCGTACACTAATTTCCAAAGACAATGGAGAAGAGGTACTTTCCAGTTCTGCCACATCGTTTATTCAATTCGAAAAGTATGAAAATGGCTTCTCTACTCAGGAGTTCATTCAGTCTTTTATCCAAGTGCCATCTATTAGGTTGCCTAACTGAGACACAATTTAATTAGATAATGAGACCACAGACACATAGCCTGCAATGATTTTTGATGATGACATGGACTGGAATCAAACTAAAACAGGGAACAGAATGCAAAAAAAGAAAAAAGGAAAAAAGTTTGGAAATCCAGGTCATAGTCTCTAAAAAAAATACTAAGAGGAAGAAACTTGTTTTAAAATTCACCTACATGAACTAATTATCCTGTTTACCTCTTCAAGTCCTTTCCCCACCCTCCTCCCCCACAGGCTATGTCTCCCTGGATGAAGAGACTAAGATTCTTGACTTTGGGCTTCTGAGGGGAATCTCATGGTGTGAGGCTCTGGTGAGGGATCGGAGAAGATAAGAAAGGGTAAGAGGTCTATTTCTGCAGCTTCTCCTATAGCAGCTAAAGATTTACTGGCGGCTGTGTTTGTCTCCTAAGGGCTACATCTTCCATCAGGCAGGCCTTCTGGAGAGCTGAAGCGCCACTAAATCCTAATGAAATGTCCCTTTGTCTCTCTGGTGTAAAGATGGTAATGACTTCCAGGTTTTTGGCTTCCTATAACCATGGTGTTCTGGTTTCCTTTCTCTTGCTGTGATACAACATTCTAACCAAAAAATAAAAAAAAGTTAGGGGAGGACAAGGGTTTTACCTCAGTTTCCAGATTGCAGCCATCACTGAGGCAAGTCAGGGAGAAGCTTGAAGCAGAAACTGCAGAGGAGAATGCTTGCTGGAACAGTCACAGGCGCATGCCTAACAAGTCCCTTTCTTTTCTGCAGGCCCTGGCTACTCACCAAAGAAGTCATGCCATACAAAGTGGACTGTGCTCCCTCCCATCAGTTACCAGTCATGACAGTACCCCACAGACATTCTCACAGGTCAGTGTGATCTGAGCAGTTTCTTCATTCTAAGCTTCCTCTCCAATGACACTAAGCTATATCAGGTTGGTAAAGTGAACAAGGACGCATAGCCACATCTCAGTCAATAATCTGAGCAAACAATGGCTCAAACATTGGAATGACATTAAATTCCCTTAGGGCTCCTTCGAACTACTTATTTAGTTTTACTATATAAATAATAATAGTGATAGTATTTATTCAGTATTTATATTACGGTAGCATCTCTGATGAATCTTTACATGGATTATTTCACCATTTAATCTTCAAACAAAACCATTATCATTGATACTATTATTGTTCTGTGGTAGATATCATTATTGCTTAGAGACTCAATTTATCCTTAGCACTTCCGTGGGATGGATATACTCACCCCAGTAATACTGAGTTTGCACCTGTGATTTCTCTGAGCCTATAGAACAGGGACAGCGTACTGATATGTAAAACATTAAGAAATTGCCCACTTTCACATATCTCTAACATACCATTAAAGAGATATCCAGGTTACAATCCTAGTCCTGAAAGGGAGCTTATAGACAAGTATGACAAAGCCACCCTTCTCAGACTTACCACATATTAATCTACTCCCAGAGAAATGCATGTGAGCCTTTTCGAGACCCACAGAACCTCACACTAAACCTAAGCCAAGATAAGACAATCCCAAGATGGCAAATAGACCCATGAAAATAAAAGACTGCCATCTTAAACTGTGTGTTTCCTATGTCTGAATATGCAGCAATTAAAAAGCAATAGCAAACTGACTTTATTTCAATCATGTATATGACTATAGGTCCCATATATAGTTGTCTATCAATGTAATTTAGCATAAGTCAACCTCATCCAATAAAATCAATCTGCATAAACAAGTTGCCCTAGCCGGAGATTCTCAGTTGCCATTTAGATGAGATATAGTTATTTCTCCAAAAGAAAAGGCGCTTTATAACCAGCTTACAGAGTGATCCTTTCAACTATATTTCTTTTCTATTCTATCACTAAAGCCACACAGGTTTTCCTGATCAGCCTGTGTAAGATCTGAGACCTGTCCCTTTACATAGTGTCCTCTACACCTGAAAGAGGTTTCTGCCACTCCTTTCCTCAGCTCTGATCTCGTATTACGCATTTCTGTTAGCTGAGCAGTGGCCTTTCTCTATGTTCTATGCTTCTACATATTTGCCCCCTTCAGAGAGATTGTATCACTGAATTTTAATTCTGAATCTTTTATGGACCAGAATTTTGCTTTCTAGTTCCTACATGCTAATTTTACCAGGCACAGAATAGGTGCCAGCACACTGACACAATCATTTTGCATTGGAGAAAATGCTGCTTTGGTGACTGATAGGAAAGGCAATTGGGAAGGAAGAATTAGCCAGTCTTAATTCGGTGTCACCTCAAAGAAAAGGTACACTGAGTCCTGGCTCCTAATCCTAACGTCCCTAGAGCAGAAGGTGACCTCTCAGGCTTGAGGTGCATGTTTCTTGAGCATGCCTGGGCCCCTTCATCTAATTCCCCACTCATTAAGTGTTTTCACTCTATGAGGCTGGGTTACTAAGCAAAAAGTTGGGGGTCAGAGGTGGGGTGAAGAAAAGAAAATGGTGAAGACAATCTCATATTCAGGAGGCAACTATGAATTACAGAAATGGGTTAGCAGCGATCTATTTTCAGGAGTTAATCTGCTATGAATGAGCTAAAAATTAATTGTAGGATTTCCAGAGCTAGGGCCAAATTTTGATTTATAAGAAGCTCACCATGGGACTGTGCCTTCATCCCAGGAGGACTGGCCTAAAACAACCAGCAGATGTCTTTGGAAAATTCTTTTCCTACAGCTCTCTACAGGGGTAGCAACTGCTAGAGGGGGGCGGGGGGATGGAAACTAGAAAACTCAGACTGGCAGAATAGCAAGCCCAGATGCTTTCCTCCTTGTTGCTAATAGAAACAGGATTAGACTAGATGGGGAACTGTAATTAGGCTCTTGGCTTTTATATCTGACATGTTTACAGCCATCATGCTATTCTGGGGCTCTTACATAACATTTATATCTGATGCTATAATAGGCATTTTGTGATCCTACTTTCCTCTTCTAAGTGGCTCTGACATGCAAGCACTCTTTCCCTTCCAAGTCTGAAACTGAAATGCCACATGTATACATATATGAATGGCAAATATTTGCTTCTTCACCATAATGCCTTAACACGGCTGCTGATTGGACGCAGCGTTGGGTTAATTTCTCTATTCATGTATATCAGGAGTCATCAAACTGTAGCTCATCAGCAAAGCCTGCTTCAGAGCCTGTTTCCATGTCATCTGTGATGCAAGCATGATCTTATGTTTCTAAGGTATTGCAAAATCTACAAACAAAAACACCGAATAATACAAAAATAAAAAATCTACAATCCTAAAATATTAGCTATGGAGTTCATTATAGAAAATGTGTGTCGATCCTCTATCTGGATCGGTATATTCCATTACAGCTTACAAATGAAGCTGATAATTCTAGCATCACATCATGATGGTGATAAGGATTCTTATTGATTCGATCTGGTTAATACAGCAGAAGCTTCACCAAGCGTTTTACTTAGCTTATCTCATTTAACCTTCAAAGGTGTCCTTTGAGAAGAGACCTCTTATTAGCATTATTTACAGCTGTGCAACGCTTAAATAACTTGCAAGTGGTAACACTTAAGATTAGCAGAGGAGTGCATACTAAAATCTCACACATTCTAAGTAGAGTCTACACTATAATACGTCCAAGAACTAACTGAAACATACCTTCAAGTCCCCTTTACAAAAGAGTTTGAGAAATGATCTCTAATGTCTGATAGCCACACCAAAGTGAGCTGCCCTATTGCTGGGCATCTTAGTGTTTTCTTTGTTTCCATCAGATCATATAGACTTAAATCACATCACTTATTACATGCCCACCAAGTATGTGAATCCATTTTGTTTGGCCCCAAAGTCTTCTTTCTTCTTCCTAATCCTTTCAGAACTCATCAAGAATTCATCATCATTTTTTATTTAGTGAAATTTCAATGCTTCCTTGCCACTCAAACAGTATTCCTTGTTAAACTTGAGAACATAACTAAAACACATTGGTGCACATTAGCATAAAATGTCACATATCTCTTGTTCTCTAGTTCCACAGACCTGGTCAATGTTCAGTAAATACACCTTTTTCACGGCCCAGACATTGTGCATATTCTGTCTCCACAAGATATGTTCCTCATATTAGCAGTCAAATTTCAAAGGATTTTTCAAAATCTTTTCAGTTCTCTCTTTCTTTTATGCTGAGCATTCCTATACAGTGAAAATAGGCCACAGTGTACTTTATCTAGCCATAGTCTCTCATCCAAGATGAAGGCTTTTTACAAGAAAATTAAGTGTTTTATATAGTTATGTATGAATAAATATATTTAAAACTCAAGAATTATAAGTAATATTTATTTTGTGATAACATCAGCCATATTTGTTGAGAAGCTAATCCCAAACCTATATAAAGAATATAACAATAAGAATATCTCAACTTGGTAAAGGCTATAATTATGATTTATAAACTAATTGTTACTATTTTCTCATATATATGAAAATATATACATGTATATATATTTTTATAGTAATCACTGTTTTATTGACAAATAATTCACTTCTGTCAGGAGCACAAAGAGACTTCTTTCCAGACCCTAAAGTTCCAGTTTGACTCTGATAAACAAAATTCTGAATTTTTCTCCACTTACTTCCTTCAAATACTTTCATCAACCCAAGAGCTTGAAAAATTAAAGATTTTAGAGACAAGAAGTAGGACAAAAATCAACTTGCAACTTGAAAGTGACACTGGCACTTTCCAATGGTGATGCCCTCTCTACGAGAACATACCTCTCGCAAAGGACTTGCTTTATCCCTCTCCAGAAGGAGAGAAGAGGAAACACAAGAGAAAGTGCCTGGTACAGAGTCCCAGGTCCTACTTTATGGATGTGAAGTGCTGGGGATGCTATGAAATCACCACAGTCTTTAGCAATGCATACCCAGTCGTCCTGTGTATCAGCTGTTCCACTGTTTTCTGTTGGCCTAGAGGGGAAAAGCAAGGCTGGCAGAAGGAAGCTCCTTCAGGAGGAAGCAGCACTGAAAGTACGTGATGAGGGAAAACCACCCCAATAAACACATTTTAGACATATAAAAAAGATAAGAATATTACACTAGCATATTTTCCAAATACCAAGCAGCTATCATTATTAAATTGAAGGATATGACTTGAAAAGAAAAGTATTTAAGGCATGGTTTATCATTTTAAATGCCCTGAAATTCTTTAGCACCATAAAATTCCTTAGGGAACATAACTAATGGTTATAAAAACCTTAGACATCATAATAGTTTGTATTGATTGTCACCTTAACTGGGCCTAGAATCACCTTGGAGAGGAGCCTCTTGGAGTGTCTATGGATATTATCTAGACTATGTTGACCTCTTGGAATGCCTATGAAGGATTTCCTTTATAAGGTTTAATTGTGGAAGGAAGACCCACCCTAAATGTAAGCACGAATTCTTGGGCTAGGTTCTAGATTGACTAAAAAGGAGAAAGGGAACTAAGTGGCATAGTTCATATATCTCTCTGATTCTTAACTACAGATGCAATGTGACCAGCCACCTCAAGCTTCTGCCACCATGACTTTCCTACCATGGTGGACTGCCAGGCTATGAGTCAAGCTGTCGGTAGAATTTGACAGCATCATTTACGAGGCACTGATCTTGCAGGTATAAAAGATGGAAGACTGGTGGGATTCTTTGGCAGAGGAAATTTCAAGACATAAAGGCACTCATGATAATTCTGAGGAGGTAGCTGTAACTGTTAAAGATATTTGCACAACTTCAGGCAGCCATTAAGAAAGTTATCCTGAAGGGAAAACTCCCACCCATTGGGGCTTCATTGTGTTTAGATAGATACTCATTTGAAGAAAGTCTAAACTAAAGAGATTCTCTGATCCCAAAAAGAAACTTTCTCCATGGTCAGTACACAAGTGCTGCTTCAACTGTGATCCAAGAGAGTTAGGCTCCATCATAACATAGCAGCATAACTTGGTAGTGTTTTCTACATGTTATTGGTTTTTCTAGACATGAAAGATGGAGAGAATCGTAGCATCTTCCACTATGGCTTTAAAGAGTCACAGAAGCCAAGCAATGTATGTCAGGGTCAAAAACTCAGCAAGGAAACCCTAAAGGTCATTTCATGAACCCAAAGTTTCAATGGAAACCAAGGATGCTATACATGTCAGAACCATGGACCATCTCCCCATGAAAACTGCTTACACTGATGGAGCTGGCTCAAGGGAGAGGCTGCAAGGCTGATGGAGTAGAACTACCTAATCCTTTCAGAACTTAGATGAGCCCCAGCTTCCGGTCAAGGGGTGGAAGGATTTCATGTTTGCTCTAGTGAGTTTTGTTCTTGCTTTGGTTTGGCCATTCTTTACCATTGCTCCCATTCCTCTCACTTGGAATGGAAATGTTTACTTTGTACTAATGTGTTATGTATGTGTATTTGTTTATTGATTGTAGGGGGGTTCAGAGTTAAGATATTAATTTCAGTCCCAGAAGAGATTAGATTTTTAAATGGTATTGAAGCAGTTAAAGGTTATGAGTACTCTTGAAGTTGAACTGAGCACATTCTGAATTGTGAGATGGTAATGAACACGGGATGGAAGGTTCACTCAAAACTGATATGCTTGAATATCCAATTTGCAAGAATGGATTCATGATGGCAGACAATGACATCATGGGTGATCTGGTTCCAGTCCCTAGAATCATCTAGGAAAAGAGCCTCTAATCATGCCCATAAGGGATTATGTTTGGTAGGTTAGATTAGGTTAGGTTAGGTTAGGTTACGTTACGTTACGTTACGTTACGTTATGTTACGTTGCATTACGTTACGTTGGGTTAATTTATGTTAGCCTCTGGACATGCCTATGAGGGATTTTTTTGAGACTGAGATAGGAAGATCCACTATAAATAATAGTGGTACCATTTCATGGCCTGGGTCTTCACTGAACTTAGAAAAAAAAAAAAAAAAAAAAAAAAAAGGGAGCTACCTGTGCGGCAGCATTCATCACTCTCTTCTTCTGACTATGGATGCAATATAACTATTTCAAGTTCCTCATTAATTGACTCTCCACCATGATGTACTGTACTCTTTAAGTATGAATCAAAATTAACTTTTCCCCATAAGTTGCTTTCATTGTGGTATTTTACAGAGCAGCAGGAAAAGTAACTAACACAAACATGTAAATATGCCACATTTACCTTCGTCCCTTGCAGTTATATGTGGTCCTATAACTGAAGAACAGCTTTAATAATGGAAATAAGTAATATATATACCCTGTCTAGAGCTTGCTAATAAGTGCATCTTTTGAGTTACACATGCTATTTTTTTTATCCTTTTGACTCGCTGGTATAGATGTTCCAGAAGATTACCTTATGTCAAAGCCATAGATGAAGAAGAGTAAGATTTTGTGTCACCTCTGAAGGGAAAGCAACCTGGCCATTTTCAATAATGTTAGGCTTTAATATAAATAATAAAAAGTTGCTTAATGTATATAGTCACTGAAATTTTGTTTATGTATTATAACACTTAGTATTAATTGTAACAGTAGTATAGTTTCAATAAAAAGAAATGACTTCCATATTTCTTATAGTCAAATCTCCTGTAATTTCCTTTCAAATTTATTCTTTGGGAATTTCAAAAATGAACATAAAATATGACATATTAATTTCCATTATTACCTTCTAGCTCCCCTATGAATTCCTCCTAACAACATCTTTCTCCCAACTTCTTGTCACTCACCTCTTTTTTAAAATAGCACACTAAGTCCAATTAGTGTCATTTCTATAAACATGGGTGTAAGACCATCCACTGGAACATAGACAACCTATCTGTGGTCACACTCCCAAGGAAGAATAAGACTTTGTTCCCCAACAACTGTCAATAGCTCCTCAGTTAGGACTGAGGCCTTGTGAGCTACTCACAGCAATCCATGATCGACTTTTGACTGGCTTGTCCTCATGCGCCCATGTTACTTCATGAATACTTCAGTATAGTGAGAAACAGGGATAATGCAACATAGCTTATGTCAAACAGACAACAGTTATGCTTTTTTCACGTTAAAATTTTCACACAAAGGTAATGAGGAAAAAGAGGCCTGAAACAATGCCTATAAATTCATTCAATGGCTGATATTTAGAGAGTGACTATTGACTCATCACTATAAGCAGAGACATCATTGATGTCCACACACTTCTGCACAATGTTTGTTGGTATAGCAATTCTTATTTATCTCTCTCTTGCTCACAGTTCTCTCTATCCTTTTAATATTCAGCAGCTGAAAAATCTTGCAATTACTATCCTCCTACTGAGTTAATACCTCCTTCAGAATATATGACCTCAATTGCAAAGCATATTGGGTCTCTCTAAAGTAATTTTAAAATAAATCTGATCCCATAATAAGAAGGCCATAGCATTCTTGAGCATCTTGGGTAACACAGGCAACTCCATTTAGCCTAAATTTTTCAGTATAACAAAGGTTATGCCTATGAAAGAACTGTACAAAATGATTGTCAAATGACCTAAGGTGGAGAAAGTAAAGAAAAACTGAATTGCTCCTACATTTTTAGTGGCCTGATGTTTACATCTTTACTTTACTCAATAAGTAAGTACTTCTTGAAAGGCAAGTGAGGTGGTTCAGAGGGTAGGCCCAAAGTAGGAGAGACCAAGTTCCTATAAGTTGTTCTTTGGCTTCCATGCACATGCCATAACATGCACTTGTCACATACACACATTCTAAAAAAATAAACAAATAATTAGATGGTGTTGGAGATGGGGCATAGTATGGGAGGGGATAACTAACACCAGAGGTCTTTGAAAATATCTTGTGGAAATATACTACTGTAGAAGGTTTCTAAATAATATGCATATGCAAAAACATATGCATATATCAAAATAGTCTAAAGAAGTTAGCCTACAGTAGAGGGACAATGTCTCTCCCAGAGAGACATCATAGGCTATCAAGTAAAAAGTTCAGTGCCAGGAGCTAATTACTTCTTTTAGAGTTATTGGCCCCTGGATCACCCACCATTTCTGTAGTCTATTGCCATTGGTATTGATTACCCTCAAGAACTTAATGGTAAGACCCTGTTTCTGAAGATACCACATGGATAATTTAAAAGATATCAAAATGAAAGCCTCATCCTTACTGGATACTTCCCATGGAGCTAAAGGCTTCCATGCATGCTTCTGAAGACAAAAATGAACTATCTTTCTCTTTTTAAATATATTTTATTAATTTATTCATATTACATCTCAATGGTTATCCCATCCCTTGTATCCTCCCTCCCTCCCATTTTCCCCTTACTCCCCTCCCCTATGACTGTGACTGAGGGGGACCTCTTCCCCCTGTATATGCTCATAGGGTATCAGGTCTCTTCTTGGTAGTCTGCTATCCTTCCTCTGAGTGCCACCAGGCCTCCCCATCCAGGGGACGTGGTCAAACATGAGGCACCAGAGTTCGTGTGTAAGTCAGACCCCACTCTCCACTCAACTGTGAAGAATGACCTATCCATTGGGTAGATCTGTATAGGGGTTCGAAGTTTACTGCATGAAGGACAATACGTGCAGTAAACTTCGAACTATCTTTCTTACCCAGATATGAGCCCTGCAAGTTACAGTAACATGATGACCTGAGAATATGTGCCTACTGGTATAATAGTGGAACAAATATTATAGGAGTGACCATTTGCTTTCTGGTTTGACTTAAGTCCTGTTCCACAAAGCACAATTGGTCTGTTACCATTAACCTGATGGCTGGCTAAGGTCATAGCCCTAAAGGAAAACTTAATATTATTATTCTACTAAATGAATTTAGCATTAAACTGACTCTAAAGTTTTCATCTTTATACAAAGAGATTAGTACATCTCTCAACTTCAGTCAGAGAAGGGTTTTTTCTGCATTACATAGTGATTAAAACAGACACACAACTGGTCAATGTGCAAAAAATAGAGTCTGTGGAGTATTCAGCTCTAAACGGGAAATCTATATCATAGTCTGCCCTACAAGGCTCAGAGATCACTGTGAAAATGAGGGAAGAAAGACTTTAAGAGCTATAGGTAGTAGGTATTTATAAGAAACTATTTTCTGAACATGACAGATGATCACACACGAGCTCACAGTGGCTGTAACTGCGTGCATAAAGCCTGCACAGAATCAAGCCAACCAAAATCTCAGCATGGATGGGAGGGACACTCAACAAGACCTACAACTAATCGAGTTAACTACTGGCCATTGATTTCTGCTTGGGGAGGGAAAGTCAGTTTTCTACAAAACTGCAGGCCTAGAGGATACCCATGGTCCCACACCCATTTACACATGGGCAACACTAAGTAAACTCTGTAGGTTTTCAAAAGCAATACATGAAATTGAGAGGCAAAAGTGCGGGGTGGGAATAGAAAAGGGAAATATACAAAACTAAAAAGATAAAATGCATTTATTGAGAATACATAATGTGCTAAGCAATATGGTAGCTATTAAGTGAGTACCAGATTTCAGGATAACACAAACCAATTTCTTATATTTGTTTTATTTCCAAATGCTAGAATATTTGTACAGTGTATGATAAAAAATAAAGCCAGTTGTAATTACATTGTTAATAAAATATTTGGGGGCTTGCATTGATGGCATAGTTAAGAGCTCACACTGCTCTTAAAGAAGACTGGAGTTCACTTCCAAGCACCCACATCAGGCAGCTCATAAACAACTATAACTCCAGATTATGAGATCTGATGCTGTCCTTGGACCCCTTAGATACTTCAACTCTGACATTTACCTACCCATACACAGACACAGACATATACACATAATTAAAAAATAAATCTATAAAACTGTTGTTTGGAAAAAGTTTAAAAATAGAATCAAAGTATGTATACACAAATTCTCCCATTTCAGGTGATGGCTGCTTTGTTCAAACCTGTTAGAAAGCAAATACTGAAGCAAATCAACTTGGTGACATTTTAACACAGGATGTTAAAAGCTCTTTATTTAGGAAGAGCTATGAAGAAGGTAGTGGAAGAAAGAAAGCAAAGAAACATGCAGATAAAAGCCATATAATGCATGATTACACTGGATTCATGAGAAACCATGAAGAACCCTAGTGGGTCTCTCAGTTTGGGGATTTCTTTGGAAGGTTTGCAAAAGGAAACTTTAATGTCAGGTAATTCAAAACGATTTTAAAAGATGGATATAGTACCCCAGTCTCCCATATCATCCTCATGAAAAGCCAACAACTCCCCATGCTCCCACATTGCACCATCCAGCCATTCGATGATTACAGCAGAATCCACATCTCCCACCATTCATGTCACTCCATCCAGGCCTGGAGAGTGAGAGGTAAACTAGAGTATATGGAATTAGCACTAAAGATTCATGCAGCATGTCGTCACAAGACTCCAATCTACTAGGGTTGTTGAGAGGATTTGAGATCACAGATAAAGTATCTGTCACAAAAAGCAGGATAAAAATAAGACTACCATCCTGGGAAAGACAGTTAAAGAATTGGAAACAATTTAGCACCCACAAGACAACAGGCCCCAGAATAGGTTTATCCTCAGCCTCCTCAAACGCTTTTTGTCTCAAGAATAATGCAGAGCGGCATCATTGCTTCAGCCTACACTGATAGCTTCTCCTGCTCTACTCCATGCCAACCTTTTCTTCACACAACACTACCTTGCCATTCTGTAATTCCTACAGAGTCTTCAGACAGGTTGATAAATATATGGACGCTAGCTGCAGTGACTAGGGAGCATGCACAGTGGAGAATCAATAAAGGCACAGTCTTTGTCATAGTTTTGTAGAGAAATTTTATCCAGCAAAGTTGGGGCTTACAGAATCCATCTGGGATACAGACATGCCCTTAGTACACATCTTTAATCCCTTTGGCTGGAATACACACAATTAATCTCCCTGGCTAGGGGATTATACACTTTTAATTCCAAACAATGACACTTAATTTAGAGGCAAGAAAATGACAAATCAAAGAAAGATTTGACAGAATGATTCAGAGATAGGATACACCGAACTCTCAGAAGATGGGGAGAGGGGACAGACAGAGACAGAGAGAGGGAAGAGGGAGGGGGAAGGGAGGCTACTTTAAAGCAGCAGCAGCAGCAACAGCAGAGAGAGAGAGAGAGAGAGAGAGAGAGAGAGAGAGAGAGAGAGAGAGAGAGAGAGAGAGAGAGAGAGAGAGAGAGAGTTTGTGGAGATAGTACAGTAGAGTTCAGGAGTATAATACAGTTCAAAACAGTTTGGTTCACCTCATTTGAGTGCACTTTAGTTCAGGCGGTTCAGTTCATAGAGTTCAGAGGCAGTTTTTTTCCAAGCAGAGCAATTTAGTGAGAAGCTAAGAGAAGCCATTTTGAATCAATCAGCTTGGAGGGGAATTTTGATCCAGAACAGCTGAGTTAACCAGCCAGCCAGAGTTCAGGAAGAACTAAAAAGAGTGAGCTTATTCAGCCATAAATCTCAGAGGCTGAAAACAATCTAGCCCTAGGTTAGCCAATGAAGGCTGGAAGCTAAAGCCTTCTATGTTGGGGCTTGCAGAAGATTAGATTTTACAGAGATGAGAAGCTTCCAGGCCTAGGCCTAGGGATAGTTAGAGAGAAACACTCTGTGTTCAGCCTCAAGCGATGTATTCATAAAGTTTGGGGACTGCTCTCATGTCAACCCCTCTTCTGAAGAAGTAAAAATGACATTTACATAGTTTGGATCTTAAATATCTGCTAAAGGCTTATCTGACAAAGGTTTGGTTACCAGCTTTTGACACTTCTGGGACGCAGTGGCTAGTAGGACTTTAAGAATTGGGGTCTACACGTCCCCTGAAAGGGGAGGCCTGGTGGCACTCAGAGGAAGGATAGCAGGCTACCAAGAAGAGACTTGATACCCTATGAGCATATACAGGGGGAGGAGGTCCCCCTCAGTCACAGTCAAAGGGGAGTGGAGTAAGGGAAAAATGGGAGGGAGGGAGGAATGGGAGGATACAAGGGATGGGCTAACCATTGAGATGTCATATGAATAAATTAATAAAATATATTTTTAAAAAAAGAATTGGGGTCTAGAAGAAAGTAACCAAGCCATACACTGTGTCCTTTAAGATCCTGACCCCGTCCTCTCTCGCTGATTTCTAGTCTCCATGGGGTGAGCAGTTTTGTTCTACATGTTTCCTGCCATGACGTTCTGTCTCACTACAAGTCCAAAAGCAACAGTGAATCAACACAACTCTGAAGGCTTACTAGCCTAAAATTTTATAACATGCTACTTTTCATTCCTGGATAGCTTGGCATTTCACACTAGTATAGGTATAGCCTCTGCTGCAAAGGCCAACCCTGAGCATCATACCTTAGGTCATATCCAAAACCACTTCCACTCTTCACCCAGGATAGGAACACAACACCTCTTAGGAAAACTCTTTTGTTCTTCAACAGCAAAATTGCTACCTCAGCTGCCACTTACATTACAGCTCTCCTACTAGTGTGCCAATTGGTCTCCAAAAGCCCTCTGGTTTTCTTATGTCTTCCAGGAGGCTATGTAGGCAGAGAAGCAGCTCCTGATTTGGGAGAACTTATGAACTTCCTACATCTTCTGCTCTATCTCCCAGTCATAAAAGCTTCTCCTGACTCCCCTCCTACTCACACAACTTGACTTGTCTCCAACATACATCTCTCTGTTGGTCCCAGTTCATATGCAAATAAAATAAATAGACAAAATAAATCACTGTTTAGTATCTATTACCTGAACTGAAGCTGTGATCAAGTCTAGTAAAATAGGGTACATTAAAGGAAAGAAAAAAATTGTACATCTAGGCAAATGTATCCACAAATATGACAAAGTACTGCTATTTAACAGATTATTATTTCTAAATAGGAATCTTCATTTTAAAATGGTTACAGTCATCCTCATTAATGCAGTTAATTTAAAATATTATTTCTACTACAATTCTTCATAAACTAGAAAGACTCTATAATCTAATAATTTAAATTAGCCTGAAATTTGTTTACTTTGGCCTGATGTAGCCAGAATGGCATACAGGGATTATAGTTCAAAATATCTACCAGGTGGGAATAATATTGATATTGAAAAATTATATCCAAATCTCAGAATGACATGACTACAGAAAAAAGTAACCATATATATAGTGGGGGGGAAGAGTGACTGTCATAGATAAATCACACTTCTTACCTGTGTCTCTCTGTTCGTCTTATCAAATGGGTTTTATGTAAAAAGGCCAAAGCCACTGAGTATTTGGAAAGAGTGCCAGGGGGGAACTAAGCTATGCCAGCGCAAGGGCTTCTCTACTAACTCTATCCACATAAAAACTAAAAAAATATAATTTCCAGGTTTCAAAAATTAGAGCACAGTGGAATTTTATTTCAACCAAGTTTGGATTAAATCCCTTTCCTATGTCAAGAATTGTACAAGACACTAAGAACAAAATGGTAAAACAAGTAACTAAATAATACTATTTCCTTTCTGGAATTTATAGTCTTATAGGGGAAATAAATATGCAATGCATAGTCCTAGAGGAGAAACAAATAGTCAATAAATAAATGAAAATTAGAGTACATGCAGTGTTTGCCATAAAACCAAAAGTAGTTGGTGGTGCAACATAGGGCATAGGCTACACTGAACTGTTGAGAACAGCTTTCCTCTTATAGGATGTGATCCTTGTAATGTCAATTATTGAGGTAAAAGATCGTGGAACAGAACTATAACCTAGGAAGGGAAAAGAGTACATGTGAATATTCAGGAGAGTCTATGGTTTCTTAGGATCATAAGGGACAGGAGTCTGACAGCAAGGAAAAGAGCAAAGGACAGAGCTTCCGATAGGGACTGGGGCTATGACACCACTTGTGTTGTTGTTTGTTTGTTTGTTTTGGGTTGTATTGTTTTTTATTGTGAAGTGATGGTAAGCCACTGAAAGATATAATAATTAGCTCTTAATGTCAATTTAGGGCCACTTGGAAACAGCATTTCAATGAGAATGTTCATTGATCAGGCTAGCCATGGGCATGCCTGTGGAAGATTTTCTTGATTACTAATTGATGGAGGAGCATCACGTTGTGGGTGGCATTGTTCCATAGGCAAGGGACCCTAAACTATGTAAGAAAGGAGGAAATTAGTTGATCACAAGTAGAGAGCAAGAAATCAAGGATTGTTGGGCGTGGTGACACACGCCTTTAATCCCAGCACTCAGGAGGCAGAGGCAGGTGGTTCTCTGTGAGTTTGAGGTCAGCATAGTCTACAAAATGAGTGCAGGACAGCCAAGGCTACACAGAGAAACCCTGTCTCTAAAAACCAAAATAAAATAAAATAAATCAAGGGTCCAGATGAGGCATAGGTGTGGTGATATGGTGGGGAGGGGGGGGTTCCCATTCCGTCAGAGTTCTAGGAGAGGGGAATACGGTGAAAGAGCGGAGGAGGGTGAGAATGGGAAGATACAAGTGTGGGGATTTAATCTGAATAAAATATAAAAATAAAATTAAACACAAGAGTAAAAAAGTCTTGTGGATAAAAAAAAGAAATCAAGGATCTACACATTTGTTTTTTCTCGGCTCTTGAATGTCGTTGTGATGCACCTGGCTACTTGAATTCTTGCCTTGCCTTGTACAAAATGCATTACTGTACACTGAAACTGTAAGTTGAATGAACCCTTTCCTTTTCTAAGATGATTTGGTGGAGATATTTTATCACAGAATCAGAAATAAAACTAGGACACAAGGGTTGTACAATAATCCCTTATTCAAACTTAAAAGGCATTTGGCAACCAGCATGTCACCTATAGCTCTGAATAACATGGACTCCAAAGACATGAAAAGGAACAAAAACCATATGAAGAACTGGAAAGAAGGATCATTATTCTGAAGGCAGCATGATGATATAACATTAAACCTCAAATAAAAAAATCATTTCTCCAGTGCTCAGCAGGCCCCAGATTATAAAGAAAGGAGTTAAGAAGAACACTCTTGAGGATTCATCATCTCCACCTCGTGATAGGAGAAGGCTTTTATCAGAAGAAAATATGATGAGTGCTAAAATAAAGCCAAAGTACTGAGGACAGTAAGAATAAACACGTGTTCCTTCCTTTCTCTAACGGAGAGATTGAACAATTAACTTCTCAGTTCAACAATAAACAAAGAATCAAGTAAATATACAACTGTAAAAGTACCATTTAATCTGGACAGATTTTTCAACAAATAGCTAACTTCACAAAATGTCACTTTTTAAAATAAGCTATATGTGAAGTAGGACAGCATATTGCATCCTTACATGACAATTAAATAAAAGACTTCATTTTTTTTCTCATGTTACATGGGCTTCAGATGGAAACAAAGGCTAATTATACTTTTTTCCAGGTTTAAAAAAAATTGTTTTGAAATTGTAGATTGATATCTAGAAGCTCCTGGTCAATATTTATCAAGTCCTAATGAAACAGAGTCAAGTAACAGAAGCCCAGTAAATCCAGGACATCAAGCGTTTACAGTGCCAATGGCTGGGGAATTGATGTACATTCTACACACACTGAGAAAACAGTACAGGAAAGAAATGAGGCAGCCTTAACTTGGCCAAGACTCGCATCTTTCATCATCTTTAAGCTGATAAAATGTTTCATAGAAGGCTTTGCAATCTTCTCTTGGATGAAATATTAGGACTGAGAAGAGGAAAATAAATATGAAGCCAGCTGGACTAGAAAGTATTAGAGAGGAGAAATTTTGGCAAGAAGCAAACATAAGAAAAAAAAAAAACTAAGAAAAAAGTAGTTCTGAGCCGGGCATGGAGGTGCACGCCTTTAATCCCAGCACTTGGGAGGCAGAGGCAGGCGGATCACTGTGAGTTCGAGGCCAGCCTTGTCTACATAGTGAGTCTAGGACAGCCAAGGCTACACAGAGAGACCCTGTCTCAAAAAAAAAAAAAAAAAAAAAAAACAAAAAAAAAAAAAAAAAGTAATTCTGTAAGTTAAAAGCAAGGAAAGACCATAAGAAAACAGGAAATATGAAAAAAAAAGTTGTAATGTTTTTACCTCCTCCCAATTGCCCTTAACATCCCGGAAACTCTCTAATCATTTTTGTCAATTAGACACAGCTCAGATTGAAGGTCCATAACAATAGATGCAAGATGTTAAAGTTTATCACATTAATCAAGTGATTCCATGACAAGTATTTATTTTACTCACAGATAAAGTGACTGTAACTGATAATTTTGATTGATTATTTGATGGGATCTGGAACCTACTAAGTGCCATGCCTCAGGATGGGTCCTGTAAGGCTATTTCCAGAAATAATTAACTGAGAAGAGACGATCTTCCCTCAGTGTGGGCCTCCCAATAGATAAAGAGCTCTGGGGAAAATCAGCACTGTCTACCTGCCTTCTCCTTTTGCTGATAAGCACAATTATTCTTGCTATGACTGATGATGATGATACGGATGCTGCTGATGCTGATACTGATGCTGATGTTGCTGATGTTGCTGATGTTGCTGATGTTGCTGATGCTGATGTGAATCCTAATCCATATGTCCTCAGCTAATATCAGACTACATCTTCTTTATGCTTCCAATGTGTACTGAAGAAGAGTAAATCTCCAGGAATCCCCTAGTCTATCAGTATCAGACTGGCATTGCTGAGGACATTCATTTTAGTAGACTGGTCATACATGTCTGCACGTGTCCAGCACAAAGTCACGGTTAGGCTCCCCAGACACTATCCTGTAAGCTAATTTTGTGAATTTCATTTTGTAAGAGATACAGTATATCAGCTTTGTTCCCCTACAGACCCTGCCTAACACAAGCATCACAGTCAAAATCAGAAAAGGAAATCCCCATAATTCTGTGGAGGGTGAAAAGTTATTTTAAGCTATGTGGGGATCATAAATGACTAATTACATTTTAATTTTTTAAATCATATTTCAAGGACATCTCTATCATAATGGCCTGGTTAGACCTATCTACCTCAATATAATGCAAAGCTAAGCAATCCTTTAAACCCAATATAAAAGCAAGCATGACGCAGCCCCAAACCACTAAGGATTATAACCTCAAGAATAGTAAAAAATATTTAAAAATGCTTTGAAATTTTTCTTTACATAAAATCTGTTGGAAATAGTAATTTCTCCTCCAAACTCACATATAACTGTTAGCACTGAGCTTTAGAAATGGTAAAGTTGGGTAATATTTCCTATTGGCAATAAAGTTTATGAAATATTCTAAAGGACACTTTCTTCTTTGTAAGTTTTTAAAAATATTTTCTACTTTCACATATACTTATTCACGTAGTTCTGAAATGCTCACTATACTCCATAACTTGATGAATATCCTCTTTAGGTAAAGCTTCCCCAGTCTTTGTTGAATTGCAAAGGCTCTCTTGAAAGAAGACGTCATCAGTGTGCAGGAAAGGGGAATTGAATGCAATATCTCAGTGGTTTGGAAATCGTTAAGGAAGAAGCAATTGGCCTGCAACCTTCCAAGACAGGTCTGGGTGCCACTTCTCATGTAAAAAAGCCCCCATTTGTATTAAATAACACATCCCTTGTAGTTCAGCACTCCTTGTTTGTCCTAACTCTTAAAGTTGTAGTCTTAAAATTCTACTAATTGCATCTTAAAATCAGGACAACCTATATCATAAACTTTGTGCACATTTAAATAGCTATGATTTCACACTAACTCCAAATTAGTATTTGTTAATTTTAGTTGTGGAAAAATTATAACATAACATGGGAGTATTCTATTTTGTTTCATATCTATTGGGACTGTTAAAGCCCATGATGGAGGAAGAAAAGTTTCCACATTCTCAGATTTTCTCATATATTCCACAGGTGCCAGAACCAAGAAACCATGTGCAACCAGCAAGTCACACGCAGGGCTAAAACCCTGCATCTTGTCATAGACACCTTACCATATGATGTAATGTAAACATCTGTAAAGTAATTGGAAGCTCAAAGAATAAAGATACAATAGGATCATGAGTGTTGTTTGAGGATGGGAGGTAAAAAAAAATCATCTACTTTAGCTAACCTATTTTATTGGCTGCAAAACTGAAGCTCAGAATTATTAGATGGTTCATCTATGTTTCTAGACAATGTAAGTATACAGATTATAATTCAGGTCTGTGTTCCCTGCAGTTTGATATATATTTACTTTTGAATGATAAAAGCTCTCAAAAGAATACATGTTTCAACAAAAATCACTATAATGCACAAGGGTTATAGGAGTACAGGAAAAAAAAAACAGATGTTGTCCACACCATAATCTATATTCTAAAATAGGGACTAAAACAAAATAATGTCAACAAAATAAATGCACGATGTATTTATTTTCAGGTGGCAACAAGTCACTGAAGAAAAGGAAAAGAATAAAAAGAAATTAAAAAGTAAAAGATTTATTTTATATCATCACAGTATTGAGGTAAAATTTGAACAGATACACAAAGAAAAAGGAGAAACAAGCTCACTCAAAAATCAAACATAAAGTATCCCAAACAAGGAGAATGGAAAGTGAACACATCTAAAAATGAAAGTGTGCTGGTTGTGACTAAAAATCAGCTATTAAGCTTAGAGGAGCATGAATAAAAGTGAATCATGATATGCAGATGATGTAGGAAAATTATGATGCCACATTATTTAGGAGTTTTAATTTTTTAAGTGATAGAAATCAATGGCAGGTTTTGAGAAGATAAATGGTATCATATAATTTGTGAGTTAAAAATAAAATTCAAAATTTAAAGTGTCTGAGGATGTAGTTCATTTGGTAAAGTTTTTATCTAGCATATATGATAAGACCCTGGGTTTCATGTGCTAGTGGTACACACCCATTTTTCTAGCACTTGGAGGGAAAGAGTCAGGAGGATTTTAAATATTGGGCCATCCTATGCTATGTGACAGGTTCTAGGCTAGCCTGGGTTGCCTAAAACGCTATCTTAAAAAAAAAAATCAAAGTGTTTCTCTAGTACTATATGAAGACTATAAAACTATTGAATGCTCTAGGCAAGATATGATACAGATAGTTGATTGATGGGTTAAACAAGGGCTATAATATAAAAATATCAATGCTGTATCCTGAGAAATTGGCAAATGGAGTTCTACCTATTAAGATAGAGAAGGGAGTTAGAAAACAGAGCATTGAGGGTTTAGTAGTGGGGGTAAATGTGAGATGCTTATAAGATATTATAGTGAGAATGTTGATTTATTAGTTTGAAGTTCAAAGGAAAAACTACAACTAATGATATAACTTGAGAGCTAGAGTTATAGGAGTGGCATTTTGTCAATGAGACTGAAAGAAACAGTCTATGGAGTAACTGCAGGTACACTATGTCTAGTATGTTCAGAGTAAGAAAGATGGGGTGCAGAACATAAACTATGAGCAAGAGTCAAGGTACCAGAACATACCACTACCCAGACAAGAAGAGATTTAAAAGGAAGATCTGGGTAAAAAGGGCTAAGAAAAAGCATCTAGTGAGGAGTAGGGATGATCAAAGTGCTGGGGAGTCAAGGAAGCCAACCAAAGTTAAGCATTTCAAGGACAAAAGGATTAGCAATGGCAAGAAGACTGTGGGCAAATGAAGCGAGGTGAGGTCAGGGACTATATCAATGTGTGGTCAATAGGTACAATGACAGGATCGTGGCAGGGCACATTTGATGGAGTAGTGGAGAAGAGGATAAGTTCAAAGACAGGAGGAAGTAAGGTATAGATGATAAATATGCACAATTCTTTTTATGAGTTTTAAGTAAATATGAACAATGAACAAGAGAAATAGTGAGATAAGAAAGGAAATCAAAGGAAATTATGCCAATATTATAAGTCAATCAAAAAGTAATTGAACCAATACAATGTATATATTATAAAAGGGTATTTATTAAATGACTGTCTTACATGTTAGAGGCACAGAAATCCACCAATGAGTGTGCACATGCTGATGAGGCAGTCAACCTGGAAGCTATTCAGCCTGTGAAGTCCCAAACAGTGCTTTAGGCTTTAAGTGATCTAGAGAGCTGCTTCCTCAGGCAACATAAACTAATCATAATCTTTCAGTTCAATATCCTGAATCTCCTCTGGTTCTTCTGACTTATCTTCACCCAACTATTTTATTACAATCAATATTTTACTTTAACTGAACACAATCTTTGAGTCTAAGACATAAGCCTGCATTACAAGTCAGGCATAGATGGGGGCATCCAAGATGGTGGTGCCAATCCTGTGTCTCATCAACAGGACTGCAGTGACTGCACAGCAACCAACTGAAGGACCAAATTGAGGACTCCAAAAAACCAGTGCTGGTGTTTCCTAGGTGAGATGGGACCAAACAGTGTGGAACACAAGTGGATATGGCCTCGGGTCACCAGGATAATCCACAGAATAGTCCCAGGTCCTGGAAGGAGTGTCTCTGGTATCTGGACACATGCCAGTGAGCAACATGCTGAGCTCAGTGTCTCAGACTTAATTGTGAGCCTCAAAATACCAGTGTCTGGGTCTTCCAGCCCAGAGGAGATTCTATGGTTTGGAACACAAATGGAAAATGACTTCTAATGTATCCTTAGGAAGATGATAACAGGGGGAGTGATTAATATCCATAAAGAAATACAAGAAGATACAGTCTAACACACTAAATCTCTTAGAGAAGCTATGATGGAAACCTATAGAGAGGAAATGAAAAAATCCCTGGAAGAAATTCAGGGAAAACGAACAATCAAGTGAAAGAATTAATAAAATGGTTCAAGATCTAAAGATGAAAATGGAGACAATAAAAAAAAAAATACCAACTGAGGAAATCATGCAAAAAGAGAACTTAGAGAAGAAAACAGTAACTATAGAGGTAAGCAATGCCAATAGAATACAGTGATAGAGGAAAGAATATCAGGTGTAGATGATACAATGGAAGAATTTGATGCAACCATGAAAGAAAATGTTAAATCTAAAAAATTCCTGTAACAAAACATTCAAGAAATCAAGAACACCATGAAATGACAAAAATCTATGAATAATTGGAATTGAGGAAAGATAAGATGCTTAGCTCCAAGGCCCAGAAAATATTCTCAACAAAATCATAGAAGAAAAATTTCCCAATCTAAAGAAAGAGATGCCTATACACATACAAGAGGCCTACAGAACACCAAATAGAGTAGACAAGAAAAGAATCCTCCCACCACAAAATAATCTAAACACTAAAATTACAGAATAAAAAAAAAGATATTTAAAAAACAGCCAAGTAACATACAATGCCAAACCTATCAGAATCACACTCGACTTTTCAGCAGAGACCATAAGAGCCAGAAGGGCCTAGGCAGAGGTCTTGCAAACCCTAAGAAACCAGAGATGCCAATCCAGAATACTATACCCAGCAAAATTTTTAAAACCATAGATGGAAAAAACAAGATATTCCATAACAAAAACAAACAAACAAACTTAAACAGTACCTATCCACAAATCCAGCCCTACAGAAGATATTAGAAGGAAAACTCCAACCCAAGAAGGCTAATTTCACTTTAGCAAAACAACAATAGGACAAGCACACAAACACACTACCATAACCAACATCAAAATCAAAGGACCTAACAGTCACTGGTCATTAATTTCTCTCAACATCAATGCTTTCAACTGTTCAATAAAAAAACACAGACTAACAGAATGGATATAAAAACAGAACCCAAATTCTGCTGCATACAAGAAACACACCTCAGCCACAAAGATAGAAAGAGGAGGCATTGAGTTGAGTGATTCTGGAGATGAGGAAATACTGAGAGGACTTGGGGAAAGAAAACTATGATCAGAATGTATTGCATGAAAAAAAATGCTTCAATTAAAAGAAGAAAAAGAAAAAAATAGAAGCCAAAATGGATACATGTATTTCAGGAGACAATTGTACAATAAAGCCTCCATCTTCCAGGATGGAAATTAATGCACATAGTCCTTTTAAAAGTTTAAAGAGTAAAATTAAATGAATAAAAGGATGCTTCTTAGTGATAAAATGACAAACACAAAAGTTAAAATAGACTAGACAGCTTCTTCTTCCAAATAAGAGATGGCAAGGAAACAGTTAAAAGATCACAGAAAAACTGAAATGGTAGAAATGTCTATGTCATTATCATATATGTAATATAAAGTATTTCTATCCTTACATATGATTGCTAAAATTCAAGATAGATGAAGTTCCCCTACTACATCTTCCATCATTACTGTTCTTTTATTCCTGTGTGGCCACCCATATCTCCAGCTTTTATAATCTCTAGGTTTCATCTCATTAATGTAAAAATATTTATACTTTCATAATAGTCGTGTACCATGTCCATCATCTAATTTAAATTTAATTTCTCTATGGCTTGACTATCAAATTGGTCTTTGGCTTAATCCTTAATGACTTGGCACATTCGTTATTCAGCAACTGCTAAATTATTTCTGGATTGCCACCTCTCTCTCTCTCTCTCTCTCTTTCTCTCTCTCTCTCTCTCTCTCTCTCTCTCTCTCTCTCTCTCTCTCTCTCTCTCTCTCTCTCTCTCTCTCTCTCTCTCTCTCTCTCTCTCACACACACACACACACACACACACACAGCCATGTTTATGAATATTCATTCCTTAGAAGCTTAGAAACACTTTCTTCTTCTACATTTTACACATGTCCCTGTAATTCCAGTGCTCACAAAGCTGGGAGTCTGAAACCAGCCTGGGCTTCACCAAAGGATCCAGGCTGAAAAGTCAAACAACACATACCTATACAAAAACTGAAGAATGATTGATTTTTTTTTCATCTTTTTACAAATGATAAAAACAAATCATTGATAACTTCTTTGCCCATCTGACTGATCTTAGTTTTTTGTCTAATCCTCTTTTACATCATACTGCTTAGTTATGTGAACTTTTTGAGCATATTTTGGCACTATTCTACGTATGATAGGTGCACTATGAGGTAAATCACCTCTTTACTGCTGTTCATTATAGATGAAGTTTTGTTGGAATACATGTCCTACATACCAAATATCAGTGCCTTGCACACAAGATCAATAGACATTGATTAAAAGAAAATGAAACATTTATTGGGTTTCTCTGATGTGTAAGGGATTTTTTTAGAAATAAAGATTTGTCCCTTGCTGTATATGGAATTATGATCCAGTGTGTGAAAGATGACCTCTCCATTATTTCAAGATATTCTGAAATGAGTTAAGGGATTTCAAGTTTTTGCCTAGAGTTCTCATTATTTTATAAAGTTTCCTTTAAAATACCTATTTTTAAAAGATGGTCAAATATAATCCCTGTGAATTTAATATGTTAAGGAACACATGGTAATATTCTTCCCAAGTTTTGGTCACATAGTATCTTGTGTTACACACACACACACACACACACACACACACACACACACACACACACACACACACACACCAGTTAGCTTTAAACTGCACTGGTCGTCTCAGAACAACATTGTTGCTGGTATGGTAGAAACTGGTTTTCTCCTGGAATTTGATGGTAAGAGTTGTGAGGCTAAGAGTGAATAAAGAATTGTTTAAAGTGGTTTAAAAGTATGAAGCCTGTGATTGGTTGAAATTTGATCTCACTAAATAAGTAAGGCTGGCCTTCAATGCACAATCCTGTCTCATTGTTGCATCTCAGAAGTTCTAGATGAGTAGGTGTGCATGTGCCTTTGTATATGTGAATGTCCAAATTGAGGCAATCATGTGTAAGACAAAGGACCATTTGCCAGGTGAGTTCTTTCTTTCCATACAGATTAAAGATAGAACTCAGATCCTCAGGTTTAAACCACAGGCACCTTTACCCACTTCTGATCCTGCATTTTTTTTTTTTTTTTTTTTTTTACTTTTAGCTGAAATCTATGAAAATTTTTGTGTGGTCTGGTATCAGCCATGCTAAAGCTCAGCTGAGGCAGTGACACGATAGCAATTTCTCCTTATTCCTTATTAATCTGTCCACGTTGCTATTTATCAGAATTTAATCTTTCTTTCCAGTCATCCAGGAATTTCTTTTAAAGCAAAATAGTAATGTTAACTAGAGCATCCTTTCCTACCACTTGTCAGCTTTTTACTGAGCTGCCTGTCTTTTTTAAGAAGCCAGGCTGTGAACCCATCTTGCACAGATCACCGAACACCCATCAGAGGGTAATAGCTTTGTGTCTTTAAAACCAGAAACTTAAAGAAGAAAAGACGCGACTTTCACTACAAACTGCCTGAGCCATCCTTTAATTAAAGCAAGGCTGATTTCATATCGTAGGAAAGTTAAAAATAAAAGAGGTGGTACGGGCACAGACTTCCCATTTGAAATCATGGTGTAGAGTCCTTTTTGTCTGTATCATCTGTAGTTCACAATGATTTCATATTCCTTTTCATTCTTGTTCATACAGAGCTCCTGCTGAATATTTTTCCCCTTCAGAGGCATTTTTCTTGCCTTTGACACAGCAGGATGTTTTGTAGTATGTTTGCTTCAAACTGAAAAATAGCAGAATCATTCCTTTTACATAATAATGAGAACAGGCAATCAAATTTAATACTGATAAATGAAAATTCAAAATGAGAATGGAAGCTCCAGAGTGGAAAGAAATATTTATACAGCTATTTTGAGACACAGGTCAAATTTTGCTGTCAGACACAGACCTATTAGAGTTAGCCATTCAGAACAAGAAAAGCACAGGCGTTTATTCGTGACAAGTAAGCATGGGAATTTCACCAGAAGCATTGTGTTCCTTGAGCATGCCACAGTCCATTGAGCAATCAATGACCTCAAGCTTTTACTTTCTTGTAGTTATAAGTGTGCTCATACAACTCTGCAGTGGCAGGGTTTGTATCTATTTCCCTTACTATGGTGTGTCGTACATGGAAATCAACTCTTGGCACACTGATGCACCACTTTACCGTATGAATATGTTTGGAGAAAAGTACTGTTAGGTAGGTCTGTTCTCGTACAAACATCACAAAGTGCATTAATGAAAACAAAATGGCATATCAAGGGCAACGTGATCCTTTGGGATCACTGTTTCAATATGTGGTCCTTCTTGATCATGACTTGTCATACACACCCTTGTGCAATATATGTGCACATACATATATCTATACATTTGTGTAATGTCCAGTAAAGTTTCATTTTACTCATCACTCTACTTAGTTCAAGAATGAATTTCTGGATTATAGTCAAAGGAAAAATCAATTTATTTAGGAGTTTTTAGTTCCCAAAGACAGTCTAATCTAGATTTCATACTCATGCGTTGTTTTGAACTTTCAGGGTTTTTTTTAACTCTCAGGATTTCTAACAAAGTGCATTTAGTGGTTTGAAAAAAATTCCTTCTGCCTTACCATTGTGATGAGAGAAGCATGGGAGAATAGCAAGGTATAAGGATCCAAAGAGTCCTAGAAACCTACAAGTAGAACATTATGTTAGGCAGATTTGGGCCCAGGGGTCCCGCTCATACTAAGGCACCAGCCAAGGACAATACAGGAGGTAAACTTTAAACCCCTTCCCAGATCTAGCCAATGGACAGAACATTCTCCACAGTTGAGTGGAGAGTGTGATATGACTTTCTCACGTACTCTGGTGCCTCACATTTGACCATGTCCCCTGGAGGGGGAGACCTGGTGGCACTCAGAGGAAGGACAGCAGGTAGCCAAGAAGAGACTTGATACCCTATGAGCATATACAGGGGGAGGAAACCCCCCTCAGGAACAGTCATAGGGGAGGGCAGTAAGGGGAAAATGGGAGGGAGGGAAGAATGGGAGGACACAAGGGATGGGATAACCATTGAGATGTAACAAGAATAAATTAATTTAAAAAAATTTTTTTAAAGAAAGAGAAAAAAGAAAAAAATTCCTTCAAGTTCTGTTTCTCCGAGGTCCTTCTAACTCCAAATTTTTGAAGGACAGTTTGTATACAAAGTATTGGTGACTAGCAGGTTTTCTTGCTGATTGCCTCCCACACCTTTGGAATCATTTTGACAGTCTCATTCTTCTCTGTCACGTAGTAGATGATTTCTGTTGAAATGCCAGCTGCCTGGCTACTGAAATCCCATATATGTTAGCCATTCCTTTTTCTCTCCTGTTTCCAAGATTGTCTTTCTCTGTGACTACTTAGAATTTATTACCATATGATTTGGGATAGTCTAACTTGACTTCAATCTGACTGTTGATTTTTTACCTTCCTGCACCTTGATATTTATACTTTTATTCAAGTTGGGAATGCTACATGGTGTTATTACTTTGAGTAATCTTCCTCTTTTTTCTTTATTCCTCTAATATTTTCTCCTTCTCTCTTCAGGTTTCCCCTCCTTCATACATTTTCATTCACTTCACTCAAGTACATATTTTCAAATTGCCTGTCTTCAGTTTTATTTTTCTTTCTGTTTGAACAATTCTGCCACCCTTTCTTATTGAATTTTAATTTCATTCATTACATTACATTTCTCCTTTCATTGCTGTAATCTGTCTATTAAGTTCTAATAAGCACATAAATTGCATCTCTGTATTTTCTTCAAGTTTGATAAGCTATCTTGTAGATCTAGGCTTATGGTTACTGATGTCTGATTTTTGCCTCTTGGGTAAGACAATATTTCTTTGACTTTTCTTGATCTTTCTGGAGGTACACTGATTTCTCTGCAATACAGAATCATGTATTCCAGACTGTCCTTCGTTTCTACCAGCCTTCCACCACAGATTTGTGTTGTGTGACAAAATTTTACTTGGAGAAATATGGAACATACACAAGCCAATATGGATATAGCCAAAGTCTAAATTTGGTTATCCATAGCTTTATTGGTGTTGCTTACAGAGATATGTGTGAGTAATTACTTACATGAACAGATATGACTCAAGATAATGGCATCAACAAAGCCCACTCTAGCATGGTGACTGCCCACAAAGCTGCGAGCCTGGAGCACACTGCACAGCCTGCAGGAAGCTTACTGGTTGGGCAATGTCATTTTCTATTACCTCCACTGGTCTAAACCTCTTTTTAGGCAAGTCAGTTGGTCTCTGCTTGTTCCAGGCAGCTAGTCTCATCTCAGAATCTTGCAGCTTCATTTGTCTGAAAATCTTCTTTGCAGCTCCACTTCATCTGAAGCCTCTTAGCTTTTATTGCTTACTCTGGCAGGGAGGGGCCTGGTGAATCTGGTCAGTTCCAGGGATTTCCTGAAGTTGTTTTTAGTTGTTTACTTTCCTGCTTATGGAGTTTCCTGCAGGATAAAATGCTTCAATCTTGGAGGAAACTATTACACAATAGCCTGTAAATAACTCCAGAGTAAATTGGCTCTTTGGCTCCCTACCCCTGTGATTGTTTTGGAAATTCTATGGACTGGCCACTCTGATTGCATCCTTGTTCTTGGTTTCTCTGTGGCTTCTAGTTGGCTAGTCTTGCCAGTACTCTGATTTTCTTCATGGACTGAACAAGAATGGGCCTCTTGTGAAAAGATTGGAATGGTATGCCTATCAAATCTTCCCCCCAAACAATTTTAAATACATGTTTCTGTTTGTTCTTTGATAATTTATATACTCATATATAGTGTATTTTGATCATATCCATTCACCATACCCCCAAACTCCTTTGAGATATACATATATCTCCTTTCCAATTTCAACACCTATTCCTATTTTTTTAATAATCTCCCAGTTCCAATTAGTGGGGTCTTCTATGTCTGTCCTCCATCCATGCTATAATGTTGCCTGATTTGATCTCGTACAAGTCTGATACAGTCAACCACAGGTGCTGTGACTTCATGAATGCAACAGCATGTCGTGTCAGAAGTTCCATCTCAGAACTCTGCTAACTGTGACTCTTGGGATCTTCCTTTGTCTTCTTCCATGATATTTTCTGAGACATGAGAAAAGGGATATATTACAGCCAGGAAAATAAGCTCTGCAGGTGAACCTGATATTTTGCTTTGCTGAAACAGTATCACATGGTCTTCTAAATACTTGTCATTATACACCACAGATCAATGAAGCTCTCAGTATTCATCAGAGAAGCATCTTTGAGCAATGGATGATGGTTAGCTACTGAAAATACAAAAAAATAAGTGTTTGTGTAGTGTTCAGCCATAAATTAGAAAGTTTTTTGTTTTTTTGTTTTTTTGGTTTTTTTTTTTTTTTTTTTTTTTTTGTGTGTTGGTTTGGTTGGTTGTTTTTCTTTGTTTGTTTTTTGAAGCTAGCTTCAGCTACATTTTACCCACATGATGACCTAACTAACATTCATAAAGTTAATTTCCTCCATGTATATGTTTGACCAATAATAGTATCCATCAGTAAAGATACTGTAAGAAACAGAATAGAGGACATAATTCTACACCAAGGGCCAGCTGATTTTTTGACAGTGGTATCCAGATCATATATTGAAGAAAAGTCAGACTTTTCAACAAATAATACCTTCAAAGTATACAAAAATCAATAAAAATCATCAAAGAGCCTAGTTTTCACCAGCAACTTTGAAAGTAAATGTTAAGGGGAAAAGCACAAGAAAGCACTTCAAGACATATAAATAAGTGAGGACATACCAAAAATGATGATACTATCATCTCAGAGAACAACGAATAATTTGACAGTTGGGATTTGAAGTGATTTCATAAGAATGGCCACCAGTCAGCTCATATATTTGAATGCGTGGTCCCTAGTTGGTGAGCTATTTGGGAAGAGTTAGGAAGTGTTGTATTCTTGGAGTAGGTGGTGCTTCCTTGATGTGGGAGTGGCTTAAAGGAGGAGGTGTGTCACTAGAGGTGAGGTTTCAAAAAGCCGTGCCAGGCCCAGTGCTCTGTCTCTGTCTCTTTCTGTATATGTCCATCTTTCTCTATCCCTGTCTCTCTATCTCTCTGTCTCACTATCTATCTCTTCTCTTCTCTTGTCTTGTCTTCTCTGCCTGCTATCTACAGATCAGGATATAAAGCTCTCAGATAGTTCGCCAACACCATGCCTGTTTATGTCCCATCATGGTGATAATAGAATAACCCTCTGAAACTGTAAACAACCCTCCAAATAAATGCCTTCTTTTGGGAGATTTTTCTTGTTCATGGTGTCTCTTCCCAACAATAGAACAGTGACTAAGATAGGAGTCTATGAAATTAAGACCTCTTGCACAACAAGAGTCAACAGAGTGACGATACAACCTAGAGAAATGGCAAAAATTTTTACTAAATATATGTCGGACTGCAAATTAGTATGTAATATCTAAAAAATATAAAGAACTCGAAACATTACATTTAAAACCCACATCATCCAATCAATAAATTTGTAAAATAATTAAAAAGTGTTCAAAATAATAAATACAAAATTCCAATCTATATATTAAAGGTGGTATAAAAAAGTTGAAGATGCTTAACCATCAGTAAAAGGTAGACTAAAACTACATTGAAATTTCTTCTCATCTGACTCATGGTAGTTATCATTACAAAAACAACAATAACTAATTCAGGAATGGGATGCAGTATAAAAGGAACAAGTATACACAACAAATGGCAATATAACGACCTGTATCCACTATAGATATCAACTTGACCCTCCTCAGAAAAATTCATAAATAAACTATCATATGCTCCTGCTATACAATTCCTGGGTATGTACCCAAAATATTCTCAATCAGGATACCACAGAGATACCTATATAAGTATTTGCAACATCCAAAATAAGGAAACAATCTAGATGCCCAGCTATGGATAAAGAAAATGTGTTACTGGTGTCCTGCCTGTAAGATATGCTGGGGCAATGGTGGCACCAAGTATTTTGTTATTTTAAGAATTTTAAAAAATATCATTTATTTTTTTTTCTAGTGTGAGAAGAAAGGGAGTGGATATGATATGAGAGAATGTGAGGCAGATCTGGGAGGTGTAAAGGAAAAAGAAATCATAATCAGGATATATTACATGAAAAAATTCTATTTTCAATAAAAGAAAAAATGAGGAACACGTATAAAATGAACCTCCCCTTACTGTTATATAGAAGATAAAAAGGCAATGACATAGAGCAAAACAATAAATACAGCAGAAGATGGAAGGGGAGAATGAGGAAGAGGAAGGAGGCTAAGGGTGGAGGGAAACACGAGAGAGCAATAGGAAGAAAGACAAAATAATATATATTTAATTTTAGATATTATAACACAAAAACAGAAGAGGATTACTTGCAGAGAGAAAAGGAATCTGTCGCAGGAAAGAAGGAAGGGTGGGCTAGGGGAGAACAGTGGACTGACCAACACAAACAAAGCAGAAACAGTAATATATATGTATGAAAACATCATGATGAGTAGGTGGATATTAGACACATAGTTCAGGATGACCAAGCTACAATCCACAGACCTTCAGAAGCTAAGTAGGAAGGACCCTAGGGAGAATGCTTAATTCACATTCAGAAAGGCAAATAGAATAGACACTAGACGCTGTTGAAGAGAATGAACAGGACAGAGCCTACCATAGAGGTCCTCTGAAAAACCCCACCCCGCTGGGTATCCAAAAAGATCCTGAGATTCACAGCCAAACTTTGGGGTGGAGCACAGAGAGTTTTATGGAAGAGTTGGGGGACAGAAAGACCTGGAGTGGATAAGAGCCAACAAATCTGGGCCCAAGGCTGGGTGGGTGGGTGGATGGGGTTGTAGAGACTGATTCACCAAGGACCATGCATGGTGAGGACCTAGATGCCCTGCTCAGATGTAGCAGATAGGCAGCACAGTCTCCTTGTGGGTCCCATAATATGAGGTGTAGGGACTATTTCTGACATAGACTCTGGTGCCCACAAGTTGATCCCTTCCCCATGGCAGGACAGCCTTGCCAGGCCACAGAGAAAGAGAAGATAGGCAGTCCAAATGAGAATTAATAGGCTGAGGTCAGATGTTAGGGGGAGAGGGCTCTCCCTTTCTGAGGTCCAGGGAAGATGGAGAGGGAGGATGAGGAAGGGAGGGTGGAACCAGGAGGAGACAGGGAGGGACCTACAATCAGGAATGCAAAGCGAACAAATTAAAAACTAAAAGTTAAAAAAATTTTAAAAAGAAAACATCAAAATGAAACTGATTATTTTTACATTAACTAAAATACTTAATAAAAGTAAATAAAGGCTACTGGACAAAAGATAGATTGGCCAATAAATGATAGAGGCATTGAGTAATTGAAAACAAGTGTCATCACACTACGTTAATGAAACATCTTGGCAAACGGAAATAAAATTGTCACTTTTTAAAATATTCAGCTGAAAAGTTTAACAGCAACACAGAGCATTAATAAACAAATCAGAGCTGTTTAAAATTTGCATTTGGCACACCATTTTTTTCAGATCACTTAAATTATTAATAAATAGGTTTCCGTGCTAGTCAAACATCTCTTTTCTGTTGATACAAAATGCCATACGTAGACAAAGTTCTAAAAACAGAATGCATGTGACTCCACTCTCTGCAGCTTCCCTGGTGCTAGGGAATGCTCCACCCTCCACCGCCTGTGCTTACTTTCTACAGGTTTCCCATGTGGATTTGGCTTAACAACACCATCTATGGAAACACTTCACTGACCACTGCTGATCTCCTCTCACTGCCATCTCCTTATTTATTCCATGAGACAATAAAAATTAAGCAGTAGACATTACTACAATATTTTAAGTCAGAGATAGTGTGATTCTGATCCAATACAGTGAAAGGAACTGCTAAGTGTTCGAAACAAAAGCTGTAAAGTTAAAGCCAGAATAACAGCACATTCTGTATAGTCTTATGGTACTCACCTTTGCACCAAGGTATCTGCTGCATTTTCCCAGACAGATTGTAAACTCTTAGCCAGAACAGGCAGTGAATTTCCAGTGCTTGCAAACAACATACTGCCATGCTTAGTAAATATTTGATAAACATTTGTCGATTGACTATACATACATATAATTAAGGAGGTATTTTATCTCTTTGTTTTGTGTCTTGTTTATTTATTTTTGGTTGTTTATTTATACAAGTTTACTCTGTGCCTCTGGCTGGCCTAGTGACTGTTTATTTGTACAGGCTCATTCTGTGCCTCAGGCAGTCCTTGAACTCATGTCAATCAGTCTTTGTACTTTACTCTTGAGTACTGGGCCCCTACAATCAGCCCAGGTCTTCATGAGTTAACCATAGAATATTAACAACTCTCATAGACCTACTTGGGTTTATAATGGTACCTATTTCTTCCCAGCTAAATTTCTTTTGTCCTTGATCTTATTCAAGTTTTTCAGAACTTACTTTTTCATACTTCCTCTAAAATTTATATTACTTTATCACTTGTTCATAAAAGAATTTTAAAAACATAAAATCTACAAAGATCCATGACTGTACAACATGTTGACATTAAAGGACAGAGTAGGTCTCTGTCCTAGATAAGGCATTTATGATGCTTCTTTAAGGCTTAGAGAACAGTGTAGAGATGATCACAGGAAGTACAGAAGCTCTGAAGATGGGAAGAGGGGTTGCAAAATATCATCTTCTACACAGAAGGCGGGAAAAAGCACAGCAACCATGAACTCACAGCAGCCAAGCATACTGTTCCTGGGCCCACAAAAGTCAGACCCTCATAAAGTCAGGAGGAAGGGATGCACACTGTCCTAGGCACGTGCTGGTCCATTGGAAACAGGGAGCAGGAGAAGTGCGGTATTCACTTGTGTACCCACTGGTGAGTCCACCAGTCACTGATAGTTAGGTCCAAACTCTGAATCACACAGACAAGGCTGATTAATCTCTGTTGGACACTAAACAAAACCAAAACCAGTAGATAGATGCAAAAAATTTATATGAAAGGGGGTATGGGCTGGGAGGAGTGAGAAGAGAATGGGAGAATGTTGAGGTAGAGAGACCAAAATACATAGTGTACATGCATGAAAAATAAAACTTACTAATAAAGAAAAATATATTTTAAATCTTATAAAATCCACTTCTTTGTAATTACTTGGTGAGAGGCAAGTAGTGCTTTGATCTTCCTTGGGCTGTGCAAAGATGCTATCACATCACACTAGTGACTAACAAGAGCTCACTACATTGGCTTCTATGCAGATTCCCAATGAACAAAGTTTAGTCTAGAATCTCTTCAATGAATAAGTGTCCATACTCAAGATAATTCAATGATAGGTAACACTTGACATTAGATGAACCAAAATAATCCTCTACACTTAGCAAATGGGTCTTAATAAATATCCAAGTGCAGTAATGTAAGCTGATTACTTTAAGCCTTCTTTCAAGAAGCAATTAAGAAAGACAAACTGTAAGTCATCAAACTCAGAGGAAAATAACTGTTCTTTTCAGCAATGAGTCTAAGAAGAATAAAAAGTATTTTACTAAAATCCATACCTTTAAATATCAAGCTAACCATTATAATTTGTTCTGAAAAACAGTTTATCATATGGGTAATGCAGGCACAGTGCTAGATTGAGCCATAAGGGAAAAGCAGAGATCAATAAGACATGGTTTCTGCCCATAAGTACCTCACAACCAACTAGAGGTGACATGCACAACAAATAATTGCTTAACATGCTTGTAATTACACTGCACCATAATTAGAGAGCTGACAGCTTAGGCAACGATCTTCAATAATAAGGAATGTGGTATGACAGGAAATAGCATGAATGAGGTGAACAGAACAAAAAAAAAATGCCACTGACTTTTCAACTGGTGTGAAAGAGGAGTAACACAGAGAAATGAGGTGGAGTTGTAGAGTAGAGTGCAGCGCTAATGAAGAAAAGAAGCAATCAATCACACACACCCCTACACTCTTCCTCTATAAATTTACAGGCAGAGGGTTCCAAACCTGTCTACAGAGAAAATTACCCAGACAGGAAAATTTCCAAATATCTCTGTGTCCTACATAGTTGATAATACATCTGAATACTGGGGGAAGATGAGAAGCGTATGGCTACTTGGCTATAGTGTAGGCTAATAGGAAAGAAAATCAAGAAGAAGGCCTTGTGGCCTTAAATGATACTTCTCAGAAACAAACCCTATGTGTCCTGGTTCTTGTGAAAGTGATTGGCTAGGAAAAAAAGAATACCTGAGTACCAGCATTAGACTTAGCCTTCCATGTCTTTACCTTCTAATAAGTCAAAGGTACAAAATTTGGCCTAGGAAAGCACATGTCAGAACTATCAAATTGACCCTATAAAGAGATCATGGGGCCAGAGCAATTCTAGACCCACTGAGTCACTGGATACTAGCTTCCACCATGGGAGGAGGGATCAATGGGGCCATTTTCAACAGCCCAAGAGCTCCAACCATGCCAAAGCGATGGCTGTTGGAAGTGAAATGGCAGGAGCATTTGTCTCCCTTTTTAACTACTATGATTGATCAGAAGGATAGTCACAGAGGTAGAATTACAGTGGAATTAAGAATGAGCCTCAGAGTTCAGCCTTTCTACCTACACATACTAGTATCCATGACCACAGAGTTTTTCTGATAAATTAAGTTTTACTGAAGATATTGATAGACTTTAGTCATCCCTAGAAGGATGGTAAGACAAAAGAACAATGTCAGCAGTGGCAAGTCGATTCACTCACTTAACCATATATTTACTGAGCACCTACTAAATTCCACATACTTCTCTAAGAAGAATAATTAAGCCATGAGCCTAAGAGACACTATTCCTATCCTTCTTATGTTTCATTTGTGAAAAACAGTACGCATAAAATGATATATAAGACAATACCATATAGACTGTCCATTTTATAAAGTGTTCAGAAAGAGCATCTCTGAAAACTAACACTTAGTTGTAACTTCACATAAAATTAGAGAGCGAGTCAAAAGCTGCCTGGGGGGAAAGTGTGATAGCAAGCTAAAGCCCTCAAGGAAAGATAAGCAAGCTATCAAGTACAGATCCTTGAGTCAGAATATATGCTGTGTTCATGAAGTGGAAAGGAAACCAGAGACTTAGAAGGCAGTGGGATGTGAAAGTATAAAGAAGACATACAGACCAAACACCAGTGGGGCTGAAAGTAGAGACTATTGAGGTAGAACGTTTAATTCAGTGAACCTTATAGAACTCTCTACTGAACTGCTCTAAGTCCTTAGTCATCAGAGTCCTTTAGAGAAACAGAACTAGTAGGAAACAGAGAAGGGGGATTATAGATAGTGACTCACGCAATTGAGGTTGCCAAGAAGCTCCACAATCCTCTGTCAACTGGAACACAAGAAAAGCTGTGGGCAATTTGATATGAAGCATGAAAAATTATTCTATTCAAATTAGGTATATGTTGTTTTTTAATTGTACATGGAATATAAGTATTAAAACAATATTCATATGTTGTTTTAAAAAAAGAAAAAAGAAAAGCTGTGGGTATAATTCACCCCACATCTGAAGACTGAAGAACCAGAAAAGCCAGTGATGCAAATCACAGTCCAAATACAAAGGACCAAGAGCCGGAGCCAGGTATATGAATATCCAAGAGCAGAAGAGAGATGTGTCAGTTATTAAGACATCTTAAGAAAAAGCTGGAAAATGGTTTTCTCTGAAAGAGAAATTACTTGTTTAGGGAGGAGGCAGCATGGATGTGAAGGTCAGAGGACAACTTGTCAGAGTTGGTTCTTTCCTTCCACCATGTAGGTTCATCGTGCTTGGGGAAAAAATGCCTTTTCCCACTGAATCATTTTTCCAGGCAATAAAATGTTTTTAAAGATAACAACAACAACAAAAAAAAAAACCCTTAAGAGACAATACAATAGCTATTTCATGTTAGGAACTTTTGAAACAACATCAAAGCTTTAAAACTTGGTCAAGAAGGAATTATGTCATATTTATAATTAAATACATACAAAAACTTGACTTTATTCTTGTCTTATAGCACATAAAAATAACTCAAAAGGCCACACATTTAAATACAAAATCTAAAATGACAACACTCCTAGAGGAAAACATACAGGAAAAAATTCCTTAACATTTAAGTGGGAATTGGTTTCTTTAGATTTGACTAGAAAAGAAAAAAGTCAACAGTCTAAGTCTAAAATTTCATGCAAAGCAAACAATCCAACAAAATCAATTCAGCCTTGTGGAACAAAAGAGAATGTTTTCAAACTGCATTTACAATGAGGCATTCATATCCGAAATACATAAGGACCTCATATAACCCAATAGCAAAAAAAACAAACAAACAAACAAAAAAAACCAAAAACAAAGCACCTAAAAATTGTGTATCACTTAATAATTGAGGTATAGTCTAAAAATTGCGTAGTTACACAGCCTCATCACTGTGAAAATACCCTAGTGTATACTCACAGAAAGATGAAATATCTTTCTAGACACCTGGCTACTTAGTATAAAAGTGCTTGAAGGGAGGCCTTGGGAATTGAATTTGTGGTCTGCAGCAACACCCTCTAGCAATATTGCTATCCTATCTCTAAAAGACATTAAACCTGGTGTGGAATTGGCCTCTTTATGGATGGAAGTCTGTTTAGAGATCATTATTCAAATAAGGCATCATCTTCATCATGAAGACAGGCAGCATTTTTTTTTCATAACCAGTTTGTTTAGAGTTTCAAAATATTCTTCAGCTGCCTTCACACTCACAGACACATCACTTACTCCACATTATATACAGAATAATTCTGACTGAGTCATTTAAAATATCCAGAGCTAGCAGTAAATTCAAGATAATAGACAACACCAGGCTTATTTCCATCACCCTCAAACATTTTGCTCTAGCCATACTTATTATGCTTATGAGAGAGTTGTATTTCTCTGTCTCATCTTCAGTGCAGAACATCATGAATTTCTCCTTATATAACACAGTCCCTTCTTTAATTCCATCAGTCCAGTTTTCTTCCAGAAAGCCAGTCCTCTAACATCATCCAGCAGTTTGTTCCTATTCTTTAAAAGTTTAGCCTAGTTGGGATGTTCTTGCCTGTGATAATTACTTTTCTGTTGCTGTGATAAAACACCATGACCAAGGAAACTCATAGAAAAGTTTATTTTGTCTTATGGTTCCAGAGGGTCAGCGTCCATCATGGAAGGACAGCATGGCATCAGGTAGAAGGCCAGAAACAAAAAGCTGTGAACTCACATCCTCAACCATAAACACAAATCAGAAAGAGAAAACCAGAAATAGCCTGAGTCTAAATAGTTATAGCCAGCCTCCAGTGACATACTTCCTCCAACAAGGCCATATCCCCTAAACTTCCCCAAAACACTGCCCACTGGGACCTAAGTGCCCAAATATGTGAGCTTGCTGAGCCATTCTCAATCAAAGCACCATAACGCCTCATTAGATAGCAATAATCATCTACTATAGTTTGATCATGAAAAGCTCTCCATAGGTTCATGTTTTTATAAACACTTTGGTCACCAGCTGGTAGAACTATTTGGAAGACTGTGGAACTTTTAGACAAGGCTTATCTGACAAGCATGTGTAGGCATAAGGTTATTCTGTAATTCAAATACTGATTTCTATAACACTCATATCTGGTTGTAACCTTTGTTCTGAGAATCTCCTGTCTCAATGTTGTATAAACTCTGCTCGTCTTGTATCCCAAAAAAGTAGCTTTCAGCCAGTCACTGAGCAGAGGAAAGAATAGGGCTTAGCTTCCTGCCAGGTAGAGGAGGAAGTGTTAGAAGAGGAAGTAGAGGACTCAGCCACAGGCAGAGGTGAAGGAGAGATGAAGAAGATTCAGCTGCAGAAAAAAAAAAATAACTAAAAAGCAAGTAACGTGGGGATTTGAGCAAAGATGAAGTCAAGATAACAAAGAAAGTTAAGGACAGACTTAAACTGCTCAAGAGTGTGTTGTAAACCCTTATAAACAAATAGAAAATAATCTCAGTTATTTGTGTGATAGCCCGGTTAAGAAATAAACTAGGACTCTACATGAGAGAAGCATGGGAGAATGGCAAAGTAAAAGGATCCAGAGGGTCCTAGAAACCTACAAGAAGAACATTATGATAGGCAGATTTGGGCCCAGGGGTCCCGCTCAAACTATGGCACCAGCAAGAACAATACAGGCCGTAAACTTCAAACCCCTACCCAGATCTAGCCAATGGATGGACATTCTCCACAGTTGAGTGGAGAGTGGGGTATGACTTTCACATGTACTCTGGTGCCTCATATTTGACCACATCCCCTGGATGGGGAGACCTGGTGGTACTCAGAGGAAGGATAGCAGGCTACCAAGAAGAGTCTTGATACCCTATGAGCATATAAAGGGGGAAGAAGTCCCCCTCAGTCACAGTCATAGGGGAGAGGAGTAAGGGGAAAATGGGAGGGAGGGAAGAATGGGAGGATACAAGGGAGGGGATAACCATTGAGATGTAATATGAATAAATTAATAAAAAAACAAACAAAACAAACAAAAAATAAACTTACCACATTATGGCTGTATTGTGAATTAAAAAAAAGAAATAAACTAAGAGAAATAAACACAGTTATGCAAAAATAACTTGAACAAGCATGAGCCACAAGAAGGGGCATTTGAAAGTTATAGCTGTAATCCTGCTCACTGCTTCCTACCTGCCAAAGTGACATAAATAACTGCAGCAAGCTCTCATCACCATGCACTATGAGGCTCTACTCTCTCTGATATGAAAGAGAACTATGACACAAAATTTTAAAAACACTTTTCTTTCCTTAAGTTGTTCTGTTAAAGCAGTAAGAAAAGTAACTGCTATACAACGACTGATTTTCTACCTTCATTGCTCTTAATCTTTTTTTGAATTTTTATTTGTTTTTTATTCACTTTACATCCTGATCATAGCCCCATCCCTTCTCTCCCTCCAGTCCCATCTTCCCTCTCTCCCCGCTTCCCTTAGAAAATGGGAGCCCCCCTTCCTATCCACCTTAGCTCATCAAGTTGCATCAGGACTGTCCACGTCCTCTTCCCCTGTGGCCTGGCAAGGCAGTCTTACCAGGGGGAAGTGGTCAAAAGCTGGTATCAGAGTCCTCAGGTGGCTCAGTTGGTAAAGCACCAAACTTTAAGTCTGATGCTCTTAATCACTTAAAGTTGTGTTTTGAGATCACTTATCATGGCCTTCTTCTGGTAATATTAGCGATGGATCTTGTACTTAGCAACTATGATGGGCAAAAGCAACGCAGGATTACATCAAATGCAAGAGAATTATGCAATCTGGAGAGGCAGTAAAACCCAAGATTTATCTGGCTGTTGACAATGTTATGCAATATACTGGTCTATGCTAAACATTTTTTATTATAAAGGAGAAAATACATTCTCAAATAATGACAAAAAGTTACAGTGTAGCAAAGATATAAATAAGAAACATGGTCATTTATCATGGTCAAGTATTAGGCATTATACATAATTATATACCTTTTATGACTGGAAGTACAGGAATCTTGCTTGCATCAGCACCACCAGAAGCACATGAACAATGCATTATGCTGTGATGTTACAACTGCATCACTAGGGGACAGGAATTTTTTGGCTCCATGATCACATGAGGCCACTGTGGTACACACAGTCTGTTACTGACAGAAAAGTCACACAACTAGCCCAATTAAAGTGAGCAAAATATCTATATGCATATTTTGTAGAGACAGCATACAAATGACCAACAGTCATAAAAAAAAAACATTCAATATCCCTAATCATTGGGAAAATGCAATCAAAACCACAATGAGATATCACTTCAAACATATTAGAATGGTGTTATCAAAAGGACAAGACGATAGTAATGGTTTAGATAAGCCCTGGAACTGTTGATGGTAACGTGCATATTTAGTCATTGTGGACAATAATATGAATATTCTCACCCCTCATTTTAAAATGTAGCCACCATATGGTTGGGTACATCTCCAAAGGTATTGAAATCAGTTTCTCACAGACATCACTACAGTCCTTATTATTATTCAGAGTAGTCAATATTTGAAAACTAACTCTGTGTCCAAAGAAAAAGAAATAAAAAAAATAGAAGACATGTTTTATAGTGGTTTACCATTCCACCTCTAAGAAAGGGATTTCTGCCATTTGGAACAGCATGGAATAAACCAGGCACAGATCAATATTGTATATGTTGCTGATATGTAAAATTTTAAAGAAAAATAATAATATATAATAATACTAAAATCATAAAGAAAATAGTATAATAATAACTCTCACAGTTAACAAAGAATAAAACAATAATTACTACTGGATAAGGTAAAGTTAAATGGGAGACATTGGTTAAACAGTACAGTTATTGAGTGTAATATACAATTTGATGGCTAAGCTAGTGGTATTCTGCTGTGAGCTTGAAATTTGCTGTAAGGGTGGGTGTGTTGGTTTGAAAAGGAATGGCCCCCACAGACTCATGTGTGTGAATGTTTGGCCATAAGCAATAGCACTATTCATAGGTGTGGCATTGTTGAAGTAGGTGTGGCCTTGTTGGAGTAGGTATGGCCCTGTTGGAATAGGTGTGGCCTTGCTGGAGGAAGTATGGTACTGTGGAGGTGGGCTTGTAGGTCTTCTATGTTCAAACTACACCCAGTGTGGAACACAGCCTCCTCCTGCAGCCTGCAGATTAAGATGTAGAACTCTTGGCTCCTTCTCCAGCACCACATCTGCCTATGTGCTACAATGTTCCCAACATGATGCTAATGGACTAAACATCTGAAGTGTAAGCCAGTCCCAATTAAATGCTTTATAAGTGTTTATAAGTGTTGCTGTGATCACGGGGGCTTCTTCATAGCAATAGAAGCCTGACTAAGACAGTGGAACCGAAGTGTTCTCAGCTAAACAAGATGATGGATATATTGCCTCAGTCGTTAAGATCGCTTTGGAACATCTGAACATATATAAGTTTATATAAATACAAATATACATTTGACCCCTGGGCCCAAATCTGCCTATGGGTCAAATGTATATTTGTATTTATATAAACTTACCTGGTGGCACTCAGAGGAAGGACAGCAAGTAGCCAAGAAGAGACTTGATACCCTATGAGAATATACAGGGGGAGGTAATCCCCCTCAGGAACAGTCATAGGGGAGGGGAATAATGGGAAAATGGGGGGGGGGAGGAATGGGAGGATACAAGGGATGGGATAAACATTGAGATGTAACAAGAATAAATTAATAAAAAAAATATATTATAATTAATGATATACATATATACCAATAAAAGCAAAATGTTAATTATTAAAAAAAAAACAAATATACATTTGAAGTACCACATATATGTCCTAAATATATGTACTTTGTCAACTAGACCCAAATAAAGCTAGAAATATTTGATAGGTTCTGGGAAAGGGACAATCAGTCTTCTTCAATTAAACGACACTGGATATATGAACATGGCAGACTCCACACTCAATAGCTGGCCAACACAAATCTGACTTTATGTTTCTAGTGGCTTATTTCTTTTGGATCTTTTTTTAAATAGAGAAAATCTATGAAGCCAGGTAGAGGGGAAAATATCTAAAAGGAACTAGGGAACAGGAAAGAATATGAAATTCTCTAAGAATAAAAATAAAATGAAAGAATAAAAATTGAGGAAAAGAAAACTATATCCTTGAAAATTAGAACTAATGAAAGTCAAAAATTAATTAAATTCCATCAGGAAAACTTGAACGGTAAATGTTGAAAGTAATCAAACTTAGGGGTGAATATAGGAATATAGGAATCGAAGAAAAGAGAGAAGGAAAGGTTAAAACTGCAAAACAGGAGAATCAGGTAGAGCCTCCAAGAGGACAGCCAAGGCTACACAGAGAAACCCTGTCTTAATTAAAAAAAAAAAAAAAAAACAGGCGCCAAAGCAGGAGTGCAGGTAAGAGTTTGATCTATAAAACAAGAGTCTCATGGGACTGGAACAAAGAAAGAAAGAAAATGGTAAGAGAGGAATTCAGACAGATTTCTAAAAGGCTAAACTAGAAAGAGGCTTTATGAAACACAACAAATGCACTAATCTGTATGTGTCTGAGAGAGGCGTCTACCTGACAACAATTGACTAAGGAATTTAACTTTGTCACCTCATCGTGCTCTCAAAACTCCATGAGTCAATTATAAGTTAGGCATAAATCCATCTTACATATGAAGGAATAGTCTAAAGGTGATTGTGAAATTACTTCCCAGTGACCATGTAGCTTATAAAATAGACTTCGAAAATCTAAAGGGAAGCAGTCTGATGTCATAACATAAGGAAGCTTTGCACACCCTTGAACACTACTATCTAAGTAAAAACAGAAACTGTATTAAACAATGGCATGTGCATTTAAAATAAAGGCATGCCACCTGACTAGAATTAATTTACTAACCTGAATAAATTTTCCTGAAAAATAAGCTAGAATGATTAATTATATAGACAATGTATCACATGAGAAACAATTTAGAGAGCTAATGCTTTAATTGAGGAAAAGACTAGGGGTGGACTTGACAGTGTGTGTGTCTGAAGAGCTATCCTGGGGAGAAAAGGGTTTATCCCATTACTTGTTTTCCACATGACAGAGCTTAAAGCAAGACAATCACATAGGCTCAGTAAGAGGAAACGGCCAGAGATCCCTTTTTCCTCATAGTGAGGTGCCTATAAAGACCCCCTTTTCCCCATAGTGAGGTGCCCATCACATGTCCCAGATGAAAGATAATAAGATGAACAAAGCCTTCTCTGGGCACTAACACCTAACACAACTGTCAGCAGTTCCCAAGTAAATAAAACAAGAAGCTGAAAATAGAAATAGGCAGTCCAGCAGAGTGTTTGAGAGAAGAGACCAGGAAGCCTGAAAAGATTCTTCCCTACCCAATAAGGTATATAAATGTGGGTGTTTATTTAGTCTTTTTGAGCTTGTTTCCTCGCCTGAATTTTGAGAGTAATATGAGAGGCTAATTGAAACTGTTTCTCATAGTACTAAATGGCATTAGGCTTGTAAAAGGCTTAGTTCAATACCTAGTAGTATTTAATAAATAGCAAATATTGTTATTGACTACACTTTATCTTCACCAGTACTGTCATGATGTAGCTCATCTTCTGCCATGACATAGCCCATCTTTTGCCATGACCAAACCCACCCTCTACTATGACCTAGTCAATCCTCTTCATAACCATCTTTTTTTTTTTTTTCAGAAATCAATGGGGCTGCCATGCTATAAGGAAGGCAGCCTTCATTGTCTAGTTTGAATTATTCTTCCCTATAAACTTTTAAGATTGTCATCACAGGGCTGGAGAGATGGCTCAGTTGCAAATCTACTGATCTTGTAGATTACCCATGTTCAGTTCCCAACACTTCTATCAGGTGACTCAAAACTACCTGTAACTCCAGTTCCAAGGAAGCCAACACATGCTGGCTTCCATAGCTACCTGCATGCACATGGTCCACATAAACTCATGCAAGCATGCATACACATAAAGCAAAATATAAGTGTATGTCTTAAAAGACTCACTTGTCAATATACAATAGGCCCCCAGACAATTTTTCCCACAAAAAAAATCTTTTATATGATATATTTTGCTCTTGTTTTTCCTCTCCTAGGTCCTCTCAGATACCACCATCACTTTCTTACTCAGCCAATTTTATATTGTTTCTCTCAATCTCAAGAAGAAAGGAAAGAGAGGGACAGACAGACAGACAGAAACAGACAGACAGAAAGGGAGAGAGGGAGGGAGGGAGTTTCTTATGTATTAGCCAACTGCTCCTCGGCGTGGGGCCTACCCTGGAGTGTGGTTGATTTACCCAGTGACACTCCAGCAGAGAAATTTCATTTTCTCTCTCCCAGATGATATCAATTGCAAATAGCTTCTTGTTTAAACATGGGACTTTGCATCCACTTTACCTTCCCAGTTCTGAGATTTTTTTTCTGCCTTGAATCTGTAGATCTTGAACCTGACAAAATTCTTATACCTCTTTGTCACTAGACTGTTTCAAGCTTTGCTCACAGTCTTAAGTTCTCCATGAATATTACCTCTTTCTTCAAAATTGAGAGTGACTCATATTCAAAGTGCTCTTCTAAGATGCTGCCTACAGAAAACTGTCTCCATAATAATATGGAGAGAGTTACCTTAACCAATATGAGCAGCCATTAGGTGGTCATTGCGTAACCAATAGTAGTGATAACAACTCCTTAATATGCATGCTGCCTTATTGACTTGATGACTTTTTATTAGAGCATCTCATATGAAACAAAATACTTCACTTGTAATGATCAAAAAACTGAACAAAGATAAGCTGACTGACTTTTACATAGCCACACAACTTACATCGTTGAAGACACAGTCATGACTCATCCAAGACCCCATATGCTGTCATTCTTAATCCTCTGAATATTCTCTAGAATATTGTAAAAATAAATTAAATGACTTCAGATGTATTTATTGATACTACATTTTCTCCCTTTAAAAGTCTGAACATGATGAAAATGGCAATAATTTTGAGTAGCAAAAATACTGCAGAACAGATGAGGCACAAGTTCTACTTGATATACGGAAGCAGGTTGATACCCATGTGAGGTCTCCCCTTCCCTGAAAAGAAAGGGAGGAGGTATTGGGGGAGGGTAGAAAGGGAGGACTGGGAGGAGAGGAGGAAGGGGAGCTTCATACTAGCATGTAAAGTTAATTAATTAACTAATTAATGAAAAATACTTCAAAGCAAAGTCTTCTATTGACAAATTACTGAGGGAAACTTCATAGGAATCAATTATTTGAAAAGACAAAAGATAGAGCTGACTTAATGATAAAAAAACAATCACCAAACTAACACAGGGTCACAGAAGGTGCAGAGTGTGAATGGTTGCTAATCAAAGTGAGACCCAAGGTAATTAACGAACAACATATTTTTGTGATTTCCAAGACAGTGATGTTAGACTTCTTTGGCAGGTATGAAATCACCCACAGAGTTTACACATTTCAAGATTCCTGAAGAATGCCTGGAACAGTGACATTATTCACTGTGCTCAAACTTATCAAGTAAGCATGGTATTATACTGAAAAGAAGACAGAGTGTGGAGATTGCCCTTCTGTGTAATCTTCTGTAAATTTCCCAGGAGTCTTAGTGATCCAGTTTCCTATTAAGGAGACTGTCAGGGAGCTCGAATAGTGAAGGAGAATAGAAAGGACAGTAGGCTTGAAGGAGACTAGAAAGAGCTTTAGAAAGACAAACAAGTCTCTAAAATTTATATTATGTGTAACGATTTCCTCTGCATTGGGGAAGACTTCTAAGGCAGTTTGTTTATAATATTATTGAGAGACCTGAGGTTTTTGAGGGGTTTTTTTTTTTCTGTCTCTTTAAAGTCCACACACAGGCATCTAGCTAGCCAAAATCTCAAATAAGCAGTGTCCAACAGGTGATAGGTCCCCAGTCTGTGAGGGAAGAAATGTGTGAAAATCTATTTGGTCCTGAAAATTCACTAGTAAAATAACTGAGTTCCAAACAGTGTATTTTAAGGACCTCCAGTGTAATAGACACCATGCTAGGAGCTAGCCATTTGGAACAATTTTTAAGTGCTTTGATATTTTAATGTTTTTTAAAACATGGAAATGTTCATTTATCTTCTCATGTGGTTGTCAGAATGTAACAATAGTAGTTAAAGATGAATTCATAGTCCCTCTTCCCTTGCAATAAAGGAAAATTATAGTTTGTACATTGCAAATTGACAACATCATTTCTCACTGGGTTTGCAGGATGGTTGGTTCATAGGATTAAAATCTAGCTCCTTCCGGTCTTAAAGCAGCAGTCATGTTCCTCATTATTAATACAAGACTTGCCAACAAGCAGATATAATTGCATTAGTAGTTTCTACAAACAACCAGCATTTTATAAGTGAATTAAGCGAAGTCTTTTTTTTTTTTTCCTTCAATAAATAAGCTTGCTAGTTGAAATCCAACTAAGCGGTTATCTCCAACTTCTGAAAAGGTCTGGAATGAAGTTCTATTACACCTTACAGAAAAAAATTTGCTGCTACGTAACTGTGTGAATGGTGGTACCAGCCTTCAGCAGGATATGAGAATGGTACAGCAGGTACTGCCAGTATCCCAACCTTGTGTGTGTGCTTGTGTGTGTGTGTGTGTGTGTGTGTGTGTGTGTGTGTGTGTGTGTGTGTGTGCCAGCCCTCACCATTGTGGGGCTTTCTCTGCAGCAAAAGAAGATTCTTCCAGTACACAGTACAGACTAGACATGCCGGAGTTTGCAGATACCTGCTCTCAAAAAGCAACAGTTCTTAACTAATGACTGGCAGCAACTGGTGTATAAATGCCCTAGCTCCTTCATCAGCAGGGAGACTAATGAAGGCTTTTTTTTTTTTTTTTTTTTTTTTTTTTTTTTTTTTTTTTTTTTTTTTTTTTTTTTTTTCTGCATGGATCCCAGGAGTTTCACAGGGCTTCAGTTACTGGCATGATAACTTCTCTTTATTAGGTACTGAATCTTCCCATCTTTTGTTTTTCCCCACTGCCCTTCCGGTACCTTCTGTGGTCATTAGCCTAATAAACCAATTCATGCAAATCCAACTTTTAGAACCTTTCTGGGAGATAACAAATGGAGAACTAGTACATTTACGCATCTCCTCACTTTTACGAAACTACTCATCATGCTCCTCTGTAGCCCGCTTCATTTCCTGTAACTATAATCAATGTGAGTTTTGCAAAAAAAAAAATATATATATATAAATAATCAAAGTAAAATTAGTAATTTAGTCCATCAAAGTAGACTAAAGCAAAAATGGAAAATGGTGGGTGTGCATGAGGGATTGGAACAGGAGAAAGTCAGAAGCAAAGCTCAGGTTCAGAGTTAAGACACCCCCAATGGTTTCCTAGTGGCTGCTGGATACATCCTTTTAAACAATATAATTTAAAATGTAATCAATTAATGTTCTACATTCACATACCTTAAAGTTTACCATTAAAATATGTATAAACTTTCTTATGTAGAAATCATTACCATCTCATCTGGAATGAAGATTATAAATTTCCAGGGAATCTAACTATATGTGAATGAGTTAGAGGGGTTTTTTGTTGTTGTTGTTGTTGTTGTTTTGGTTTGGTTTGGTTTTCAGTTTAACATTTGCAAGTAACCAAAATGATTAAACTTTTCTTCCCACCAGCCAGAACAAATACTCTTATTACCACATTCCCTCTGAACTTGGGTACTATTATTACAACCTTTACAAAAACTATTATTAACCATGAATATGCCACCTGGCCACTTCTCCGTTTTAACTGAAACCATTAGTAACTACATATTATGAATTCCCTAATCATGACTTCATCTCAATTACACATGAACGTGATTCTGTTTTGGTCGCTGAGCTATTTTCACACCTCTGTAAAAACTTTATTAAAGAGCATTGCTTGAGTCAACCTCAGTCTTGTCACTGGCTGCATTACTTCCATAAGTACAATAGGAATTATGGTTTCAAGTATTTCAAATATTCAAAATAATTTCGGTGGACATTTTCTAAAATTTATGTTAATAACATAATTGCTAATTTAGCATTGTTTATCTATATAATCACGAATGTTTGTTCAAACATTTTGAAGGCAGTTTATTTTCTTTCCTAAAGGCAGACTCGTGGGACCCATATACTAACTAATGAGTTAAACCTATGTGGTCTTGAGGCATTTACTAACCAATATCTACCCTACTTTTCTTATCTGTGAAAAAGGACTAGTAGGAATATCCATAGCATATAATCGTAGTAAAGATGGAATGATTCATTTAGAATACTTAGTGTCTGATACAGAGCTACACTGGATAAATATTATTCAATTAAAATGTTGCAGTGTTACTATTGTCACTGGAAGAAAATCCAACAGAGTGGTTTCACATTATAAGTCACCCTGGATTTGCATCTTAGCTCTCCTATGTAGATCTGAGTAAAGTAGTTAAGCTTTCTTCCTATGTTTTGTTTTGGTTTTGTTTTCATGTAAAAGATGAAGATAAAAAATACTATATCCAAATGTGGTGGCACACACCTTTAACCCCAGCACTCAGGAGGCAGAGGCAGGCAGATCGCTGTGAGTTTGAGGCCAGCCTGGTCTACAGAGCGAGTCCGGGACAGCCAAGGCTAACACAGAGAGACCCTGCCTCAAAACACCAAAAAAAAAAAAAATAATAATAATACTATATCCATTATGGTATTTTTTATAAAATATCTATATATTTACATCTATAAATATAAAATACTTAAAGCAGTGCCTGGAACATAGCTAACGATAGCATTCAACACGGCATGCTGTTGTCTACTGCAGTTCTAATTCATTTTCCTTGATTCTCTAACAGTTACTTGTATTCCATTTATAGAACTACCACTCTTCTTCAGTGTTCTAAATATAGCCTTAATGTAGACTCCTTGAGATACTTAGCCTATAATAATAAGTGAGAATATAGTGATGTCTGTTTTTTTTTTTTATTTTTATGCCCATTTTCTCTAAAAGAAGTTGAGAGATTTCTTGTTACTCCAGTACTTTAGAAATGGCTTCTAACCAATCACCTAATTAAATATATTAAGAATGTTTGGCTTTAATCCTGTATGAGTGCGTCTCATTAAAAATAATTCTTTGGCAGTGTTTTGATTTTATGCTCAGGCCTATTCAAATTTTCAACTTTATAATGAACAAATTTGGGCAATTTGTGTTATAGAAACAAAATTATAAGCTCATATTCTTTAGTTCAGCCAGAGATTTTTAAATGAAATAATGGGTCATATTCTCCAGGAAGTACAGCTACATTTTGAAGATAATCACTGCACTCGCCCAGTTCTTATACAGTAAGTGAGGCAACTTCCATCTTCCACACATTCAGGGCACGATCTTTGAAGATACCTTGATTGTTCTAACTTCACGTTTAACGTATAAACAAATCCTTTGAAATCCACCTAAAATCTACCCCAGTGTTCTCTCAATTACAAAAGTATCATTATCTCTCACCAAGATTATTTCATTAACTTTTTTCAACTTATTCTTTCATAAATCCTTGTGTGTGTGTGTGTGTGTGTGTGCATGCGTGTGCGCGCGCACGTGTGTGTAGATATAGATATATAGATATATAGTTTGATCATATTTCCCCCATTGTGCTCTCTTATGTCCCTTCTCAACTAGCCAAACACCCTCTACTTCCCTGAAAATCCTTCTTCTACTTTCATGGTGGGCAACTTACTAATGTCTCTCTTTTCTCAGCAATCGTAAGTTGCCTATAGTTTCTCTGGAAAGGATAAGGCCTTACGAGCCACTTCCCCCATACATTACAGAATATTAGCTGTGGCCTATCTTGTATAGATCAACACCACTGCTGTGAGTTATGGACTGTAATGGCAATGTCAAGTCCAAAATGCAGTGTTTCATAGCATTCCTTCTTATACTCAGGCACTTTTCTGTCCCTTTTCCAACATGTTTCTTAAGTCTAGGGCTAGAAAGTAATACAGATTTATGTCTGAGCACTCAATAGTCAATTTGACTAGATATGAGTCTCTGCACTACCCAGACTGATGCAAACAAAAGCTTTTCTGAGACTTGGAGCAGCACATATCCAGGCTATATGCACAAATATTTAGAAGACACTTTAATAACATATCCATATGTGAAGCAACAGTAATAAACACTTCTCTAGAGTCTATGGTCATCCATCCATGGGCTTCTGACCAGGTCTACATGGCCAGACACAAATTCTTCCCTATAGTGAAAACCTCAAACCCACTTGGAAAGTGGTTGGTTACCCCATACCAGCCATACCATTATGACAACAGCAGTCATATCTTGCCTTACTGGTCAGTTTTGTTACTCACAGGGTTTACAGATGAGTAACATCATGGATGACTTTTCTCCCAAAACAGTTTACATAGCACATTCCAGCACTGCAAAAGAGGAGGACCCAACAGAGAGGGACGATCCAGTTATATTCCAGTTTGGTTTTCATTAATTTTTTATTTTATTAATTTATTCATATTACATCTCAATGGTTATCCCCTCCCTTGTATCCTCCCATTCCTCCCTCCCTCCCATTTTCCCCTTACTCCCCTCCCTATTTTCTAATTTTACTCTTGCCTCTTTATTGCTGACTACTGGCAGATTATTTATTATACTTCCCTAAAGATTATTATCAGTTAAGAGACAACTGTGTGTATCTCTGGGTCTGAGTTTCCAAAATGGTTGTCTCTTAACTGACACCAGAAGCACTTGAAGAGAAGGAAGAGGACAGGAGCCTACCATGTAGGTCCTCTGAAAGACTCTACACAGCAAGGGATCAAAGCAGACACTGAGACTCACAGCCAAATTTCATGGTAGAGCTCAAATATGGTAGATAGGTAGCACAGTCTCCTTATGGGTCCCATGATATGGGGAGTAGGGGCTGCGTCTGACACAGACTCTGGTGCCCACTTGTTGATCTCTTCCCCTTAGTGAGGTGGCCTTGCCAGGCACAGAGGAAGAGGATACAGGCAGTGCAGATGAGACTTGATAGGCTGAGGTCAGATGACAGGGGAAGAGGGCTCACCCTTTCTGAGGACTAGGGGAGGGGAACAGGGACAAGGGAGGGACGGTGAGACTTGGAGGCCATGAGGATTGGGGCTACAGTTGGGATGTAAAGCGAATGAATTAAAAGTTTAAATAATTCATTAATTGAGAGAGAGAGAGAGATGTTTCACAAAAAGTCAGTCTCAAAGATAAGCAGCATCTGATGTTTAGCCAATGTGAGATCTGGATCTCTTACCCTAATTTAAGGACATCTGACATCTAGTGGTCCTCTGGAGTACCCTTCAGTCCACAGTTAAGTACCTTGGAACCAACACTGTGTTCCACTCATTACTGTATCAATTTTGTTTTTATTTATTTTTAGTTTTTAGCTTTTGGAGACAGGATTTCACTATGTACTGCTGGCTGGCCAGGAACCCACTATGTTGTAAACAGTCTGTCCTTGAACTCATAGAAATCTCCCTGCCTCTGCCTCTGCCTCTTGAGTACTGGGATAAAAGGTGTGTACCAACACATCTGGTCAAATCTGTATTAGTCCCCCACAGGTGTCACTCCTCAGATACTTCCCAATAAATGTCCTATATAGAAGTTTTCCAATTCTGATTCTGTTTTTCAGGGCTGATGAACCCTGAAGAAAGAAGGAAAAGAAAGAAAGAAAGAAAGAAAGAAAGAAAGAAAGGACTTTTAAAATGGAATTCTTGGGCCTGGAAAGATGGCTCAGAGGTTAAGAGCACTGTCTGTTCTTCCAGAGGCCCTGAGTTCAATTCCCAGCAACCACATGGTGGCTCACAACCATCTATAATGGGATCTGGTTCCCTCTTCTGGCCTGCAGGCAAAACAGTGTATATGTAATAAAGAAATATTTTAAATAAATAAATAAATAAATAAAATGGAATTCTTGAGCTTCAACATTCCACTGCCAAGTAATGAAATGTCATAATTGACAGGAAAGAGAAGCTTATCATTCTAGGCATGTTATAAAGAGGCAATTATGAAAAATATTCAACAACTTGGAAGAAAAGGGATACAATAGCAAGTGTAATGCAGTTATGGAAGAGGGCCAGGAACAATAATAACTCGAAGGACTACACATTTGTACAAAATCTTGTTGAAAGTGGTCTATACTATAGCGAAAACAATACAAAACCAATAGAGGTTAACCACAAGTTTCAGGCAAAATGTGTAAGTATTGAACTCTCTAGAAATATACAAAACACTCATCTCCTGTAGCCACAAGAGTTAGAGTCAGGACTTAATAAGAATAGTAGAAGTTTGAGCTATAGTAATAAAAACAGCATGGCATTGTCACAAAAACAGACATACTGATCAACAGGACCAAACTGAAGACCCAGACATAAATCCACACATCAATGGACACATGATTTTTTTCCTAAAGAAACCAGAAATATGCACTGGAGTAAAAGATAGTCTTCAACAAATAGTGCTAGTCAAAGCTGGATAAATTCATGAAGAAGAACCACACTTATCATCCTGAACGAAACTTAACCCCAAATCAGCCAAAGACCTCAACATAAAGCCAGGTACATTGAACTTGGTAAGAGAGACAGGGAATAATCTTAAGGTCACTGTTAGTGCAGGTACCAAAATCAACAATTAATCACTGGGACCTCATGAAACTGAAAAGCTTCTGCATGGCAAAGACACTGTCATCTGGACAAAGTGGCAGCCAAAGAATGGGAAAAGATTTTAACCAACTACATATCCAATAGAGGGCTAATACCCAAAATAATATAAAGAACTCAAAAATACCAAGGGTTAGATACCAATAAAACAAATAGCCCAATTAAAAAATTGTGTACAGATCCAGACTCAATTTTCAAAAGAAAGGCTTCAACTGGCTGATAAAAACTTAAAAGAAATGTTTAATGTCCTTAGTCATCAGGGAAATGCAAATCCAAACTACTTCAAGATTTTATCTTACCCTCATCAGAATTTCCAAAATCAATAGAACAAATGACAGCTCATGCTGGCAAGGATGTGCAATAAAGGGATACTTGTACAGTCACTATGGAAATCAGTGTGGCAGTTCCTCAGCAAGATGTGAATCAATCTACCTCAAGACCCAGCTGTACCACTAGTGGGTATATACCCAAAGGATGTCTCATCCTACCACAGAAGCATTTGCTCAACCATGTTCATTGCTGCCCGTTCATAATACCATAAATTGTTAACAAACTAGATGTCCCTCAACAGGAGAATGAATAAAGGAAATGTGGCACATCTACACAGTGGATTATTACTCAGCCATTCAAAAAAATAAAATCATGAAAGTCATGGGTAAATGGATGGAACTATAAATAATCATCTTGAGTGAGTTATCTCAGTCACAGGAACATAAACATTTGCTTATATATGAATATTAGCTGTTAAGTTAATGATAAGCAAACTACAATCCATAGAACCACAAAGATTAGTAATAGTGTAAGGGACTAGGGGGACATATATATCTCATTATGAAAGGTAAATAGAATAGCTATGGATAAATGAGGCACTGAACTAGAGGGATCAAAAAGAGGGAGGGAATGAGGGGACAATGGAGGAATAATAGAACTCCTGTGAGTTGAGCCTTCTGGAGCAGAGAGAGAGAGAACATGAATGGAGGAAGAAATGGAAGAAATTAATAGCCTTATATAAACAATAAAAGAGATACAGCATAAAAAGCAACTAATTCTACCTCTACTTAAAACACAGCAAAAAATATTTTTAAAATATACTTTATGGTACCAATAAAAGCAAAAGGGAATTTATGAACTAAGAAACATAAAAATCTGACTGAAAACAAAGCAGCTGAGAAAGATACCCTTGCTAGAAAGAACAAATATAAACTTTTTAGGTTGCATTGTATACGGTAAACCTCTAACCACAATTACTAAACAGTTTATTTCCTTCTAGTTTGACACATGCACACATACCTGCATAAAGTGGCTATCAACCCAGATTCCTTAATACTCTTCTGCTTTGAAAGCTTGTAATGGTACATTATCATACAACATTGAGATTGTGAATTTTACAATTATGAGTGTATTGTGAATGCCTGTATCAGATATTATACAACTCATTATAGGTATAATATTTTCCAAATTTAAACAAAAGTAGTTACAATTTTTTAAAATATGCCTATTCTGCCCAAATTGCAAGGAGAAAAGCTATAATTTCAGAGTGAGACACCTAATTATAATTACCTTTATCATCAGTAAACATCCATGGCCAGAAATAGTGAATGGACAACATGCTGCAGCTCATTATTCCTAAGAAAAGTTGCTTGTAGCCCACTGTCCAGGCAAAGAGCAGAGTTTCCTTAATGAGAAAACGTATGTTCAAATGCTGGTTCTACCATGTATCTTATCCGTGAAAATACAAAATTAGAGTAAAGTTTAAGGAGACAATACCTAAGCGTCAGCATGGACCAGACATTCGAGGGGCTCTGGTTGAAATATTGATTCATCATCTATGAAAAAACATTATTATTGTACTTATTTGTATTTTACATACAAATAAGATATTATTCCAATAGTTAATGACCACATAATCAACATATTGCAACTACAAGAGATCTGTCACTCTGCATACCAGCATGTGACCTACTGCCGTTGGTACAAGTGACACATCATGTCCCTGAGCTTCATGGAAAAGCCATAGAAACATCTCCCTTCCTTCATAGATGCCATCAGCAGGGTATCAGTGCACATCAGAGCACCCTGGGTAACTAAGAGAGACTGCACTTCCCCTGGAAGCATGCTTTCCTGTTGCTGAGATTGGGAAATTCCTGTTTCAGAAAAATACTAACATTTATTGATTGGTTTCTATGAGCCAGACAATGATGTTACTTAACACTCAATCTTTACAACCAGTTTAGAAATATGCTAATAATGTCCTTTTACATATGTAGAAGAGCAAAACTAAAATATTTAAGGAACTTTTAAAAACACATTTAAAATTTGTAGAGCTTGGCTTTGGTCCTGAAAATCTGGACAGCATACATTAACCACCATTCAGCATTCCCTCTCACTAAACTATTGAAATAACTATAAGTAAATCATCAAAATTAACCTAAGAGAATTCTTCAAACTGATACTTCCATGACTTGGTGTCTCAAAGAGGATAGCTTACATCATGAATATAGCAAGAATCCAAAACAGATCTTGAAATACAAAACAAATTAAGACTTCTATCTGTTTCTTTCACTCACATTTTCTTTCCCTCTCTCAATTTCTTTAATTTGCTCATAGTTTTAATTTAGCTATAGAGAATTATGTTAATTAGATTGATCTTGGCCAAGTATCAAAATATCACTGTTATATAAATCAATTTGAACTAAAGCATGCTTTTCTTTAGAGTTTAATGACTCTGTTTACTTTAATAACAAACCACTCAGGGAGATTATATATCACTTATTTGATCACTTTAAAGTTTTAAATCATTTAAAGGCATATGAATGGAAAAGCTATGAAGGGATTCAGTGACTTAGATGAATCTCATAAATGTTATATTTAATGAAAGTAGGCAGATGCATAGAGCGATACCATATCATGAGTGAATTTAAATAAAATGGAAACACTGCCAAACTGAATTATGGCATTAGAATTCAGGGTAATGGTTACCCTGTGTATGGTCCAAGGCAGCTATAATTCCATTGCTATTGTGTTTTTAAATGGATTGCTGGTGCTTATAAAAATGTTTTGTCATGTGCCAACAGAAAACAGTATATATTAAAAAGTAATACTGCATCAAAAAACCTTTGATAGGAAAGTTTTTATTTAGGTGCTTCTAAACATTTAAACATTAATATATTATATATGTTTCAATTTTGTCCTGGGTAGAAAATAGAAATATCTAACTCATCGTGCTTTCATATCACTTATTTTTCCTCTTTTTCTTTTCATTCTTGTTGCTCCCTCTTCTGCTTCCTTTACTTTCCTGCCTACTTTTATTTTGTGTGTCCCAGAACATGTTCAGAGAAGGGATTTTTCTCTCTCTGGTTGTAATGGCACTGGAACAGACTTTCTCACTTCTGACCAAACTGAGAAAGTATCACAGGAGCATAACTTTATGAACTCATAAAACATCGTGGGACAGACAAGATGTGTTAAAAAAAAAAACTGCTAAAGAGTCATGTCAAATTTTATAACCCTGGTGTGGTAACATGCACTACAATTACAACATTTTGAGGCATGAGAATCAGAAGTTGGAGGCCAGTCTTAGACATACGGCTTTTTGTGCAAAAAAATCAAGGCATAGACTTTATTAATAGATAAGAAATTATATGAACATTTTCCTTAACTAAAAGCTGCCCTTCTGTCATAATTCCCAACAGAGTTTGTTATACATTCAATCAATGTGGTTTCATTTTGTTCAATAATTTTAACAATTCTTTATAAGTATAGCCCTCCTCTCTACACTGAAATTCTCACTGTCACTAATCTGATTGCTTAATTCAAAATGGACAGTAAGAAAGACAAAGCAACTTGCATGGGGATATTTGATAATAATTTCGGAATATGCTCCTGTAAGACAGAAACCATGACTACTTGATTTGGACAGCAATTAGGATGCTATGGCTTACATTTGGGGACTTATAAAAACTTTAGTTGTACTCCTCACAAACAGGCCTGGAATATGGTATTTGGAGATGCAGAGAAGGGGCTGATCAAATACCATCTGACATGAGTAAGGTAGACAACAAAATCAATTAGAAGAACTTATCTTCCAGATATTAAAATCATTTCCTATTCTGATCTTAAGAAATTTCTGGTAATGGTTTAAATATGTGCTTGGAAAAGTGGGTCTTTGCTTAAAGATTAAGACATGTGCTATAAAATGATTTTTAAAAATTCTCACTATAATTAAAGCCTTTACTACGGCACTAAGAGTTACACCCACTAACCTGTGTGTCCCAAGAGGAGATGACAACAGAATTAAGTGTCACTGGATACAAGATAAATTTTCTCAATTGCAATGTATACTCAGGAAGCAAAAACAGAGAGCTACTTCTGCATCAAACATGTTCTAAGTACTTCATAGTCAGTGCTCAGAAAACTCATGAAATAAGGTATCATCATCATCATCATCATCATCAAGATCATCATCATCATCATTTGAGGATGATGAATAAGCCCCAGAGCAATAACTAATGGCATATTGTCAGAGCTGGCAGGTAAACATTCTGGCTATAACTCTTTATCTAAGCCTGTCCTATACACCCTCAGTGAGAAAGGTAAAATTGAACATTCTTTCTATAGATGGTTTTATGACAGAAGTATTTATTATATCTATAAGATAGAACAGCAATATCTTTTCTAGAGTGAACAGGTTACCATGACATCTTAGAAAACATACAACCTCTGGTATCAGATTAATACACATTTGTGAACTTATTAAACATTTACCTACCTATCTGTGACATGAGCAACTCATTTAACTTTTCAGACACTTAGTTTTCTCCTTCAAAAAAAACCCAATTGTTATTTGGAGGCAGAATAGAGGCAGCAGAATATGATTATACAGGTTCCCACCTCCATAACTTCCCTCCAGAGGAAACCCCAAGATCATCCAGGCCTACAGGTCCCCAGAAACAGCTAGCACCATAACCTGCCTTCTCGAGGAGTCCTGTCAGTCCCAGGATAACCCAGGACTGTGAGTCCCCAGGAACAGCCACGTTAAAGCCCACCTTTCTCCTGCCAGCAGGAGTGCTTTAACATGCCTCTAGAGGAGGCCTACCTGCCCCAAGAAGACACACGTTAGCATCCACCCAGGCTTTTTGCTGCTTGCTGGGGAAAACAGCCCCAGAGCCCCAAAACCTTCCCTCTGGAAGATGGCTACTGGACCCAGGAAGAGCAAGGTAAGAGCCAATACAGCTTTTCTCCTGCATGCCAATGGAGACAGCCTGGAGAGCTACATAACACCCACTCTGGAGGAGGCCTACTAGCCACAGGATCATCCATCCCTGCGGGCCCCCAGGAACAGACAGGTTAGGGCCTGACCAGTCTTTCTTCTGCCCAAATGGGATACAGCCATCCAAGGAACATCCAGGCCTGCAGGTTCTCAGAAACACCCAGCCAACAGAATTGAGCAGTCTGCTAGTCCCTGAGCCCCACTATCAGACCCAAAGCTCTCCCTGCCTCAGTGAGAAGTTCTGTCAGCATCAGGAACATCCAGCCAACACCAGAGACAACCAGAAGTCTAAAGGCCAGCATAAGATGACAATCAACAAGAGCCAGGGTAATATGGCATCACTAGAACCCAGCTATCCTACTACTGCCAGCCCTTGACACTCTGACACAGCCAAAATAAAAGAAGACTACTTTAAACCCAACCTTGTAATGATGATAGAGTCCTTAAAAAGGGATATGAATAAATCCCTTAAGAAAATACAAGAAAATTCAAACAGGTGAAAGAAATGAATAAAATAGCCCAAGACCTAAAACTGGAAATAGAAGCAATAAAACACACACACACACACACACACACTGAGGCAATCCTGTAGGTGGAAAACCTAGGGAAGAGAACAGAAACTAAGGACACAAGCATTATCAACAGAATACAAGAGATGGAAGAGAGGATCTCAAGTGTAGATAATACAATTGAAGAAATTGATACATCAGTCAAAGAAAATGTTAAATCAAAAAAGAACCATATACAAAATATCCAAGAAAGCTGGGGCACTATGTCAAGACCAAACCTAAGAATAATAGAAGAAGGAGAAGACTCCAAGCTACAAGGCCCAGAAAATATTTTCAACAAAATCATAGAAAACTCCCCCAACCTTAATAAAGATGCATAATAAAGAAACATACAAGAAGCTTATAAAACACCAATGAGATTTGACTAGAAAAGAAAATCCTCTTGCCATGTAATAATCAAAACACTAAAAGTACAGAACAAAAAATGAATATTAAAAGCTTCAAGGGGAAAAAAGCCAAGTCAAATATAAAGGCAAAGCTATCAGAATTACAATCTGACTTCTCAACATGAATTCTAAAAGCCAGAGGGCCTTGGCAGATATCTTACACACACTATGAGATCACAGATGTTATCCTAGACTATTATACCCAGCAAAACGTGTAATCACCATAGATGAAGAAAACAAGATATTCCACAACAAAAACAAATTTAAAAAAAAAATCTATCCACAAATCCAGCCCTACAGAAGATACTAGAAAGAAAATTTCAACCCAAGGAGGATAACTACACCCAGAAAATAAGTAACCCCACATTAGCAAAACCAAAAGAAGAGAAGCACACACACACCATACACATACACTATACAACCAAATACAGCAAAATAACAGGAATTAACGATCATTGGTCATTACTATCTCTCAACATCAATGGACTGAATTACCTAATAAAAAGACAAAGGCTAAGAGAATAGATATGAAAGCAGGGCCCATCATTCTTCTGCATACAAGAAACACACCTCAGCAAGAAAGATAGACATTACTTCAGAGTAAAAGGCTAGAAAAAGATTTTATAAGAAAACAAACCCAAGAAGCAAGGTAGAGCAGCCATTCTAGTAGCTAATAAAATAGACTTTCAGCAAAATTTAATCATAAGAGTAGGGAAGGATACTTCATTCTCATAATATATATACCAAGATGATGCCTCAGTTCTGAACATCTATGTCTCAAGTGCACAGGCACCCACATTCATAAAAGAAACATTACTAAAGCTTAAATCACACATTGAACTCCACACATTAATAGTGCGAGACTTCAACTCCCCACTCTCACCAATGGACAGAAATCTCCAAGACAGAAACTAAACAGAGAAATAATGAAACTAACAGACATCATGAATCAAATGGGCCTAAAAGATATCTACAGAATATTTCACCCAAACACAAAAGTAACACAAATCAAAACGACTCTCAAATTCCATCTTACGCTCATTAGAATGGCTAAGATAAAAAACTCAAATGACAGCACATACCAGCGAGGATGTGGAGAAAGGGGAAAACCCCTCCATTGCTAGTGTGAATGCAAACTCGTACAACCACTTTTGGAATCAATCGGGCACTTTCTCTGAAAAGCAGGAATAGCTCTACCTCAAGTCCCAGCTATACCACTCATGGGCATATATGCAAAAAATACAACACTATACAATAAGGATATTTGCTCAATGATGTTCACAGTAGCCTTATTCATGATAGACAAACTACAAACAACCCAAGTGTCCCTCAACTAAAGAATAGATAAAGGAATGGTGGTACACAATAGAATGTTACTCAGCTCTAAAAAAAAAGAAAAAGAAAAAGAAAAAGAAAATCATGAAACTTGAAGGCAAATGGATGGAACTAGAAAAGATTATCTGAGGGAGGTAAGCCAGACCCAGAAAGACACACATGGTATATACTCATTTATAAGCAGATATTGGCCATGTAGTATAGGATAACTATACTACAATTAACAGACCAAAAAAAGCTAAGTAACAAGGATGGCCCAAGGAGGATGTTTGAATTTCACTCAGAAGGAGAAGTAGAATATGCAGCAGAAGTGCATGAAGAGATGGAACAGAATAGGAAAGGGGGTGTTGAGGGAAATGACAGTGAAGATTAGATGTGGGGAGAGCTGGGGCAGGAGGACAGAGGGCTTACAGAGAAGAGAAACCTTGGGCAGGGGCATCTCTGAGTCAAGCTGAAGATCTATGGTAGGGTAGGTGCCCGACAGGATATGGGGGTGACTCTAGCTGAGATCCTTAGTAGCAGCGGTCATGGAGACCATGACCATAGGCCACCCTCTAACCAGATAGGACTCCACGTGGAAGGAGGGGAACACCAACCTACCAACAAAAACTTTGACCCAACATTTATTCTGCTTATAAGATGTGCAGGGATAAAGATAGAGTAGAGACTGAGGGAATAACCAACCACATGTTCAGTTCATAGCTGCAGGTACAACTGAGCCTTTTGAAAATAAAGCCTGGTCCAATCTAAAACCAACACCACGGGAGAGAATCAACTCGTGACGCTATTAATGGCACTCTGTTATGCTTGCAGACAGGACCCTAGTATAGCTGCCCTCTGAGAGAGTCAGTCCAGATGTGACTTGATGTGCTGTGGGGGGATTGGTGGGCAGAGGCTCCCCTTTTTGGGGGGAGAGGGGACAGGGGAAAGAGGGAGGGAGAGTGGTACTGGGAGGAAAAGGGGAGAGGGCTACAATTAGGATATAAAGTAAATACAGTAGATAATTAATTTTTTAAAAAGCACCAGTCTTTATTTTTCAAAAGGCTCAGTTGTACCTGCAGCTATGAACTGAACATGTGGCACAGAGAAATAGACCCATCAACCAAGAAATCGTTATATATAATTCTCTGAACATACATCAGTAGGCATCCATCTATACTTCCTGAGTTCCTATCCATTCATGCATGCGCGTTTCTTTTTTTTTTTTTTTTCTTTTTTTTTTTTTCTTTCTTTCTTTCCTTTAATTGTGTGTGTTCATGTTTGTGGGTGGTATGTGTGTATGACTACAGATGCCTGTAGAGGCTATCAGGATCATATCCCCTGGAGCTTGAGTTATAAGCACCCTCACATGGGTTCTGGGAACCACACTCCAGTCCCCATCAAGAGTAGTGAACATTCTTAACTGCTGAATCACATGTCTAGCTTCAAAAGGTATTTCCTGACACTAATATTCTGTGGTCCTGAAACAGAGCTTGAATAGCTGTATCAGGCATTTGTTGATTTGCTAAGTGTAAGATGGCTGTGTATATATCAATTCTTCCCTATAATGGTTATGGGGGAAATGCACACAGAAAAGTGAAGAAAGTAAACTTCCAGACTTCTATACTCACTACCGACAGCTCACACCATCAGGCGTTCCCATACCTTGTTTTCTCAGGACACAATTTTCTGGAATGTACTTTAACATGTGACGTTGAACTAAACTACCATGAAAGATAACAGAATCAACATGACTTAGAGAAACTTTGTTAAAGAAAAAAGTTATTGTGTTTTTCCTCTTATTCTAAGATTGGGCTCAGTGACATTTTCTAAGAAATTCACAAAGAAATTGAAGCAAGTTTCATCTTTTTAGATGTGTTTTCCTTCCTCTAGCATGTTGGCCTGACAATATTACTGTGTGTTATGCGATTGCTGTGGAATGCAGCCTGGAGGAATAAAGTACAGCAACTTTAGGTCAAGCCAACAAGTTTAAGGACAGATACGTAAGTACTGGTCTGTTGGAAGGTTTTAACTGTGCTAACACTCAGTATCCTCTGATGTAAATTGAGAATGATCACACTTGTCTACTGAGGTTACTAGCTGAGAAAAGTCACACAAAATGCCTGTGATGCAGCACTTTAATTATACTTGTTGCACTTACCATCACCCTGAGCTATGTAACACAAATATGCTAAATGAAACACTGAACTATTATTTTCCAAATACTAGCTCATTTCTGTCCAAACAAAGCTATTATCTGCAGCTATTTCACTTCAAAATACATAGGTAAGACCATTACGGAAAATAAAGAAACAGCGATATCTCCTGAGTCTCTGGGAAAAGATATCAATAGTTCATGCATATTGTTACCATGCTTTGTAATCTATAATAGAACCGCATGAAAGTGGCAATCCAAATCATATGTTTATTCTAAATGCTCACAAGATCACACACATAACAGAAGCTTGAATACATCTTTCTTTGCCCTCGACGGTCAAACTACATTACAGATACCCTGGTATGACAAATCTGCATACAACTGCTAAAGACAGACCAAATTTTGTAGCTCTTTTATTTCTGTCCTTAATTTTACAAGCCTAGGTGTGAGACTGTCTTCACAGGACTGAGAATGAAGGAGGCAAACAACATAAGACAAGGAATAATGCTGTGAGGAAATCACGAAGGAAGTTTTCCCAGTCGCTCACCTCCCAGCCACTACAGGGAGTCAACAGAAAGTAAATTGACTTACACTGAACGAGAACCTCCTTGGACTCCATGAAAATGTTTCTGAGAGGGAAGAGTGTAGATGTCTCACCACGAAAGCCGACCACCTGTTTCTGAAATCACCATCGCTGTCTCTTGCTCACACCACCTCACCGGGCATCCAGCCACAGGCACGCCTCCCTAACAGCTGACCTTTAATCCTGCCTTTAGGTTTAAGCAAAATCCTTTCAGAACTATGTAACACGCAACACTGAAATTTCCAAAAATAGATTACTTCAAATATTCATCTCCTAAGACGGCAATATTTATCTTTCTAAATGCTCAGGAAAAAAGTAAAAAGAAGGGAGTAGATAAACTATAATATTCTTTTTCACATCCGTTCAATCACTAACAGTGGGAAGGAAAGACAAATGTCAGAGCCACTTGGGTGCCATTGAAAATGAAAGATGTGGGTGAGAAAGCAGCCGCTGCAATCACACTGTACTACAGGAACTAAACAAACACCATATGATCCAGATTGTCCCAAACCAAAACTGTGAGATTGACAGTGATATTGCAGAGATCCCATACGTAACCCTGGTTGCTGTTTTTTTCTGCACTAGTACATAGCATATAAGAAAGTTTCTCCCAACTCCTTAAAAATGATTTTTTTTAAATCAATACCAATTGTTTTTGTGCAAATAAAATCATTTTACTTCCAAAATTTTGCTATTTTTTATTTTAAATACTAGAAAATGTTAAATTTCTGCATAAACTTGATAAAAATTACATACATGGGGAACATTATTTTCTATGTAAATATGTATGAACAAAATATAAAACTACTATATTTTATTTTCCATAAAATATTGTCCCCAGAGGGATAGGCAGCACAGTCTCCATGTGGGTCTCCTAATATGGGGAGTAGATGTTGCCTCTGACATGAACTCTCTTGCCCACTCCTTGATAACTTCCCCCTGGCAGGGTGGGGCGGCCTTGCCAGGCCACAGAGAAAGAAGATTTAGGCAGTCCAGATGAGATTTGATAGGCTGGAGTCAAATGGGCTCCCCTTTCTCAGGGAGGGAGGGTGGAAATGGGAGGAGACAAGGGAGGGGGCTATAATTGGGATGTAAAGTCAATAAATTTAAATAAATATATATTTTTCCCCAGGGTTTTTATAAACATAAGACCCCCTCATCTCAATGTTTTCAACAACTACTTATTTACTCAAAAGAAATTTAATGAGCCCACCATATGCTAGACACTATGTGAGGTCCCAAATATTATTCCCTCTCTCTCTCTCTCTCTCTCTCTCTCTCTCTCTCTCTCTCTCTCTCTCTCTCTCTCTCCTTATTAAAAGAAAATAATAGGAACTGGAGATATAACTCAGCTAGTAAAGCACTCATAGGCGTGAGGAAGTCAGTTGGATCCCCAGAACATACATGAACAAAAGCTGGGCACTGTGGCAAGATGATAGGCAAAGACAGGCAGGTCCCTGTAGCTCACTAGCAGCTAGCCTAAAATACTTGGCAAAGTTCTAGACCAATGATAAGGCCTGTTGCAAACAAATGATAGAAGCCATTTAAATAATAAAGCCCAAGTTTGTCCTCTCCCCTCCACCTGTACATATAACTGAACACACACACACACACACACACACACACACACACACACACACACACACACAAGACTAATATGTGTATGTGCACCAGCATATATCAGTTAATCTTACTGTGTTAAATTCTCCCTCAATACTAGCTTTCCAGGGATCCTGATAAACAAGAGAATTTCATATCATCTTATTATATATAGGTAAATTTTGATCAAATGTACTTTATATTGAAATATTTAAATAAATATAGAGAAAAAGAAAGACAAAGAAACACCATCCTTAGTTAACGATACATCAAATTGAACATGAATACCAAGGGCAAGTTCATTTCTACAGAGGCTACTGTGAAACTAATGCAGTCCAAAATTATGAATAGGTTGATACAAACTTGACCCTTCAGAACTCTAAGTAGAGAAAATTAACAACTGAACCAAAAACTCAAAATTCTGACATGAGCCAGGACAAAAGATAAGTGAGTAACACAGTTTAGAGTTAGCAAAGCCCAATGATTGTCTTCAATTTTTTTCAGAAAACACTGAGATTTTCTCACTGAGAAAAACGAGTTTTTCTATTTTATTATTATATAAATATATGCATAGATGTATACACATACATACACATATGCAAATACAACATGCTGAGTCCATGTAGTGTTACGTATATGTATACATTTTTTCCTAGGTGTGACCATTTGGTACTGGATAACCAATTACAGATCTCATTCCTGGTGATGAAGGATTCTTCATCTCTCAGCAGTCATCCATTGCCTGTAGGTCAGACATGTATAAAGGAAGCTGGAAGAGTTGGGGTTAGAGGCTGAAGGGTAGAGCATAGTTATCTTCTATAAAAGGTACAGTTATTGCCATGGACAAGCGGGAGCAAATGTTGTCATTATTAGATGTCTAAATTTTTTTCAAGAAAAGTAATGCATTCATATTATTGTGTGAAATTTCCTAACCTTTGCACAACAGCTCAATGTTTAAAAAAAAGTGACAAACTTGGTTTCTAAAACCAAAAACATACTTTTGATGGGCTTAACAGAGTGAATCTGTAAAATATATTTATCACCCTTAATTTGAATAAAGGATATATCTAAAAACTCCCAGAAATTATCATATTTAATGTTTGAATGTATCTAAGATCAGGAACAATACAAGAATGTCTGTTTATTTCTATTCAAAATTATATTATCAGTTCCTGTCAGAGAAATCATTCAGGAAAAAGGAAGTAAAAGGCCACCACAGCTAACAAATGAATTCAATAAGATTAGAATACATAATACTAATGTACAAGATATGCCATATGTCAACAATTTATATTCAAAGAGCTTTAACCTTTATGAATATTGTTAACAAAATAAATAGAAGGTTAATACACTAAAAGCTACAAAAAACCTTTTTAATATATAATAAACATAAATCAATGAGAAACATTCCCTCACCATAATATGAAAGACTTTATGTTGTTAAGATGATAAAACAATCCAAACTTACTACAGATTCAGTGTGGCCATCATAAAAATCTCAACTGACCTGTCCCCAAAAATTAACAAGTTGATTCCAAAATTCATATGAAAATGCAAGAACCCAAAACAAAGATGAAAGATATGAACAAAGCAGAAGATTCATGCTTCCTGGTTTTAAAATTGAGTGTGGTACTAACATAATGGTAGCCACACTGATGAATGGAATGCAATTGTGACTTTCAGAATCATCAGCCAATTTCCAACAGTAAGACCAAGGTAATTCCATGCTGGAAAGAATAGTCTTTTCAATAGTCTGCTTATGGATAACTGAATATTAATATGAATAAACTAATTAATTGGAACCCATATCATCAATAAAATTTAAATTAAAGTGAAAAGTTTAAGAGTTAAAAGTCATAAAGCTCTGATAAAAAAAAAAAAGAAAATAAGTATAAGCTTTCATGCCCTTGTGTTAGGTAATGGATTCTTAGTTAAGACATTAAAAGAACATATGTAATAAAGAAAATATAAACTTTATTAAAATTTGTACTTCAAGGGAAGCATAATTTTTTTAAAGGAAACCAAAAGGAAAACTACTGGTAATACCAGAACACTTGACTACAAATTATACTACAGATTTTATAGGGATAAAAACATCATAATATTGGCTCAAAAAATAAAGATAGATCAATGGAATCTAACAGAGAAATCTGATTCTTTAATAGATACCCCAAACAAGTATGGGATAAAAAACAACCTCTTCAACAAATATTACCAGAGTAAGCATATTCACACGAAGATGAATGAATGTAGATTGCATCTCATTCTTCACAAAATTCAATCAAAGATGGATCAGAAACTTCAATCTAAGATCTACAGAAGAAAACAGAGGAAAAGTAGTTCTCTACATAGGCATAGATAAGAACTTTCTGGAAAAGACTCTGGAAATAATAAGAACTGACAAACGGAATTACATGAAACTAAAAACAACAAAAGAAATAATCAACAATCCCCCTCTGAAAGGGGATGAATAACTAGACTATATAAAGAACTCAGTAAATTAAACAGCCAAGAATAAATAATCTAATCAAACAATGGAGAAATGAATTAAGTAGAAAATCCTCAAAATGTACAAATGATCAATAAATGCATGAAAATTTGACATACTTAACCATTGGGGAAACACAAAACAAAATTACAAAATGCAGGCTCAATTTCCTTAACAATTATACTGTATTACATACTCAGTAACAGAGCGTACTTCACTTACAACCCGACTAACCCAAACAATAGGAAAAGGAGATTAAAGAACACAATAATGAAACCTTAAGGATATCAGTTCTGAGAAAGATTCTCCTGGCATACTCAGCAGGACTTCAGCAACCCCGCAATTCAACCAAGGTGGCTGCTGGGACCTGAAACAGCAGCCAAAGCCCAGAGCCTCAGCTGGAGCCCAAATCCCTGAAGCCTTCCCTGGAGCAGTTCTCTCTAGGAGACTCTCGAAGTGTTGATGAACAGCCAAAACAATCCCAAGTTCTCTCCCCCACCTCCTGTTTTGGGCTTATATACCTCCTCTCATAGTTTTCCTCTCAAGAGTCTCTACTAGGATGTTTTCAGCTAGCAACATCCAAGCTCCCCCACAAAGTGGTTTGACTTCTAAGTGGAAAAACATCCTGCTCTCTCACTAGTCTGTTCCCCATCCCACACTTGGGATCAACACAAAGACATGTTTATCTCTCCTATAACAAAATAACAAAATGGAAATCTTATGTCAGTCAGAATAGCTATCACCGAGAAAACAGAAATATTGCCAAGAATATGAGTTGGTATGATTTTATAAACTATCAGTGTAAATATAAATTAGTCAAGCCATGTAGAGAAATATTATAGAGATTCCTAAAAAAAAAAAAAAAAAAAAAAAAAAAAAAAAAAAAAAAAAACCTAAAAGTAGAAAGAAAAGATAAGCCTTTTATACCATTTCTAGATATACAAATAAAGAAATCTAAGTCAGCATACCAAAGAGATGCCCATGTTTAGTGTGTCACTGTTAGCAATAAACAAATTAGGGAACCAACTTATGTGTGCACCAATATATAAAAGTGGTATATAATAGAGTGCAATTGTATTCAGCCATTGAAAAAAGAAAAATTAATTCATTTTTAGGAGACATGGTACAACTGGGGATGACCATGTTAAACAAAATAAGGGAGACTTAGTGGGTAACAAGCACAGAATGGAGCTTGTGTCTCTGTCTTCACTATGCCAGTTTCCATGACATTAGCTCAGTCTCCTGGTTAACACTGCTTAACCCTGAGAATCACTCAAGGAGTACTTACATAGCTGCTATGCCTTGTCTTCCTTCAAGACTGAAGACACAGAAATGAGTCTTTGTCATCTAGCTATAATCCACTTGGATTTTAGAAACAGCAGAGTCTTGAAGAACTAACCCATCCCTCAGATGAGGACAATTGTTGAGATGAGGAGGTGTCATCCTTGAGCAAGTGATCACTCACTGAGAAACACCCAATATACTCAAGCAGTAACACCTTCTGGACTTGTAGTTTGCTCCTGTTTGCAATATGAACATACTGAATACATTTTATCTCTGTACATTTTTGCTATTAGAAAAATAATAAGCCAAACTTAGGAAAACAAGTAAACACGTTTTTGTCAAATGTAGACTCCAGATTTGTTGTTTGTTTATTTGTTTGTTTGAAAGCATGAAAAGTAGAAGGGAGCTAGAAAATGTCTATAATAGGAAAGGAAGAAAATAAAGGAGAGAAAATAAAAAGATATTGAGTTTTGGATATGATCCAAAGATTATATGCATGTATATAATTCACACTGAAACCAATGTATAAAGATACATTTAATGTACAATAATTAAAAGGAGCCAACATTGAGTGTCTTTCTCAATCTCTCTCCACCTTATTTTGTCATAGGTTCTTTCATTGAACCTGAAGTTTACTGCTCTTTCCAGACCAGCTAGTGAGCTAGCTCTGGGGATCCTCCAGCCACTGTCTCCTCTGTGCAGAGATTGAAGGCATTTCCTGCAACTGGCTTTTCCATGAGTGCTGGGGACACAAACACAGTTCTACCTCACACTTACATAACTAAGTCATTTTCCAGGCCTCATCACTGCTTTATAAAATTCTGTATAATGGGAGCTGGAGAGATGGCTCAGAGGTCCTGAGTTCAATTCCCAACAACCACATGGTGGCTCATAACCATCTATAATGAGATCTGGCGCCCTCTTCTGGCCTGCAGGCGCACATGTAGGCAGAACACAGTATGTAATAAATAAATAAATAAATAAATAAATAAATAAATCTTTTTTAAAAATTCTATATAATGAGAATTATAATGAGAAGCCAAAGTAATTTTTAGAGCAAACTTATGCAGTTGGGATTCCATTCTAACATTAAACATTAGAAAGACAGAATTGATCTGGATCCTTCATTAAAATCTAACCAAAGCTAAGAATGGTGACATACATCTGTAATCCTAACACGTGGCAGGCAGAGACAAGAGGACCATGGCACATCCATGGATAGCCTAAGCTACAGTGTGAGTTCCAAGCCTCGGAGACCCTTCCTCACAAACAACAGAAAAAAAAAAAAAAAAAAAAAAAAAAAAAAAAAAAAAAAAAAGACTGGGACAAGTTTGGAGAAACAAATATTTTATCCTGCTTGTATCAGCAGACTCTTCCTGCCTTCATTTCTAACACGCCACTTAGGCAAGCTATGCTAATGCTGTGAACAGAGAGAGAGTCATAGAAGCAACAGGTGCTGAGCAGCTGCAGAGAGCTGGATTCCTCCTTAGGACATCCTAAGAACCAGAAAAATGTTAATCTCTGATAACAAAGACAAGGCAACCACTCACCTTCAAGATCATAGTGTTACTTTACTCTTTCGCCCGTTCCCTCAAACTGATGTGCATGGCAATCATTTACTGCTGAACAGGCTCTGGGACCCCAGAGTTCATCCTTACCTTTTAAGTGAAAATCCTTTGTTCATATTTCTCTAAGAAACACAAACTTAATTGATTATTGTAAGTTTTCCCTCAAAATTCTATTATCCACAGACATAGCTGTATCTTGTAGACATTTGGAACCACAGATTCAAGAATGTGAAAAATCTAATTATCAGAAAGAAACACTGCTCAATGGTTAAGAACACTGGTTGGTGACCTCAAAGAAGATGATGAGCATCAAAGAGCCTCCTTATGGACATGGCTCCAAAGAGGCAAAATAGCCACTGGGCAAAATGTCCTTGTTCCTGCCACAAACAGAATCTGCCTAAAAATGGGCAACTTAGATGCAGGTAGAGTTGACAGCCGTACTCTGCCAAGTCAGAGTAAACAAGTCCTCAATAGTTCTTGCCCTGCAAACAAGTCTGGCAGAGATATTAGGCCAGAAAGTTGAAGATGAGGCTCCAACGTTATAAAGTGCATTGGGTGACTGCTCAGGCAGTAAACTGTCTTAAGTCAACTTGCACATTTTGGAAGATGCTAACCCACACTGCTGGTTCTCTCAGGAATTTAAGTTTTATTCCTTCTCAAGTCTCTGAGGGGCATTGAAGACCAGATAGTCTAGTTCTATAACCAAGATTAGCTGATTAGGGAACAAGATCGTTTTAGATCAAGATAAAATTAAGCTATTAGAGTTGAGATAGGATAGATATTAAATCTCATTCAGAAATTTAGACCCAACAAGACAGGAAAGACACTTGCTTCAAACGAGATGAACGCAGATGGCCAAGTCACTATGAATGTAACATGTATAGAACTCATTATTCTCATGATTGTCACATGGTTCACCTTGCTGTATGTAGTTTGTTTTATACATGTGTAATAAAATAAAGGTATAAAAAAAAAAGAACACTGGCTGGTCTTCCAGAGGACTAGCATATGATTCCCAAAAATGACATGGTGGTTAATTATCTATAACTCCAGTTCCAGGGGATCTGTTACCCTCTTCTGGCTTAATGCACATAGCATACATGTGGCAACATACATTTATGTAGGCAAAACAGCCATATACATTTAAATCTTTAATTTTTTTAAAAAATTTAAATTCTCTACCTCTATGATTTAGGATTATAATAATACCTAAATAATATCCACTATAAGAGCCCTATATATAGGTATTATTGTTGATCTACCTTTTTAACTTTACAAAGAAAATTAAGTTATTGGCCTTACTATTTTAAAAGATCAGGAAAGGGAGCAGTCATCAGCCTGACTCTGATAAGGACTTCATGGAAGATGGCAGCACAATAGCCAGGGTGTATGAGAAGAGACTACATTGCTGAGAGAGAGGAGGGGGGGAGGAAGGGAGGGAGAGAAGGTGAGTCTTGTGCCCTAAGATCCATCTCCTAAAGGTCTAAGTCACATCTCAGTCTCCCCCACACACCTCTCTCTCTCTCTCTCTCTGATAGGGTCTTGCTATGGAACCCAAACTAATCTCAAGCTTGTAATGGTGTGTCAGCCTCCTGTATGCTGAGATCACAGGCATAAACCACCATGAAGTTCCCTGCCAATCAATTTCAAAGATGAGAAAACTAATATAAATTAAGATGAAGTAGCTTGTCAAAACTTCACAGTCAGTGACAGAAGTAAGATTGAGTGCAGGCACTTAGCCCCAGAGAGAACTCCTCTATCTTCTTATTCTTTCTTCAACTGTAAAATAGCTTGAATGCATAGGTCTGACTGAACAATGAAGGCTTTGCACATAGTTATGTTGTTTTATTAACACAGACAAAGCTGAATGGTAATAAATTGAAGCATCCAAATATGCCATTGTTATAGTTTGAATACAAATGTTGAATATATTATAGCCCATACTTAGAATGCTTCCTGGTTCCTGGATCTCTTCTATTTACTTCTCTCCAATAGCTTCCGTTGGTTGGTTGCTTGCTTGCTTGCTTGTGGGAGGTTGTTTGTTTGTTTGTTTGTGTTTTGTTTCCCAAAATAAAGTTTCTCCTTAGAGGCCTGGCTGTTCTGGAACTCTCTCTGTAGACCAGGCTGGCCTTGAACTCACAGAGATCTGCCTGCCTCTGCCTCCCGAGTGCTGGGACTAAAGGTGTGCGCCACCACCCCACAGCTGGATAAGGGGAGTGTCTTGACGAGAAATCAGTTTAGCTTTTTATTTATGCTTATATCTATTACGTTCTCCACACAGTTCCTGGCACAAAAAAAAAGATAAGATACTTAATAAATGTTTATGAAACAAAATGGAAAGAACTAAAATAGAAAATATGAAGGGCAAGATAGAAAAGTCAAGAAGATATAGAAAATCTGCCCAAACTCACCTCAAAAGAGTGTCCTGTCCCAAAGAAGTATTCTTTTTACAAAGAATATTCCTGTGTATATAAACTTAGTAACATTTCGCTGTCTTCATTTTAGAAAGTTTAAATAAAGTCTGTATAAGACAATATTTTATCCATTTTAGTTTAGACTCATTAACTAGTCTATAAGGCAGGCAATATTTTTATCCGATGAGGTAGTCTCAAGTTTCCTAAAGAAAATAGTCTCTTTTTTTTTTTTTTTTTTTCAATTTAAATACAAACACCACTGGTGAGTTTCCAATTTAATTGTACTCGGTATGTAGCATTTGCAAATCCTTTGAAAGAAAGGCCACTGAGTGATCTGAGCCTTGCCAGCTGCCAAACAGCCATTCCATGTCTGGCAGCTGTGCATGGTGAACGATGCAGCTAATGTGGCTCTCAAAAACCGAATACTTTGTTTATTTCTTCAATAGCGAATTGATGACTATCAGCTCATTTATGACTACCATGTGCAAAAGAGAAGTTGAGAAAATAATGTTTGAAATGGACATACTGCTCCAAGTTCAATAAATTTAGAATAAGTAAAAAATATAGTGACCTTTTATGAAAGGAAATTTTAGAGAAAAAAATCTATATATTAACACAAGACACATTATTTATCATGCCCTTCACATTTTTATATTTTGTTTAAAACTTAGAAATCTGTATTTGTATAGTTGAATATTACTGAAAAATAAATGAGAAAGTACATATGTTAATTACATTAATTTAGCCATCCCACTATATGTTTGCATATATATATGTGTATGTGTGTGTATGTATATACACATTATGTTATACACCAGAAATATATACAATTTTTTCTTTGTCAATTTAAAATAAAGAAATTTATCAAGATGAGTCAAAATATTGGTGCATCTGAATGCTTCTATAAACCAGTGAGCATACCATAGGCAGTTTTAGATGAAAGGAATAAAGTTTTGGGAGCTAAAGCAACACACAGCAGGTCAGTGACAGCAAAGACAGCAGTGATGTCCATGCCACCTATAGCAGATGTCAGGTCCTGACCCTGCCAAAGTATACTGGGACACATGAACATCTGTGGTTTATCACTATAGATGATCAAAATAATTCTCATATTTTAATTTTTTTGAAAACTTAATACAATTCAGTCATTAATTTATTAACTTAAGACATCTACTAACCAATGAAACACAGAATAAGGTCCAGCTATGCAGGAGTACAGGAAGTCAATGCCCACATTTTCTCCATTTACTGTGGGACAGATACATAAATATATAAATCTTAAAGAGTGCTAAGAGCACAGTGCCAGAACAGATTCACAGCACAGTGACATTTACTCTGAGTAGAGATCACTGAGAGGGACATAATAAGAAAACTGGTGCCAAGGTTAAGAAAGGGGAGAGTGAAAATGAACAGTCTTTAAGCAGGATGATGTCATGAGTCTCTGCTTTGAGGGTAATGAACTCTAAAGAACTGTTAAATAGGAAAACTGCATTGGGAAGAAGTAAAAGCAGAAAGATGAAACTCAGCAAGCTGTTGTGGTAGGCCAGAAAAGTGACAGCAGACTTCTAGAATAGGACATTGGTAGGCAGGACTGAGAGACTGTGATAAGGTCAGAGCAGCTTCTTTGTGAGAAGTAACATGATTTGAGAAATCTCGGAGCTGATGGAGCACGTGGAGGAAGACCCACATAACCGACCGTCTTACATATGGTCAGCTCTGCCATTAGTGATGCTTCAAGACTTGGGTTGTCTCATGAAATGGAAGCACCAGAGACCCAGACCCAGACTAGATACTGACATAAGGTTGGGTTGAGAAACGTCTCCTGTATATTTAGAAATAAAAGTTCAAATTGATGAGAGAAGCTACTGTTCTAGATAAATATTTGTAAACATTATATGTGGTTATAAAATAGGGAAAAAATAAGATGCCTTAAGTAGAATGCATTGAGATGATCAAAACCACAGCTTTGGAAAGACCAACATTCAATGGAGTTTTAAAAAGAGAAAAGACATCAAAGAAAAGTAAAAAAAATAAATAAATAAAATAAAATAAAGATTTACCTATTGTCTATTATTATTATTCTATTCTGTAATTATTGATCACCTATTATAGATCAATACTTGTCAATGGCAGGAAGTTAGGATATGAAGATTAACATGATAGAATTTCTACAACAAGATCACAGACCAAAACAAACAAACAAACAACAGAAAAACACTTTAAAATATAATAAAATCTAAAAATAATGCAGGGAATGTAAAAATGCATGCAGATGACCAGTGTTCACTGTACTTTTGTATACAATTTGGAACAATTCATATGTAATGGATACTCATCACACCCAGTGAGCACTAGATGATAAGATACTGGGATACAGATATAAGTGAGTATATACCATTTGAGTCTTTCTGCTTCTGGGTTAACTCACTCATTATGATCATTTCTAGCTCAATCCACTTATCCACAAATTCCGGGAATTCCTTGTTTTTAATAGCTGAGTAGTATTCCATAGTGTAAATATACCACAGTTTCTTTATCCCTTCTTCTACTGAGGGACACTTAGGCCGTTTCCATGTTCTGGCTATTATGAATAAGGCTGCTATGAACATGGTTGAGCAAATGTTCTTGTTGTGTGCTGGAGCATCTTCTGGGTATATTCCAAGGAGTGGAATAACTGGGTCTTGAGGAAGCCCTATTCCCAGTTTTCTGAGATAGCACCAGATAGATTTCCAAAGTGGCTGTACTAGTTTGCATTCCCACCAGCAATGAAGGAGTGTTCCTCTCTCCCCACATCCTCGCCAGCATGTGGTGTCACTTGAATTTTTTATCTTAGCCATTCTGGTGGGTGTAAGATGGAATCTCAGAGTTGTTTGATTTGCATTTCCCTGATGACTAAGGAGGTTGAGCATTTCTTTAAGTGTTTCTCAGCCATTTGATATTCCTCTGTTGAGAATTCTCTGTTTAGTTCCAAGCCCCATTTCTCAATTGGGATGATAAGATACTGTGTTCTGTACCTCACTGTTACTGATCTAACAACCGTGGAGGTAGGAGCTGCCATTTTCATTTTAAAGATAAAGAAACTGAGGCTTAGAGAACTTAAACATTTCACTTCAGATTACAGAGTTAATGACTGGCAAGAAGACCAAATACAATTCATCTGAATCCCTAAGCTTCATCTTTTTACCATCCCATAATGCTAACTACGGAGAGAAATAAAGACTCTGTCTGACCTCTGAACTTGTGCTAAGCCACTCAAAATGACATGAAGTGAATCAGAAAATGTGATAAAGATGACAGCATGATCTATAAGAGGTTATTATCATGGTATTTAAACAACCAAAAAAAAATGGAGAAAAAATGAAAACTGAGTATGTTTAAGTCAACACTTATTAGCTAGTTAACCATGTAAATTATACCATATAGGCCATAGGCCACACTGAGTTTACATACAATTTGTAAATAGAGTATTACCTCACATTCTAAATAAAAAATGTACTTCTAATATGTTAGAAAATTATATCCCAGTATCGGATACAGGGTCTGTCATACTATGAGAATGCAGGCCTAATCATAATGAATCCTCTCTGCCAGAGACAGTGAGAGCAATGACCAGGGCGAACACAGTGCACTGAGTGAATGCACTGAGATAACACCCTTGAGAAAAAGAGTCGAGCTGCATAAAAGAATGTGAGAGTCAGCATTCTAGGGAAGTGGAAGAGACTCTCAAGGGAGTCACTGAATCCCAATGCAAATTAGAACCCTGAAAGCATGCTCACCAGCATCGGACAGCCCATCAAAACTGGGTCCTCTCACGCCCAAGCAGCTGCTGTGATGTGTCATCATGTTGCTGAGACAGAGGACACAATTACAATTTTAGTGACAACTGTAAATGTACAATGACTGGCGAGGAGAAGAAAAAAACAATGCTGAGAAACAGGAAAACTATATTATAGGAAGATAAGAGCATTGATCAGCATGAATTTCTGTTCTTTAATAGCTACTTAGCGAGGCCACTCCTCTGGGTACTAGAAGCACGATCCAGTGAATAAAGCAAACATATCTGCCCTTATAGAGTACAATTCTCTCTAGTAAATAACTTTAGAAGAGCTGAGTACTGTGAACATAAATTAAAAAGTAAAAAGGAAGAAAATGGGCCAGAAGCACCAGGAAGATGAACTTTTAAACAGAATTGAAAGGAGAGCTTCCAACAAGCATTTAACACTTCCGAAGTCTGAAGGACACAGGGGAGTGTGTCACACACATATAGTGAAGAGGATAGAAAAGCACACATAAAGGCCATGAGCCAACTGTCCTACTCTTAGCAGCTTTTAGGGAAACTTAAGAACCCATATGTGTAGCAGAATACAAGGGAACCACGGCAGAAAACACAATTGTAAAATGGCAGTAAACAGAGATGAAACACTGTGCGGCGGTGTAACCAATGACCTTAGACTTCCGTCCATTCTCCGTGTAAAATCGAAAGCTTGGACAGAACCTTTAAGGGGAAAAAGTAATGTTTGCTGAACACCTGAAGCCAGAAGTCTTATCTTAGAAGAAGGAACAGAGAAAAAAGTAATTCGCCCCAGACCTCACAGATAGCCCAGGAACTCCTGGGCCCTGGGTCCCACAGAGCACAGCTGTTAACATAGGCAAAGGAGCTGTACTGGAATGAACTGGGTGGAGAGGCTTTCTAGATCCACGTGGGCTATGCTCCCTTGAGCTGTTTCTCCTGTTCAAAATGAGAAGCATGAAAACAAATGTATCAGAGCAACAGGGCTAAGCAAGGCTAAATCCACAAAACCAAGCCCTAAGTGTCTTCTAAGTCCTTACTGTTATTACCACCACACGTGTAGCGCTTGAAGGGAGAAAAAGACAGACACTGCTAAGAAACGTCCTAGGTAGGAACAGTTACAATATTGCATTACACGGTTGTACCATTTACAGAATCTCTGTATTTAAAAGCTAAAGACTCTTCAAAGGACTTTCCATGGATCTGGTTGAAGCTGTCAATGCTCACAGGAGACTGTGTGCTGTTTAAAAAGCAATGATAAGCATTAGGCGTGAGCTATCACTCCACAGCTATGTTACTTTCAGCAAATTATTAAAACTCTAAAGTTTCCTTATCTCCAAAATAGAAGCAATAAAAGCACCTAATGAGTCTATGGGCAGGGCTGACAACATAGGTAATCAATAAACGCCATTTGTTGTTATTACCAGATTATGGAATTATTTACTAAATATATCAAATTGGTGGACATTTTTTGAATGACTACAACAGGATTCCAGGTTGGAGTAAAACGATTCACTTTGATCCTAGGTGCAGATGTTTACCAGCAGAGTGGGGGTGTGATAGACTACCCACAACTTTTATTCCCAGCAGCAGTAATATAGATGTCCTCACATAAGTGACTACTGAAAAACTGAATGGCATAGCACACAGGAATTAGGAATTGGAAAGTTAATAAAAACAAGAAGATGTGCATACAGAAAGGGCATTTTCCCCTAATATGTGCACAAGAACTTTTTTTTATATTAAAGATACACTGTACTTTACCTTCCAAAAAGTAAGAAAACATAGGCCAAGTGTAATCCTCATGAAATATAAAATTAACAAATATGAATTAAATATAAATTAGGACCTAAGGGTGTTTAAAAGGAATGTGTGGTCCCTGCATCAAAAGAATTTACTTTCATCTACTGGAGAGTTATCACATAACTAGAAACTTTACTACCATCTGCCAAAAGCTGTAATGAATATACAAATTTAAACCTTATTTGATGCTAATGCTGTCCCCCTAGGATGAACTGTACAACAGTATACCAGCCGTTCTGTTTAATAAACAAAGTGTTTGTTATAAAAGTGGGCTGTAATAAAACTGTGATAAATGCTGAAAATGTAGTTGAAGTAACTATGGTTCCAGCCCCCCCACCCCCACCCCACAGAAGCTCAGAGCCAAATAAACTCAAAGTTACGTTATGGTTCAGCAAGTGGTGTGCTCCAGGGGAGGGATGGTACAAAATAAAACAACAAGTCATATCCATTTGGAGAACGTTGCTGCTGCTGCTGAGAGAAGCTTTAATCGGAAGAAAATGAAGCCACAGCAGCTTTGCTTCCAGAGCCAAACTGTCCTTCATAGCGAGTGGCCCTGCTAGGAAGCCATGGTGACTTATCCCACTGGAAAGAGACAAGGAAATGGAAGCTGGGGAGAGGGAAAGGGAGGTATCTGCGAGAAAGTTCTTCAAAGCTGATGCAGCGGGGGGGGGGGGGGGGGGCACCTAAGGCAAGTGCAAGCAGGTGGAGAGCGCACTAGGAGAGCAACGTGGGCTTACAATGGGAGCCATAGCAGGGAGTACCCACAGGATCTGCCAGGAAATATTTCCCCCTCCCAAAGAACCCAGACAAATGAAAGAATAAAGGGAGGAAACAAGAGGAGAAAGAAAGGTGTACTTGGAAATAAAGATAGAAATTGGTGTTTATTTAGACACCAAGAATATGAAGTAATCTATGAAACTCTTGCAATTCAGAACACAGACTGATTTTTATTTTAAGACACAGCATCATTTTGTAGCCATGCCTGGCTTCCTATGTAGAAAAAGCTGACCTTGAACTCACAGAGATCAGCTTGCCTTGGCTTCCCAAGGGCTGCACAGCAGTGGAACACTGAATTCTTGAATGAAACTTGATGGACACACTTACAAATGTTGAAGTTTCAAATGCTGTATTTGTTTAAACATTAGCTTTGTAGCGTTTTTTGAATAAGATAAAGTCACTAGTCCCTGTAATTTCACAATCTTTAACATAAGTGAGACAAATCGCGCCTGATTGGAATGGTCAGCGTGTTACCTGATCTAAGTATGTACAACTGACACTTCCTCTCTCATGATAAACTGGTAGAGTAATATACAATAAATTTGGTTTGCAGTTGGCCGATTAAGGGGTGACACTGGAGAAAATAGTGGTTTCGGCTTCATGAAAGAACTATCTAAGTATGAACACAAGAATTCTGAAACAAAAGACAGCTCAAGCCCTAGCTATCCCCACCCCAAAAAATACACAAGAAATGGAAACCAGTTGCTTCTTCATGTTGTGATGACAGAAACAGTCATCCCCTTCCACACCTCTGTCTAGAATGGACTTGCTTAGTCTTCAAAGTGCCTAAATTTAACTACGTTGAAGATGAAACTAAAAGCTCCTCTCAAATCTTTCCCAAATTTTCCCATTCAAGGACCAATATTTTATGTCATTTAACTCTTGTCTAATTTCATCCTGATTAGTCTAAGGCACTTGAGGTACGGATTGTCCTATCCCTTTTTCTCAAGGCCTGACCAAATCAGCTTGTTGTTCCCAGTGGCATTTTTGAGTCTGGAATGTGTGTATGACCCAAGTTGTTTCAGAAAGACTGACAAAAATGATCCTCATCCTGGAGTGAGGCCATCTTTCTTTCCTATTAGCTAGATTAACAGCAACAAGAGCCCCCAGCCTGAAGGAGGAAAGGCCCAGGGTGAAACACCGGCTGCAGGAAGCCTTGGAGCAGGAACTCAGACTCCTGGTTGTCTATTGTATTCACTGAACAAAACTATCTGACAGCCTAGCCTGTCAACAAATGTTTGAGGGTCACAACATTTTCTTAATGTTTAAGGCAGCCATGGGATGAAAGTAACTAAAAGAGATCAATCCTAGGGATTAAACATTAGTATGTGTGTATGGTGTGTGTATGTGTGTGTATGTGTGTGTGTGTGTGTGTGTGTGTGTGTGTGTGTGTGTGTGTGTATGTTCGCATGCCTCACAGACAATAAGGGACTAGGTATTATTTCTAAAACCTTAAATAATTACTTAAAGATTGGTGAAGAATTACAAAAATCAGACCTATGAATCAAACCTAGATTTTTCAATTTTTTTTAAATCTTTTTACGAATATGAGTGTTTTGCCTACATGTATGTATTGCATTTTGTACATGCCTGGTGGCTACAGAGTTCACAAGAGAGCATTAGATGCACTGGAACTGAAGAGTTACAATGGTTGTGAACCCCTATGTGGGTAACTGAACCCAAGTCCTGTGTAAGAGCCCTAAACCACTAAGCCACCTCTCCAGCTCCTCAAACCTAGACATTTAAAGACATCTTTGAGCCACGCCAGTAACATGGCTTAAGTGGGTAAAGGTGCTTATTGACAAGATTGACAATCTATGTTCAGTCTCCAAGAACTATATTGTAGAAGCCATGAAATAACTCCTGAGGCCTTGGTAAACAGAGAGGGAGAAGGAGGGAAGGGGGAGGGAGACAGAGACAGGGAGACATAGAGGAGGGGAGAGACAGATGATGGAGAAAGAAGGGGAAAGGGAAAGACATGTTTTTGTCTTTTTTTTTTTTAAACACATCTAAGAACAATGTCATGTCTACTGTTCAACAACAGGATTTGTCTTGACAAGCTAGCAATTCTGTGACAATCGGAAAGGTAGTTCTGGTATGTTTTTTAAAATTCCAAAGATCAGCCCCAATCGATGCTTTACAGAGAACATGTTTTTTTAATTTTTTTTTTCTTGATTTCCCATATCTTCCTTGGTAGAATACCATCAAAGGAAAATTGGATGAACTAAAAGTAAAAATTGGACATTATAAATATTTGAGCAAGAACTTACTTTTTAATTATGATATAGGCTCCAGCAGTCTAGCAGCTGTCTGTTCTGCCCAATGTTTCACCATCAGTGCCAAACAAAATATTTGAAATATACTAGGTGCCAGTAAATGAATCAAGTTAGTTTCTTATTTTGTACTTTTTCATAAAAATGATTTTCCTTCTCTTGAAAAAGTCCACAGAGGCTTTTTTTTCTTGGTTAGTCTTTCTAGAAAGAATGATTAGATTCATATACAAAAACACAACGAAAGACAAATATATCATGTGTCTCTTGTTTATCTACACCCTATGTAGATCATTTTTATTCATTTATAAAGTATTCATTGAATCAGTATAAAACTTTAAAGAAAAGAGATATTTCTCTCCTGTCCTAGCTATCCTCTAATACAGGCCTTCCTTGAGCATCCTGCTGTAAAATAAAGCATGTGCCCAAATAAAGACGAGTACATGTCAAAAAGGACATCTTATATCATTTGGAAGGGCCTTTAGTGGCTGAAACTGGAACAAATTCAACATAAAAATTAAAATCTGTTAGTAGATTATTATACAACGCAGATTAAAACAATAGCCCAGAAAGAAATACATAAGTAACTGTCAAGAGCTGCAATTCTTTCACACACTAGAACCTAAAGAAAATGATGGGATTGAATACATTTTTACCTACTGCATTAATGAGTGTTCACGGCAAAAATTACCAGTAGATGCCATATCTAGTAGATAACACACTAGTTAAGGGCAATGGGATCCTTAGGTATTCTCAAAGTAACTTCCAGGAAAGATCAGTCACAAAGGGGAAAATACTAACTTTTGAGGGGAGAACTTGAATGACACAATTCCTTTAGTTGTTTGAATAGAATGGCCTCCATAATCTCATATGTTTTCTAATATTTACTCACCAGAGAGTGGAACTGTTTGAAAAGATTATAAGGATTAAAATGTGTGGCCTTGTTGGAGGAAGTGTGTCACTGGAAGTGTTGACATAATGCTCTTATGGACTGTGTACAGTTAATCCTTGACCATTCAAATGCTGACTTTTTTATCCCACTATAGGGGTTCAATCCAGACATTGCATTGTGATGTTTATTCCAAGGATCTCCTGTCTCAAGCTTGTGTAAACATGTCACCATTTTTTCTCTGTATTGCCAATAAAAGCCAACTAACCAAGCAATATAGAGAATAGGATGTTACATCCTGGTCCAGGGTGATGGAGAGGAGAAAGAGCAGGAAGGACAGGAAGGATACATGTGGAGAGGTCTGGGACAATACCAGGAGGGATGAACCTGGACCTCAGATATGAGTAAAAAGCAACTATAATGTGGGAAATGTGAATGCAGAAAAAATACATTACTTTGGAGGTTTAGGATGGAGTAATTATTGTGCAGCACTGTGTTCTAGGCTAATTAAATAGATCCTAGTCTCTCTGAGTGGTTATTTGGGTACAAAGCTGGTTAAGGAGTAACCACTGATTTATTAAGATAATAAATCAATATTAAATATTAATAATTGTTTAACAGGGGTGTGCTTTGAGGTTTCAAAAGCCTATGCTAGGTCCAGAAACTATCTCATTTCTGCTGCCTACAGATCAGGATACAGCTTTCAACTGCTTCTCTATCACCATGTCTGCCTACTACCGTGCTTCCCACCATAATGATAATGGACTAAACTATACACAAGCCCAAATTAAATGCTTTCTTTTATAATATTTGTCTTGGTCATAGTAATAGAACACAGCAAAAGACTAAGGACTGGGATACTACTGTGACAGGCCTGACCATGCTGTTTGCTAAAGGAGAGGAATATGTAAGACTTTGGGACCTTGAACTAAAAAAGTGGTTGGGTGCTTTAAGTAGGAGCTTAATGAGTATCCTAGTAGGGAGCATGAACGACAGTGCTATGGGTGATTTGAACAGCTCAAAAAAATTTCAGAAGGGAAGAATAATAGTAAGTGACCTAGACAACATTGTGATATTTTGGCAAAGAATATGGTTGCTTTTTACCCTTTCCTAAAAATCTGTTTGAGGATACATTGAAGAGCTTTGAATTAATGGCATTGGCAAAGGAGATTTCAAGATAACCCAGTATTGACCCTGTCATGTGATTATTAGTGGTCACTCTTATGCAGATCTAAAATGAAAAGGAAGGAACCGGACAAGAGAAATGCAAAATGTACAATGTGAGGGAAAGAAGAAAGCTAGGAATGATGATGTTGGACCCAAGTCTGGTGTTCAAGGAGATAAAAAGTTTTTAAGAAAAGCCTGATGCTAAGTGAAATAAAGGGATTAATGATCTCATGGCAAGACTCCACCCAGCTAAGCTTCCGACTTGTGTAAAGGAATAAAAGAAAAGCTTAAGTAGTGACAGATGTCATTAACAACAGAAAGCTGGTGCCCGAAAACAATGTTCCAGTCCCATCAAGCAGCAGAACTTGGCTACTATGTATTTAGAGTCAAGGATACAAAACAGGGATTGTGGATTCTCCCTCTTCAGCTAAGGAAGACTACTGAAGCCAACTATATGTCAGGAAGTATCCCTGCATAGAGGTTCAGTGAGGCCAATGGGTGATGGTAAGGGGAAGAAGCCTGGATTGTGTTGGAAACGTGAGGATACTGTAGATGCCAGAACCATGGGATACCAACAAAGGAGGGCTACTAGCCGAATGTGGTGCCAGCCTAGAAGAGAGAAGTATGTTGTAGTCATTAAAGCAGGAAGGAGTTGGAGTTGTGAAGATGACTTTTATATCAGGCATAAAGATGCAGAACTTAGAGTTTGTCCTGCTGGTTTTCAGTCTTGCATTGGTCCAGTATTTCCTCACTATGCTCCTTTTCCTCACTTTTGGAACTGCAATATATATTCTGTACCATTGCATATTGGAAGTGTATGATCTGCTTTTTGCTTTTGATTTTATAGGAGGTTATAGTTAAGATAATGCCTTGAGTCTCAAAACAGACTGAACTTTGTGCTTTTAAATAGTATTGGGACTGTGAAAGACTGTGTTGGTATAAGGTGTTTTGAATAAAAATGGTCCCCATAAGTTCATAGATTTTAATGATTAGTCACCAGGCGTGGAACTATTTGAAAAGATTATAAGAATTAGGATGTATGGCTCTATTGGAGTACGTGTGGCACTGTTGGAGGAAGTGTGTCATTGGGGGTGTGCTTTAAGGTTTCAAAAGCCTATGCCATGTCCAGTAGCTCTTTCTGCTGTCTGTAGATCAGGATGCAACTCTCAACTGTTCCTCCAGCATGGTCTGCTTCCCATATGCTTCCCACCCTGATGATAATGGACTAAATCTTTGAAACTGTAAGCAAGGCCCCAAGTAAATGCCTTCTTTTATAAGACATTGGTCATGGTGTCTCTTCACAGCAAAAGAACAGTGATTAAGACACCTCCAGATATAATGCACCAATCATACTTCCTTTATTCTTAATTCCTGGAAAAAATGAATAGTCTAAGTTTAATCATAAATAACACATGATTCTTTCAAAATTAAAAGAAATTTATAGGCTAACTGGGCCATGCTCTTCAAAGACAAAGTAAATGTCATGAAGAAAAAAAAAGCATTTTTACTCAAAGTTAAAGGAGCAGAATGGGATGGGCTATTTTTAGATATAAAGAACATTAGTAGAATAACTGTCACATTTCAATAAGGTCTGTTAAGTAGATAATTTATGCTTACCTTATAATTATAATACTTATTCTGTATATAGGTAAAATAGACTTGTCTTTAAGAAATACACACTGAACATTTCAGGCATAAGAAAAGCAGTATGTCTGTAAGTATAACCAAACAGTTCAGAAAAAGTATCTGTGTTGGGGGAGGGGTCTGGGGTATAAATTGTAAAGATGTAGAGAATCGCAATGAAGAGGAACGAGGGATAAATTTATGTCCTTTTTTTTTTAATTTTCGGTAAGTCTGAAGCTATTTTGAAGAAAAAAAAAAACAGAAATAAATCAGGAGGGAAAACCAGAACTAAATAGATGTTCTTTCCAAAAGATCTCTCAAACCTATGTTCCCAAATCCTTCTTTGTCACTAAATTTCAATCAAGTTGAATCTTTTTTTTTAATTTTTTATTATTAATTTATTCTTGTTGCATATCAATGGTTATCCCATCCCTTGTATCCTCCCATTCTTCCCTCCCTCCGATTTTCCCCTTATTCCCCTCCCCTATGACTGTTCCTGAGGGGGATTACCTCCCCCTGTATATGCTCATAGGGTATCAAGTCTCTTCTTGGCAACCTGCTGTCCTTCCTCTGAGTGCCACCAGGTCTCCCCCTCCAGGGGACATGGTCAAATGTGAGGCACCAGAGTATGTGAGAAAGTCATATCCCACTCTCCACTCAAGTGTGGAGAATGTTCTGACCATTGGCTAGATCTGGGTAGGGGTTTAACGTTTACTGCCTGCATTGTCCTTGGCTGGTGCCTTAGTTTGAGCAGGACCCCTGGGCCCAAATCTGCCTATCATAATGTTCTACTTGTAGGTTTCTAGGACCCTCTGGATCCTTCTACTTTGCCATTCTCCCATGCTTCTCTCATCTAGAGTCCCAATAGGATGTCCTCCCCTCTGTCCCAGTTTCCTGGTAAGTGAAGGCTTTCGTGGGACATGCCCCTTGGGCTAGTATGCAGATATAAGTGAGTATATACAATTTAAGTCTTTCTGCTTCTGGGTTAACTCACTCATTATGATCATTTCTAGCTCAATCCACTTGTCCACAAATTTTGGGAATTCCTTGTTTTTAATAGCTGAGTAGTATTCCATAGTGTATATGTACCACAGTTTCTTTATCCATTCTTCTACTGATGGACACTTAGGCTGTTTCCATGATCTGGTTATTATGAATAAGACTGCTATGAACATGGTTAAGCAGATGTTCTTGATGTGGGCTGGAGCATCTGCTGGGTAAATTCCAAGGAGTGGAATAGCTGGGTCTTGAGGAAGCCCTATTCCCAGTTTTCTGAGATAGCACCAGATAGATTTCCAAAGTGGCTGTACTAGTTTGCATTCCCACCAGCAATGAAGGAGTGTTCCTCTCTCCCCACATCCTCACCAGCATGTGGTGTTGCTTGAATTTTTGATCTTAGCCATTCTGATGGGTGTAAATGGAATCTCAGAGTTGTTTTGATTTGCGTTTCTCTGATGACTAAGGAGGTTGAGCATTTCTTTAAGTGTTTCTCAGCCATTTGATATTCCTCTGTTGAGAATTCTCTGTTTAGTTCCAAGCCCCATTTCTCAATTGGGTTATTTGGTTTGGTGGTGTTTAGCTTCTTGAGTTCTTTATATATTTTGGATATTAGACCTTTGTCAGATGTAGGGTTGGTGAAGACAAGTTGAATCTTAAACACAGTATTTTGCTTCTGTTCATGCCACTATTCGGCCTAGAATTCCCTTAGTTTTAGTCTATCAGCTGAACTGTGCACCAAAGCAAGCCTACTTCACTAACTAGACCTAATCCCTCTTTCCTTTAGTTTTGCTACAATCTTTCACTTTGCCCTGTTGTGTGGATTATTTTCTAACTCTGTGACCACATCATTACCTCCCTAATAGGGCCAAAGTTTTGCTTATAGGACTAGTGCAACCTTAGACAACAGTGGACATGAATAACGGTGATAACAGTTAAAAGTAACAGTAACAATATAAATAGCAAGCAATTACTGGGTGTTCATTATATGCCAGGTTCTGAATCTAGTTCTTTAAAAACATGTGTTGCTCACAATAACCCTAAGATATTAATAGACATTATTACTGTCCCCAGTCTGCAACCAGAGAATTACAAACTTAAGGAAGATGAGAGACTGATCCATGGTTGAGCAGAACAAGATGCAACAAACAGACAAATACAAGTGCAAACCCCCAGAACCCCTTCCACATATTACTTCTACCCTAGTATGCTCCTTGGTCATCTCTTGTAGGCACTATCTGCTCTTGTACCTCCAAATTCCAGATGGTAAAGCCCTGCTACCAATGTGACAGGCTTAATAAGCCTTTGAGACATAATTTAGTCACTAGGGCAGAGGCCTCATTATTGGGATGAGAGTCTTGATTGAGAAAAAGACCAAAAAGTAAAAGGGCAAAGGCAAGAAAGCTTGTTTCTTCCCTCGCCTCTCTACAATGTGAAGATACATGGAGCAGGCAATGCTCTGCAAACCAAGGTGGGTGTCCTCTCAAGACATGGGGTCTGCTGGCATCTTGGCCTCAGCAGTCTCAGCCTGCAGTAATTTGTTCAATAATCTCTGTTGACCAAGGCACCCACATGATGGTATTATAATGAGGCAGCACAAAGTGATCAAGATGTTTCTATGGCTGCCTTTATCTGTCAGCTCTTCTAGAGCATAGAATACAAATAAGTAAATAAATCCAGACCTCATGCCATAAAATAGAAAATATTCAAATGTAATTTCTTATGTGACCATAAGTTACAGATAACTAAATAGACTATTTTCAGGTCTATATATGAATACTGTGAAGATGTAACACAGGATCTCACACACAAAAATGTGAAATATATGAAATTCAAAACTCAGTTACTTAAAATAATACTAAAATAAAAAGGGAAGCAATGGTGCTAAAAACTGTACATTCTATAAGCTACAAAATGCTAATAGTTATTTTTCCAAAGATTTCATTCCAATATCTCTAAATACCACAGAATTTATAGCACTTTTAAAAAAAAAAACAAGCTATAGATAGAAATGTATTTCAGCATAAAGGAAATATATAAGTAATCTCTAAATATTAATGTGTACTGTTTTCAAGTATATGACAAAATTAGCACATATATTACTGCTAATTCTTGAGATTGAGACAAACACTTTGGGATATAACTTTTAAAAACAGTGCTGTGAGAGTGATAAAAATATCTATAACCTTTACCCTAATAATCCTACTTTCTATAATATATATCCAGGAAGTAATTTCAAAAATGAAAAAGAAATGTTTGGGATTTTGATTACGGTTTCATTTTAATAAAACAAAAAGTAAGAAACCTAATTATCTTATAATAGCAGGCTAGTTATGAAAACCATTATGTAGCTATTGAACATAATATTCTGAGTCTATTAAAAATGCAATTTTGAAAACTTTAACAACATGGGGAGATGTTCATGATGTACCATGAGCTAAATTGTAAAAAAACAAAATTTAACAACTCTATTATACAAGACTTAAATATTTGTTTAGTAACTTAGATTTAACCTTGGATGATCAGATGATTAAACACCATTTTCTGGACCAATCTCACACATATAATTTACCAGCATTAGAAGTGCCACACTGAAACGCCCAACTCGCAACCAGGAACACCTTCCAAAATAAAGAGTATTTTTATAATGGAAAAGCTATTCATTCAACAAGTAAAACAAATATCTTAAAAACTGAAAATTATTTTAGCTTAGAGTTAGTCTTGAATTTTTTAAATCGCAGATGTCAAGTACAAACACCCATTTGCTTAGCTTAAATATTCAAAATCCACTAATAATGTGATTATTTCCCTTAGGTCCTATCCCTGCAGCTTTCGACCCTACTTGATGAAGCAACTTTCTGCACCAAAATTAACAAAGGCTGTCATTTGAGCATCTGCACACTACAGACACGTCACAGTGTGTTTAATCTCATTTTAACTCTGAGGGTATTACTCTAATTATCATGGTGGACTACAAGGAAACTCTCTCAAAACTAATACTCTATGGTAGAGTAAAAACTTTACAAAGTAGACTCTGAGATAGGCATGCACCTGTAGTACCAGTATGAGGGAGGCTGATGCAGGAGGACTGCTGTGAGTTCAAGGACAGCCTAGGATATATAGCAAATGCCAGGCCAGCAATTTTGATAAAAGTCTAGCCCATGGGGACAGGTACTATACTAGAACTGTGTGTGAGTTGCTTATGGACTATATTAGGAAGGATTCACCACCTCAAGTAATAAAGTGGTTTTATTTTCATTCTTCAAAGAACATATGCCCACTTCCATCTCTTTTTTTTTTTCCCCCACTTCCTCTCTTACAACCATCACTTCCCATCAAGTTCAGAATTAGTTCTAAGCACAGAACTACATTTTCTACATTACTTCATTGTAGTACTTGCTATAAAGACAAAGTTGGTAATACTGCTATTTATATTTTCTAGGTAGTGTCATATGTGTCATGTGGTAGCTGCCAAACAGTGATATGAAATAGAACCGTTATCTCATTCAAAGAAGTAGCATCACTCTATGAAGTTGTGTATTCATTGCGTATCTGCTATGCATTTGAAAGTTTTACCAATTATTGAAGAAAAACAGACAGAGGAGTTGTGCCTTTCAAGAACCAGAGACTACATAGCTCTGGTCCTAGGTCCTAGGGGAAAACTTGATACTCTTAGTCTGCTAAAGGAACAGAGTCATAAAATGATTCCTAATGACATATTGCTATACTCATAGGTCACTGTACTGCCTCCACCCTCATCAGAGAAGCTTCTTCTTGAAGCAGATGAAAATTAACATGGAGACCCACAACTGGACAATGAGCAGAGAGTGAGAGACTTTGCAGCACTCGGTACTGAGTGGTCTTCATCAAACCCCTCCTCTCAAGGTTCAGGGAGCTATGTGGAAAAGGTGGAGGAAACATTGTAAGAGTCAGAGGGTGTGGGTGACTCCAAGGAAACACAGTCTTCCAGGCACAACAGTACAGATGCTCATAGGAACTCAGAGACTGTGGAAGCATGCACAGGGCCTGCATGGGTTCAAGCCAGATGGGGTCCCAGCACTGAGAGGGGGAAGTGAACAATGGGTCTCAGCTCTAACCAAAGAACTACCTATAACTGAGAGCCATGGACAAAAGAAAACTCAAGTTTCTCCATTGGAGTGTGATCCACTATATACACCACTGTTCAAGGTAGGGAGCACGCCCAGGAGTAGGTGGCCAACACAAAACAAACTCAATGGTATTTTTGTGGACTTTGTTTTGTTCAGCTTTGTTTTGGCTCCTCCCACCTCAGTCTTACTGTTCTTTTGCCCATTTGTTCTGCTTTTCAGTTTTGTAATTTTGTGTGTGTTGGGGGTGTTTTGAGGGATGTTTTCTTATTTGTTTTAGATTTTGTTCTGGGTCGTTTGTTTGAAAGAGAAAGAGATAGAGAAGATAAAATTGACTGAGTAGGAATGCGGGGGTTAAGCTGGGAGGAATTAGGGGAAGGCAAAACATGATCATAATACAAATTTGTGTGTGTGTGTGTGTGTGTGTGTGTGTGTGTGTGTGTGTGCGCGTGTGCGTGTCTGTGTTTAAAAGGTAGTGGTATTGTCCTCCCTTACCTAGAATGGAACACAAAATATATTACTCAAAACAAACAAACAAAAAGACCCAGCCTACACTTCACATCTGATTATAAATTTCCTCTCATATTATTTTTTTTTAATTTTTAATTTTTTTAATTTGTTCACTTTACATCCCGATTGCAGCCCCTTCCCTTGTCACTTCCTGGTCCCACTCTCCTTCCCTCACACCCTTTCCCCCCTTCCTCTAGTCCTTAGAGAGGGGATCACTCCTCCCCTTAACATCTGACCTCAGCCTATCAAGTCTCATCTGTACTACCCGTATCATCTTCCTCTGTGGCCTGGCAAGGCTGCTCCGCTAGGGGGAAGTGATCCATCTCACCCAATCCCTACCCTCCACCCCTAACCCCTGGCAATCACTACTCTAACCTTATTTCTAAATTCTGTCACTCAAATTATTATGCAAATGGTCATTAAATGTGCGACCGTTTATTATCAGCCTTTTTCGTTCATCATTATTGACTGGAAACTTATCCACGTTATTGTATCTGGGTAGCATTCCTTGGTATAGGACTACCATGGATTGCTTATCTGTTCACCTACTAAAGCACTCTGAGCTAATCTGAGGCTATTGGATATTTAAATAAACCTTCTTTGAGCATCCACTTATGTGAGCATATGGTAACTGCTGTTTAGTTTGGGGAGAACATAACAAACCTTATCCTACAGTATCCATGCCATTTCAGCTCCACAGCAAAGGTGATATATATGCTAGCTTCCTCCCTTCCTAATCGTGCTCTTTTGTGGCACAAACCTTTCTTTCATTTTTCCCATGAGTCGGGCTATCACCTGCCACTTTCCTAGGAAGAGCCTGCACAGCAGTTTATCCTGCAACATTAACTTTAAAGTGCAGACCCTTCATAAAGGTCTGAGCTTGAGGCTTTTCTAAGACCAGAGGGTACTACATGCAATTCGTACCTTTCCCTCTAATAACCAGTCCTTCCCTCTTAATCCTTCCAATTTTGACCACATTTGAAACATTTATTTATAAAATGAAATATACAAACTACCTTAACAGTCTTCATGTTCAATTTCTGGTTTCAAACTGCTGTTGAAACCTGAATTCTAAAAGCATTGATATCTCAATTGCATCAGTTATTATGCGGATGGTTAAATCTTTTTTCAATCGTGAAATAATGTAAATAAACACATCCACATTTCCATCTTGTCTGTGTACTGAAGGAGGAAGCGTGAGGTCTCTGTAGATATAAAATCACAGCTGATAGAATGGAGATCCCAAGGGGGAATTTTTGAGACTTATATTATTTACTTTTCTCATTTTTATGACAAAATACATAAATGTTACCCCCCAACCCAGGAGAAAGAAAAACTTAATGAAAGAGAAGTTTCCTTGGCTCATATTTCTTTTAATTTATTTATTCACCTTACACCCATCCCACCTCACCTCCCAGCCCCACCTTCCTCCCTCTTGCACATCCTCCTCCCCTATTCCTCAGAAGATGGGAACCCCCCCTTCTGTTCCCCCAAAACCTACTCCCACCCCAGGCTCATCAAGTCATATCAGGACTGAGTGTGTCCTCTTCCTCTGTGACCTGGCAAGGCCGTCTTGCCAGGGGTAAGTGATCAAAAAGTTGACAACCGAGTCCATGTGAGAGACAGGGATCATTTTGAGGTGATGCAGTCATCACAGTGAGAGTGTGGTGACTGGTCACGCTGTGTCCTCAAGCAGAGAGGGATTGTGCTAGAGCTCAGCTGGCTAGCTCCTTTTCCTGTTTATATTTAGTCTCAAACCCCAGCCCGTGGAAGGTCTCATTATTAGTCACTCAGGACTTATCACAATGTCCAGGAAATAGTACTTGTAGCTGTGAACAACACTGCGCTGTTTATGTACATGAACATACCTAAGTGTTGAGTGGGTAGACTAGGCATCTCTGATTCTCATACCCTCTACCATCACTGCTAACTTTTATATTTTAGGACTATATTGGCTCTGTGATTAGTGGAAACATTAAGTCCCAAAGTCAACTGAAGCAACCAACTTGAATTCTAATCAAGACTTCAGAGGCCCCTAAAGGGAGCACAGTTACTACAAGTTTCCATTTTGTGTGTGAAATCAAAATCAAAATGTCATGTTCCAATTGTGCAAAAGCTCATTAATGATGCAAACCATATTTAAATGTCAGATGGTTAGAATGTAAGTTCTGTAAGCAAAGGACCATTTTTCTAAAGTGACTGGTGATAAGAGATGAGGCTCGTTGCCTGCTAAATTATGCCTTACTGAGTTTTGCAAGGACATGCCCATAACTAATGGCTTCTCTTTGACTCATCTTTTATCAAGCTGTTCTTTTTATATGTGAATCATTACCAACACAACGAAGTGTGTCCACATTTTTTAAGAGTAAATTTACAAGATATATCTCCAATCTTAGTTTGGTATAGCTCTATATTTTTTATCAAATTCCTCAGTTTTTAATACTGTTATTGACTTTCCTAGGTTTAAATAGCTACCAGTGGCAAAGTACAGTTTGACAAAGAACCAATTTTCATGGACTTACCTCCCATTATATTTGGCTACCTTATGCACAGTGCTTCAGCTTTATTCACTTACTACTTCCATTTGTTTTATAGTAGGAAAAAAAAATGGATTCCAGTATAAAAAGATATCAGGACAAAACAAATCTTTCAAAAACACAAAGTAGTGGTCTCACATAATGAAAATAATCTAGAAGTATAAATTTTTTTAAAAGCTAATTAATTTTTAAAAAAGAAAACAACCTGAAAGCACGTGAACAAAGGTAGAAGCACAAGTACGAGGTTTTCTGGATCAAATATTTGCAGCTAAATCTACAAATATATTCCCAGTGTAATTGTATTATGACTGGAAAACTAAAAAAGGTCAATTTCTTTTGAGAGTGATGCACCCTTTAAAACCTAGAGGCATTTTTGTGAAAATTAACAACATGCCTACCTGAGTCAGCTCTGCGCCCCCAAACACAGACTCTGTCTCTGAGCTTCCTTCACAGTTAGGTGCCATTAGATGACTCACCCCTGGTCAAAGGAATGCTGGTGGACCGCCAACCCCACAAGACAACAGGTGTGCCCACCACCTCATACTGGCTGGCGATCAGAACACCGAGGAGGGGCAAACCTTAGCATAATCTTATTGGTCACTTGCTGGAAGAGCTGATACAGAGCGAGAACTGTAAGAACCAGCTGGTATGTACTGCATGAGCCAAGGAAGTACAGCTGAGATTAGACTTTGTTGGTAATTGACAGGGATTGGAATTTCAGAATGCATTAGCAAGAACTCAGTGATTTAGAAACACTTCCGATATAGACATTAGTATCTTAGCCAAGACTTTTAGTGGTGAGACGAACTGTTTCTTGGGCTGAGGCTTACACACCTCAGTATAACAGAAATTCCTACGCTTCCCCAGCAGATGGTAAGGGCAGAAATAAAGAGGTTGGCCGGGGGGTGGGGGGTGGAAGTAGGTATGCTGGAATACTTCAAAATGCCTGAGAACCTAGATTATGTCCTACAAGTGATCTCAGGGATACATCATTTACCCAAGCCATCTACACTCTACAGAAGGCATGAGACCAGCATTACTAATGGCTCTTCTTTGTAGACAAGATGTAGTGAATGGTTGGCTAAGTGAATGGTTGGATTGCCGTGCTTTACTGCCAGAAGCCAGAAGCCAGAAGCCAGAAGTCCACAATTTCTGTAATGACTTGGTATCACCTGGATACCTAAAAGCACTTAGTATTCCTGGGGACAAAATAAAGGGGAAGCCAGTACAAGTGCTGCTTAATATCAGTAATCCCAGAAAGCAAGAAGAGATGAGGAAGCTGAGTGGTTGCCTTCAGTTGGGGGAGGAAAGTCACAATCTCTTCCTCAGTTCCCAAATGTAAACCAATTTTCCAAACACACTACCTGAAGGAGTGACCCTGAATAGCATTTGGCCTTAGGCTTTGCACTTGCCATTCTCTCTGATGTGAATTCTCTTCTCCCATGTATTGACTTGCTTTCTAGCTTCCCACTTTTGCGCTCTTTGTTAAAGGTTACCTATTCAGTGAGCAATTCTTAAATCAGCCTGGTATAAATGTTATGTGTGATACTCCTTCCTCCTGGGACTCTCTTACACTTCCCTGATGTATGCTGTATAGTACTTACCATCATCTGATGTGTGTGTGTGTGTGTGTGTGTGTGTGTGTGTGTGTGTGTGTGTGTGTACAGGTTTCTATATTGCTTCTTTATATCCACTGAAACACAAGTTCTGTTAGGCATTTTGTTTATGTGTTGTAGTGGTTTGAATAAGAATGGTCCCATAGGCTCATGTTTTTGAATGCTTGGTCATTAGGGAGTGATACGACTTGACATGCATCAGGAGGTGTGGCCTCGCTGAAGTAGGTGTGGCCCTATGGGAGGAAGTGTATCATTGAGGATGGGCTTTCAGATATTCAAGTGAGACCCAGTGTTGTCTCTTCCTACAGCCTGCAGATCTGGGTGTTGAATTCTCAGCTACGTCTCCAGCAACATGGCTGCTTGCATTCCAGCAGGCTGACAATGTACTAAGCCTCTGAGACTGGAAACAAACCTCAGTGAAATACTTTCCTTCGTAAGACTTGCCATGGTCATGGTCTCTCTTCACAGCAATAGAAAACTAAAACAGATGCTGTTCACCGTACCTAGAGCAGTGCCTATCATATACTTGAGAGGTGCCAACAAATTCTTTTCTTAAATGAATGAATTATAACCAGAAAAAGTTGACTATATCTAAAATCTAGGAAGCCATCAACTAATAGAGACACTACAACTAATGAAAACATATGCAATCACCTATCACTTGTCAATGTTTAGAGACAGAGAAAAAGAATAAGAATATGCCCAAGAAATCAATAAGAGGCTGATAAGCAGGAACGGGGAGGAGCGGTATGTAATACACTGGAAATCAAGACTTGACGGATGTATCTTAGAGATCAACATGGGTGACAACTGAAAAGAATGCACCAGGTATGGCCACATGGAGAAGAGAAACGCCACTGCACTGAGGGGGTGGGAACTATGTGAGAAGAAAAGCTGAAGCTACAGCTGCATCCTTTCCCATTTAGCTCCTCATGAAGATCAGACCAGAGCTATTTTCCTAGAACTGAATCCCAACTGTCATGAGCATGCACTTTTAGCTTAGCATGTGCATTTTGGATAGTTTACTCAGCCCTACTGGGCATATATGCACTGAATGTTTAGATCTCAGTGAGGGATCTAGACTGCACAAGGCATCAGAAAGCAGCAATGTAACAAGAAATCCAACTGCTTTCTCCACAGGGGGAAAAAAATGTTCCTGCTGGGTAAAGGGTAAATTCTTGTAGCTATTGTATCATGGAACCTGCCAGGTTATCTGGAGTTGTGTTTTTTCAAAAGTCTTTCCTGAAAGTGATAAACTATCTGCTAGGGAAGCTAAGGGCCAAATAGAAGCCAGGAGAGAAAGCAGTCTCCAATCACTCCTCACCCATCACAAATCCAAATATTTTAGCACTTAACAGATGAACAAGAAACAGAATGAGTTATAAAAGCGAAAACAATTAAGCTGTTTAAATTCAGGAAAAAACAATAAATAAGAATAAGGTGAAAATAAATTATGATCTTGGAATATAAGTGAGATAATTTTAATAACGAACAAAAATAAATTAAACATTTATTAATTGATGAAACTTAAAGTTTAATTAAACAAAAACAGAGTATAGTTGGAGACTACAAAACTTTCAGCAGACGATAGAACTACATAGAAAAGCATCAAGGAAACAGGCAATCTGAGCAGTAGTATTAACCATAAAACAACTTCAAAAATCAAAGGAATTGAAATTACTTTTCCTATGAAAAATACCAAGGCATACTTTGAGCAGATACTAGAGGACTCAGTATTAAGTAAATAAATCATCTCGTTGTGATGTGTTAGAGTGTTTTACTGTTTTTTTTTTTTATTATTAATTTATTCTTGTTACATCTCAATGTTTATCCCATCCCTTGTATCCTCCCATTCCTCCCCCCCCCCCCCATTTTCCCATTGTTCCCCTCCCCTATGACTGTTCCTGAGGGGGATTACGTCCCCTATGTATATTCTCATAGGGTATCAAGTCTCTTCTTGGCTACTTGCTGTCCATCCTCTGAGTGCCACCAGGTCTCCCCCTCCAGGGGACATGGTCAAATGTGAGGCACCAGAGTACGTGAGAAAGTCGTATCACACTCTCCACTCAACTGTGGAGAATATTCTGAACATTGGCTAGATCTGGGAAGGGGTTTAAAGTTTACCTCCTGTATTGTCCTTGGCTGGTGCCTTAGTTTGAGCGGGACCCCTGGGCCCAAATCTGCCTATCATATTGTTCTACTTGTAGATTTCTAGGACCCTCTGGATCCTTTTATTTTGCTGTTCTCCCATGCGTCTCTCATTTAGAGTCCCAATAGGATGCCTTCCCCTCTGTCCCAGTTTCCTGGTAAGTGAAGGCTTTCGTGGGACATGCCCCTTGGGCTAGTATGCAGATATAAGTGAGTATATACCATTTGATTCTTTCTGCTTCTGGGTTAACTCACTCATTATGATCATTTCTAGCTCAATCCATTTATCCACAAATTTTGGGAATTCCTTGTTTTTAATAGCTGAGTAGTATTCCATAGTGTATATATACCACAGTTTCTTTATCCACTCTTCTACTGAGGGACACTTAGGCTGTTTCCATGTTCTGGCTATTATGAATAAGGCTGCTATGAACATGGTTGAGCAAATTTTCTTGTTGTGTGCTGGAGCATCTTCTGGGTATATTCCAAGGAGTGGAATAGCTGGGTCTTGAGGAAGCCCTATTCCCATTTTTCTGAGATAGCACCAGATAGATTTCCAAAGTGGCTGTACTAGTTTGCATTCCCACCAGCAATGAAGGAGTGTTCCTCTCTCCCCACATCCTCGCCAGCATGTGGTGTCGCTTGAATTTTTGATCTTAGCCATTCTGATGGGTGTAAGATGGAATCTCAGAGTTGTTTTGATTTGCATTTCCCTGATGACTAAGGAGGTTGAGCATTTCTTTAAGTGTTTCTCAGCCATTTGATACTCCTCTGTTGAGAATTCTCTGTTTAGTTCCAAGCCCCATTTCTCAATTGGGTTATTCGGTTTGGTGGTGTTTAATTTCTTGAGTTCTTTATATATTTTGGATATTAGACCTTTGTCAGATGTAGGGTTGGTGAAGATTTTTTCCCAGTCTGTAGGCTGTCGCTTTGTTCTCTTGACAGTGTCTCCTGCCTTACAGAAGCTTCTCAGCCTCATGAGGTCCCATTTATTAATGGTTGACATTAAGGCCTGGGCCGTTGGTGTTCTGTTCAGGAAGTTGTCTCCTGTGCCAATATGTTCCAGGCTCTTTCCCACTTTTTCTTCTAAGTGGCTTAGTGTCTCTGGTTTTATGTTGAGGTCTTTAATCCACTTGGAATTGAGTTTTGTGCAAGGTGACAAATATGGGTCCAGTTTCATTTTTTTACACATAGACCTCCAGTTAGACCAGCACCATTTGTTGAAGATGCTATCCTTTTTCCATTGAATGGATTTGGCTTCTTTGTCAAAAATCAAGTGACCATATGTGTGTGGATTCATATCTGGGTCTTCGATTCGATTCCACTGATCAACCAGCCTGTTGCTGTGCCAGTACCATGCTGTTTTAAGTACTATTGCTTTATAGTACAGTTTGAGATCAGGTATGGAGATTCCTCCAGAGCATCTTTTATTGTACAAGATTGTTTTAGCTATTCTGGGTTTTTTGTTTTTCCATATGAAGTTCAGAATTGAACTTTCAATGTCTTTAAAAAATTGTGTAGTTATTTTGATAGGGATTGCATTGAATCTGTAGATTGCTTTTGGTAGGATGGCCATTTTTACTATGTTAATTCTCCCGATCCATGAGCAAGGAAGATCACGCCATCTTCTCAGGTCATCTTCAATCTCTTTCTTCAGAGTTTTGAAATTTTTTTCATACAAGTCCTTCACTTGCTTAGTTAGGGTAACTCCTAGATATTTTATATTGCTTGTGGCTAATGTGAAGGGTGTGGTTTTCCTAATTTCTTCCTCTGCAAGCTTGTCATTTGTGTATAGGAAGGCTACAGACGTTTTTGAGTTAATTTTGTATCCAGCCAATTTGCTGAAGGTGTTTATCAGCTTTAGGAGTTCTCTGGTGGAGTTTTGAGGGTCACTTATGTACACTATCATATCATCTGCAAAGAGGGATAATTTGACTTCCTCCTTTCCCATTTGGATACCCTTGATTTCCCTTTGTTGTCTTATTGCTCTGGCTAGAACTTCGAGTACCATATTGAAGAGATATGGAGAGAGTGGGCAGCCTTGCCTTGTTCCCGATTTGAGAGGAATTTCCTTGAGTATCTCACCATTTACTTTGATTTTGGCTATTGGCTTGCTGTATATAGCCTTTATTATGTTGAGGAAAGTGCCTTGTATCCCCGATCTCTCTAAAACTTTAAACATGAATGGGTGTTGAATTTTATCAAATGCTTTCTCTGCATCCAAGGAGATGATCATGTGGTTTTTTATTTTCAGTTTGTTTATATGGTGGATTACATTGATGGATTTCCGTATATTAAACCATCCCTGCATGCCTGGAATGAAGCCTACTTGGTCATGATGAATGATATCTTTGATGTGCTCCTGTATTCGTTTTGCAAGTATTTTATTTAGTATTTTTGCATCTATGTTCATAAGAGAAATTGGTCTGAAATTCTCTTTCTTTGTTGAGTCTTTGTGAGGTTTAGGTATCAATGAGACTATGGCCTCATAGAATGAATTTGGTAATTTTCCATTCATTTCTATCTTTTGGAGTAGCTTGAAGAGTATCGGTATTAGCTCGCCCTTAAAGGTCTGGTAGAATTCTGCACTGAAACCATCTGGCCCTGGGCTTTTTTTGGTTGGGAGACCATCGATGATTGCTTCTATTTCTGTAGGGGAAATGGGACTATTTAACTTGTTTATCTGTTCTTCATTCAACTTTGGCAAGTGAACTTGATCAAGAAAATCGTCCATTTCCCTTAGATTTTCAAATTTTGTGGCGTATATGCCTTCAAAGTAGGATCTTATGATTCTTTGAATTTCTTCAGTGTCTGTTGTTATGTCTCCCTTTTCATTTCTGATTTTGTTGATTTCAATACTGTCTCTCTGCCTTTTAGTTAGTTTGGCTAATGGTCTGTCTATCTTGTTGATTTTCTCAAAGAACCAGCTTTTGGTTTTGTTGATTCTTTGGACTGTTTTCTTAGTTTCTATTTTGTTAATTTCAGCCCTGAGTTTGATTATTTCCAGGCGTCTACTCCTCTTGGGTGTTTCTGCTTCTTTTTTTTCTAGGGCTTCCAGTTGTGTTGTTAAGATGCTTATGTGCGGTGTTTCCAATTTCTTTTTAAAGGCACTTAGTGCTATGAATTTTCCTCTTAGCACTGCTTTCAATGTATCCCACAAATTTGGGTATGTTGATTCTTCATTATCATTGAAATTCAGAAACTCCTTGATTTCTTTATCTCTTCCCTGACCCAGGTGTCATTTAGCAGAGAGTTGTTTAGTTTCCACAAATGTGTAGGCTTTTTGTTATTTCTGTTGTTGTTGAATTGCAGCCTAAGAGCATGGTGATCTGATAGGATACAAGGTATTATTTCAATCCTCTTGTATCTGTTGAGGCTTGCTTTGTGACCTACGATGTGATCAATTTTGGAGAAGGTTCCATGGGGTGCAGAGAAGAAGGTGTATTCTTTCTTGTTTGGGTGAAAGGTTCTATAGATATCTGTTAGATCCATTTGACCCATGGCATTGGTTAATGATGTTATTTCTCGGCTTAGTTTTTGTTTCAATGACTTATCCTTCAGTGAGAGTGGGGTGTTGAAGTCTCCCACTATTATTGTGTGGGGATCAATGTGTGGTTTAAGCTTTTTTAGGAGATCTTTTACAAATGTGGGTGCCCTTGTATTGGGAGCATAGATGTTCAGAATTGTGATGTCATCTTGGTTAACTTTACCTTTGATGAGTATGAAGTGTCCTTCCTCATCCCTTTTGATTAATTTTGGTTGAAAGTCTATTTTGTTCGATACTAAAATGGCTACACCTGCTTGCTTCTTGTGACCATTTGCTTGGAATATTTTTTTCCAACCTTTTACCCTGAGGTAATGCCTTTCATTATGGGTGAGATGTGTTTCTTGGATGCAGAAGAATGTTGGGTCTTGTTTATGTACCCATTCAGTTAGTCTGTGTCTTTTTATTGGCGAATTGAGGCCATTGATGTTGAGAGATATTAATGACCAGTGACTGTTAAGAGTCTTAATTTTGATGTTGTTTCCAGTCGAGCGTTTGTGTAGTTGTGTTTTTGCCATGGGATAGTTATCTATTTCCTGGGTAGTTTTGGTTGTAGCTTGACCCTTTGGGATGGAGTTTTCCTTCTAGTACCTTCTGTAAAGCTGGGTTTGTGGATAGGTACTGTTTGAATTTGTTTTTGTCATGGAATATTTTGTTTTCTCCATCAATGGTTATTGATAATTTTGCTGGGTAAAGTAGTCTGGCCTGGCATCTGTGTTCTCTTAGGGTTTGCAGGATCTCTGTCCAGGCCCTTCTGGCTTTTATGGTCTCTGCTGAGAAGTCAGGTGTAATTCTGATAGGTTTACCATTAAATGTTATTTGGCCCTTTTCCCTTGCAGCTTTTAATATTTTTTCTTTGTTCTGCATGTTTTGTGTTTTGATTATTATGTGGCGGGCAGTTTTTCTTTTCTGGTCAATTCTATTTGGTGTTCTGTAGGTCTCTTGTATGTTTATAGGCATCTCTTTCTTTAGATTGGGGAAATTTTCTTCTATGATTTTGTTGAGAATAGTTTCTGGGCCCTGGAGTCTGATGTCTTCTCTTTCTTCAATGCCTATTATCCTCAGATTTCTTCTTTTCATGGTGTCCTTAATTTCTTGGATGTTTTGTGTCAGGAGTTTTCCAGATTTGGCATTTTCTTTAATGGTTGATTCAATATCTGTGATTGTATCTTCTAGCCCTGAGATTCGTTCTTCCATCTCTTGGATTCTGTTAGAAAAGCTCACCTCTGTGTTGCTCGCCTTCTTCTCTGAGGTCTCACGTTCTCGTTTTTCTTCTGTCTGTGTGTTTATCATTGAATCCATTTTCATTTTCAGATCTTGAACTGATTTTTTGATTTCTTTCATCTGATTTTTTGTATATTCCTGAGTTTCTTCCATTGCCTCTTTATAGGTCTTCAGAGCTTGAACCGTTTTAGTTATTTCTTTCATCTGGTTGTTTGCATTTTCCTGCAATTTTTCCAGTTCCACTCTATGTGCTTCTTTTATGTCTCTCACCTGTTTGTCTGCGTCTTCCTGCATTTGATTACGAATTTTATTTGTTTCCTCCATTATCATCCTCATTACTAAGGATTTGAGGTCATTTTCTTGTATTTCCGTTGTATTTGAGTTCTCTGGGTGGTTTTCTTTGGGATAGCTGGAAACTGGAGACGCCATGTTGTTTTGGGGTTTTTTGCGTATGCTTTTTCGTTGTCCTTTAGACATCTTGCCGTCTTTGTTTTTGTTGGGTAGCTTCCAGAGTTGAATGGAGGGTGTCTGACGATAGATTCACTTGTTTTCTCACGATTTCCCTAGGCTGCGAGCTCAAAGCTTCACTGGTGTGGATGTTAGGAGGTTAGCCCTGTTGTTCTGGTCTCTCACAGCCAGTGATCCTCAGTCCCCCTCTGCTGTGGATCCTGCAATTGTTCTGGGTCTCTGAATGAGCGTTGGGTCAGGCCAAGGTATCCACAGCCTTCTGTGTTCCCTGCCAAGTCCAGCCAGGAGCACTGGGACCGAACCACGGGCAGAACTCAGCTAGATTCTCAGGGCCTGAACCGTCTGCCAAGCTCAGCTAGGGATTTTGGGCCCAAAATGCACACAGGGTCCAGCCAGAATTTTTTGGGCTGGGACTACGCACCAAGCTCCACTAGGGCCTTTTGGCCCAAAGTGCGTGCTGTGGTCAGTTATTGACTCAGGGCCCGAACTGACCACCAATCTCAGCCAGGAATTCTGGATTCAAACTGCACACTGTGTCCAACCAGAGTCTTAGAGCTGGTGGAACCGAGAGCTCTGTCCAGCCTGTGCCACAGCAGGAGAACTGCGGCTGCTCTGAGTTAGCGCCAGTGGTGGAACAAGTGCTCCGCCCAGACTGTGTCACCGCAGGGGAGCTGCCGCTGAGCTGAGGTGGTGCCTAGGATGGAACCGAGCACGTCACCAAGCCTGCGCCACAGCAGGAGAACTGCGGCTGCTCTGAGTTAGCGCCAATGGTGGAACCAAGTGCTCTGCCCAGACTGTGTCACCGCAGGGGAGCTGCCGCTGAGCTGAGGTGGTGCCTAGTGTGGAGCAGCGTGCTCAACTAAGCCTGCGCCACAGCAGGGGAGCTATGGCCACGCTGAGTTAGTGCCTCAGGCAGAATTGTTTGCTGGGCCGGGCCAATACCCGGGACTCTGGGGCCGAACTGTCCGCCGAGTCCAGTCTGGGTCCAAAGGCTCCACGCGACCCAAATCCTGCCCCGAGTCCCCTCTCCCGCAGCAATTCCCACCAGCCACCACACCAATCGCCTCCACCGGAAGGCTATGAGCTGCAAACCTCAGCCGCCGCTGCTGGTGCCGCTGGTGCTGCTGCCTCTGCCGCTGCCGCTCCGATCAGAGAAAAACCACACTCCTCCCGTGTGCAGGGGCACGCAGGTCCTCCGCACCCTGGTCCCTCCGAACCGTGGAGCACTCCTGCTGCCGTGATGTTTGGACCTTGGTGTTCCTGGCTCAGAAATCTGTGAAATTCCCTGAATTGTTCACTGGAGCCTCCAAACGCGATCCACACTGCTCGCCGCCATCTTGGATCCCTCGTTTTACTGTTTTTTATTTTGTTTTGTTTTTATGTTTGTCAGCTTGGTGTATGCATAAAACATATTATGATCAGATTTGCCTCCAAGGATGCTCTCTTTTCCCCTTCCTTTTCAATTGCTAAAGACATTACTTTTCCGAATCACTCTACCCCTATGTGTGTGCCCATGCATGTGAGCAGGTCTTGTAGAGGTCCGCACCTGTGTGTGTGCCCGTGCGCAGGTCTTGTAGAGGTCCATACCTGCAGTGTGTTCAGCAACGACACTGTCATGTCCAGAAGACACCATCATCTCCTGGTTCTTCCCATCCTTCAGCACACACACTTATCCCACCCCTCTCCCATCAAGCTCCCTGGACCGTGAAGTGAATGGCTGTGGGTGACCTGCTGAAGGGTGAAGACTCAACAGCTGTGGTGAGAGAGTTTTAATCAAGTAAAAGAAGTCAACATTTTTCACTTTATTTTTTTTAATTTGTTTTATTTTTTATTTTTTTAAAAAAAATGTGTTCACTTTATATCCTAATTATATCCCCTCCCTCATTGTCTCCTGGTCCCACCCTCCTTCCCTCATCCCACTCCCCTTACCCCCTCCCTTAGTAGTCAGAAAAGAAAAGCCCTCCTCCCCTATCATCTGACCTCAGCCTACCAAGTCTTATCTAGACTGCCTGTATCCTCTTCCTCTGTAGCCTGGCAAGGCCGCCCCACCCAGGGGAAGTGATCAATGAGTGGGAGCCAGAGTCCATGTCAGAGGTGGCCCCTACTCCCCATATTATGGGACCCACAAGGATACTCTGCTGCCTATCTACTACATCTGAACAGAGGGTAGGTCCTCTCCATGCATGGTCCTTGTTTGGTGCATCAATCTCTGCAGCACCCAATTCCAACCTCAGCCCAGAATTGTTGGCTCCATTAGTCTCCTTGTGGAGCTCCTGTCCCCTCCAAGTCCTTCTATCCCCCAACTCTTCCATAAGACTCCCTGCACTCCACCCTGAAGTTTGGCTGTGAAGTCGATTTTTAAAGAGGTAAAGAAAAATAAAGAGGTGAGATAGATCATATTCATCCCAAAGTAGATTTAAGGATTAGAAACCAAGAAAATAAAATTATAAAACAAAAAATCTTCCAAAGATGAAATATTAAAATAAGAGTTGGAGAAGGAAAAGAATATGATCAAAATATATTGTAAGAAAAAATAAGTTAAAAATCAATAGACATTGAAGACTGGCTGAGTCAAGAGGTATAAAGTTTAAAATAATATATAACAATAGCAATAGATAGAATTAACATGTCTGGCATAGTGGTGGCCACCTGTAATCCCAGCAACCACAAGGCAAGGCAGGAAACTTGTAAGTTCTAAGATAGCCTAGGATACAAGGCAAGATATACTTTTATAAAGGAGAAGAAGGGTAGGAATGCAACACATTAAACACAAAAAAATAAAATGAACTAAGAAAAAAGAACAGGTGGAACAGCCTAAATGCAGAAAATAAAATATACTGCAGCAATGAGAGAGCACCACTCAACTATGGCTCCATGCCCACTATGATAGATGGCAAATGTTACTGAGGAATTCAGTATCTTAAAAAGAAATAGGCCAGGCACTATCAGCAAAGGGAAGTGGGTAAGAGATTTACAGTGGAGGGCGAGGGACAGGGAAGAAACCCTTTCAGACATATGTGGGAAACAATCTCTAGATATGCTTTTCTGTCACAACAAAAACTTATAATAGGGGCCGTAGAGATTGCTCAGAAGTTAAGAGGCGGCTGCTTTTTCAGAGGACCCAGCTTTGAGTCCCAGCACCCACATAGCAGATACATGGCCTTATTGGAGGAAGTGTGTCCCTAGAGGTGGACTTTGAGGTTTCAAAATGCCCTTGCCAGGCCCAGTGGTTCTCTGTTTGTTGCCTATGGATTAGGATGTAAAGCTCCGTTATTTCTCCAGCACCTGGCCTGCCTGCATGCCACCACTGTCTCCACCATGATGTTAATGGACTAAGCCTCTGAAACTGTAAGTTAAATCCTGTCCTTCATAAGAGTTGCCTTGGTCATGGTGTTTCTTCACAGCAGCAGAAGGTCTAAATATGATAGTTGTGGTTTTCAGTTTTAAAGGGCAATTGGCTAGGACTCTTATGATGCAGAAATCTAACCAGAACAGGCATTTATCGTTAGAAAACACACATAGTCCGAGAAATTTGCTATGTACCCTTTGTTTTATACTGTTTTTCTTTTACTTTTAATTAATTTATTTATTTATTTATATTTTTAGGGGTTTGCTGTGTAGACTTGGCTGTGCTGGACTTGCTCTGTAAACCTGGCTGAAAATTTCTTCTCTTACGCACCTAAAACAGTAAGCATTCAACACATACTTTGTAACTAACAAAAAATGTTGGCATAAAAAAAAAAAGTATAGATGCTTTCCATACGTAGCTGTTAACAACTCTGAAGTGTGTTCACTATCATTAATCCATAAATGAGGAATTTAAAGCATACAAGCATTAAAGAATTTCCTCCCAAAGCCACACACACACACACACACACACACACACACACACACACACACACACACACACCTATAGCATTTTAATTTCATGCCTCACACACAACTTGTGGCTTTTTTTAAACATATATATTTATTTTACTACACATGAATAAAAGAAACTACATACAAGAGGGAGAGCCATGAGATAATCGTGAGTTATATAAATGTTACATTCATAGTGATTTGAATTTTTGTATTTTTCAAACTTGAAATAAACATCTTTCCTATCTTGTTTGGTCTAAATTTCTGGATGAAAGTCTCAAACACAACTTGTGGCTTTCTAAAATAAGTAATCTAATCTCTTCCCCTTTAAGTAAAGTAACAAATTTTGTCATATGAGCTGTCATGACCTGAATTTGTTAGTTTGAAAAATAAGATACAAGTATAGTGCTTTGTATTACATTAAAGTGGAATACATTATGGGCTTAAGAGATGGCTCAGTGGTTAAAAACACTTGTTGCTCTGGCAGGGGAACTAAGTTGGGTCCCAGAACCTCCAAGGTGGCCATCAACCATCTTTAACTCCAATTACAGAAGATCCAATGTCCTCTTCTGCCCCTTAAGTACTGCACACAGGTAATAATACATAGACACACATGCAGGCAAAGACCTGCACACATAAAATAAACATCATAAGCTTTTTAACATTTTAAATAAAAAGTGGGGCATAATAAAGATAAAATGTTTAAGAAATTTAAAAATTTTTAAACTTCACTGTTGGTACTTATAAAGTTTATAGGAAGCATTATTTCTACCAAAGATACGCCATGGCTGCAGAGTCTAGCAGCCCTGGGCATGGAGTGGCTGCTACTGTCTTGCTGAGAACTTTAGTTCCCTGATCTTTGTACAGATTTTACAACTTCTTGCCTCTAAAAACAAATAAAACCTTGGTTAGCTGTGCTGCTGCACCTAATTGTATTGATCTGTAATGTTATTGTCAGCAAAGTAGCAACTAAGACCTTAGTGAAGGGGAGTGGGGTTCAGGTGGCTCTTCCCCATACCACAAGTCTCTCAGTTTACCACGTCACTCACCTGAAAAACTCTCTACCTGTGTTTTATCTTCTGGTGTGACGTCTGCCTCTTATTGCAAATGTGCACTTCTCCACTTAGCCAAACGTGCACTTGTCCCCACGAAATTTTCTCACCACATGAAAGATGGAAAATATTTCCAGGCATTCATGATTATATGAGTGCTGGTTACACCATTTGATTTGTTTCCTGTGGCTTTCTAATTCAAGATGCTGCAAACCAAAAGAAGGCAGAATTCATAGGCAGTTCTTTGTATATGCCCAGGACACTGTTTGCTGCAATCCCACTAAGTGCTTACAGTATGAGTGAAGGAAGGCTTTTAGCACCACACAGTAATTAATTTGATCAGTCGATAATGTTTAATTATGTCATGAAAAAAGTTTATATTTGTTCCCCAAAAAAAGAAAAGAAAATACTTCAACTGAAAGAATATAGCTTATAATAGTTAAGCCAAGCAAAGAAACAACACTAATTGTATAAATACCAATACTGCATCCTAAGAAACATGAGCATCTTCAAAAACCTCAGAGATGTGCAGAATATAGAACTTAAAAGTGTTTTTATTACTTTAAAGATTCACTAACAATGAGACAGGTTAACTCCTAGCAACACCCAACCTACCTCAAAGAGGATGATGAGCATCAAAGGAACCCCATATGGAGACAGCTTCAAATGTGGCAAACTAGCCACTGGCAAAAATATCCTCATTCTACCACAGACAGAATTCTGTCTAAAAAGGGCACGCTTGGATGCAGGCAGAGTCGACGGCCAAACTCTGCCAAAATAGGGTAAGCAAGTCCTCAACAGTTCCTGCTTCACAAATATGTCTGTCAGATATATTGGGCCAGAAGGCTGAAGAAGATGCTCCAACATAATAGAGAGTTTTGGGTGACTATTCAGGTAGAAAACTGTCTCTGTCATCTTCTCATTTGGAAAGCTATTAACCTGCACTCCCGGCATACTCAGGTAATCAAGTTTATTCCTTCTCAAGTCTCTGATGGAGTTGAAGACCAGGTAGCTTAGTTTTACAATGAAGCTTAGTTGTTTAGAGGTTAAAATGTTTTTAGGTCTAGATAGATGTTTTAACTTGATAATGATAAGATGTGATGGAGATTGATTTACTTTCTGAATTTTAGATGCGCCAAGATAGGGAAGATATCTTCTTCAAGACTGTCCAATACAAATAGCCAAAACACTAAGAATCTATCATTTATATAATTCCTGATTATGTCATAGTTCTTCTTCCTATAGGTATTTTATTCTATACATGTGTAATATTATAAATGTATGTGTAAAAACTAAAAAATATTTTAAAAAAGAAACATGAACAAACAAGACAATATGACTCCTTCAGAAAGTATTATTACCATAGCAATTGCATCTATTGATAGAGAATGAGATAAAATTCCAGTCACAGAGCACAAAATAGTGATTTTTAAATATTCAAAGACAGAAACAAACAGCTGAATGAACTGAGAAAGACTATGGATAATATGAAAGAAAATTTCAACAAAAAGATACAACCACTGAAGAGAAACCAAACTAAAATGTTGGAAATAAAAAATTATTTTGAAATACTTATCACTAGAATGTATGAAGAGAGGACAGAATATATGAGCTTGAAAACAATGTGGAGAAACTAGAACAATCTAATCCAACTGTTTAAAAAACATAATAATAATAATAATAATAATAATAATAATAATAATAATAATAATAATAATAAAGTCAGAAAATTCTAAAATATACAGGACCCTCTGAAAAGATCAATTTAATGGTTATACACCTAGAAAAATATTCTAATTATAAATGCATAGAAAACAATTTCAAAAGAATCATAACAATAAATTTCACAGACTTAAGAAAAAAGATGCCAATCCAGATACAGCGTATACTTAGGATATCAAATAAGTGAGACCAAAAAAGAACCTCAGTCTGGTCATATTATTATTAAAACACTAATTATGTAATCCAAAAAAATTATATTGAAACCAGCAAGAGAGAAACATCAAGTCATTCCTTCATATGTATGTATGTATATATAACAATTGTCAATCAAAAGTATTGTGCCCAGCAAATATATCTATTATAATTGGAGGATTAAAATTTTCTACAATAAAAATAGACTAAAAGAAAGTTGACCACTAAGCCATCTCTACAGAAGATATACCCACCATAAAGCAGGTCACAGGGAAGAGCAAACCATTCCAGAATGATAGTAAGCAAGAGAGGAGGAACACACTACACAATCAAAATGGCAGGAATCAATAAACTATTTTCAATAATAACTCTGAATATTAATGGACTCAATTCCCCAATCAAAAGACACAGACTAGTAGATTGGATGCAAAAACCACAGTCTACTTGTTGCTTCTAAGAAATACACCTCACCATAAAAACAACAACAACACTAACTTACGTGAAAGGGTGGGAAAAGGTATTCCAAGCAAATAGAGAAGCAGCTGACACTATCCTAATAATGGACAAAAGAGATTTCAAACTAAAATTAGTGAGAAAAGATAAAGAAGTCACTTTATACTGATTCAGGGAAAACATTATTTGCCCCAAGGGCTAGCAAGATAGCCCTAGCAGTTAAGAGCAATAACCACTTCTCCAGAGAACCAGGGTTTAACTTTAGGACCCACATGGCAGCTCACAACCATCTGAAACTCCAGTTGCAGGGCATTAACACCCTCTCCTGGTCTCTGTGGGCACTGCATGCACATGGTACATAGACATGCAACCAAAATAAAATTTAAAAATAAAATTAACATACATGTTGCAAACAAGTATATCCAAGTTCATAAAACAAGTACTACTAGAGGTAAAAATCAAAGATCATCTCCTTGGTACAAGAGTAGTAGATGATTTCAAAACCCTTTCCATATGTGTGTGTGTGTGTGTGTGTGTGTGTGTGTGTGTGTGTGTGTGCATCTTAATTAAATAATATCATATATCAATGGGCTTAACAGCCCTCTACAGAAAATTCCATCCAAACAATGAAGTCAGACATTTTTCTCAGCTGCCTATAGAACTTTCTCAAAAATGACATTTTAGAACACAAAGAAAGTCTAACGAATATAAGAAAATTGAAATAATCCCTTGCATTCTATCTGATCACAATGAAATAGGGGTTCAAATCAACAGTAAAAGAAACTTCAGGACATATACAAACTCATGTAAATTAAACAACACATTATTAAATAATAAATAGGTCCTTGAGGAAACAAAGAAGGAAATAAAAACAATCCTAAAATTGAAAAAAAAATAAAACACAATATACCAAAAATCTATGGGATAAAATTAAAGCAACCATAAAAATGGAAATTCACAGTCTAAGTGCAAACATTGAGAAATCTCAAATCATCTCAAATAAGTAACTAATGATACTTTAAAGCTCTAGGAAAACAAAAGCAAGCCAAATCACAAGAATGCAATGTAGGAGAAGTAGCATTAATAAGAAGTTAATCTGGAAAATAAATTAATTTCTTTGTATTTTTTATACAGAAATTTCTTCAATCTAATCATTTAATATGAAAAAAAAAAGAGGGCAATAACTCTTACCCTCTTAAGGCACTTGAAAGACACAAATGGAAACCTGTTAGAGGAGAAAATTCTTGGTTGATTTTTAAATTGTATTGAATCTTATTTTCATTTGAGTACATCCACAATGGGGAGATGGTGCATGTGTGGAGGTTGTAGGAGTCAGTTGTCTCCTGCTACCATATGAGTCCCAAGGATCAGGTTATCAGGCTTGGGGACTGACACCTTAATCTGCAGAGCCATCTCTCCAGCCTTATATAGAAGATGATTCTTCTACACTAAGCTACCATACCATGGCATAGAAAAAGGGAAGAATCATATTGAAGCTTTTACCAAGAGTTAAGTCTAAATATTTGTTTTTCATTCCCCAGAAGAGAGGATGACATGAGAGACATACTTGGCTTGGGCTGAGCCCAGACCATTTTTATCTATCCCTAGGCCTAGGCCCGGAAGTTTCTAGCCTCCAAACACTCTCATCTTCTACAAGCATGGACCTTGAAGGCTTCAGCTTCCAGCCTCCATTTGCTAACCTAAATCTAGAGAGTTTTCAGCCTCTGAGACTTACTGCTGAATAAGCTCACCTTTTCTAGTTCGTTCTGAACTCTGGCTGGCTGGTTTAGCTCAGCTGTTCTGTCTCAAAACTTATCTACAGGCTAACTGATTCAAACTGGTATCTCTTGACTTTTCACTGAATTTCTCTGCTTGGGAAAACTGCCTCTGAGCATGAACTAAACTGAACTGTACTTGACTGCACAAAGCTGAACTGCACCAACTGCAACTCTCTCTCTCTCTCTCTCTCTCTCTCTCTCTCTCTCTCTCTCTGTCTCTCTCTCTGTCTCTCTCTCTGTCTCTGTCTGTCTCTCTCTCTCTCTCTCTCTCTCTCTCTCTCTCTCTCTCTCTCTCTCTCTCTCTCTCTCTCTCTCTCTGTCTCCTCTCTCTCCTGCATTACTCTTAAGTGGCCTCTTCTTCCTATCTGTTCTCATGAGAGTTGGGCATACTCTATCTCTGACTAATTCATCACTTTGTCTGTTCATTGTTTGGAATTAAAGGTGTGTACCAAAAGCAAGTCCGTATTCCAGGCAGAGGCATTAAAGGTGTGTACTAAGGGTGTGTTTGTATTCTAGCCAGATCATACAGACCTAGGTCTTTGGATGTAACCCCTTGCCAGAGTAGCCATGTTGCTGGATTAAAATTCTTCTATAATTAAGGATCACACTCTACACTGTTAGGGATTTCTGAGAAATTTTTGCTAGAAACTTTCAGAAGATGAGGCTTGAAAGGTAAACACATGACTCAAGTTTTTAAAAAAATAGTGAGAAATCAATGTTTCTACCTGAGCAGACATTTCACAGTGGGAAGAAACAAAATTTCCAGGCATTGTAAACTAAAAGATATTTGTGTGATCTTCCTCCTAGAAACACCTGCTTATATAAGGACATACACTTCATCTCTTTCTTCTCCTTGTTTACATTAGAGGAATTTGTTTCTGTTTCCTCCCAGGAGGAAGGATCAGCAGCTGTTTGAGCAATTCTATTTAAACAGCCAGATCCATAATTGCAAGATTCCTCCCCAAAGCACAGCTTCTGTTGTAACATACCAGAAAGGAGAAAGAGTTGGACAGGGAAATGCAGTGAATTTGTTTATGTCAAAATGTTAACATTCAAGATAATATTTGAAAACAGTTTTAAGTTATCAATAAGTAAGTATCTAAACACAGACAGCATATCAGCTTTCCTTCACTGGTTCACTTGTCTCTCCTCTCCTCCAAATCCAGTGCCCTAGTCTCTCCACTAGCTCTCCAACAAACCACCCGTGACACACCCCCACCTTCGGTGGTCACACAGATCTTCCCCTCCTAACATCCTTCCCCGAATTCATTGGTTTATTTGAGCCTTTAACTCCAGCTGGGACTCCCTGGGAACCCACAGGCCAGGTAAGCAAACAGGCTGTCTGAAGATTTTCCCTTTCTTCAAAATTCAGGCCCCCAGTTTTGCCCCTAGCTCCTTAGCGGACCATCTCTGCAGCCTCCCTTCACCTCCTTCCCTCAGACCACCCAGATCTCGCAAGCACGCGCGCACACACACACACACACACACACACACACACACACACACACACACACACAAATTTCTTCGCTCCATTCATTGCTTTATTTTAGCCCTCAACTCTAGCAGGCATTTCCTGGGACCCTACAGACCATTTTTTAATAGAATTTTCTCTAAAACTGAACACATCCTCAAAAGCAAGTCTCAACAGATAAAAGAAAATTAAATTACCATCTTTACTCTATCAGACCACCACAGATTAAAGCTAGATGTCATCAACAACATAAAGCATACAAACTCATGAAGACTCAACAACTCACTGCTGAATGAAAAATGGGCCAAGACATAAACTAAGAAAAAAAATAAAAGATTTCATAGAATTGAATGAAAATGAATGTACAGGATACCCAAACCCATATCAGAAAATGGAAAGATCTCCCATTTTCATGTTTCAGTAGGATTGGTATAGTAAAAATGGCCACAATCTACAAATTTAAGGCAATCCCCATAAAATTCCAATATAATTCTTCACAGATTTTTTTTTTTTTTTTTGAGACAAGGTCTCTCGATGTAATTCTGGCTGTCTTGAAACTCATTTCACTGATCAGGCCAGCAACAAACTAACCAAGCTCTGCCTGTCTCTGACTCCCAAGTACTAAAAAGCCTACAGATTGGGAATTTTTTTTAATGAGAAATGTTTACCAACCCCATCTCTGATTGAGGGTTAATATCTGAAATAAATGAAGATTTTAAAAAAAGGAACAGGAAAACAAATAATCCAATTTAAAAATGGGGCACTGAACTAAACAGAATTTTCAAATGAGGGAACTCAAATGGCTGAGAAATATTTTTTTAATGTCCAAAATCCTTAGTCATCAGGGAAATGTAAATCAAAACTACTTTGAGATTTCATCATACAACCAATCAGAATAGCCAAGATCAATAAAATAAGTAACAGGTTATGCTAATGAGAATGGGAATTGTGGGGAAAACTCATTCATTGGTAGTGAGAGTACAAACAGAATGCTTCATTCTACCACCTAGACACTTTCTCAACCACATTTATCACTGCTGTATTCATAATAGCCATAAATTGGAAACAACCTAGATGCCCATCAACAAAAGAATGTGTAAAGAAAATGTGGTACATCTACACAATGTATTATAGTATTACTCAACTGTTTAAAAAATAAAGTCATTAAATTCACAGGTAAATGGATGGAACTATAAAACAAACAAACAAACAAACTACCCCTGAGTGTGGTAACCCAGACCCAGAAAGACAAACATGCCATGTAGTTACTTATATGTAGATATTAGCTGTTATGTCAGTGATAACCAAGCTACAATCTATAAAACCACAGACTTTAGGTATAGATTAAGTGACTATGGGAGAGAGAGAAATCTCTCTAGGAAAGGGAAATAGAATAGATAGTTACCAAACGGTGGGTTGGGCCATCAAACCTCTTGCCTCAAGGCTACAGGAACCCTAGGGAAGAGGAGGCAGAAAGACTGGAAGAGCCAAATGTAATGGAGGACACCAAGAACATAAAGCCTTCTAACTACAGCAGGACTGAAGCCCATATGAACTCACAGAGACTGAGGCAGCATGCACGGGTCCTGCACAAGTCTATGAGAGATGGGGCCCTAGAGCTGAAAGGAGCAGTGCACACATGCCCCCATCCCTAAGATGGAAGCAATCTCCAACTGATAACCACTTGCAAGTAAAAATTTAGTTTCCTCCAAGGGAGTCTCACTGTGGAACAAACTACTCCTCTGGGTAGGCTGCATGCCAGCAGTAGATGCCAACAGAAAACAAACTCAACAGGTTCCTGTCTCACAATGTCATGTCAGGGCTTTTTATAATTTTTTTTAATCTTATTTTTTTTTACTTAGTTTTCCTTTCTCTTATTTTAGCCTACATATCCTTTAAGTATAGATTATAGCTTCCAGTTCAGTGTTTTTATGGGACTCCTGAGTGTGTGAACAAGCAGGTTTCTGTTTCTTTTGCTTTCTCTTGGGTTCTTTTCCTTCTGTTTTTGTTTTGTCCAATTCTGATGTGTTAGTTTTTGTTTTGTCTTCTTATGTTTTATTTTTATTATATTTTTTTTATTATTCTCCCTTAGAAGCATGTTTTTCTAATGAAAATGAATTCTAATTGTGTTCAAAATACAATTATTGACACAATAATCCACCATGAGAAATAGGAGACACATAAAATAAAGAGGAAATTGACAGCAACTTGTAAAGGAGAACAACCTCACTGACACAGCAACAGGCTGGATGATCAGTGGAATCGAATCGAAGACCCAGATATGAATCCACACACATATGGTCACTTGATTTTTGACAAAGAAGCCAAATCTATTCAATAGAAAAAGGATAGCATCTTCAACAAATGGTGCTGGTCTAACTGGATGTTTACATGTAAAAAAAAATGCATTTGGACCCATATTTGTCACCATGCACAAAACTCCAGTCCAAGTGGATCAAAGACCTCAACATAAAACCAGAGACACTAAGTCACTTAGAAGAAAAAGTAAGGAAGAGCCTAGAACACACTGGCACAGGAGACAACTTCCTGAACAAAACACCAACAGCCCAGGCCTTAAGCCAACAATTAATAAATGGGACCTCAGGAGACTGAGAAGCTTCTGTAAGGCAGGAGATACTGTCAAGAGAACAAATAGACAGCCTACAGACTGAGAAAAGATCTTCACCAACCCTACATCTGACAAAGGTCTTATATCCAAAATATATAAAGAACTCAAGAAATTAAACACCACCAAACCAAATAACCCAATTGAGAAATGGGGTTTGGAACTAAACAGAGAATTCTACACAGAGGAATATCAAATGGCTGAGAAACACTTAAAGAAATGCTCAACCTCCTTAGTCATCAGGGAAATGCAAATCAAAACAACTCTGAGATTCCACCTTACACCCATCAGAATGGCTAAGATCAAAAATTCAAGCGACACCACATGCTGGTGAGGATGTGGGGAGAGAGGTACACTCCTTCATTGCCGGTGGGAATGCAAACTAGTACAGCCACTTTGGAAATCTATCTGGTGCTATCTCAGAAAACTGGGACTAGGGCTTCCTCAAGACCCAGCTACTCCACTCCTTGGAATATACCCAGAAGATGCTCCAGCACACAACAAGAACATTTGCTTAACCATGTTCATAGCAGCCTTATTCATAATAGACAGAACATGGAAACAGCCTAAGTGTCCCTCAGTAGAAGAATGGATAAGGAAACTGTGGTATATATACACTATGGAATACTACTCAGCTATTAAAAACAAGGAATTCCCGAAATTTGTGGATAAATGGATTGAGCTAGAAATGATCATAATGAGTGAGTTAACCTAGAAGCAGAAAGACTCAAATGGTATATACTCACTTATATCTGCATACTAACTAGCCCAAGGGGCATGTCCCACGAAAGCTTTCACTTACCAGGAAACTGGGACAGAGGGGAGGACAACCTATTGGGACTCTAGATGAGAAAAACATGGGAGAATGGCAAAGTAGAAGAATCCAGAGGGTCCTAGAAACCTACAAGAAGAACATTATGATAGGCAGATCTGGGCCCAGGGGTCCTACTCAAACTAAGGCACCAGCCAAGGACAATACATGCAGTAAATTTCAAACCCCTACCCAGATCTAGCCAATGGACAGGACATTCTCCACAGTTGAGTGGAGAATGGGGTCTGACTTTCACATGAACTCTGGTGCCCCATATTTGACCACGTCCCCTGCATGGGGAGACCTGGTGGCACTCAGAGGAAGGATAGCAGGCTACCAAGAAGAGACTTGATACCCTATGAGCATTTACAGGGGGAGGAAGTCTCCCCTCAGTCATAGTCATAGAGGAAGGGAGTAAGGGGGAAATGGGAGGGAGGGAGGAATGGGAGGATACAAGGGATAGGATAACCATTGAGATATAATATGAATAAATTAATAAAAAAATAAAACAAAAAAAGGAGAACAATCTCAAAAAGTAGTAGTACTTAAATGTAAAAAGAAAGATAAAAGAGGGACAAATGAGATGGCTTCCCAGGTAGAGGCACTTGTTGCCATGCCTGATGAATCCCAAGGACTCACATGATAGAAGTGGAGACTCCTACAAATTGTCCTCTGATCTCCACATGTACACCACGGCACTCACATTACACATACACACACACACACACACACACACACACACACACACACACACACACACACATTCCATGCATATTTGACTATGTTCATAGCAGCTTTATTCATAATAGCCAAAAACTGGAAACAACCTAGGTGTTCCTTGACCAAAGAAGGGATTAAAAAAAAAAAGTAGTACACTTACACCGTGGAATATTACTCAGCTATTAAAAACAAAGACATCATCAATTTGCGGGCAAATGGATGGAACTAGAAAAGATCATCCTGAGTAAGGTAACCCAGACTCAGAAAGATATGCATGGTATGTACGCACTCATAAGTGGGTATTAGGTATAAAGTACAGGATAACCATGCTACAATTCACAGATGCAGAGAAGCCAAGGGGGCCCACGGGAGGATACTTGAACCTCACTCACAAGGGGAAATAAAATAGGTATCTGAAGTAGATGGAAGGAGGGAACTGGGTGGGAGAGGAAGTGGAAAGGGCAAGGGGTAAGAGAGGGAGGACAAAACAGAAATCGGTGAGTGGCATCTCTGAGACAGGAGAGCCTCCCACAAGTCTATGGGGGTAGCCCTAGCCGAGACTTGTAGCAGCAGGGGATATAGAGCCTGAAGTCACCACCTCATGTATACAGATAGGACTTCCAGTAGAAGGAGGGGTATACTAAACCCCCCACATAAAACCTCCAATCCAAAAGTTGTCTCTCCTACAAGAAGTGTAGGGATAAAGATGGAGCAGAGATTAAAAGGGTGGCAAAACAACAACTTGCCCAATTTGACACCCACACCATGGGAGAGAGCCAGCTGCTATGACTGCAGACAGAAGCTTAGCATAATTCTTCTGAGAGGCTTCATCAAGGGCCCACAGCCAAACAATAGGGAAGTCTTATGGAAGAGTGGGAGGAAGATTGAGGGAACCAGAAGGGTCAAGAATACCACAAGAAAACCTATAGAGTAAGCTAACCTGGGCCCACAGGGGCTCACAGAGACAGAACCACCAACCAAAGAGCTTGCATGGGCTGCTTGGTCATCATGTGGGGTCCCTAACAACGGGAGCAGGGGCTCTCTGTTGCCTGCCTTTGGATCTCTTTTCCCTAGCTGGGCTGTCTTGTCTAGCCTCAGTGGGAGGGGATGTGTTTACTCCTTCTGCAATTTGAAGTGTCAAGGTAGGTTGGTATCCCTTAGAGGCCTTCTCTTTTCTGAAAAGAAAGAGAGGAGGGAGGGGGGGCAGTGAGGGTGGCACTTGGAAAAGAAGGGAGCTGGGATCAGTCTGTAAAGTCGCTAAATAAATTTTTTAAAGTACAAGTGAAAAAAAAAAAACTACCTACAATGGGCCACAGTATGGCTTCTAGATGACAGTATAATAATATACACAAAACAACAGAAGCTAATCTATATAATGATAAATAATGATCCATATGCTTTATAAATATGAAAATGAAAGAATGCCTGTATGCTTCTAGGTAATTGTTATCTTTGAAAAAATGATAAAGTCACACTAATATCTCAAGCATGCACACTCCATGCAGACTTAAGACCTGAGTATGAAAAGCAAACCTCTTAACATTAAGAGTATATTAATTCTACAGGTTGTAAGCATGAGACATCTTTCAATCTTCTGGTATCTTGTTTAATTTCTTTCTTCAGAGATTTGAAGTTCTTATAATACAGACCTCTCATTTGCTTGGGTAATATGACCCCAAGATACTTTATATTGTTTGTGGCTATTGTAAAGGTGCTGTTTCCTTGATTTCTCTTTCAGTCCACTTGTCATTTGTGTAAAAGAAGGTTGCTGATTTTGTAAGGTCAGTCTTGTATACAGTCAGTTTGATGAGAGTTTTTATCAGCTGTAGGAGTTCTTTGGTAGAATTTTTGGTGTTGCTTATATATGCTATCATATGATCTGCAAATAATCATACTTTGACTTCTTCTTTCCAATTTCCAATTGCTATACCAAACGCAACCTACAGATTCAACACAATTCCTATCAAAATTCCAACAAAATTCTTGAAATGACAATAGTTAATTTTATATAGAAAACAAAAGATTCAGGACAGCTAAAACAATACTGATCAAGAAGAGAACATCCAGATGTATCACTACTCTTGATTTCAAGATGTACTGTAGAATTATAGTAACAAAAACCACATGGCATTGGCATAAAAAGAGATACATTGATCAGTGGAATCCAACTGAAGACCCAGACATAAATATACATACCTATGAACAACTGGTGTTTTCTTTTTAATGGCCAGAAATACACAATGGGGGAAAAAGGACTCTCCAATGACTGGTGCTGGTCTAGCTAGATATCTGCATGTAGAAAATGCAAATATATTCATATTTATCACTCTGCACAAAACTCAATTCCAGAAAAATCAAAGACTGACACACTGAACCGATAGAAGAGAAAGTAGGGAATAGCCTTGAACACATTGGCATAGGAGACAGCCTCCCAAATAGAACACTGATAACTCAGACTCTAAGATCAACAGTTAATAAAGGGTCCTTATAAAACTGAATAGCTTCTGTAATGCAAAGGAAACCAATAGGACAAAACAGAAGCATACAGAATGGAAAAGATCTTTACCAACCCAACATCCAACAGAGGGGTGACATCCAAAATATATAAAGAACTCAAGAAACTAGACATCAACAAACTAAATAATCCAATTAAAAGTAGGGTACAGAGCCTGGTGTGATGGTGCACACCTTTAATCCTAGCACTCAGGAGGCAGAGGCAGGCAGATTACTATGAGTTCGAGGTCAGCCTGGTCTACAAAGCAAGTCCAGGACAGCCAAGGCTGCACAGAGAAACCCTGTCTCAAAAAACGAAACCAAAAAAATGGGGTACAGATCTAAACAAAATTCTCAACAGAGGAATCTCAAATGGCCAGGATGCAGCACTCAAAAATGTTGAACATCCTTAGCCATGAGAGAAATGCAAATCAGAACAACTCTGACAGAATGGCTAAGACCTACAACACAAGAGATAATTCGTGTTGTTGAGGATCTGGAACAAATGGAACACTCCTCCATTGTTGGTGGGAGTGTAAACTTGTACAACCACTATGGAAATCAATACAGCACTTCCTCAGAAAACCGGGAATCCATCTATGTTAAGACCCAGATATACTACTCTGGAGCATGTACCCAAAAGACGCTCCACCATACAAGACCAATTGCTCAGCTATGTTCATAGCAACCTTATTCATAATAGCCAGGAGCTGGAAACAACCTAGATGTCCCTCTACTGAAGAATAGATAAAGAAAATGTGACACATTTAAAAAATGGAGGACTACTCAGCTGTTTAAAAATTACATCATATGATAGTGTATATAAGTGATCCCCAAAATTCCACCAGAGAACTCCTACAGCTGATAAACACCTTCAGCAAATTGGCAGAATACAAAATAAACTCAAAAAAGTCAGTAGCTTTCCTGTATACAAATGACAAACAAGCAGAGGAATAAATTAGGAAAACTACTCCGTTCACGATAGCCACAAACAATATAAAATATCTAGGAGTAACTCTAACCAAGCAAGTGAAGGACTTATTCGAAAAAACTTCAAACCTCTGAAGAAAGAGATTGAAGATGACATCAGAAGATGGAGGGATTTACCTTGTTCGTGGATCGGGAGAATCAACATAGTAAAAATGGCCATCTTACCAAAAGCAATATACAGATTCAACGCAATCCCTATCAAAATAACTACAAAATATTTTGAAGATATTGAAAGATCAATTCTCAAATTTATATGGAGAAATAAAAAACCCAGAATAGCAAAAACAATCCTATACAATAAAAGATCCTCCGGCGGAATCTCCATACCTGATCTCAAGCTGTACTACAGACCAACAGTAATTAAAACAGCATGGTACTGGCAAAGCAATAGGCTGGTGGATCAATGGAATCAAACTGAAGACCCAGAGATGAATCCACACACATTTCCTCACTTGATTTTTGACAAAGAAGCCAAATCTAGTCAATGGAAAAATAATAGCATCTTCAACAAATGGTGCTGGTCTAACTGGATGTCTACATGTAGAAAAATGCAATTAGACCCTTATTTGTCACCATGCACAAAACTCAGGTCCAAGTGGATTAAAGACCTCAACTTAAAACCAGAGACATTAATTCAGTTAGAGGAAAAAGTGGGGAAGAGTCTGGGACACATAGGCACAGGAAACAGCTTCCTAAACAGTACACCAACAGCCCAGGCCTTAATGTCAACAATTAATAAATGGGACTTCATGAGGCTGAGAAGCTTCTGTAAGGCAGGAGACACTGTCAGTAGAACAAAGCGACAGCCTACAGACTGGAAAAAGATCTTCACCAACCCTTCATCTGACAAAGGTTTAATAATCAAAATATATAAAGAACTCAAGAAATTAAGCACCACAAAACCAAACAACCCAATTGTGAAATGGGGCTTGGAACTTAACAGAGAATTCTCAATAGAGGAATATCAAATGGCCGAGAAACACTTAAAGAAATGCTCGTCCTCATTAGTCATCAGAGAAATGCAAATCAAAATGACACTGAGATTCCATCTTACACTCAATGACACCACATGTTGGCGAGGATGTGGAGAAAGATGAACACTCCTTCATTGCTGGTGGGAATGCAAACTAGTATAGCCACTTTAGAAAGCTGTCTGGCGCTTTCTCAGAAAAATGGGAATAGGGCTTCCTTAAGACCCAGCTATCCCACTCCTTGGAATATTCCCAGAAAATGCCCTACCACACAACAGAGACATATGCTCAACCATGTTCATAGCTGCTTTATACATAATAGCCAGAACATGGAAACAGCCTAAGTGTCCCTCAGTAGAAGAATGGACTAAGAAACTGTGGTACATTTACACTATGGAATACTACTCAGCTTTTAAAAACAAGGAATTCCCGAAATTTGTGGACAAATAGATTGATCTAGAAATTATCATAATGAGTGAGTTCACCCAGAAGCAAAAAGAGACAAACGGTATATACTCACTTATATCAAAACACTAGTCCAAGGGATACGTACCATGAAAAACTTTACTTACCAAGAAAGTGGGTCAGAGGAGAGGACATCCTATTGAGACTCTAGTCGAGAGTAGCATGGAAGAATGGGGAAATAGTAGGACCCATAGGGTCCTGGAAACCTACAATAAGAACTTTATAACAGGCAGATCTAGGTCCTGGGGTCCTCCTCAAACTAAGGCACCAGCCAAGGAGAATATAGGCAGTAAGCTTCGAACCCCTACCAGGACCTAGCCGACGAACATGATATTCTCCACCATTGAGTGGAGAGTGAGATCTGACTCTCACACGAACTCTGGTGCCCCTTTTCTGACCACGTCCCCTGGATGGGGAGGCCTGGTGGCACACAGAGGAAGGATAGCAAGTTACCAAGAAGAGACTCGATATTCTAAGAGCATATATAGGGGGAGGAGGTCTCCCTCAATCACAGACATAGGGGAGGGGAGAAGGGGGGAAGTGGGAGGGAGGGAAGAATGGGAGGAAACAGGGGAAGGGCTAACAATCGAGATGTAATATGAATAAATTCATAAAATTTTTAAAAAATTACATCATAAAAATTTCAGGCAAATGGAAAGGACTAGGAAAAATCATCTTGTGTGAGTTAACTGAGCCCTAGAAAGACAAACATGACATGTAGGCACTTATAAGTGGATATTATCTGCTAAGTAAAGGATAATCATGCTACAGGCCATAGGCCCAAAGAGACTAAGAAACAAGGAAGGCTCTAGGTGGGACACATTGATCTCCCTGGGAAGAGGAAATGGAATAGATTATGCAGGTGAAATGGGGGCCAGTGGGGATGGGAACAGGAAGGATCAGGTGGGAAGAAACAGATGGAGGGAGAGAATGTGGAGAGATAACTGGAATTGGAGGGCACTTGGGGAACAATGAAGAAACCTAGTGCAGTGGAAATTTTCTGAAACCTATGAGGGTAACCCTAGCAAGACTCCTAGACTGGAGTATACAGAGCCTGGTCCAGCCATCTTTTGTAACCAGGCAAGGCACCAAGTGGTGGTATTGAAACACCAAACTAACCACAAAAACCTTTGACCCACAACCTGTCCTACTTGCAAGATGTGCTGGAGCAATGGTGGCTCAGAGCTTGTGGGAGCGGCCAACCAATGACTGGTCTAATTGAGGCTCACTCCACAGGAAGAAGTCCATGCCTGACACTGCCTGGATGGCCAGGAACAGAAAGCTGAGTGGCCTAGAGACCTAGTGTGTAACCAGTAGAACTGCCCCACCTTTAAAAAAGGTCAATGAAATGATTCCTAATGATATTCTGCTATACTCATAGATGGGTGCCTATGCCAATCATCATCAGAGAGGCTTCCTCTTGTAGCTGATGGGAGCAGATGCAGAGACTCAATACTCAAACATTAGGCAGACCTTGGGCAACCCCAAGGAACAGGGTAAGGAAGGACTATAGAAAGAACCAGAAGGGTCAAGAACACCAGGAGAACAGGGCCCACAGAATCAACTAAGCAGGGCTTGTAGAGGCTCACAGAGACTGAAGCAACAATCATGCAGTCTGCGTGGGTTTGCGCTAGATCCTCTGCATATATGTTGTGGTTGTTATGGGAGTCCTAACAGTGGGAGTGAGGGTGCCTCTGGCTTCTTTGTCTGCTCTTAGGACCCTTTCTTTCCTCCTGGGTTGTCTTGTCCAGCCTTGATGTGTCTTATTGCATCTTGTATGTCATTTTGAGACCTGCTCTTTTCTGAAGGAAAACGGAGAAGCAGTGGATCTGGGAGAGATGGGAGGTGCAGGGAGGGACTGAGAGGAGTGGAGAAAAGAAATGTTGCTGTCAGAATGCAATATGAGAAAAGAATAAAGAAAAGTAAAATAGAATGTATGACTTGAAGCAGAGGATCTTTCAAGGACACACACACACACACACACACACACACACACACACACACACACACACACACACCATAAACCAAAAGAAAATAATCAAGAAATGCAGCTGAAAATTTAAAAAATAAAATAAAATAATAAATTCCACTAATGTGTAGAAGAAAAGAACAGATATTGGACAACAAGTGCTGGAAGCATTTATTTTTCTACTACGTTAACCTAATTTCTGCCCCTGATGCATTTTATTGGTCAGAGTTGATGCTATATATAAAATTACATATAATCTTGGGAGACAATCACTTTGATTTGCTGAGACACACACACACACACACACACACATGCACACACACATGCACACAGAAGTAGGCCAGTGTGTAATTGTATCCATTTGGCAATACCCCTCCTCTTAGATAACCAGAGCTAACAGCCTCTACCTAAGTCACCATTTTCCAAAAGTGACTTCTATGTCAGGAGAAGAGCTCAGAGTCAGAGTTTATGTGGCACTAAGTGTTAAATGAGGGTAATGTGGTGAGTATTTCAAGCCATCTCAATAAGCCTTAGCACGTTACATCATGAGAACAACAGAAATTTTGTCCAAAGCTGCCCAGAACTAACCAACTTACTTGCATTATTTCTTTTGTGCACAGGGTTGTTATCCTGCATTGAGAGCTATTTAAAGGGTTTCTCTGCTCTGGAGACATTGGGTGGACTGCTGGGAAACATATTGTTCTCAAGGCAATTCAATGGCACCTTTCTTGTTTCTGCTGCAAACTCTCACCTGACAGTCTTCTCAGTGGTGTCTGTGGCACGACACAGTCTATCCAGTCATACAGTGACTATATATAAACCTACTCCATGTTATAGTCCTCAACTATTAAATTTCCTTAACTATTAAACTGTACTATATCTTTAATGTATATTTAAAGACCTAATGTCAAATCTAAATTTCACAGTTTACAGGTTGTATTCTCAAAATATTCCACTTTGCTAAACTAGAGTTTGCACATCTGTAAAATGAAGAAAAATAGTCAATACTTCCTAGGATGGTTGTTTAAAATTATTGCAATGTGTAAGTGGGTCAGGCTTGGCATGATGTTTGCTCTGCCCCTGACAACACTTTACATGTTGTCTAAAGTATAATATACATGATAAGTGATAAATAATAGCCTATATGACCAATAATCAAGTTCGCGTATAAAGGCACCTATCATACTAGAGTACAAACAATCCTCATGATTTCTTCATTACCTTTTTAAAGATCTTACCTTTGTGTCAGGTATACTGTCTCATGGTTCTAGTACCAGTTCTTTTATACACATGTACAAATTTCCAAATTTTAAAGATTTTAGCAAAAGCAGTATCATTTTGAATAGAAAAAATGTTCTATAAACAAAATATAGGCATCATATATAATTAAGAGAAAGAATGATTAGGCTAGCTACAGGAGGCTTAGTTTTCTGCCTCAAAATCCATAATTTTAAATAAATCAAGCAGCACAGCCAGAGTTTGTCCTTTGCTTCCGGTAGAACATGCAGTATAAAGACTACTTAAGTTACACATCCATCTAGTCTCTGGGGCTGCTCTAACGAGCCCCAGTAGATTGAGTGGCTGACAGATAGTCAACATTTATTTCCCACAGTTTTGGGAGGCGGTGACATGCAAGATAAGATCAACAGACTTGGTGTTTGATGAACCCTACTTCCTGGTTCATCGGCCGCCATCTTTTCACCGTTCTAATGTGACAGAAGGAGAAAGCTTTCTGAGATTTCAAGCAAATGAGCTTTACCCTGTTATCCAATTACCCAGGGGCCTCCACATGACATCCCACTGGGGATAATGTTTCAACACACAGATTTGGAGGAGACCTAAATATTCAGTCTAAGCAGCAGCTAAAACAAACTATTTAAAGAAAATACATAATTCTTATGAATGAACATAAAGTAAAAACTAGAAAAATGTTTTAAAACTTAAGAAAAAAATAGAAAAAGAACAAAATTACATCATTTTCAGGAAAATAGATGGAATTGGAGACCAGCATACTACACAAAATAAGCCAGTCTCAGGAGAGACAAATATTGTTTGTTTTCTCTCATCTGTGGAGTCTAGGTTTTAAAAAACTAAAGCTGGAAAAACTAAAGGATATGAGAAAGAAGATGACGGTAAGCAGTTTGTAGAAGGCGATGAGAGAACATGAAGGACCAAATATGACACAGTAAATGGCAGGCATGCCTGAAAGTGTCATAAGAAACCTCCCCTTTCTTGAAATGTATGTAATAATAGAAATAAAATTAAGGGCCGGAGAGATGATTCAGACATGGCAAGAGGTTAGACTACACTTGTAAAGAACCTAAGTTTAGTTCCCAGCAGCTACACTGGACAGCTCACAATGACCTATAATTCTAGTCATGTGACTCAGGCATCACCTCCTGGACTTCACAGACACCTGCACTCATGCACAAACTAACACCCAGACACACACACATACACACACACACACACACACACACACACATGCACACACATACACACACACACACACACACATGAACACACAGGTACACACACTTTAAAATAATAAAAATAAATGTTTAAATAAAATCTCTTCCCTCATGAGGCTGAGAAGCTTCTGTAAGGCAGGAGACACGGTCAAGAGAACAAAGCGACAGCCTACAGACTGGGAAAAAAATCTTCACCAACCCTACATCTGACAAAGGTCTAATATCCAAAATATATAAAGAACTCAAGAAGCTAAACACCACCAAACCGAATAACCCAATTGAGAAATGGGGCTTGGAACTAAACAGAGAATTCTACACAGAGGAATATCAAATGGCTGAGAAACACTTAAAGAAATGCTCAACCTCCTTAGTCATCAGGGAAATGCAAATCAAAACAACTCTGAGATTCCATCTTACACCCATCAGAATGGCTAAGATCAAAAATTCAAGCGACACCACATGCTGGCAAGGATGTGGGGAGAGAGGAACACTCCTTCATTGCTGGTGGGAATGCAAACTAGTACAGCCACTTTGGAAATCTATCTGGTGCTATCTCAGAAAAATGGGAACAGGGCTTCCTCAAGACCCAGCTATTCCACTCCTTGGAATATACCCAGAAGATGCTCCAGCACACAACAAGAACATTTGCTCAACCATGTTCATAGCAGCCTTATTCGTAATAGCCAGAACATGGAAACAGCCTAAGTGTCCCTCAGTAGAAGAATGGATAAGGAAACTGTGGTACATATACACTATGGAATACTACTCTGCTATTAAAAACAAGGAATTCCCGAAATTTGTGGACAAGTGGATTGAGCTAGAAATGATCATAATGAGTGAGTTAACCCAGAAGCAGAAAGACTCAAATGGTATATACTCACTTTTATCTGCATACTAGCCCAAGGGGCATGTCCCACGAAAGCCTTCACTTACCAGGAAACTGGGACAAAGGGGAGGGCATCCTATTGGGACTCTAAATGAGAGACGCATGAGAGAATAGCAAAATAAAAGGATCCAGAGGGTCCTTGAAACCTACAAGTAGAACAATATGATAGGCAGATTTGGGCCCAGGGGTCCCACTCAAACTAAGGCACCAGCCAAGGACAATACAGGAGGTAAACTTTAAACCCCTTCCCAGATCTAGCCAATGGACAGAACATTCTCCACAGTTGAGTGGAGAGTGTGATATGACTTTCTCATGTACTCTGGTGCCTCACATTTGACCATGTTCCCTGCAGGGGGAGACCTGGTGGCACTCAGAGGAAGGACAGCAGGTTGCCAAGAAGAGACTTGATACCCTATGAGAATATACAGGGGGAGGTAATCCCCCTCAGGAACAGTCATAGGGGAGGGGAATAATGGGAAAATGGGGGGGGGGTGAGGGAGGAATGGAAGGATACAAGGGATGGGATAAACATTGAGATGTAACAAGAATAAATAAAGGAAAAAAAAGAAAAATAAATAAATAAATAAATAAATAGAATCTCTTCAAGACTGAGACTGCAGCTGAGAGGTGCTTGCTTCACTTACCAGGCATGCATAAAGCCTTGGGTCCACTCTCCAGCGTGGTCTGAAAGCAGGAGGAGTCATGACTCCAAATGCCTTCACTTTCTGAGATACTTAGCTTAAGACTTTAACATTAGGGACTGGAGAGATGGCTCAGTGGTTAATAGCACTGCTTGCTCTTCCAAAGGACCCAGGTTCAATTCCCAGCACCCACATAGCAGCTCACAACTGTCTGTAACACCAACGCACATAAATTAAAGTTAAATAAAATGTTAAGAAAAAAAGACTTTAACATTAGAGGAAGAGAGCAGCACAATTCATCACATTGCACCCATCTAGTGGACAATTATTTTAAGTCTGATAATGTTAACCACATGTATCAAGGAGAAGACACAAAACAATCTCTCCTCCATCACCCTGGGAGTGGAAAGTGGCATATTTTAAAGTACACCTAGCCTAGTAAACCTGAAGACAGATACCACAATCCAGTTATTCCACAATTTTGTGTTTAATATAGAGAAACTGTCAAAAGTGTTTCAGTAAGGTATCTTAGGATTACGGAGTCTGAGTAAGAAAAAGGTTGAGTTTGAGGCCAGACTGGTCACAATACAGGAAAAACCACTGTGGACGCATCCTACACATCTGTCAACAAGTGGACATAGAATGTAGAGCATGCTCTAATGCTGAGAGTAAGGGGCAAGTCTGTGAGCAGCAGCTATGTGGGTCCACAAGTAGGAATCTCCTAATAGTGAGCCATAAGAGGCAAATTGAAAAAGAATAAATGCAGTATAATAAACATTTAAATGTGGCTTAAAATATGCTAAATAAAGCATATCTTGTTTATGGATTTACATGTGTAATGACTGCATAATGACACACTTAGCTGCTTTCAAATCAATAAACATATAATTCCCAAATATTAACAGTTTTGCCACTAAAGCATTTACCAATATAAATTCTTAATTGGGCCCAGGGGAATAGGTGCCATTCTCCAGATCACACACACGAGTTAATTAGGAGACAACTATAAGTGGTCATGATGGCTAAACACAGAGAAGCTATTCCAGAGTCTTGGAAGTTATTTTTTCACCGTACATAAGAATAAAAACTAAATGTCAAGTTTAAATGCTACTTAAACTAGCCTTTGTATATTGTAAAATTACATACACACACACACTACAAAATGGGCCAAACAGAACTGCACAGCGTTAAGTGATATCAGATTTGTTCAGGTTGTATGGGACAGCTTTGCAAGTCACTTACACAAGGTATTTCAAACTCACTTTGTTCCTCTGTGAAGTCTCACAAACTTCAGTTTTCCTGCTTGTCAAGTTCTTAATTATATTCTGGGAAGGCTGGTGCTTGTATTTGGCATCTACGGATACTGTGTTTCTCCAAAAATGGTGTTTATATCAGTAGACCCCCATCAACAAATAAAACAAGAAGAAAAGTACTACTGGGGCATGGGCAAAGATAAATGACACAGAAATATCAGCTTTAAAAAATCCTTCCACAAACAAAATACTATTTGACAACAGGTAAGGGAACAAGCGGGAAGGTTATAGTACTCGGGTGTAACACAGAAATCACCAGACACCTGAAAGGAACAGGAAGCCACACATCCTCCTACCCCACCCCTACTCTGCCCACACCCACTCCACCCTGGGCTCCAGGAAAAACAATGAGGAGAGTTTAGAGAAAAGACAAAGAACTGAGCTGCAGATACCCACAGCTCTGGCCTCTAGGCTAGTAGCCAGCAACTGGCCCTCCAAGCCCACTTCCTGACCCAGCCAGGAACAGCCATGTGAACCAGGCTGTCTATCAAGACTGGATTAGGAAAGTACAAAATTTGAGCTAGTAGGAGAAATCGGTTCAAAAGATCTGTTGTTCAATAGGGTGACTATAGTTAATAGAAAGGTGGTGAATTCTTGAAAATAGATTTTAAGTGTCCTCACCACAAGCAATAATTTGAGATCATCAGTGCCACTGATGATACAGGTATTTATGCTTTTTTATAAAGAGACTGTAACTCACAGCTATTGTTCCAGTATGAATGCCAGCAGGCTCACACCATGTCTCTGCCATGACAAGAGTAAACTAACCCTCTGAACCTTGTGTGTCAGTTTCTGGAACTGTGACAAAGTCCAGAAGGTGGCTTTGAAGGCCACGGCCAGTACCTTGCACCCACAGATGTCAGTGACTGGGTACATCACTGGCATGGAGGAAGCCTGCAACATCATAAACAGAGAGAAGCGCTCGTCAGGACTTCAGTATAAGCTTCCTCAGCAAGGAGACCAGGCTACACTACTGTAACATATGTGCAGAGGCATAGTCAGACCTTTGCAGGCTCCCCAGTTGTCTGTTCAGTCAATGTGAGCCCCTTTGAACCCAAGTTAGTTGATTCTGTGGGTTTTCTTGTGATGTCCTTGACCCCTCTGACTCCTGCAATCCTTTCTCCCCCATCTTCCACAGATTCCAGAGCACCATCTAATGTTTGACTGTGTCTTTGCATCTTTTTTTTTAATATATTTTATTAGTTTACTCATATTACATCTCAATTGTTATCCCATCCCTTGTATCCTCCCATTACTCCCTCCCTTATGACTGTTCCTGAGGGGGACTTCCTCCCCCTCTATATGCTCATAGGGTATCAAGTCTCTTCTTGGTAGCCACCAGGCCTCCCCATCCAGAGGACGTGGTCAAATAAGAGGCACCAGAGTCCGTGTGAAAGTCAGTCCCCACTCTCCACTCAGCGGTGGAGAATGTCCTGTCCATTGGCTAGATCTGGGTAGGAGTTTGAAGTTTACTGCACATGTTGTCCTTGGTTGGTGCCATAGTTTGAGCAGGACCTCTGGGCCCAGATCTGCCCATCATAATGTTCTTCTTGTAGGTTTCTAGGACCCTTTGGATCCCTCTATTTCTCCATTCTCCCAATCTTTGCATCTTCTTAAGGGGCTCCTAATAGTGGGAACAGGGGCAGTCTCCACTTTTGCTTACTTTTGGGACCCTTTTCTTTATACTGGATTGCCCCATCCAGCCTTACTACAAGAGGCAGTGCCTAGACTTACTGCAACTTGATATGGCATGTTTGGTTGATGTCCATGGGAGGCCTGCCCTTTTTTGAACAGAAATGGAAGAGGAGTGGATGGAGGTAGTGGGTGCTAGGAGAGAAGGAGGGAAGGGAAACTGTGGTCAGGATGCAATATATGAGAGAAGAATAAATACAAAAATATTAAAAGAAGAAGCTTCTTCAGTATTTGTGCTTCTAGAGCAACCAGGTGGCTCTTTTCTCCCGCACTTTGGAGATGAGGTGGATAGGAGAAGCCACCTCCTTGAGGACACTGATGAATGGATAGCAAGGAGCCATAACTGAGGAGGCAGCATTGGCAGGGTGCCAGGAAATAGAAGCCCATGGTGGCTACACCTTTTGTAGCTTGATTTTGCTGGTAACCCTCAAGAAGAAAAACTCTTTGGACCTGAATAGCTTGTTACAATGGGTGACAGGGCATCAGATGTAATCTGAAGGGGGATTTCAGCGCTACTACAACAAGCTGGGAGATGGCTACTACTCTTCCTGGCAGCCAGGGCTCCTGCTCATGCTGCGCCAAGTGCTGCACACTCAAGGTGACGCTGTCCTCAGCATGAGCCACTGGATGGCCCCTCAGCAAGCCCTGCAGGAGGATATCCTAATGTGCTGCCAATTCTAAGGGAGCGGGGCTGTTTGTGTGCTGGACAAACCTGGTGCATCACGTAACTTCTACCAGACTTGCTGCTGCCTGAGCAGTGCACCCATCATCCAACATTTCTGCAGTGCACAATACAGTCGTAGGTGTGCCTGGAAACACTGCAACCCACTCACCCCAAGTACAACACTGAACCAGGCCACTACACACTGCAGAAGCCAGACGCAGATTTCAAGGAGTGTAGAGATGAGGTGGCCCCAGATCCTGCCACCAACTAAAGGACCTCATGGCTCTGCTCACCCAGCTCTCCCAAAAAACAAGGGTGTCTCTGTCTGGGTATACAGCACATTCCATGCTATGTGAGCCTTGTCTGCTGTGGAGCTGTGGTTCTCTTTGTCCTCCCTTCTCAAACAAAATAAAGCCATCAGCCCTGGGCTTTGAATACACAGTGGCATGATTTTTAAAATTATTTTGAAACCTGTCAAATGAAAAGTCTGAACGTAGGCGGCGGGGGTCAAAGAGCAGTGCATGCTGGGATGGCACAGCCCCTCCTGGGCGCCCGGCAGCATGGTCAGCCATGCTGAAATGAAGGGTGTCTGAGTATCCCAGCATTCCAGTCCCTGCTGTGATGCCCACTACACACCACCATTCAGTCAGGAGGTGGCACCCTCTCAGGGACATAAATGTCTCTGTACCAGGGGAGGGCTGTGGTCCCTGAAAAGTGTACTGGGCTCAGCAGGACACGCTTCAGGTTGTGTGCTTCACTCCAGTCATCTGCAAAGGGCAGTGGCTGGGAATGGAGGGGCAAGGTCCTAGGTCGAGTCCTTCTCTGAGATGGGAGAACTGAGCCACACATCTCGCGAAAGGCCATGTCTGGTGCAAGCAAGACTTGTTTTGTCCTAGGTATGATGACTTAAAGCCAGGTAACCAATTATGAGTGGAAAATCAGCCTCTAGGTCCACTCTGGGCCAGAAGAAGCATCTTCCCCCAGTGTCCCGTGTCTGCCTCTCACAATCTGTACCAGGAGCGAGAGGTGCTTCTCCTGCAGCGCTGCGGCCCAGACTCTTCTGTTTCTTCTTGCTCTCCACCATCCATCCACCCCAAGACAGTGTTCTGTTTTCTCATCCTGAGTACTAACACTACTAAGGCTTTCTCCTTAGCTGAGAACTCAGGATTTATTCTGTCTCGCCCACCCCTGGCTCACTGAAATAGAATCAAGTGCCAAGTAAGCTGGCCATTGTGAGGACAGTCACTTGGGTAGTAGGGCAAGCACTGACTCTATACCAGTCCTTTGAAAGTCAGCAGGATGCTGAATTTAGTCATCTCTCCTCTGCAACAGTCCCAGCAAGCTGTGGCACTTTCCCAGCCTTCATGTGAGCAGGCAGACATTAGCTTGGAGACACAGCTTGAGGCTCTTCCCTAAACCACCAGCCATTTGCTGACTGTAATCCCCAATCTGCTGTACTGGGCTATGTATTACTTCCTTGAAATAATGAGAGTAACATTTTCACATGCACACATTGGCATACATTGTGCGGTGCAAGACAAACTACAATATAAACTTTCATACTCAAATCAGGTAGTCCTGGGTAGGATAATTCCAACCCATATCTACTCCTACTTTCTTTATATTGAAATTCTATCTATATTTAAATTGTTTATTTTACTTCTTAATGTCTCAGATTCCATTTAGATAGGTTCAGAAAAGAAATAAACATAAATAAATTTTATAGTTTTTTTCGTGACAAATAAATGGAATTGGGTATATGTTCACCATAGTTGAAGGGTAGGTTGGAGATGCTGTGATGTGATATATAGTCTAAGGGAAAATTAAAATATGCTAAGTTCCCTAAAACATTACACCAAAAGGATAAACACGTTTTTCAGCAACTGGAACTAAAGTACCATAAGCAGATCAATGGCAAATAATATGAAGAAACGGATTTTATTATTAATATATAAGATCCAAAACCAAGTTGTTGTTCTGAATAGTTACTCCAAATTTAAAAGTCACAATATCAGCCATTCTAAAGAAATAAACAACCAAGAATAACTAACTAATAGCCAGGAGGTTGGAGCAGAGTAGCTGAGAAACATTATGTGACAGTATAAAATATTAAATATATATCAAATTAAAACTGGATGATTTAAAAAGCTGCCTAAAAATACTTCCAGGTATAATTTAGAAATGTACTGATATACTGCCACTCCACTCCTGCTATACTATCTGTCCTAGTTCCATTCCTGTGGCTGTGATAACACATCTTAAGGGTTTGTCTCATCTCACAATCCCAGTTAGAATCCATTACTTTGGGGGAGTAAAGAAAGTAGGAACCTGAGGGAGCTTGGTCAGCAAAGAGAAATGAATATATATGCCTTCTCGTTTAATTTCACTTTGCAACTCATCAGGACACCCTGCTTAGGGAATTGTGCTGCCCACAGTGGTCTGGGTCTTCTTACATCAAATAACTGTGAAGACAATGCCCGTCAGGAAAACCTGATCTAGATAGCTTCTCCGTAAGAGTCTCTTCCAGGTGTTGTGTCCTAGGTTGTGTCAGAGCGACAGCTATAACAAACCCCTAGGCTGCCTCTGTTCACATCTATCTTAGGGCCTTTCATTTTTTTCAGTTTCCAGAAATACTTCCCCAGAGTTTTCTCTCTGCTTAGGTCCTTTTCTCCACGATCTTCAGAGGCCCTATTTCCCATTTCAGTCTCTTCTTTGATGTCACATCCTGGATCTCATCCAAAAACAACTCTGCCTTACTCTAGCAGTGCTGCCTCAACAGAATATCACAGCTTGATTAATTTACAAATGAGAGAAATTGATTTCTTGCAGGAGTCTGAGAAGTTAGAGATGAATACACTGGTGTTGAGACCCAGTGCTGTCTTTTATGTTACCCTGACAGCTTTGCCTTTATAACATTTTCCTTTAAAAAAAATTAAATACTTAGAGTAATTTTTCTTGAAATAAACTGAACTCACTATTGAATTTACTTATACTTTCAGCCTAAAAGTATAAGTTGGCATGAGTATTTCATCTGCTCCATTACTTTAAGTAAACAAAGCATATGCAAATGAGAATTTAAACATGAAAATAAGCAGTGTTAGGATTTATAAGAGTTTAATCTTATAAATAATACAATGTCTTGGATAAGCTACTGACATATCAAAGCTATATTACATAATTTTATTGTTCCTGGAAAATTATGCTTCCAGTGTGTTTTATCTTTAGAGAGTCAAAAGATTAATGAACCTCATAAAAATAACAAATTATTTCTTAGGCATAGTTGCAAAATAAAGTATTAAAAGAGTTTGGTTTTAGAAAAAGTTAAGATTAAATAAATGAACAGACAAAATTATAAAGCTCTATAAATAAATATGTAAGGATATACTTGTACCCCAAAGTTATAGAGAAAACTTTTTAACAAAATAACAAATACCAACTACCAAGTAAGAATAGTAAATAAAATATAGTTCAGAATAATGCATCCATAATCACATTAAATTAACAGATAAGAATTTATTCATGAATTTGTAACAAATTCTCACAAATCAATTTTTGGAAGCCTGGTAGAATAATAAAGAAGAAATCTAAATAGATACTTCACAGTCTTTATCATCATTATTATTATACAATGGACAATAAACACACAAAGTCTAGTTAATTATTGAAGTAATTCTAATTAAAATTTAAAAACTATTCACCTTCTAGCTTCACAAAAATTCTTTTACAAAGATGTGAAGCTATGTGGAATCGTAGCTGCTAAGAATTTAAGCTGACATGAATGCCTTAGAAGCAATCATTTTAGCATTGTCTAAGTGGAAGGATGACATTTTCCAAAGCCCAAGAAATCATCTCCTAGAAATATAACCTAGGAAAAAAATACAAGGAGCTTTCCAGAAGAGATGAGGGCTTGGGGAGGTGAAACCTCATCCAAAGGTAAGGAACGCCACCATGGTAAGGCAGGGGCAGTGCTACACTCAGGGCAGGCCCATCACCCAAACTAACCTCAAGTCCAGTTAGGGTCTTTGCATTCACAATCAATAAAGGGAAGGGAGTAATAATGACCACATATATAAGAACTGTAGGAAATCATAAGGAGGCCAAACCTGAGGATCCACAAAACAGAAGAAGGAACTAAAGTTAAACCAAAGGAATAGAGAACCTACTCAGTGAAATGAAAGAAGAAAACTTTCCAAATTAGGGGTTAGGGAACAGCCAAATAAAAGAACTTAGTGCCCAAAATCAACATAAAAGAAGACATGATACTTAAGTTGACAGATATGAAAGAAACAAAGAGGACGAACTGCTTCAAAGAGGAGTCAGCAGGTGACAGCATTTACTACAAAGCTTCATGAGTTCAATCCCTGGGACTCACATGGTTGAAGGTGAGAACTAACTCCTGAAACGTCCCCTCCAACTCTGCAGCATGTGCGCGTGTACATACACATACACACACACACACACACACACACACACACACACACACACACACACACACACACACTGTGGCACCAACAAATTAATTAATGTATTTATAAATTTTAAAAAATAAAGCTACAAGAAAAAACACCAACCCATCTACAGGGCAAACATGCAGAAGAATTTCAGATAATTCCCTTGTGACCCTACAATCCAGGAACTGAGGAATATTTATATTTTAAGCCCTGGAAATAAGTAACAATCAACCGCAAAGGCTATGCCCTGTGAATTTATCTTTAATTTGATGTTAAAATGAGGACACTTCAAAACAAGGACAAACTAAGGCACTCGTGGTCATCAAGACAACCCGGGCGAAGATTTGCGAGGAGCTGTACATAGAGGACGAAGAGGAAAGAAAATGACCTCAACCATCAGCACAGTGAACACTATCTGAGGAGAGAAGCAGATCAACAAGAGAACTGAGGATTAATTAGCTCATCGTATCCCACACAGTAAGCATGCCAACACCCAAACTAATGCAGAGGGAAAAAAACTAGACACAGAAATCCAGCTAACCACAAATCATAGGAATTGATAAACGTAATTCGACAACAACCTTAAGCGTAAACGGCTTCAAGACATCCATTTAAAAAGGCAGACAGCCTGAATTGGGAAGCAAGGTCACACCGTCACCTCACCAGCAAAGACTCACGCACAAAGAGTCAAGGAACGGACATCAATCTACACTGAAGAATGAGAATAAAGGAGAGAATAGAAGGTGAAAAGACCCCCTACACTCATAGATTGCAAAGGTATTATTGAAAAACAGCTGTTACGAAAACCATCTTCAAAGTTAATGCAACTCTCATCAAAATTCCAATGGCAGCTTTCACAGAACTAGAAAAAAAAATCCCAAAATTAATATGGAAGCATAAAAGGCCTCTATACCATTAAGAGCCCTAAATAGGAAGAGCAATACTAGAGGGATTGTAGCATCTGTGCTCTGTGCATACTAAAGAGCCACAGCAGCAAAGGCAGCATGGTGCAGGAACTGAAGCAAGAAATTAGACCAATGGGATAAAACAGACGACGCAGAAATAAGCCCACATAGTTACACCTATATGATTTCTGATAATTATGTCCCAGATCTACATTTGGGGGTGGGGGAGCCAATTGCAACAAATGGTGTTGAGAAAACTAAATAAGCACATGTAACAAAGGAAAATAGATAGATAGATAGATAGATAGATAGATAGATAGATAGATATTCAAAATGGAGTAAGAATTTTATAGCAAGTCCTGAAATTCTGAACCTGCCAAAGGAAAACAGACAGGACACTTCAAGATGCCGGTGCAGGCAATGACTTTCCAAAAAGGGTACTATGCTAGTGCAGGGAATGCTTTCTTAGCCACGCGGTTAAGTTCTCATCTCTCTTTCAGCAAAAAAGTAAATGAGAACAGGAATAAGATGCAGAATACAGTCATTATAGTTGACTTTCAAACATGTATGCTAATTTTTCCTGCCTATAAGAGGTGCCAGGACAAAGAGGGAGTAAAAAGTGAGGGAATCATCAACCAATGGATGGCCCAACTTGAGTCCCACACCATGAGAGAGTGCCCACCCCTGACACTATTGATAATATTGTGCTATGCTTGCAGAGAGGTGACTAGCATAACTGTCATGAGAGGCTCCACCCAGCAGCTGATGGAAACAGATGTAGAGACCCACAGCCAAAGAATAAGTGGAGCTCAGGGAAGCCTGTTAAAGAGTCAGAGGAAGAATTGAAGGAGCCAGAGAGGTCAATGACACCACAAGAAAACCTACAGAATCAACTAACCTGGGACCCTAGGGCTCACAGAGATTGAACCACTAACCAGAGAGCATGCATGAGACAGACCCGGGTCCCTTACATATATGTAACAGATACGCAGCTTGGTCTTCATGTAGGACTTCTAACAGCAGGAGCAGGGGCTGTCTTTGACTCTGTTGCCTGCCTTTGGATCCCTTTCCTCCAATTGGATGGTTTTGTCTAGCTTCAGCAGAAGAAGATGCACTCAGTCCTACTACAAGTTGATGTGCTAAGGCAGGTTGATATCCATGGGAAGTATCCCCTTCTCTAATGAGAAAGGAAAGAGGAATAAAGGGAGGGAAGGGGAGAGGGAGGGTCTAGGAGAAGAGGAGGGATGGGAAGCTCTGAGAGGGATGTAAATAAATTAATTAATGAAATTGATGTAAAGAGAATGAAGTTCTAATTTTAGGGCATGTGCTGAAACATTTAAATGTTTTTGACTGTCTTGTATAAGTATGGATTCCTTTGGATGCTGTGATAGGAAAAAAAACATTCTGATTGGTTTTCCACAGAGAACATCACCATATTATCCGTATCACACCTTGGAACACTAAATAATATCTGCATTGTTGCTGCAGTCAAAAGCAAACAAAATTATCACTTACTTAAGCACTGCAATGCCACTAACTGTGATGTATGCTATAATCCTCAGCCTTCTTCTTGTTAGAGTAGGTACATAACAACCATTGCTACCTAAAGGACATTACAAGGTGGCATCAGCCTACTGGTGTTTTCCAGAGTTCCTGTAACTGTTGTATACAGTCCTTCTGTCCTCTGCCTCTTCTCCCTTCAATGTCTAATTATTTTCAATCATAGAACATCTGGTATATTATACTGACACTTAATATCATTCCATTTTGAACACTCTTTTCCATTTGGCTGGAATCACGTGTAACTGTAATTAGGTGTTTTTACTATGGCTACATGATGTCCTTTATCTATAACTTTAATATAGAAGTCTGTGTTCCATCTAAGTCACTAAGGAAAATTACAAAGAAGCCAGCTAACATCAGCTGATTCCTGTCAGAAAGCCATTAAGCTTTTAAGACTGACTCTTTTTTAGACAGTGTATCAGGGGAAATGCCACTGTTACAGAATGCACAGCTTGTATGGGTCAGAGATATTTTCTCCACACAGGCAGAAAAGCCACAGAACTATGTCAGGAAACAAATTCTCACCAGCTCAAGTACAGGTTTTGCTTTAAAATTAGCTCGCTTTTGTTATTGTCTGTTCATCTGGAGAGTGTTGGAATTACTTTTGTTCTAACAAACCTACATATTACCACTACAGTAGACGTGGTGTCTTAACACTTACCACCTCTACAGACCCATGGGTCAATTTGTCAGACATTTACAGAAAATAACTAAATATACAAAACTTAAAATTGCTGTGGATAATAATGAAGATTACTGTTTTCATTTACTACTAACACAAAACTGCAAACCCTATATTCATTGAGGAATGACAATGATCCCTTTGTGTAGATGTCTCCTAGTTCCCTACCACATCCTTATTTGTTTCTTCCTTTGTTCATCCCAGAGGGGGAAAAATCCTATAAAAGGAATAGCAGCCTAAGAGTGACTATACTAGACTAAGACAATAAAAAGCCATCCACCCACCAAGGCTTGTCCTTTTGTCAAAATTCTAATATACCTACCATTACATTTTTTTTTTAAATTTTTATCTCCTTCAGTTCCTCACACATCATCAAATTAAATGCCTCACATTGACTTGGCTGATTTCAATAACATGGCCGTACCTGCTCACTTCTCTGCACAGTCACCATCTAGAAGACTGTACCATCGCTGATCTGCACTGCTCAGCAGCTTCATGACTAGTATGGCAGTACACCTCAGTTGTCAGCTTGACTGCATTACGTGAATGCAAAGGGCACTAGTGGTGCATTACACTGCATGCATATATGATGGAGCATCCAGCGACAATTAACTGAGGAAGTCAGATCCACTCTAACTGTGAGAGGCACCTAACACGGGTTGGGGTCTGGGCTGAATAAAAGAAAAAGACCGCTCACTGAGCACCAGCATTTTTTTTTTCTTTGCTTCACAATTCACTTAGACATACGCAGGAAGCCACTGCCACCATGAACCCCCTCCCTTGTCATGAGGGAGTACAGCCCCCTAAATCTATAGCCAAAATAAGCCTGAGTGAGACAACCCAGACCCAGAAATACAGGCCTGGTATATACTTACTTTAAAGTGGATATTAACCCATTACAGATGTCCTCTGAGAGACTCCACCCAGTGAGGGATTAGGACAGATACTGGGAATTGCAGTAGGACTCTGGGCAGAGTGCTAAGTGTTGGATGGAATTTGATCACAAGAATAAGAAAAACAACTACTGCAAGCTATCAGCATCACTCTGTCTACTCGTCCCACTGAGGCTCATGTATACAATGAAGTTTCACTCAGCCATTAAAAAGAGTAAATTATTCTAGAAAACTAGATGCAACTGGATATCCTTATATTAAGGGAGTTAAGTCAGAGTCAGAAAGGCAAATATGAGGTGTTTCTCTCTTTTTTTTCTTCTTTCCATTTTTTGTTTATTATATTTTATTCACATTACATCCCAGTACATGTCTCTCTCTTATCTTCCTGTTCCCATCCTTCCTCCCTCTTTCTTCTCATTCCCCACCCCTAAACCTCTCACAGGGAGCCCCCTCCTCCACCCTCTGACCACAGCCTATAAGGTCTCATCCTTACAGCCTGCTTTGCCTTCCACTGTGTGCCAGCAGGGCCTCCCTGCCAAGGGGAAGTGATCAAATCCCAGGCTCCAGAGTTCATGTCAACTCAGAGTTCCCCCCAAGCCCTTGGAGAATGAGCTGCCCATTGGCTATATCTGAAAATAGGGTCTAGGTTCTCTGCTTGCTTTGTCCTTCATTGATACATCAATTTGTGCAGGCCTCTTGGGTCCAGATATACAGGCCTTGATGGTCTCCCTATGAAGCTCCTGACCCCTCTGGATCTTTCCATCCCCCAACTCTTCCATTCATCTCTTAGCACTCCGCCCAGAGTCCTACTGCAATTCCCAGTATCTGTCTAAATCTCCTCTGGAGTCTCTCAGAGGACATCTATAATGGGGTAATATCCACTTATAAGGAAGTATATACCATGCCTGTCTTTCTGGGTCTGCATTACCTCACTTTGATTGTTTCTAGTTCCATCCATTTGCCTGCAAATTTCAAGATTTCCTTCCTTTTAATAGTGGAGTAGTATATTCCATTGTATAAATGCACCACAATTTCTTTAACTGTTCTTCAGTTGAAGGACATCTAGGGTATTTCCAGATTCTGGCTATTACGAATTAATCTGCTGTGAACATAGTTGAGCAAATATCCTTGTTGTGTGGTGATATAGCTGGGTCTTGCGGTAGAGCTATTCCCAGTTTTCTAGGAAAGTAGAAGATTGATTTTCAAAGTGATTGTACAAATTTGCAATTCTACCAGCAATGGAGGAGTGTTCCCCTTTCTCCACATCCTAGCCAGCATGTGCTGTCATTTGAATTTTTGATCTTAGCCATTCTGACAGGTATAAGACAGAATCTGGGAGAATTTGTTTAAGTGTTTCTGGGCTATTTAATGTTCCTCTCTTGAGAATTCTCTCTTTAGCTCTCTACTTTACTTTTTAATTGGATTATTTGGTTTGGTGGCATTTAATTTCTTGAGTTCTTTATATATTTTGCATATTAACATTTTGTTGGATAAAGGGCTGGTGAAGATCTTTTCCCAGTCTGTAGGCTATTGTTTTGTTCTGTTGACAGTGTCCTTTGCTTTACAGAAGCTTTTCAATTTCATGAGGGTCCATTTATTAATTGTTGATCTTAGATCCTGAGCTATTGATGATCTGTTCAGGAAGTTGTCTCCTGTGCCAGTGAGTTCAAGGATCTTCCCCAATTTTTCATCTAACAGATTTAGTGTATCTGGTTTTATGTTGAGGTCTTTACTCCACTTGGACTTGAGTTTTGTGCATGGTGATAAATGTGGATCTATTTGCGTTTTTCTATATATAGACATCAAGTTAAACAGCACAATTTGTTGAAGATGCTATCTTTTATCCATTATACGGTTTTGGCTTCTTTCCTTAGGGAATATAGGACTATTTAAGCAAAGATGTTTGCTTGATCATTATTCAACTTTGATAAGTGGAATTTATCAAGAAAATTGTCCATGTCACTTTGTTTTTCAAATTTTACAGTATATAGGCTTTTGAAGTAAGACCTAATGATTCTTTGGATTTCCTTGGTATCTGTTGTTATGTCTCTCTTTTTGTCTCTGATTTTGTTGATTTAGATAGTGTCTCTCTGCCTTTCACTTAATTTGGCTAAGGGTTTTTCTATTTCATTGATTCTTTGATTTGTTCCCTTTGTTTCTAATTTATTGATTTCAGCCCTGAATTTGATTATTTCCAGCCATTTATTCTTCTTGGGTGCGTCTACTTTTTGTTCTAGAGATTTCAGGTGCACTGTTAAGTTGTTAGTGTGGGATCTCCTCAATTTCTTTACCAAGGCACTTAGTGCTATAAATTTTCCTCTTAGTACTGCTTTCATTGTGTCCCATAAGTTTGGGTAGGCTGTGCCTTCATTTTCATTGAATTTTAGGAAATCTTTAATTTCTGTTTTTATTTTGTCCCTGACCCAGAGATCATTGAGTAGGGAGTTGTTCAGTTTCCTTGTGCTCCATACCATGTGCCCCATACCTTGTGCTCCATCCCATACCATGTGGATCCTTCTCATCTGGGAAACACCAGCACCGAAGTTTTGTAGCTCTCTGTTTGTCCTTCAGTTGCTGTGCAGTCTCTGCTGCCCTGCTTATCAGACACTGTGTGTGTGATCTGTGCCACCATCTTGGATCCTCCCCAAGAGAGATGTTTCCCTAATTTGTGAATCCTTGATATTATATAGACACATGAAACTGAGCCTCTTTTAAAACTCTTCATACATATATGAAGTAAAACTGGGAGTAATGGAAAGGTTAAGAGAAGAAAGGAATGGGTGAAGGAGTGAATACAGTCATAGCACATGATATACTTGCATGCAAATATCTTTATAAAACCCATAACTATGCACAATGAATATATGCAAGTAAAATTTTTATGTTAAAAAACTATCTTCATGTGTTTGATATGAATGTCGATTCTCCTTTGAATGGTATAGGCTGTAAGGCTGAAAGCACAGGAACAGAAACATGATCATACTTCATGAAAATTAACTGCAAAGCCATAAACAGGTAAAAGATTTTCCATTTTCAGAAACAACCCACAAACAAAGCATGGTTTAGTGATGCTTACAAAATAAGATGCAAACAGATGTTGTAAAATAAAGACAGAGGTGACAGAAATAAGTGGTAGATGAGAAAAGTGGGCAGGAAAAAAGGGCTTCAAGAGCCACATCTTCACCCTGCAAGAAACGGAGGTTAAGGCATAGGGTTGTATCCGAGGAACGTGGCTATCGGTCTGTATTTGTGCTTATTAGGAAAAACAGGAATGAGTTTCAGTATGGTGTTTCCATACACACCTCATTGTCACTGTGCTTCTTCTCTCGCTCCTCCCCCGTTTTTCTGCTTCTTTCCTGTTCCCTCCACTAGTTCCTAGAACTATTTCTACCCCCTTGTCCCCACGTCCCATTACATTCTCTTACTTTCTCCTTTTTTTCTTTTTTTCCGTCTTTAAACATCCTTCAGGACTTCCTTTCCCCACTTCTCACAGTACCATTTCTGGTTTAATGAGCTATATACACATAATTTATAAATGTTTGTATACATATGTATATGTGTATATATACCCCAATATATGAAGGAAAATGTACAGTATTTCTGAGTCGAGGATATTTTGTTTATGATAATTTTGACTTACATAATTTTCCAGCCAATGTCATATTTCTTTCTTTTTATGCTAAATAAATTTGTTAGACACACGTACCACATTTTCTGTCCATTTATATACTGGTGGATATCTAGGCTAGTTTAATTCACAGTTATGGTGACTACCAGAGCAATAAACTGAATTAACAAGTATCTTTGGGGTAAGACTTAAAATCCTTTAGGTGAGTACACAAAACTCAAATCCAAGTGTATTAAAGACCTCAACATAAAACCAGAGACACTAAGTCTCTTAGAAGAAAAAGTGGGGAAGAGCCTGGAACATATTGGCACAACTTCCTGAACAGAACGCCAACAGCCCAGGCCTTAATGTCAACAATTAATAAATGGGACCTCATGAGACTGAGAAGCTTCTGTAAGGCAGGAGACATTGTCAAGAGAACAAAGCGACAGCCTACAGACTGGGAAAAGATCTTTACCAACCCTACATCTGACAAAGGTCTTTTATCCAAAATATATAAAGAACTCAAGAAATTAAACACCACCAAACCAAATAACCCAATTGAGAAATGGGGCTTGGAACTAAACAGAGAATTCTACACAGAGGAATATCAAATGGCTGAGAAAACACTTAAAGAAATGCTCAGCCTCCTTAGTCATCAGGGAAATGCAAATAAAAACAACCCTGAGATTCCATCTTACACCCATCAGAATCGCTAAGGTCAAAAATTCAAGTGACACCACATGCTGGCAAGGATGTGGGGAGAGAGGAACACTCCTTCATTGCTGGTGGGAATGCAAACTAGTACAGCCACTTTGGAAATCTATCTGGTGCTATCTCAGAAAAATGGGAACAGGGCTTCCTCAAGACCCAGCTAGTCCACTTCTTGGAATATACCCAGAAGATGCTCCAGCACACAACAAGAACATTTGCTCAACCATGTTCATAGCAGCCTTATTCATAATAGCCAGGACATGGAAACAGCCTAAGTGTCCTTCAGTAGGAGAACAGATAAAGAAAGTGTGGTACATATACATTATGGAATACTAATCAGCTATTAAAAACAAGGAATTCCCAAAATTTGTGAATAAATGGATTGAGCTAGAAATGATCACAATGAGTGAGTTAACCCAGAAGCAGAAAGAGTCAAATGGTATATACTCACATATCTGGACACTAGCCCGAGGGTCATGTCCCACGAAAGCCTTCACTAACCAGGAAACTGGGACAGAGGGGAAGGCATCCTACTGGGACTCTAGATGAGAGAAGCATGGGAGAACAGCAAAATAAAAGGATCCAGAGGGTCCTAGAAACCTACAAGTAGAACATTATGATAGGCAGATTTGGGCCCAGGGGTCCCGCTCAAACTAAGGCACCAGCCAAGGACAATACAGGAGGTAAACTTTAAACCCCTTCCCAGATCTAGCCAATGGGCAGAACATTCTCCACAGTTGAGTGGAGAGTGTGATATGACTTTCACACGTACTCTGGTGCCTCACATTTGACCATGTTCCCTGGATGGGGAGACCTGGTGGCACTCAGAGGAAGGACAGCAGGTTACCAAGAAGAGACTTGATACCCTATGAGCATATACAGGGGGAGGAAATCCCCCTCAAGAACAGTCATAGGGGAGGGCAGTAAGGGGAAAATGGGAGGGAGGGAAGAATGGGAGGATACAAGGGATGGGATAACCATTGAGATGGAACAAGAATAAATTAACAAAATTTTTTTAAATCCTTTAGGTGCATATTCTATAGTGGTATTTCTCGGTGTTCATTCTTTGAGGATGCTCTACACTGATTTTCATAGTGGATGCACCAGTTTACAACCACACAAACATGTTTCTTTTCTTTCTTTTTCTTTTTCTTTTCTTTTTTTTTTTTTTTCCCCCCTTTGGTTTTTCAAGACAGGGTTTCTATGTGTGTAGCCTTGGTTGTCCTGGACTTTCTTTGTAAACCATGCTGGCCTTGAAGTCACAGAAATCCACCTGTCTTTGCCTCCTGAGTGCTGCGATTAAAGGCATGTACCACCATGCCCTGCTTACACAAACATGTTTCTATGCATTAAAGTTTAGAGGGGAAATTTGAATGTGGGAGACAAGCACTCTATCAAGGAGTGATCACCAGTCAAGAAACCTTTAAAGTTGAGCCAACTACAGTGCCTTAGACCTATACTCTCTATCTTCGAAAGCAGGAGAGACTGGCTTTGAGGTTTCAAATGCTCAAGCCAGACCGAGTGTCATTCTCTCTTCTTGTCGCCTGCCAATCCAGATGTAGAACTCTCAGCTTCTTCTATAGCACTATGCCTGCCCACCATGATAATAATGGACTAAGCCACTGATCCTGTAAGCTAGCCCCAATTAAATGTCTTCCTTTAAAAGGATTGCAGTGGTCATGGTGTCTCTTCACCGCAATAGAACCCTAACTAAGACATCTGTTATCTAAAATTAAGTTGAAAATAAAACAGACATCAGGTCATGAATGTCAGTTCTATGCACATGTCCACATTCATCATACTTTGGTTTTGTTTTGCTTTTTTTTCTTTGCTCAATGATAACATTCTAATAAATTCAGATTGTTAAATCTAACTAATGTATTTTTTTAACTTTTTTTCAAGAAAAGGAAAGATGATAATTACTAAAGATACAAATTAAATTTCTGTAACCACTCAAAATAAGTACAATTTCATTAGTTCATGTACTCTTCACTCTCCACAGCCATCTACACACTTACCAAAATGTCATTCAACTACCAACAATGATGCTTTCAGCAGTTTGATCCTAATCAACAATGAGAATAATCTACAGCTCTGAGTTTTAAAAGTACTTAGATGCTAAGTGCTGAATTTTCCCACTTAAACTCGAGTTTAAATCTAAAATAATATAGAAAAGCAAACAATGAAAACAGAGCTATCTCCACAGGAATCTAAATGAGCATATTATACTTGGCCAAGGGTGGAAAAAAATCAGCAAGTACAGCTACTAAATCTCTTCCCATGCCAGAATGAGAAGGAAGGCAAATCTTAGGCTTTCTTTCTTGATTAACTTTTCATTGACTTCTTTTCCAATGTTCTCTAAAAGGCCCAATTACATTAAGATTTAGCAGAGGGAGTCAATGTGTTTGATTAGGAAATATAAATGGAAATAGAATTTAATTAGAAAATTTATTGGAATTTCACCCTAGATTACAGAAATTCTTAGTACTATTTTTAAACAAATTATGTAACCTACTTTGCAATCAAGCAGTGTTGATTCTATTTCTTATGATAGGTTAGACATGGACTATATCTAGACTGCAGATGATGAGTTATTATTTTTAAAAAAGGTACGTTTTCTCTCATCAAAAACTAGCAACCCTGTATTCTCATTGCCAACACCTCCTACACACACACAAATTTCTATATACATGAGAGAATAGAAAACAAAATAATTATATTATCAGCACACACAAAAAGCAGCAATATTATAAGACAGGAAAAGTGTCTTAGTCAGTGTTCTATTGCTCTGAGGAGACACTATGACCAAGGCAACTCTTACGAAAGAAAGCATTTAATTGGGCCTTGCTTACAGTTTCAGAGTTTTAGTCCATTATCATGATGGCAGGGAACATGGCAACACACAGGTAGACATGGCACTGGAAAAAGAGTTGAGAGTTCTACAAGTGTGTCCCTAGGCAGGAGAAAGAGACTCTGGGTGCCAAAGCCTACCCCCAGTGATCCACTTCCTTCAATAAGGTCACACCTCCTAATGCTTTCAAGTAGTGCCACTCCCTGATGACTAAGCATTCAAATATATGAGCTTATGAGGATCATTCTTATTTAAACCACTACAAACAGCGAACTCAAATGTTCTGTGTCCCATGGGCCTGCCTTTTCCCTCCAGGTACTCTCCTACACTGTGGACATTTATAAGAGGGTTTACAGTCCTTTACCCCAAGTCTAGTGTGTTCTCTGTTTCACTAAATTGTCAATGCTTAAACAATTGATCTTCATCACATGGATAAACAGCAATGCTTATCATTCAGAGCACTTGCTATGTGCTGTGGGTGGAGTATACTGATTAAGCACTAACATAAATACTGTTGTTATCTTCCAATTGCAGATAAAGGAAGTGTTAGAGATTAAGAAGTGATAGTGTAAGGCTTCCTGGAATTTAGTCAGCTAGTGAGCAGCTGGGATAATCATTCATTCAGGTCTGTCTGGTTCCAAACGTTAATTTTTTCTGGCCTTTATTGGACGTCTAAGTCCTTCTCCCATAGTATCTATCTGCACATTAGTGAATTTACATACTATAATTCACTATTTTTAGACAAGATAATGTTTGAAAATTAGAATTATCTTGACTTTCCCTGAACAGTATTCTTACTAAAGGAACTAGATTAAAGCAAATAAATAAAGTGCAAATCTGACTTCACCTTGTGTCTTTTGTATCCCAAAAATCTAATTATAAATTATATTTCACCAACTCTAGTCATCTGAATGGTCCCATTATTACAGTAAACCACTCACAATATAAATGTCTCAAGAGCTCTGGACTCTCATTGTATATAGCCTTTAAAAATCCTCCCATCAGGAGTGCTATCTCAAGACTCCTAGACATATACCCAAAAGATGTTCCACCATACGAGGACATTTGCTCAACTATGTTCATAGCAGCTTTATTTGTAATAGCCAGAATCTGGAAATAACCTAGATGTCCTTAAAGCAAAAAATGGATAAAGTAACTGTGTGTCGCAGACATGAGGATAAGTCATAGCGGCTTTGCTTGACAATGTTCCAGACTGTCCAGCATGATCTTTAGACATCTAGGATAACGTTGAGGCTTTGTTTGACAAGGCTCCAAAGATTTCCAGCTGATCACCACTGCCCCTAAATATTATGTAGTCCAGATGTAATGTTGTTTAGAAATCTGCTATTTCTCATAAAACTGTTTTTTCTCTTTTTCTCAGTCCTAAGGAGAATCATACAGGGAAAACTTTCCCACACAGAATGTTGAAAAAGGGCATCTGGCCAAAGGCTTGAGACAATGATAGAATTTTTTGCTCTGACTGTGAGCACCCAAGCAGAAATTGCATGAAAGAAAGTTAAGACCTTGACATTACAGTACCTGGCTAGATACTGTTACCTGTAGAAACATTTCCTTAGTATATGTTTTGAGAGCAATAGAAGGTGGGCTTGAAACATCATGCTTTACAGATATTTTACAATAGAGGACCACTTGGCAGTTAGCCTAGGCTTGGATAGCACACCTGTTGATTTGCGGCTGGGAGTAAGTCAAGTTTTTTCTTTATTACAGAACATTTAGCTCAACCTATATTGCAATGACAGTTTTGTAAACACAGTGGCTCTAGCCTGAGGAAATTTATGATTATACTTTCCTGAGTACTGTTTAAAAAGTAACTACCCAGATCTAGCTAATGGGCAGAACATTCTCCACAATTTAGTGGATAGTGGGGTATGACTTTCACACGTACTCTGGTGCCTCATATTTGACCATGTTCCCTGGAGGGGGAGACCTGGTGGCACTCAGAGGAAGGACAGCAGGTTACTGAGAAGAGACTTGATACCCTATGAGCATATACAGGGGGAGGAAATCTCCCTCAGGAGCAGTCATAGGGGAGGGGAATAAGGGGAAAAATGGGAGAGAGGGAAGAATGGGAGGATACAAGAGATGGGATAACCATTGAGATGTAACAAGAATAAATTAATAAAAAAATTAAAATGTAGAACAAGAAAAAAAAAAAGAAGTAACGGCCAGGTTATGCTGATCACTGCTTGAAATTTGATTGATTTTTCTTGTATGCTTTCTTGTAGGTTACAGAACTTTTATTTCCTTGCTACTCTGTTGATTTTTGATTGCCTTAATGATTGTAAAAGATGAAAAAAATCATTATCTAATTTGTAACGAAAAAAATTTAACTTCATTTCAATAAAATACTAGGGTTGGCACAAGGAGAAAGGGCAAGCAAGTAACAGACATAAGAGAGTAAGCTAGAGTGAGATGGGCAACAGCAAGAAAAAAGAGAGTTAGAAAGATGTGTGACAGCAAGCAAAGAGAGAGGTGGAAAGATGGGTGACAACAGCAAGGAGTCAGACCGTAAGCAAGACAGAGACAGAGACAGATAGACAGAAGAAAAGTTCTCCTGGGCTTTAAGACCTTCAGTTTTGTACCTCATATGTCTGAGTCTCTGAGTATTTCTTTTTCCTCCGTTCTTCAACCTCTCCTCAACAAATAGTTCCTCTAGCTAGTTGTTCAACCAACGGTTGGTTTCCCTGCCTGCTCAATTCTCCCTACCACTGATCCACCTCACTTCTCTCCTCTTTGCCGTTTCTGGAGCTGGTCTTGGGGAGTGACAACTGTGGTACATTTACACATGGAATATTACTCAGCTGCTAAAAAGAAGAAAATCTTGAAATTTGCAGGCAAATGGATATAACTAGAAATGATCATCCTAAGTGAGGTAACTCAGACCCAGAAAGATACACGTGATATATACTAACTTAGAAGTGGATATTAGCCCGACATAGATGTCTTCTGAGAGACTCCACCCAGTGTGGGATCAGGACAGATACTGGGACTTGAAGCTGGACTCTGGGCCGAGTGCAGAGGAAAGAGTGGGGAGTGGAAGGCCAAGGAGAGAGCAGGAGCTCCACAGAGAGACCATCAAGGCCTTCAGATCTGCACACAGGAGGCCCTGCACAAACTGATGCACCAGCCAAGGACAATGCATGCAGAGATTCAAGGCCCCTGTTCAGATGTAACTGATGGACTGCCAATTCTCCACGTGGGGCGAGGGAGAACTGCTGCTGAACCTCTGCCATGCACTCTGGTGCCCTCGATTTGGTCAGTGCCCCTTGGCAAGGAGGCCTAGTGGGCACACAGAGGAAGGGGATGCAGGCGATCCTGGTGATCCCTAATAGGCTGTCGCCAGGCAGTTGGGATAGGAGCATACCCCGTATGAGAGGTCTAGGGGAGGGGAATGTGGAGAAGAGGGTGGGAGAGTAGAAATGGGAAGATAAGAGGGAGGGGATAACAATCTGGATATAATGTGAATAATTTATAATAAATAAATTAAATAAAAATCCTCCAACCAAAGAACACATGAAGATGGAAGAGATATAACAAAAACAGATTCCATGTGCCCTCTAAAATAATGTAGCTATCAGGCTAACTGATCCAGCTTCTCTGACAAACAGTCCAAGAAACCAGCACTGTATGAACCCTCCGGGCAGAAGAGGCAGAGATTCTTGTATAAAAATCACACTCACCAAAACCAACACATAAAAGCAAAGAGAAATTGTCCCAACCTTTAAGTATCAAGTAAACAAAGTAGAGTTTAAGATGTAAAAAGAGTTTGAGTGGAGAATGTCCTGTCCACTGGCGAGATCTGGGTAGGGGTTCAAAGTTTATTGCACTTATTGTCCTTGGCTGGTGCCTTAGTTAGAGCAGGACCCCTGGGCCCAGGTCCATCCATCAGGACATTCTTCACAGTTGAGCGGAGAGTGGGGACTGACTTTCACACGAACTCTGATGCCCTATATTTGACCACGTACCCTGGATGGGGAGGCTTGGTGCCACTCAGAGGAAGGATAGCAGGTTACCAAGAAGAGACTATGAGCATATACAGGGGGAGGAGGTCCCCCTCAGTCACAGTCATAGGGGAGGGGAGTAAGGGGAAAATGGGAGGGAGGGAGGAATGGGAGGATACAAGGGATGAAATAACAATTGAGATGTAATATGAATAAATTAATAAGATATATTTTAAAAAATAAAAAAAAAAAAGAGTTTGAGTGTAGTGCTTTATGCCTGAAATCCAGACAACTGGGAGGCTGAAGCCTGAATATCACGAGTCAAGGCCAGCCTGAGCTACATTGTAAAGCACTATCTCAAAAGATATGAGAGTTATGGTAACTATATAGCAGTCATTATTACAAAAGTGCTACGTATGGAAAGACAAAAGCCTCATGCTTAAAGATGAAAGGACCTTCTTCTACCTCAGCTTAGTAGAGTCTTCAAAATAGAAAAACTGGATTATCTTGAAAAGCAGAGACATTTATCAGAGATAGTTACTATAGGTTTGGCTTCAGACTAACGGAGTAAAACAAGTATCACAATACAGTGAGCCACCTCTTTGGCTTTTGGTTTAGGGTTTGTTTTGGTTTTTGTTTTGTTTTTTGCTTTACTAATGTATGTAAAATGTATATTTATTCTATTCTTCAGTCTTTTAAGTGTCCACTAACATTATGTCTGTCTCAACTCTATACAAAAAACTACAGGCAACAAAAAATACTGAAAATGGGAAATGTGGTCTTCTCTAAGGAACAAAATGTCAATTAGTTATAAGATACCAAAAGATCATCCCTAAAAACATATACAAATAGCATGATTGTTATTTCATCATTAATCAGACCTAGTAGGTTATACATAGGAATATAGATGTATATGTTGATAGGTATATACACTTATATGCATGTAATAGCAATTAATGAAAAAGAAAAGAAGCTACGAATTTGAAAGAGAGCAAGGAGGTATGGGAGAGTCAGAAGGGAAGAAAAGGAAGGGGTAAATGATGTAATTATAGCCCCAAAGGAAGTAAATGATTGGAATGAAAATATTTTATTGCTAAGAGAGTATTAGCATGTAAACACACACACACACACACACACACACACACACACACACACACGAGAGAGAGAGAGAGAGAGAGAGAGAGAGAGAGAGAGAGAGAGAGAGAGAGAGAGAGTATCCATAAAATACAATAGAGTGTTCTTACATTAAAATAAAGCACAATGCCTACAAAGTGGCTGTAGGCATTCACAGGGGGAAAGGGCACCCTGAGGAGCTAAACAATGTACACCAGGGAAGGAAAGTGTAGATGGTCTTGGGGAAGTACAAGGCTAACAGTCTATAAAAGACAGACGCGGGTGGACTCAAGCTGGAGAGGAGCAGGAGACCACAGAGACCCCAGGTTTTACTCTTTATTTCAGAAGAACAGGAGAATCACTCAAAGATTTTTGGTGAATAGGTTGCTATATGCTTGTTTAAAAAATGAGGCTCTGACAAGGTTTGGGAGGTGCGCAGAATCTTCAAAATAAATACCTTCTTCCAAATGGTGGAAAGAAAAGGAAGTCGAAGCTAAACCTTAAAATAAATTAATATTTTGACTGGAATGAATATAAGGTAACAATAATCATATTCAATGTATACAAAATGTTAAAATGTAAGTAAGGCTGATGTGTTTGCAAATCCACTCTGCTGCGTCTCTCCTATAGCAATTTAGAGACAGATACTACAACAGGTTTTACACAGACTACCTCACATTTATGCTAATGAGAAATGCCTCACTGGGCAAGTTTATATATTTTAAAAGTCTAAAATTGTTTTGACATTGAAATTACAAAGTAGATTTCAAATATCTGGTCACTGTTCTGAATAGAAAGATTGTTTATAAACTATACAAGATTTCTATCAGAGTGTAATGATTTATCACAATTACACCAATGCTTGGCAGGGCCAGAGTCAGTACAAGGGTGGTGAACCTAAATTCTCACACGTTATATCTGAGCACTCTATCACTCAGGTACATCTACGGTCTTCTTTTATTATTTTTGTTTTGAGACAGGGTCTCACTATGTTGCCTGGTCTGAACTATAATTCATGATTGCCCCACCTCAGCCTCCAAGGTGTGAGAATTACAGGTATGTACTATCGGGCCTGACTTACATTAGCACTGTTTATACAAAGGCTTCTCTTTGCATCAGTTACCATCTGCTTCCTTGATCAGAGCCACTCTGACTCCAGTGAGATAGACTCTGAAAGAAACTTTAATGGGCATTTCTCTAATAGACCTGGCCACCTTTTCTTGTTATTAATAACCAGTTTCATGCTACTGTAATTTAATAAGATATAAGAAATTATTCTACTTTTGCATTGAATATTTATGTATAGGAAGATTAAGATGGCTCAATGTTCTCAGAATGGAAAAGACTAGAAACCTATTGGAAATTATGAAGGTCTGAGTAAGTTATTTAAGGTACACAAAGGACAAGACTTAGAGATAATGTATATGGTTTGGGCTTGAAGTAATTAAGGTCAAAGGGCTTAGTAAAATATATGCTTAAGTTCATTTAGAAATTTCTGGGTTTTTTTTAATATTATGTAGTTGTTTAAAGTCACATACTAATATAACTGATCTGAATGTTCAAAAAACCATACTTTGTGTCTACACTAATATGGTCAGGGAGATTTAGAATGAGAATATTTCCCCTTTACTTTTCAAAGCCAATTAGGTCCCAGGGGACTGTGAGCCATGTTTTTAAATGTTCTGTAACTGCTGAAAATATTGTTTTAAAATTATCTATATTATCAGTATGCCCAGCTAATAATCAAGTAAGACACAGACACTTGTTATATTTTAAAATAGCCCTAGTTAACCTGAAGCAGGGCAGATATCAATCCTCTAAACTACCTCCAATAGTGGACAGGTATCTGATCCCTGCCCCAATCCCATGCCATCTACTTCTAATAATTTCTATCAAGCTACCTCCCATGCATAATCCCAAATACTTGCTAATGTTCTTCATCTGGGCCAAATCTCCATCCACGCTTGCCACATGTTTCTCTTTCATCTAATCCATGGCTGCCTTCCTCTCTTTTCTCGAGACCCTCTCTCTTCTCCTTCCCAGGATTTCTCTCTCTCTCTCTCTCTCTCTCTCTCTCTCTCTCTCTCTCTCTCTCTCTCTCTCTCTCTCTCTCTCTCTCTCTCTCTCTCTCTCTCTCTCTCTCTAAGCCCAGGAACTTTAGCCATACCTCTATGTCCTCTGCCCTGCCCAGATGGGATGGCGTTTTATTAATCAAAAGGTGAGTCACAGAGATAGCAAGCAGTAATTAGCATCAAAATACATTAGACCATCCCCCAACAATTCCCCTTTCCTGTCTAAAAAAAAAGGCTATTTCTTTCATATACAGTAAGTACAATTATGAAAAATTATAAAAACCAATAGGTAAGACTTACCTATTTATAATGTTTAATCAAAAGGTATTTGGCAACCTTGAAGAAAATATTATCTATTTTATCTTGATGAGTTTAAGGTTTTGAACTAAATAAACTAAATAAATAATCAAATCTATCAGCCCAAAAGCATCCTTCTAAACCTAAAAGTATCTTCTTAACTCCTAAACAATTAAGCTTAATTTTAAAACTAACTGGTCTTCAACCCCATCAGAGACTTGAGAAGGAATATATTTAATTACTTGAGTAAACAGGAAGCACAGATTAGAAGCTTCCAAAATGAAAAAAAAAGACAGAGACAGTTTACTGCCTGAACAGACACCCAAAACTCTCTATAATATTGGAGCATCATCTTCAACCTTCTGGCCCAGTATACCTGACAGACATATTTGTGAAGCAGGAACCATTGAGGACTTGCTTACTCTGGCTTGGCAGAGCTTGGCCATCAACTCTGCCTGCATCCAAGCTTGCTCATTTTAGACAGAATTTTGTCTATGGGAGAGACGAGGACATTTTTCTCCCATGGCTGTTTTGTCACACTCGAAGCTATATCCACAAGGAGGTTCTTCAATGCTCACCATTTCTTTGTGCTAGGCTGCGTGCTGTCAGAAATTAACCTGTCTCTGTCATTTTCCTTTCCTCCCTTCATCTGACTATTGGGGTCTTTTAGAAATGGCTTCTATTTTTTTTTTCAGTCAAACATCTTATTTATTTATTTATTTTATTAATTTATTCATATTACATCTCAATGGTTATCCCATCCCTTGTATCCTCCCATTCCTCCCTCCCTCCCATTTCCCCCTTACTCCCCTCCCCTATGACTGTGACTGAGGGAGACCTCCTCCCCCTGTATATGCTCATAGGTTATCAAGTCTCTTCTTGGTAGCCTGCTATCCTTCCTCTAAGTGCCACCAGGCCTCCCCATCCAGGGGACATGGTCAAATATGAGGCACCAGAGTTCGTGTGAAAATCATACCCCACTCTCCACTCAACTGTGGAGAATGTCCTGTCCATTGGCTAGATCTGGGTAGGGGTTTGAAGTTTATGGCCTGTATTGTCCTTGGCTGGTGCCTTAGTTTGAGCGGGACCCCTGGGGCCAAATCTGCCTATCATAATGTTCTTCTTGTAGGTTTCTAGGACCCTCTAGCTTCTAGATGTATACCCCAAAACTGACACATTCAACAACTCAAGTTCAGCCTGTAGAAACCATATTGGTCATTGCTCCAATCCCATAATGGCTGTTAGTGCTGCCTCTTCAGAGGAAGGAAGAATGATAAGAACAGAGGCTGGAAACTGGTGAGGCATTTAGGTTAAAAACAATAATAAATAAATAACCCAAAGATAACTAATCCGTTTCTTTCTGGACTAAAAAAAAAAAAAAAAAGAAAAGAAATGTCCTTGAGACTCTGCAATTACATCATTGCCAGAGGCCAAAAATGCCAAAAGTATTTGGGGAGCTGTGATCTGTCATCTGGTTCCTAAATGATTCTGGTGTTCCCCCCTGTGGACACGCTAAAGAAGCAGAATGTTGAAGTAACAACAAAGGTCTGTGAAGAGAAAACTCCTCCTGGTCAAGAGAAGAGAATCACTGGCCTGGATGCAAACCTGATGCTCCAATGGGGCCAAGTCACTCTCCAGGCCAAAGGACCAACCCTAGGAAGATGGGCTCATCTTAAACTGTGCTAACGAAATAAATAGAATAATTAATTCTTTGTATAAGGGACTTACATTGGGTCAACTGTCACTAGACAGGTAAACCCTCCCCATTTCAGTTTCTTACTCCAAGAGAGGATAGAAAAAGACAGCCACCATCTTAGTGAGTTTTGAGAGAAAAAAAAATGTTTAAGAATAAGATGAGTGATTTGTAAGGAATATCAAATATGAGCCTTTTCTATCAAATATTATAAAATTTGTCTTTAGGACAAGGAATTTAAATTTTTCAAGTCCTCCATCTTATAAGACTCTTACACAATTGTTTTAACCCCTCCATGCAGTTTATTCAAAGTCTCCCTGCTGTATTCCAGGAATCTGATGGCCTACAGCATTTTTTGTTGTTGTGACCAAATACTTAATAAGAAGTGGAAAAAAAAGGAGAAATTCCTTGTTTTGGCTTATAGTTCAAGGGATGGTCCTTCAATAGCACAGAAGATATGATGGCAGGAGGTTGAGGCAGCTGGCCACACTCTATCCACAGTCAGGAAGTGGAGAGAAATGAATGCTGATGTTTGCCTCATGTCCACTTATTTATTAGAAGCAGTTCCCAACACATAGAATAGAGTCTTCCATGGCTAAGGGAGGGTCTGCTCGCCCAACTACCCTAATCTACAAAATCCTTCACTGACATGCCCAGAGATTTGTCTCTTAATGATTAAAGGTCCCAATGAGCTGACAACTAAAATTAACCATCAAAGATGATTTACAGTTATTATTATTATCTGGTTTTTGCAACAAAACAATTAGTACAGTATGTGCAAAAAAATAAAAAGTGGATTTTTCAATCATAGAAAGTTATTTTAAAGGATTAAAATGGTTCGCCACATCCTAAACATAACAAGAATAACCATTTCAGACAAATTCTACATTATGAATTCAGTGGCCCTTCACTCCTATCCCTCCGTTGCTTTTGTAATTATTCCCTGTTTCCTAATACTAGGCTTCTTGTTGAATTGTTAATAGAATCCAGGAAATGCCTGAGGAATTTAATTCAGATGTAAATGGAATTATTTGGGTTGTTTCTGTCTCTGCTTTTTAAAAAATTATAATATGACACAGTGTGCTAAGGCTGAAAGCCCCACAGATTTCTCAGCTTGACACTTGATTAATTTAGAGGGCTGGTGGCTTGGTGGATCTGTGACTGCAGAACTGAGCGAACCCACCCACATGCCTATGCCCACAGAGAAGGAGAAATGAAGTCTTTTCAAGAGAGCAGCCTGCTTTTGTCCTGCTGATACATTTTCCTTGGCTCCTTTTTCTGTTCTTTCCTACTTATTTTACATAACCTCAACAAGATTATAGTTGCAATTCTAAATTTACTTCTGGGTTCAATCTAAGTAGGAATTACACCCAAGGAAGCAGGGCGCCACCCTATTGTTAAGCCATCTCCCGGAAATACATTATGATGAAGAAAACACCCACAGGCCTGCACAAAGTGGCAGGTACTGAGTGCATTAAAAACAAATGGATAAAACCTGTGTGCTTACTTAGACTGAAGTCTGCAAGTGCCTTTGAAGAAAAATAGGACAAGATGATAAATAATTACAGTTTATGAAGAAAGTAAATTGTTGTAGATTGTACCTTAAATGCTCCCAACAAAGGTTCATGTCATGTTAAATGATTGGTGTCCTGTTGATTGAGATACTGGGGATTGATAGCAACTTGAAGAGATAGGGTCTAGTTGAAAGGCATGTTCCTGAGAGGCATAATGGGACTGTGTTAGCCCCATCCACTGGTCCATTCATTAGCCCTTCCTGGCCACCAGGAAATGAACATCTTTGTTCTACCATGTGCTTCTTATTACGAATTCTGTCTCATCATAGACCCAAAGTAACAGGCCTAAGCAACCATAGACTGCAACTATTCAAATATAGGCTAAAAGATATCTTTCTTCCTTAAAAATTGATTGCCTCGGGTATTTTGCCATAGCAACAGAAAATTAACATAGCTGTGTGTGTGTAGCTCTAAGTTTTGAAGTCAGTATTCATATCCTCAAAGTCTGCTTATTTTTTTCCTTTGCAGGTTTGTATATTATATTGTAAGAACCAAACTAATGCCATGCTCTGTATGTCTGTAACTAAAGCCATGGTCCGTATTTTCTGTGAGAACTTGTCCTCTAGGTGACCCTTCTCCCTGCATTCCCAGAATGACCACGCACTGCTGTAAACTGCACCTGCCAGCACTCCCCAGAAACTCCACTCAATCCGCCTGAAGGTCGACATTCCTGTGACCCACGGACTTACCCTTGAGATCTAGCCTCCACCCAACCTGCCTGAAGGCTGACATTCCTGTGACCCACAACCCCGCTTATGCTTTTTTCCTTACATCCCTGTGACCCCAACCCCAACTACAGTTTTCCCCCTTTATAAACCCACTGCTTTTGAAGCCCAGCACCACTCTCCTATCCTGTTGCATCAGGAAGGACTGTAGTCCGAGCTTGGGCCGTAATACAGGACCCTGTGTACGTTGCATTGGTCTCGAGTCCTGGTGGTCTTTTTTGGGGTTCTCATGATCTGGGCAATCTGGGTATTACAATATGACGTGGACAGTAGAGAGAATGTTGATCTGTCCATCAGCTCTTTTCATATCCTCAAAATTTAATGTTCTCAAAAGTCTCTTTTAAATCTTACGTTCTGTGAGTCTATGATTTTTCATTCTGTTTCTGTGTGCCAGCACAATCATTTGACATGACATTTCATAGCCAAAAATGTCACATTAAATAATTCCAAAACCAAATGAATGTTTAGAAAAGCAAAATTCAATCCTAGCCCAAGGATATTAAAAAAGAAGTAGTCAAATATCAACCAGATATGTACATAAGAGATAGTCAGAGATGTATTCATATATATAATTTTAAATATTGATAAATGTTTACATCAAAATATTACTATTTTAGGTGTGTTATGGCTAGGTATATTAATAAGTAATTAATTCTCTCCTTTAAACTTTCCCATAGGTATGGATACCACAACAGAAATATAAATGTTATGTTAATATTTACTGTAGATTATATTAACACCAAGCCCACAAATTAAGAGCAAATAGACTCATAACAGTAAGGCTATCCTGCTTTTCCTCACCTCTTGGTACATTTCTACCACGCATGTCATTGTCATAGAAGAACAGCTCTTGCTGAAGACAAACTCATGAAATTTATAAACTATATGAAGACTTAATTCATAAAAAGAGAGAATCAGTAGACACACTAAATGAGTAATATATAACACTTTCCCAACTCAACCCTTAGCAAATGAAGCAACTTACTATTTTGAAGGAATATTTTTGGTATTATTAAAATGATAGAAAGAAGAAACTTGGAGGCTGTTTAGTGGTAGAGTGTCTGGCTAGCATATGTGATGCTTGGAGCATTGGATTTGATTACCAGAATGTCCCACCCCAGAATAGAAAGACATAAGAAAAGAAAAAGTAAGAAATAGAGAAAAACTGAGAGAAATTATAAGCAATTTTAAACAAAGAACTTGTAAAAGTGTATTCATTAAGCTTTTTTATGTCATTTTGTATATTACCCAGCAGATCAGATAGAGCCAAAGAGAAAATTATGGAGAACAGAATAAGAAATAGCACTGTCAGTCTATCTAGATAAAAGTTAAAAGAAAATGTAGGAAAGAGAAAATATGAAGAGCCTCATTATAACAAAATATTCAACAATTCAAAAGTATTGAAGGATACTAAAAAGATGAGAGCACAAATTTGCCAGAATTTTTGAAAACTATGAGACTTAGAAGCCGTATGAATTCTACGTAAATTTTTAAAAAAAGAAATCAATCCTAGGTAGAGTATGAAGAAGCTTCAGAAAAGCAAATGCAATAGGAAAATAATAACACAATCAGTGAAAATGGCATGTAAGTATAAAATGTAAGCTTTACTGAGGATTGTAGACTCACCATTAGGTCACGCATCTATATGAGAATTTATGATTCATGAATACTAGTCTAGTCTTTAAAGATATAAAAGTGAGTGAAACAAATTTTAAAATGTTGTCTTTATAATGTCTAAAATGGGAGATAGTAACCAAATCTACAAAATAAAAATATGAAACAAATGTAAAACCAGAATTCCAAATTCAGTTTTTAAAACAGTCAACCAATAACGTGTACTTTACATATGTCAGCACTACTCTAGGAGTTGGTTTATATTAACAGAACTTATACAAGGATGGGTGAATAGACATAAAAATCTATAAGCGCTTCATATAAAAATAGTAGTACTTTCGGGGGAGGTCCAAGACGGTGGTGCCTAACACACACCTTGTTTGAGCAGCAGGACAGCAGTGTCCATTCAGTAACATAAGGACCAATATGAGACCCATAAAACATCAGCACTGGTAACCCACAGGTGAGAGGGCTCCAAATTGTGTGGAACACAGTTATGTCCCACCTCCAGCCACCCAGCAAAACCACAGAAAGACCTGGGCACACAGCTTTCAAAGGCTAAAAGCACACATCAGGCAGGCAGGCAGCCAACAGGCTCCTGAGCACTTGCCTTGTTTGTGGGCAGCATCTGAAATCCAAGGGTACAAAAAGCGTTGCTTCGCGAAAACACCAGCATCTATGAGTCCTAGCCCCGAGCAGTCACCATAGTCTGGAACACAAGTGGATCTGACCTCAGGTCACCTAGAAAACCCACAGAAAGCTCCAGCTGGCCAAACAAACACTGGGGCTCCTGGGCCAGCGTGCACTCACCTGGCTGGCCAGCAGGATCTGAAACCCAGGGCACAGAAAGAGCTTTGGCTCACAAAAACACCAGCATCTGTGGGTCCAAGCCCTAAACAGACACCACAGTCTGGAAAACAAATGGCTCTGACCTCAGAGCACCCAGAAATCCCACAGAAAGCTCCAGGTGTCCAAGCACACCCCAGACACACAATGGGAAGAGGTCAGCATAAGGACACAAGCAACAATCCCCGGGTCCATTTGGTACCAGCAGAAACCAGCAGTCCCGATGCTACAGCAAGTCATGGAGATACTATCACAACTGATGCACAAGAGATGGATTTCAAATCTGAGGTTATGAAAATGATAGCGATCCTAAAGGAGGAAAATAAATCTCCCAAACTAGAAGAGGAATACACAAAGAAATAGAGGGAAAAATTGAACAAATCGTTTAAAGAAATTAGAGAAAGACAGGAAATTACAATCAAACAAGAGCAGGAAATAAGTAAAAGGTTTCAAGACCTAAAAATGGAGGTAGAAGCCATAAAGAAAACACATTATGAGGGAATGCTGGAAATAGAAAACCCAGAAAAGAGGACGGGATCTACAGACACAAGCATTAACTGCAGAATTCAAGAGATAAAAGAAAGAGTATTAGGGATAGAAGATATGACTGAAGAAATGGATATAGCAGTCAAAGAAAATGTTAAATATAAAAAGCTCCTGACATCAAACCTAAGAATCATAAGGATAAAAGAAAAAGAAGTCTTCCAACTGCAAGGCCCAGAAAATATTTTCAACAAAATATGCCCAGGAGTGGTATGGCTGGGTCTAGAGGAAGAATTATTCCCAATTTCATGAGACAGTGCCAGATTGATTTCCAAAGTGGTTGAACAAGTTTGCGCTCTCACCAGCAATGGACACATGAAGTTGAAAATTGCTCTTTCAAGGTCTGTAAAGAATTGTGTTGGAATTTTGAGGGAAATTACATTGAGTCTGTATAGATTGCTTTTGGTAAGACAGCCATTTTTACTATGTTAATTCTACTAATCCATGAGCATGGGGGATCTTTCATTTTCTGATATCCTGTTCAATTTGTTTCTTCAGAGGGTTGAAGTTCTTGTCATACAGCTCCTTCCCTTGCTTGGTTGGAGTTACAGCAAAGTATTTTATATTATTTGTGGCTATTGTGAAGGGTGTTGTTTCCCTGATTTCTTTCTTAGACCTTTTATCACTTGTGCAACAGAGAGCTACTAGTTGTTTTTTTTTTTTTTTTCCCAGTTAATTTCATATCCAACCACTTTACTGAAAGTGTTTATCAGCTATCAGAGTTCTGTAGTAGAATTTTGGGGGTCACTTAAGTATACTATCATGTCATCTGAGAACAGTGATACTCTGATGTCTTCCTTTCCCATTTGTATCCCCTTGATCTCCTTTAGCTGTCTTATTGCTCTAGCTAGAACCTCCGGTACTATGTTGAATAGATGTGGAGAGAGTGGACATCTCTGTCCTGTCCCTGTTTTTGGTAGAATCACTTTAAGTTTCTTTCCACTTGATTTGATGTTGGCTACTCGCTTGCTGTATACTGCCTTTATTATGTTTAGATATGGAAACTTCCTATGGAAAAATCAAAACCCCAGGATAATGAAAACAATCCCATACAATAAACGATCTTCTGGAGGTATCATCATCCCTTATTTCAAGTTGTACTACAGAACAATAGTAAAGAAGACTGCACTGTACTGGCATAAAAACAGACAAGTCAATGAATGCAATCGAATCAAAGGCCCAGAAAGAAACCCACACACCTCCAGACACTTGGCTTTTGACAAAGAAGCCAAAGCTATACAATGGGAAAAAAACAAAAGATCTTCAACAAATGGTGCTGGTCTAACTGGATGTCTACATGTAGAAGAATGCAGATAGATCCATATTTATCACCCTGAAAAAAAAAAAAAAACCTCAAGTCCCAGTGGATCAAAGACCTCAACATAAAACCAGATATACTAAACCTAATAAAAGAGAAAGTGAGGAAGAATCATTAACTCATTGGCACAGGAGACATCTTCCTGAACAGAACACCAACAGCTCACACACTAAGATGAGCAACTAATAAACGGGACCTCATGAAACTGAAAAACTTTTGTTAGGCAAAGGACACTGTCAATAGAACAAAACAGACTGAGAAAAAAAAATCTTCATCAACCTAAAGACAGAAGGCTAATATCCAAAACATATAAAGAACTCAAGAAATTAGACACCAACAAACCAAATAATCTAATTTTAAAAATGGGGTACAGAGCTAAACAGAGAATTCTCAAGAGAAAAGTCTTTAATGGCTGAAAAGCACTTAAAGAAATGCTCAATGCCCTTAGTCATCATGGAAATGCAAGTTGAAACAACTCTGAGATTCCATCTTACACCTATCAGAATGGCTAGGATCAAAAACTCAAGTGACAGCTCATGCTGGAGTGGATGTGGAGCAATGGTTACACTCCTCCATTGCTGGTAGGAGTACAAACTTGTACAACCACTTTGGAGATCAATCTGGCACTTTCTCAGAAAACTGTGAGAAACTCAAGACCCAGCTACACCACCCCTGGGCATATACCCAAAAGATGTTCCACCATAAATCAAGGACGCTTGCTCAACTATGTTCATAGCAGCTTTATTCATAATAGCCAGAATCTAGAACTGAAGAAGGGGTAAAGAAACTGTGGTACATTTACACAATGGAATACTACTCAGCCTTAAAAACAAGGATATCATGAAATTTGCAGGCAAATGGATGGGACTAGAAAAGAGTGACATAATCCAGACCCAGAAAAACACACATGATAGGAGACTAGCATAGCTGTCCTTAACAGGCTCAATCCAACAGCAGATTGAAGCACAGCCAAACATTGGACAGAGCACTGGGAGTATTGTGGAAGAATGGGGGAAAGCATAGAATTACCCAAAGGGGACCGGAGCCCCACCAGACCAACAGAGCCGACTAACCTGCACCAAGGTGAGGTGGGGCACTTACAGAGCACCAACCAAGGACCATTCATGGATTCATCCTAGGTCCCTTACACATAGGGAGAGGATGGTAGCTTGGTGATGTGGCTCCCTAGAGAGGGGAAGGGCTGTCTCTGACGTGGACTCTGTTACCTGCTTTTGGATTACTTTCCCCAGGCAGGGAAGAAGTTGCACTAAGTCCTGAGGCGACTTGATATGCTGGGGTGAGTTGGCAGTGGGAAGGCTCCCCTTATCTGAGGAGGAGGAAAAGAAGGAGGAGGAGGAAGGAAGGAGAATGGGGACAAGAGGAGAGGAGGGAAGTCTTACAAACAGGATATAAAATGAGTAAACATATAAATAAATAAACAAGAAAAGCCAATTTGTTATTTCACATAAAGTCTTCTAAGTGCTTTTAAGTTATTTTAATTTTACACAAACAACACAAAAGATATGACTATAAAACATTTCTTCAAATTAACAATAGTACATTGTTTTTATATACCTAATTTTCTTGCAGACTATAAATTTCCCTAAAATCACAAAGCCTATGGGAACCTACAGCACAGATGTGGCAGCAGATGTGACAAATTGGACAGCTGATCTGATTTAACAACTCAGGAAATATTATAAACCCATTGTGTGCTCAAAGCAATTAGAGTGACAGCAGGACAAGAGGAAAGCCCCTCCCAGACGCACTGTACAGACCTAGAACTAGAGCACCAATCACTAAAGTCCATCGAAGCTTCACTGCAGCCTTCCTTTACTCTGCTAGCAATCTCAGAGAAGATGAGAAAAAACGATTTCATTAGATTATAAATTGATGTGGAATTTGTCACCTGGAAAGCTAATTTGATATGTATGTTGAAAACAGAAATTTTAACTATTAAAGATGAACAAATAAACACAGAAATTGCCATCCATCTCAAAAACTCACATTATCAAAAGAACAAGTATCTCAAATTTCAAAATCTAAATGTGAATTTACCATATTTTTCTGTATAAATACAAAAATATGATTTATCTTTTTATATTATTTTTTATTTTTTCATTGTATTAATTAGAACTTCTTTTAACTTTTCAACCAGGCAGTGGTGGTATACACATTTAATTCCAGCACTCAGGAGTCAAAGGCAGGCATATATCTGAGTTCAAGACCAGCATGATCTACAGAGCAAGTTACAAGATAGCCAGGCATACAGAAAGAAAATCTGGCTTCAAAAACAAAAACAAAATTAATTATTTGAGAATTTCATACATAAACATTGTACATACATAACTTCTTTATACATACATTTCTTATGACTTTTATACCAGCCAATTTTTATAATATAAAAATAAAAATAAAGCAAAAGATTTTTTTCTACTCAGGAGGCAGAAGCAGAAGAATAGATTGCTATGAATTTGAGGATAGCCTGGTCTAGAGAGTAAGTTTTGGGACAGCCAGGGCTACACAGAGAAACCCTGTCTCAAAAAAAAATTTTTTTCTCTTCTGTGTACATGTGAGTGCCTGCAAGAGTTTTGTGCACCACACACATGCAAGTGCAGCCAGAATAAGGCATCAGCTCCCTAGAACCAGAGTTACACGTGACAGTGAACCACCCAATATGAGTGTACTGACTAAACGTCCTCTACAAAGGCAGCAAGAATTCCTAACTGGTGAGAATATCTCTCCAAACCACAGAATACTTTCAAGAAACCAAAGTCTGAAACTAAGGATCAAGTACACCAGATGGGCAGTAACACAGTGGCCACAAGTCCCAAGTTCAAACATCACAAACAGAATCTAAAAAGTGCACATAGGACCTGAAAGACAGGGCAACAGGGCAACCATGTGCTCACACATGGCTTTTACTCTCAAGTAAATATCCCTTTAACAATATGGAAACAGGTTTTCTTGTAACAGTCTCTTAACTTTGATAATTAGACTCCAAATTCTGGTCAACACACTGAAAAATAATGACAAGTTATTCTAACTAATTGACAAAGTTATTTAAATAATCACTTACTATACTATGTTTCCTAGACAAACCAAATTCACATGATGAAAGGGCAGTTTCTTAAGGAATGGAATAGTTTTTTAAGTTTAAAATTGCAGAATTAGTTGTCTACAAATTATTTTTTTTACACTTTAGGAGGTCAAAATAACTTCTTATTCTGCAAACTTTCCAAGACAGTTTATTAGAGAAGGGATAACCTTTTCAACAACCGAGCTGACTCTTCTGAAGATCAATCTCTGCAAAATACTATATAGCATACACAAAGCTTAATTTCAAATGGGTCTCGGACTACATGGAAGAAATAAAAGTATAAAATGTGTAGAAGAAAAGTACTGTATTCATTAAATCAAGTTAGAGAAGAGTTCTTAGTAATGGTGACAAAAGCTCAAGGGGTAAGTATGTGTATAATTTTTAAAGTATCACAATTTTTAAAATAAACTTCAAGCTCAATATTAGGGATAAATGTAAATCAGATATTTGAAAACTTACTTGTGTATAAAATAAAAAAATAATATGAAGGTAGACAACCCTATTTATTAGTAGGTATGGTGGTTTGAATGAAAATGGCCCCCAGAGGACCATAGAGAGTGGCACTATGAGGAAGTATGGCCTTGTTGGAGTATGTGTGGTCTTGTTGGGGGAAGTATGCCACTGGTGGGTGGGTTTTGACATTTTCAAAAGCTCAAGCCACACCCAGTATCTCTATCTCTCTCTCTAACTCTCTCTCTCTCTGTGTCTCTCTCTCTCTGTCTCTCTCTCTCTCTCTCTCTCTCTGTCTCTCTCTCTCTCTGTCTCTCTCTCTCTCTCTCTGTCTCTCTCTCTCTCCCTCTCCCTCTCCCTCTCCCTCTCCCCCTCTCCCTCCCCCTCTCCCCCTCTCCCTCCCCCTCTCCCTCTTCCTGCCCCCTTCAGATCCAGATACAGAACACCCAGCTACTTCCCATCACCATGTCTGCCTGTGAGCCACCACACTTCCCACCATGATATAATGGACTAAACCGCTGAAATGTAAGCCAGCCCCCAATTAAATGTGTTACTTTGTAAGAGTTGCTGTGGTCATAATGTCTCTTCATAGCAGTAGAAACCCTAACTAAGACAGTAGGTAAAAGATTTGGAGAAACGTTTCACCAAAGAACAAATATGAATGATTAGTCAGCATAGAAGACACCCATCAGCATGCATCATTAGAGAATAAACATTAAGACTATCATATATCACCATGCAGTCTGAAATACAGAGAATTAAAAAATACAGTTACAAGTGTTTCCAGCCACATATTTCTACAGATGCTTTTATATTTAAGATTCAGTTAGCTTCTAAGATGTATTTGGTTTATAGTTTTCACAAAATTTAGAAAATTACAATAATTACATTGTTTTGTAGTATATAACAATAATTTAAAGAAAGAGCTAAGAGCAACACTTTCCTCATGGTACAATGGAAATTACTATTGAATCTGTGCCAGACATATTAAGAGAAAAGGAATAAAAATCGTCCTTTGGAGACTCAAAATATGCTAGATTCTTGTGTCTTCCAAATAATCCAGTGCCTTTTACAATTTTAGTTTGTTTGATTTCTATTTTTCCTTTACCGAACTACCTATAATTGTCTTCTTCTCCCTGTAAGCCCACTTTCACATAGCCATGAAGCTATATCCCACTCATCTATATTTGAGATAACATCATGGTATGTGTAGGTAAAAGATAAATGAAGGACACTATACTCACCTGAACCAAATCTCTTACAAATGCACAAAGCCACGCACACATGTACACACACACACACACACACACACACACACACACACACACACACACACACCCTATTCCCTACATCTGTGCACTGTCTTACAACTCACACGTCTTCACTTAATATTACACCTTCTGACTTCAAATCACCTTCATTCTATTCCTTATAATAATTTACAAGCTGCACCCCTTAAGACACCCATTTCTATAAGAAAATATGAGCTGCTTTTCAGGGTGGGAGTTGTGTTTACATAGTTCTTAACCATGAAAGGATTTTCAGTCTTCATAGAGAGGGTGAAAAGACTCTAACATAACCTGGAAGGAAAGAACCAGAACACAACAGTGCTGAACTAGGGACCACTGGTGGTAGCATAATACAGGTCTCCCTCTATTTTGTGGGACAGCTTTGCTTTGTTTTGTTTTCCATGTTTCCCGCCTGTTTTCTGAATCTAATACCTAGCTATCCTGTAGGCTCTCTAAGAAACCTCAACTCCTTTAAAAAAAATAAAAGTCCCTTTCATTCTTAACTCAAACATTATTTGGTCTTATACTTACAAACAAGATATCTGATGAGTAAAAAAAAATCATCCATGTCTAGTATTTTATCACATTAGAAATGATCTTTATTAAATCAATTCCCCAAAGCCTGAAAGTTAAAATCATTTGCAATAATAACATGCTTGAATAATTATGACCTCTTCTAAGCTTGAAGCTGGATCCCATATTGCTACTATTTATGGAAGTTGGAACTCAAGTCACTTAGGCTAATGTTTTTATCTAGTAGTTTATATTCAAGAAATTAAGATATTAATTTTTAATTTAGAAAAAGTAAAATCTAATAAAAACACTGCTCTCTATTCAACCAACTTCTGTGTGAAATTTTAATGAAACTATTTTGCATAAAATTTGGTAAAAAAAAAAGTTTAATTATTTCAATTGTGAATACTACCTACTTCAGATAATTTAATTAAAATATTCATATTCTCATATATTTTATAACCTCCTGCCTCTCCCTTAAGAAGAACTTCTTCTTTCAAACGAATAGGCATTGTTAGCTCTTCTGAATTTAAAGTTTCCATCTTTGATATTTTCCTAGTACCCAAAATTTCTATATCAAATTGTTTAACAATCCTAACTTCCAGCCGTACCCTGCCCCATCCCAATATGCTCCTTTCCTGAAATTCTTCACCTCTAAAATTCAGAATGCCAGAATCCCAGCTAAATGCAAGGAGAAAAGAAAGAAACACTAGCTCTGCTTGACTCCACTATTTTTTTTTTTCACATCTGGCACCCAATCCATTAGCAACTTACAGTGGCCATGTCTTCCAAGTCTATGACCTAGCTACCTTCAACCTTCTCGCTGCTGCCACACCCTCATCTAAACAACAACCACCACTGTGTGGAATATTAAAATAATAGTACAATAAGCTCCCAAGTGTCAGTCACTTCTCCATGTCTAACAGAGCTGGTCATTATAAAAGAGTTGGATCATGAAATTCTCACAACCCTCCAAAGGATTCCTATTCCATTCACAATAAAAGTCAAAGTTTTTATAATGGTCAATAAGCCCCTGCACAGTGAATCTTTTCACCACATCCATGCTCATGTCTTACTCCTGTCTCCCAAAAGTGACTGAGTCCACACTACATCTGCTTATGATTTCAGAAACAATCTCCTCATGCTCCTGCCTCAGGGCCTTTGTTCTTTCCTCTACACATAACTAGATGACTTACTCCTTTAATTTCTTCATGCCTTCATATAAGTATCTTCTTAGATGGGAGCTTGAGCCTTTTTAAAAATTAAGAACCCATCTGTGTTACTCCCTAGTCTTCTCCTATGACTCATTTTTCTATAGTAAATGATTTGTGGTGCTGTCAGCTGCCACCTAATTTTAAATTCTGTGATAGCAAAAAGATGTCTATTTTTCTGATAACTATACCACCATGCAATGCTTTGTCCGTTGTAGGTTTCTCATGAACCTTCAGTTAACAAATTAATTAACAGAAACTCAAGTAGATATAGATGCCTAGTAATTGTATTACTAAGAATATGCTGGTGTCAATGATAGTTTTAACTTTTACATAAAGTACAAATGGAAAAGGTTAAGTATATAAAGAAAGATTTATTAGAAATTATCTATAGTCACTGCTGGAAGCCAAGTTACTAACAGAGAAGCATATTTTTACTTGTCAGGTGTTCACAGTTTTGCACATTTTTTTTTTCCAAATTACCAGCAGTAATCTATAAAAGGAGCAAGACATGGCAACTCATAGGATGTGTATGCTTTACTACGTCTATCAACTTTAAATGATGCTGCTTTGAGTGTTGCATACAAACAAACTCCAAGGGATTGCCTGGCACTACAGTAGCATAATTAACCTAAGATACCTCTCAGTCTCATAAATCACATTCTCTCATGTCCTGAGCTCTTGATACAAAGACCAAAAAAGAATGAGGTTTCCTTTTTAATAACAGTAAGTTAGTACAGTACAAGATTCTTCTTAAATGGATATCTTTTTTTAAGATTCATTTGCTACGTATACAGTATTCTGCCTGCATGTCTGCCTGCGCATCAGAAGAGGGCACCAGATCTTGTTATAGATGGTTTTGAGCCACCATGTGTTTGCTGGGAATTGAACTTGGGATCTTTGGAAGAGGAGCAAGTGCTCTGAACCTCTGAGGCATCTCTCCAGCCCTGGATATCTTTCTCAACATAGTACTTTTCATCTAGGAACCTAATGGGTTTCATTTAAAAATAAGAATAAAAAGCAAAATTGAAGAAAAGGTCAATGAACTTATCTTTTCAAACTTTAAAAGCAAAATTTGAGAATAAGTTAGTATTTCCCTTATTTATTCAACAAATTATATCATTTTGCATTTGCTCTCCATGAACTTTTCTAAGGAATAAAGGGGTGAGACAATTGATACCCACCCTCAATAACATAACATTGTACTTGGAAAGGTATACAAGACAAATATAGATACATATATATGTATATATTCATATATATACTATATAGTGTGTGTAATAAAGAAAACTTAAGAGAAAAAAGAGCAATAGGGGAAAAGGGATATTTCATACAAAAATGGTCAAGAAAGGACATGACAAATGGACAAGGACTTAACAGTGACACAAGAAAGCAGGAAGCACGCATTCCTAGTTATTACTAGCGGATCCTAGAAACTTCCTAGAAATTACTAGTAGATACATTCAAGGCCAATGTAGCTGGAGAATAGCATTGTTAGAAGAGTTCAGGAGGAGCCAGGGACCAGATCATACAAGGCCTGAGAAACAGGATAGGGATTTTGTATTTTCTCCTGAAGGTGGTAGAAAGCCAAAGAGGGACTCGAAAATAATAAATTAATTTCATTCCAAAATATTACACATGATGACACAGAGAAATATTTTTAGGCAAGAGTGGAAGCAAAGGAATATCATCCAAGAAGCTGCTGCTGGAGGCAGGGTAACAGATTACAGACCAGAATGTCACATATAATGGGAATCAGAAGAAATGCTGAAATTCTTGGCTTAACTGGGAAATCTTCTGCACATGACTGAAAGAGGAATGGAAAAAGGAGAAGAATCAATAATGACTTTTAGGTTCTAGGTTTAGGAAAACTGGGTAAATAAGGAAGGTGTTTGCTGAAACAATAAGGACTAGGAGACAAGCAAATTAGATGTCAGAAAACGCAGTGTATGTAAGCATGTTTTTGTTTTGATCACAAGTGTGGGATGTGAAACAGACTTGTGAGAGGACACGCGGTGTTAGACTGCTAGAACTGCCTCTTATGAGTTCATGGTCTTTGCCAGCTGATAAACATCCTAGTACAGACTGTGAGAGAAGGGGTGTGTGTGTGTGTGTGTGTGTGTGTGTGTGTGTGTGTGTGTGTGTGTGTGTGTGTGTGTGTGTGTGTGCCCAAAACTACAGGCTTGGTTTTTTTGGTCTTGGCATTGTTTCCTATTATTTGGCTGTTCATTGCTTTGCCTCAAGATGTTCCTAGAGAGAAATGCTCAGAGAAGACTTCGAGGTTCCAGGATATGGCTGCTGTTCTGGGTTCTAACTGCTGTGGTTGCAGCCACTTTTGCTGAATTTCTTGTTTGCTGTTTAACAGGTCTGCTGGAATCCTGACGACAAAGAACAGAATCCAACCAAGGAACTGAGTCTAAAAAGGTTTACTTCTCCTGTCCCCAGGGTAGGTGGGTTGGAAGGGAGGTATAGGCATTAAAGAACCCCAAATAAAGTATGTTTATAAAAGTTCAAAGCCTACAAACAAAGATAGAAATCAAGTATCATGTTTGGGACATGCTATATTTTGAAACAGACTTCCAACTGAGAGGTGCTAAGCAAGTAATTTATACAATGGATGTTAATTCAGACATATAAAATAAATAAGGCCAAGCAAGTAATTTAAATCCATAGGACTGGAAGAGCCTATATGGAGTACAGATTTTTTAAAAATTAGGCAGGGACTGTGACAGCACACACAATACCTACACAGGCTTAAACCAGACAAAATCCCAGCACTGAGAAGTGGACGCAAAATCCCATCCCTAAATAAAAAGCTGTTTGCAATTGATATGGGCAGGAAAAGGAAAATCAGTGTTTTCCAGTGACACGTCATTGTTATGCTAGCCACACTCCAGGGCAGGCCACGTGTCCAGGAGTAGCTGGCCAACACAAAAGAAACTCATGTTTAAATAATTGTTCCCCATTTGGTGAACTCTTTGGGAAAGATTAGGAATAAGTTTGTTGGAGCAAGTCCGGCCTTGCGGGAGGAAGAGTGTATCTGAGGCTGGGCTTTGAGGCCTCGAAAGCCCATGCCAAGCCCAGTCTCTCTCCTTCTAGCCATTGTGTGTGCATATGGATGCAAAGCCATGAGCTGTTGCTTCAGATAATTGCCTTTCTACTTGCTGCCATGATAGTAATAGACTAACCCTCTGAGTCTGTAAGCAAACCCTCAGTTAAATCATTTTATAAGAGTTGCCATGGCCATGTGGTCTCTTCACAGAAATAGAACCATAACTAAGACAGATATTTCTGTCTTAACAGTTTTTTTTTTTTTTTTTGCTTGTTTGTTTGTTCTGTTTTTAGGCTTTGTTTTTTTGTTTTTGTTTTTGCTTTTTTTTTTCTTTTAAAGGAGGGGTACATGAAGCTGGGTGGGTTGGGAGGAAGGCAGGGAGCATCTGAGAAGAATTGAAAGAAGGAAAAACATGATCAAAATATGTTGTGTGAGAAAATAAATTATAAAGTTTACTCAAGCCAAAACAGAACAAATTACCTATCTAATTTTGAGTTGACATGACTATGTTCACATTGTGTCATAGCCTGACTTAGTAAGTTTTCACATTGCTGCAATAAAATACCCTGACAAAAGCAACTTAAGGGAGAAAAGTATTTTGACTCACAGTTCATGAGTACAGTCTGAATGGTGGAGAAGTCAAAGTAACCAGTCACACTATATCTACAGTGAGGAAGAAGAGGGCAGTGAACCCTTGGGCATATTCTCTCCCTTTTATACATGCTAGGATCAGAGCCTAGGAAATGGTGCCACCCCACAGTGGTACCCACCATTACCCACAGGCGTACTCATAAGCCCCTCTCTGAGGTGATTGTAGACGCACACAAGGAATCAAAATAATGGGTTTGGGTCATATACATAACACTGAAACCAATTAAAAGATTGTACATATCTTTTCTGATACCTTTGGCTGCCTGTGTGCAGGGATAGAAGAAATAAACATAAGCTTATGCCGTGGCTGGGTAATATCAACAAAGAGAACAGCAATGAATTTTAAGGTGAAAATGAATAAATGCAGCCATGAATTATTCTTCAGCATGGGAGGGAAGAACATGAAGACTGACGGTACCAATAGATTATGCGAATGTCCAGAGCCAATGGATTCCACGAGACCAAAGAAGGATTAATCTGGGGTTTAAAGAAGTAAACTGGAAAAACAAGAAGTGAGGAAAGATGACTACAAGAGTGAGATGTTTAGAATTGATGCTTTAGAAACTAAGTATAAACCAAGTGGTGGTGGTGCACGCCTTTAAATCACAGCAGAAGGCAGAAGCAGGCAGATCTCTGAGTTCAAAACCAGCCTGCTCTACAGAGTAAGTCGCAAGACAGCCAAGGCTACACAGAAAACCCTGTCTTGAAAAACAGAAAAAGAAAAAAAAGAAAAGAAAAAAGAAAGAAAGAAAGAAGGAAGGAAGGAAACTAATTATATAATAAATACAGAATAAAACATAAAAATCCAATGACTGAGATGCAATGGAGAAATTATTGCTGGAAAGAAAATGAAGGAACTGATCCAAGGAACAAAGTCAAAATAGTGAAAATCATTTGAACACGAATGCAAAACATTATAATGTAGAATATCAGCATCCACTTTGCTATGGCCTCCATTAGACACACAGTCACTACTTCTCTCCATAAGTAATCATGTTTACACAGAAGAAACAGCCATCACATTTCTCCCTTCCCACATATTCCTTCCCACTAGCCTTCAAATTCTTGGCCCCTCTTTTTCACTAATTGTTATTGCATAGATATATGTAAATATGTAACATATATATTCCTAAATATAATCTTTTTATCCTCTTTCATCTTACAAACAGACATTCTCAAACTGAGGCACTAAATGTCTCCTCCTAGTTCCGGATAAGATACATTTTCTCACCGGGTGTGATGGCACATACTTCAACCTTAGTACCCGGGAGGCAGAGGTGGGGGGATATCTTTGAGTTTGAGGCCAGCCTAGCCTACAAAGTGAGTCCAGGACATCTAGGGCTGTTATACAGAGAAACACTATCTTGAAAACCAAAAAAAAAAAAAAAAAAAAAAAAAAAACTCCAAATATTCATACGCCTAGAAAAAGCTATATTATCTTAAAAAGTAGATTTGTATAAAGATGTGGGTTTGAAGGAAGTAGCTATATATATGTAGTTCTGTGCCTAAAATAAACATATTTTATTGATAATATTATATTAATTCATGAAATCCAAGGCTCACCTTTATATTTATAATTATCATCTGGTTTTGGCCAATTGGATAACTCTATAAATACTTCTTTAAAATTTTTTTCTAACAAGTATTTCTGAAGCAGAAGACTTATTTCTGAAAAAAATGTTCATTTAAAAATTATTTTTAGGTTGGGGCAGTCATTTGTTGGCCATCCCTCAACTTCTACTCCAATTTTGTCCCTGAATTTCTTATAGGTAGGGTAAAAAATTTTGGGGTCAAAGGTTTTGTGGGTTGGTGTCCCTCTCCCTCACTGGAAGTCCTGCCTGGGTATGAGGTGGCCACTTCAATCTCCATGGCCCCTGCTACTAGGAGTCTCAGCTAAAGTCACCTCCATATCCTCCCAGGGGCCTATCCTGTTAAAGGTCTCCAGCTTGTTCTGAGGTGCCCTGCTTCAGTTTCCTTTCTCTCTCCCAGGCCCCATACCTCTCACCCCTGCTCTCTCCACATCTGATCCCCACCATTGTTCTCCTCCCCATGCCCTCTCCCACCCAGTTCTCACACTTTATTCACTTCCAATGTCTATTCTATTTCCCTTTCTTAATGGGATTCAAGCATCCTCCCTTGGGCCCTCCTTGTCACTTAGTTTCTTTGGGTCTGTGGCTTGTAGTATAATTTTTCTTCACTATATGGCTAATAACCACTTGTAAGTGAGTATAAACCAAGTGTCTTTCTGGGTCTGGGTTACATCACTCAGGATGATACTTGAGACCTGCCCCATAGGAGAGAGCCAATGCCTGACACTATTATACTCTGCTATGCTCTGAGAGGCTCCACCTAGCAGTGGATCAAAACAGATGCTGAGACCCACAGTCAAACACTAGGCAGAATTCAGGAAGTCTTGTGGAAGAGTTGGGGGAAGGATAGAAGGACCTGGAGGGGATAAGAATGCCACAAGAAGATCAACAGAGTCAACTAACTAGGCCTATAGGGGCTTACAGAGACTTCAGCACCAACAAAAGAACAGGCAGGGACCAAACCTAGGCCCCTGACTCCTATGTAACTGATGGGCAGCTTAGTCTTCATGAGGGCCACCTAGCAAGTGGAACAGGGGAGGTGGGGCTGTTTCTGACATGTACTCAGTTGCCTGATTTTAGATCCCTTGCCCTTAGCTGCCCTGCCTTGTCTGTCCTCAGTGGAAGAAGATGTACTTAGTTCTGATGAGACTGGATGTGCTGTAAGTTGGTAAAGGAGGGACTGCCCTTTTCTCAGGAGAAGGGGAAAAGGAGGAAGAGGGTGGGTGGGTGGCAACAGGAGGAGAGGAGAGAGGGAGCATGTTCAAGATGTAAAGTGAATAAATAAATAAACTTTAAAATAATCTCAGAAGAAGAATAGCAGGCTACCAAGAAGAGACTGACTTGATACCCTATGAGCATATACAGGGGGAGGAGGTCCCCCTCAGTCACAGTCATAGGGGAGGGGAGTAGGGGGAAAGTGGGAGGGAAGAAGGAATGGGAGGATACAAGGGATGGGATAACAATTGAGATGTAATATGAATAAATTAATAAAATATTAAAATTTTTTCAAAAAATAAATAAAATTCTGAATTAAAAAAAATAATAATCTAAATAATTTTTTTAATTCAAGACTTTTCTGGAAGCCTCAACTACCATATGTCTCCAGAGTTTAGTTATAATATGTCTCCATAAGACTAGGAGCTCCTTAAATTTCTGGGGATTCATTATTGAGACAGTTTGTAAAAACTAGAATACTTTCTCCATTAATGAAACATAATTCACCTTTGGTATTTGGCAGTTCTAGTCTCGTTTGATGATTTGATTTGAAAATGCAGTTCTGCAAAAATAATATAATCTTACAGATTCGCAAAGGCTTGTGACTTTATCAGTAAACAAGAAAGTGGATGTATGCTGGAACCTTGAGGAATCAAGGAACTATTTTGTGTAAGTGGACAGCCATGATCTCTAGGTCATTATAGTATGTAGAATTCCTAGCACATCTGACACATGTGCCTTCTGACTTGAGAACTACAGAGGAAAAATGTTTCCTTGAGCAACTCTTTTTTCCCTTGGTTTTTCCAGACAGGGTTTTTCTGTGTAGCCTTGGACTCACTTTGTAGACCAGGCTGGCCTTGAATTCACAGAGATCCACCTGCCTCTGCCACCCCATGTGCTGGGATTACAGGTGTGTGCCCTGATGCCCAACTATTTCTATTACCTTTATTCATATGTATGTGGGATAATATGTGTGCTTGAACACGGCGAGACCAGAGGCATCAGGAGTTAATTCCCCTGGAGTTAAGAGTTACAGGCAGTTATGAACCACATGACATGGCTGCTGGGAATAGAACTCAGGTCCTCTGGAAGAAGAAGAAGTGCTCTTAACCTCTGAACCCCAATTCTCAATGTTTCTAAATACAGCATAATATGAACTTGATGAGTTGAAGAAACTCCTCATGATTTTGTCTGTTTCCTCCCAACAGTTCTCATCAGAAGAGTCCCTGCTTCAAGGCATGTCCCATTTAATAGACCATGAGCACCCTGAGAACAGGGCTCATATCTTTGTCAACAAATCCCCAGAGCCCAACATAGTATCTCTTAGGAGCAGAGGTTGAAAACATATTTGTTCAAAAAAAAAAAAAGTGCATGTGCTCTTCCATATCACACAACCGGTGAGTTAGAACCAGCCCAATCCCTTCCTCCAAGAAGCCCCTGGTCTCCTGAGAGAAACCAACACATTTCAGTAATCAACAGTGGTGCACGGTAAGTTCTACACCAAAACTCTGAGAACATTCTACGGGACCGTGAGGGAAGAATGATTCCATCTGTTTACAAGGAAAACACCAAAGTAGTATTTAACCAAGTGACAAACACTCCTTTCCTTGGCATAACTGTCTATACTGAGATATTGTCTATATTACACTTATTTATTATGTGAGTCAATAGAATATATACCCCATCGGCTTCCTTTAGCTACTGTTGCCATGCTAATTTAAGTCATCTTAAAGGACTTATTTCTAAAAAAAATAATCTTTAAAAATTATCTTTCTTCCTACTATATACATAAACTCCCTGAAAATATTTCAGCAACCAAATGATTCGTGAGTATAATATTAATAAAATGAGCATGCTGGATATAGGAAAACCCAAATAGGAAAAACCTATAGTGTTCTTTCTGCCAGCTGCCACGTATTGATGGTGAGGACCAGCTCCAAATTTTCTTCCACTACATACCAAAAACAAATCATCAGATTCTGCCATGCTTCCGAAAAGACATTGGATCGGACTGTCTATCATTGTAGGTAAGTCTCATATATCATCGGAGTACATTTTTTCTCTATTTCAGCTATAGCACAAATCCAAGCATCCTGCACGTAGCGTGAGTAGCTTTACCAGCACATAACTTTAGTTAAATGGTGCCATCTGGTGACATAAATCTTGCAGTAATACACAAGTCCTGAACCAAGGATGGCATGGAAAGCTCTTGATGGTGTTTGACCCAAAGTGTGAAACAGGAAGTGCTTTATCGTTCCAGGCATGAGACATTCGATGACTCTCACCCAGACCATGGCTGTCTAACAGAAGGAATTAAAACAATTGTATGAGTCATGTTTTCTGCTTCACATTTTGTGTTCTCTGATTTAAAGACCTAGGGCCAGTGAGACTCCCTACCCAGCTTATAAAGGACACTTTGAAGGTGTAACTATCAGAAACATCTTCTAGGCAGACCCTCTTTCTTAAGCACCTTCAAGTATCATAGAACTTGTATAATTTCCAGGCTTTCAGGGCCACGTCCCAAGGAAACCTGTGTATCTAAGTTAAGACTCTCATTCATTGAAGACTCCACCGTTTCCCTGTACCACTTACTAGAATTGTAATTATAAGCTGTCTATACAGTTTCATTCAATTCATGTCTCCAAAGTATGTGCAATAGAACTTTGCACAATATTCCAATAATGTCTTGTAAATAAATTAATGAATGGATGGGGAAAAAACCCCTCCTCTAACCTCTCTTCTATCCTATCAGGAACAAGATTTGGACTTACATAAAAGCATCACTCTACAGTTACCCAGGCTTCTCCGAACTCTTACAGAACTTTGGCCTCGGTCCTAGAGTCTATTGGTTACATGCTGACTTGATATTTGTGCATATCTAGTAATATTACTTTAACTTTAAGGGCGAATTTCTCTCTAAGGCCCTGGATTTGGGCTTCATAGCATCCATATCCAGATGTCAATGTAAGTGAAACTTCATAAATATATTGTAAACTATTATTACTCAAATTGTAACAAAAGGAGTGCCCCTTATCCACTTATTTAAACGAGTATTATAAAGAGCCATGATAGACTTTAGTGTCCAAGAATTTGACATTCCCTTGTTAGCCAATAAATGCTTATTTGAAAGGCAGGCGAGGTGGCTTAGCACTGACCATGGGGCCTCACAACCTCAGTGTGATTCCCAGGGTCTACAAGGAAGAGAGAGCCAACTCTCACAGTTGTCTTCTGACCTCCACATGCCTGCCATGGCACACACACCAGTGCATATGCACGCGCACTCACACACACACAAATAAGTGTAATGAAGAATTTAAAGCTCGTTTGAAGGTTCATAATATGCAGTTTTGTTTCACTAGAGCATATGCAGGCACCATCTAGCGGGTGCACCTGATGCACATGATCTAACCGAAGAATCTCCACATCACTTTGCTTTTCTCTATTCACAGCAACACTGATAGAAACTATCATTAAACATTCGAATGGGAGAGTAACTTAAATATTTCAAATATATTCTCTATATAAAGGGGAACTTGATTCCATAATATTTATAAATTTAGGGACTCTCAAAGAACTTAAAAATGTTGAAAGTTCACTCATCTTTTTAAAGATTAAGTCAAATGTTTACAAAATGTAAGAATGAAGAAATGCCATTCTCTTCCAAGCTCACGGGCAATTTCCAAACACCATGTTAGTTTCCCTGAAAGGACTGATTTTTAAGCATCAAGAACACTCGTTTGGCATGCCTCAGAATCACCCAAAGGAACTATTAAGACACTATTTGCTGAGCCTAATTCCGGAGTCTGTGATTTAGTAGCTATTTGAGGTGAGACACAAAGCTACACAAGTTGGTGCTGCTGAAACAAAAGCCATCATGTGAGAACCTGTTTTGAAAGATTAGAGCTCAGCTATTCCAAATTCACATAGTCATACAATCCTTCGCATTCACTGTAATCTATGAAAATGTCCTGCTTTATATCAGGTGGCATAATCATTTACAGTTATAGCCACAATGTGTTTAAGTGGGTCTTATTTTGAGATACTATTACATCAGAATTAGTGCAATGGCTGTGGGAAGATGGCTCAGCCGATAACAGCACAAGCTGATGTACACACACATGAACATACAGCACACAGACTCACGCACATACATACAAATAAAAAATTTAATTAGAAGAATTTACATAATAGAAAATTATAGAGATTTTTAAACTTAAACAAAAATATGATAAGAACTCTCGTACATTTTTATTTCTACTCGTAATGCCATCACAATTTAATGATTAAATGATTTCTTAATATTTTTCTGTTCCCCACTTCATTTTCTTCATTTGCCCATAAAAGTAAACACTGTCTTATATAGTTCATTTCTACATCATTTTGCCTAGAACAATGTCTAGCATACAACAAGGATTTTTAACTGATTTTCCAGTATATTATGATTACAAATTACTTAACATTTATTAATATTAAAGGTCTGTTCAAATTCTGGAAAGTGTTGACAGTGTAATAATTGTAAACTGTGATTATCCATTGAATAATTTTTTTCTTAGCAGACCACAAGATGTCACTCTAAGCCCTAACATCTAAACCTGTAGCTTCTAGAGCATTAAAATTAAACGAATTTTCAATTTTTCAAAACTTAATGTTTTTTCATTAAACCCAGTAACACTGGAGGATTCATCAGTAAATATATCTATAATTTGAACATACATTTTCAAGCATTTTCAAGGTTAAGTTTCATAATTCTCCTTTGTAGATATTTTAACAATAATAGCCAGTGTACTCAAGCACCAAAGGTGTCTTTGAAAATGCATTGTGCTTATGAATGGGAGGTACTAGCTACTGTGTTTCTCATCAGCACTGCAAATAAATAAATAAAGTGCACTGCATTGAATGGCGTGGTTGTGAGGAAAAGAACTGCTTGTCTTTTGCTACTTATTTTCCTCTGAAAATATTAAGAAGAGAATAGTAAAATTATCCCTATAAAGGCAAAAGATGTATGTTACACATATCAATAAGTCATGCTCTTCTTTATATGTTAATGAAAAATGACTGCTAACTATCAAAGCAGTTCACTCTATGGTGAGCTACTGGCTAAGTGAGAATCCAAAGCAAGAGACAAAGGGATTGGAGAAGTAGGAAGGAAGGGAGATCACCAACCGTTCACCATGCTCCAGGCCTGTCCTGCTACTTACCACAAAAATACTCCATGTTACCACTGGATTCCATATTATTTTACTTTCTTCATTTGAAAACTTTCTAAAATATATGTTACTTTTATAATCAGATAAAATTATGACTTAACATTTAGAAAAATTTTTGCCTTGGGGAGATAGTTTTAATCAAATAATGACAGGCTATAAAAAAATATTTATTTCTGGACAAGCTTGGATGCAGGCAGAGTCAATGGTCAAACTCTGCCAAGACAGGGTGAGCAAGTCCTCAATAGTGCCTGCCTCGCAAATATGTCTGTCAGATACATTGGCCCAGAAGGTTGAAGAAGATGCTCCAATGTTATAGAGAGTTTTTGGGTGACTATTTCAGGCAGCAAACTTTCTCTGTCATCTTCTCATTTGGAAAGCTACTAACCTGCACTCCAGGTATACTCAGGTAATCAATTTTATTCCTTCGCAAGTCTCAGATGAGGTTGAAGACCAGATAGTTTAGTTTTACAATTAAGCTTAAGCTTGACTCCTTAAATTAAGGAGTTATGATGTTACTAGGCTTAGATAAAGTTGATAATGATGAGATTTTGGTTTACATTCAGAATTTTAGACACACTAAGATAGGAAAGATGTTTTCTTCAAGGCTGCCAAGTACAAATAACCAAAACACTGAGAATCTAACATTTATATAATTCCTGATTGTTTCATGGTTCTTCTTGCTATAAGTAGTTTATTGTATATATGTGTAATAATATAAATGTATATATAAAAATATTTAATAAAAATTTATTAAAAATATTTATTTCTAAGCTGATATTTTTCATGTGTTTAGCAAGGATTTGGTTTGCTAGTCACATGCAAATATAGCAGCGCAGTCCTCAAGAATAGTGTTTTATTCCATTATCCATTTCGAATTATGAGTCCCATTTATGAAGTTAGCAAGGATTCATTCAAGCTATTATTTCAATGTACTGGCAATTTGATTATTAGGCCAATGGGTAAAACCAAATTTTTTCATTATTTATAATAAAACGGAGTGCAGAGTGGGAGGAGAAATCAAGTTATAGATAATAAACAATATCTTATTCATCCATGGCTGCCCATATATGCTTTTATACAGATATGAATCTTCTTCAGGACACATATGGTCACCTTAGGGAAAATGCATAGTGAAATAATCCATAATAATTAGTTAGTGATCAATAATTTGCTTCCCATGTAGAGTTCAACAGAAATTGTATTTTCCTATTCAATTCTCATTCTTTGCTATTGGTCTTAAACCCATGCATATGATTACACAATAGCCTTTTACAGAGTTATTAGAGAAATTCAAGCCATGCTATAGGTCCTCATGCAAGATATTTATTGTTCACTTAAAATAATGGCAAAATGCAGTTGCTAGTCACTCATCTGCCTTCTTGTCCTCAAGGTAATAGTGTTATCAAATGATTACATTTTCAGAACATGTAAACTTATCTAAAATCAACTGACAATATTTTCCCTAAACCACTTTTCAAAAGTTCAAGCTCCCCCAAAGACAGCCAGTCTCAACTAAACACATCATGCAAGTCAATTTAGATGTACTGTCATTTAGTTAATGGCCTTTATGAATCATCAACTAAATGACACTATTAATACTTAATTCAGAAATCTGTGGTTTAAAATGTTCTATAAACTACTATTCTCTAATGACCACATTTATTTAAATTCTGTAAGACTCCATTTAGAGTTGCTTTTATTTAATACTAGCTGAGATGATTGTATTTGCCTGTGTCATTAATCCTTGACAACCACAATAGATGAAAGGGATTATTTTCCCCACAGGTAAAATAATTTAGTAAAGCCTTTTAACTTCTATTTACATTCTATAAATTGATGTTCGTGTCTTTAAGGCTTGATAATTTTTAAAATTATACTGAAACTATAATCTTTGGGCTTTTATAAATTGCTATATTTATAGTTGAGCATAAATAACATATTAATAAATAAAAAAGAAAATATTTCAACACTAAGCTTCATAGATTCCCATGGTTAGATTTTCTTTCAATACATGCTAGCATGAAAATGTGATGGAAATGGCTACTAGACCTACTGATGTCTTTTCAAATGTATTGTGTTGTTCCTTATTACATACAAAGTGCTGAGTGTGCTTCTTGGTGCTAAAAATAAATAAAAAGTATCCTGTGCCAAATGAGTTCTGTTAATGTTCAGTTTGTTTTGGGTTTTTTTTTTTAATAGGAAAGACTGATTTTCCTTGTTGCTTTTTTTTTTTTTAAATATCTTGAAGAGATCAATTTTAAACTATGTAAATAAGTGTAAAAGATAGATTATAAACCAACCCGTCAATAAACCACAGCCTTAATTTTTTCATAATCTTTAAAGAGAAGGCTAAGAGTATCTGATTATGGGATGGAGAGATTGCTCAGAGGTTAAGAGCACTGCCTGCTCTTCCTGAGGTCATGAGTTTAATTCCCACCAACCATATTGTGGCTCATATTCATCTGTAGTGATATCTGCTGCCCTCTGCTGGCATGTAGGCATGCATGCAGGCAAAACACTGTATACTTAATGAATAAATAAATCTTTTTTTTAAAAGAGTATCTGATTACATTCATGACAGTTAGAAAAACATTGAGTTTTCATCAATAAATTTTTCTATTCTGGATCTAAATTTTCCTAAAAAAATTAAAAGAGATGAAGGGTTTCCCTTTAACTTGGTTCTGAGAAGGACAGTAGATGTCAATCCCTGGAGAAAAACAGGTTCTTTCTGTATGGTACCCATCCCCAAACTCTGCAGTGAACTCAGGGTTCTGACCTGGATACATTATTCTTCCCATACAAAATATTCTTTCAATATTGATATTATGTATCAGCATCTATCCCTCATTTCTATTTTACAGCAATTGTTTTTAAAGTAAGAATAGGTGAAGAAAATCTTCCCTTTAAGTGACAAGGAAAATTACAACAGAGAGTGTGTGTGTGAGAGAGAGAGAGAGAGAGAGAGAGAGAGAGAGAGAGAGAGAGAGAGAGAGAGAAACTTAGTTATCTATGACATTATTTAAATAATTTAGCCTGGTTCTGGCCATTAAGTCTACAAGTAATATTTGTAATACATACCCAACAAGGCTTGAAATAAGCTGCTCTTGAAAATACTCATCACCTTTTTAACAGCATTTTTCAACAGCTGCTCCTCAGGTTTTCTTAATTTTTTGCAATAGTCTTCCAGTAATGACAAAGCTCGGTCAGTATCTGAAAAACACAATTTTAAATTCTACCATTTGGTCCCAGAAAAACCATTGACCAAAGTCATCTAATCTACAGCTGTGCTCCTAATTTCATGATACAAATAATTCAGTAAAGTGATCATCTACTCCATTAGCTGCCAAATGAAATTGATAATTATATCCAATGCTAATTTCAAAGCCCACTTTGGTTTCCTCATAGTCTCATCTTCCAAAGAATCTGCAACTGTGAAACAACAGAAAACAAAAATATACTGTTGTCCAGATGTTCACATAGTAAATACAATTCTGTTTATTTAAAAAAAAAAAAAAAAAGAACCATATTACATTGATGACTGCCTAAAAATAACATCAAGCATCCATTATGACCTTTAAGGCCTCCCCATGGTGAATTTACAGCCCACATTGTCTGCCCTATTTTCCAATATGTGTTTCATGTTTTTTTAAATGCACATAGTACCAAATCATACTTTCATTTCCCACTTCTCTACAAACACACACACACACACACACACACACACACACACACACACACACCTCCCTTTTTCTCCACTCTCTGCTCTTCTTTGATTTCACTACTCCCTGTACTAAGATATTTTACCCACTACAACTATCTTGCTCCAGAAACAGAGTTCTATTGAAAGGGTTCATTGACAACTAGATGTGGATATGAAACCCATTTATCCACTGTGTGTGACCTACAGAATGTTACTTAACCTCTCTGAGCTTCCATTTCCTCACAGGTATTAGTAATAAAGAAAACAAGAGTCCTTGGCCCGATGTCTATACACAGAAAGCCATTAATAAGACAAGTGGAAACCTACCTTCCTTTGATTTAGACCTCATTCAAATGTGCTCTCTTTCCTATGGAGCATCTCTGATGGTTAAAATTAAACTCCATCTCCCCTTTTCCAAAAGCAGTTTGTGCATACAAACCCTGTAGCCATTCAGAGCATATAACATGCAATGTATAGTAAAGCGTCACAATTAGCATCTCCACCTCTCACAAAAACAGATCCTTGCAAGTCCCCAGAATAACACATTTTGCATGTAGGTGGAAACTGTCCTTGAGCTTCAAAGCTGTTTCCCTCTAACATGTCATCACAGGAAATATACTTGAAATATAATAACAACAAATAACATTTACTGAACGCTCTATTTCTGCATACAACTTCCTTTCTTCTCAAATGATGGTACATCCTAGTTCACTGTAAGTCAGAACACCTTCTACCAACTGTGTGTGTGTGTGTGTGTGTGTGTGTGTGTGTGTGTGTGTGTGTGTGTGTGTGTTCTGATTTAGTGCAGCTTTTCTATATTTTGGTCATCTGTTACTCTGGATGAAATACTTGTGCTTCTATCAGAAGCGAAATCCTCTACTATAGATGGTTTTTAAGTTCTCTTACCTACTCCAGATTGCTGCCCCATCATAATTGTTTCTTTTTTTTTTCAATCATTCCCATCAGCATACAAATACCCTGAAATACCAGTGACTTTTTTTGAAGGGGGCAGTTTTGTTTTTTGAGACAGGGTTTCTCTGTGTAGCCCTGGCTGTCATGGACTCACTTTGTAGACCACACTGGCCTCAAACTCATAGAGATCTGCCTGCCTCTGCCTCCCCAAGTGCTGGGATTACAGGTGTGTGCCACTGCGCCCAGCATCAGCAACCTTTTTAAAGATGTATTGGTATTACTTTAAATTGTGTGTAGGTGTGTGTCTGCATGTGGGTTTGTGACATGAGTGCAGGTGCCCATGGAGGGCAGAAGCATTGAATCTCCTGAAACTGGAGATACAAAGAGTTCTGAGCCATCTGATGTGGGTGCTGGAAACAGAACTGGGGTTCTCTGGAAATCAATAAGTGTTCTTAACCATTTCTCTGGCCCAAGCTCTTGACTTTGAAATATTTCTTGACTCTTTAGTTCTCTCCAGATAACTACAGTGCCTATTTCTCTCTTCTACTTTATAACAAAACTTCTTGAAATATTTACTGTCTTTTTCCTTTTCTTTAGTAGTTTGCATACTACTTTAATCAAACAGCAATTTCACTACACAGTTCATGTCACTGTCACCTTTAATCTCAAAACCAATAGTCAGTTCTGAGTCATCTCATGTAACCTAACAGTATCTTTTGATGCTATTGCACTACTGAAGACATTTATATGAGTTTACTGTAAATTTTACTAATGTAAGGATAAGACATGTTATTTTATTATAAATTTTATTTATTGACTCTCAGATTCTTTTTAGTTTTTGTCAAATTTTTATGATTATAGCCAACTTGGAGTTGAAACTGATGAATGAATGGAACTGATGATGATGAATGATAGTCATATTACAAATGTGGGTCCTATTGTTTTATTCAGAAATGCTACCTAACAACCCTTGTATTAAAGGCTTGGTCATCCACCCATGGCAGTACTGGGTTGTGACAGAAGCTTAAAGAGGTAGGATTTTTGTTGGAATAAACATCATCATGGGGGTGTGCCTTCTGAAGAGACACCGGGACACCACCCATTTCTATTCTCTCTGTCCTTCACTACCCAGCAGCCATGAGGTAAACAGATCCTCTATGCCATGTGATTCCACCATGGTGAACTACACCATCTCAGGCCCATTATCCATTGGCTCTTATAAGCTGGAATGTGGCAACTTCGATGCATTATAGCTTCTAGGGTGGCAATGCCTTCTGTTTTCCTCTTATGTCATGAAAGAAATTGTTTGTTGGTCACTTCCACTCACTCTGTAAGCCAGGTTGGCCTCCAATTCCTGTGTTTCCAGGCTGTACTCAAGATCACTATCCCAGATGTGGAACCCATGAACCTCCAACATCATACATGATGAAGTATATGGCTCACCATGGCCACCCTAACTTCTACACCTATCCTCTTGCTGAACGTACCTTAGCCACAGTGGCTATAATTCTTTCTCAAATTCACCAAGAATGCTCTTATCTCAAGACTTGCTGCTCTGCCTAACACACTCTTCCTTCACATAACCAGAGCTCATTCCTCTAGTTCCTTCTAACTTAGCTCATCCATCACTTTATCAGTGAGTAGAATTTCAATTTACTTCTTTAAAAGGGGTAAGAATCTGAGCGTGGAGGTATATAGTGCAGTCAGAAGTGCATTTGTATAGCATACAGTAAGCCCTGGCTTTGATGCCCAGAACCACATGACACGAGGTATGGTTTCAATTTTTATTTCACTGATGGCTAATAAGGTTGAACACCTTTTAAAACCTATCTCAGGTAGTGGATCTAGGAGGACTTGGAGGGGAAAATGGGAAATACATATGATCAAAACAATATTAAAACAATATATGAAAGTCTCAAATAATGAATAAAATATATTTTTAAGTAGTCACATGCTCACAATCCCAGCAGTCAGAAGATATAGAGAGAAAGATTGAAAAGTTTATGGTAATCTTCAGCAACACAGTAAGTTCAAGACCACTTTGAACTACAATGAGGCTTTATCTCAAAAAAAAAAAAAGTGAGAATCTCAATTAAGCAATAACGGATGGGGAAAAAGCATAGCATAGTTTGTTCCCCTTTCCCTAAAAATAAACACCCAGGTACAGAAATGTACACCTACAGTAGTGCCTCCAGCTCGATGGAGACAAAGGTAGGAGACTTATAAATTTAGAGTCTGTCTAAGCTATGCAGTAAGACCTTGTCTCAAAAGACAAAGTTGAAAATACAAAATATCACTGTGGGTGGGGGAAAAGAATTGGACCCTCCTGTGCTCGTCTTCCTGCAGATACAACTGAAATAGTCACTCACACAACAAATACCTTAACGAGGGCTGAGGAAATGGAACACCTTCAATGGGGAAAAATGAATACATTTTGAAGGAGGAAGAGTTGTGAATGTCATACCTTCCCCAGCCCCAAAAGGCATCATGTGGGTGGAAATACATCCTACTGGGAGGCTGAAAAGAAAATCAAGGCCAGGTCTTAGACTTGACTTGAAACAAGGCCTTTTTTTGATTTGTGTAATCTACTTCAGCGTACATCGTTCTGAGCAAAGCTCCATCATACACACACACACACACACACACACACACACACACACACACACACACAGGAAAATACCCATAGACTGCATTAGATCAGGTGGTTGGCTGCCTCTACTACCACTCCCCAATTTGTTAGTAGACATACCAGGGCTAGAAAGCTGATTAGGAGCATTGATTAGAGCGCAGCCAGCCTCATCACTATAATACCCATCATGTAGAGAAATGAAGACCCTGTAGAGACCTCTACACCAGTAGAACAAGTGAAGGTGTTAGCCTGCAGCATTCCTAGCTCTGGAAGGAGTCTATGTGCACACCCACACTCTTTTAAATGCCCTGTGAGATTCTGACTCTCAGATGCAGCTCATATTAGAATCAGCCTTAGTGGCCAACATTCTGCCTTTATCACCTGTCCACCAACTTAAGACAGCACAGCTGGTATCACAACAATGCTTCCATATGGAAGCTCTGAGACCTCCTCCCAATAAAAGGGGCTCATGTTTTAGCCAGAACAACTACTAGCTAGAGTGTGAGCCTTGGTCTTCCCAGAACACATTGTTCAGATGTGAATCTCAAGCATGACTCAACTACACATTGGTCTAGGTAGCCTAAGTATTTGGTGAGAGGAAAGTTGCTGAATGATATGAGGGAGTAATAGGCATAAAGCTTTGCCCTGGGACTCAGTTTGGATTGGTGAAATCTAACACTGGGCAGACCCTAAGAGTCCTCATCCTGTGATGTGCCTGTGAATAAAGCCTCTGAAATAGATCTATTCTTAAAGAAAGTTTACCAGCTTTCTGTCTCAGCTACCATCACCTGTGATGTCTTGGGCCACCAGGCTGCCAAATGGAAGCTGTGTGTGCCTTAGCCATGCACACTTTCAGATTGTTCTCGGTGGGCTGCGGGCTTGAGGTATAATGTAGCTAAATGACAGCGGTGACTACAGATGTGACATAGGCCTGAGAGACTGATCCATCTATGGTGGCTCTACTTAAAGCCAGATAGAATAAACAGCACAAGGCTGCAGAGTGGTAACTGAAAAATGAGGTATTTGGTCCTGCCCTGGCCCTGGAGGGAGGCTTGTGAAGGTGGAGCACTCTTTAAGGGGGATTTGCTGAAGGTCTAGGAATAATATACCAGCTGGTGTAGTAGTACATCCCTATATTCTCAGCTGTCAGGAGGCAAAGAGAGGAGAACTGAGGGTAAAAACTATAAGCTAACCTGTGCTGCATAGCAAGACACTTTCTCAAAAAGCCAAGGGCTGGGACTATAGCTTCATAGCAGCCTATTGCCTAGCAGGTATAAGGCTCAAGACTTGATTCTCCCTAGCGGTGTAAACACTAAGAATACGGCAATGGTGCCTTAGAGACAAACTTGGGATTGACTGTCCTCTAGACTGAAAGGGTGACGTTGCTATAGCAGATCTCAAATTGGACAACATCCAATGCTGCAATAGTGGAGGTGATTATAGGCTCAGAGAAAATAAGCAACCCCTACTTAGAATTTCTGGAAATTCTCAGTAGGAGGATTGGAATAAATAGGCAATCCTCATATGCCAAGATAAAATGTATGCCTACAAGCTTCAGGGGACCTTTTGGAATCCACCACACCAAACACTCAAAATAAGGTGCCAAAAACTAACCAGGTAGTACTCACTGTGGAAGAATTCTGAGATAGAATAATTAAAATGGGAATTTTAAGAAAATTAAATGAAACTGAAGACAACAAGGAGAAATGTTTCAATAAAAAAAAAACAGAAAAATTTAAAGATAAAGCAACATAAATGTAAATCAAACACATTACTAAAATGAAAGATACACTAAAGACAATTTTTAATGTGCTAGAAAGCACCAATGGCATGGTAGATGGGACAAATAACCAGGGCCAGTGAGATGCTCAGTGGAAAAAAATGTCTGCCACCAAGCCTTCCAAAGTGAATGTAATCACCAAGACCCTCATGGTAGAAGGAGAGAAAACAACTCTTTAATGTTATCCTATGGCGACCACAAGCACGCACTCAGGAAGGATGGGGGAGGGGGAGGGAGGAAGGGGTGACCGTGGAACAGAGGGGAGGAGGGAGGGGAAATGTTTTACTTTTGTAAAAAAAAAAAAACAAAAACAAAAACAAAAACAGAGAGTTTGAAGTCAGACTATTTGAAAATGCAAAAATGGACTAAAGAGGAATGAAAAAAGCCTAGATCAGTGGGAGACAAGCACTGAAAGTGTAAATATTCAGGTTACTGGGGCTCAAGAAGGATTTGTGGATGCCAGGAGGTTGGAAGCATATTCAAAGAAACAATAGTAGAAAATGTCTCAATCCTAAAGGATACAAATTCACAATATAAGAAAGTTAAAAGGCAGGCCAGGAATAGTGGTACACCCCTTTAATCCCACAACTTTGGAGGCAGAGGCAGATGGAATCCCGTGAGGTTAAGACCAGCCTGGTTGCTGTGGCAGCTCACAACTGTCTGTAACTCTAGTTCCAAGGGATCTGATACCCCACACCAATGCACATAAAATAAAATTAAATAAATTAAAAAAAAAAAAAAAGAAAGAAAGACCAGCCTGTTCTACACAGCTATTTCCAAGCCAGACAGGCCTATATAGATTCAACAGGAGGAAATAGTTCAAAACATTGTATGTTTACCCAGCATCAGAGCATAGAAATACAAAAAGCAAATAATAACAGATCCAAAACCAACACTCAAATCCAACATCATAATAGCCAGGGACTTAACACACCAGTTCAGCAATGAACAGATCATCCAGGAAGAACAGTCAACAAAGAAATGCCAGCGTTGAATCAGACCCAAGACCAAATAGGCCTAGTAGGTTTCTATAGGACATGACTTTCCACAGCTGCTACTGACATTTTCCTTATCATCACATGGAACACTTCCCAGGACAGATCATATAACAAGGCACAAAACAAGTCAACAATTTTTTTTAAATTGAAATTAATACTGAGTTCTCCTTTCAACACAATGCAATTAAGCAGCCAGTAAAGAGGAAAATCTTTGAAAACTATAACAAAACATGGAAATTTAGCAGTTTAATTTTGAACAAAAAAAAAATGAATTAAGAATTAAATCAATACGGAAACACAAAGTTTCTTGAAGCCAATGAAAACGGAGATACAGGATACTGAAACGTGTATGTGAAAACTAAAATATCTAGGGATAAACCTAATCCAAGTATTCTAATTTGGTTTCTGTTGTGTAATAGACATGTTGTAAAGGTTTTATTTGGCTTACCATTTGCAGATGGTCATGGGGAAAACACAAGACAAGAGCACAGAGGAGGAGCTTAAAGCAAAAGCCAGTGGAATGCAGTGCTGCTTACCGGTATGCTCTTAGTTACCTTTCTGATACAGCTCAGACCCACCTGCCTAGGGATGGTACCACCCACAGTGGGCTGGGCCCGCCTACATCCATTAGCATTCAAGAAATACCCCCTCAGACATAACCACTGATAGAGGTTAAGTCTTCCATTAAGGTTCCCTCTGCCTGAGTGTGCCAAGTTGACAACCAAGATTGGCCATTACGCAAAGGTATGAGAAGTTTTCACAATGAAAATTAGAAACTATTGATAAGAACTATGGAAGAGAACATAAAAGAAAAAACTTAAAAGATATCTTGTGCTCATGGATTAGAAGAATCAGCATTGTACAAGTGTCCCTATATCCAACCCATTGATATGTAGAGATTCAATATGACCTCTATCAAAAAGCTGGTGACAGTTTTGACATAGATAAAAATGGATTCTCAATTTATACTAAAATCACGAAATGTATAAAGCAACCAAACATATTGCTAGGGGGGAAAAATGAGGGTGAGAATGAAGAAGCAGAGCTGCCTGATTTCTGAAGGAGAGAGAAACCTGTGTTTCATGATCCTAAGTGTGGGATCGGAATGGTCTTGTGAGAGAACAGGTGAGGTTAATCCACTAAAAGACCAACCACCTCGTGCTGGAGCTTGATTGTTGCCAGCTAAAAAGATCCCGTAAACAGACTCTGAAAGGAGATATATAAATGAGCCCAGAACTGGAGGCAAAGCCTTTGGTGACTTCAGATAGTTTTGGTTATTCATCGCTCCACTTGGAGACACTCCTAGAGAGAACCAACTCGAGGAAAGGCTTCGGGGATCCGGCTCCTAATGAGGTTCCGGGTTCTGGTTACTCCAGGTTCCAACAAAAAAAATCCTCCTGTTTACACCAAAAATAATAGTTTCTCAAAACTGATATCCTTACAGTTTAGTTATTGTGTTCTTTAATCCTCTTTTCTTTTTGTTTTGGTTAGTGGGGGTTATAAGTGACACACTCGGTTACTAAGTTGTTAATAAAACATATTAGTTTAAAAAAAAATAGCCTACAACATAGTGCATTGCTATAGTGATCAAAAGAGCATGGTACCATAGACACAGCTGCATAGGCCAATATTATAGAATAGAAAGGCAATTCTGAAATTAAGAAAACCCATGGAACCAACACTTCAGTCCCAGCACTCAGGAGGCAGAGGCAGGAGGATCACTTTGAGGCGAGCCTGGCCTACAAAGTCAGTCCAGGACAGCCAGGCCTCTGTTAACTGAGAAACCCTGTCTCAAAAAACCAAAAAAGGAGGAAGAGGGGGAGGAGGAGGAGACTGAGATGGAGAAGAAAAGAAAACCCATGGAACTCATGTGTGGTGGCACATGCCTTTAATCTCAGCACTTGGGAAGCAGGTGAATCTCTGAGGTTAAGGTCTACAGATCAAGTTCCAGAACATCTGGGCTACACAGAAAAACCTTATCAGAGAGAGAGAGAGAGAGAGAGAGAGAGAGAGAGGGAGGGAGGGAGGGAGGGAGGGAGAACTCATGAATCCACAGCCAACTGATTTGAGAGAAAGTTGCTAAGAATACACACTAATGAAAAGACAACTTTTTCAATAAATGGTGATGAGAAACTAAGTACTCACATGAATTATGAAACTAGGTCCCTATTTCTTTGTGTGAGGTGGAGAGTTTGTGCTGAATAGTTTTTATATAATATATCTTCGCACTTCCCTACCCATTCAACTTTATGATCGCCCTGGAGTGTGGTTCATATACTCAGTGACCCTCTATTGAAGAAAACAAGTTTTGCCTTTGTCAGCAGGTATCAACTGGAAATAGCTTCACAGGATGGGACCCAGTGTCTGTTTGCCCCTATCAGTCCTGGAACCCTGTCTGTACTGAACCTATGCAGGACTTATGTGTGCTGACATAGTCTCTTGTGGGTTCATATGTACATCATGTCTATTATGAATGGAAGACACTGTTCCCATGGATTCATCCATCATCTCTGGCTCTTACAATCTTTCCATCCCCTCTTCTGCATATATCATTGAGTCATAAGGGGAGGAGAATGATAAAGACATCCATTTAGAATTGAGAATTCCAAAGACTTTCAGTCTCTGTACATTGTGCAATTGAGGATCTGTGTTAATTTCTATCTGCTTCAAAGAACTTCTCTGATGAGGGTTGACTAAGGCAATGATCTACAGGTATAGCAATGTGTCATTAGGAGTCACTTTATTGCTATGTTCCTTTAGTAGAATAATAGTAATAGGCTATGTGCTTGGTCCATGACCTATCTCATCACAGGTTCTTGGCCAGTTAGTAGTGCCAAGTATCAGTTATATTTCACTGAATGGACCTTTAATTCAACTATAAAGTGGCTGGTTATACCAATGACATTTGTGCCACTATTACACCAGCATATCTTGAGGCAGGTCTCTTGTAGGTGTCAGGGTTTACAGCTGGTGATACTGAAGATTACCTTTCTCCTCTGGTAGCATGCAGAGCATCTTCCAGCACCATAATGCTAGTTTGATAGTCAGGAGGGGTGAAACTTCTTCGTGGGGTACCAGACAGAACATCTCCATTTTCAGTGGCATGAGTACATGTTGTCTTCATCAATAGGGCCTTAACCTTCAGATTGAATAGAACAACAAGTAGCCTGTGGTGTTTAGGGGGTCTGTGTAGGCCCTAATCTCTTAAAACATTTTAAATGCCTCAAAATGAACTATATACTTTATAGAACCAAAACCATAAAATTACTGGAATAAAACATAGGGAAACACTTCAGGACATTGGAAAGGGCAAAGAATTTTTTAACACTTCAAAAGCATAGCAAATAAAAGCAAAAATATACAAATGAGTTCACATCACTAAAAAGATGCATTGCAAAGGAAACAGTCAACAGATAAAAAAGAAAGTATTTGCAAAGTATACACCTGAAAAATGTGTTGGTATCATAACTCTAAAAGCCCAATATGAAAATGGCAACGATAAATGTTAAAAGGGCAATATATCTAAGTGTACATTTCTCAATAGAAGTTTTGAGACCAACAGGTATATAAGAAAATGCTCAGTACCACTAATCCTCTGGAAAATGCAAATCAGCATTTCAACAATGTAGATACCACTGTACCACAGTAAGAAGAGCTGTTATAAAAAAGACTAAAACTAACAAGTGTTGGAAAATATGTGGAAAAAAAGGAATTCATGCCCATTTCTAGTAGGAATGCAAATCAGTACAGTGATAGAAAACAGAATACATTTCTTCAAAAAAGTGAAGCTGAAACTATTTTATGATCTAACCATCTCACTACTTGGCACTTGGCACTACTGGGCACAGGAAATGAAGTCACTGTGTCAGAGACATTAATACTCCCAGTGCAATACAACACTACTCGCAATAGCCAGTATAAGGAAACAAGTGTCCTTTAGCTGATGGATGAAGGAATGAAACATAAAAAGAATAAAATCTGGCCTGCAGGGTGGCACATAGCTGTAATCCCAGCACTCCGGGAAGTAGAGGCAAGCAGATCTCTCTGAGTTTGAGGCCAGCCTGATCTACAAAGCAAGGACAATCACGGCTACACAGATAAACCCTATCTCCAAAAAGAAAAAGCAGAATGAAATATTTGAAGTGAGTCCAGGACAGCCAAGGCTAAACAGAAAGAAATCTCTCATTTACGGCCACGTGGACTGGACTGGAAGTCATTAAGTCAAAGGGCCAGGCAGAAAGACAAGCATGAGCTTACCCATGGGTCTCCTGAGATGATCTTACAACAATGCAGAGCAGAGTGCTGAACTCCAAAGAACAGAGAATAGGATCGGATGAGGATGGATGAGGAAATACTGATAGATGATTATCGAGACACACAGGAGCAAGAAACTGCTGTTATCACCCAGCAGGATGACTAGAGACAAGAATAATGTACTGCACATTTCAAAAGGCTGGAAGGCAACGTTTTTTCATAAAGAAATACTAAGTGCTTACATAAATAAGTATACTTAGCCTAATTTAAATGTTATCTAATGTATACATACATAGATTGAAACAAAACCTGGTATCCACTTCTACTTTTTTGTTTGCTTTTACGTATGCTTGAATAGGGAATTCCCTCCAATTTTAAAATAATACATTAACAAATGATGGTAGTACAAGCATATACTAACACTTTTGTATAGGACTATAACTCTTTAAATGACAATGGATGTCTGACCGTGTAGCTCAGGCTAGCCTCAAACTCACTGTGCTTCTGCCTCAGGCCTTGAAGTGCTGAGATCGTAAGAGCACACCACCATGCCTGGCTTTAGAACTTTAAGAATGCTTTCATATTTTACCCAGATAACATTTTTAACAACTTGGGATCAGGTAAAAATAGTTTCATTTTCATTTTGGCCATAAGAAAGCAGAGATTTCTCGGAAATAATAATGGCTCTTGTGCTCCCTTCCTAGCCTGTTGCTGCCCACTGTTTACCAAGGTATCAGCAATACCGTGATTGTCCTATACCTACATGTCTCTTTGGACTATGAACTATGATCCCCTAGTCATCCACTCTCTCTAATGCCTGAAGCGTAGTCTTCCTCTTTCCCTTGCTAACCAGCTATAACTTTTTTTTTTAAACACTTAACCGCCAATTTTTTTTTCTTCTCCTTGAATTATAACGTTGAAGCTAGTTTGTCTACTTTCTGTTCTCTCTGTTGACTTGTGGCTTTTTGTAGGTATGTATTTTAATCTTTTATTCTTGTAAAGGGCAATTTTCAAAGCCATCCTGATGACATGCCTATAATCACATCTGCAATGTAGTTCGATTTCTGGAGGATTATCATTTATTTAACAATTATGGGTTAACTACTCAAGGAAAACATTGTACTGACTCAAAACAGGTGAATGTTTTCCAAACAAACAAAACTCATGTTACTCATCTCAGTCTGAGAAAAAAAAAAAAACTGCCATTTAAAATGCTAGAATGAGAGAAAAGCAGACTGTCAGATAGACTGGTCACCTGGACATCTTAGGCTTGAGTGTCAGCAGTCAGGGCCAGAAGTGTCACTGTTTGTTTCTTTTGATTAGTGTCAAGGATCATCACCCAGTGTCAGCCTACTTTTGCCATTCAAGTCTTCCCTGGTTTACAGAAGTTGGATCTTGATGGTAATGTAAAACTACATAGCTATGCAATGATTACAAATTAAACACAACAAAAGACATAATAACAAAAAAAATCTTGTCTTACAAGTAAGAACTGCTCGCAGATCTTTAGAAGTTGAATTTTGTAGAAAGTTTTGATAATTGTGAAAACTAGAACATTTTAATTGATGCCCATTTCAATAGTTACTTAAATTGTTGATACATAGGATGGCTTCAAGTTTTATATTTTCTTCACTAAGAAAACTAACTTCATACTAATCTTAAGTACACTCATAAAAATAAAATAAAATTTGGATTACTTAGGGTACTAACAAGAGGAACTGGAGAAAGAGCGCCATTTTTCCACACAAGAAATTTCTGCATAAACTAAGCAACCCAAAAACAGACTGAACATTACATAGTTGGCATATTGCAGGTAGTCACGTGTCTGTTAATTAGCTCAGTTTTATTGTATGTGGCATGAGAATAGCATTGCCAAAAGTTTAAATAATTTGGGGTGAGTAATTTAAAATTAAAACTGTGAATGTCAACAGTACTAAGGAGTAACCTTTTCGAAAAAGAAAGCATTTTCCACAGCTGAAAAATAAATTAATTGCAGACCACAGGAGTGTTACCATCAGCAAAACTAAGTTCAGAGTACAATTGAGGATAAAATGAAAAAAAATCAAGAATCATTTAAAATTATGGAATCCCTTTTATATAAGTTTATTCAACATTTTTACAATTTAGAAGAGATTTCAAATGCATTATCTGATTCCCACTGCAGGCAAGTTATATTGTGCCTATTCACATGAAATTGAAATTCACAAATCCAAGATCCAGAGCTACTGAGTAACAGATTTGTAACTTAATCCTAATGCTTTTGGTTCCAAATATAGTGCTCATTCCACATAACCCTTCTTAATCCCCCCAAAACGTCACATTTCTATGGAAAACAAACCTGATTGTCTTAGGGCTACTATTGCTGCAATGAAACACCTTTGCCAAAAGAAAGGGTTTATTTGGTAACATTTTCATATCCCTCACTGTTCATCTTCAAAGGAAGTCAAATCAAACAGGGCTGGCAGTGACCACGGAGGGGTGCTGCTTACTGGCTTGCTCCACAAAGCTTGCTCTGCCTGTTTTTTTTTTTTGTTTTTTGTTTTTTTATAGAACCCAGGACAACCAGACCAGGGATGGCATGGACTGGTCCCTCCTCTATCAATCACTAATTTGAAAAATGCCCTACAGGCTAGTCTACAGACCTTCTTTATTGAGGCATTTTCTGGATTGTGCTTTCTTCCTTTCAGATAACTCTAGCTCAATGGTTCTTTACCTTTCTAATGCTGTGACCCTACGTTGTGGTGACCCCAACATAAAATTATTTCATTGCTACTTCATAACTGTAATTGTACTACAGCTATGAATTGTAACGTAAATATCTGATATGCAGGATATCTGATTTTAGGCCCCTGTGAAAGGGTCATTTGAATCAAAATGGGTCATAACCCACAGGTTGATGACCACTGCTTGTATTACTAGCTTGTGTCAAGTTGACATAAAACTTGCTGTCACATTGATCGCTCAGACATTAATTATATTTATGAATTTTAGGATATTAAATTAAATGCTAAATATCTAGCTTTCATGTATGCTTGCTAAATTAAGAATTATATTGATAACATAAGTGGTTCTATTATTCTATAAGATGAATAAAAAGATTTGTAGTCATGAATCATATATTTATTTAGTATCTCGTCATTTTTTTTTTCGGACACTGGGTACTTAATATTGAACAAGAGAGGCAATAGTTTAAAATAACAGATAATTTATTCCAAAAATAAAAATTAAGTAATGTACCAAAATAAGGGATTTAACTAGTGTAAAATAATGCTATAAGACACCAGATGCCAGGGAAGCAAAGATATTGATGTACATATAAGTTTGGTCTAACACCCAAGAAGGAGGGCCAAGACACAGAACACTGAAAAGAAGAGAAGTGTAATCCTACTTTTAGTTTTAGGTATAGATTATTTTAACTATAACATGGTATATCTAGATATAGTAGCAATAACAAGTTTTCTTCACACTACTTTAATGAATAGCCACAACTCTTTATCATTACTTTTTATACATGACTAGAAAATAAACATTTTATTGTGAAATATTTAAAGCTGGTCATAGTGAAACACAACTATAATTCCAAACTCGGGAGGCTGAGGAAAGAAAACCCCAAGTTTGAAGCCAGCCAGGACACCATAGCTCTGAGCCATGCCTTGCCTCAAAAAAAGCAAAAAGGAAGGAAGGGAAGGAGAAAGGGGTGGGCGGAAGGGGGTGGGGGGGCCGGAAGGGGGAGGCAGAGGGAAGGGTGAAAGAGGGACAAAGGGACAATAATTCTTATTGTCATTTTGTTTTATTGCAAATCAAGGAAATTCATATGAAAATAAACAAGTAAAGAATAACAATAGAAAAGTTAATTTTGTTTGCCTGTGTGCTGTGTGCCTGTGTGTGTGTGTGTTTCTTGTGTGTGTGGGGGGGGGTTCTATGCTTTTGTGTTGTCACTGTGTTTTGTCTGTTTATTTTGTTTGCCTGACTTGTTTTCGAAAGGGAAAAAGAGAGAAAGAAAGGGAGTTGGAGTTAAGTGGGTGGGAAGGATCTAGAAGAAGTTGGGAAGTTGGGAGGGACAGAACATATTGTATAAAAATGTGATTTTCAATTAAAAAAAATACAGATAGTAAAATTTACACTTAAAGATGATAAAATAGGCCTGATGATATAGTTCAGGGGATACAGTGCTTGTCTTCAAACCTGACACCGGAGTTCAATGCCAGAAGACCACATACAGGTAGAAGAGAGCAGACTCCACAAATCCACTGACCTAAACCTCTGCAGAAGACATCCATAGCTACATGTAATTTTTTAAGTCTAATTTTTGGACCAGCAAGCACCTATTGCAAAGCTTAGTTTGGAGATCTAAGTTCAATCCTTAGGATCTACGTGGTGGGCAAAGAACTGACTCCCAACAGTACGTAAGTACACCTCCGTAAGTACACCTGTAGACACATGTCCATGTAGGCACACAGTAAGTAAAAACATTTTTTAATGTGCCCATTTTTTATATGATATGACAAAACTGTGTTGTTTTGTTATTAACAATATAACAATGCTAACTATTACATACACATATGTCATCTTATCTGATATGCACAAGATCCCAAGAAATACTGCTAGATATATTTTTGCAAATGAGGAAACTTTAGACCAAAATAAGTAAAGTAAGTTGCCAGCTAGCTTTCAGTCTATAAAACAAAACACTGAGAAAATCAGTGCAAAGGGGAAAGATTAATTTTGGCTCATAGTTTTGCAGCTTTCGGTCCATGCTTAGGTAGCTTCTTTGGACCAACGCAAAGAGTTGGTCATATGGGGAAGAAAACCCATTCACCTCAGGGCTGCCAAGTAGCAGGAGAAAGAGAGAGAGAGAAGAGGCAGGAAGTCCTAATGCCACTCAAGAGTAAGTCCACCATGACCTACAGTCCTTCACCAGACTCTACCTTCCAGAAAGGGCAAACAAGCCTTTAATGGACTGGCCTTTAGGAGACATGTAAGACCAAACCATAACATTGCCTGTGGTTCTGTGGCCAGCCGTGTTCTAGAACCAGCAATGAAACTTGGGTCTATCTGATACCAAAGCCCACACTTTCGTGTTATACCATACTGCCACTTGGGCTACTAGGGAAGGACCATAGCGAGACCTGGGGGCACTCAGAGGAAGGATAGCAAGCTACCAAGAAGAGACTTGATACCCTATGAGCATATACAGGGGGAGGTAATCCCCCTCAGTCACAGTCATAGGGGAGGGGAGTAAGGGGAAAATGGGAGGGAGGGAGGAATGGGAGGATACAAGGGATGGGATAACCATTGAGATGTAATAGGAATAAATTAATAAAATAAAATAAAAAGAAAGAAAAAATTACTTAGAATTGAAATAATAGAGATAATATCTGGTTAGCCAAAGCAGATCTTGAGTACAAATCACAATTATTTTGTACATATTGACACTTATAAGTCACTTTAGCATCAGTCACTGAGAAATAATACTCAGAAGGAATCCTGGTCTACTTTATAAACACACATTTTGGCATTTTCTATTTGTGATCACCCGTGTCAGCACCATTTCTGAGCAAGGTGGCTCTCAAAGCTGGACCCTACCACCAATGGGAGAGAACCTTGACTCTGGACTTAACCTACTACCCAAAATGTATTCTGACATAAGCACTGCATAGGACTTTGCAATTTATGGGGCACTTTTTACGTGAACTAGGTACCTGACTCTCATAATAATCTTCAGAAGTAATATTAGCACAGTTATGTTTTAAGATGAAGAATTTAAAGCTCAACTCCCAATTGTCTTCATGTAACTTTAACCAGATTATGCCAAAAGATTGGACCCCAGCACCCGGCAGCCTCCGCTGCCCTGTGATCCCCCAACTCAGCATTGCAGAGCGCCAAGCCTTGCAGCAGAAGAGAGCACTGGATGAAACTTCTCATATGAATCCTGCTACCCATTTTGTAAAAGCTAAGTTACACAAAGTATTTGATGAGGAAAAGAAATTACAGACTGTAAGGGAGAAAAGGAATTAAAAGAATGGTTTTCACAAGCCACTTGGTGGTATCATGATAAAAAGGCATGTTGAATATTTGGGACATTAACACTTAGAAAAAGTAAAGATTTTTCTCTTCTTAAATTGCCTCATTTCTTCTCTTGGTGCTTTACTGCATCAAGAGGAGGCATGTACCAGCAAACACACACACACACACACACACACACACACACACACACACACACACACACATGAATTTTTTTGCTTTCAAAAAATATAAACCCTCAAAATTAAAAAGTGTCACAGAGATGAGAGAATCTCAAGTACAAGCAGAGGGATTTCTCCTGGCATCTCCTTACTCTAAAGAAAAACAACTGAAATACACACACACACACACACACACACACACACACACACACACCTTTAGACCCTCCATAGTACCTACAGCAGGGGAAAAAAAGGCTTGATAGGTTCTTCTTCCTAGAGGACAGCAAGACTCAGAAAGGAATGCTATCACAATGTATCTAGGTAAACAGAAATGCAGACATTCTATAAAACTAAATATAAGTCCACGACTTGGAAGTAGAATCTCTATCAGACCAGAAAGAACTATCTAGACATATAAACTCCTATCTCAGAGGTAAAGTTCACATATAATACATAAAACATTATATTATATACTTATACACCATACATATAGGAGCATAGATACCACGCAGAGTGCCACGCATTCCAGATATAACTCAATCTAATCCTAGAAAAATAGGAGAAATCTCAAAACAATAGAATTACTGTGGTCACTAGTCAGTGACTAGGTGTAAAATTAAATTTGAAACGTAGCAATTGGTATTTCCTATATATATCTAAATGTATACATCAAGAGTCCAAGTTGAGGCTGACAAGATGACTCAGCGGGTAAGGTCATTACCACTAAGCTTGAGAACCTGAGTTCAATTCCCAAGACTCACATGGCAGGACACACCAGGACAGAACTAACTCCTGCAAGCTGTCCTCTAACCTTCATACATTCATCATGGAACGCTCACATCTGTGTGCACACACATGCACAATCAATACATGTAATTTTAAATGTAAAAATAGTCTATTCAGTGATTATGCCATTATACATTCTTCTAGCCCAATATTCTGAGAATGGCCTGATTTATTTTCCACTGTATCCTGCTGGTGCTATGGAAGAAAAAGAGGAGGGGAGGAAGAGGAGGAGAAGGAAGGCAGTGATGATGGCAATAGAGGATATGATGGCATAATTCATGGTAAAGGAGATAATGATTTGAAACAGCATCTTGTCTCTTCCACATTGCCTGGTAAAGTTCTATTATCTTTTGTATCTTGTGTTAAATATAACATCTTTCCATGAAGAGGCTTGAGTCCTCTTCATCTGTTTCCATGGCAGAGTATGTTAACATAACTATGGAATATTAAAATTGCACATTTCTTCATCTATGTCCTAACAGGTTCCAAGAATCATACAGACAGAAACTGGAAAGATGACTCACAATGGTTAAGGGCACTTTCTATTCTTGCAGAAGGCCCATGTTCAGTTCCCAGCACCCACATGGAGGCTGACAAACACCTGTAACTCCAGAGGCCAGTCATGAACTTGGTACATATACATAAATGTGGGTAAAACATTCATACATATAAAATAATTTCTAAAATTTTAAAAAGAATCAGAAAGGTATAGATGGAAGACCTTGTCTGAAGTCAAAGCTGGTCTGAGGCTTACTGATTAGCCCTAAGCAGCCTCAAACCTATTTCAATCCTCCTGCCTCAGCCTTCTAAGAAATTGGATAACAAGCATAAGACACATGGGCAACTCTTAATCAAAAAGTTCTAAAATAAATGGGGTCAGAACAACTGTTTCATAATAGAGATGACTTGGCCATAATTTTTTAAATAGCTTTGCGAAACATACTAAAAATTGAACCCGTGCAGAAAGCTTAGTAGCTGGAATTTGAAATGACTGACTGGACAGAAGAGTCTAGGCGAAACTCATGATCCTTTGCTGACAAAGCAACCTACATTGAGGATGCAGAGTCCTGGTGTCTTGACTGCTACAAATTCCTGAGCAGTAACTGTGGCTAGGAAATAGATTCTGTGCTCCCAATATAAACGGTGTTGTACATCAAAGCCTTATGATAAAATACTTGGGAATCATTGACATGATAACCAGAAATATTTTTAAAGGGATATAAAAAGAACATATGAATACAAAAGAATAGTGTTCTAATAACTCAGTGAATATAGTTATATAATAATGAGGGGCCAGACATGAGTGGATTGAATACCTTAATTCAACATATTTTAAGTCCAATGTTATATATATTCTCACTGACCAAACTCTACTACCCAAAATAGTAAGTAGTAGTAAGTATAAAATGAAGATTAAATGTTCAATTTCGAATGGAGCACAGAGCAATTTCCACAAACCTGAGCGTGTCACACATTGTATATATGAAGTCATTACTATGTTATTTGCAAATCTACTAATATATAACATGTATAAAATAAAAACAATTAATATATCAATTTACTTATGGCTGCTGTTTGATTCCTAACATACACTAAATTGGTGTGAGAACACAAAATATTTGTTTTATTTCTCTGTCCAGAATACTCTGTCCTTTTGCCTCCTGGATTAATGGTTATTTTCCAACATTAAGAATCTATGACTTCATGAGTTCAAACCTTCTCTACCAACACCAAGATAACTGCCTCACAGAATTTAAAGTGCAAAGAGACATTCTTAGTGAATTATTTACTTAGAAACCTTTGATAATTTTTTTCAGTGTCTCTGGGAAGATACAAGGCATAAATCTTTGGAGTTTTATTAGTTTTGAGGAAAACATGAAAATGAAAATGAAGGTTTGTAGACTAGAAAAGGCACCTAGATAGAGCCTTGCCATGGGAAATATGAAAGATCAAAGATAAATTTAGGAACATGAATGCAAAGGGAAAACAGCAGCCATTCAGGAACCATTATCAAATTCATGCATATGGATTTATATTTATAAGTTCCAAAAGATTTCTTTAACTTAAAAGACGCTAGAAGCCAAATGGGATGGCACACATCTGTAACCCCAGCACACCAGAGACAGAAGCAGGTGGGTTAAGGGCTCAGAAAGCAACAGAAAGAAATGACAAAGTGAGGAAGAGTAGGCAGATAATGGTGAGAGGCAAGTGTAAGTCAGTGACACACAACAACAACCAGGTTAACCCATAAAGTGCTAGACAACTTAATGAAGGAAGAAAACCTTAAATGAAGAAAGAGTAAGGAGAATGGCTATAAGGTCCTTTCCCCAGATAAATTCAGAAATGACACTTTTAAGAACAGAGTCAGCCAAAAGCAAGGCCATAAAAGATTGTGCCCAGGAAACACCAATCTTAAATTTAAAGGTGCCCATAAGATATATGACATCAGGTTTTAGAATTCTAAGTCATATACAATGAATATATAATATCCAGTTTTCCTTTCTAAATATACATTGCCAAAGCACAAATATGAAAATAATGTTTCAGTACATGGTAAACATCTCTTTATATGCACCTTTATATGCAAAAAAAGAAAAAGAAAAGAAAAAAAAAATCCAAAAGGTAAAGCTGTCCTGTAAATGACTAATATCAGGAATAGTCATATGGAAGATAACCAGAAGACAACTAAGGCATTTTTTACAAAACCACAGAAATAAAAGGGGCATCTACCACAAATTAGTAAAAGGAATGATTTCCTTCCCTTATATATAATTATGATTAAAAAGTTCAAGAACAAAACTGCATTGCATGAAAAAGTTCCACTGGAATGACTTAAAACAACAACTTTCTACTGAAAGCATAAAGCTCAAACTATCACTAACTTTTTTTTTCTAGTAACTCAACATGAAATCTTTTAATTCAAGAAGTTTATATGATATTGCATCATATCGTACCTTGGATTAACTCAACATTTTTACAAACAAAAGCATGTCAAGATTGTTCTATAGGTTCAACTGTGAGTAAATCAAGGTACTACTGCAGATAATAGAATCCTGGATTATAAAAACAAAACAAAACAAAACAAAAAAACCCTCAAGAAAAAAATCATAACAACAAAACAGAAGAGTCTTCAGTTGATAAAAACAGGTCAGTAAAGTCAAGCGTGGTGGCACATGCCTTTAATCCCAGCACTCAGGAGGCAAAGAGGCAGGTGGGTCTCTGTGAGTTCAAGGCCAACCTGATCTACAAAGTGAGTCCAGGACAGCCAAGGCTACAAAGAAAAACCCTGTTTTGAAGAAACCAAACCAAACCAAATAAAACAAAACAAAACAAAAACCCGAGTCTGTAAAAATGTGAAGAGACAAAGTTAGGAAGGGTAGAAAGTAATGGCATAATGGCCACAGAGCAGAACAAGTGGTGAGTATGTGCAGCTTGCCCAAGGGCAGCCAAGAATAGGCCCCTCAGATGGGCTTGGTGAGCTCTCTCACCCATCCCCACTTCCCTTCGTGGTTGTAAGTTATCAGTGAGGAAATTTCCTCTCTTTTATGATAATAATATGTAAAATAAGCAACAAATGAAAATGTCTTAGGAAAACTTCATATTCTGATAATGACATATTTGACAATAAGTAGACACTTGGCTCGGTGGGTATAGTGATCTTAAATCACAGTAAGTCTAGCTCCTTCCAGCATATCTGCATCGTGTAACAATAAATTGAAAAGGCATTCAAAAGAATAAAGGATGGCCTTACCTATAGAATCTAATTTAAAATCTCACTTTTCCTATATTGTAGACGCAGTAGACATAGCAATCTTAGCAATTACAATACGAATATAATGACTTGACTAGTTGCCTCTATTTAAAATTACGTTAATACTAACAATTTTTAAAACTTAAAAAGTAATATAAATTCTCTAGACCAATTCATTAAATGCAATTCTATAATACAGATTCATTAGTGTTTTTCAGTTATATTCCTTTTTAGGAGAACTTGTTCATCACCTTTAAAAATTTTATCCCACTATATCAACTCACTTTTTAAAGAATAAAGGAAGACAAAGGGAACAACTATAACACTTTCTCTTGAATTATTAATTTTCAATAATATGTGAACAACTTCTAGAAGTGTTTAAAATGTAATGACTTTTAAGAAATTGAGTCTATTGGCTTTAGAACCCTTGGCGTTCAGTCTGCACACATAAGTTACACTTAGGCCATCAATTGTAGTTTTTCTTCCTCTCTCTTCCTCCCTCCCTCCCTCCCTCCCTCCCTCCCTCCCTCCCTCCCTCTCCTCTTCCTTCTTTCTCTATCATTTTTTATTACAAGCACAATGAAATAAAGTACTCCAAAAATATTTATCTACAGAAATGGTAGAAAGTAAAAACCACACACTGAGTTAAAGAAATCAAAGACACTGTTTATTGGCTGCACTCCCCAAACCTTTCTTTCTTGTTCCATATACCCCAATCATGCCTGGTACAGCCAGGTACAGCCTCACAGTACCAAAGACAGCTTACCCCTCTCAGCAGTCTTATGGGCAATGATGGGGGAGTAAACAATTCTACTTTTCAACCCCAGGGTGCAAAAGGACAATATTAGATGTCTCAACAGTTCATGATAGTTCTGCCCCCTCCCTTTACACAGACTTTTTTCAGGGAGGAAAAAAAAAAAAGCATCTCACTGTGATTTCTCTCAATACATCTTCCAAACCCACAAGTAGCAGGATTAAACAATATAAAAAGCCACATAAATTCTCTAGACTTTTATATGAAAATATGTCTTAAGACCTAACCTACAGTTTAGGTCCTAGCCCAGAACATTAAACTTCAAAGGTATTCTAAATTTTTATTCCAAACTCTCCATAAACTTTATTACTGCTATCATCTAAGAAAGGCCCAATTTCACTAAGCTCCTATGGAATAAAGTTCATCTCAGGTTAAATTGATCAAAGTGATAAGGACTATTAAAAGGAAGAAAAAAGCAAGTACATGCCTTATTCGAGGAACTTCCCAAATGTTACTGAATAATGCAGAATAAATTATCAAAGTTGTGATTGCCACAAAAGTGAAGATTTACACTGGAATAAACTCAAATATGAAGTCTATTTTAAGTGTAATTTTGCTCAGAGAAGCCACAAATATTGCTATCTGTTACAACTGCATAACCATTCAATAAATATTAAGCTCATGGAGAAGAGCTCCGTTGTACAAGATTGTTTTTAAAGATTCTTTAAACTGAGCTTTAACAAGCTAAGGAAAAAACCCCAAGTCTATAGCATTGAGTCTATTCTGATTATAAATGGTGACATCAACAGCCTGGTTTATTAATTCACATATGTCTACAATGTCATCTTAATTTTGCTATAACAAAACATTACTGAAAAGGTACTACCGAGCAGGTATTATTGCAATGAGTATTTACTCAAAACCAGACAAAAGTTTGCTCTCCAATGGAATATAATTTAAATTACAAATACCATAGCCCAGAAAAAGGAAAACCATATGTTATATATGAACCTCATAGCCCACCTTTCTTCTTGACCGGCATTCTTGGGTCTCTCCACTGACACTGGGTTCAAGATCTCTTTTCAAGTCTCTGCTTGATCCAGCTGAGTTGAGATGGAGCCAGGTTAACTGTTGCAAACCACTTCACAGGTTTGCACACCTTGGTATCCAGGCTGTCTTCTATTTCAAATAAAGAAAACAATGATGCATCTTTCCACAACTGAACACTTTACACTGCCCACGGTGCTTAAAGAGAAAAAAAAAAAAAAAAAAAAAAAAAAAACAAGTTTTTCAACTTTCGTAAAATGTGTGTTCTTGTTTTAAAAGATGAGAAAGTTATTGTGTGCATAGAAAATGTTACTAAAACTCCTCTTCAGGCGGCAACACTTTTAAATCTTCGATGACTAACTCAATTAAGGCACAAACCAATTTTAGGACCGTTGTCTCATTAATTTATACGTGATCGAAATTGTTGGTAATAAAGAACATCAATTTTTAGGGGGGAAAAGTTTAAATTTTCCCCTTCAAAAATACTTTTTTAAACGTCTGACTCTAGTCTTTTAAAGGATGTGTAAGTTTGAACAGTTTTCTGGGGGCAGAAGAGATGTAAAGGCCCCCTTCTATTTAATGGTTCCGTATCTCACCCCCTCAGTAAAACAGGATCCAGCTTGTCACTTTCGTATTTTTCTTCTGCGCTCTCCAAGCCCCCAAGGCTTGATCCTTAATGCCCCTCTGATTCTGATCCTCCCGTGTATTAACCAAGAGGATTGAAAAGAAGGAAAGCAATCCCTTGGCGTGGAGACATTAAAGTGACAGTGCCATTCAATGGGCACTTGATGCAGGATGATTTGGCGAAGCGGACTTCTTCACGCTGGAGTCAATCACATCTCTTCGAATCCAAGCAGCTCCCTATCCGGCGAGGAAAAACACTGAGGCTGCTGGAAAGGAGAAACCAAACCTTCCCCCAAAGGTGTTTTCAGAGACGCTGTAGTAGTATTAGGCATTCAATCACACACTATGCAAATGGTCCGCGATTTCCTAAACGGGAGTGCAGCTGTTTGGCTTCCACATCCACCCTTTTTCTCAGTCTCTCTCCAATCTACCCACCTTCCTTTTGCAGAAAAGACATTTCTCTGCCACCGCTGGCCACCCCTGCCCACACCCCGATCTTATACAGAAGAGCACCGAAATGTCCTGCACCCTCCACGCGATGAAGTGTTTTCCTCGGGCAAGAGAAAACAGCAGCACTAGAAATTATATAACTCTCGAATTTGGCTTGTCTAAGACATGGAGACTGGAGGGTCGAGGGTTGCGGGTCTGGCAGACGCTGCTGGGCATTCACGTGCACGGAAGCGCGCCTGGCCTCCTCGCAGCGCCCTCCACCCTGGAAACACTGGCCCTCTAGGGCTCTTCTGGGGAGCAGGGAAGGGAGGTTTCTAACTGGACCCTTTCCAAGCGGGGCTTGAGAGGGTATGACTATAAAGGGACTGAAGACTGGGGAGAGCAAGCTAGTTCACGCTGCTCTGGCCGTGCCGAGGGGGCGGGCTGGAGGCTTTGAGGAGGAACCCGAGAAGCCGCAGCTTTAACACACCGACCAGGCCTTAGCAGCGAGCTGCTAGGGCTCGTCTACCCCAGCCGCCCTGAGAAGAAGGCGCGCAGCAACAGGCCCGCGCCCGAACCGCTCCAGGTTCCCTTCAGGTTAGCCAAGAGGCGGCCAGCCTGACAAATTACAGGCAGAGGACAAGCAAGGCTGGCCGGGGGCGGGTCCTTGGGTCTCCGGAGCCTTTCTCGGAGCCAATGAGCGATCGCAGTTTTGGGGACGCCACGCCCAATCTCCGCCCGGCTGGAGGGCGCGGCTTTTGACTGGGTCGGGGAGGACCGGGGTAGAGGTGCGAGCTGTCAGCCAGCTGCAAGTCCCGCCCCTGGCGATCCGGCCACGCCCTCCGGTTAGTCACGTGAGGTACCAAGATGGCGGCGCCTGGGCGACAAATTCGGTCTGAATCGAGGGAGGCTGGTGTGCTGCAAGAGGGAGATAGAGAAGCACCCCAGGTAGGCGGAAACCTGGGGTGGTGTGGGTCGCCTCCTCGGAGATGGTGCATGTGAAGGATTTGAGCAAATAGAACCGGTCCCGACTTTATGCCAGGCGTAATCAAATCTCCAGTTCCTAACAACGCAGACCTGAAGTCTACTCCAGACTGACTGTAGCTTGTTTTCTCTTCCTCGAGGAACTTTGACAAGCCTTTTCTTCAATTAGAAATACTTTCTTGCCTTCGCTCACCCGGCCCAACCTCTATTTCTCTCATTCTGTTTAAGTCTCCTGCCTTTTATTGATTTTGTTCGTCCTGACTTAGCGCTGCCACTCTGTGATGGAGTCTTGAAGACATTCACTCTTTTGATTACCTGAGAATCTGATGTACACCAATGCTGGATGAATCATCCAAGAATGTTGAATAAAATTCTGAAGGTCAAGTCAAATATACTTAAAAATACAACACACAGCAAAACACTTTGCAAAGCATACACCCACACAAATACACTTACTTGTTATATGAATGGTGATCTGATCAGTGACTTTAAACTTCCTTAACTGAGATTAAAATTTGGTTGTAGCAATAAAAAATTTTTTTTCAGTGCTTGTTTAGAGAAATCCTGGGGATCTGAGGATGGAGCACTTAGCAGCCCAAAGCCCTGGTTTCTATCCCATCACCACAAACAAATAAGTAAAAAACCTCTGGGAAAGTTAATAATCTGTATCTGCTTTAAGGAGAGTGTAGTGAAAACCTTGCAAACACCAGACGCCAAAAATATTTGCTTTCGATTTTCATTATTATTTATTGACCTGCAACCATAACTGTGCGTGCCCCTAACCCCAGAGCTGTTTCAAGAGCCTGGAATTTTTCTGTCGGTGGTGAGGAGGGCTATTGAGTAAATTAGATGAGAATGGAACAAAAATTTCTGTAAGGTTTTTAATTAGCCATGATGTTATTGATATCTGCCTTCATGGTACACTAGATGGACTGGGCAGAGAATCCCCCTTAGAAAATACCATTTCTTCCATTTAACATTTGCATAACATAAGGGGAAAGTCATAATTCGTAAAGCATTTTATGCACCCTACCCGCACCCATCTTCCTCAGCTATCTTAAAAAGAACTGATTTGAATACCATTCTGTATTGAGGCAGAGAAACTGGTCTTTTGATCAATCCTATATACCACCTTAAGAAGTTCAGGAACCCATACTTTGTGTGTGTTCATTTCCTGGAGTCTGGATCTGTTTGGGTTTTCATTAATTTGAGGTTTATTATAATGCTGGTAACTCGTAAATGTTAACATTTAATCTATAGTGGCGCTTTGGCTTTATGACTTTTCAAGGACTAACCCAGAAAATGTAGAGCAGAGATTAAAAAGCACCGAACTTTGAATCAGTAGAATTCTCACTAATGAAGTAAGTAGATATTTACAACCAAAACTTTGGATTTGCAGGAAGTGTCCATATATCCTTGTTTGGATGAAATTAAAAACTCTTAAGCTACATAATGCCAAAGGATTTAACAAATGTTTCTACAAAGACCCAAAAGTCTTACCCATATCCAGACACTCAGGGTCCTTTTGAAATGTATTTTTTAGTTTCTTGAACTTGGCAAAGCCCTTATGTTCTCTCAATGTTGGCCACTATCATATCTCATGGGACACAGGGTCCTTACAATCCCTGACTCTCCTTGCTGAGTCCAGGCTTCATGGTATAGCACAAAGCTATTTCTGTCAAAGGCCCTGCTTTCTGCCCTAGAGCCTACTAAAAAACGGAATTACATCATAAAGTCCAAGATAAGGATGATGTACTCCCTCATCCCAGGCTGGAACAGAACCCATCTCTGATTTTTTTCTCTGTTCTCCAAAGCACTCCCTGTTCTCTCCTACCCACCCTTACCCCCAAAATAATCTCCAAAACAAGCTCAGGCTTTCATGAGAGAAGACAAGTGGTGGTTTCCACCGGTCTGGCCCCCATAGACTCATGTGTTTGAATGCTTGGCCCATAGGGAAAGCCACTGTTAGGGGGTGTGGCCTTGTTGGAGGGAGCGAATTACTGTGGGACAGGCTTTGAGGTTTCTTATGCTCAAGCTCCGACCAATGTGGCACACAATCTTCTGCTGCCTGAGGATCGAGATGTGGAACTCTCAGCTCCTTCTCCAGCACCATGTCTGCCTGCACGCCACCATGCTTCCCGCCTTGGTGATAATGGACTAAATCCCTGAAACTGTAAGCCAGCCCCGATTAAATGCTTTCCTTTATAAGAGTTGCAGTAGTCATGGTGTCTCTTCACAGCAATGGAAACCCTCACAAGAGAAGAGACTGTCATCAACAATCAGGTACTGTTTCTGAAGAGGATTTAAAAAGTAGGGCCTTCTACTTTTTTGAAATGAACACAGGAAGCTATACTGGAAAGAAAGAAAGAAAGAAAGAAACACTGTAATCACCATCTCAGTGGCAGGACAAGCTTTCTGAAACTCAGTTTTCTAATCTATTGTTTTAGTCATTGTTCTAGTGCTGTGAAAAGACAGCAACTCTTATAAGGCAAAGCATTTAGTTGGGGGCTTGCTTGCAGTTTCAGAGGGTTAGTCCATTATCATTTTAGCAGCCCTGGAGCTGAGAACTTAGATCCTTATCCACAGCTGCCACAGACAGACAGACAGACAGACAGAGGAGCACCTGGCTGGGGTTTTTGAAGCCTCAAAGTCCATCCCCAGTGTCACACTTCATCAGACAAAGCCATAGCTGTTAATCCTTCTCAATCCTCATTTAATGGCGTTCCCTGATGACGCAGCATTCAACTCTATGTGTAAATCCTCATTTAATGGCGCTCCCTGATGACGCAGCATTCAAATACATGAGCCTGGGAGGCCATCCTTACTCACCCCAGCACATACATAAACACACAAGTAGTCATTTTCTCAATTTTTATGTAACTCAGAAAAACTCATTGTCGTAACAGTTAAGAGCCCAATAAATATTAATTGAATCATTTCCTTAAAATAAGTGAAAGCAGATAGCGCAGTACCTAGACACGTGTCTAGATTCTGTTTTCAGTATGAATATAGTTCTGTAAAGTTTTATTTAATATTAGAATAGCTAGCTGTTATAACTCTGGATTTTGTTTTTTAGAACATGAAGATGGCAGTTTATAAACATGGTCCGCTGGTTCCCTCTCTAGGAGATATAAAGTTCAGAAGACCAGTGATCATTGAAATCATAGAAAAGAAGTTTGAATATTACAGAAAAGACAAGTAAGCGACACACTGATAATTAAGTCAACAACTTTATTTGCACATCCTATTTCCTACCATAGTCTCTGAAGGTTAAAAAAAAAAAAAAAAACTATTTACTTTTTGCTCCTTCTCTTCATCTCTTAAAAAAATTTCATTTTCTGGGTAGTGTCACCACTATAGCCTTCTGCCAAAATGTTTTTCCTATAGACTTTTAGTTTCTCCTACAGTTGCTTTGCTTCCAATAGCAGCTTGAATTGCTGTCTGAAACAGTCGTCTAAGCAGAGAATCTTCCAAATCAGCAGTTCTCAACCTGACCCCTTTGGGAGTTGCACGTCAGATGTTTACATTACAATTCATAACAATAGCAAAATTACAGTTATGAAGGAGCAACGAAGTTCTGAAAACACATCTAATAATTAATGGAGAAGAAAAACTACTTACTAAGTTGATTATGAACTGGATAGAAATAGCAATGGTTAAAATACTGGTTTGATAGACTGGATAATTTCTTTCACTTCTTTTTATTTCTTTTTTATTCTTGTGTGTGCATACGTATGTGTGAGAGAGAGAGAGAGAGAGAGAACTGTATGCTGCTTGTATGCGCATGTGGCATGGGAAGCTGGAAAGGGGCTTTAGATCCCCTGGAACTGGAGTTAGAGGCTGTACTAAGCCCTCAGATGTGGGTCCTAGCATCCAAGCCCCCTCTTTTGCTTCTTAAAAAAAAAAAAAAAAAAAGCCCAAACTAACTGCCGAAACATTACTTGTACAAATATTTTTGAAATTAAAAGCAGTCAGTAGGAAACCATTTTGAAGGCTACTTGTATTTCACTGGTGAACAATTACAAAATCAGGTTAGCAACGCAGGGGAGATGACGTAGTGGGCGCAGCTCGTTGTGTAATGAGGACTGTAGTTTGGATCCCCGGAAACCCACAGAAATCCGAGGTGGGTGTGGCAGCTCCACCCCTACAGGCCTACAGGCAGAGGCAGGCAGGCAGAGGCAGGCGATCCCCAGAGCAAGCCGGCAGGCAACCCTCTTGTGAGCTCTGCCTTTGAGAGACTCTTGCCTTAGTGAATGAAGAACAATCACAGGCAGCCCCCCCAGTATCAACCTCAGAACTCCTTTGTGCAGTCCCCCCACCCCCACATGCGCAGCACACACACAAAATGGAAAAAGGAAAAACTCCGGTCCTGATGATCCCAACCAAAGTACTGGGGACAAGAAGGACTAGAGAGTGTAGGAAGGACCTGGCACGTGATGGTCTACTACTATTTTGACTTTTATTAAAAGAATTCAAGAATGAGTCAACTGACAATTAAACTTTAGAGCTGTCTTAATTCAGGTATGAGCCAGAATTCAGTAAAATGAAATCTGTCATTTGAATGAAGTTTTATAAACCACAAATTATTTTAAATGTATGTGGATCAATTTACAAATAGTTCTCTTCTAGACAAGCTAACCATGTGAACAGAGCTTTGTGTGTGTGTGTGTGTGTGTGTGTGTGTGTGTGTGTGTGTGTGTGTGTGTGTGTCTAGGGGATCTTAATTTTTCTTTGAGATAATATTTTAATAACAAAGATCTGATGCTGGCTAAGTATATGATCCATTTCAAGAATGTTATATGAAGCTTTCCTCTTTGTTTCTATTAGGACTTTAAATATACATGGAACTTTAGTTTTTGGAACAAGTAGTAGTTTGTCTGGAGTACTGGCAAACTTCATTTTCAGAAACAGTTTCAAGGTCCAGTGTGAAGCTTTGAGGACCTATGCATCCTTGACTACACTTCCATTTCTGGCTACCATCATTACTTACAAGCTCTTTGTAACTGATGCTTTGCGTTCAGGTAAATTTAAACTCATCAATTCCTAATGTAACTATGAAGAATTAAAGTTACTCATTAACAAAAGTTTATAGTACTCACAAACATTTGAGTATAGTTTCATCACTTTTATGTGTTTCTTGGTTTGATCTGTGCAGCAGTCCTAGTCAGGCAAAGCAAGTGATGCTCCCTATAGAAGTGGAGTTAGGAGTGGGTGTGAACCACTGTGTGGGAGCAGAACCTGGGTCCTATGCAAGAGCAGCGAGTGCACTCCTAACATACTTACCAGAAACGTGTTCTCTTTCTCTTGTTCTCTCTCCATGTCTCTCTCTCTTTCTCTGTGTCTCTCTTTCTGCCTCTGTCTCTGTCTTGCTCTTTCTCTTTCTTTCTCCCTCCCTCCCTCTCTCCTCTTTCTCTCTTTCTCCCTCCTTCTCTCCTCTCCCTCTCTTCTCTCTCTCTCCCCTCTCCTCTCTTCTCTTTTCTCTCCTCTTTTCTCTTCTCTCTTCTCTTTCTGGGACAGGATTTTTCTGTATAGCCCTTTGTCCTGGAACTTGCTTTGTAGACCAGGCTGCCTTCGATCTTGATCCACCTGCCTCTGCCTCCCGAGTACTGGGATTAAAGGCCTATAACACCACAGTCTATGAAAAGGTCTCTTTTAAGGACAGTTACATTCCTGATACCTAGTATATAATAAATATGTCCAGGTATCTGATGTCATAAGTTAGTATTCTTACTGTAACATTGCTTCTGTAAAAAGCACACAGAGACATAATCCCAGGAAGTGTAGGCCTCTGAGGAAGCAGAGGTAGGCAGATCTCTGAGTTTGAGGTCAGCCTGTCTACAACTTCCAGAGCAGCCAGGGCTGTTACACAGAGAAATCTTGTCTCAAAAACAAAAAAGCACACATAAATGATAATTCTCCATATGCTAAAATGAAATAAATACATTTTTAAAACTAGGTGGAGTTAAGCCTGCTAAGTGCCAGACTTTGAATTCCTAGTATTTTTTTCTACTGTCTAACTTTGTGGTTGCAAACACAAAATAATGGTGCTTTGAGAGACAGTTTCATTTTAATAGTTGTTATCCTAAATCTCAAAGGGAAACCAACTTTTCTTTCACTGTCTAGGTAACATAAGCAAGGAGAACTGCATTCTGAGAAGTTCACTGATTGGTGTAGCATGTGGTGTTTCATATCCGAGTGCTTTGGCTTTTTATAAAAATGGGCGTTTGGCAGTGAAGTAAGTCTGTTCATTACTTCTCTTCCCCTTTTTAAAATTCTTGCTCGTCGCCCCGTGTGTGTGTGTGTGTGTGTGTGTGTGTGTGTGTGTGTGTGTGTGTGTGTGTGTGTGTGTACACGCACGCACACATGTAGCCTGAAGTCAACTCCAGGTGTGATTCTTCAAAAGCTGTCTACCTGATTTTATGGTTTTGAGACAAGATCTCACTGTGTACCATGAATGGCCCAGAGATCACTATATGTACCAATCAGGCTTTAAGTTCAGAATCTGCTTGCCTTTGTAGGTGCTGGGATTAAACATATGCCACTATGTCTGTTCACCTTACATTTTTTTGGCAGGGTCTCTCACTGGACTAGAGCAGTGGTTCTCAACCTATGGATCATGCAAGGCCCCTTTTGAGATCATCAACCCTTTCAGAGGGGTCGCCTAAGACCATCTGAAAACAGATTATTTATATTACAATTCCTAACAATAGAAAAATTACAGTTACAAGGTAACAACAAAAACAATTGTATAGTTGGGATCATCACAACATAAGAAACTGTATTAAAGGGTTGCTGCATTAGGAAGGTTGAGAACCACCAGTCTAAAAATTGCTATAGACTGACTGAACAGTGAGGCCCAGTGGTCCTTCTGTCTGCCTCGGCAGCACTGGGTTAGAAGCATAATTACAATGTTTGGCTCTTTTTTTTTTTTTCAACTTGGACTCTAAGGATCAAACACATTGGTCCTCATAGTTGCATGGAAAGCATTTTACTGACTGAGCTATCTTCCCAGACCTTTCTCTCCCCCTCCTCACCCCCCCCCCACCCCTCTAATTCCTGTCTTTGGGGATAAACTCTTTTTCTTTAGCTATAAGCTAATGAAAACAAAATAGCCTGCTAACATTTAACTTTGTTGTCATCATGACAGACCTACCCTCAGTAGCTGTTGATGGCATCCAGGAGACATGGTTGACTCTTTTTCCTTTTCAGGTATCATACTATTCCGCTGCCACCAAAAGGAAGAGTTATACTCCACTGGTTACTCCTTTGTCAAACTGGAATGAAAGCAATGGCCATTCCTCTGCTCTTCCAGATAGTGTGTGGGGTGTTTCATGGCTTAAACCACTATGCCATGTGTGAAAGAAGACGGCAGGCAAAAACTGTGCCTGAAGACTAACCAAAGAGTCGGTGGAGGCCAACTCAGCAGAATGGACTGTTTTAACACAAGACTTGGGCACTGGTCAGGGAGTGAAAAAGAACTCTGCTCCTTTTACCTAGTATATATCAGATATTCAGTAAATATAAAAGTGAAACAAACTTAAGTTTCCTCTTTCTTTCTTCACTGTGTATAGAAGTGGGTTTAGAGCCTGAGGTCTGACCTATGCAGACACACTGAGTACCTGCTATGCTCAGACACTGTGCATGTAATAAGAAACACACTGAGTACCTGCTATGCTCAGACACTGTGCACATAATAAGAAGTGATCCCTAAAAGAGAGGCTTCCACAAGAGAAATAAGAATTAGGAACACATATTATATGATGGTATGAAAGATACACACATAATTTGGGGAAACTGAGGTTGTAACTTAACTACTCAGGCAGATGGTGGTGTAGAGAAAGTAAAATGAGCTAAATGTTGAAGAGGAATTGAAACTTCATAAGAAAGGAAAATGGAGAAAGCAAGAACAAACCTGAGACCACTCCCAGTCTGGCACCACAGGGCTTAGGTGGGCAGACCACACCCAAGACAGACTCCTGAGTTGACTCCAGACACCAAAGGCCGCAGATGCCACTAAGATGAGCAAGTACGTGGTGGAGAGATGAGAGAGAAAGAGAAGCAGAAGAATGTATGCACAATAAAGAGAGGTGGAACTGGAGATGAGAGAGTAGTGAGGAACAGCTTGATGTGAGTAGCCAGCAATGCCACCTAAGGCCATGGTGAGGTCCTGGCCTGTGCTGTCACCAAGGGCCACATCCGGGTCTGTGGCACTGCAGCAGCAGCGAGAGTCTGTTGCCACCAAAAGCTAGGTGGACTACCCTGGTCTGTGCCACGTTGATGTCTGAGGGCTATACAGGGATGGCCCCATGGAAGAGCTGGTCCTGTCCCTCACCAGCTGCAGCACTCAGGAGAGCTGGTCCTGCAACTCAACCTGGACAACAGAATAGAGCTGACCCTGGTTGCATGGGTTGTGGGTAAGCCAGACCTGAGGACACGAGAGCAGAAGAGCTGGCTCTGCCCTTGCCAGCTGCAGCATTGGGTGTAGCTGGGGCAGTGCATGTGACTACAAGAGAGCTGGCAGGCAGACCAGCTCAGCTACCACCCAGGCCCAGATCCAAGGCTTTGATTGCAAGTAAAGAAGTGTGGGCAAAAGGGTATACTGTGGGACAGACTGTGTCACACTACGGCTTCCACAACAAGATTTTTTTCCTTTGAGGGGAGTTGCAAGGATGGAGGATGGGTGCAGAGGGATGGTAAGATGAGTGGGGATTGGGGTGCGTGATACAAAATTCAAAAAGAATAAATGAAAAGTTAAAAGAATGTAGAAGGCACGGAGATCCTTGTGCTCACAGATAAACAGGGGAACCAGGGATCTTAAACACAGGGTTGTCTCTTCAAAGGAAGGAATGTATAACCTGTTTTAAGTTTTCTCGATGAAGGGGCCACTTCAGTCTATACTAGGTCTTTCCCACTGTGAAGAAAAACAAATTGCAGAGGTAGCCGAGTTCCAGCATATAGTAGTGGGGCCGCCTAGCTCCGGCGCTATCATTAGATTCCCCTCCTCACTGGGCTAGAGCTAGGCAGCCTCAGAATGGGCTACAGAGCGGAAGGGCTCTGCATTTTGGTCAGATCACACAGGAGGGCGGGGCCCTGAGCACATCTGGCTCAATTCCCATAGGAAGTGCCTTCAAAGTCCACTTACCCCGCCCTGCCAAGATGTTCGTCCTGGGAGGGTCCAAGCAATACATAACTGAAGTCCAGATTGCAAAATAATTGACAAGGATTTTATCCCCCTTTCTGGGCTCTTTACATTAGCTCCTAGGTGTTTCCAGTTACCAACACAAGTGGGTCCTTGTTTAGGAAACCTAAGATGACTGAATTTTACAGTCACCTGTACAAAGTTGCAAAGCTGTTGCTCTGAATAATTTGCTCCTCTGGATCTTGACAAACATCTCAATAACTGTGTAAAATGCTTTACCTCAGAGGACTGAGGAGAACCCATGCTTATTTTGCTCTCTCAGTCACAGGTGGAACCCTTGGGTGAGAGGACAAAACTCCTACTCTCTGCTTCTATTTACAGAAACGTTTGCTTACCTTCTCCAAGAGTCAAGCCCCGCACACTAGGCGGCAGTTGTAGGAATCTCTGTTACCACCACAGCCAGCAGAGTGATGATCCAAGGTAGGCAAGTTCAGTTCAACATGACTTAGTGGCTGGTGTTGGTTCAAACTTCAACAGTCTGATCTTGTGTAGTTTATTTTACGCATATTTAAGCACAGCACAATTTGGTAAAAGTTTCCTAGTGATAATTCAATTCCACATGCACAACAAAGCTTTAAGACATGGCTACATTGAAACTCTTTGTAAAGTACAAGTTGCATCTTCCATAATAGATTGACTGAGAAAAACAAGCTCAACGTAATGGTCTCAGGTAGGATCCAGTATGGTCTCAGCCACAAAGATAGCACAGAGTTTGCCAGACTCTTAATCATATCCGCCCCCAACCTTTTGGGTAGAAAACAGGTTATACCTCTATCCCTTTGAAGAGACGACTCTGTGTGTTTAACATTACCGCAGCAGTTTTCAACCTGCAGGTCATGACCCCTTTGGCAAACCTCTATCTCCAAAACTATTTACAATTAATAACAGTAGCAAAATTATCGTTATTAAGTAGCAATGAAAATAATTTGTTGTTTGAGGGACACCACAGCATGAAGGAACTGTATTAATGGGTTGCAGCATTTGAAAGGTTGAGAGCCCCTGCCCTAGTGTCATCTATGAACATAAGGACTTCTGTGTCTCCTACAGAAAGACATCCCTCTGCTCTCCACCCTGAATCATTATACTAAGCATGCTCTTACTCACACAAATTGCCTTCACTTACAATTTAAATATATATCTTCATACCATCTATTAAAAACTAGAGATGTAATGATTCAATCACTGCCCTCAAGAAGGGCAAAAATCTAAAGAAAATAATTCACAGCACCTTCTCTTTTTGAATCTGCTAAGGTGTTCCTCAACTGTATATTTATCTTCATTCTAAAAATGAACATTGATAAGAAACACTATGGAGAAAAAAATCCCACAGTTCATTCTTGCATATGATTATATAAGAAACTGGTAACCTTGGAAATACAGCAAGGTTGGCCTTTCTTCATTTCTCCATTCAAACGCTGAGTCACCACACCTTACATACCTTTTCTAGAGCTCCAGTGATGGCTCAAAGGTTAAGAGCACTTATGGCACAAACCTGAGGATCCCAACACCCACATAACAAACTAGATAAGACCCCATGCTTGCATGCCTGTAATTCAAGTACTGAGTGGAACACAGGCAAAAGAAACATTGGGAATTCTGGCTTCCAGCCATGCCAAAAAACACAAGGTCCAATTCAGTGACAGACCCTGCTTCAAAAGAAATAAGACAGTAACAGATGGCTTCCTCTGGAGTTAGTGTATGAACACAGGCAAACACACACACACACACACACAAACACACACACACATGCATGCATGCAAATACCACAAACCTTTTCTATAATTAAAAATGGCCAAAGTATAGGGAATAGGAGTAAGTTTACTTCAAATTCTTCATTACAACTGCCTATTGTTCTTTATTTATGTGCCTCCATGGAAACACATGTCCTCCACATTCAGCTTGCCCTTGTGAGGATACACTTTCCTCATGTGATTCCTCTTACCCTCCAAGTATAAGTTGTCTGATGCTCAGCATAAAGTCGGCTATTGCATGAGACTTTAGTCTGCCTCATTTATCAGCTCCATTCTCCCATGTCCCACCACTTCTAGAGAGGTAAACACATATGTGTGCACACACAAGGGCAGGCTGCTCTTCTTCTGAAATGAATCAAGTTTTTGGAGTAGGTGTGTTAATATGAAAGCAGGTTTTATGATAAAGAGTATTACTAAGGGAAAAGGAGGCTATTTCACAATGACCATTGGCCCTTTATTCACATAATAATAGAGCTTGAAAATGTATGAAGAACTGAAAAGGAAATTTTCCTATAACAGTTGGAGAGTTCAATAATGTGTTACTTAATAGAGAACTTGGTATATAGTAGGAATAGCTATTAAATAGGAAGAACACTCAAACAATACTGTCCCCTGGACATAGTGGCATGTGCCTGTATTCCTAGATGTTTAGGAAGCTGAGAGAGGAAAATCATCCCTATTCACGGAGTCTCAGGCCCCACCTTTACAAGTGGAAAAACAGCAAAGGATACCAATCACCCAATTTGTCTTCACTGTTGCTTTTGGGAACTCCTGACACAATAGAAGAGCCCACGTTCTAGTCAGGTACACGTGTAAACCAAGTTGGACCAGAATCTGCACTATAAATACCAATACATTTTTATATGATTCAAATCCTACCAATCATGTTCTCCAACCAATATAGAACTGAATCTGAAATTTTAAAATAGATTAGGAAACCAAGAAACTTCTAGATAACCCATAGGTCTTAAAATTACAAGACTTTTTTAACAAAATAAAAATAATTTGAAATTAATTTTCAAAATCTGTGGGAGCAAAGAGGTACCTAGAGGGGAGTTTCTGACATTAAACACACATACCAAAGAGTAAAGTTATCTCAAAACAATAACCTCACCTATGCACATCCTTAAAAATCTATGGGGGAAAAGGAGAAAAATTGTATAGGAAATAATAAATAGCAGAGAAGGAAAATCCAAGTTAAAAGCAGAAAACCTGGGACTGGAGATAGGGCGTTTAAGTATGAGTAAGAGCACTCACTGACTGCTCTTCCAGAGGACCAGGGTTCAATTCCCAGCATCCACTTGGCAGTTCGCAACTGTCTGTAACTCCAAGATCTGACATCCTCACACAGACATACATGCAGGCAAAACACCAATGCACTTGAAAATTAATTTTAAAATCCTAAAGCCCAACATTTATAAAATTAATGAGACAAAAAATTAATCAAGAAGATCAAAATAATTATCATTCATTAGCCAGACTGATCAGGCACCAAAGATTTGAAAACTTGTCATCAAGAGAGGACACATGAGGTTACTGCAGGATGCACAGATATTAAAAATGTAAGAAAATACTTATGAACAACTTAATCCAATAAGTTTGAAATTTTAGACCAAATAGACATTTTTGTTCTGTGAAAAGTTACAAAGTTCACTCTAAGATATATCTATACATAGAACACCCAAATATCTAAGACAGATGCTGAATTTACAGTCCCAGTTAAAACCCTCCTCACCAGGAAAACTCCAGGCTCACGAGTCTTGCGTGGTGATTCCACCACTCAGCAAATAATGTCAAAATGATACAAATTCTCCCCAAAAAGTGAGAAGTGAGCAGTTGCTAAATTACACTTAATAAATCAGCACTACTCTAATTCCCAGCACTGGACAAGGAAGATGTAAGAAAGGCTGGGAAAACTCCGTGGTTATGAGCAATTGCTGCTCCTGCAGGGGACTCAGGTTTGGTTCCACAGGGATCTGAGTAACTTCCGGTTTTGACTAGAATTGACTTGATGCCTCTCAGGTCAGTTTTCCTAGGGTCTGCTCATTCTTCCCTGATAAAAAATTCCAGAACTCTCCATTTGGTAGGCATTTTTATAATTTAGTCACAACTTGACAAAATAACCAGTTAAAGAACTTGGTTCCTTCCTGTTTTACAAACGTACAAAGGAACGGGTGAGAAATTAAAAGTCTTGAGAAGTTTGGCTCTTAACAATGGTTCCCAGTGGGCACTTATAGAGACCCTAAGAGCCCGGGCTGTTTCGTTTGGAATGCACTGTATGTAGTAAAGGCTGGCCTGGAACTCACAGAAATCCCCCTGCCTCGGGCTCCTAAATTCCGGGCTTCAGGCATGCGCTATCACGCCCGGCTCCCTTATCCTGAAGTTATTTTTTCACTTCATTCACCTAACCCTGTTTCACATAAGCAGTGTTCTGGAAGATACGGGGTATGCTGAGGAAAATAAACGCTCGCTCTGGAATTGCTGGAACTGCTGAAAGTCACTCACAGCCGAACAAGGCATAAAGAGCTGACGATCCATGGGAGAGGAGCAAAGGCATGTGGGCCTCGGAGTAACTTCATCCAGAGCAGCCTTCCCTCGCTGTCCGGAGCCGAGAGGCTTCCACGCTGCCTGCGCCAAGCTCTGGTGACCAGGACGTCAGGCAGCGCGCCCAGGTAGGGAGGCGTCGGGGTGACAGCCCCCAACCGATGGCTGTTTCCCTAGGCTGTACCACGGCAAGGATAGTGAACCTAACGGCCTCTCCGCAAATCCGCAGTTTAGCGTCTTCCTGACCGGAAACCCCTCAACAGGAAATAGAGGCGGCGATGGTCACGTGTCAGGCAAAGATGGAGCCCGGGCGACCGGAGCGAAGGTTGTGGTAAACTCGGGCGCAGGAGGACCTGGGCAAGCACCGGCCTCTGAGAGGACGCCGTATGGTACCGTCATTCCTCAGAGTGGTGAGTAGTTAAGCCGGTGTTGGGAAAAGCACGGGATGGCCAAGACGGAGGGAGAGCTGACCCGCTCTTCACTGGATTTGTTGAGTTTTATCTCAGAATTACTGACAATTTACAGGGTAACCTTGGCTAAGTTTAATTTTCCGATGCTTCGTTTTTATGCAGAAACTTTTGGAATTACTTGTAGCATTTTAAAGTATCATTGTCTTTGATAGGGACTTATTAATAATTAAGAAATAATACCAGGACAAAACAAAAACAAAAAACGGGACTTGAGCCCTGGGAACCTGACCTAAATTTTTAAGCCTGCAATGTATTTTTGAGGTTAATTTTAAGCAACATTTTCCAAGACATTTCTATATGTAAAAACAGGTACCCAAGATTTGGTAAGACTCTGTTACAGTGTTGTAGCAGGTAAGTACCGATAGTGACCCAAGACAATCTGACCTGTACCAGGTTACTTCTGGGTTTAGTTGCTACTGCTGTTTTATTTTTTGAGAGTCTTGGTGAATATCCCAGGAACATGCAACTCTCCCGCCTCCGCTTCCCAACATTAAAGGTCGCAGGCCTTTGCTTTTTTAACTATCACTCCGAAGTTTTTTTGGAATCTATGCAAACAAATCTGCCATTTTTCTACTCTGACATTCATCCTGTTACAGATTAGTAAATTACTGACATGTAGGCCATTTTCAGTCTAACGTGTTTGTGCATGTGTGTGCTATGCCTGCAGAGGCCAGAAGAGGCATCAGATCACCCTGGGCCTCTTGCACTACACTATGTGGGTGCTGGAAGTCGAACGTGGGTTTTGTGGAAGAGTAACAAGTTATCTTATGAAGTTAATCAACTCCTCAGCCATCTCTCCAACCCAGATTGTTAATCATATGTATGTGTGAACAACTGTGGGCTAATGCACACACCTGCAATGCCCGTTAAGTCAGAAGAGGACATCCGAATACCTGGAACTGGAGTTACTAGCAGTTGTGAGCTACTGTGAGACATGGAGACCCTACTCTTGTCCTGTGCACTCATCTATTGAGCCCTCTCTAACCCTTGACACCAAATTGTAACCAAGTGCTTACACTCACTTGAAATATAATTTATAGTTCCATCAGTAGAGTGTCACAACTTTCCAGAATGTTTCCTAGTGAAACTTTCCTAGTTGTATATAATTTTAAAGTGACCTATCTATGTGATCTTAGTTTTCCACCTAATGGCTTCACATTTTGTCAACGTTTACTGGTTGTTTCTTCATGACATGAAGCTCAGTTGCATTTTCCTCCACTTGTCTACTGAACTTGTCTACAAGTTCCTTGGGCTTTTTTTCCTGTGTTAAGTTTTCTCATAGCTCATGCTGGCCTCAAACTCCAACATAGCCATGGAGAGCCCTGCTGATCCTCCTGTGTCCACTTTTCAAGTGCTGTACCTACAGGCATGTCATAATGTCTGAGGTAACATTTCATGGTTTTTGTTTCATGCCTGAAGTAAATTGCTTAGGAAATCAGGGCTGAAGTGTCTTAGAAACTTTTATTCTGCTTTTCATGTTCTGGTTTCTGTCATGCTGTGCTAGGGGAGAAGAATGTTTTGTTTTATGCTATATATACAGTTTTTTCACATTATGAGGTTAACCTACAACTCTCCCATAATTATGCATCTCTGAAGACTTTTTCTAGATATAATTTGTTTTAAATGAGAGATGTATTTTTTAGGTCCAAGATGGAAAATCATAAACCAAGTACTAGCAAAGACGACTTAATATTTAATATCATATCAAAAAAGATTAACCAACTTCCAGAACCAGAAAGGTAAGATTCCTTATTATTAAAATGTCTTTACCAGAAGGATTTTCATCAAATTATCTTAAATTTGCTGAATTATGTATAACACAGGATACCAAAGGAAACTAAGCTGTATTTTTGTTTTGATGAAAAAAACTGAAGCCCTCAGACATTAACCATTTTGTGCATCACATAATTCACGGTGGGAATTGAAGTTAGAGCCCATCTTTAGAAATACTTAATTGATGAACCCACTTTTCCATTTAGCTTTTAAAGTGATATAAAACTGTGAACTCACTTAAAAAGGACTTTAAAGTTATCCTATTTTATTTCTTGCCTCTATTTTTATATACTTACCTTTAGTAAAAGTACCATGGAATATGTTGCTAGATGGAATAATTGAGAAATGGATGTTTAGAAATCTTTAAGATGAAAAAGATAATTTAGGAAGCATACTGATAGCTGGACCTGGTGGTGCACACCTGTAGTCCCAGCACTCAGGGAGGCAGAGGCAAGTCTGATATGAAACGAGAGTCTAGGACAGTCAGGGCTATTACAAAGAGAAACTGTTTTGAAAAGCCAAAAGCCAACCAAACAAAAGGCATGCTGATAGTAAAAGGGTAGTGCAGGCAACGACAGTGCACTTTACAGAATGCTCTTGCATCTCCTTGTCCGTCAGATAATCTGAGTGGGTCACACATCTATAATGACAACCAGTGGCTGTGTATTTGCACTTGTGCTGAGGTCAGAGACAACTTCAGGAGTCTGTTATCCCCTTCCGAGCGGGTCCTAGGTATGCAACTCAGGTTGTCAGGCTTGAGGTGGGTACCTGTACCTACTGATTGATTTTGCTTAGTAGTCCTAAAACCTCTAAAAGGAGGGAAGGGAGCTAGCTAGTCTAAGAAGAGCAGGACCAGGATCACAGAAGTTACAAAGCCAGGTTCTGTGTTAGGAACAGGAAACAGTGTTAGTGAAACATAAGAGAAGTGGACACAACATGGTTTTAAGCAGGAAAAAATTGATCCAACTAACTTTACTGTCTGTCCTAGCCAGTTTGGGTAGTAGATTTAAAGTAGGCGAGAAGCCCAGCAAAAAGTGGCGCATAGACAGCTGAGGTGGAACAGTGCTGTGGAGACGGCTGTGTCTTCAGGTGTGGAAACCAGGCAACTCAACTTTCTGTTGGCACTTACCATCTGACAAGGCAGATCCTAACCTAAACACTGAGCAGTAGTTAAGAACTTCATAAATCTCATCAGCTGTGTCACTTCCATACTGCTGCTAAAGGCACAAGAAAAGCTGCATTCTGCCTTGGTGGTTCTCACAATTGGGTGCATGAGAAGAAACTCAAGTTGAGGTTTAGCTGTGTATGTCTGCGTAGACACTAGTCATTTCCTGAGATAAATAACAGAACACTTACACAAAGTAGGGGAAGCCATAGTGACTCATGTAAAAAAAAATTGAGATGAAGAGAACAACAAAGAAAGTGGGCCACCAGTGGGGACCCTCACCAAATTTTAAGAGCACTGGGAATTGAGCTAGAACTCAGTTGAGCAAGATTTAGCTTGGAAACAATAAAAATGTTTAATTTTAAAACCACAGCAAATTACAATTTGGGAGACAAAATGTTTTCAGGTTTCAGCTCCACTATTTGTGAGCATGGTAGAGTTGAGTCTCGTTTCATGACTTTTATATTACCCATTTGTAAAAGTGCTCAAGTTCCCCATTTCTTTACCCCTACAAAATTGGGCTTCTCACATTGGGGCTGTAGTTGTTTAATAGTTTTCTAATTTCCTGAGCCATTTTTAAGAGTTCTGAAAACCCCAACCTCAGTCTCTTCTCATGCAGCCACCTGTGAGAACCTCCAAGGCCGAGTGCAGCTTTTCTTGTGCCTTTAGCAAGAAGGCAGCTACCAGGCTCTCAGTGAATGCCATGCATGACAGGTGTGGTGAACGCAAGTGATGCAGGCTGCTTCAGTACTGGTGTCCTGGAGGAGCTTTTAAAATAAGTAAAAAATATAGAACTTAGTGGAGGTATTTTAGGGTTACTCTGGTGGTTGAGAAATGCACAGTGAACCATACTACAGCTCACAAAACCAGAATGAGTTGTAACCTGAAAAGCTTATTCAATTGGTACTAAATAGTTTTAGGTATTTCCAAAAATTAAACATATAGAGCATGTATTTTGGCTTAAAATTCAGTTCTCCACTTAACCTCAAATTACCAATTAAATATTTATCAATGAGTTATTGTAAACTACCTAGCACACTGTAGCATAGTCTCACAATATTAGTACCTCAAACTTCTAATCTGGATATTAATACTTGCAGGAAGAGTAAAAAGAAATACATCAACTCCATACTACTGAAACAAACTTGAATATATACTTGTAGCTATTAAGTTGTTTACAGACACAATAGTGCAAATAATTAATAAAGAGTACAACTGTAGAATGTGCTGTACTTCCTAAATACCTTGAGAGCTCAAAGGAGCTGTCATCTCCCTCTTCAGAGCTGTTTTCCTGTTACATAGTTCAGGGCAAAGTTCTAAACAGTTCTTTATTAAAATCACAAAATGTGTGTAGCCACTATCACTGTAACCTTGTTACCCAAATTCAAAAGCCTTTTTAGAATAGAAATGTAGATGTGAAGCTATAATTTGATTTTGGTTTTATGATCCTTTAAGGGGTAAATGTGTCTTAATTCTTCCCAGTGTGCTGGAAAATTCTGTAACTACCAGGATTGGAGAATGTACACAAATGCTATTTTTTTCCCCTCACCGTCAGGAATCTGCTTGAATATGGATCAGCATATATTGGACTTAATGCTGGTTTCAGTGGCCTAATAGCAAACAGTCTCTTTCGGCGCATCTTGAATGTGACACAAGCTCGAATAGCTTCTAGCTTACCAATGGCTGTGATCCCATTTTTGACAGCCAGCCTGTCTTACGAGAGCTTTGTACATTTACCTTTGAGTACAGGTATGTTTAATTTCGTTATCATGCAAGTTTGCTTTAGTGCATACTATTCACAGCTCCACCTAACAGCAAGTAGCCGCAGGCTATGATGCAGTACTTGGGTAAGACTGAGTCTTGCTAGCCTATTATGTGACAATTCAATCACATTAGGTCTACCAAGCACAGTAATATTAATATACACACATACAGCAGTCATATTTCCCTGATCTGATGCAGCATTCCCACAGTGCTGCCTTTGTTATCTTGCTAATTTCCATGTTGGCTGGAAGTTTTTATTTTTTAATCTTTTTAAAAACAAATGTGGGTTATTTTGTTTCCAAGTACACATGCACACCAGAAGGTCCTGGGTCCCATGGGACTAGTTTTAGACTGCCACATGGGTGCTGGGAATTGAACTCATCAACTGGAAGAACAGCCAGTACTCTAACTGCTAAGCCATCTCTCCAGCCCTGTATGAAAGTTCTTTAAAAGGAAAGTATGTTGTGGGAAGACAACTCTGTAATCTTTGAAGTACTATGTGCATGGTACTTAGTAAAAAGAGGAATTTTGCTGGGGGCGGTGATGCATACCTTTTAATTCTAGCACTCGGGAGGCAGAGGCAGGTGGATCTCTGTGAGTTCAAGGCCAAGCCTGGTCTACAAAGTGAGTCCAGGACAGTCAGAGCTACAGAGAAACCCTGCCTCCTGTGGGGGTTGAGGATTTTAGCTTTGCTACTGTGCCGTATGTCCTGAATGAGTACTGCCATGTTGTATGTACGTGATCCTTCTGAGTGAAAGCACATACCACCATAGGGGACAAGGAGAGCAATTTTGTTTTATTTTCTGTTAAATACTGATCCAAATTTCTGAATCCAGAATCAAGAATTACTTTCCTATTTGTCAGTATTTCCTATCCAAGGCCTTAATACATGCTAAGCATGTATTGACGCTGAGCTACATTCCAGTCTCTATAATTAATCCTTTGAACATGACTTGTAAAATCATTTTTACTGTCACAGAAAATGCAGGCCTTCAATTAAGTCACATTTGCTTAAATATCATGACCATCACTTACACAATGTATTTCCTAGGTGATTTGAACTGTGAAGCCTGTACCATGACACGCGGTGCACTGGTTGGTTTTGTTATGGGTGGTCTGTACCCTACCATTTTTGCTATACCTGTGAATGGGGGCCTTGCTGCCAGGTAGGATTGTTTCTCACTTAAAAACCTTTAATTATATGACTACCTAAGGAACTCAGAACTTAAAAAGAGCAAATATATTCTCATGTTGAGTCATTTAGACCAATAGTGTTTCCCTTCTCAGGAGTTTTAAGATGGTTCTTTGTCATGCTATGCGTCCTGGTGTGTAGTGTATAGTTAGGGCCACTAACCTTCATTTGTATGTTAGATGCTTGGTACAAAACAAGCCAGTGTGAGTGATGTAGGTCTAGCATAACAGCTATATCATATAAAATAATAAGAGTTTGTACATTTGTCCTAAAGGAAAATGCTATCAGAAAACTGCTACTATAAGCCTTCCACTCCAAAATAATTGCAGTTATTCTCTGAACTCTTACAGCAATCTATTCTGTGTACCTCCAGAGGTAAACTACATACAGAGACAAGAAACCAGAATCACTTTTAAGACTAACACACAAAAGAGAATGGTACTGATGAAAATGTCTATGAAACCCATTGCTACCCACAATATATGACAATAAAAAAGGGAGACTGCCATTACCTTTTAGATATTTTTACAGTCAGACTTATATGGATTTATGTGTGTTGAACATCAATGTGCTTTCTTACAGGTATGAATCAAGCCCTCTACCACAGAAAGGAAACATCTTAAATTACTGGATTAGAGTTTCTAAGCCTGTCTTTAGAAAGATGGTATTTCCTACTATACTTCAAACTGTGTTTGCAGCATACCTTGGGTCTAGACAGTATAAACTCCTCATAAAGGCCCTTCAATTACCTGAACCCAGCTTAGAAACTCATTGATTTATAAAGCAAGTATGTACAACAAATAAAATGGTGAAAATAATCTTTGTCTCTAAACTTTACACAAGGCACAACTCTGACCTGCAACGAAAGCCCATAGAACAAAAGGAGGAACTCCAATAAACTACCTAAGGGGCATAGTGTTGGGGCTAAGGGGGTAAACTAGGGAAAGAGTGAGTTTTAACATGCACTCCTGCCCAGTAGTTGCTTGCTCAAAAATAAACAAAAACTGAAAGAAGATATTTTATCTAGTTTGCCCAATGTGGTGTTGGCTTTTTTTTTTTTTTTAAAGATTTATTTATTACTTATACAATATCCTGCCTACACGTATGCCAGCAGGCTAGAAGGGGGCACCAGATCTCATTACAGATGGTTGTGAGCCACTATGTGGTTGCTGGGAATTGAACTAAAGACCTCTGGATGAGCAGACAGTGCTCTTAACCTCTGAGCCATCTCTCCAGCCCCTAATATGGTGTCTTATACACTGCCAATACCACTCCTTTAAGGGATTTAGTTTGGTTTAAAGCACAAGGAAAAATAACTACATAGCATAATCAACAAAAAAAGCCAAACAGGAAGGAAAATATTTTTCTCAATTCACAGTATTTTCTATGAGTACCACTCTTCTTCCTCATAAAGGATTAATTCCTTGCAAGGCTACAGGACTTAGCCATCTTTTGAAGCCTCTACCTATTATGGGGTAGTTCTTTAGATTCTCAAGACTTGAGCTTTCTCCTGCGTATTTGGTGCTGAGCAGCTCACTCACTACCTTCATGAGTTCCCTTGCTCAATCAATTCCCTTAGCATAGCACTAGCCTACCCTTCCTATTAATTTTGCTTCCTGAAGTATGTTAGTGGAGTCATTTCCTTAGTGTGTTTCTGAGTGATCTACTATATTGTGTTTTGTACCCTTCTTTTTAAACCATTTCTTTTGTGGAATCTGAATAAACATTGTCCAACAATACCTGCATTGCTACTATTAACCACTAGCTATACATAGCTTCTAAGATCATGAACGGTGGATATACAGTCCCAGTAATGAACATTAGATCAATTCTCCATGAAGCAAACCAGTCACCACAGAAGAGTACACTAAAGTCTAAAATGATACTGTGTATGGTTTTATTCTTAAGTACATCTATAACTATTCCTTCTAAATGCCAGGACGTGCCGATTTAGAAAAGGCAGTTTTGCATGTGAAATAGACTTGTAAAAAAGAAAAGAATACCCAGGCATACCAAGCAACTGGGGAAAAAAAGGCAGGGCCATTGTCCTAAGTTTGAGGCTAATTTGATCTACTACTAGTAAGACCCTTGTCTCCATCAGCAACAAAGCAAGGGCTGCTATTAAAATTTAAGTGAAATTTAGCAGTTTTTAGAATGCCATGATGATTTGGTCTTTCAAAAAACACATGAACTGTATTCTCTATTCAATTTTTAAAATAATTATATGGGAAGAAGTTTCCAAGAGAAAGGAAAAGTGTTCACTGTATCTTCCCTTGGGTTAGTTATGTGGTTTCTTTGGCTTGCTTTCTAAAGTTCCTAAGATTTAATATGCTTTACTTTTAGAACTGCAGAGAAAATGTGTTTTGTACATGGTTGCTTATTTTACAATAGCAAAAGTAAAAGCTTTCTGGTACAAAACTATCCACCTACATTCTCACTTTTACTTAGTGCATAATTCAACTAATCAATGTAAAAAATAAATTAATATAATTACTAAATTAGATTCCTTAGGCATACAGATGGTATATAATCAACTTTGTAATTCAAAATCAAGTGATATGACCAAGCTATTTGATAAGTACAATTTACTATGCTTTAAATGGTCTACGGATTTTATGCTCCTAGCATGCTAGCTGTAAATGTGTCTAATCGTTTCTATCACAAAAGATTCCTGACCCTCTTCCCTCTGCTACATAGTCAAATCCTTCTTTTAACTAGCCGAAATGGGCAATTAAGCAATAAATGCTTAATCTACTCTAAAGCCTACGAAGAAAACGTTTCAGAAGGTAGGTGTATGACATGAACTGAGTTAACACCAACACCTGTAAGGAAATTTAGTCCTTTGGAACTCAGACCTCAGAACAATGCCTCAATATGAGGAAAATGGTTACAATTTCTGTCTATTTAAAGTAGTCAAATGATTAAAAATATTCAGAATTTTACCATCTGCCCTGACCAGGTACATGACTTCAAAGAGTATTCATATTCATTATACCTGATATATGTATGTACATGTGCATATACTATTAAAATACAAGTACTAGTTCTACAATAATAAGAAAGGTCTAGGAATTTGATCACAGTAGGATAATACAAAATTTGGAAACACTTTGGTCTGTAAAAAAATTCTAATTGTTCTACTGACAGAATTACACAATGTTCTAAACATAATGACTAAATCTATAAATTGGTTCTTACAAATGTTTTCAAATAGTAAATTTAAGGTCAACAAAAAATACAGAGTATCGTAAAACAGTAAGGGTAACTGGTTAAATATTCAGCCTGGACATAAAGGTATTTAAATTCAAATTTATATAAAAAATTCTGTAGTGGCCTTTTTTATTCCTAAGTAAATAAGTGAATGGAGTGGGGGAAGAACTGACCCAGGAATACAATAAAAATATAAAAGTAGGTCGCAAAACTTTAAATCAGCATACAAAGAGGGGAAAAACACATGTGACTATTACCTATTCAACTTTCAAGAACCATTTATTTAGTTAAAAATAAAAAATCTCTACCTTCAAAATAACCTCAACCAGATAACTGCATATGAAGATATACATTCTTAGTGAATTGTCCACACACACTGTGTTCTGTCAAGAGTCATATTCAGGGTCACCAAAGTATCAGCATGTACACCTATATAGCTAAGGATCAGCCGTACTATATATTTCCCAAGTGAGCCAAAAAATAAAAAACTCAGTCTAGACCAGATGACAAATGTATTAGCATATTCCAACAATAATGAAAAATGACTGGGCTGAGTGCTTTTTTACTTGTAATATGAAATAAGCCATTATCATCCAGAATATGAAGGTCCTTACAGAACACTGCAGAATATTTAACACAGAACAGTAAAAACTGTATCATGCATCAGAAACCTCAACACATCCAACAGGACCAAATACTCAGAACGTTGAAGATGCTAAGCCCTAGGACTATATACATGCTCACATTTCCCTAAATTGTAATGCCACCCAAATATATTATCAGAGTCACTTCTTCAAAATATACAATCAATGCATCTATTTAAAAGCACTACTCTTTAAGTTAAGGACTTTATTCTATTCAGCAAGGTGTCTGTCTCCCAAAGCAGCTCTTTTCATTGCAGAAATACAAACTCTTAAGTTTTGAGATCACACCTAACCTATTTATGTCATTCTAGCCCACTAAATCTAATTCCACAGAATGTCCTTGATTGGGTAAAAAGCTAATGTTTCTTGAGGAAACACTGTAATTCTCTTCGCCAATGGTTACATCTTTTTTAATGCAATAAATTTAGTGTTACTGCTATGAAAGGAAAAATAAGTGTAATTTTGTTCCAAAATTAGCTTTGTCTTATGGATTTCTATTAAGTCTTTCAAGCATTCCAGAGAATCTTTTCATATCTCCATTTCTGGAAAGTGTAATCAGTATAGAAGTAATTTGGGACCTTGGAAATGGCATTCATGTTTTTCAGCAGATGCCAAATTTTTGACCGACATGGCTCCCACAATTACTGTTACCATCAGTCCAGTCAGTTAACAGGTTGTAGGAAAAGATTCGTTTTTGCAGATACTGCTAAGCTGTTTAAAGAGAAGAGAAAGAGATTAATTTAGCGAGTATAAAATACACAGATATTTAAAATATTTTGAATACTTTGTTGGATATATCAGAAGTGTGACTACATTTTTTAACAATTGTACTTTTTAGTTAAGTCTGGTTTTAAAGAAAAGGACAAAAACTTAAGTCACTATGACCGAAATACTATGCCAATATGTGTTAGTCATTTAATGTATGAATATTAACTACCATAGGAAGACATGTATTTAAAAGCTACATTTTTAGGTTTTCTATCACTTTTACCATATAGGCACAAATAAGAAATAAAACCTGAAATAGTTTCCCAGATACTAAATTGTTCTCAACCACCACAGTAAAACCCAAACCTGAAATTTTCAAAGCAATCTATTTTATATTTCAGAACTCTGTCAAAATACTAATTATTCACGATACCATCTTCTAAAAACAGTAAGACAACAGTTTTATATTAACCATAGCTTTTTTAATTAACAAGTAGTGAACAGGACACTTTAAGATACTATTTACTACACACTGAAATAAACAACTGCTGTAAATTGAGAAACCCAAAACATTTACAGTAAAATGTGCTTACACATAAATATGATCAAATTTATTTTAAGCCCCTGATAGGTCCTAAATACATGCAGTTACCATGTAAAAACAAGACCATGAGTTGATGCAAAAAAAAGAAAAAAATCAGTCACCAAAACTAGAAAAGAAAACAATGAAATGGAAACAGAAAAGACAGTTAATAAAACATAAGGAACCTAAGAAAGCAGCTTTAAAAATAGGACACTCTAATCTTGCCACTGTCAAGAGCTCGTAATTGTCCAAACTGCCATTTATAAAATGACATTCTAAAAATCTGTACTTGGAATTTCAAAATATCCAAAATCAGAAACTGGTTCCCCCGAAGCCCACACTTCAAATGCAGGAAAAGCACTGATGTTAAGAAAACATTCCACAGAAATGATTTTAATTTTTAGGAAAACAAACTTACTGCTTCCAGAACCTTTTGATTAAGAGCATAGTCTATATTAACAATCCATTACTTTCCAATGTCATGTTAGAGATGAATAAATTCTTTGAGCCCATAACTGAAAGATCATCAAACCTGATTTTATTATGACACCATATTTTTGTCATCAGTACTGCACAAAATTATATACAAAGAAATATATACAAAAATGTTCAAGTATTAAATTTCAATTCGAGGCTTCTGTTTCAAAAGCTACATTTAACATATCTCAGAAAGAGCACAAATTAGTCATTTCAAATAATTTTCCAACTACTTTTGGTTTATATATATATGTGTGTATATATATATATATATAATTCAGTAGGCACTAAAATCCATGCAGCTGCATTGTGGGGGCTTGTTCCTGCCCTTGTAGAAGCAGGTCCATCACTCCAAGTTGTGAGTTGGCTACTACCCAGTCATGCTCAAGAGCAGTAGGTAATTTTACAAAAGGTGATATACTGAAAACCAGAGACTAATTTAGGTCTCAAATCATATTATCTAGCAACAAAACATTTACAGTTAGTTGTGCAAGAACAAGAATCCATTTCCATAACCAAGTAACAAAATAAAACATCTTACGTGTAAGGTAACTTACATCTTTGGACTGCTGGAAAATACTTAATTATGAACATTTCAAAAATAAAAGACAGCAGAAGCCCTGATATTACCTCTGTTTCCTTATTTCTTATACTACCTTTTAAAATAAAGCAGGAAATGTGGCCAGCAGCTGGTCCCGTCTCTTCTGCCCCAACAGCTGTATCCACTTTAGCACAAAGAAAAACAAGGATGCTAAATACGTATATCCTTTATCAAACAGTGATGTTTCACAAAGAATTTAATGTCTCTTTATTTCAGAGAATCATAACACAGATTTAGACAAGTGGACAATAAAAAGTATTTCAAAAGAAGAAAAGAAATATTTTCCATCTTTGGAAAAACAGCATCAATCTTATCAGTGGCCAGAACTATTTAATTTTAAAAAGTATTTAAATAGGACAAAAATCCTAAAAATATTGAGAGATTCTTTGTGAAGCCTCACTTTACACGTTTTCATTCACATTTCACAACCTTCAATATCTAATAATCATACACAAATTTAGCCTAAATTTTAATACAACAAAAATAAATTCAACAATTTCTTCATACTTATACGTATGATAGGTAATTACTGTGCTGGTCCTCAAAAAATTTTTTTCATTTATCATCCTCTAATTAAAACACAGAAATCTGATGGGTATGTTAATTTCCAACTTCTCAAGTGGTGAAATATTAGGATCTTAAATAGATTGTACTTCTGTATTTTCTACTGAAAACTATAAGGCATTCTTAAGTATGTTAAGAGATTCGTCATCTCCACAAAAATACCACATTTGTGCATGCCTCAAATACTTATTGTCAACCTCTGAAAAGTTGCTCTACAATTGGAATTCCAATTTGCACCTTGTACAACTCGGAACTTCCATTCAACTTCACCTGTTTCACTGTCTCCAAACTGTATCTCTATTAGCAGGTTTCACTGTACAGTTGGAACCGATGTCATCCAAGGCCATGTCCACACTGGGGACAGAAGAGCTAGGTACACGCAACTCTGAACAAGGGGACACATTTAACAGCTATTTCAACCAGAAGCAACTTAAGAACATTAATGACCAGCACAAGTCTGTTTCCAGGGTGGACAGGGCCCAAATCAAGATTTCCCCTCCCACTTTTCAAAAAAGAAAAAAGAAACAAACAAAAAAAATCACACACACACACAAATTGAGATGTTGCCCATTAGACTAAGCAGCAGAGCATGAGCGTTACGTGAAGAGATGGATCCTTACCAGGTTGTGAGGCGGGAACGACTGTTCTGTAACCCCTACAACGGAGCCTGGCAGGAAGGAAATCACCTAAAAAAGAAACTGTCAGAGAGATTTAATAGTCACAGGTTATCATTAGGAGTTGGTTACAGTGTCACATTCATGCTTTTAGCTAAACATTTTTTTAAAAGATTTAATATTACTTTTTTTTTCCGCCTCTGAAATGTGTCCGGTGAAGATGTCCCACTAAGGTGTTTTTACATGGTGTAAGGGAGTAGAAAGGGGTAAACGCGGATAAAGAGCAGATTACTTGACCCTACATTTTAAGAGAAGACGACGCCTTCCGAGCGCACGCCGAGCAGAACTCCACCGACACCTTATCCTTGTCCACATGGAGACACACTCCTCCCGCCGCGTCGTCCTCTTCCAGCGGCTCCGGCGGCTGCTTCCCCACCGGCAGCGCGTAGTCGTGGTCGCCGGCGGGCGAGTCTCTGAAGAGCGAGGTGGTCAGCCGCAGTCCCACGCCGCTCAGCCGGCTCAGCAGGCGAGCCAGTCCCGTCTCGTTGGCTAGGACAGCCCGTAGGTAGCGACTCTCCTCCTGCAGCGCTTGCACGCGTTTGCCCAGCTCCCGATTCTCGGCCCGCAGCTCCTGGTTCTCGGCAGCCAGTCCCCGGACTCGACTCTCCAGCCCCATCACGTACTCCTTCTTCTTGAGCCGATTAAGACGGGCAGCGGCCGCCGCCGCCTTCCGGGGACTCTTGGCCGCCGCCTGGTTGGTGTCGTTGGCGCCACCGCCACCTCCACCGCCCCCTCCCGGGGACTTTCTCCGCCTCTTCTCCCCGCCGCCGCGGTCACCGCCGCTGCTGCAGCCTCCGATGCCGTTCAGCAGCCTCTGCAGCAGGTCGGAGAAGCGCTGCATCTCGGCAGCCGCGCTCTCGTCGTCGTCGTCCCCCCTCAACAGGCCGCCGCTCTCCGAGCCTCCGCCGGACGAGGACAGGGGCCCGGGCGAGCTGAGCCCGGGCTCCAGGTGCCAGTCCGGTTGCCGAGGGTCCAGCAGATCGGCCAGCTCCAGCCCAGAGAGAAAGTCCATGTCCTCCGGCTCTTCTTTGGGGACCATGGCGATCGCGTCCCCCTCCTCCTCCTCCTCCTCCATCTTCAGAGGCGAGGGCGCGGGAGCGCGCACGGCCACGCTGCCGCGGCTCCCCCTCCGGGCCTCCGGCTCGCCCCCGTCGCCGGGAGGCTGCTCGCGGTCAGGCGATCCCGGCCCTGGCGTCTCCGCCCCCGCGGCTGCCCCAGCCGGATCCCGGGGCGACGGGCTCGCGGCGGGCGGCTCCCGGCTGTCGCGGTGGCCCGGGAAGTCGTGGCCCGAGGCTGCCAGCAGCTTGGTCAGGCTGTGCCTCATGAGGCCGGGCGGCGGAGGCGGCGGCGGGCCCGGGTAGGCCGCAGCCCCTCAGGCCCCGGGCCCCCCGCGCGCAGAGCCACGACGCGGAACGGGACCGCAGGCGCCGGTGCGGTCCCAGTGGCCTCACGCGGCCGCCCAGCCCCCCGCACGAGGCGGCGGGGGGAGGGAAAGGCAGTGGAAACGGCGAAGCGGCGAAGTCCGCGAGGACTCGGCCGCGCCACCCAGACAGCGGCCTGGCCGGAAGTTACTAGCTCTCCCCGCCCCGCCCCCAGCAACGCGCTCCGCCAAGCAGAGTATCGCGAGATTTCGGGTACTTTTTTTTTTTTTTTTTCCCCCCCAGACGCAGTTAAGTCTAGCTTTGCGGTGATGTCATAGTAGCAGCGGCAAAAACAATAAAACCTAGGTTGACGCCCCCTAATTCATCGAGACTACCCAGTACTAAACTCGACAATCTAATACTGGACGTCTAGACATATTTGACGTGCTTATATAAAAAAATATTTGTGAACACTTTATTTTTTCTGTTTCTCCAAAATTAAATTGCAAGCAAAACAACACACTTAAAGAGACACTGCTAAAACAAAAGACTATTCTTCGTAATCTAAATAGTGTTACCAACTAAAACGATCTAACTACTCAGACGACATTAAGAGGTCCTTAGTCTCAGAAAATAATCTTTCATACTACTACTGCTGCTATTCTCAACATCATTGTTGTTTCTTTGTTTGGTTTTGGTTTTGGTTTGGTTTTGTTTTTGTTTTGCAACAGAGGCCACTTCCCTCTTTTGCTGGTGATTGGGTGGTCTGTTTGTTTATTGGTCTCTTGCTGTTTGTTTGTTTCTTTGTCACACCATAGCGATTCCTTATGCTTTTTCTGTTTTTAAAAACACCAGCTTTTTAAAAAACTCAAGTCTTGAAGATAGCACCACAGTCTAGATCTGTGATTCTGGATCATTTCTGTCATTTCTCTAGTTCCATAAGAGATTTGCGATTTGAACCGTTTACAACTATCCAACAATATAATGAAACATTATAGTGCAGCTCATGGTTTCCAAGGAAAGGCCAGTGAAAGTACAGATTAACTAGAGAGAGAAGGGGAAAGTCAGTTGCTAAATAGAACTGCACAGAATCATATACACTTTTTTCAATTAAGCTCAAAATAAATTGTGATTCCTGGCAGTACACACACACACACACACACACACACACACACACACACACACACACACACAGAATTTTCTAGGGGTCTTGGTCAGGATCATCTCTGCTAATTAAAGAATTAAAGGCCAGGGGGAAAAACCATAGCAGGCAGGAACAGCAAATTTTGTTAAAAATGAGGAAGCACACATGGCGTTAAGTGTTCTTGGTAGCCTAGGGTGCTCTTCCCTACTCCCAATTTGGGTTGGATCAACTTAAGGAAAGAAAGAGAAGCTGACAGGCTCACAGCTTCAGGTAAACATGTTCAGAACTAGCTTCAACCAGGGAGCTGGGAAGTGAGGAAAGGGGGCTGTTGGCAGGAGGAAAAGCATGTTATGCCTTTGTCACAAGTAAAAGTGATAAGGAAGAAGCTGGAAGTCAGCAATCTTTATTATGTATTTGTGGCCCCTTTCTCTGTCTGTCCACCCATCAGGGATCTGTCTAGCTCCTGGTTCCTTAGAACACTCTCCACATATTCTCATGCAAAGCACTGTCAAGGAAAAAAAAAAAACCACACGTAACTCAAAGGAGGAAAGGATGGTTTATTCTTGTACTAGATAAAGCTTAGTACAGGAGCATGTGATTAAGGATGCCCTGGATGACACAGTCCAATTTGGAAATAGCTTCACAAAGCTCTTATAAAAGCTCCAGAAGAAAATAAAGCCATAAATCACAGCAGTTTTCAAAAACATAGTGTAAACATCACATAGGTAGATTACAGCAAAGTGAGGAACTCTCTGTTATGGTTCTCATGTCTGCTTGATAAAACTCCTAGCTTTGGAGTGGGTGAGAGCTGCTGGTCTGTTAACCCTATACTTTCCAAACACTTATAGACTATCGTTAAAAGGCTGTAAAGCCAGGCACAGAGGTGCACAGTGAATGTTAAGGCGACTAAAGCAGCCTAAGACAGTTTCACTCCATATCAGCAACACAGCAGCTCTGCACAATCATCAAGTTGTAACCAATCGTTCATCATGTGGAATCTTTAACATAGAAATATGTTGGGTTTTTTTTTTTCTGGGAAATTGGGTTCATAGTATACATAATAACACTAGAATAAATCCAGACTGACAGATAAAGATGCTTCTAACCTTCCTTTATCTCCAAACTTATCATGCACACCAAAAGAGGACATCAAGAATGTGCTGAGAAAAAAGACAGCAGAGATGAGCAACACTGCAGGCCGGCTTTGAACCTGCCCTTGAGAATCTCCTGCCTTCACATTTTACAAGAAAAGGCCAGAACTCAGGCCCAAGGACTCTAACTCCACCTAGCACAGATATGAACAGTCTTGGCTTGCTAATGCAGAACAGAACACACACAGGCCAAGGTGGCGCACGCTCTGGCTTGCCTTCAGCACAGGGCTCATGAGACAGGAAGTGCCATTCCATCCAACTGTATGCTTTTGCCTGAGTCAAACTCAACAACTCAACATCATTGATTAATTGATTATGTTCTTACTATATTATGAAATATGGTTTATACTCTGTGTGTGTGTGTGTGTGTGTGTGTGTGAGATTTAAAAGATTCCCCAAAAGATTGAGAAAAAGCAAAAAAAAAAAAAAAAAAAAAAAAAAATTAAAGCAGAAGGAAGTTCCCTAAGAGAAAAAGCACTTGAAGAAAAACCTAGCCAAAAGTGCTTCTTCCTCTTCCTCACCACTTCTCTGCTTTCCTCCTCCACCTTACCTCCTCCTCTTCCTCCTCTTCCACCCTCACAGCTGTCTTGCTTTTCAGGCCATAGTGATTATTGCAAAAATATGTAGCTAATGTGTAGATGAATTTGTAACTCTTAATAAAAATTGAGTCTGTAGAGTCAGAGATTTTTCTATGCACAGACACTTGCGATGTGTACATCTCATGAACAACTTTCATTCACAGCTGGTTCCCACTTACCCTTCAAATAGTGTTTCTGGGTTTATGTGGAGGTCTTTGATCTTCTTGGACTTGAGTTTTGTGCAGGGTGATAATATGGGTCTACTTGCATTTTTCTACATGTAGACTTCCAGTTGGACCAGTGCCATTTGTTCAAGATGCTATCTTTTTAATATTGTATGGTTTGGCTTCGTTGTCAAAAATCAAATGTCCATAGGTGTGTGAGTTTACTTCTGGGTCTTCAATTCGATTCCAATGAACAACCAGTCTGTTATTATGTCAATACCATTCAGTTTTTATTACTATTGCTCTGTATTATAGCTTGACACCAAGGATGGAGATACCTTCAGAAGATCTTTTATTATACAGGACTGCTTTAGCTAGTCTTGGTTTTTGTTTTCCCATATGAAGTTGGGAATTATTCTTTCAAGGTCTGGAAAGAATTGTGTTGGTATATTGATGGGGGTTGTATTGAGTCTATAAATTGCTTTCTGTAAGGTGGCCATTTTTACTATGTAAATCCTACTGATCCATGAGCATGGGAGACCTTTCCATATTCTGATATCTTCAATTTCTTTTTTCAGGGACTTGAAATTGTCATATGGGTCTTTGACTTGCCTGGTTAGAGTTATGCCAAGATACTTTATATGATTTGTGGCTATTGTTTCTCTAAATTCTTTCTCAGCACGATTGGCTACTGATTTTTTATGAGTTAATTTTGTATCCAGCCACTTTGCTGAAGGTGTTTATTAGCTGTAGGAGTTCTCTGGCAGAATTGTGGGGGTCACATGTATACTATCATATCCTTTGCAAATAGAGATACTTTTATTTCTTCCTTTCCAATCTGTATCCCCCTTAATCTCCCTTATGTGTCTTATTGCTCTAGCTAGATATGGAAAGGAAGACAGCCTTGTCTTGTTCTTGATTTTAGTAGAATTTATTTGAGTTTCTCTACATTTAATTTGATGTTGCCTATAAGCTTGCTCTTTATATCCTTTATTATGTTTAGGTATCTGCCTTGTATCCCTGATTTCCCCAAGACTTTTGTCATGAAGGGGTGTTGGATTTTGTCAAAGGCTTTTTCTGCATCTAATGAGATGATCTATCATTTTTTTTTCTTTCAGTTTGTTTATATGGTGAATTATATTGATAGATTTTTATATGTTGAACCATCCCTGCATCCTTGGGATGAAGCCTACATGCTCATAGTGGATGATATATTTGATGTGTTCTTGGATTCTGTTTGTATTTTATTGAGTGTTTTTACATCAATGTTCATAAAGGAGATTGGTCTGAGATTTCATTCTTTGTTCAGTCTTTGTGTGATTTAGGTATCAGAATAACTCTGGCCTCATACAATGCATTTGGCAGTGTTCCTTCTGTTTCTCTTTTGAGGACTAGTTTGAGGAGTATTAGTATTAGCTCTTCTTTGAAAGTCTGGCAGAATTCTGTGCTAAAACCATCTGGCCCTTAGTTTTGTTTTTGTTGTTGATGTTGTTGTTGTTGTTGTGAGACTTTTGATGACTGCAACTATTTTCTTATAGAACTGTTTAAACTATTTACCTGATCTTGATGTTAGGAGGTACTCTTCAATGCACAAAAACAATATTGTGGCTTTCTATATGCTACTAAAATATGTGAGAGTTGCAGCTTCCAGCTGAATGATCTGACCCAGATCTGTCAGGCCATGCATGGCTTGCTCCAAAATAGATCTTGTCTGCCTAGTTGGAGAAAGAAAATTATTCATTTCCTTTATAATTTCCAATTTTGTGGACTATGGACTTTCGAAGTAAGACCTAATGATTCTTTGGATTTCCTCAGTGATTGTTGTTATGTTCCCCTTTTCATTTCTGTAAATCTAGGTTTATATATAGATATTGTTTGGTTTTGTCATGGAATATCTTGTTTTCTCCATCTATGGTGATTGAAAGTTTTACTGGGTATAGTAGTCTTGGTTGACATCTGTGGTCTCTTAGGGTCTGCAAGACATCTGCCCATGCCTTTCTGACATTTTGAGTCTCTGTTAAGAAGTCAGGGGTGGCTCTAATAGGTTTGCCATTATATGTTATTTGACCTTTTCCCCTTGCAGCTTTTAATACTTTTTCCTTTGCACTGTACATTTAGTGTTTTTATTATTGTGTGGTGAGAGGACTTTCTTTTCTGGTCTAATCTATTTGGTGTTCTGTAGGCCTCTTGTATGTTTATAGGCTTCTATTCCTTCAAGTTGGGGAAATTTTCTTCTATTATTTTATTGAAAATATTTTCTGGGCCTTGGAGCTGGGAATCTTCTCTTTCTTCTATTCCTATTATTCTTAGGTTTCATCTTTTCATAGTATTCTTGCTTTGATGGATGTATGTGTCAGGAATTCTTTAGATTTAACATTTTATCTGACAGATGTATCTATTTCTTTGATTGTATCCTCTATGCCTGAGATTCTTTCCTCCATCTCTTGTATGTTGTTGGTGATGCTTACCTCTGTGCTTCCTGTTTTCTTCCCTAAGCTTTCTGTCACCAGGATTTCCTCAGTTTGTGTTTTCTTTATTATTTCTATTTCCATTTTCAGGTCTTGAACCATTTTATTCATTTCCTTCACCTGTTTGTGTTTTCCAGTGTTTAAGTGCTTTATTCATTTCCTCTTTAAGGGTATCTATCTATTTGATTGTATATTTCTTTAAGAGATGTAGTCATTTTCTCTTTAAATGCCTCTATCATATTCAAAAGCATAGATTTAAGGTTATTTTCTTGTTTTTCAGTTGTGTTAGTGTATCCAGGGCTGATTGCTGTGGGATAACTGGGTTCTAGAGGTGCCATATTATCCTAGCTTTTTTTTTTTTTTTTTTTTTTTTTTTTATGTTCTTCTGCTGGCCTTTAGCCATCAGGTTGTATCTGGCATTGGCTGGCTGTTCCTGGTGGCCTCTGGGTTTCTTGAGGGTATGGAAAGAGCCCTGGGCAGGAGGCTGGATATTTTTGGAGCAGCCCTCCTCAAGATGCTGGGTATGGTTGTGGACAGGCTGCTTGACCTCAGTGAATAGCCCACTCTTCCCCTTAATTAGGACTGTGTCCTAATTAAACACACAGGCAGGGGATTGGATTGGGGGTATCTAGCCTATGTGATCCTGAGAACCAGCTGTCTCTTCAGGAATCTAGAAGCCCTCCTCTCCCTGGGGGGAACTCATGGAGTAAGCAGCCTGCCACTTGCTCACTTGCTGCTTGCTCAGTGGCTTATGAGCGAAAGCTGCCCATACACCTTGTTAGCTGGGCACAGCCATTTGGAGCAAGATCCTGTATATTCCTGAGATCTGGCTAGTCTCCTTAGGGTAGATGGGCCAAGCCATGGATGAGAGACTGCAACTGTTTCCCTGGATCCTGGGAGTCACGTGGCCAGAGCTGGTGGCCTGGCATCTATGGGCTTGATGATCCACCTACAGGGGGGCTCATTTGCATGGTCAACAGTTTGGGCCTCAGGAGAAACATGTTCTTCCCCATTGTGGAACTCTCCAAAGAACTGAAAAAGTATCTACCCTGCATGGGGCTTTCACTGCCCAGAGCAAATGGATTAAGAGGCAATGAAAGATGCTGCAAAGCCATTTTGTAGAATCGGAAGTAAGACTCTTGAACACTGTTCTGTTAGGGTCTCTACTTCACTGAGCCTTCCAAACTTCTTTAGCTAAAGAGGAATCTGGCAAATGTACCTTTGTTTTGTGGGGTGTTTTGTTTGTTTGTTTTCATCTTTACATTTACGATGCAGGATATCACATTAAAAGGAGGATTGACACGGACGACAAGTACCAATATACCAGATTTCCCTAACGACTATGACAAAAGCATCAATACATACATTTGTTGGCTTTTCTAAGACAGATAAGCAGATCATAGATAGCAGAGAATGCAGCTGAGCCATGGTCAGTAAGAGTTTTTGATTAGATATAGGGAAAAATGTTATATATATTACAAAGACCAAAATGCTCATTTTACTTTTATGAAATCATAATTTGTAAGGGTTAATAGTACTGGAAGGGGCCATGACTGGATGTCAATGATGAGCCAGGTTGCTAACAATATCTAGAGGGCAGGATTTCTGAAACCTTTTTCACTCAAGACCCCTTTTTGTGGTATGTCTTCTAATTAATGAAAACCCACTGTTGCTGCTTTTGGTAGGAGTATAAACAAGTGGAGACAATGAAGCACAAGATGATTGGAAGGGTGGAAACAATGCTCTTCTTGTCCTCATAGCAAGGTCCTTCCTTCTAGAGTAGAAGCTATCTCGCGGCCCCTCATAGACACCTAGACCACACTCCAGTCCTACTCATCCCTTTTTGTCCATTCTGAATCTTGCTTTCTTCAGAAATTCCATGCTAGATGTGGTGGCACACATCTTTAATCCCAGTGCCTGGGAGGCAGAGGCAGACAGATCTCTGTGAGTTCACAGTCACCCTGGTCTACATATTGAGTTCCAGGATAGCCTGAGCTACATAGTGAAACTCTGTCTCAAAATAAAATAAAGTAAAATAAAAGATAAAAAAAAAAAAAAACCACAACATAACAAAAAGCAAGCAAGCAAACAAACAAAAGAAGGAAATAAAGAAAAACTCCAGAACTTTACAATTTTTATATGCTGAAATATTTAAATTAGACACAAGGTGAAAAGAATGACTTACTGGCTCCCTATGAGCCCATCATCCATATTTAACACTATATGGCCTTCTTGTTTCATCCTTTGCTCATTTTGTTGAGATGTTTTAGAATAAATCACCAGTATCGTACTATTTCACCCCTACATGTGCCACTGTACATTTTTATTACAAGGCTATTTTAGTTCCATAACCACAATACCTTGATTATAACAAATAAAATCACTATGGACCTTATTCTGGTGCTAAGGATGAACACAGGCCTTTGTGCCTGCTAAGCAAATGCTCCACCCATGAGCTGTACCCTGGCCTGTTTGATTTCGTGGTATTTAAACTCCATCCTTGTTCAGCTGTGTTGCAGATAACTTGCCTGAATCAAGGCCCAAACAATTCCACACATTCCACTTGCTTATATGTCTTAAGTTCCTTTTAACCCATAGCAGCACTTCTCATTTTCCCCAATGCTACATTTTTGGAACCAGATCCATTGTCCTGCCCAATAATACACATTTTAGATGTGTCTGCTTGCTTGTGGAATCACTTTACTTTTCCCACTGTTTATCCGCCCCCCCCCCCCCATTTCCTCCATCTTTTCATGAAACAGGAAGTTAGTTTCCTGGGCTAGAATCATTTTCTGAAGATTCAGCGTCCTTGAAATAGTTTCTACGAAGTGATGCTTTGCTAATGGGCGCTGTGTATGCACACTGGGAGTACATAACATTTACTGGTCTGGTTTTCCAGGAGGCTTCAGTTGCTGTGTTTTCTAATGATAGTCAGTGGCTGTGTTGTTATAAGGTTCTCCACTAACCTCCTTCTTTTCTCTCCCTTTTTCTCATTCTCTCCCTGCTCATCTCTCCTCACTGTATTTTTCTATGTATCCCAAGCTGGTTTGGAATTCACTATACAGCCCAGAATGAATTCAGACTTGTGGTCTTCTTGCATTTACCTTCCAAATCTATGCCTTGGGCTGAGCGTAAGCACATGTCACCATGTCTGGTTTATTAATCCTTATTCAGTGATAGATTACTTCACTAGAAGTTGTAAGGTAATGTTTTTATTTAATTTATCTTTATGTTCACTATGTGGAATTCTTCTATTGAACACTACTTTCTATCATCACAGATGAGCTGTTTTATTGCCTTGAAATAAGGGACTAGTAAAAGTAGTCTAAATGTCCACTCAATTACTTTTATCATCCAATTTTCAGAGGGTTAAGATGTCAATGAGTATTTCATTTATTTTGCTCTTGCTATTGTTTAACTTTGGTTTTCTTTCTTCCTTGTTTGGTCTATTGTGTGAATTCATACTTTTAAAAATAGTCTATATGTTAACTCAGTGCTTATTTTGATACTCAAACTAGTCTTTGGCCATTGATATCCTGTCCAACTTAGGTATTCATTTTTGACAGAACAGCATTAGTGTCTGTTTTTACTATAACTAGGTGGTTCAGGGTCTTTTCCTGGTCCTGCTACAGTATCAGTCTGTTTTCCAAGAAAAGGTTAAGTAGAAATAGTATTTAGGGGTCACAAATATGGCCTTAGGGTATATATGTGTGTATACATATACATATACATACACACACACACATATATAGGTTCAACTCAGCTGTTCTGGCTCAAACTCCTCTTCAAGCTGAGTCAAGCTGGTTTCTCTCTCGGTCTCTGACTGAATTGCTCTGCTTGGCCTCAAACTAACTCTAGCAATCTGTTCTAATCTTCTGGCTCCTTCTCATTCTTTGGCTCACTCTGTCTTCACCTATTGTCTAGCTAGTTCTGTCTTCAACTTGTCACTGTAAAATTCTCCAGGCAAAACACTCACTCTCTCTCTCTCTCTCTCTCTCTCTCTCTCTCTCTCTCTCTCTCTCTCTCTCTCTCTCTCTCTCTCTCTCTCTCCCCCCCCCTCCCTCCCTCTCTCCCCTCTCTGTCTCCACCCTGCTTCAAGTCACCTCTTTTTCTGGTTCTTCTCATGAGAGTTGGGCATATCCTATTCTGTCAAATCTTTCTCTGATTTGTCACTTTGTATGCTAATTGAGAAATTAGCGATAAGACATCGCTTTCATTTTTGTTTTTTGAGACAGGGTTTCTCTATGTAGTCTTGGCTGTCCTAGACTCACTTTGTAGAACAGGCTGGCCTTGAACTCACAGAGACCCACCTGCCTCTGCCTCCTCAAGTGTGTTATCACTTCCAAACATGGGTACTTCCTTGAACAAAGTAACTTTATTGTTTGGAATTAAAGGTGTGTGCTAAGGGCATGTCTATATTCAAATCAGAGTAGCCATGTTGCTGGATTAAAATCCCTCTAGGAATAGTATTGGTAAAAGAAAGATAACATAAATTTAGACTATTACCTACCTGAATTTAAGACTAAAATATTTTAACTTCTTTAATATCTGCCTTCAAACACTAAAAATTTGGTTCCTTAGTAACTAATATATTTTTTGCTTTAACTGATATATAATTGTTTTAGCATAATGACATTACAACTAACAATTAGTACTAATGAATATAATTTACAAAAATTGATTTGTAGTTCTAAAGTCATTAGGAGACTTCATCACTTTATATAGTTACGCCTATGTAAAATTCATGCCAGTCCTTTGTCATATCTCTATCACTTGAAATTTTTAATTTTCTTCTTTTCTCTCTACCCGTATATGATTTCTTTAAGATCATTTGGTGAAAAAAAAAAAAAAAAAACACAAAAAAACAAAAAACCCGGTTTGAATGAAGATGATTTTCTTAGCCAGGAACAGAAGGTCCTGAGATGGCTTCTAACACTTGCATGCTTTAGTCTTCTCTTAGACCAGCAGTTCTCAACCTGTGGGCCATGACCCCTTGGCGGAGGTTAAATGACCCTTTCCCGGGACATGGATGCCACATTGCATATATCCTGCATATCATTTATTTACATTATTAGTAGTAACAGTAGCCAAATTATACTTATGAAGTAGCAATAAAAATAATTTTATGGTTGAGGGTCACCACAACATTAGGCACTACATTAAAGGGCCGTAGCATTAGGAAGGTCAAGAACCGCTGCCTTAGACAATTACTGCACATTCTACTTCTAGGATGTCATTACACAATCCACTTCTAAGAAAAGCCTTTTCTAATTTCTCCTAGATTAGGTTTGGAGACTGTATGTGTTTTCCTATTCATCCTATTCGTGGGTTTTGTTTTTGTTTTTGTATTTGTTTTCTCATCCATTGGAAGCAAATTGAGTAAGAATAAGGCCTTATTTGCACTGTTTCCCAGTATTTAACACAGTGCCTTGCCTATAATAGGTTACAAAAAGCAATCTATTCAATGAATGCAATATAGTAAATCATACTGAAAGACTCTAATGGTTTGACTTGCCCTGCCTCTACTTTCATTCCACTGCTAGTGCAAAAACGAAACCCACTATCCAAAGTCTAACAGACTGAGCATATGACAACATGCGTACCTAAAATCTAAGCTTCTCGCAGGATAGAAGATGTACATATAACCCAGGCAAAGATGCCAAAGTATACATTATAAAACAGGTAACTACTTCTAGGAGAAAAAAAAAATGATGCTGAGAAAATAGATAGCTACATGCAAAAGAATGAAACTCAATCCTTATCCGTCACTGTACAAAAAGTCAACTCAAAATGGACCAAAAGTCTTAAAGTGAAACCTAAAACTCGGAAACCATTAGAGGGAAAAGCAGGAGAAACAGTCCAAGATGTAAGCAAGGCCTTTCTGAACAGGACCCCAGTTGTTCAGGAAATGATGCTAAACCACTAGTAAATGGTGTAAGAAGATTGTAATAGGATTTGTCACAAGTAAAAACAATCTTGGCGGGCTTTGCCCTTGGACACACCACAGATACGCCCTGAGATTAACCTTGAGACAGACTGGGTGGAGCCATCCTGGGCCTGGAATTCAAGAAGGGGAAGGAGGGACTCCACCTGGACTATTGTGTTTCTAGTCAAACCTCAATGGGAGGCGGAGATCGCCCTTTACACGTGAGAGACAGGCAGGTGGCGAGGAGATGGGAGCAGCAGGTTCAGACCGAGCTTGAGCGCACGGGGATCAGGAAAAGGATCAGCGAACAGGCCAGACCAGCTCGCAGACCAGAGACACCTAGGGACCTGTCCTGTGGAACGGGTACCGGAAGGTTCACTCTTTTTTCCCTTTAATCTTTTTTCCCTCTTGTGTAAGCTAGCTGGGTTGTATAATAAAGTTTAATTGTTAAGAAACAGAGCCAACAAAATGGGATCACATGAAATTAAACATTTTCTGCTCAGCAAAGGAAACAATCAGGTGAAGAGACAGAATTGGCAGTAAATCTTTGTTATACATCTGACATAGGCTTAACACCTAGAATATACGAAGAACTCATAAAACTAAATAATAAGGAATAAAACTCAATCACTAAATGGCCTAATGAAATAGACAGTGGGTTCTCAAAAGCTGAAGTAAAAATGGCCAGTAAACATATGCAACTGTGTTCAATCTCAATAGCCATCAGAGAAATGCAAATTAACCTCATCTTATTCTAGCCAGAAAGGCAGGGAATAAAATAACATCACATGCTGGTGAGGATGTGGATAATAGGGAACCTGTATACACTGCTAGTGGGCGTGTACCCTAGCCCATCCACTATGGAAATCTGTAAGGAGTTCCTTCCAAAACTTTAAGCACATCTACGTTAAAACCAATTCCTGTATATTAACCAAAAGAATCCAAGTCAGCATATCACAGACATATGAAAACTATGCTTTTTTGAAGCACAATTCATAATAGCTAAGTTATAGATCCAGTCAGGGTACCGATCAATATAGGAATGGGTAAAAAATAATGTATATAGACAGAATGGGAATTTTTTGAGCCATAAAGAACAACAAAGTTATATCATACAGAAAAATAGAAATGACTGGGGATAATCATAGTAAGCCAGGTATGTTAGTCTCAGAAAGACAAACATTACGTTTCACTTGTCATTTCCTGATTTTATACAGGTATGTAAAATCACATATGTACATATATGTGACATAAAAGTAGAAGTGAAACTGTCTAGAAGAACAGAAGGAACCAACAGGAATAAGGGTGGGAAGATGGTAAATGTGTCCAAAGAACACTATATGAAATAGTCTTTGTAATGCATTATCATGTACAATGGGTATACACCAATTCAGATAAATTTATAAAACCTAAGATTTAGTAAAATGTGAGAATCCACAAGAAAAGGTAATAATACTCAAATCTCTAAATTTGAGAGAGAAATGCTAGATGTTAGGAGGTACTCTTCAGTGCACAAAAACAATATTGTGGCTTTCTATATGCTACTAAAATATGTGAGAGTTGCAGCTTCCAGCTGAATGACCTGACCCAGATCTGTCAGGCCATCCATGGCTTGCTCCAAAATAGATCTTGCCTGCCTAGTTGGAGAAAGAAAATGCTTCAGGCTTTAAATAATTTATATAAAAATAAAGCCTATTGGAAATTAAGCACGCATGTAGAAGGTTCTTTGATTTTAAATTAAATTTAAATTCATTTATTTTAAATGTCACCAACCTTTGAATAGGTAATATGATGTATGGTTCAAAAACCAAATGACATAAAAATTGTCCCTATTGAGAATTTTCTTTCCAATTTCTTATTTCAAACAACTTTATCCCCTATGGCCCACTATACCACTAATAACCACTTTCATTGGTATGTTTTCAGTATTTATTTGTATCTATAGAAATGAATTGGATTCATAGTCTCCTGTCAACTCCCCAGGACATGAGATAGGATATATTATAGCTTCATCTGTTTAACTATATCCTGAAGATACCTATATAATAGACAAAGAGCTTTTTCTTAATTTCTTCACAGTTGTGTTGAATTACAACAGGTAGAGTTAACTGATCTTTAATGCGGTATAAGCTATTTCTAATCTTTTGCTATTATAAAGATGCAATGGATACATAATCTTGTGATAGCTTTCCATAACTATAACAAATTCTGGGATAGTTGGCTGATAAAGGGAAAAGGGTCATTTTTGCTTGTAGTTTTACAGTTTCCGTCCAGGGTTAATTAGCCCCCTTGCTTTGGAGACATGCCAAGGTATCATGTCTGAAGCACACAGCAGAGCAAAACGACCCACCTCATGGTCAGTGAGCAAAGGAAGAGGAAAGGATCCAGCAAGTGACCTAAAGACCTTCCATTAATCCCCAACTCTTAAAGTCTTATCACTTCCCATTAGCGCTCCCTCTGGGGACCAAGCCTTTAGCAACATGGACATGTGGACATTTAAGATTCAAACTTCATCAAACCTTCAGTGTGAAAATTATTTGAGATGAGTTCACAGAAGAGCGGGTCAGAGCATGCATGAGAACAAACTGGCCACCAGAGAAGGCCAGCATCCCCTTGGGCCTGGGGACTTGGAGCTTGTGGGATGCTGAAGTCAAGTAGATGTGTAGTGAAGGACCTGGCAGATTTTTCAAGTGGAAAATGCTTGGTTCTTGATTTTTTTTCCCCAGTGAGGTGCTCATCAAGTACTGGGGTTCAACTGCACAACCCAGGCTGTTAGACTTATGTTTTTAGCATTAAAAGATATCAGTTTGCTCTTAGGAAGATAGAAACTAATTTCAAAAGCCTATTTTTTTAGCCAGCATTCCACATTCTGATACATGTTTTCAAGACTCACGATTAAACTTCTTATAAGGTACTCCTTGCCTGGCATGGACTTGGGAATTTAAATGGATACAGCACAGCACGCACCGCTCGTGGCCCACTAAACATTCATCCCCCTCCATCACACAATATAGATTAGCCTCACTCCCATCAGAGTGGTGGAACCTGCTTCATCTGAATTAATCATGGCGACATGCCTTCTGAAAATGCTTGGCTAAGTGTTTTCAGATGGCCTGGTTTGGGGAAATGGATGCTGGAAGATATACCATCTGGTTGGGTAGGGTAGGTTTTTAAGGAGAGAAGTCAGAATTATGATCCTTTTTCTTTATGGCCTAATAGGTGAGATCTCAACATTCTGCTCAGTCTCATAGTTGGGAGAGAAGATTCATTTGGTCAGTGCCCTGACTCAGCCACAGCTACTGCCTAGGTGTCTTGGTGAAAGAGGGCTTGAAGGAATAAGGTTCACTGGTGCCATGGCTCCTTCCAAGTCTTTTGTTTTTAAAATGTCAGTAAAGCAGCCATGGAGACCTAGGCTTTCCACCATTCTTTACTGGGAACTAGCTTGCCTTTTTTTTTTTTTTTTTTTCACTCACTGAAACAGATGCTCTGAAAGCGTGGCAGTTCACATGTCCATCAGTGCTTCTCTTTGCAGTTTCTCAGGCAACTTTAGGACTAGACTCCGCCCATCGGGCTACACCAAAGACATACAGCTCTGTCCTCATCCGAGAGACCATGCTTAGTTCTGCAGCACAGAGACACAGGGTTTAAGTCTAGAGTCTCGCCTCTACCGCCTTTCATTTTAGCGTTACTGCTTCTAAGAGTTGGGAAAAAATTAGGTCTGCTTTAGAAAAGTTTTGTTGTTTTGTTTTCAATTTTTCCCCCTTTAAGGACAATTGTTTAGAATACGCCAACTTAACACATTGTCAATTTGTTCCAATGGTAAGTGTTGCTTTATAGAGGGAAGCACTATAGCAGTAGCCTGACTGCTGATTCCTGAATGGTCAGCAATTAAGTACAAAGTGATGTATGTGGCACCCAAGGAATAAAATCTAGTCTCTCTCTCTCTCTCTCTCTCTCTCTCTCTCTCTCTCTCTCTCCCTCCTTCCCTCCCTTCCTCTCCTCTCCTCTCCCTTTCCCTCTCTCCCCGTTCCCTTCCTCTCCACTCTCTTCCACTCTCTTCCACTTCCTTCCTCCCCCCCCCCATGTGTGTGTGTGTGTGTGTGTGTGTGTGTGTGTGTGTGTGTGTTTTGAAGGTAGTTCATATACTGAGAGGAAGCATACATTTTAGAGCCAGAAAGCAGACTCGCTTACTCAACTGGCAGTGCCATGCACAAGAACAGAAGTGTGAGGACCTTTGTTAAAACAATAATTTCAAAAAAACAAAAACCAAAAAAAACCACAATAATTTCATGACAACGACAACAAAGGAGTAAAGCAAGTCCAGGAGTCCCATGGCACCCTGCCTAAGATCCTTCAGTTTAGATCCCACTTCTGCTCTTCTGGGGCTTCATGGCTTTAGATAAGGCTCCCTCTTAGAGTCTCACTGTTTCATCTATAAAATAGTGACAGCACATTCTCTCCTGTGTTGTCTGATGGTGAAATGAAAAGTGTTTGACACCGTAAGGAATGGAGAGAGGACTCGGTGCTTAAGAACACTTGTTGCTCTTGCTGAGGACCCTAGTTCAGTTCCCAGAACCCATGTGGTGGCTCACAACTGTCCATGACTCTAGTTCCCGAGAATCTGATGCTATCTTCTAAGCTCCTTGGACACAGGCACACACACACATGCAGACAAAGCACTCATACACAAAAAGTCTAAAACCAATCTTTAGAAAATATTTGATACACAATGAAGATATATCCCCACCCATTCTTCCACCTCTGTATTGTGATGTTGTCTACATAGTGAGTTCAAGGGCAACCTGGACTACATGTCTCTCTCTTTCTGTCTGTCCCTCTCAAGAAACAAAAAACAAGCCGGGCGTGGTGGCGCACGCCTTTAATCCCAGCACTCGGGAGGCAGAGGCAAGCGTATCGCTGTGAGTTCGAGGCCAGCCTGGTCTACAAAGTGAGTCCAGGATGGCCAAGGCTACACAGAGAAACCTTGTCTCGAAAAACCAAAAAAAAAAAAAAAAAAAAAAAAAAAAAAAAAAGAAACAAACAAAAAACACTAACAACAACAGACAAAAGGAAAGTCCACAAGTAAAAATTTTTCAGTAAATCAAACTTGCTATGTAATTTTTGGTGTTCTTGGCACCAAATAAATGAGGAAAATTACTATACTATAATCTACCTTACAAGTATTCATAATTGCATATATAACAATGACTAAATATGGGGGGAAAGAAAATAAACTATATTCTGATAATTGACTTGAAGACTTTACTTTCTTAAGAAACTGTATATTAATCTACATTTAACTGTGTTAAAAAGCTATTTCTACAAAACTGAATTATTCCTACAAAAATGCCATAAGTGTGTGTGTATATATATATATATATATATATATATATATATATATATATATATATATATATATATTCAGCTTAGACTTTAAAAACACAAATATTAATTACAAGAAAATGTATTGATACGAACAGAACATATATGAGCTACTATAAAAATCAAACCAAATCTGCTATGACGGTTACCCTAAATTGAGGTGGTTTTGCCTACTAGAATGAAAAATTAAACCATCGAGACTCTCGGTACGGCACCTAAATCCTATCAGTTATTGAGAAAACCAAGAAAGTAGAACTGAGCTAAATGTGCAGGAAATACTAAAACTGGTTGACTTAATGAACTTGAGTCTTAATGTGCAATAAAATGAGTGTAACAGAGCTGGCTTGCATGTTTTGGTAAACAAGTGAGTGATAAAACCTTCGCTTTGGCAAACGAATACAAAATCAGATCTAATTGGACTCTTTTGCTATGGAGTATTGTTCTGCCGTGTTAGCAGGTGTTTGTTTACAATCTCAGCTATAGTGCTGCGGTAAGCCTATCAACCTGCAATGCCTGTTGGGGCTGCGTTTTCCTGTTTTTCACGATAGCGTGTTTATTTTAGGATCCTTTAAATAAAAAAAAAAAAAATCTTCAAGCTATAGGAAGGCTTCTGAGGTTGAGAATGAGTACGTTATGAGATAGAAGATGCGGATAATCTTAAGAAAACTTCAAGGGCACAGTGGGGACTCTGGTTAAATGTATTCTAGGTGGTCAAACTGAACAGTAACATTTACAAGAGCAACAACAAAATGTCATAGTAAAGTGGCTTTTGTACTTAAAAGTATAGTAAATCAATTATCTTTGCTTTTGCCATAATGCTAAGGCACAAATATCTGAAGTATTAACTGGAGACAATAGGAAGCAGAATTTCTCTTATGGAAAGAGATGGCGGAGTTTGGCATTAAGTTCTCTCTCCTTGCTTAAAAGATCCAGGCTGTGCTTTTTGAAGGCTTCCGACTGGAGACGCAGCTCATCGTAAGCTTTCTGGATTCCATCGACCCTGCGCTGAAGCTCTCGAACTCTCAAGTTGCTATCAACGGCCACTGCCTCCTGCTCAAAGCGTTCTAGTGCGTGCTTCTTGGCCATGGCTGCTGTCTCCAACTTCTCCTCAAGCTGGCGGATCTCAGCCTGCTTGTTCTGGAGCACCTTGCCCCTCTCCATGGACAGCTGCAGCAGCTCCTCTTTCTCACGCGTGACAGTCTGCAGCCTGGTCTGCAGCTCCTGGCTCAGGCTGCTATGCGCCTCCTGGTCCTTTGCCATCTGTTGGGTGGCCTGCTGGTGTTGCTGCTTGAGGCTCTGCAGCTGGCTGCGCAGCTGCTCTGTCTCCTTGGCATGGGTACAGGTCTGCTGGTTCTGCAGACTGAGCAGCTCCTTCTCTCGGGCTTGTGCCTGGTTGGCATCATGGGCGCATCTCTGTTTCAAGACCTCCAGTTCTTCCGCCAGGGCCTTGTTGCGTGCAGTGAGCTGCAGTACCTTGGCCTCCTGGTCTTTCAGAGCCTGGCTGAAGAGGTTGCTGTTCTCTTGCCTCAGCTTCTCATTCTCCTCCTTCAGCTTGATGTTTTCATTCTTGTGCTCGTCCTTGAAGCGGATCATCAGCTCATGGTTGGCGGCCAGCGTCATAAAGCGACCCTCTAGCTTTTGGACATGCGCACTCTGGAGCTTCATCTTCTCCATCTCCTGCATCCTCTTTTCCTCCAGCTCCGTGTTGAGCAGTTCGAGGATCTGGCAGCGTTCCAGGGCCTCATCGGATCTGCGTTTCAGGATGCAGATGAGCTGGGATTGCTCTTGGATGCGGGAGCGGAGCATTGCCTTCTCGCCCTTCTCCTCCTCGGACAGTCCCCTAAGGTTGGCCAAAGCTTCTCTCAGACCGTCCATTTCCTTAAACCCCAATTCCTCATGGTGGTTTTGCAGGTTTTCGTTTTGCTTTCCTAGGGCCTCGTCCGGGGGTGGGGTATCCATCCTAAGCGTCTTCTCGTCCTGCGGCATAGACGCTCTGCCTGAGAGCTGATTTCAGCCTTTTCCCCCTCTGATTTCAAAAGGGCGTTGCTATGGACGCTTCGTTCTCTCCAGCAGTTGGCTTTTCTAGTAAGGGCTCCTGTAATTGGTGGACAGACCTTCAGAATGCAGTGAGGTAATAGGGGGAGTCCGAAGCCAATCGGTCAGGCTACGCCTGACTTTTTAACCAATCACAACTCTCAGCTCACAGCTACTGTCCAGCGCAGAGAAGGCAAAGTCAGCTTCCTCTGCACAACAAGGAATAGATCTTGGTTTCTGATAAAAGTAAACAAAGCAGGCTTGCAGAGACTTAGTCTAGCCTTTGTGCTGAAAAGAAACTACCGCCTACGGAAACATATAGGCATGCGTGCTTAGAAAGGAGAGTCTGGAGCCAAGTCTCAGCTCAGCTGTTCTCAATGAAATTTCTTTTGTTTCCTTTCGCGCCCACCTTAGGTCTGAGAAAGGATACCTTTAGGTAAACACATAGCACTCCTGTTTTTATCTATTGGGGGAAAATAAATGTACAGAAGGAAACACAATGAACAATACAGATGCGATCAGATTAAAAAACAAAACAAACAAAACAAAACCCCATAATGATCACACTTGTGCCTAGCACGCTGGAGAAACGGAAATAAATGGATGTTCACCAACAGACGCCCAAGGTAAAAAAAAAAAAAAAAAAAAAAAATCAAATATGTTTGATTACCATATCAGAAAAGATTGACATTTTAATGCAAAGCTTAAGAGACATTACTAGAGCATCATGTTAAGACACAAATGAATACATTCAAAGATAAGGGGACAGAAACAGCTAATACTGAATCTCAAGAATGATCCCACAAATGCAAGTAAAAGATAGTATTTTACCCGCCAACATCAGTAAAGACAAAACTCTCATTATCCTTTGTGACTCCCAGGACTTGTATGGGGATGGCGAAAGAAGCGTTTTATGTTACAGGTGAAAGTCAGTTTAGAGTGCTATGCTAACTTGAAGTGCTTTAGCTGTATTGTAAGCTAGTAATTGCCCTCATGGGGAGCTGTTTGTTGGGAAAATAATCTGAAAGAAAATCTTTTGTGTAAAGCTTTTGCCATCTGTTCCATAATAATTAAAAAGCTTGAAACCTAAATCTCCAAGAGAAGCAGCTATTGAGCATTATTGGATTTAAAGAAAAATTTCATGGCACAGGAAATACTTATATTAGAAAGGTACAAGACTTGGTATTCAAAATAAACTTGGATTCCTCAATAGTTCTGCCTCACAAATATGTGTCAGATATACTGGGCCAGAAGGCTCAAGATGATGCTCTAACGTTCTAGAGAGTGTTGGGTGATCGTTCAGACAGCAATTGTCTGTCATTTTTTTCATTTTAGAAGCTAATAACCTGCACTCCCCCTTTACTCAGGTAATTAATTTTATTCCTTCTCAAGTCTCTGATGGAGTAAAAGGCCAGATAGTTTACCCTTATAATAAAGCTTAGTGTTTAGAGGTTAAGATGTTTTTAGGTCTAGATAGATGTTTTAAGTTGACAGAGATGAGTTATAGATATTGATTTACATTCAGAATTTTAGACTCACCAAAATAGAAAAGATATTTTCTTCATGGTTGCCAAATTCAAATAGCCAAAACATTATGAATGTAACATTAATATAATTCATGATTGTTTTATGGTTCTTCTTGCTGTATGTAGTTTATTGTATATACGTGTAATAGTATAAACGTATATGTAAAAAAACAAAAATAAAAAAATAAACTTAGTATTGTGAAATATAGGGTCAGAGAAATCATTGGCTCTTTGAGCAATGGCTGTGTTGGGGAATTAGACTTCTTATATACCCAGATGGTGTATCTTTATAACTACTGTAGGGATGTTTAAATACATTGACTTTCACTGGGAACAAAACATAAGATAAAGGGTTGAGATGTTGCATTTGGTCTCACACATTTGGGATTGTTTCCCAGGTCATGAATTTCTTGTCTATACATGGATGGCAAAGCTGAGGACTAGGAATTTTCCTAAACTGGGTGCTTTAGACTCTTAGAACCTTTTAACTGAAAAATAGCATAAATATTACATATTTAAAAGGGGCATTGCACAATATTATATATGTCTAGTCAGATTAGATACATCTGTCTCCTCAAACTTTTACTTTATTCCTTCCTTCCTTCCTTCCTTCCTTCCTTCATTTAGCCCAGGTTGGCCTTAGACGGACCATGTAGCCAGGCACGACTCTGAACTTCTGATCCCCTATCTCCACCTCTTGAGTGTTGGTGAGTCACCACATTCTGCTTACTTATTAGCTTATTATGGTGAAAGGTTTACAGATCTGCTGCCTTTTTGAAATGCACGTTCCTTGGCGTTGCCTGTGTCCACTCTTATCTGTCGACATGGCAGAGCTCACTGCTCCTATCCACGTCTAACAGTAACTTAGAACCTGCCCTGGCTCACCTCTTTGCTGTCGTGAGAAACACCATGACCAGAAGCCTTCTGAGGAGGGAAGGGTTTGTTGCCAGTGACAGTCCATCATCAGCCTGCTTCCTTATAACACCCAGGCCCACCTGCCCAGCAGAGGCACCACCCACAGTGAGCTGGGCCAGCCCATATCAATCCTTCAAATGTGCCACAGACATGTCCACTGGCCATTGTAATGAAGGCAGCTCCTCAACTGAGGGTCTCCTGTCAAGATGACAAAAATTAACCTACATATCAAGTTCCCCCTAACCCTTCCTACCACAGCCAGTTCTGGTAACTCTAGCCAGCAGCAGTATGGACATGGTGTGGCTCTACTGTTGTATTTTATACAGCAAACATTGGCAAGAAACAGAAAACAACTTAATTGGCCCAGTCTTGCCAGTAAACCAGTCAAATGGTTATAGTTTCTTTAGCCAACTAACTACAGGCTCTTCTTTAATGTAACAGCCACCACTTAGTCACCACTCTTAAGCGTGTATTGGTTTGGCCTACTAAACTGAAATTTTAACAAATATTTAAGTTTTGTAAAAATGGGTATCACGCTGGGTGTGGTGGCATACACATGCAATTGCAGCACTCAAGGAGGCAGAAGCAGGAGGATTTCTGTGAATTTGAGGCCTTCCTGGTCCACAAAGTGAGTCTAGGGCAGTCAAGGCTACACAGAGAAGCCCTGTCTTAAAAACAAACAAAACAAAGAACAAAAATAAAATAAATGAGTATCAAAGACTTAAAAAATGAAAATTAACCAGGCTACAGTGGCTAAAAGTAGACTACCCTGGCTAAAAATCAGGGGGTCACAAAGCAAAACAACAATAACAAAAGCAAAAGAAAAGGAGAGGGATGGCGGGAGGGGGGGTGAGGGTGAGGGGTGGGGAGGGGTGGGTGGTGGGGGAACTGTAAGGAAGATTGGGAAATCATCAATGAGAAGGTAGGGTGCTGAGAACTATTAAGATGGATTATACAGTTGTCTGAACTTGCCAGAGACATTTTTCCAAAAAGGAAAAGAAAATACCAAAAATGTAAATGAACTCACTGTATCTTTTTTTCCCTCATTTTTACACCTCTCCCTAAATCTCAAGCTACATTGCATGAACTGGAACTTGTACAACCAGGACAAGCGACCAGATAATTAGAAAGTTTCTCTTCTCATTTCACAGACAGTGAGCTCTGTGTTTGTTGATTACCTTGTATAGTTATATGACATAACAAACTGAAGTCACAAAATATGTTTCCTAAGAACAGGAAAAGTCTCAAAATATTAACAGCCAATTAATTGTATTAATTGTATTAATAACCAATACAATTTAAATCACGATAATTTATTATAAGGGTTTTTACAAAATACCTTATGAAAATCATACATAGGAAGTAGAACAATTAAATTGAACACTTTATTTTCTAATTAAGTCTTGGCAGCAAAGCATATATTCGACTACTTTTATGCTGTTTCCATACACTGAAACTATAAGAAAAACATCAATTATATGTAATATTTTAGCATACCCTTATAAAATACAGACTTACCACCCATTTTAGCACAAATTAAACCATAGTAATCCAAGAGCTGAATTCCATATGCAGCCAGTAGGTGGCACTAAAGTCCATTTGAGACTGAGAGGGTGAGGTGTGAGGGGACCGGGGTGGTGGTGGTGGGGGTGGTGGAGGGTGGGGGTTTTCAAGGCAGATTTATGGGCAGTAAAATCAGTCTTACCACCCTAAGATGGAATCAATGTTTTATTAGAGACTAACAAGTAAATAGTTGTCATCTTATGTAGTTTTATTGTTCTCCCTCTCTGTCCTGTCCCAGGAGTATCTTTCTGTCACTTTGCCCACAGCCTTGCTATTTATATGCCCAGCAAGCATTTTAATAACCAAGTGCCAGGCATGAACTGCAACACAAGATTGTGGTATGAAACATGCTAGGGTAGCTTTTTCTTTGGTGTGGAAGCAACAGTTCAATTCTCCTTGTGTGCCCAACTATCTTCCTGAATGTTGGCATCACACCTCTTGTTGGGGACACCTCTTGTAACTGTTTAACTATCTTGAGCCATGCAGTCAACCCTCTGTGCAATCAAAGAAATGCATGCAGATTAACTTGGGCATGCTTGCATGGTCGTCACTAGCGACAACACGTGAGGGTATTTGTCCTCAAAGTTGGACACCTGGGGAGTGGTGGTGGCATCAGCTGACTCAGGTCATTTGGAAATCTTGGCAATCAGAAGCATTCTGAGGGGCAGTGTTGTTTCAACCCAAGTGTTGGGAGAATTTACCATCTTCTCCCAGAGAGCAACTTCCTCGGAAGTAGAGTCCATCCAATCTACTTCAGTCCCATAGCTTTTCCCTGAAAGAGAGTTTTACATTTTCACTTGCATTTCCTCTAGGGGTGGGGGAAGAAAGGGATTAGTCATTCCCTAATTATAACCACCATGGAAGACAGGGAGAGTTCCCATACACCTGGAAAGCACATCCGGGCATAAGGAAGAACTCTTTTACTACCCAACTGGCTTCATTATGTGAATCTCATGCCCCCCAGATGATGAGTCTTCACATGCATGTGAAAACTAGATGATGGCTCCTTGGGGACAGAGAGGAATTTGGAGGATCATGTATCGAGTTAGAGATGACACGAATGATCCCTTAGGAATACTGACTAAGGCTTTTTGCCTGAAAGACTCAATTTCATAACCTGCTTCTATTATTAACTGTTGTTGTTATTATTACTGCCGTTATTATTATTATTATTGAATATTGATTCCTTTGGGACTATTATGAACTGCCTCATGGTTTTTTTTTTGTCAAGATAGGGTTTCTTTGTGTAGCCTTGGCTGTCCTAAACTTGCTTTGTAGACAAGGCTGACCTCAAACTCACAGAGATTCACCTGCCTCTGCCTCCCTGAGTGCTGGGATTACAGGTGTGTACCACCATGCCAAGCTCAAAGTTTGTTGTTGTTTGGTTTTGTTTTTTTTGTTTTTTGTTTTTGTTTTTGTTTTTTTGTTGTTGTTGTTGTTGTTTTTTTCCGAGACAGGGTTTCTCTGTGTAGCCTTGGCCATCCTGGACTCACTTTGTAGACCAGGCTGGCCTTGAACTCACAGCGATCCACCTGCCTCTGCCTTCCGAGTGCTGGGATTAAAGGCGTGCACCACCACGCCCGGCGTTTTTTTTGTTTTTTTGAGGCAGGGTCTCTCTGTGTAATAGCCCTGGCTGTCCTAGAACTCTATTTGTAGACCAGGCTGGCCTCAAACTCAGAGATCCACCTGCCTCATGGAACTATATTAAGAAATAATGTGAGCTGGGCGTGTTGGCTGTCTTGAAAAAACAAAAGGGGGGGTTGGGGGGAAGAAATGTAATAATGTAGATAAAGCATTTAACATAGGAATGAAATAAATGGTAGGCACTATAATTGTTCAAAGCGGACCTTTAGCCATAAATGTTACATGTGGGAAGACACAAATGTTCCTCGCTTGTTCAGCTATCTCCGTGAATGTCGGCTTCACATCCTGTTGAGCATACCTATTCTCATTATTTAGCTCTCTTGAGCCGTGCAATCAAAGCAATGCATTCAGAGTGACCTGGACATGCTCCACAGTACACATTAGTGGCATCAGTTCAGAATATTTGTCCATGAAGTCAGAACGTTCAAGCTCTGATTTCAGAACCATCCAGCAGGAACAAAAACTCAACAAGAACAGCCCTTGGGCTCTGCTGGTCCTCTTAACCCAGAAGCCTTGCAACACTGCTGGTCTTTCTCTCCATGGTTTCACTACACTTTGGACTTCAGCATCTCCTGGAGAGTTCAGCTCATAGAGAATTAAACTTGTACCAAGTGTTACCTGTTCCGAAGCCGATCCGGAGACCTCCCAGAAACTGGTTAGTTAGCTTGTAATGGTCCCAGACTGTGAGCTCTACACAGGCCTCCGTCAGATCTTCAGGCCTGAAGCCATCATACACCATGGTATGGTTGAAGACCGGGTTGGTGGTTTTCCCTACAGCTCTTGTCTTCTGGCGACTTTTCCTACTGGTGTCTGGAAGGATGGTACTACAAAAAGAGAAAGTAATGCGAGGACAGTTTATGAGTGAACATTTACGCTGTCACCTCACCACAGCTGTCAGATAGGCAATGGAGGAAGAAAGTGTGGAAGCCAAGTGAGGTGGCTCACATGTATAATGCCCATCAGGCTGAGGAAGGAAGACTGAATTGAGGCCTTAAGCACGCAAACAAACAAACAAAAACACAGAACAAAACAAAAGCCCTGCTAGGGAGACAGCTCTGTTAGGGAAGTGCTCTGACAAGCATGAGGACCTGAGTTCTACACCAAAAAGCTGAGCAGGTGCTGTGCGTGTTTAATCCCAGTACTGGGAATTAGATAGAAATGGAAGAATCCTTGAATCTCTGTAGACATATAAAATAGCCCAATTGGTGAGTGTCGGGCCAATGAAAGACCCTGTCTCAAGGCAAGTGGACCGCATTCCTGAGAATGAGACTCAAGGCCCTTCTCTGGCTTTGACATGCACACATGCACGCACACAGCATGATGGAGAGACTCTGCTAGTAGTTCGGTAACAGTCAGGGAGAGATGCATGGTGTTGGAAAGAATGGGCACAGAAACAGCTAAACTGGGTTTGAAGCCGGACTCTGAGCCTTACCATGAATCCCAGGAAAGACACTCAACCCCTCAGACACTTGCTTCCTTAGTACAGAGTTGGAATGGTGATGCCGACTTTGTAAGATTGACATTAGAATGAAGTAGCAGACAATACACACAGTTCAGTTAATAGTGAGTGCTTAATGTGGTGGAATTGCTAGAGGATGCTCAGAAGTTAGCATAGATGAGCTGGAGAGAGGGATGCCAAGTGAACTGTCAGACCCAGAAAGACACAAAAAGTCACATAGAGTGTATGTGTGTGTGTGAAAAAGAGAGAGAGAGAGAGAGAGAGAGAGAGAGAGAGAGAGAGAGAGAGAGAGAGCGCGAACAGCGAGGGAGAGGAAAACGCAGAATTGTCTACAAAATAAAGGAAATAAACAGTAGGACGGAAAGTAAAAAGGAGGGGAAGGCAGGAAGATTCAAAGTACATTGTGTACTTGCATGAAAATATCCCTATATAATCTAGCATTGTGTACAGTGATATATGTCAATGGGGGAATAACTAAAATTAATCAATTGATTGATAGAACATAAAAGCACTTTCAAGCACAAAGCCTTCTTATAAGTTTACAATGGACATTAGCCTCTTTCTATCTTATTGTCCTTTTGATCTTGTAATAAAGCACTGATTAAAATGTAAAAATAATTATAGGGTGCCCTATAAATATAAAAAATAATTTGTGCAGGTTAATATATATCAATATAATAAAATATCAGTAGAAATTGATTAAATATGGAAAATATGCCACATAACACATAACTTCATATACCCAAAAGGGATAGTTATCGTATGTTAGAAATTTTGTTGTAGTTTGAGCCTTATTGGTTGATGTTTCCCAAAACCAATAATTTGAAAGTTCAGAACTTTAGGGTATTCCTGATTGTCAATCTAGGAAATTATTGTCATACAAAATTGAAAAAAGACAAATCTCATCGATAGGGTAGGTTTGACAATTTTGCAATCACATGTATCTCGTTTATGATAATAATTAAGTGAACACTAAGTTAGCATGCCTCTTATGAAGACAAGAAAGTCTGAAAGTGAGAAAAACTGGCCTGAATTGAGTCATCTTACCAGGTAACAGCTAGGCAGAGTGCATATGTGTGTAATCAACAGTGCCATATCATATACACTCAGGAATCTATGCCACATATGCCTACATAGTACAACTTATCTTCCAGTAGCATCTCCATGGATAGAGCTGGTGCTCGAAGGCCACACCAACAACCACTTAGCTGTTGTTTACTAGAAGCCAGTCATTTTGTATGTACAACAGAGATGAAAGCTTGCTGTCTGAACACTCAAAGTGTGTTCCGTGCTAACTCCTGCTTGGGACTTGTTTGACAAATCACTCTCAAAATATTTTCAAATAGGCAAAGGAAGGAAGGAACGAAGGAAGAAAGGAAGGAAGGAAGGAAGGAAGGAAGGAAGGAAGGAAGGAAGGAAGGAAGGAAGCCTTGGCAAATAAGCCAAAGCCATAGGAAACAAGAGAAATCCTCCCTTGTTCACTAACGAGCCAAGCAGTGTGACACCAAGTTAAACTTTTGGTAAGCTATTGTGTTGGCTAGTCTTATGTCAATTTGACACAAGCTAGAGTCATCTGAAGGGGTGGGGGGGGATCTCAACTGAGAAAATGCCTCCATAAGATCCAGCTGTAAGGCATTTTCTTAATTAGTGATTGATCAGAGAAGGCCCTGCCCATTGTGGGTGGTACCATCCTTGGATTAGTCATCCTGGGTTCTATAAGAGAGCAGGCTGAGCAAGCTATGGGGAGCAAGCCATCAAGCAGCACCCCAGCCGTGGCCTCTGCCTCAGCTCCTGACTCCAGGTTCCTGGCCAGCTTGAGTTCCTATCCCGACTTCCTTCATGATGAACACTAATAAAAAATGTAAGCCAAATAAACCCTTTCCTCCCCAACTTGCTTTTATTGGCTGTGGTGTTTTGTCACAGCAACAGAAACCCTAACTAAAACAGCTATTTTGTACAAAGAATTGCCATCAGCAACAGAGGTACCCTGCGAAGACACTGCACATATGAGTTTGAAATATCTAGCTTTATTTGTAGACATGATTCCATAGGGTTGGTTTTAAAACCAAATAAAGCTTTGGGAATTGATGCACAGACTCTTACAGTTCCATAACTCTAATAATCTATAGCTGATGGGTGTTAGCACCGCTGATACAGAGAAGACTTGACACCAGCCAGCAAAGACAAGGCCACAGGAGAGCTAAGGAAAGTTGAGTCGTGAATGTTCTTACCATTTAACAAAAGAGTTTAGGTGGCTCCCCCTCAGCAGTGGCAGCTCAAGGCATTCCTTCACCCAGATGTGGACTTCTCCAGTTGTAGGAAGCTTTTTGCCTGTAATTGAACAAGGAAAATGAAATGTGTTGTCATCTCTTTTTGGAAAAGACGTCACCTTGCGTATAGAATAACACAAGCTAATGCTGAAGCTTATGGGCATTCAGCAGTGAGCTTCTTAGTGCGAGCGTCCTGAGGTGGGCAAGCTCCACAAAAACAGGAGCTGCTGGCAACAGCTAGGTGCTCACAGAGGGAGAGTGGCTTTTCTTTAAGGGTGTGGCTCTGCTGGGTTGTCCATACTATGGAGGTGAAGGCCACACAGTCAAGAAGAGTATGTGGACAGCACAAATTGTACTTGAGGGGGAAAAAAGAAGAAGAGAGGACACAAAGAAAAGGGAGGGTGCATCCTGGAGTGGTTGAGAATACGTTGAATGTGATCCAAATACACTGCGTAAAGTTCTCAAACAACTAATTTTTAAAAATGAGAAAAAAATCATTCTAGAGAGCGAGAAACACATATTGCTTCCAAGTACAGAGCATTTGTCCCTTTTTTTTTTTGTTTTTTTTTGTTTTGTTTTGTTTTGTTTCACTTGGTTCAACATCATCAGACACTGGGGCTGTGCGTCATGTATTTACAATTATATCCAAAACATCTCAAGACAATGCATAACCCCTTCAAGTACCATTGCCAGTGAGAACTGGTGAACTCTAAGACATTTTAAAGGCAGATTTGAGCATATAGCAACTAAACTAGGATACAGGCTTTTTTTTTGTAGCCCCTCCCCATGTTAAACATCCTTACACATGTAGCAGGGCTATTAAATATACATGCATGGTTGTTAGTGCCATAGATGATTACTAGGAAGTTGGCTTAGTCTGAACTTGCTGCTACAGGGTTTGCTCGTAAGTAGAGGAACACCATTAGGTTTTTCTGGGTGGCTTAGTCCAGTCAACTAAAACACACTCACAGATCTGTAGCCATGTCTATAAAGTGCTCATACTTAGGAGTGTGTGTGTGCAGATACACACATACATATACATACAAGGAATACAATAAAATGTGCCCCCTTTGAAATTTGCATGGCTATACGGGGGAAATGAATTTAAATAAAATTAATTCAAATGGAAGCACAAAAAAAAAAAATGAAGCATTGCGTAAACTGAGAAGCTATTAGCACAGTGCTGCGGGAAATGATCTGCTCAGTAAATGCTAAATCAGTCAGGAAAAGCTTTGTGGAGCTGAGTCTCTGTCTAAGACTTAGATAGGTTGGGGAAGGGAAGGGAAGGAAAACGTATGGAGAAGCGCCTGCAGGAGTGAAAAGTCAGGCAAGGAACAAAGATCACAACACAAAATTCCTTCAGCACTCACCACCAAGTTACAGTGAGGAAAATTAGAAATGGCACTTCTGTGCCCTCAAGTGGCAGGATACAAAGTTATACATAAAAATATCTAGACGTTAAAGGATATTGGTAGGGCCACACTTTGGCTTAAAGACATACTTTGCCTGCCATTGTTGCTGCTGCTGCTGCTGCTGCTGTCTTAAGTGTAGAATGTCTTTTTCTCTGTCACGCACCAGGCATTATTCCTGGCCTCTATAGCTTCACGGCTTGGTTGCGGAACATGTGAGTTTGCAGCTTCTGGCTTCAACTGCTATATTTCTACAGCTTCTTAAGGACAATCTCCTGGTAAGTGAGTTGTTACCAGGGTCTGACATTCATTTCCTGCCAGGTTTTCAGGCTTGTTGAACTGGCTGGAGACCTAAGGCCCCAGTGCCCAGGCTACCATCAGTAATCAAGACAGAGAGCTTTTCTCCTAATGAGACTAAGAAGGGAAGATGAAGGAGCTCTGATTTCTTTGGGGGTTCTCATGAATCCTTTTCATTCCCACCTGGGAAAGAAACACTCTGGTTTCTTCCTTATCACAGCACTGTCAACAGGCCCAGATTGTCACTACAGCAAAACCCATTCACATGGTACAAACATTTTCAGGGACCAAGAGGAAGTCAAAGCAAGGACAATGTACAAAGCTAGAAAAGACAGAACACAGGATTTCCTCATAGAAATGGAAAATAAAATAGCATTTTTAATGTTCTGGGGTGGGGAAAATGGGAGCTGCTGTTTAAAGGGTAGAGTGCTGTTTAATGGGGCAAGATGAGAAAAGTTCTGAGAATCTGCTCCTTAGCAATATAAATTCAGCTCATATCACTGAGATGGATGGTTGAGCCAATAACAATTACATATTTCTTGCCATAAGTGAAATAGTGAGAGCTTTCTAGTATATAGCTAAATTGACTCCTTTGGCCTATTCAATTATTAACTTAGTATGTTTGCTCAGGAATTCATCTTTGAAGATGTACCAGAACCCACGTTATCTCTGGAGGGCAAAGAGATACGCAGAGGGGTTTAGATGTAAAGACTCAGAAATTTCATACCAGGGGTTGGCTCTGGGATGTACTGGAGAGCTAGCTTCATTTCCCCTCTGTTTTCTGTCTCAAGGGCCACTGGTGCTGTCTGGAAAACAAAGGGGTGTTAGCAGGTGTGAGACACAGTTTTCCACCCTGTTTGTCAATATTCTGTTAGCAGCCATGTCTGTCCCATTTCTGGGAACACGGATCACTTGCGTGCTCCAAATGCAGTTTTTCCTCTTCACCCAAGCTACACAATTATTTTTTTATAACTAAGGGGAAAAAAATGTCACCAATCCTTGAAGACCTCACAACATACTCAGAAAAATGTGCCACGGACTCTGTTCTAGCGTGCTCTTCTCTGTTCTCATAAAGCATCCTGAAAAGCATGTTTTGGGAGGCAAGGGTTTATCTCATTTAACAGGTTGCAGTCCATCACTGAGGGAAGTCAAGGTAGGAACCATGGCCAGGCAGGACCTTCAGCAGACTGGGGACTTGAAACAGATACCAAGGATGCATGCTGCTTACCCTTTGTTGTCAACTGGACACAGACCTGAAATCACTGGGGAAGGGGGAGGCTCAAGTTAAGAATTCCCTCAAATGGACTGTCTTATGTCCACGTCTGTGAGGGGTTTTCCTGATGGAGATGGGAGAGCCCAGCTATCGTGGGTGGTAGCATCTGTAGGTGGGTGGTCCTACGTTTGCTAACCATGGTGCTGGAGTAAGCAGCTTTCCTCCCTGGCTTCTGCTTCAAGTGCCTACAGGGACTAAGTAAAACCCAAACAGAGAAAAGAGTGAAGATGACACTAAAGTTCGTTATAATAAAATTGCCAAAAGACAAAATGGCCTAAGATCTGAAAGAAAAAACAAAGACATAATCTTCTAAAGGGTTTAAGGGGGAAAAAAATTGCAGGCAACTTTACAATATAAATTACAGAAGTCAGAACACAATGGAATGACACTTTGAAAGTCTTCACACAGAGCACAGAGATCATTTTCAACCTCACAACTGAACAAAAATATCCTCCAAAGATAGATGTGAAGAGTATGTCATGAAGCAAAGAAAGCCAAAAAGGCTATTGACATGCCAGTCAATAACCACAGAAAGTAAAAGTAAAGGGAAGTCCCTGGCAGGACTCAGCAAGGGGTCAAAGGCCATTCTACCCTGAATGTGTAATCTCATCAGATCTCAGAGGCCGATCAGAGTGGGGCCTTCTGAGGACACCAGTGGAAGACACGGCGAAGCAGCAAGGAGATACAGAAAGCAAACACGTTCAAGTCTAAATGAACCTTTCTGTACTGCAGAATTACCATAGGGGAGGTTAAGGACAAAGTTAATGACAGTGTGACTAAAGGTACCAGAAGAGATGGCCAACGTGAGTTAATAGAGTAAAATACTTTTGATTCTTCCCCTGGTATGGATGTGGCAGGAGTCCCTAATTTGAGTTAGACACATCGTTTCTGTGCTGCGGATCAAAGCCAGGGCCTTTGCGCATGCTAGGCAAGTGCTGTACCATTGAGCAAAACCCTCAGCCCCAGAGTAGGCATTTCTAATTCCAGGATAAATATTGTTAGTAAAAAAAGGAAACTACTGGCTCTGTGTTAACAGAGAGAAAAGAGAATTACGGGATAATTGATTACCCGTCAAGGAAGCAATTACAGAAATAAAAAGTAACACAAATATTAAGACACTAGATTTCTATCCAAACATGTCGATAATTATATCAGGTACAAGCAGATTAAATAATTTGGTCAGAACGAATAGTACAAGCTGAGTATGGGGGAGCATACGCAAAATCGTAGCAGCTGGGGCTAAGCCGGAAGGATCCTGAGTTTGAGACTTCCTTAGGCTAATGGGGGAAGTTTCAGACAAGCGAGGCCTGTGTAATAATACCCCGACTCCAGATAAAGCAAGGCACATTTTCCTCAAGGGATAATCTGACCACAAGCCAGGTGAAAAGTCTTTCTCAGATATCAAAGGGCTGCAAGCAACACTTAAATGACCTTCTTAAAGACTGAAGTCAAGCATGTGCTTTGAATGATTTAAGCTCCCCAAATAAGTTTTAAAAAGCCTTTCTTCACCAAATGTACACAACCTAAATTCAATCCTAGCCTCAAAGGATCCCAAGTTCCACATTGGCGCTGTGAGATAAACGCAACCAGGCTCTTCCCTGTACACCAGATCCCACACCGACCCACTACACGCAAAGAAGGAGTCCGAACCCACCTTCCTCTTCAGAGGGTACCACTTCAGCTGTTTGTTCTGTTTGCTGTCCCAGTCCCATGATTCCAAGTCAAGCTCCACCTCCCCCAGAAAGCTGTTGCGCTTAAATGTATCTCGATGCCAAACAGACAGGTTCAACTTCTGTGTCTTTAAAAGCTGCTTTTCAATTTTATACTGAAGGAAAGAAAAGAAAATTAAAATGATGACTGGCATTACCTCATGCCAAAGTCATGCCACAGAGATGAGAAGTCAGCTGTGTGGATCCAAACTTCTCATCTGTTTGGTCTCAGGTCTCAAAAGGCTTGCAAAGGCGAATTACCCCAAGGGTCTGATTTCAAAGAGCTCAAGCCCCAGCTTTTCACGAAAGCGGATGCTTTCCCCTCTTCTGCAAAAGGTTCAGACACCATAGCTGCAAGTAACATTCTAAAAACGGAAGTCAATTATTAGACCTTTGTTGGGTGCTTCTACCCTAGATATATCATAAAATCAGGTTCAATCTGATAATACCCCTCAGACTGAATCTAGTTCTTAAAGACAAGGACTTTTTTTTAACTTTTTTTTTTTTTTAAGATAAGGTCTTATTCAAGGCCTTGCTATACAGAACTTCCTGTGTAGCCAAGGAGAGCCAGAGCATCTCTCTTACATCCTCTCTGTATACTCAGATTATTGGTGCGCACCTATACCTCATTATTTAAAACAGTTTCAGCTTCACAAAAGAGTTAAGCACAAGGTACTGCCTCCAGGTACCATCTGCTGCTACAAACAGACCTCCTGAATTATCAGATCGAAACTTTTTTTTTTTTTCTTAAAAAAAGTAATTTTTTTTCCAGCCTCACATGGTTAGGTAGAAAAGACTTAGTGCCTGAACAGTTTTTCTTCTCACATTAAGTCAATCCTTGATTATATACAATCATGGAAAAAAACAATAGTACTTCCAATCTAAAAATATTTTCCATTTGGCTTTGTGCTGCATTACTTGAAGGCCCATTTCAGTCATATCAGATCTACTATTCTCTGAATTTACCATTTAAGTTAGCTGGCTTTTCCTGAGTATAGGGTTGAGGCAGCTGACCCAGAAATAGCTAGGGTCCTGGGATATGTCACAGTTCAATAGTAATTACAAAGTTGTCGCACAAATCCACAGATGGCTAGTCCACCATGGATGACAGACAGTGTCACTTAACTGCTTCTTCCCCTTTTCCTGGAAGATTCTCAAATACTCACAGTTTTCAGAAACACATTTTATTTTCACCTTTATGTGATTTGTTACTCATGACTGATATCACATGACACTGCGTGTGTGAGCTAGGAAACCTGCCATTCACTATTCAGCCATGCATCCATCCTCCCAATACACATTTCTGTAGTGCTCCCTACCCTAAATGCTGCAAATCAGTATGTGTTGAATGTCTAATATCGGACATTAGTTTATTTAATGTCTTGTCTGTGGCTCCTGAAGGGTTAGGTGAGTTGTCAATATTTTCCCTTCACAGTTACAAAAACTACCATTATCCTCATTTCTCAGATCTGAGGTGCAAGAGTTATTGCCCCAGTGTACTCAGTCTCTACACATCACAGGAGTAGTCTTTGCCCTCGTAGAACTTACCACTTAGAGTCAAAGCTAAAGCACTGAGTGTTGGCCTAGCCTATTATAAACAAACTATGGAGTCAGTGGGCAATAGAGGAATTCAGGTTGCGAAGGGAGATGCGTTTAAGTGTAGCTTAAGATACAGTGGTGGATCAATCCATTTGTCCACAAATTTCAGGAATTCCTTGTTTTTAATAGCTGAGTAATATTCCATATTGTAAATGTACCACAGTTTCTTTATCCATTCTTCTACTGAGGGACATTAGGCTGTTTCCATGTTCTGGCTATTATGAATTAGGCTGCTATAACCATGGTTCAGCAAGAGGAAGGATAGCAGGCTACCAAGAAAAGACTTGACACCCTATGAGCATATACAGGGGGCGGAGGTCTCCCTCAGTCACAGTCATAGGGGAAGGGAGTAAGGGGGAAATGGGAGGGAGGGAAGGAGGAATGGGAGGATACAAGGGATGGGATAACAATTGAGATGTAATATGAACAAATTAATAAAATATATTATAAAAAAAGATAGTTACAGAAGGATTGGGAAGAAGTCTATTCCTGCCTGAAGGAACAGGAAGCGTGGGAGCGTGAGATGAGCTTCTGCTGAGTTACAGAAAGGAACACAGTGTGACCGGAAAAAGATGACGAGAGCTAAGGATGGGTGTTGGTGTTTTCCGTACAGACACCATCCAAGCAGACATGACTCTTTTTTTGGTTTTTTTTTTTTTTTTCAAGACAGGGTTTCTCTGTGTAGCCTTGACTGTCCTGGACTCCCTTTGTAGACCAGGCTGGCCTCGAGCTCACAGAGATCCACCTGCCTCTGCCTCCCAAGTGTCAGGATTAAAGGTGTGTGCTACCACCGCCTGGCTTGGACATGGCTATTTTAAAGACAAGTAACCACAAAAGCCTTCTCTGAGGACAGAGTTTAGAAATACCCGCAATATCTCATTGTACACGGGATTCAGGGTCTTCTTCACCACAAGGGTCTTCTTCTTGCCCATTTTGCCTTTGTCTGGTAACAGATAGGTCTTCACATACCTAAAAGAGAGATGCAGATGGACATGAAAGTCAGAGAAGATAAGCACACTGTGTTTCACACCAACCTTTTAAAATACATCGAGAACTGGGAGCAGAGACTATTTTGTGGTGCTGATAAAAGCAGTAAGAAAGAAATATTGGGGCTGGAGAGATGGGTCATAGGTTAAGAGCACAGTCTGCTCTTCCAGAGGTCCTGAGTTCAATTCCTAGCAACCACATGGTGGCTCATAACCATCTATAGTGAGATCTGGTGCCCTCTTCTGGTAAGAAGACACACATGCAGGTAGAATATTATATACATAATAAATAATCTTTTAAAAAGAAAGAAAGAAAGAAAGAAATGTTCCTGTCTATGCATTTATATTTTTAAACATTCAAATGGATTAAGAGGTTCCTTGGTAGAATGGGTCATTTAAGGTTTTAAGATTTTAAAATCACTTCTCTTCTTCCACCGCGTTTTGAGGTACCTGGTTGATTCTGCTTTTTTAATGTAAATCTAGGCTTCTTCATGTAGTTCAAGCAGGCCTCAAACAACTGATTTCACTTCTTAAGTGCTTGGATTATAGGTGTGAGCCACCACATCCAGTCTTGAATTCATTGTTTTCCTTTAGCTTTCCTAATGTGGTGTGTGAGGGGAAGTAGGCAACAGACTTTTAGTATAATGATTAATTCTTTTGTTTTGTTTCCTGTTCAGAGAAACCTTTTGGGATTGTGGGGTTTGTATGCCTTTTTTTTTTTTTTTAAAGCAGTTTTGTTACCATCTTATGAACCAATTAATTTTAGCACACAACTTCTTGGTCCAAATTTGTTATAAAACCAGTAAAGGATGCCAACGAAGCTATGCTAAGAAAAAGGAAGGGCCAAGGAAGTTATTCAGTCATAAACCTGATGGCTTGAATTTGGCTCCCCAGAATTTACATCAAAGCTAAACAAGGCAGTGTGCCATCTGTAATCCCAGCACTTCTACAATTACATGGGAGGGAGAGGCAGAAGGGAACAGCCCCCAGGAGCTCACAGGCCAGTTCCCTAGAGTATGTGGTGAAGCAGTAGAATCAAGGAGAGAGACCTGGCCTCAAAACAAGGTGGAAAGAGAGAAGTGGTTCCCAGGCTTACCCTCTGACTACCACATATGTACCATGGCATTAGCACACTCACACATACACATCAGTCACACACACCCATATACAACAGAGAGAGAGAGAGAGAGAGAGAGAGAGAGAGAGAGAGAGAGAGAGAGAGAGAGAGAGAGAGAGAGAGAGAGAGAGGAGAAAGAGATGGGGGGAAGGGAGCAGGGTGGGGAGGAGAGTTTTTAATAAAAATTAGGCATGTATGAGAAGTCTTATGGATATAGAAAGCCTTATGAATAACTTTACTTTGTAAAATTACTTTTTAAAAAACTTTTAAAGGGCAATTGATTAACGTAACCTTTATGAAGCCCAAGTTATTAAGTGAAAAATCCTACTGCCAGATATGAATTGTATAAATTGTTGGTCAGAGAGGTCCCAGAACTGCACCTCTGAATAATATAAGCTTCTGCCATTGTTGTTGGTTGGCCACTAGAACTATAGACTATGACCTAACTGCCTGAAAACACCACACATCTTTGTGGCAGGGCATAGCGTAGAGTAACACAGCTGAAACTGACCTGGAAATTTATTCTGCTGCCCAGCTTTCACAGTCTTAGAAAGCGCTATGTAAGCCAACAGGAGAGAAAAGTAATCAGCCATCTTAGTGCTGCAATACTGACCCACCTACCAGGCAAGATACACCCCCTGATGCAATACTGACATAAATGCTATATGGGGGAACCAACCCCTTTCTGATCGGCACTGAAGTCTGTTCCACAGGACATAATCTATACCTGGGTGATTGAAACTTGGCCGAAAGCCCATGGGGGCAGTCACAGGGAAACCCACTATTGTCATTTTGCTGAATGAACATCATATCAAGCTGCCTTCTAAACATTTGTGTTTATATCCAGACAGTGCTGCCCTTAGCCTTGGTCAGAGAAGCTTCTTTTTGCAGTGGGAATTAGCTGATAACTGGCCAAACTGCTGAGGATGAGGGACTTCTGAGTGTTCAGCTCTGTATGGATCATCTGTATTAACCATCTCACCCCATGCTCAGGGAACATTGCGGGAAGAGGGGGCAAGAAGAACATAAGAGCCGGAGAATGAAGAGGAGTGCTGCGAGACACTTCTGGACATGACACGGGGCCACGCTTCCTTCAAATAAAGTGAAATGCAGTCATACACATGATTTAAAAGATGAGTCAGCAAGTCTTCAAGAACTTCTAATGTGAGACTTAACTTCATTTACTGTTCCTTTGGTTGAGACAGGGGTCTCGCTACACAGAGGAAGCTTGCTTCCAGCTCACCAGCCTCCAGGCTCGGCCTCCTGAGTACTGGCTTTGTAGGACATAAATTAAACATGGAAACTACCTTATTATTAACTCATGAGTATTTTCACGTCAATGAGCAGTATGCTCCTTGGGCCTCTAATTTTAGAAAGGTTTTGAAAGACTGCTAGAGAGAGCATGGTTCTGGTTTTATTCTGGATTTTGCTGCTTTCAGAATCCATGTTTATGGACTACTTGTGTAACCCTTGTCTCCTTATCTGAAAAATGAATAATAAGCAAGACAAGATGACCCTTCGAAGCTCCCCAAATTGAAATATTAGGTGCTCCTTTGTAGTATTTATGAATGAATGTTTGGCGTATGGACTGATAAGGTAACCAGCTTTTCTAAGTCCCCTTTGAACACAGTCACACACAGACCTTCTCTTTGATCACCTCGGTTCCTTGATTCCTACCAGATTAACTGAGAGCTAAGAAAAAAAAATGGGTGAGTGCTTCCAGGTCTGTACTTACGGGTCTGAGCGATGCTTTTTAGCGTCCGCTGCTGCTAAGTCCTTACATTGGGCCACAAAGACATGCAGCTCTTTCAGGGACTCCACGTAGTCGATCGCAAACTGAACACTTCCTTTCACTTCTAGGTTGCCAAAGTCTCCGCTGTAAACGCTCATGACACTGCCACTGACCTGGATGCGTCAGAAACAGGCAGTGTTTTGTCCGTGTCCCATCTCTGACCACCCCCCCCCCCCAGTGCAGTACAAGCATCTTAGACATATCCCCTACTTGGCATTACTTTTCCAGCGTGCACATAAAAGCAGTTCATTTAATACAGCAGAAGGTAATACCAACGCAGAGGATTTGACATGATGCATCTGGACAAGGATTTTAGATTGTTTCCAAATGACAGACAATAGTGCAATCAAAAGTTACATAGGTCCTAGTGTATCTCAAAACAGGGTGCTTTTATGCTAGGTGACACTCACTGTTAGCTGTGCTTGGTGTTTACAGTGTTAAAGGCAAAGGATGTGACAGGCTCCAGGCACACAGACCGCGGTGACATGTCGCTTAAAATTCCATGGCACCAAAAGGGAATTTTTGCCGTGGTTCTTATCCTCTGACTCTAGGAAAACACTTGCTGAGCCATGCACTTTCAGAGTTCAGGAAGGGTAAACTATAGATGATCGATGAAGGGAGAGCAAAGCCTTCCTCAGGCATACATGGATTATGGGGGTGGGGGTGGGGGGGGTGAGGAATCAATGTAAATAGATTTTTAAAGGGCTTCAGAAATACAAGGCTAGTAAGAATTTAAGTGCAGGGTCATTTGGCTAGCATACCTGGTGAGCTCTATGAATGTGTATGTGTAATAGAAAAACATTTAAGTAAATCTACAGCAGTGCCATTTTGTATGTACATTTCATGTACACTACATGTGCACAGAGTGACATCAAGTGATGGGAGAAGTTCCGTCGAATCACATTCATTTTCATGAGACCTGAGCAACCATGCTTCCATTTAAAAACCTGTTTTGGATCCTTCCAGAGGCAAAGAGTTACTGTCTCATTCCCCACGTGACTCAGTCTAAGCTGCAAGAGGCTCATTTAAAAGATAGGTACAGCTCTGTGCCTGCAAGTGGTGTGTAAACTCGTGCCTGAGACAAGCAAGTTCAGTTGCTTGTAGTGGTTACCTTGTTCGTTGCACAGAAAAACTGAGTGGTTCGTCTTGTTGCCAATTTAGAATTTTAAAGCACATAAAAAAGGTTTTTTTTTTTTTTTTTTTTAAATTTATAATGTACATGAAACCCCACATTCTATGAGAATTGGAAGATATAGCTAGCCAGAAGCTAATTACAAATTAAATAAAACGACTTTGAGCTTTAAAGCTAGGACAAAAGGCCACCTTCCAGTGAGCAGGAGCATAGAAGAGCAAGGTTTAGAGCAGCAGAGAGAGAGAGAGAGAGAGAGAGAGAGAGAGAGAGAGAGATTAACATGGAGCCTTGGTTACATACAGAGGACAAGGACGTCATGCCAGAGGAGCTGCTAAGATTGGTTAATGAGCTGGGGCTCTTCTTGTATCTCCTGAGCTGGTAGCTGCTCTCTGATGCTGTATCTGTTTCTCTGTCATCACTCTACAAAACATCACATCACATACACAGCGTTTAAATTCGGGGCGAGTCAAGGTCAGAATATTTTAAGTTTGGAATGAGTCAAAGTTAGAGTCTATGTTCAGGCAAGGACGCTATCTTGTTGCACACGGACCCATGACATTTCCCAAGGGCGAGGGATGCTAGGGCTAATTGTGGGGACTTGAGATGGAGTGGTACTGATCCGTAGTGGACCTCACCTAAGGGATCAGTGCCCTAAGAGAATGATGTAATGATCTTTTTACCATAGTGTGACCCTCCTCCCCCAGAAGCTATGGAAGACAGGACTACTGTGAGTTTCCTGTCACATTTTTAATATGCCCATGATTCCTAGAAGATATATATATAATCATATATATAATAAGCATACCATAAAACATCTATCATGAAATATTATCAAAGTATAAAATTCTATGTTTAATTCCTTCCATTCTTATTGTTTTAGCTTTAGCTTTCTTAAAAATCTAAATTTTTTACTTAAGATACTATTAAACTAGAAATCATAAAAACTAGTCTGACCAGCTTCACTTAAAATTTGTATATTTTAATGTAAAGCACCCCTTATGTAGCCTTATAGTGCTGTTGTACTTATCCTTTTGTTGCTTTAGGAAAGTATGTTAAATAACCCATTCTCTAGACTTCAGTGTATTTCTTTAAAAATTAAAAAGCAACAGGAAACTTATTTTAAATATGTCCCAAGAAACATCTCCCTGACATAAGGAAGAAAAACAGAGGGTGTTGGATGTTTTCTTATAAAATTCATTGTTCGTAACTTTCATTTGGGGATTGCAGGACATATGGAGCAGTGGTGGCTCCTAGGTTATGGAAGAATAGTTAGTTCATGCCAGCATATTCCAGGACCATGCAATTACACATCAATATCATAGATACTAATTATAATGCAGATTAATGAAGAAGTTAAAGGGAAAATTAATGATCTACATGGAAAAGAAAATAATCTTGTCTCAAGGATGTTTTAAAAGCCCATACCTTTTAAATATCTCTGACGCTACATTTCCTTTCCACATAGTAAACAGTACATTCTCTCCCTCAGAACACATTATGTATCTCACCTAGTGTATCAGATCATTAATAAGTTATTGGGAGGATGGGACCCTGTCTTGCTGGCCTGGGACAGCATTCTTCACATAGCTAGCACTCAACAAATGTGACTCAGTTTCAAAGGGACAGCTGACAAAGGAGCAAGAGCTGAGTTCACCGCTGAACCCTTTAATATCCAGTTCAAGCCTACGTGCTTTGAAAGGTAAGGTGATACAGTTCATTCCAGTGTCTCTGATACCCAAAACCAAAGGTCCCATTAAGAGCTGAGACAGCAGGTTAAAACTGAAGGAGAAACTTAAGAGAGGGAAAAAAAAGTATACCGCTGGTATAATTCACCTCTCAAATTATATGTTTCATTCCTATGGCCACTGGAGCCAGAGCAGATCTCCAAAGGCCTAAAACCACAGAAATTGTGTGGAGTTTATACTGGCTGACATCCAGCTAATGAGTTAGTTCTTCCTACAAAATGAGTTAGTCCCCGCCCCCTCAAACGGAAGGAGGGGCTGTTAAACATCTACAAGGACCAAATATTTACAGGTGCAGTTCACCCAGAGTTCCTGGTGGACAGAGGGACACCCAGGGTGGGAATAGGGTGCTATTTACATCTTACTCAGAACTTTGCCCACCCACATCCTGTCTTCTAAGAAAATCGACTTGACTATAAAGGCTTTCATTTTCCCCTTCAGAAACCAGGGAAGAACCTAGAATAACAGGTGCTAAGCCTTACTGAGTGTTCGCTGTCATTCCAGGCTCCACTGAGTCCCAACAACCTTATAGAGTAGATACTCAAAACCAGGCACACTGAAACTCAACAACTTTTCTGTTCCTGGTAATACAGCAATTTAGCTTTATAGCCGGAACTAGAGATGTCTTACCACAGACCACAGGCTTATAACCATGTGTCAGCAACAAACTTGGATCTTCCTAAGTCAAAAGACCTCAGGCAAAGTCTTAGTTACTGAGTGTTTGGTAACTAACGAGTGTTAAGTGTCTGGTACCTACTCTGTATGTGATGAGCTGCAGAGCAGAGCCATGTTCTTACATGGCATGGCATAGTGCTTACCAGCCTGGGAGTCAAATTTGCACTCCAGTCCACAGCCTGGCTGTGTAAGGATGCTTTAACTCCAGAGGCTTTGTTTTGTCACCTGAAACAGCTGGGGATAATGGTGGGACCTACCTCCCATGGTCATTAGAGAATTAAATGAAATACTAAGTGTAAAGTCAGTGGAACCTGTTAGATTGTCTTGAGACTTTGTATCATTATTGCCTTGTTATTTTAACAAGAGCTTTCCAAGCCACCATACCTCCTAAACCAAGCTTTGAGAAACCACCTCTTAGCTACAGGTGCATAGTTAATTTATGCAGCATATTTCTCCCCGGATTTCTTATTTTGTACTGACTTTGAAGCAAGAGTTTCACATTCCCAAATCCATGCAATCTGACTTCACTGGGCAAATGGGACATGCCTTGCCGTGTCTCTGGATCAACAACACAGCTTCTGTTGATTTGGGAAGCAAGAGGCAGCCCCACTGACCTCTTGGCCTAGGCCACAGTCGAGTACAGACAGCCCAATGGTGGAAGAGCAAAGCCACCCATCAGGCTCCACTTCCCCAAAGGTTCAAAACATGCACTTGCCTCATCTTGGAGAGATGTTGGAACGGACTTGCTCATCCTTTTGAGTTTGTCAGGGTGGGAAAACTGATTATCAGGCGCCGAAGGTGCTGTGGAAACTAAAGAGCAGCATTTTGACTTCAAAAGAATTCACAACCACATTAGGCACAAGTTGAAAACACGCTTTGCTTCCATTGATGAGTGCTGTTTTATATGATTGTTAAAGGTGTAGTAGTTTTGCATGCATCAGGCCATGAGGCAAGAGACGTGCGGTTTGTATAAGTTATATACAAGAGAGAACTTAGAGGGAGTTGAACCAAACGCCAGATGAAAACAAACAAAACCATTCGTTCCTTTCAACTCATGTTGGTCTTGAATTCTATTATTTAGCAGGCATGATGGCTTAGGCCGATATTCCCAGCAACAGGAGTGGCTGAGGCAAGAGGACTACTATTAGCTTGAAGCCATCCTGGGCTACATAATGAGTTCCAGGCAGGTCTGGGATTCAAAATGAGACAGATCACAGTGTCAAAAAGACTCCCTGCGGGCCAATGTGAATTGATTTTACTGTATTTTTCCAAATCATAACTTTGAACCCCAAGTGCTGTAATGCATTGGTTCATCTTCCTGCCCCCACCCCCACCCCCAAGATCCATCACATTTCTAGCATGCTGCTGGCTGAAAAACTTTCATTTCGACAGTAAGGATTTTTTGCTCACAATTTAACATTAAGGATTCTTGGCTGTGGAATGCTTAAGACTACATTTGTTTATTTAGTGATGATGAAATTTTCTATTCTGATGTATGTCTGTGTGTGTGTGTGTGTTTGTGTGTTTGTGCTTGTGTGTGTGTGTCTGACACACATGTGATACCATGGATCTGATGGTGGTCTTCCCTCAGAATTATGAAAGACTATAATTTTAAAATCAATTGTTTTAGCCAAGTGAGGTGATGCATGCCTTTAATCCCAGCTCTCGAGATCCAGAGTCAGGAGAATTTTTGTGACTTCGAGGACAGCCTGGTCTACATGGCAAGTTCCAGGGTAGCTAGGGCTACATAGAGAGACCCCATATTTTTAAAAAATATATTTAGATACAATTTGCCTCCAAGAATTTTCAGCATACCAAGGCCAGATTTAAACAGTTTGTTAATATACTCTAAGAAAAGATAGCACATAACTTCTTCCTGATACAAAGGTATATGTAAAGAAAGGCTAATCAGGAGGTGAGCTTGAGTCCTAGTTTGCATATGTCTACTTAGGAAACTATTCTCTTCTTTTGTACAGGAATCACGTTATATAAGCTTTTATTGTGGTACCAGAGCTTACAATGAAAGAGTTTCTATTTCCAGGCATTTTACTCCACCTGGTGTATACTAGGTGTTGTATAAATATTTTTAAGACCCAAATATTTCTGATACATCACCTTCAAACTACTTCTTGAAAACAACACAAATCAATTTGGCTTTATCCTTAAAATTGCCAGCAGGAAATAGATACAAACCAATTTGAATTTCGTTGCATAACTCACAAGGCACACATTTAGCCTTAAATACCAGCTAATCTCATCTTTAGTTGAGAGAAATCTAATGAATGAAAAACAAAATTGAGCTGCATATACTAAATTTATGTTTTTTGTTTTTGTTTTTGTTTTTTCGAGACAGGGTTTCTCTGGGTAACCTTGGCCATCCTGGACTCACTTTGTAGACCAGGCTGGCCTCGAACTCACAGCGATCCGCCTGCTTCTGCCTCCCGGGATTAAAGACATGCATCACCACGCCCGGCTTCTAAATTTATGTTTATTCTGTATCAGCTCTCACCTAGGCTGAGGCTCACAGAGGTAAATACATACACCAAGTCTACTCACAGTGCCTCATTAGCATACCCACTTTATCGTCTGTGTGTACTGTGCATATGTGTGCATGCATAGCTGCTTTTGTGTATCTGTATATACAGGAGTGAGTGTGTGTATGTTTGTGTGTTTGTGAGCATGCTTGCATGTATACTTTGGAGTAAATCACAGTGGAAACAACTTAAGATTAGGACATATTCTATGTACGGTTCAATAGGATTGTAAAAACCCTTTTGTTGCATCATTGCAGCAAAGTACATTGTTGGATAATATAAGTAGGTCAAATTCAATCCCACCCATTACTCAAATATAATAAATTTCATTTTTATGAGCTCTGGTTATTTATTTTTAATCATATATTTTATTTTGTCTTACGGTAAGAATATACTATTTACTAATAAAAAGACAGTAAGAATCAATTTTCTTTTTTATGCTAAAGAAATGAATTTACCTACATCATAACACATAGTTGATCTATTAGGCCATGAATGAAGACAGAAACATAGATGCATATATCCATCTGCGTTCTGTTTTCATCCTCAAACAAAACATTAAACATAAAATTAGATGCCCAAACTTAGGCACATGCCAGTTCAAAGGCAACAGGAAACGTCTCTTTCTACATGAACATCTTACAGGCAGAAGCTTGTTTTGTCTGCAGCTGCCAGACAGAGTGGCATACTCAGAGCCAGGCCTGAATAGCCTTCTTTCCTAGGCAGCTCCTAAGAATTTGTCAAGTCATGTGCCAGAGCTCAGGGCCTTCAGGAAGACCTCAGGTTTCAAGCTAGCCCCCAGTGACTCCCAGCATCTGTGCTTTGTTTCTCAGTCTATTGGCTTGCCCCTAAGCAACTCTCCCTGGGGTGGCAGGGGGGGGGGGGGGGCTGGGGGGGGGGGGAGGGGGGAGGGGTGCATTAGGTTATCCAAAGGCTGTTAGGGGCTACTATACCCCTATACTGCCTGAAGGCAGGCCTGGGTAGCAGTCGCTTTATACCACCAGTGTCTACATTTATGAGGGAGGGGAGCTAACAATCATGCAGGCATATAAGCATGCTTTGTCAGGCCCCAGAGAACCAATTTAAATATATCATTTGCCCTTAAGACAGTGGTCATGCCTATGTAGAATAATCCTAATACTGAACTGGGAACAAACATTATTTTTGTCCTCTGGTAGATATAAATTAGTTGATGGACATTAGTAGTGGAAGTATATGTTTATTTTGTTTAGATTCAAATGTTCACTTTTTTTTTTTTTTTTAAAAAGATTGAATATTTACTGTCGGGAGCCATGTTAGAACCTCAGAATTGAAACCCTGAACACAACAAAATTTACTTTTATAGATATACAGGGGGATATAGTCAACCATGCTATTTATGACCTGTCAAAGCACAGTTCTTTTGGGGGATCCAAATAAGTAATAAATTGCTTTACAACTACTGTTGTATAAAAGTTAAAGAGGCCTGAAATGCACAATTATAATACAACATAAAAGTGAACTATAATCAAAATGTGCCATGTCGACTTTGAGCAAAGGTTCAAAGAACAGAATGAGAGAAGCTAATAGCATTAATAACAAAATATGTAAACTTAAGATCTACAACTCTTCCCTTAGTGAAAGTGCATTCTTTTGGCATAGACAGTAGTAAACAGTTTTTAAAATGCTCTTATCAGAATGAAATAGGTTTTGTAGCAAGCTTCAGAAATATAGTAATAATAAGAGCTAAGGTATTAATGGATTAGTTCATTAGCATATTTGATGTTACAGAGAATGAAACATTTAGTCATTTATGAGAAATGTCCTGCTACTCACTTCCTGGGACACATTCATTTGTATGTGGCTCCTGGTCTGCTTTCTGATCTACCCAGAAGAGTAACATTGAGAATAAATAATATTTCAATTAAGGGTTAAATAGACATAGAGGTAAAAGTCAAACGCTAGCTGCACCACTGAAGTCGCAGAATTCATCTGACAGGTGTTCAGCTTGTCACGTCTCAGCATGCAAGTTGTCACACCCTACTCCTTCGCTGACTGAAGAGCTACATGACTGTAAAAAGGTCACCTTATTTTTCTGATCATCGGAATAAAGACTAAAATTATTTCATTGCTTGTTTCAACAAAGTGGTTGTAAACATAAAATGGAGAAATCTAACATAAAAGTAAAAACATTACCTTGTCTCACATTTTGCATAGTAAGTACACATTTTTATGATTATACCAAGAGCAGCTTACAAAAATTAAGAATTGTCAGCAAATATAAATCATTCACTTGCTTAAGGGCTGAACTGTAAGAATAAGACTCATCTCTGCCCTCCCCCACCAAGGCTCTATTATACAGTTAATTTTATAACAAAAGTAATACATGGCCCACTGACATGTTTCAAGAGCTTCTGACTCCTTAATATTGAAATCAATTAATCTCACCCTCATTCCATATTCATTGATAATCAGAGACAGGCTTCTCTACCCTCGTCCTGGGGCCTGAGGTTAAGACTCTATCAGTTGTGCCCAGAAACCTCTAAATGCTGAGATTTGAGACTCGAAAACAAGATTAATTTAACCCAGGATCCCAACACTACTCTTTCTGCCTTTAGAGAGTTCTGCAAGTCAAAGTAACACAAATTAGCTCCTACCCACAGAAATATAATTTCCTATTTATAGCAACCCTTGCTTTCCAAGTGTCTCTGATGAGGTCCTCATGTTAGCGACCAGCAGAAGCTCTAACAACGTAGGCAGTATTAAATGTGCCACGTCAGACTGCTTTTAGAACTTAGACGCTATCGGCTACATACTGGCAAATGACGTTCCTCTTTTTATCCAAGAGCTGCATCCCGGTGACTGCCCAAATCGCCCCAGAACTTAATACACAGACAGACATGCAAATACGTAAAGATATTTACCATCTTCAGCACTACGCACTAATTCTTCAGGCAGATTATCTACTTTTGCTTGATCTGTTCAGGAAAAAATTAACAAACGGTTAATGCGGCTGCCCCCTGATGAGATGAGAACAATGAGATTGTCCCTGAAAGCTCCCCGGGAGTTGGAAGCAATTAGTCAAGGTGCGGTGAGGGGTGCCACCAAGATGTCTTCCCCCAAATACTTTCTCTTTAGATTAGCTACTTGAGTCAGTGCCTTAGCGGGTGCTTCCATTTCAGCCCGATGCCGCTCACATCAGCAGACTGCTCTGCACTGACTCCCAAGGGTTAGAGGGTTAGACTCTGAGCAAGCAATCCGCTGACAGCAGGGGAAAGCACAGGGCTGAAGCAACCTCTCTATTCTTCTGCAGAGGGTAAGACTCTAGCCATGACTAACACCTTCCCAAACCTATGGCCATTAACAAATATTTGTGTATGTGCATCATCGTTTGCATATGCCTCCGGGAGGCTTGCTTGGGAAGCCAACTGAAGAGATGTGACTGGGGAGCAGCTGCTAAGTGGAATCTTGGCAGGCTTGTGTGAGAGTGGGTATCGGGATTTGGAAGAGAGAGTGCAGGAATACCCGGCAGCTGACTGTGACTTTTTTTTTTTAACCCTACACATTCCTGAGTACTTTAAAGCTGCATCATGGAAATACCCCTATACTTCTCGGACAAGAGCAGTTTTGTTTTGTTTTTACTAAATAGGATGATAGTTGCCTTTTTCTTCTTTCTCTTTCTCCTCTTGGTGCCCATCACCAACGTGAGGAAGGACAATCAGAGCTGTCCAACAAAAGCTTGGACTAGCCTGTTCTGGAAGCATTCAGGCAGATATGGGGTTAGCCACCTGTTGAGGAGGCTTTAAAGGAAATTCTTATGTTGAGAGAGGTCAAAATGAATGACCTTCAAGGTCCCTTCCAACCCTGAAATTCCAAGATCCTTGGGAGGGTTAGAGCTGCCTTCTGAACTGGGAATATTGTCTTCCACACCCTGCAAATGTCTGAATTTTATGAATTTGGAGAGGAAGGAGCTTTTTCTTTCTTTCTATTTAAACCCTGCCTTTTGTTTAAAATCTCAAATTGCAAATACTTAAAACTTATTCTAAGCCTGACAATGTCAGCAATCAGTTGAGTTTTGGCAGTGGTTAAATTTTTATTTGAAAAAGCTTCTCATGGCCACCTAACACTCCAGGACAGATCATAGCTTCGAAATAGTGGGAACAAAACTCCAGAGGCTGTGGCTTCTAGACCCACTGGTGTAGCACATGAGTCCCAGGGTACTTTTCGCGGCTTCTGGAGGACTGCCTTCACCAGTTAAGGTGGCAACCTGTGTGAAACAGTGCCTGGTACATCACATCATGTTAGCCTGTGGCCAGTGCTAAAGAAATGATGACAGAGAAAGAAAAGTTCTTGAAGTCAGGGACTAAATTCATGTCATGAGGCATGAATTAGGCAACTGACACTGTCATGTGTGATATGGTTACTTTGTGAGTCCTGTTGACAGTAGTCTATTTCAAGCCTTTTGGGTTTATTGTGTAATACTAAGCAGAGGTATTTTACCTCTTAAATTCCATTTTCCTCAGTTATAAAGTGGAGGTAACAATTTCATCTCTTATGGGCAGGTGCTTGTGGAAAATTCTTAGAGAATTTATTGGACATATATTTAACAGATGCTATCAGCACAAATTTCATTAGCATTACTAGCTAGCACAATTCTTCTTCTTCTATTGGTAGTAAAATTCTTTAGCACTCTACTTATATTTCTTATTGAAAATGTTTCGTGTGTATGAATAGTCACATTTGCATGTGCATGTGGGTATGCACACATAAGGTGCACACATGCTCGGGGAGGCCAGGGGTTGCTGTGGATCTTCTTCCTTGATCACTCACCCCCTTATGTACTGGGGCATGGTCTTTCACTGAACCTAAGGATTTGACTAGTTTAGGTAGTGAGATTGCCCTGGGGCTCCCTTGTCTCTGCCTACCCACTGCTGGGATTACAGACATGTTTGCCATTCACATCCTGCCTTTATGTAGGTCCTGGGAACACAAATTATAATGCTCATGCCTGCATCTCTCAAGTGCTTTATCCACTAAGCCATATCCCGACCCTGTGTGTTTTTAAACACTTAAACTGGGATGCAACAGTTCAAGGAAACCTGGTTTTCTCATAATTCAACGCCATGAGTTACTTTAAAAGCGAAGTCCCACACACTGAAGGGCAAGGCGCTTGAGCACACTTGGGAGAGGAGAGTGTGATCCGCTAACAGCTGCATGGAAGCTTTGGTGCGTGCCAGCATGCAGTGAGACCGAAGACGAGCACACAGGCATTTTTAAGCTTAGGGGAGGCATGGGCAGTGGGGCACACTTCAGTCTCACTTGATGAATCTGATGAAATGTCTTCTAGACTTTTGGAAGGCATTTTCCTAGCAGCACTCCTTTCCAAAGTTTTCAAAACAGGACTGTGTTCTTCTTCTGAACCTGTCACAAAACAAAACCGATGAACGCTGCACACCACCAGAGCCCTCAGAGCCGCCAGTCAGCAGAGGGCATCGACACTATAGCTCGAAAAGAGAGTTTATCGTCAAGCCTCTCTTATTTCCCTCTAAGTACTTCACAAAAGAAAGGAAAATATTGTACTTCCCATATGTCCTTCAAATATAATTTACCTGGTTATTTGTGAACGTAAACCAATAGAAGTGAGGTGAACACGTTAATACAAAAGTGTTCTCTGAGTTAGTCACACTTCTATTTTAGGCACATAATTTATTGAGCCATGCTTCAAATCTTCACACTTAGCATTTGAGCTTTTGAAGACAGCAATGAGATGACTCTGGAGACATTAACATAAAAGTGAGCAGAAAACCACAGAAGGCAGGGCTCAGATGTTTAACATCTGTGTATGGTTGAGCACTCAGATGGGTGAGTTCTCCAGATCAATACATGTAGGCTTTCCAGATTTCAATATTTATGAAAATTGGCAGCAAAGGGGTAAATTTTTAAAAAGTAATCAACTTTTTATTTAACTAAAGTATTTTGAAGGGGAGAGAGGATTTCATTATTTAAGATGCCTTTAGATATATAAACATTATATTTTTATTATATATAAATTATTATAATAGGTGTATATAATGCAGTATACATTATATTTATATACTATTATGTACATTTATAGCTAAGAGAAAAAAAGGGACATCATGTAATAAAAACAGTCCTTAAATACATCTAACTTTAAAAATGTTTAAACTGTCATTAATATTTTCATTTAAACACTGAAAACTTCATTATGGATAGGCTCAGAGTATTAATATCAATGACTAAAAAAGTCAAAGGCATACAGACTTCAAAAATATGAGATGAATCAGCAACTGATTTATGCAATCAATCTGTCAATCAATCGATCAATCCACTTGCTCGAGAACCACTTCTCTAGGAACTAACTTCCTAAAACGTATTGCAGATCTGCCCAATGTACCTAATATGCATCCTACAGCAAAGGGGTTCCAAGAAAAATTAAATTCAGGGTACCTTTTGTTCAGAGCAGACAATTACTCAGTATTTCCAGAAGCATTTGGCCATGGAACACTATCCTTTCCACCCCCAAGAAAATATTAAAGTAGTAGTTGCTTAAGAACTTAGTCACAAGCCCAGGATGGTACTGCTCATCAAAACTCGGGTATCCTATAGTAAGTTTCTTCCCCATTGTGTTCTATCACTTCTTGCTTATTAGTTTTAAAGGCTATAAAAACTATGACCAACTCTTACTTTTAAAATACCCTCTTGAATTCTGTCTTTGACTAATACCATTTCTTACTTAGATAGGTGGTCATTGTTCAACCAGTAAGATCCTGGTGGTACACTACAAGAAGGGCTGCACACATTACATTAAACTTTCTATAGTAGGTGCTGATTAACACATCCCCTATGGGCCAGCCTTCCCTCCTATCTCAAAGAGCATTTTAGTAAGAGAATACCTCAACAGAGTTAGGGGGATGGTTTTATTCTTGTGTATTCTTGGTTTTAGAAAATATTCTATGTTTTTGTTTATTTTTTTAAACCAGCAACATTTGTATAAAAAGCTTAAACTTGAAAACTTGATTGATTGGGATCCCGTGTGGAAGCTTTGGTCAGTGGTTAAGAAAAGTTGCCAAAGAACTCAGACCCCACAAGACAGCCGCGTAGTAAAGCTCATATAGTTCCATCGACGCTGTGTAAGCATAGGGAAGATGATCAATTGTAGCTAAGCAGCTTTGATTAAAATGCTTAGACAGAAAGCACCCTCCGTTGCCTCATTGCTCTAATCAGGTAACTGCTCATTCCCATTTGCTCTGGGGTTTTTCTGCCAAAATGCCCAAGAGTTGATCGACAAGCCCTGTGTTTTGTGGCTTGGTTGAAAGGAGAACCCTCAGTGCACTGGGATGAATGTAGCCATCATGGAAAACCTTCAAAATTTAGCCAAGGCAGCAGAGCCAGGTGATGCCCTCCAGTGGGATCAGGTGACCTCATCTGACTGAAAGCACAGTTGAGAAGGGGATCATGGTTCTGAGGGTAAATGGAAGGAGAGAGGGAGAAGCATGGGGCGGGGGTATGGGGGGACCCACAGCGCCAAGTATCTCGGGGAAGGGAAGTTCGCTGCCTTGTCTTTGGCTCTCGACCCTAGCTGTACCTGTGTAGAAACTCTGATCCTAAGCGGTGAGTTTGTGGTGCTTTCTCACTGTGACTTTTACTACAGACCTCTGTGAGGGGTGCCAGTTATGAAATTCTAATCATTTCCAAGAAAACAGCTGGTTTACATGTATCTGAAAGGCTCTTACTAACCCCCCCCCCCCAAGTTAATTTAAAATACTGTTGGACTTCAATAATTTTTATAGATTTGGTGAGATGATTCTGAAACACAGCCTTGTGAGAAAGCTGTTTTTGTACAAATTATCTGAATAAAGAATATAGATGAAATGGCCTTTCCTGATTAACAAAGGCTTAGAAGAACTAAAAAATTCAAACAGAAAAAGAGTATCATTATCGGGAAAATATCCAATTGACCCCAATCTCTAAGAAAGTCATCCTTTACACACATATCCTATAAAGCAGACTTATTATGGAGCAAAAATTCCAGCACACTCACTGGAGTAATCTCTCCAGCTCTCCCCGTTTGAACTGGTGTTCCTGTCTGAAAGCTCAGACTCCGGGGATGCCTCGGGACCACCTTGTTCTTTCTCTTGTCTCTTATGCAGTGCTGCTGGTACCAGTTTAACTTTACTCGTTTTTGTACGTTTTCCTTTTGTTTCCAGGAGAGCAATGGATTGCTTATTTTCAGACACACCCATTTCTTTAGAAGGTTCTTGAAAACCTGGTTCCTGAGGAGCCCATGTTCCTCCTACAATAACCCTTTCTCTGTCCCTGTCTACAAATCGTGCAGTCTCAATGGTCGCTATTTCATGCTCTTCATAAAGTTGTGAGTGTTCAGGGACCCCATCCCCACTTGTGCAACCCTGAACATGTACTGACGGACTAGTCACAGCTTCATCTCCTCCTACGAGTTTATCACACGGGATGACTTTAACCTTCGTTCTAGAGGCTTCCCAGGCATCCCAGCAAAGATTGGGTGTTTCCGCCAAGAGTCTGCCTTGTTCTGCCTGTGAAGGCAGCTTCTCCAAAGTGTCTCCTTTGGCCGACAACTGGAGCTGACAAGGCCCTTCAGACATCTCTTTAAGAAGTTTCTCAAAACCAGCATCAAATGTACTCTCAGTTACTGAGGGAGCCTCAGCCTTCTCTACAGTTTCTTGTATTTCTGTAGAATGGAATTCAGAAGCGAGTTGAGGGGACACCTCACAACTACCTGTTAGAGCGGATGGAGAAATAGTCACTGTATCCTTTTCATCTTTTGACAGGGAAGTTTCCAGTGTTTCCCGCAATAGTTTTTCCAAGCCAGCCCTAAATTGAGGGCACTCTAACTTGGGCTGAATAACCGTTTCCCTCACTGTCTCTGCCACTTCCGGGAGTAGCTCTTGGCCATACTGAGTTGCCGTAGAAGCAGGCGACCTAATGACGTATGCTGATGGCGACATTCCGGCAGATAAGGAAGATCCATCTCCATGAGTTGTATCAGGAACTGTGCAGTGAGAATGGAAGTCCTCCTTATTTGGAACAACAGCATCTGTAGCAGCCCACAGCGGGCTCACTCTCTGAGAACAGGAAGGTCCACCTGTTTGCCCTCTTCCCGGAAGTTGGGCTTTCGCACCTCCTGCTTCTCTAAGTAGCCTCTGTAACGCAGCGTTTACATCAGTCGTTGCTGGTTTGGAGGGAAGAACAACTTTTTCTACAGTCTCTGAAATTTCATTCTGAGAAGGCAATGTGCCATCCTGGGGTACAAGATGGGCATCCCGAGATAAAGACTGATCTGCCGGAGAACTGGCAACGCCCTCAAAAGAACGGCATGACTGAGCCAATGGAGGAGACCGTTCTGCAGCCGGTGGAAGCACACCTTCTGTGTTACAGTGTTCAGCCTTGTGGGCAAGAGCTGTGCCTCCTGGAGTTTCAACTCCCTGTGGAAAAGGAGCTGTTATCCCTCTTTGGTCGGCTGGAGGACTAGGAGTCTCCTCTATCCACTTCTCGAACAATCTGTCGTCTTTAAGTGGGGAGGGTGCTCTGGTAGTAAGAGGTCCCAGTGGGGATTGTGAAAGAGTCAATGGAGCTCTAGTTGCTTCCTTCAGGAATTTGTCTACACTAGGATCCTGTTGAACCCTTTGGGGCTCATTGGGGCTCTCCTTGGGCCCTGTGACATCTTCCTCTTCCTCAGCAAAACTTTTCTTTTGAGGCCATGCCCTATTTTCAGAAACACCTCCTTTGAGTGCCTGCTGTCCATGAACTTGCTTGCCAAAAGTCTGGCTTGTTGGTGACTCGGCTTCTGCCAGCAACTTCTGTAACCCATGATTGAGTGTGTCTTTGGAGACTCTAGGCAAAACGCTTGCTTTCACTATAGATTCCTCAATCTCTTGCTCTGGGCAAGCCTTTTTAATCTCTGGAGTAACAGAACATCCCATAGTCTTTCCTACAGTATCCTCTGAAGTCTCACTTCCTACCCACTGATAAGTGAACTTCCTGGGTGGTTTCTCTGGAAATGAGGCTGCATCTGCTGGCACTTGGGGTGTGCACTTTGAGTTTGATTTCTCCTTCTCTTCCACTGCTGTATCATTTCCCTGTCTTAAACATCTTTTTTCCTCTTCTTCTTGGGTATTTTCTCTTGATGATTTCATGTGGTCAGACTCCTTGGATTTCTGGCTATTAAACAGCACAGAGTTTTGTTTGTTTGCTGCAGTATTATTCCCACCACTATCTTTACTGTTTAGATTAGCTCCCAGGCCCCAGAACTTTCTCAAATTCTCAAACTGAGAGTGAGTATAGACTTGCTCTGTATTGGGTTCATCCATTCTTTCTCTTAGGGACAGAACTTTAAAGTTGGCATTTGATTTACCAATTACAAATCTATCTTTCTCCAAAGAAGGGTGCATTTCATTCCCGGGAATTTGAAACACAGACACATTATCTGATTGGTTAGCTGAAGGATGGTTTTTGGATGAACCTGATATTGGGGCTCTGGTTCTTGTAGGTTTACTTGAGGAATGAAAACTGGAGAGATGGAGTATTTGGTCATTCTCATCAAGGACCACTCGTTTAGCAGTGACTTGACTATAGTCTCTCTGATCTGAAGATAAGCTGCCCAGGGGCATGACTTGTGACGTCACAGGCTGGTGTGCTGTAGCAAAAGATGGCTCCTGGCTGCAAGAAGATGTGAGTTCACGTGCCTTTATTTTAGCACCAGCTTTTCCTCCTTCCCAAAAGGATATTCTGTCACTCACTCGCCTGTATTTCTCTCTCAGCACTTGGGTTTTGGGATCCTCACTGGCTTCTGCTTGGCCCTCAGCCTTCTTCCAAGAAGACCCATTGTCAGCAGTCCCGAGTGGCAACTCATTACTCTCCGTCGCTAGGGAAGGCTTTAGCGGGGAGGTTTTGCTCTTCCTCTCTGTATCGCCTTTCAAATTTGAGCCTGGAACATTTGTTGGAGAGTCAGCATTCACCTGTGTGTTCCCCTTATTCTTTTGAGGCATATGAAATTTGGGGTCCTCTTTTCCTAAGCTGCTGGTGTGCTTAGTGTGCCATGGGGCCTGAGCTTCTGAATCAGGTCTTTTCAGAGCCCACAAGGCTGCAACAAGTGTCCTATCACTTTCTGCTGTGCTCTCTGAACCTTGGCCATACTCCATGTGTTCACTCCTGTGACTTGGGATTCTGGAGCTTTCTAATGGTTGCAGGATAGCTGGACCTTCCTTAGGGGTGCCTTGTTGGGACACATTCTCAGAGTTAGATTTGAGAAATGTATCACTGTCTTGGTACGTTTCAGAAAGTAGCATATCTCTCTCTTCTTGGAATGTCAAATCAGACCTAACAGGCTTCAACTTAATCTTAATGGATGGTGGGACCTTTGAGTCATCTTCTTTGAGACGGGGGTTGTCTGTCATCGAGGTGACGGTAATCTGTGATTTTGAGTCTGTTTGCTGTCTGAGATCTATTTCTTGGAAATGCTGGAGAGATGACGTACTGTCCTCTGTATGAGAACTTCGGTTAAACCAGTCTAGGACTTTAGATATGGAATCATCAGCTGTCTTTCTTATCTCAGGAGCACATGGACCCGAGTGTGAGGATGTCTGAGCATTGAGAGCCATGAGAAAGGGCTTACCTTGCCGACGGTCTCTAAGGCTGTGATCTGATGTCTGAGATGGCCCAGGCTCAACACACTGAGGCAGTTCATCTGTAACACAGAAATGCTTTTCTAAGTAAGATAATGCTTACAGGACCATTACCCAATTATTCATACTATATTCTAAAAAGGGCACTTGCTACAGTATTAGCTGCTCATGCCAGCATCCTTCTGGGAGTTTGGTATAAGATATTCTAAGTAACTGTTCTATCAAAAGTGCAAATGTAGATAGACCCCCTCCAAAGTAACATGGAGAGGAACTTGAGAAATTTCTATGGAATCCATGGTCTATGTCTTAAACATTTTTGTCAGTTTTGCATTCTGCTTCTCATTCTATTTTTAAGTATCACTCTTCTCCAACTTCCAAATATTTGCAAAGAACCGAAAATCCTGAAAGGCACGTCACACTGGTTTTACGGCTTTACTCATCCAGTGGAAGATTGTCATAAGCCATAGGGGAAGGTTGAGAAGCACAAATTGAAGTGATTTCAGGAGTTAGAAAAACAACTTTCAAGTAAGACTAAACAACAAATTCTTTCCAGAGCACTTGGATAAGAAAATGAGAATTATTTGCATTCCCGGGTCTGAGTTCTGATGTGTTAAATCAGAACCTGAAGTTAGGCCCCAAGAATCTTGACTAACAGCTGCCCTGGTGATTGGTCTGCATCCTAGCGTTTTAGAGCTCTAATCAGAGCAGCTTCCTCCACTACTTCCCACTTTCCTCCTACTATTTGCTCGTTAGAAGTTCCTTCTGTAAGCCAAGTAAATTAAGCTGGTTGCTAAGCAACAGCTAGGGGGGTCTAAAGAAGAGCGGTTACATTCTTTATGAGCCTTAGTAACAAGGTACACAGTATGTTCCTCTAGGTATTTTATGAGAACTCACTAGGCATTTACTTAAGATAGTAGTAAGGGCTCAGATACCTCAGTACCTTTCTTTAAAATGCTAAACTACACACCATATATGGCGTTCCTAACGTAAGATGAGCTGGATTTTTATGAAGTCAACCACATTTTCATACCCAATAAAAACATTTCAGTTTATAAAATTCAATCTTTAATTTTAATCAACTTCAAATGTGAAAATAGAAGTGATTTGCATCATACTGATATAGTTTCCTTACTTAAGTACACATTGTATCATTAAATATCGGTCAGTATTTGTGAAAGTCTTAAAGCATTGTGTGTCTGTTTATATATAGACTATTTAATAATGAGGAAAAGGTTTGTAATAAACTCTTGGTTTAAAAAAAAAAGGTCTTTGGGGATAGGGGTTAGAGATGCCCTAGTGGTTAAGAGAGCTGGCTGCTCTTCCAGAGGACCTGGGTTCAATTCACAGTATCCACATGGTGGCTCAAAACCATCTGTAACTTCAGTTTAGTGATTTGACACTCTCTTCCGTTCTGCAGAGCATGGTGAGTAGGCACAGAAACAGGCAAAACACTCATATACATAATTAAAAGTAAATCTTTTAAAAGGGTATTGTAAATATAATTTATTAATTGTATACATGCCTAAAATTTGTGGCAGACTCTATTACTATAGGCTAGCAAAAGTTGATGTTAAACAGGAATATTATAGGTGAGAAGTTTAAAATTGTGTTGTGTTTTTTAAAAAATATTTTATAAAGAAAGTTGTTACGTTAAGAATAAGAATAGTTCTTTAAAATTCTATAGTAATATTTTCTTCTCTCTGAAGAACTCTTTTGTGTTGTTTTTCATTGTGAAAATTAGTTGAATATTGATAGCATTGAAGCTCATAACTAAAGCCTTGCCAGCCCTTGGGAGTCACATGTTTAAAGTCACATGTCCCAGTACCTTGGGACATTTAATTATTTTAATAATCAAACAATGAAAAGGGCTCTTAGTGAATGGGCAGACCATTTTATTAGGCATTCTCTGAGACTTGAAAGGCTATTATCCAATCAAAAAAAAAAAAAAAAAAAAAAAGCTTTGTCGACTGTATTTTCTTCCAAAAATTAAAATAGTCAGTAATGGTTTTAAAATATGACAGGACAAATACTGAAATGCAAAATAACAAAGAAAGTCTGTGAGGAAGCAGATGTAGTTTCAAAACAAGGAAGGCCTTATTACCTTCCCCTTAGAAATTATAGCAAGGGGAAATATTATCCCCTAATGTTTTCTTCTCAAGATAAACATTTAAATCAGTGCTTCTCCACCTGTGGGTCACAGCCCACACCCTCCATATCAGATATTTACATTAGATTCATAACAGTAGCACAGTTACAGTTATAAAGTAGCAATGAAATAATTTTATGGTTGGGGGTCACCACAACATGAGGACCTGCCTTAAAGGGTCATAGCATTAGGAAGGTTGAGAACTACTGATTTAAGTAAATGCCATATAATTATTTGCTAATGTTTGGGCAATCATTAGTAATTTATTTTCATATGAATTCTCTCATTACTTGAAGAAGCACTTTTGAAGTTCCATTATATTCACATAATTTAAATGTGCCAAGAGCAAAGCAGCCTTGTCTCCTAACGGATGAATTGACTGGAGTGGAAGTACAGGCTTCAGCTGCAGTTCTCCAGAGCTAACCTACAGTCCTCCAGAGCTAACCTACACTAACAAGAGAAGACATAACCAAATTAGAAACTTGATTGTGCCTATTTTAAAATCCTGATGACTTAAAAAAAAAAAATCATAGGATTAGATGAAGTCTTATTTAAGATGGGAGAAAGTACAAAACGTTAAATTTCCAATTCATGTTTTTCAAGGTCCAAGAATAATCACCTAGAAGAGGCTTGAGAAGGAAGTTGGAGGTCACCCCATCTTAAGTACTCTAAGTCTGGTTTCTCAGCCTTACATTGGGTGAATAATGACACATTTACTCCATACCGACATATTAGAGGTTATTTAACTCTGACTTTCTATATACATCTTTAACTCAAAACATTGTCATTTGTACAAGTGATCGGTTTATTTTTCTCTTTCTTTTTGGTCTTTTTGAGAGCTTCTCTCTATTATGCAGCTCTAGATGTCATGGAACTCTCTATGTAGACCAGGGTGGCCTTGAACTCAGAGAGATCCTCCTCCCTCAGCCTATTGAGTGCTGGAACTACAGACCTGCACCACCATGTCTGGATGATTCCATTTACTTTATATTTTTTTAATTATCATTTTCAGGATCAAATTAAACATAAGCTGGACACTGTGCCCTCCTGGTTCTTTGGGCAATGGTGATGCTTTACGGAAGTCACTGAACGGCAGCTATTTGAATTCTAGCTGCTATGCTTAAGGGGAGCTTGATCTTCTGCAGGGACGGCTGTCCTGGTCATCTCTAGCCAGTGAGGACAGCTTTTGTCACCCGAAACGACAACTCTTACCCACAGGGTTTTTGGAGAATTCTGGTTCACGCTTTGTTAAATATGATGGAGTATCTTGGTATTCACTGATGATGGACGAACTCTCCACAGACTGTGGTCTTGCAGGTAGAATGTCTGAGTGGCCAGGGGTCCCTTCACCTGGAATGGACCCAGCAGCCATCCGCTGGTGTGCTTCCCTTTCTGAAACTCTTGGGCTTGACGTTGGTGACGACAGTGTTTTGTGGGAGGGCTTTGGGCGATCCTGACACTCATCTGTGTCCCCTGCATCGTCGGTTCCATTTTGCAGGCTGTCGGCTTCTAAAACAGTAAATTCTCCTACCTCCTGGCCAAGGGTGGGTCTAGGAGTCTGTGGAAGTTCATCCATCGCCGCAGAAAATCTCACATGCTTTAATGGCTCCAGTGAGTTGGTGGAAGAGTCGTCTTCGAAAGAGTGTTCTTTCTCGGGAATCCTCTCGTGGATGGTTAGGCCAGGTGATACGGTCTTGCTTTTTGGATCAAAGTTGTAATTTAGACGGAGAGTTTCCGAGTCTGTGCTACTGGAACTGGAATTGCGCTTTAGGATCCCTCTTGGAGCTCCTCTCGCATTCAGGGAGTCCCTCCTTTGTCTAAGAAAAGACTGGTTATCATCTTTCTTTATGTCATTTGCTTTGTACATCAGCTTTCTGGCTTTGGGGACTGGGGCTTTGCTTTGAGACCCATTTTCAGGCTCCACGGATGCAGATTGCTTTAGTTTCTCTAACTTTTGACTTGAACTATCTGGGATCGATAGCCTTTCTTTTGATTCTGACAGTTCACCTGAAAATTAAAACATATTAGGCAGTGTATTAAGTGGAGAGCAACTCTTCAGTTTTAGACAGCTCTAAGTTCAGTCTGTATTTAGTAAGCATTATGGAAATATTAAAGATAGTTGGGAAAGCACTTACAGAATCGTGTAAAGCACAGGCGAGTTTTACAGTAAAAACATTATTCTGTGATACTACAATGGCAAGACAGGGTATACATTTGTCCAAAGTCATGGAATGGAGAATTCCAAGGGTGAACCCTTGGTATAAGCTGTTGATTGTGAAGGAGAAAGATGTTTCAAAGTAGCTCATCTATGTGTGCTCTGGTAGTTGAATGAGAGTGGCCCATACATGCTCATGTATTTGAATGTTTGGTTCCTAACTGGTGGGAACTCTTTGGGAAGGATTAGGAGGGGGACCTTGTTGGAGGAGGTGTGTCACTAGAAGTAGGCTTTGAGGTTTCAAAAGCCCACCCATTCCCACTTAGCTTTCTCTCTCCCTGCTCTCTACTTCTAATAAGATATAAGCTCCCAGCACCATGCCTGCTGCCAAGCTCCCACCATGATGATTATGAATGCACCCATCTGAGCCCATAAGCAAGCCCCCAAGTTAAATGGTTTCTTTTGTAAGTTACCCCCCTCATGACATCTCTTCACAGCAATATAAAAGTAAGCATACTTTCATGGTTAGAAAAGCCATACCAATCTGGTGGCAGATGCTAACAATGAAGGAGCAACTTCATGTTCTGGAATAGGGGGTATATAGGTATTGCATATACTTTCTGTTCAGTAGTGTTGTGAACAAAGTCTTATTTAAAAATCAATGCATGAAAGCTAGTAAGATAGTTCAGAGAGTAAAAGCATTTAGCAAACTGAATTCAACCCCATAAAACCCAAGAAAAAGTAGACAGAGAGAACCAAGTCTGCAGAGTTGTCATCTGACCTATATATGCATGCCATGGTATGTATACACACACACACACACACACACACACACACGGGATGTAAAAGTAAAAGAGGCACTGTCTAAGAAGAGATAGAGAGAGGTTTAAAGAGAAAGGAGAGAGGGAAACAGAATAGAAATACAAAGAGAAGCAAAACCACCACATTTTAAAAATGTGAAATCTAGGTGTGTGTGTGTGTGTGTGTGTGTGTGTGTGTGTGTGTGTGTGTGTATGAAATGAAAGCTGAAGGTGGTTTATTTCCAGGAAGTGGGAGGACTAACAAGGAATGGGAGTGATAGGAAAGTAGTGGGGATGAACACAAGTAAGATATAGTGAAATATATGTGTAAAATGTCATAATAAGATTATTTGTTTTGTATTATTTAGTATGTAAAGAAATTATTGAAAATATTGCTGTGCTTTATTTGCTTTGTGATGTTTTATACAGATTATAAAAACTTTTGTTTTTGTTGTTGTTGTAATTGTTGTTTCAAGACAGAGTTTTTCTGTGTAGTCATGGCTGGCCTCGAACTCACAGAGATTCACCTGCCTCTGCCTTCCAAGTTCTGGCATTACAGGCATGTGCCACCATGGCCAGCTATAAAAACTGTTTAGAGTTTTTAGGGCCTAAAAAGATGTCTCAGTGGTTAAGGCCACTTGTTGCTCTGTAGATCCTAGGACCCACATGGTGGCTCACAGCTACGTGTAACTCCAGTTCCCAGGGAATCTGATGCCTTCTTCTGAGGGCACCAAGCATGCATAGAGTACTCTTTTTAAAAGGTTTTAAAATTTTTCTTTTTTTCTTTGTTTGCTTGCTTTTGAGATAGTATTTCTCTATGTAGCCTTCTCTGTGTAGGTTCACTTTGTATACCAGGTTGGCCTTGAACTCAGAGAGATCCACCTGCCTCTGCCTTGCAAAGTGCTGGGATTATAGGTGTGTGCCACCATACTTGGCTTTTTAAATTTTCTTAAAGAAGACTGAGAGAAAAACACCAACATGAGCTTTAAAAATCATTTATCAAAAATCATAAAAAGTAACTCAATGTTTAGAACAAAAATCCCAATACTTAAAACTAATATCTTGTCAAAAAAGATTAAAAATAAAACAGCTCATGTGTTCTTATGACTTTTTTTCCGAAATGGTGCGTTATAAAGTAAGTGTACCCAATGGGAAACATATTAAGACAGACGAATTAAAAGCCCTGGATCATTTTCCAGGGACATCTTTTTACAGTTGCTTTTGAAAGGGCAGATTTGTCCTGCATTTCCTCACCCTGGCATGTAAAATTCCATAAGTGACAAACTTAATCAAACTACATACTTGATCAAGTGCTCCTGAGCAGAAAGCCTTATCATTTCTTCCTGGGGCAACTTAAAACTGTTGTCAACCTCTTTTAAACAGACAACTGTGTCAGTACATGGAAGGCATGCAAAAAATACTATTATGTGAAAGACTGCATGCCTTTGGTTCAAAATTTTCCCATGTCACTAATGAAAGAACTCAAACCATGGAGGTCACACAGAGCGAGTGGCAGCCCCGGGGCTGGAATGTGCAGGCGACAGAAGAAACCCATCAGCACTTCTCACTTTCTCCAGGGAGTTATTTTAGTGAAAGGAACTCTGAGCATTTCCCCCAGTCTACAGATAACAAAGATAAAAATAGCTAGTCCAGGAAAATAATATTTACCCTCTTTTGAAATCTGAAAGAAACCAGCTTTTCCAGTTTTTGACTGCTCGCTTTTGGTTTGTTGCGGTGAGTGATCTTCTGGCACCTTGGAGCTGTTAAATGGATTCTTCCTTTGCTGGGGAAAAATATTGTTTATTAAACTTGGTCTAAATGTCATAACGGGAACCGAGCATTCGCAAATGCTTATGATCTCACACATTTGATAGCTTTAACCAGTCCAAACTATTGTCTGGCAACGTCCTTTGACCATAGGTCAGAAGCACATTTTATTGGTAAGAATGACCCCGAATGCTAGCAAATACCTGGTCATGGGCAGGGTTATCCTAAGGTGATAATCAGGTCAGATTCCCATCAGGGCTCTTCCTACCACACTAGTTGCTGCACTAGATTATAGCTCTTTGCAAGATGACTTCAGTGCTTCAGAGTCATTGTTATGGCCAGATGTAATGACAGCAAGTACATATAGGCGGGCTTGTTGTTGTTTTGAGATGGATGTCCTACACAGCCTTTAGAATGGCTTAGGGTTCACAATACTCCCACCTCTGGGGCCAGGTGTGGTGGCGTGCTCCTATAATATCAGCACTCAGGAGGCAGAAGCAGGCGGATTGCTGTGAGTTAGAGCACAGCCAGGTCTACAAAGCAAGTCCAGGACAGCCAAGGCTAACACACCGAGACTCTGTCACAAAAACAACAACAACAACAACAAAAATTCCCACCTCTGATTTTTCATATTAATACAAGACTGACTATGAATGATTACTGTTTATAGTTTTATAAATTGCCAATTCCCTCCTGGAAACAGACCACTAATAGAGATTCAAGAAGCTATACCTAGAAATAAGGAGTGTGGTAGGCCTAGCAAGCCACATCCTACAGCCTAAGAGCAGCAGCACTGTATAGACTCTTTACTTTTTGAAACAGGGTCTCACTATGCAGCCCTGGATGGCCCAGAATGAACTACCCAGAGATCCTACTGTTTCTGCCCTCCAGCCATCCTAAGCCCTGGGATTACATGATAGGCCACCACCTGGACTTTTAAAAAAAATTTTAAGGTTTAATTATGTATTTTGCTGGGGGTGGGCATGTGAGCATGCAGGCACCCACAGAGGTCGGAGGGATGGGGTCTCTGCAGCTGGAGTCACAGGCAGTTAAGAAGCTCATGCCTTCTGTAAGGACAGTGGATGCTTCAGTACTGAGCCATCTCTCCAGGCCTTGGACTGTTTAACTCTTGAAGACAGAAAGAAATCTGGGTCGTTAGCAACACAAACATAATGATTTCCAACTTTATCCACTGCAGGACAGGAGTGACTTCTTAAACTAAACACCCAAGTTAGCTACATATGATACACACAGTGAATTACAAGATCTGCTTTGATATGAGGAGGAGAGTGACATTCCTGCCAATAACAAGATTTTAACGGTCCAGGCTCAGTCTACCTTGAGCAGAGACACAGCTGGATTCCTTGTATTTTCCTGTGACATATCAATCTGGCTGGAAGCTGGATCCACCCCACTGGAGCTGCAAAAGAAACAATCATTCAGAGACTAAACCCTTACCCCGTAGGGTGCATGAATCAGGGCTCCACAGCCAAGAGCTTGAAAGACTGGGCAGGGGAGGGAGTTTATAAGATGAAACTGCAAGGGGGCCGGGAAAAATTGCAGTCCAGGCCATGTTAGGCACCACAACAAAGGCAACGGTGGAGCAAAGAATGCAAGGGCAGCACGAGAAAGGACAAAAGCACCTGTTCGGACCGTGAAAACGGTTGTTTCCAGGTTGGGTCCACGATTTAAACTTGCAGAAACAAACTCATTTCAAACTTAAATCTAAGGTCACATACAAATAAGAAAGTGAACAATGGGTTTTATGGGGGAAGTAAAGTCAGGAAATCTCAAATCGATCAGTATTTCCCCTAATGTGTATAGGACATAACTGAGCAAAGACTCAGTAAAGTGAGTGATCCGGCAAACAGATGGAATGACCAAGTCAGACAGCTGTGCGCCAAGGCCGTACACACAATAAGTTCATAGATTAATTCTTACTCAAATTCAAAAAGACAAGAACCTAAGGGCATTGAGCAGATAGTGAGTAGGTAGATGACTGCAGCTGGTTTAAAGATGCACCAGCCAAGGACCATGTATGGTGAGGACCTAGAGCCCCCTACTCAGAGGTACTTGAAAGGTAGCACAGTCTCCTTGTGGGTCCCTGAATATGGGAAATAGAGGCTGCCTCTGACATGGACTCTGGTGCCCACTCATTGATCACTTCCCCCTGGCGGGGCGGCCTTGCCAGTCTACAGAGCAAGAGGATGCAGGCAGTCCAGATGAGACTTGATAGACTGGGGTCAGAATAAAAAGGAGGAGGTCTCTTCTTTTCTGAGGTACTAGGGGAGGGGGGAGGGGTAAGAGGGAGGGAGAGTGGGACCGGGAGGAGATGAGGGAGGGGGCTACAACCAGGATATAAAGTGAATTAATTTAAAAAAAGTTTAAAGAACCAAAAAAAAAAAAAAGTTTAAAAAAAAAGAAAAAGAAAAAAGAAAGAAAGAAAGAAAGTGCTGAGGACTCTCTGATCCATGAGAGGCAGGGTAGCCCCAGGGGGAAAGTAAAGCAAGAGTTCACCGAGAATGGTGGGTTGAGCAGGTCATTCTTTTGACTATGAGTAAGAAGACAAGTGGGTCACAGAGTCCCAGGAAAGAAGGAAAATTAGCTTGCTGAGAAGCTCCGCTCCAGTAGTCTTGCCTTAGACATAAAAAAAATGACATCACCATTGGCTGGAACCACTGTTCTCTGTTAATCTCCACCAGCTCTCGGTGACATCAGAGTCAAGACCTTGGAAAAATCCTCTGAAGGTGATGACTTTTCCCTACATGACAGAGAAACAGAAAGCCCAGGCAAGGAAAAAAAATTCACCCTAGGGCCGTGAAGCATTGCCCATGATCACTGCCATGAAACCCTGAGGCTAGATATTTCATGGTTTCCTTTTCTTGTTTCTGTACTTGAACTGCTATTTTTTTTTTTTCCACAGTTAGTCCCCGGAAACCATTAAGCTCTCAAGAAAGCCATTCTTCCTTTCATCACGTTCCTTATTGATCCCAAAGTAAAGTGTAGCAGATGGGGTGTCATTTTACAGCCTGATCACATGAAAGAAAGAAAGAAGGTAGGATGTATAAAATGGAAAACACAGGAAGAACTTATAATGGAACCAAAATTTGGACCAAAAGAGACATTACAGGAAATCTATTCCTGCACTAGATGGACACAAAGTCAAATTAAGTTGTATAACAGCAAAGTGTCAAAAAGAAGCATGGCCACTGATAGAACTTGATACCCACACAATAAAAGGCCAATAGCTCAGAACTGGTAAGCACTTTCTCTCCAGTGCGTTTTTAAGAGGCCAGTAGGGGAAATGTGGCCAACTTACCCAGTGCTGGTGAAGTCATGGATCTTGGAGGAGAATCTATAACTGTCACTATATAAAACTAGCATAATTCCTAACTACATTCTAGATACTTTGTTGCAGGATATTTGATCCCTGAGATCGTGAACTGTAAAAACCGACCTTTGATCCCCTTGTGACCTCTGAGATTTTGTTTGGCGTGGTTGAGCCTTACACACACCTATCTGTACACAGGATTTAATAAAGTTAATCCTAGGTCAAGAGGTGGAGCAAGAAACCAGCTGACAGGGATTAAAGAGTAGGAGTTGAGGGGTATTTAAGACAGCGTGTAGAAGTAGAAGGGGTCTTTAGCTCTCTTTAGTTTTTAGCTCTTTGGCTTTGAGCTCTTCAGCTCCTCAGTTCCTCAGTTCCTTGGCCTTTGGCTCTTTAAGCTAGTAAACCTTTGGCCTTGTTTTTTTTGTTTGTTTGTGTTTTTGTTTTTTTTTTTTACCTTTTCCTCCTAAACTGTCAGCAGAGCTAGTGATCTTTTTGGGCCTTTTCCATTAGGATGTGAGCTGAGTAGGAAGGTCAGCTGGGTACTTTCTCTGCCTGTTTGAGCTAGCAGATTTTTCACCCCAGCATCTGGCTCCTGAGTCTTCATTGGTCCTTATACCCATAGATAAATGTATTCTTCATCCAACATCAAGCAAAGTGCTTTGCCACAGACAGTGACCACTGCACTGTAGACTCAAGGTTCATTGTGAGTCCAAGGCAAACATGGTCTAGAGCAAGTTCCAGGACAGCCAAAGCTACAGAAAGAAACCATGTCTCCAAAAAACAAAAGCAAGCAAGCAAACAAACAAACAAATCACTAGATGCCAATCCGAGTTCTAGAACCAGAAAGAAATCCCACAAATAATTATTTTTTTATTTTTGAAAGTAATTTCGATCTCCTTTGGGTGTTAAGTTCCAAGAAGGCTACTGTTGTGTGTCTCACCTGTAATCTAGCTCTTTGCTTGGCATTTGGTGGTACTCAGTGATACTTCAAGAGACAAACAAACACATGGAGAAATAACCCAGAGACAAATAAAAGGGAGCAAATTAGAAATTATATTCCAAGCCCTTCAAGTATTATTGTGAGTACACACTTTGTTTAACACAATAACAGTCCACACTACAGACCTGCTGAGCACAAATATTCCCATCTAAGCATGAGATGGTTTCATGTGCCTATAGAGCTTTTACTACCATAACTGACCAGAGTAAATCTAAGATCTGATAAGATTAAATATTCTCTTGAGAGCTCAATATTAACAATTTTATGAGCCAGACATCTTAGAAATGAAATTTTCTTATAACTGGATTTCCTATCAATCCTTCAAGGAGTGGGGGAATTCTCAAATGCATTGTCTCACTGATTGGCTCATCTCTTTCTTCTTTGAGGACAATCTTGTACCTTAAGCTGACCCTATTACTGGAATTCTAGCAAATAGCTAATTCGTCTGGTAGAAGGAGGTGTATACAAAAGCCTTCCTGGAAAGATATCATTCATGTACGGAGACAATATGCTTTCATAGCTGAGGATGAAGTTGGGATTTATTGGCTCTTTTTCCACAGAGGGTATGAAGGAGTTTGGTGACAGAGTGAGCATTAGAGAAACACAGACACTGAAGCTGACACTTTGCTTCACAATGTCGTTACACAAAAGAGTATCTAATTCTTTCCAAACCAAAGGTGAATGGGATGCTGGGAAGTTAACCTCCTCATTTCCCCACCATCTCAAACGAAAATGTGCCAGTACAGGGGAAGGAAATGGTGAAGGGAAACCATGGTGAAGCCTAATCCCCCTCAACTCATTTTGGAAACATTCTCCAGAGAGATTCTAGCTAATGGACAGTACACATGTTGACAGCAGCCAACCTCCCTCCTGACTCCGGGCCTTCCAGTTTTCCATCTTCAATGCTCCAAAAGAAAGGATGACACTGCCAGGCATCTAGGGGTATGTGACAGGGAAGAGGACAAGGGGCTAGAAGAGAGAAAGAATCAATAGCTTAGAATGCACCACAACAACTTTTGTTATTTAAGATGTCTCGGCTGGCCTTCTGCAACTCTAGAGATAAAACAATATAAAGCTACCAGGTGGTATCAAAGAAACAGACAGAGAAAGAGATAAATGAAAAGGTCCATCCTTTTCTAGTTTCATTCAATCCAAAGAAGTTCCTGTAACAGAGACATCAAAGGCCCTGGTCAGTAGATACCTATTAGACTCTCAGTGGTACCCAGAGCCCCATACTTGTTTAATGAGACACATTGTCATCTCAGATAACAAACATTGGTTTCCCATGCCAGGCAGGACCTGTTATACTTCATTTATGGGCAGGGCTTTGACGCACAGAGGGAAGAGCTTCTCTCGTCTTCATTCTGTACGCCTCACATTGACTAAGCTATGTGGCCTGCTGTGCACATGCTCAGTGATGACTTTATGAAGGGATTTGATATGCTAGCAATGTGGGGTTCATGGGCCAGTGGCAATCCATTAACTTCTTATCACTGATTCATGGTGATGTAAGTGCAGGCACTGAGAGTATGCTAAGGACCATTTATAGCAATTTGTCAAAAATGCCCAGTAGACAGTGATCTACTGGGTACTTTTTCCTTCTTCTGCATTTTATTTGTTTTACAGACAGCATCAGCCTGGGACATTTAGAGATCGAAGTTTAAAAATAAAATGAAACAGGTCCTCCACCATAGGATATGAAGTGCAGCAAACACCACCTGGCTAAGTTAGTGACATGGACTACAGCTGCTGGTGACCTGATTTCCATCTGCTGCCCTGCAGGGAACACTGTTCTGCTTATAAACCTTTCGGAGCTTCCTAGTGCTACAGCTGTAAACAAAGGTGAGTTTCATAAAGAAGGCAGCGGCTGCCCATGTCTTATTGCTTGCTGATCACCTGTAGCATTTAATTTATGAGTGGGCCCCCATAGTCTCATGGCTACAGCACAACAAAGGATCTTGTCACTGTGCCTATTTAAGAAACTTTACTATCCAGGCTCACTTCCCCAACTCTTCCCTCCTGGCTAAGAAAATATTGACAGGTGTTGAGTCATTCTATTGAAAAATCACTTAGTCTGGAAGTACAGGCCCCGAAACACACTTAACACGCCCAGCTCACAAAGGTTAGAAAAGCGTAAGTGAGAAGCCTTGCAGCAGATTTGATACCAAGAAAAATGGTGGCCTCTGACATGGAAAGGAGGAAGTCAAAATTAGCTCTGTGTACAGCTGATTACCACCCATGCCACGTCTTACAGAGTTGGCCTTGACTGAGCAAAGCCGGCTTGATATGCCTAGCAGCTGTGTACTTGCCTTCTGAACCACACTTAATCCGGGTAATATAATAGTATAATTGTAACGCCTTCTGGACGTTGCCAATTTCTCTTCTTCCTGAGAAACCCTGACTAGTTCCCATGCTTTCTTTCCATTGATCTGACAACATCCTAGTAAGGCGACCCTGCTCCAGTTTACATACAGTTAAGAACCAAAAGACCTGAATGAGGCCACACAGAAGACAATCCATATTCAAACCACAGACTTTATAATAGCCCGGAAGGAAGGAGGACTGAGGAATGCCCATCATCCTGAGGGGGCCTGAGAAAGCTGAGTTGAGCACCTTTGCCTCTCAAGTCCTTTGAGACGGAATGAGAGCCTGGAGGAAGGGTGGGCTTGATCAAACAGTAGGATGAGCTGTTTGCCTCTGACGTCCCAAGTTGTCTTCTTGCCTCTTGGGGATCAATGTTTGTTCTCTCTGTTGGTCAATGATGCATGACCTTCAACCTCTACCATGCCCAGATTCTAGATCGGCTCCCAGCTCCTTGGTCATGTATCTAATTGACTATGTCTTTTCTACCAAGGTTTCTAATATTTTGGCCTCATTTTGTTGTTGTTGTTTTATGAAAGTCTTATTGTGATATGCCATGTCTTACTAGATATGCCATGTTTGATTGATATCCCTGAGAGGCCTGCTCTTTTCTGAAGAGAAGCAAAGGGGGAGTGGATCTGGGGTGAGAAGGACTGGGAAATTGTGTTCAGGATGTAATATATGAGAGAAGAAAGAAAACAGTAAGGACTCACTTTCATCAGGCGTATAAGCAGGCAATGAGGACAGGGGTAGGACATCAAGGGGACAGAGTAGAGTGCCCTTACACAAAGTCCTGAGTTTCTTGAAATGTTACATTCAAGAGCCCATATCTCTACTTACTGGCACCTACTACATGCGATGAGCTTGTTAAGAATTCTACATTTACTGTCATCAGAGAGGCTCCACCCACCAATTGATGGAAACAGATGCAGAGACTCATGATGAAACATTAAGTTGAGCTCAGGGAATTCTACGGAAGAGAGGGAGGGAGGATTGTAGGAGCTAGAGATATCAAGGACACCACAAGGAAACTTACAGAATCAACTAACCTGGGTCCATAGGGACTCACAGTGACTGAACTACCAAGTAGCCTGCATGGAACTGACCTAGACCTTTCACACATATGTCCCAGTTGTATGCCCTGGTCTTTTTGTGGGGCTCCTAACAGTGAGAGCAGGAGCTGTTGCTGACTCTATTGCCTGCCTTTGGGTCCCTTTCCTCCTACTGGGATGCCCTACTAACCTTAACAGGAGAGGATGCACCTAGTCTCACTGCAACCTGATATGTGTGTTTGGTTGACATCCCTAAGAGGTCTGCCCTTTTCTGAAGCAAACTGAAGGAGGATGAGGAGGCAGGGGAAGTAAGGGGGCCTGGGAAGAGAGGAGGGAGGGGAAACTGTGGTCATGATATTTTTTAAAAGGTATTAAAAAATAATTCTACATTAACTAGCTATTTGGTTTCCTAAAACCCTATTAGAAAATTATTAGTCTCATTATAGAGCTGTGGAAGAAAAGGCATAAGAAACTGAGTCAGTACTACTTTAAGGTCACAGTGTCACTCGTACCTTTTATCAAGGTACCTTAAACCTCCAGCCAACATGACAGACTAACATAGATGAAACAAAACATTAAAAATGGTTCTGGAGGAAAAACAGTGACACCCACCGCTCATGGGAAACAGGTAACTAGCAGATTCCTTATTAGAGTCAGGATTCCATTTTTCATGTTGGTTCTGAAATGCCTGTTGGTAGCTGTAGTAGACACAAAGCCTTCTTTGCCTTTAAACTGTTGGAAATAGCTCTGTTTCCACAGTGTCTTGGCCTTGGACCTAAACTCAGTTGTGTCTCACTATCAAAGACATTGACTTCATGTCAGTACGAGGTTCTGGAGTAAGCTGTCTCCACTGGGGCAGTAGAGGTAAGATGCAACCCCAAGAGAACTGTAACTCCAAGAAAAAGATGCTAATGAGAGTATCCCTAAATTCCATAAAAGCAAGCGATTAAGCCCCCAAAGTGGTTTTGGAACAACATAGCTCCACAGGTGGTCATGTCAAAACTGCAATACAGAGCAGACTGCATTTTAAAGAAGACTTGCTATCTACTACATGCCCATATCCTGCAGACATTAGAACCAGTTCTGACCACTCTTTATCTGTCCATCTGTCCTGCTGCATTAGATATAAGAGAATGACTACAAGTCATCTGTCCTCTGAAATGAACATCAATATTCCCAGACCTCTTTACCCTATCCTGAGTACAATATAAAAATTTAGTACAAATTTAGTACAAATAAAAACCCACCACTCCTGACACAGGAAGAACCGACCAGTTAACATTTTGACTGTGAGGTTGAGATTCATTGGATATTCTGGGAGCTCTGAAAGAGTCCTGGGCAGGCTCTATTCCCGTCCGAGCCCAGAATTTCTCTCAAACACCACACCTAAGACTCTGGTCCTGCATCTGTACCCCAAGCCCACATTTGTCTGTATAACACAGCAAGCCATGAAACCCACAAGTCGTGTCTCACCTTGGGCCTGCTGGGGCTGTGTCGTCTTCTGGCTCCTCCACAGCAGCTAGGTCTGGGGAAAGGAAAGCGTTTTTGTTGACATTATTCACCCAGCTCTCCTTTGCCTTTGCTGCTGTGTCTTTATTCTGCTCTGCTGAAACAGGAAGCAGAAAGGTTAGCTCTCACATCTACCATCTACTCCCTTCTCATCGGCTCCTCTTAGTGAGGCCTTCCAAGTCCCAAGATGACTACTGGGTCTCAGGACCAAAATTCTAGCTGTGAGAGAAGTAAGCATATTCCTCTGGCTTCAGGTCCCTGCTTCCCAGTCTCCTGAAAGGATAATTGTGCCTTTAAAGTTACAGGAACCTAGTGACCACTGGAGCAGAGTTCTAACTGCCTTCAAATTAATCCCACCTGAACTGGAGCCAGGACTGGATATATTTAGACAGGAGATGCTGAGAGTGGGAGTAATCATTGAGAGCCTTATCAAGCATTTAATAAATGCCTACAATGGGCCAAACACAATGCTTGGCTCGGAGGTACAAAAGTAGACAAATGGTCCTAATCTAGGATGCCCCCCTCCAGCACCTCTCCTACCGAATAGGTCTCTTTACAAATCCAAATTCTAAATTTTTCACAACACACAACTCAGACGACATTGTCCCATAAAACCTCTGTGCTATGTCTTTAGGAATCTTTTCTTCCTCTCAATACTCAGCATTCTCTTTACCTGAATCTCTGTAACAATTAGCATCAACTGACTGGTGACTAATGATCAAGAACTATGCTGAGTTCTTTGCAGACATTATCCCATAGGTGAGAGAGACTTTCCAGGTTTGTAAATTTGCAAATTGAAAATTTAAAAAAAAAAAAAAAAAAAAAAGCTCAAGAAAACTTCCTAAGGCCATACTGTTAAGTGTCAAGGATACTTTTGTCAGTGTTAAGATGGGACAATGTTCAGGCTTCCAATTTGTAAATTCATTCCAAGGTGGAAGCTACCTTCTCCTGGTCTTGCCGTACATCTGCCCAGTATCTTTGATTGCAGATGGAGTTCACAGGACTAACCAGTACCACCCAAGATTTCTTACCACCTAAGTATGCTTGAAAACCAAGCCAGCTGCAGGCAGAGCACTTTACATGCTTAGAGGCCAATCTTTATCTGCAATAAGTGTGATACAATCAAAATATCCAAAATCCCAGCTCCATCACTTAGCAATAATATGGCCGTGGGCAAGTTAGCCCAAGTTTCCCTATGAAGTTTACAGGAAAAGTTTACCTTACAAAATTGCTGCTACAGTTAAAAATCAGATAATTATCATTTGTTACATATTAAATGCCTGAGAGAGAGAGACAGAGAGACAGAGAGAGACAAAGAGTACGTAAGCTAGGCCTAGAGGTTTACAATGACTAATCTTGTGTTAAATAGAAATTATATAGAAATTTGTAAACATGCCGGCAAAATAAAGTGGTGAAATAAAAAGAATTCTAAGTAACCTCTTTTAGTCCTTTAAGTAATATGCTTAGCTGATTAAAGAAGAACCACAAGCCTTGATCATCGAATATGAAACCTGATTTCTGCCTGAATCTTTTGTGCTATTCAGAAAGTTTTGAACTTCCGGAATTAAAAGCCAAAGAAGGAGCTGGGGGAGGTGATTCAGTTGGAAAACTGTTTTCCATGCAAACATCAGGACCTGAGTCTGATACCCAGCACCAATGTTAAAAGAACTACCTGGGAATGACTTCGGGCCTTCACATACATGTATATAACTACATGTATATCTATACACACTCATGTGCATGTACACACACACACACACACACACATGCATTCTCACAGGTATGCATAAAGGTATGCGCATTCCTCATAATCCCCAAGCACCAAGGCTTGTGATGCCCAAAGAATTGTCTCCCTCCATAGCCAGTCATTTTAGTCCCATCCCCATCCATCAGAATTCAAGGCAACAGGATATTGAGTGAGGAAGCCATGCACTGTACAAAGCATTCCCACAATTGATTCCCTTCAGCAGACTTCAGTGAAGGGTCTCATACCCTTCCCCATCCTCCTTCCTAAACAAATGTTGGCCGCAACCTCACCTGCCACTGGGAGCCTCTTCCTTCTCATGGATGCTCTGATGATATCAGCACCATGGATTTTGTCCCTGTGCCTTTTTGCCTTAGCTTCATAAAACCATTGGCCACTCATATTCTTTAGTTGTTGGTCGTCCTTAATTTTTTCAGGCAAATGTCTACAAAAGGAAAAGAACTTTACTTGGATAAGAACACAAAGGAAATAAACGAGTTTGCTGTGACACTGTGTGAAGGAATTCATAAATATGCAGGCAAAATAAGCTCTCCCTAATTTATGTGCCCCAAACGTCCCAGACGACTTACAAATGCCCTGCTTTGGCTAAAAATACCGAATCAGCTACGCCAAGCACAGTTTTTAAAAGATTTTATTTATTTTTATTTTATGTGTATGAATGATTTGCATGTAAATAAATGCACAATGGGCATGAATTGCCCACAGATGCAAGGAGAGGGTGTCAGCTTGCCCTAGAACTGGAGTTACAGACAGTTGTGAGTTGTAGGTGCTGGAATTTGAACTCAGGTCCTCTGCAAGAGCAGCAGATACTCTTAACCACTCTGCTGACACTTCTCAAGAGCAGATTTTACTTCTTAGTTGCAGCCTTCTATGTCTCCTATTCAAATGGACACACTAGAGAGAAATAATGGGGAAAGTGCCCCTGGCTATTTTCCTCATCTGTAAAATGGAGTAACTACCCCACCTCTCAGGGTTTCTCTGACAATTAAATTAAAACAAATAAACCACCCTAGCACCTGATGAGGTCCTACTAAGCATCCATTGGACAACTAGTGTGTGGTGGGTAAATTCCTCTGTTCTTCCCTTTTCAGTGAAATGAGTTTATGGGAGACTTTCCTGGAAGGCTGGGAAGGGAGAGGGCATGGTGTTCCATGGGCTAAGGAGGGACAGTGAGGAGGGACAGGCAAGTCCCCTGAGTGCAGAGATTGCTTAGAGGTTCCATAATCATTCATGTTCACCAAGTAACCAAAGCCTAAAGAGCCAACCGAGGCCCTCCTGAAACATCCCTAGTTTATACTGGTTGGGGAAATGGTGTTCTAATCGCCGAGTCTTTTGACATCCACATCCTTCTAGTCAGTAAGATGAGAGTCCCAAATCTACTTTTTCTTCTTTGTAGAGATACGCTCAGAGTAAAATTCAATAAAGGCCTTTCGAAACTTTGAACTCTTGAGAGGTAATGTGTTGCACAAAGCCAAGCAAGTCTACAGTTTTCACTCATGCTTAAATGCTCCTTATCTGTGTGCAAGTCCATCTTAGCTGGACAATAGGAATGGGCCATCCGAGTGGCCAGGCTGGGCATGAGGACAGCACACAGGCACATCTAATGAGGAAGGAGCTGGAGGGGTGGTTACCCAGGCCTAGCAAGGATAACTTCTCTTTCCTAAGTATGCTTGAGGAAAGTGGCTCTTTGTCTCTCAAATACAAACTCTGCTAGAAGCTCCTCCCCTCTTCCCTGATCACCTGGGAAGAAGTGATTCTGCTCCTAATGTGCTCATCACAGCCCTTAGTCACACGTTGACATGACAGCCTATCTATAAATCCTGACAGGCATAGCATCATTACTTCACAGCCCTAAGACACCAAAGGATTATGGTTCTTTTTAAGTGCTTCTGATAGTTTCTCACTGCCTAAGGCTTTTGACCAAGCAGACAGTCCCTGCTGAGCTGATGGCTGTCACTCTTAATTTTTCTCCTTCCAATAGGACCAAGGTTCTGTCTAATTCTAGAAGGAAAAAAAAAAATCCACCTCTCCACTGTCAAACTGGGCTCCTGGAAGGAGGGCCTTCATTCCATATATATTTGCTTAGTGCCTTAGAAACAATATGCCTGCAGAGTGAAGGAGTGCCATCTGAGGCCCCTGACCCCCTGGCTTCAGACTGGCATTTTGGGTTCAATTCCAAGAAGACACCCCCAAAGCCCCACTTCCCAGCACACTCAACTTCTTGTTCTCAACATTGCTCTTCTGTCACCTGTAGGTATTAGGAGTAGCAAAGTATGGCTGAAAGACTACGGGCTGGAGGCTCTCCCAACTAGGACCAGAGCCTAGTTTGAATGCTGCCTAAACATGACAACGGTCAGGTTAGAGAACCTGTCTCCTTGTTTGTAAAGATGGAGAGAACAAGCCCCACCCTTGAAGACTTCTGACATAATTCACTGAAGTGTTTGCCCAGAAGAACTTAGCAGTGCCCAGCTCTTATAACGAAGCCAGTGACCTCTGGATGTCTTCCCCTGGCGTCTCTGTCCAGAACATCCCCTCCTGCTGCTGCTTCTGCAGACCCGGCCTGAGCATCACAAAGACACATTTTTCCTTGTTCCCACAATACCTCCCTTCAGCATTCACACAGTATTCCAAGACTGTCGTCTGTGGAGGCTACAGAGCCATTAAAGACAAGGGTTACATCATGGTCACCATTTAGAGTCCCTCCGGGAAGCACAGAGACTGGCACGGGGTTGATGGAGTGAGCACGTCACTCAGCAATTAAAAATGCTCAACGGGGCTGGGCGTGGTGGCGCACGCCTTTAATCCCAGCACTCGGGATGCAGAGGCAGGCGGATCGCTTTGAGTTCAAGGCCAGCCTGGTCTATAAAGAGAGTCCAGGACAGCCAAGGCTACACAGAAAAACCCTGTCTCGAAAAACCAAAAATAAAAAAATTAAAAAATAAAAATGCTCAATGGCCACTACGATCTGGTAAGAAAAGAGGTAACAAAGATCCCATCACTGCAATGTCTCAGGGGACCAGATCCCACCAGAGTGGCAGGGTTTTCTGATGAGATAGGACTAGCTCATCTCTCATCAGAACGGGGGGAAATTGGATCATCCCTTGGCATACCACAAACGATCACAGCACAGGGGCTCCCATTTCTCTTCATGAGGCTGTTTTTGTTATCTGAAAAGTATTTGAAATAGAGCCTTTGTAGGTCTATGCAACCTTGGTCTCCCCTCATCTTAACAACCACTCGCAAGGCCCGGATGAGTGCACAAGGAGCCCAGAGGCCATGTGAGTCACGCCCATGGAGACACATGGCCCCAGAAGGGGCAGGTAAGCACTGTGGTAAGGACAGGGTTTCTGGCTCTTTTGTTTCAAAGTGGCAAAAAGAAAAAAAAAAAAAAAAAAAAAGAGAGAGAGAGAGAGAGAGAGAGAGAGAGAGAAATTTTTTTTAAATTTAGTGAAGGCCGCTTTTGTATTTCCTAACATGATTATTGCTGCTGGTTTTAATAACCAGTTTTTTCTATCTTGGTCACTTGTAATATTCTGTAGATGACTCCGCATGTGTGACATCAAAGACTAAGTTCATAAAGCCGTCAATCATTTAAATAACCTCACTGTGGTGGTGCTAAAATCTTCTCTTGTAATAGCTCTGCTATTTTTCTTTTCTTTTCTTCTGACCTACGATTGAATGAGTCATATTAGCCCCCGTTTTTCTAACTGCTGTTCCATCTAGCTAAAGGGGGGGAGGGTAAATTTCTTGGGACTGACACTGCTCCACATTTCTCCTCTCTACACATCAGCATAAAGGAGATGCCTGGGTGAACACTTGGGAGGGGGGCAGGAGGGGGGCGGGAGAACAGCACTCAGTTCAGAAGGGCGACTGTCCCATCAGCCTTTCAGACCAAGAATTCAATTGTTTTGTTAACTGAACAGCATTTGCAATAGAGCCTATGGAGGTCTCTGAAACCTTGGTCTCTCATCTAATAACTGGCTGCAAGGCCCTGGTGAGTGCACAAACAGCACAGGCTACGTGAGTCGTGTCCATGCACAGTCCTCCACTCTGTTCATTACGTCTTCACAGTCTTTGCTTGAGCGAGCGCCCACTTGGCTCTTAACCTCAGCATGTCATTTCATCCTTGTGATTTTGCTATAAAGAATTTAATCAATAGTAGAAATGGCCATTGTGCCTGCTCTGTATGCAAACTGCCATTCTAAGCCTTTTCTGATCTTTTGTTCACTTAGCCATTCATTGGTTTCTGAACATATACCAGGAATATCCTTGGAGTTATGCATAAGACCCAATTTACAGCCCTGATGGCCAGTGCCCACTCTTCTGTGCACGGGGAGTATTAAGACTTGCAGAGGAAAACAAGGACAGTGGCGTTTTCCAAACTGGACTCAAAGTTGGCCTCAGCCCACCTCCGTTTCAGCATGTGCACACATGCGCTACAATTCCCAGCTCTTCAACATGATCAACACAGGCCTGACATCACAGACGTGGTCAATACTACCTACTCAGATGGGAGTGGGAAAGCTTAGTAGATGGTCCAAGAGATTAGATTCTCATATTCAGTCTCCAGCACTCTCCCTCCCCACCCCTCAATATATTCTGGGAAAGATGATAAGATTGTGTTACTTTAAAATGGCCTCGTGTTGTAAATGAGATAATTCAGGCCTAGAGAAGTTAGGAGACTTGGTCAGGTAATACAGAAGTTAGCTTGACTCTCAGCGCTGCAGGCCTGCCTGGGAAAGCCTAAAAATATTTTGGATTCTAAGGTAATTATCACTTGCCATTCTTTCTCCCAAGGGACTCAAGCATTGATGGAAAGCAACAGATCTAGAAAGAAAGTGAATAGAAATGTCCCTTAAAATGATAAATTCATTCTGGGGGACTGGGGGGGCATATCACAGATCCCCGCAATCTGCTCAGATTCAGCATAGAGTGGAAGAGTACACAGGCTTTCCTGTTGATCAGCAAAATTGTCATTGTACAGGCTGCTTACTGTCTTCCACTCTGTTTCCCCATCTGTTGAAGGGGGTGGAACTATCATTCTGAGAACAAAAGAAAATGCAGGAGAAGGGCTCCTGGAGGCTGCAGCTCTGGGGAAAACACACATTTCTTTCTGCTTTACTTTTATGGGAAATGCCACCAGTAGTCCTAGAAGCCTGCTCTTCGATGAAAATAGCTTTCGTTTAAAAAGCAGCAATGTCCCAAAAAAGGCAGCTGAGCACCGTAAGATGTGGTAGTGGTTGAGATGGTATCTACTGCAAAAACGCCCATCGCTGTAGATGTGGTTGCATACATATTGGGGCCAGGACGTGGTGCTGGTGTGGTGCACAGGCAGATATGTGCAGCAATTTCCTGCTGGCAGGGTGACGCAAAGCACAGGAAACGCCACTTCAGCAGTGTGTCATTTTCAAACCATAAAAGTCTAAAATTACACATGTGTATGTATAGTAATGTTTCCCTTAAGGGTGGAAGAGTCAGACAGAGGGACAGAGTGAAAGAGAAAAACATCTGTTTTGATGTCTGCTTCCCTGTTAACCTATCACATACCTCCACTCAGGAATTAGGGACACAAGGATGATAGTAACTTGAGCCCAAAGCTTGTGACTGAGGGAGAAATATAGCACAGAAGACAGATGGTGGCATCAAGCGTAACCTGGAGCTGTTGCCTTCCTATGTGCAACCCAGAGACCTTACAAGGATATTCCCCTGAGTCCAAGTCCATATTCTAACACCAATAGCTTGGGTGGTTTAGGAACTGGGTGAGTCTCCTGTGTGATGCTCATTTTCTATCTTCCATTAAGTCAGTGTGAGGCAGCATATAACCTATGTCATCCCCAAAGTGCCTTGCCTGGATTTGGACATGAACAACTCAAAACATTAGAAGTGTGAAACGTGACAATCCAGCTTCAACGACAATGTAAACCTTGTCTACAGCCCCACTGATCAGGATTCTGAATCAGTGCCTGGCCATGTAGACGACAGTGCACAAGCCCTCCACTGGTGTCCCCATGACTATGGGATAGCTGGATTTCCAATGCCATAAAGAATTAACACATGGAAGTAATTCACAACGGGAATCCCAGTGCATGAGAAGCTGAGACAGAGGCTAACCTGGGCTACACAGTGAGGCATGCGAAGGAGCTAAAGAGATAGCCCCACACACAAGCATGGGGATCTGACTTCAACCCTCAGAACTAACATAACACTGGGTAAAGAAGCACAAATCTACAAGCCCTGGATTCTATAGCAAAATGGGAGAGTCATTTATAGGACACGTATTCCGTAGCTGCAGCAGTGAACCACAAAAGAGACTATGTCTCAAAATGTATGGAAGTCAGGGGACACCACCAAAGGCTTTTCTCAGGCATGTACATCTACACTATGACATGAACATGGCTTCACCCAGACATACAAACCCATGCATGCACACACACACACACGCACGCACACATGCACGCGCAGACGCACCACATACTTACAGAATAGATACCAATGGCAAGTTTACTTTTCTAATGCTGCTAACTATGATTAATACATCACCAGTTTGTCTCAGACAACAAGAAGGACAATTGAAGCTGTAAAACCATGTTTTTAACATGATGAAAACCAAGAGAGCAAAATTTAAATGTTAAAATTTCCAACTGATAAACCTTTAAGTGGATAAAGGCCATGGGATGGCAAATTCCTTGAGGGCTGGGGTCATGTCTGCAATCATCTTCACACAGCATTCACATCACCCTCTAGGGCAGTCTCTTCATTTATAAAATATGCAATTAAATGTTACTGGGTTAAAAATAGTTGAGACTTGAGGAAGTAATTCCCTGATAAGCAATCAAGCTTTTTAGCCAGCATTCTCTTTGAGAGGCACAAGCTACACGGGGTGGGGGGGGGGGGCGGGAGGGGGAAGAAGATTCAAATGTACCCACCGCCTTTGCATGCCAGGAAGATTTAGAAGGCACTTTTCCAATCCTCGCTTGGTCAGGACCTGGTCATTCTCACTGTCTGAGTTGAGGCTCGGAAAGGAGGTTAAGTGAATTGTCCTAATGAGGCACAGATGATTAACTACTGGTAATTGGACTTGACTCTGAGGTCCCTGTCATTCCTGAACTATCATCGTTCAGTCCTGGGGAGAAAGTTTCAACAAGCAGCATAAGACAGATAGAAAGTGCTGGGCAGAGTGTATGGCTTTCTCACTGAGCAGTTGTGTGAGCCTGGGTAACTCATTTCCCTTCTCCCTGCTTTTCCATCCTGCCTGGCTGTAAAACGACTGAGGTGGATCAACAAATGTTGCCACAGCTATCAAGCTCTGACGCACCAGAAAAGAAAGATAAACTGTGAAGGATCGCAAAGCAGCTGCTAAGCCAAAGCCCAAAGAGAATCATTTTCAGAAACTGGAAAGCCAGTCTGGACCAGAAGGGGGAGAGATTCGCATCCATCCCTGAGATCCCTTTCCCTGAAACAATTGAGCCACAGAGCAAGAACCTTCTTGTGTGGAGCATGCCAGATGCAGCTTTCTTGGCAGCATCCACATTCCTGTGACCATCCGTGGTCTAGTCTAAAAGAAACTCCTGATGCCTAGTTAGAGAGATGTGCAAACCATGTTAGTAGCTAGGGCTGAAAAAGAAGAGGGGTTTTTGTTGTTTTTTTTTTTGTTTGTTTTTTGTTTTTTTGTCACCTCTAGGTTACTTCCTCTCATGTATTTACAACATCAATAAAACAGCAGTTCCAGGAACCCTCAGAAGCCTGCCAGGCCCATCCGGACCAGCAGACCAAGGAGAATCTGACAAAGGACACGTGGCACTACGAAGGAGGCTGTGGCCTGGCTGTACTTTGCTCCTAAGTAAATGGTAAAGCCCTTGTCTTGCCAAAGCTCAGAGTTTTCACAAGAAATCTAAGAGGACAAAGTTTAGCAAAGGGTCTTTAAATTGTGAATGGGTGGGCATTAACGCTACCAAGAAGTTCTAATGGCTGAATTAGTGTCAGTCTTCTACCTCTGTGGAGAGTCCCCAAGAAGTGTTGTAAGTGAAGTGGGAGAAAGCATGGCCCCATTCTCATGGTCACAGCTCAATGTCAGCCTCGTATCATGACTGACACCCCCTCCTCCACTGGCCTGTCCCAGAGGGAGAAAGACCCTGTAGAGATCAGGACTTGGTTCTCACTTGCGGCATCTATTTGCTGAGCAAGTCACCCACCTGTCACATAGTAAAGTTCCACATGCAATAAATTGGGGTCATTATATCACACTCCAATGCTCAGTTGTTCAAAACAGTGGAAGATCATGAGAAATAATGAGCATATTAAGCTCCTTCTAACTCAATAAACACTGTTTAATTACTGGCCTCAGTAACAATAATCAGGCAAGTGCTTGGATCGAGTTGTTAATATTGTAAAGCATTCGTGTTTAGTCAAATAAACCCTTTGTTTGTAGACCTGCTGTTCCAGGAAATGGACTGGGATCCACTACGCTAACACTGCTAACTTGCATTCAGGAACTCTTTCACTGTTTTCCAAGCCCATGATTACAGACACAGTAGGTGGCAGGGCCCAGACCCCAGAAGGGACAGGGAATAATGAAGTCCGATCACCTAGTGGCTCTAGTGTCCTTCCTACCGTGGAGATGAATAAAAGAGGTGGGAATGTTGACCGCAATGTTTGGGCTCCATTCAAAAAGGATAGTGGGTCAAGTTGCCACTTCTCTGTGAAGGGCCCAAGTCAAATGCAAACTTGGCCTGTTTGGAGAGCACTTTTGATTTTTCTTTTAAAACTGATGCTAGCAATTCTAAGAATATTCACAAATATGAACTACTTCTTTCACATTTTAAACTCTAAGAACTAAAATTTAACTTAAGTCATGATTCTTTAAATAATAATAATAATAATAATAATAATAATAATAATACTAGTAATAGTAATAATAATAATATTAATTAATAATAAAAGAGTAGATATAAAAATATAAACAAAGTTAGATAGGCAAAGTAATGCATTCCTATTAACCCCCTACACAAGAGTCTGAGGCAGGAAGATCCCAAGTTTGGGATCACACTAGCTTATATAGCAACACTGTCTCACTCTTTTTTTTTTTATTAATTTATTCATATTACATCTCAATTGTTAGCCCTTCCCCTGTTTCCTCCCATTCCTCCCTCCCTCCCACTTCTCCCCTTCTCCTCTCCCCTATGTCTATGATTGGGAGAGACCTCCTCCCCCTATATATGCTCTTAGAATATCGAGTCTCTTCTTGGTAACTAGCTATCCTTCCTCTGAGTGCCACCAGGCCTCCCCATCCAGGGGATGTGGTCAGAAAAGGGGCACCAGAGTTCGTGTGAGAGTCAGATCTCACTCTCCACTCAACGGTGGAGAATATCCTGTTTGTCAGCTAGGTCTGGGTAGGGGTTCGAAGCTTACTGCCTATATTCTCCTTGGCTGGTGCCTTAGTTTGAGGAGGACCCCAGGACCCAGCTCTGCCTGTCATAAAGTTCTTCTTGTAGGTTTCCAGGACCCTGTGGATCCTACTATTTCCCCATTCTTCCATGCTACTCTCGCCTAAAGTCTCAATAGGATGTCCTCTCCTCTGACCCACTTTCTTGGTAAGTAAAGTTTTTCATGGTACGTATCCCTTGGACTAGTGTTTTGATATAAGTGAGTATATACCGTTTGTCTCTTTTTGTTTCTGGGTGAACTCACTCATTATGATAATTTCTAGATCAATCTATTTGTCCACAAATTTCTGGAATTCCTTGTTTTTAATAGCTGAGTAGTATTCCATATTGTAAATGTACCACAGTTTCTTAGTCCATTCTTCTACTGAGGGACACTTAGGCTGTTTCCATGTTCTGGCTATTATGTATAAAGCAGCTGTGAACATGGTTGAGCATATGTCCCTGTTGTGTGGTAGGGCATTTTCTGGGTATATTCCAAGGAGTGGGATAGCTGGGTCTTGAGGAAGCCCTATTCCCATTTTTCTGAGAAAGCACCAGATAGCTTTCCAAAGTGGTTGTACTAGTTTGCATTCCCACCAGCAATGAAGGAGTGTTCCTCTCTCTCCACATCCTCACCAACAGCCCAGGCTTTAATGCCAACAATTAATAAATGGGACTTCATGAGGCTGAGAAGCTTCTGTAAGGCAGGAGACACTGTCAGTAGAACAAAACAACAGCCTACAGACTGGGAAAAGATCTTCACCAACCCTTCATCTGACAAAGGTTTAATATCCAAAATATATAAAGAACTCAAGAAATTAAACACCACAAAACCAAACAATCCAATTGTGAAATGGGGCTTGGAACTTAACAGAGAATTCTCAACAGAGGAATATCAAATGGCTGAGAAACACTTAAAAAAATGCTCGTCCTCGTTAGTCATCAGAGAAATGCAAATCAAAATGACACTGAGATTCCATCTTACACCCATCAGAATGGCTAAGATCAAAAACTCAAATGAAATCACTGTCTCACTCTTTTTCCCTTCTCCCTCCGCTGTCTCTCTCAAACACACACCCCACACAAAACATTCAACTACCAGCTACATTTCATTTCTGTTTTTAAATTTTTGATGTGTGGTATTGTTGGGGGTGGGACACATATGTGCAGGAATGTGAGGAGACCAAAGGTTGACAACAGGTACTTGTTCTCAATTGTTTTCCATCTTACTTTTTTTTTTTTTAAGATGGGGGGGTGTCTCTCACTGAACCTGGAACCCACCCATTCAGCTGGGCTGGCTAGCTAGTAGGCTTCTACAGCCCTCAATTTCTGCCTTCCCAGTAGTGGGATGCTAGGCACATGTGGCCATGCTTAGGTGGCAAACACTTGACTGACTGAGCTATTTCCCCAGCACCTTTTCTGTTTGTTTGTTTGTTTGTTTGTGATGTTGTTTGTTTGTTTAAGAGATAGGGTTTTATATGACATTCCAGGCTAGCCTTGAACTCCAGTCAATCCCCTTGATTAAACCTCTCAAATTCTAGGACCACAGACAGACATGAGCCATCATGCCTAGTCCTATGTCTCATTTTTAAACTGAATCAAAGGCATATAGGGGTGTTTCTGTTTTGAGGGGTAGGATCTCCTTGTATTGCCCACACTCATCTCAAACTGTGAACTAACGTGGTCCTATCTCACTCTTCTGAGTAGCTTAAACTAAAGGCTCATGCAACATGTCTGGCTGAAGTTTTTAACTGAGACCCTATTTCTGGAAGGAATATAGTAGATAAATTAAGAACGATCAGGAGGAAAAAGTTCTGCTCAGAAAGTTAACCTAAAATTGGAATGGATAAGTTTAGGCTACAAGACAAACTCCCAGTTATGCCTGAAAAGAAAGTAGCCTTGTTTTCTGTGGATAACACCTTCTTTCCCTCACACCCGAACATTCTTCTGGCTGCTTACCTGACCCTCTCCTCTTCAGTCCTCTTCAGGGCAGCATCCCGCTGTAGAACCTTTAAAATGGCATCTTGTTCCTCCTCTGTCAAGAAGCTTAAGTCAATCATTTTGGAGAGAAGTGTACACAAAAAGAACAGTAACAAATGCGGCTTGGGGTTCTCAAGGGAAAAACAGCTCAAATTATAACCAGGATGATTACAGGATGCAAAAATGAAACACTATCTTATTTGGTGGGGAAAAAAAAAAGTCTTTGGGCTCCACACAAGTTTTAGTCAGATGACACGAAAGTCCTAAGAGCAAGGTCCCAAGGTAGTCGTAGTCTGTGCGGTAGATGGCTCTCAGGAGGATGCCACATGCTTTGCTTGTCTCTTCAGCAGCATTACTTGAGTGCACCCTCTCTGGACCAGTCTTAGACACAGTCTCTCCACGCTCATCACCATCTTGAGGGACAGCCTCGTTGGTGCATCCCTAACCTGGAAGATCATGAGACAATGAACACCAATCAATGAGAAGCAATTCCTGTAAGCACTGCTCAGTGGCACACTGTAATATGGCCATAGGTGACGGTTTTTGAACTGAGCAAACCAGTTCTGCCAGCTTCCTGAGCTCAAGGTCAAAGTGTCAGAAACATGCTTCTACCCAACTCTAGACCACGGAGTGCACACAAAGATGACTGTCAATGTTTAACAACCCACCTGAGCCGTGGAAGGTTTCTCGCTACAAATTCCGGGCTAAAAAGTAATGCTAGAATTCAGCAGGACCAGGGCAATGCAACTTGAAGGTGTCAAGGAATTATGGGAAATAGTAACCAGTAACCACTTTGCTGGTGGGAGCTTTCCACTGGTATGGGCCTGTCTTCTGCAAGGCAGCAGAATTCACCATGGGCAGAACTAGAATAGCCCTACAGTTACTGTTCACTCAGCTGCACGCGTAGCCTTCGCTGGGCCAGGAGGAAGTCGCCAAGCTTGTCCTCCTTCATTTCTGAACACTTACTGATATGTACATATAAACTGGGCGAAAGGAAGAAAGAGATAGAGTTTCAAAACATCCCATCATCCCAAGTCAGCACTTCTGAGTCACAAGGTAGGGAAGAATCTGATTTTCCAAGAGGTATCCTAAATATGGGGCAAACAAGAGGGTGAAACTTGAAGAATGCCATGAGGCAAGACTTGGGGATGGGTCCTTTAACAAGTCTAGAGCTGCATGTGGACAACAGACACTCAAAGCCACGTGCTTAAGTCATCCTTAAAGCATCCCCACTTACAAAGAAAAGAACGTGCACGAGAGTGAGATACATTTATGCATGGGTACCTTGCAAAACAGAACTACTGGGCAGCTACCGCTGGCCATTGGCTTGCTACCAAAACCCATTAATTGAGTTATTCTACCAGAGATTTTTGTCTGCTCCTTTGTACTCAGCGTTAGGGCATCCTTTGCAGGCTGTAGTGATTAAGTAAAGCAGTGACTATAAAAAGAACACATCTTGTACCCTTTACCAAAACTCGCCACTAAAAATGCATTCTTGCTTCCCTTTTGGGCCCATGCCTTTGCTGCTAAATAAGATTGTGCTTGGTCAAAACTGACTCCAACTTTTTTGTGTGTGTACTTTTTGTTTTGTTTCTGTGGGTTTTTTTTTTCTTATTGATTTTCCTTTTTTTTTTAGTTTGTTTTGATTTTGATTTTTTATTTTTTGTTATTTTTCTTGTTTCTTTCTTTCTTTTTTTTTTTTTTTTTTGAGAAAGAAAGAAAGAGAGAGAACACGAAGTTGAGTGAAAAGGGAGGTTGGGAGAATCTGTGAGGAATAGGGAGAGGAAAAAGAATATGGTAAAATATACTGTATGAAAACAATTTTAATAAAAAATTTTAAAAGAGAAAATAAATGTTCTCTCACATACACGAGAATGTGTTTGGTTATCTGTTTTCTATTTGTCTATGTGATATGAAGTTTCAGCTTTATATGCAGAAACCTTGATGACCTTGTTTCATTTCCCTACAGCTCTTTTATCTTACCCACAGTAACTACACATACACAAACATATATACACATACACATATGTACACACATATGTACACATGCACACACATATATACATACATACATACACAAACATATATACATACACACATAAATACACACATATATACACATATACATATTTATATGTATATATGTTTGAATATATTTTTCAAAAGTCTCTTTTTAAAATCTTCGTGTACTTGTATATGCTATATTCTGCCTGTCTGTCTTGGAAATTTCTCATCCTTCAAGGCAGATCAAACTTACCACCTCCACGAAGTCTTTACTAACTTCCATAGGCAGAGGTAAAACCTGTAATACATTAAATTATTGCTCTGAAGTTTCATGCCCTCCCTGTAGCCCACTTGAACCTGACCCACCTGAAACAGGGTCACTCTGGCTACCCACCACTATGAAACAAAGAAGCCACTAAAGTTTCACATTTGCAGCAGAAACTTTGCTGATACAAAAGCTTCTTCCTTCATCCATATATGCATATGTGTATATATATATGTTTCACCATTCATGTGGATATTTATTCCTATTACCCATATGTAATTGCAATAGTGAGTGTTATATGCTATTGAGAGATAGAGATCCATACTATGATTGCTCTCAGGCCCCTATGTTACTGTAAGTCTCTGACTGTGGATAAATATAATATATGAATTAGTTAGTCAATCAATTTCTGTACACAGTGTCACCACAGATACAAGGACATCTCAGTTCTTCTCTTCCTTCACACACAGCGCCCTCCTCAGAGCCCAAAGGTTGGCAAGGAAATAGATTAAGGCCACATTCTTAGAACAGTGTCCACAGTGAGGCCTTCCTTGTACTGCCACTTGGATGAGAAAGAGGTTGCTTTTATGTTCAAGGAGTTGGGACAGGATGAGAAAAACACTTTCAATGGGCTCACAGTCGGAATGGGAAGGGCTGCCACAGGCAGAAACATTGCTTTCCACAACTCCAAGGGAAAAAAATGCAAGCCAACCAGTGCTTGTTTGCACTGGTGTTTAAAGGTTAAGGCAAACGCACCTCTCATGGGAAGCTGTTGGCAAACCAGGGAGTAGTTTCTCATTTTCCAACAGAGCAGCGCAGGGCTGAACCTGCTCCTCTAGGTGGGCAGACCAATTGTAGAGGCTGCCCAGAGGGCAGCTGAGACTCCGCAGTACCACATCCTGGCCGGATCCCACTATTTCAAGTGGCATTTGGCTAGGAGCTAAGTGACCACTTCATTCGTTCCTTCACCCAGCCAACAGGGAGCCTGGTAAACTTCTGCATGCTAGGGAGGCAGCAGAGAGCAAGAGGGAAAGAGAGAAAAAAAGCTTCCTGGCAAGAGTTTGATCAAATTAAATAGTACAAATAATTCTTCTACATTTTTAAAGTCTAAATAATTAAACTATGTATGGTGCTGGAAGGTAGCAGGTGCTATGGAAGAAAAAGCTGAAAAGGAAGTAAAATAATCTTGTGAGAGAATGGGGAGTCGGTTAGGGTAGGCCTCACTGACATTGACATTTGAACAAAAACTTGAGAAAGATAAAGAGATACGCCATACAGACACCAGAGCACCCTGAGGTGGGAGTGAGAACCACAATTTGGCTAGAGCTGGGCACCACAGAGTAAGCCAGGATAACAGGAAGAGCAGGTCAGAGAGGAAGTGGTCCAGACTGCACTGGTTATTGGTAAGGACTGTGAGGGTCTGGCTCTCAGTCTGAGATGGAGCTACAGGAAGGTGGGGGGCAGGTAAAGGGAGAAGGGAATCAGTGTTTCCTGGTACCTCCAGCATGCCTGCTATTCATTCTGCTTCCTGGCAGAGTGGATGCTGAGGTAGGTCCTATGTTTTTACAGATGAAGTGACTGAACGCAAAGAAGGCTTTTTGCTGTTAAGTGAGACTGGCATTTGCCAATTGTTTTGAAAGAACAGATCACCCTGTTGTTGCCATCTTACTCAGTGCCCCCCCTCCCACACAGAGTCCTCAAAATGTGGTGGCAAAATAGAGTTCTGTCTGTGGATCATCGCTCTCCTCTTTTCTTTTTTGATTTTGTTTTATGGCGTTGGTGTTTTGCCAGCATGCATGTCTGTGTGAGCGCTTCAGATGTTGGCATTACAGACAGCTGTGAGCTACCAAGTGGGTGCTGGGATTTGAACCTGGGTTCTCTGGAAGAGGAGTCAGTGCTCTTAACTGTGGAGCCATCCCCCTACCACCATCATTCTCTCCTTAAGCATAGAGGAACCACTGGCCCTCGGCTTGTAAGAAGGCGTTATGTCCTCTAAAGCGCCTGGTCCTCTTCCCACCCCCTCCCTGAAGGAGGAGAATAATAATCTCTGTAAGGAGAGAAGTAAAAAAAAAATTTTTTTCCATATTCATGGGGTTATAGAAGTGTCCCAGTGGTGAGCAGAAGCCTCCCTGTGCTCAGCCTCCCACCCACGTTCTGCATGCTGCCAAGTGATTGTTTTATAACTCAGACCCAACCAAAACATATGCTAAGCTGAAACCCCTTTGCCTTCTTTCCATGGTCCAATAGCTGATGCTAAGAGTCCTGGGGACTCACAGCTGTCTCTTCCTCAAGCTCTTTCCCTTCAGAGCCAGCCATGCTGAACACTTCTAGTTCCTCTTGTTACTGGGTCTTTGCATCGTCTACTCTTTCCCTCTAGGTCCTGACTTAACTGCTACTTATTGTACAAGACATCTTCTCTTAACAGCTCCGGGCCAGGAAGCAGTCCCTCCGCTGTGTTCTGTTAGTACCCAACTCACACTATCACAGTAGGCATCGGTCTATCTCAAACTCAGGTCTGCTCATTTGCCACCCACCTAGTTTGAGGTAAGGTTTGGCTTTCTGAGAGTCTTGTGCCCGCAGCACCTGCCACTCCAATAGGAATGAAAATATTTGTCGAAATTAAAGAAATCCAGGGGGAGGGGGCAGAGCTTCTACTTCATGGGAACCTAGCTTTAGTACACAGGGGTGACGACGAGACCATGTCATCCACTGGGTTCCAACTCTAGGGTTGCACTGTGCTTTGACTATCACATGGCTTCTCTAAGATTCTTGTTGAAGACTCTTGTGTAGGGTGACTGAGTGCATTCCTTTCTTTAGGGAGATGGTTGAAAAGCTCTGGTGAAAATGTAGGACACTACAGACGCTACATAATGTGATGGTTGGTTTTGTTAACTTGACACAAACTAGAGTCAGCTGGGAGGCCGGACCCTAATTGACAACTTGCCTCCATTAGATTGGCCTGTGGTCATTTCCTTAATTAATCATTTATGTGAGAAGGCCGAGCCACATAGCACCGCTCCCAACACACACACACACACACACACACACACACACACACACACACACACACACACACACACACACACACACACACACACACACACACACGTGGCCCTGGGTTCCATAAAAGGCAGGCTGAGCCAGAACTGCAAGCCAGTAAGCAGCGCTCCTCCATGGTCTCTGCATAAGCTCTTGCCTCCAGGTTCCTGCTCTGACTTCCCTCAGTGATGAACTGTGATCATGATGCAAACCAAATAAATCTTTTCTTCCCCGAGTTGCTTTTGTGCGAAACAGCGGAAACCAAACTAGGGCACAAGCAAAATCCCAGGAACGGCAGCAGAAGGGAAATAGGAGAGCTTTGAATGTGGACTGTTTGATTGACATTTCCTGTGTGTTGTCCCTGCCACAGTTCCTCTGTAACAGTGAGTGCTCCTGCTGGGCGTGGTGGCCTTTAATGCCAGGAGGCAGAGGCAGGCGGATCACTGTGAGTTCGAGGCCAGCCTGGCCTACAAAGTGAGTCTAGGACAGCCAAGGCTACACAGAGAAACCCTGTCTCAAACAAACAAACAAACAAAAAAGAGTGAATGCTCCTCCTGTCAATTGTCCAAGACTTAAACTGAGGAGAGAAACAGAGACCTGAAACAGCATGTGCTTTTGCTGATAGCAAAGAGGAAGGCTGGATTTGCAGCCTCCACCTCACTCATCTTGTGACCAAAACTCAGGTTAAAACTGTATAGTTAAAGAATCTCTTTCCCAGCATGCTGTGCCACAAGAAGGGAGCCAGATCCCATCTTCTGCTTTCCTGCAAAGCTGTTGGTATATCAGATGAGGCCCTGAGCCCCAAGGAAGGGGAGGAAAACTCATGTTGGCAGTGACTCTCACATGACTTTGTCAGAAGAAAAGCAAATTGTTCTGACAGTCCCATGACTTCAAGGATGAAAGCTACAAAGAAGGAGGAAAAAACCCATTGGGCAACAGAAGAAGAGCAATAACAAATATGTCTGATTTGGAGACAATGGCGCTTAGCTAAAAATATAATAAATATATTATAATATATAAGTATTATATACATATATAAAATGAAAATATAATAAAAATAAGAAAAGTTTAGATCAATGGTCTCTCTCGTCCCTGGTAGTAACATATGCCCCATCATGCATAAAGCTAAATATCTCACACCCTTCCTTACCCACAATGGCATTGAAAGGTGGGTTAACCTACAGGTACTGCAGGAAAAGCTGGGATGGAGTACAGCCCTCCCAGCAGAAAGCCCTCCCGTGACTATCCTACACCATAGGCATGGGTAACCAGGTACAAAAGCTAACACTTCTACACCGGGGTGGAACTAGCTTGCCAGTTCTATATGTTGGTTCCACTTTAGCCTGCCCTCCGAAACTGCTTTTATCTCGCTGTCCCTTCTGTGGGTCCTGGACTGATTTCCTTAACATATTCATCTGCTTCTTTGTAACCTCTGGGCTCTTTTTATATGTCTACTTCTACATTCTTTATCTGGCATTTAGGCCACTTTTCTAGATTTAAAATTATTGTGAGGGAGCCATGGTCTTTTAGAGGAGCCACATGGCTTGTCTTCTCATGCTTCTTCTGTTTCTGTATTGAGATTGGTACATCAGTTGGTTTGGGCACTTGCCCTGGTTTTATTCAGAGCTCTTTTCAGTGAGCAGTTTATACTGCGGAGCTCAAGCCTCAGCATTGCTTTTTGGATTAGGCTTCTGTTGCCCCTCCCAGCACGTCCAGTTCAGTTGTGTACTTGGCCGAGTCTATAGTTTTAATTTCGTCCCACACTCTCTCTCCCCCTCTGTCTGCCTCTGTGTGCATGCGCCAGCAGGTGGTATGAACATGCCAAGGCACCCATGTGGACCTCAGAAGACAGCCTGTGGGAGGCAGTTCCTTCTTTCCACCACGAGGCTCCTCGGGCTCAAACTCACATCGTCAAGCTTGACCCAGGTGCTGATGTCCAGAGGTGTGCATGTTCTAAGTCGTCCCCACAATGACGTGTCTGCCTGACCAGGTCTGGGATCACTATCAGAGACTCCCAGGAGGGCAGAAATGGCTGAGGACCAGCTAAAGTGTTCAGCAATTATTAAAAGGTGAACATGGTCCTTCGCCTATCAATTGTTGTTCAGCCGTGGCGAGAGTGAGATCACACCCATACACCCCCACACAGAAACAGCTGCATTGTAGAAGCCTGACTAGTTCTTTGTGCAGACAGGAGAACAGAGATGAAGAGGAGGCGGTGGATGAGTGCTTCAGGGTTGCACAGCTGCCTAACATGAGAGCTAGGACACTCAAAGAAAACTTCTTTTTCTTACAGGGCATATCCCACTTTAGTGGAAATACAGACTGCCAACTGAGATGGGCTGAGCTCACAGCATTCCTGAAACCCACACTGATAGCAAGCAGGAATTGCAGACCAATTCTAGATTCAGTTATCTTCCAGGGTTTTCAGGTTTCCAAGTTAAAAGGAAGGGAGTGCAGGAGCCAGCTGATTCATTAACTAGACTGGAATTAAACCCAGAAACATAAAGTTAACTCAACTGGAGCTGTCATTAGCTTAGACTTTAAAAGCCTCATTTGGGTAGAGTTATGTACATTTCCTGACAGGCTGGGGGTGAGGAACTCTTTCCTTGGGGACTCTTAGCTTGGGGTTCCCACCAAAGACACATCAGTTGCTACAATTTATAAGGTCTTCCTTCCTTCTACGCATCTTCTAAACAGATGCCTTTGAAATCCAGGCTCTGCCAGGAATATTCTCCCTGCCTTTGACATGGAGGGCTACTGTTAAACATTCTGGCTTTTGAGTCAAGGGACACTTGAAAGAAGACTGATCTTTTTTGAGTCTTTGGAGACATTCCTAAAGACTATGGGTTAGCTTCCTGGTCTGTATTGTGTGGGTAGCAAAGCATGCTGGACAGGGTTATCATGAGGAAAGCACTTGGCTATAGGTAAGACCGTATGGGCATAGCAAGTGTCTTGTGAGTACCCCCTCACAAGAAGGCTACCCTCCCATCCCACCTCATCCTTCCCACCCCCACCCCTCACACATACCACCCCCCCACCTCACCCCTTCTATTTTGCCTTGAGACCAGAGCATGATGCGACTGCTTTTCCTCTACCTCAGGAGACTCTCTTTTCTCCCAACCTTCCCATCCCATTTTAGAGAGTAAATTAGAAGTTTATGCCCATTCGTATGCAATGCAGACCCCACCACTGAGGTCTTTAAGGAGAATTTTTTTTGTCTTTGAAATTTGAGGATCTTGTGATAAAGAGATTATCTATGTTGGATTATCTAGGTAAAGGCAACATAATCATGGGGCCTTTATATGAATGAGGGACAATTAGGGGAGATGCAGGGGACAACACCCAGAAGAACTCAGTTGGAATGGTATGTTTTGAACTTGGAGGAAGAAGTCAGGGACACCTAACTCTTTTAGAAACTGGAAAAACTAGGAAACATTTCCAGCAACCCCCCAGGAGGAACTTAATTTTGTTGACCCTTTGATTTCACCTCCTAACACTCATAATCTGGTGGCATTTCGTGCCACTAAATTTAGCACAGCAACAATACATGCGCACTTCTAAACCACTGGTCTGCAGGCTAGGCCCCTGTGCTTTTGTTTTCTTTAGTGTTGAGTGTTTTGCTGTTGTTATGTTTTGTTTTGCAGGACTTCACACATTCTAGACAAGCACTCTCCCGCCTCCCAGGCTACCTCCCCAGCACTCCTGCTGGCAAAATACATCCTCCAAAGTAACAGTGGGTGGCAACCTGGGCTTGTCTCTCCTTGTCCCCTCCCCACTTTTCCATCAGTCTTGGATTATTAAATAATCCAGTAGATCCAGACCCAAAAGCTGCCGTCACTCTGAGCAAGCTATCTCACCACTTAAACACCTCCCCCAGAGCTTCCCTGATGCAAAATCCAGATTCTTCATCCTGGTGTTCTTGCTGTTCTTACTCTAAGCCCATGGGCCTCTTCCTATCCTCGGATTCTAGCCAACCCACTCCTCACTCATTCCCTCCACATCATCGCCTGGTGGCTGCTCATGCTGCTTTCACCATCTAGAACACCTTTCCTGTGTCAAACAGTCAAGCCTTTCTAGCTCTAAAGTCCTAACTTGAATGGGACCTCCCCCATAAAACTGCACCTATAGCCCAGGACCTGTCTGACATACCCCTACCACAGTCTGGCTGTATTCACACTCCGCTGGGCCGCTGCAATGCTTCTACATCTCTCCTAGGGAGTAAGGAAGAACACAGTCTTTGGAGTGGAGCAGACTGACCCAGGATGTGTGGACTCCCACAGCGCAAGCTACCTAGCTTCCCTGAGCTTCAGACTTGTCTGTAAAATGGGCGTCATAACGATCTTACTAAGTTGCCGAGAAGAATAAAGCAAATACAGAGTATGAAAAACTAGTTATTCAATAATGAATGCACCCGAATTACTATAACTACTAAATGCAGTCCTGATTCACACACTCTTCAAGGAAAGGTTTCTCTCCACTTCATTTCTTAAGCCCCTCCTTGCCTATAATAGTGAAAGAAAATCTTCCAAGTAATAAATAAGGCACTAAAAGGTTGGGAGCGTTCCTCTAAGTTTCCTGCCCACCTAGACAACAATGACTTCACCTCCAGATGTTTCAGAGCAGAGAAAAAAGTACTGGGTCTACTTTCAACATTGCTGTTAGAATTCTTTTGCCTTGATGTAGCTGTGCACAGACATGCATGTATGGGCATGTATGTGCATGTGTGTAGTGGTGTGTGTAAAAGCCAGACATCAGTGCCGAATATCTTCCTCAATTGCCTTCTTTACTCTTCTGAGACAAGGCTACTCACGGACCCTGGCTTCGCTGTTTTAGCTACATGTGCTGGCTGTTTGCCTGCCTTCCCCTCCCAGCCTGGAGCTACAGGTGTGGGCCGCTGCATCTGGGCCTTCTTCCAAATGTAGTGCTGAGGATTTAAACTCGGATTCTGTTTTGGTGGCAAGCATATTACTCACTGAGCCCTTTTTCCATGCCCAGTAGACATTTTAAGATGGAAACTGCAGAATCCATCTTTGGTTAGTGCTATTAACCCACTACTTATTCCAGCCGGGTGCTAAGTATTACTGAACACTACCTCAAACAACAAGTAATGTTCCAGAGCCGATGAGGTGAAGTTGTTTTGACCTGTCATGCTTAAAAAGCCATGACAGAGAGTCTCCTTCAACGCCCAGGTGTATGTGTAGCAGAATTTTCTTCCTTTAAAGGTACCCCTTAAATCGCTTCTATGGTGAGAGAAAAAAAAAATTGGCCCCAGTTTTCAGTCTGTTTGGCCATGTCACGAGGAAAAGTCATGAGATTTCAATCCACAGCATGCTGTTTGAATTGTGGTCACCCAGTTACCAGCTTGCTGACCAGGAGTAAAGCCCTGACTTAAGGCTCCATTTGTTCCACTCTAAAGTTGAGGCAAACATTGCCAACCTCCCTTGGTGAAACATTACAGGGAGCCAATAGGTCTACGTATCAGGGGACATTTTGAAAATAAAATGCTACACAACTACATGCTTCTATTCACTTTCTAACACAGCATGAGGTTCAAACAGTTGTCCTTGACTTTAGCTAAGAGAAGGGTTCATAGTGCCCACTGAGGAAACAGATAACGCCTTCTTCATCTGCCTTCAATTAGTCCCTAAGAGATGAAAGGAGTACTGCTGTAGTTACAGATATCAAATACCATTGGAGACCCTCCTAGAAGTCTTAAGGGATACCTGGCTTCACAGCGATAAAGTTCTTTGAGTCACATTCTTGAGTAAGAAGGGCACTGCATTATAAGAGCTGTTATGTGACGTTAACTATCAGGTCATTTGGTCAGGCATGCTTCTGCTCAGGCATCTGACTGAACTGGTCTCTGAGCCTTCAAATTCCAGCTATCCTTCAAGGGAGTGGTCATCTGCCGTAGAGACACTCCCCTTGTGCCTATGACAAGGTAGTAGAAATGACCACCTTTATGCAGAGCTGCACTTAAAAAAGGAGTAGCAGCAGCTCTCTCAGGACATGCTCAGTTTTCCTCAAACTCCATCCCTTCGCTCATTTCCCAGACCGCCCTGACTCAGACCCAGCACAATGCCTCACAGAAGGATAAATAAAAGGCCTAATGAGCAAATCGCATGAAATATTCAGCTGGTCTTTTGGAGAAAAACAGCTGGAGATGACCTTAGGAATTCCATCAATTCCCCCTACCACACAGTTTAAAAATAACCAAAGGGCATTTCTAGGGAGAGATGGCTTTTCCTTTAAAGGCAATAATATGCAAAAAGGCATGCTGGGGTCATTAGCCCAAACAGTACAGTCCCGTGATAAATCTTCAGCCACACGTTCCTATGAGAATCTGTCTTCAAAAGCTCAATGCTGCATTTCATTGTGATGGTCACCCTCCCGGAGCGGGCCATGACACAACTATATAAAAGACATGTGGATACCATCAACCCCTCATGGCCCATGTGGCCATGAGAAACCTCTCCTCCATTGGCAGAGCTTCCACACTGATCTAGTAATGTGGAGGGCTCTGACCTAAGGGCCTCTCTCCATTTAAAGTTCCTTCCTAGGATATACCTTTAACAACTCCTGACTGCCTCAAAACAGCAGTCAAGCCTCCAATGTTACATTGGGCCCCATGTCCGACCCCGAGCCTTCCTCTCCGTTTTCCTTATGCAGTTTCTTGAAATGTCTTTCACTTACCTCTCACACTTCTATTCCTTTGACATATTCAGCTCCTCCTCTGCAAGACCCACCCAGAACTTCTTAAAGTCACACTAATCTTTCCACATATGTCCCTTGATTGGAAAGATAAGGCTAGCCTAGCTCAGAAATCCCATCATCGACTCTTCGATGATGCTCTCTGGTGCTTTGTGGTATAGAGAGGCTATCTGTTTACTTACTGTCTGCCACACACCTAAGCTTTCCTGAAAGCATGAGATATCATGTCTGACTCCCCCAGAATTCCCCAGTGCTGGACCACATCATGTTTTGTGACCTTGTACCAAATTCCACCAAAGAACCACATGCATTTCATGTTCTTCCAAAAGACCAGAACTTTCTTTTCCTTTTTTTTTTCCCCAAGATTAACTGAAAAAGTGAGAAAGTAGCTTTTCTCTAAGCTGTTGCCACATTAGACAAAAAAAAAAAAAAAAAAACAAACAAACAAACAAAAAAACATATATAGCTGCATAGCTGCTCAGAACTGTGACATCACCTTTGCCAAGGTTGAAAATATACATTACATTTATCCCTGAGAAACTTCCACTGGTTTATAACCAACAGAACCACAGTTCTTAAAAAGGCAACTCAAAGCTAAAAATGATGTGTCCAGTGTGGTGGGTTTTTCTTTTGCTGAGCCAAAAGGGATAATTATGCACCTTCTTTTCTAAAGAGTTTCAACCAAATGCTGGAAACTCAAGTGACAACCAGCAAGAACACAGTCTTCTACAGGGAAAGTCAAAGCACCTCAGTAAGCACTAATAACTCTGAAGCGTGTGTATGTGCTCTACAAGATGAAAGGAAACTGTTTGCTTCTACACTCCATTAGTAGGATGCTCATTTCTTGGGATGGTTAGAAAAGAAACAGACATTTTACCTTCTTCCAACCCTTCTCTCTCACTGCACATGTGACCAATGTACTGTAAGAAGAGGCCAGCAGGGTTGCCATCATCACATCCAGGGGAAGTCACTGCAGGTCATGGGGGTGAAGGGACTTGCACCCATACACTTCGATGCAATAGACTCAGACCTTGCTCTGGGTTGCTGGAGCTCCAGAGCTCTAAAGGACTCATCAGGGAGAGAAGAAATAAAGACAGAAGAAAGGGCCAGCTGAGCAGTGCTCCACGCAGGAGCTTCTACAGACCCCTGCAGGATGTGGTGTTCCACCCAGGACCCCCACACAAACTTGCAGGGTGCAAATTGGACTGGGCTTTCATACCAAGCCCCTCTGAATGCCTGAAACACTCACTTGCTAAACTTGCCACCTGAGACAAATAGTTTCATTCTGCCCGTGGCTCCAGGTTAGCAGTGTCTATAAAGAAACTCCAAACCTGGGGTCCAGGCAGGAGGTACAACGTTGCCATGTCAGCAAATCTATTTTTCCTAAATCTTAATAAAAAACAAAAATTCCTTTGCACTGATCTAGGAAAGAGCTTGAAGGTATTAGTCAAATCTTAAAAGACCTCCTAAGGCAGGTATGAGCATCTGCAGGGTCAGCCATGCCCTGTCTAGAGGAACAGAGGGCTGGGTTCTCATCCGTGCTCAACTACTAAAGACCCTGCTTTTACTCACTTGGCTAGCTGACCACTCTTGTAAAATGAGGTGCACTTATCAGAATTATTTTTTCTCACAGGCATAAAATCAAATGTCGAAGTAAATGTCACCAAGCTAGCTTACAGAGAAAGAAATTCAGAGATAGACTATTTAAACTGGTCAAGGAAAACTATCATCCTGCTGTGTCATGTAAAAAAAAATCCAAGTACCTTTCATATGATATAGCAATAGTAAAGGAGAACAGAATAATCAGGAAAACAGGACACAAAATTAACAAAAAAATTTTGGTGTATTGTATGTGTGAATGCAGAGGGGTAGTGTGTGTGTGTGTGTGAGAGAGAGAGAGAGAGAGAGAGACAGACACACACACACACACACACACACACACACACACACACACACACACAGAGTTAGGGATATGGGTGTGCTAGAATTTGAAGCCAGGACCTCAAGCAAACTGCACAAGTGTTTTCAACTGAAGTACAGTCCCAGACCCCTTTTCTTTTTCCTATGCCTCCCTTCCCTCATCCCTCTCTTACTGAGAATGTTCTTTTTGGGATTAGACAAAGCATAGCTGATATAAGTACTAAGTAGGAAGGCCTGGTTCCTGTCATCAAGACGATTTTGACTCTAAGCACTACTAAACACTCCCATTAGCACAACGTTGAGGGTCTGTGGCATTGCACTGAGAACAGGTGTGCTGGCGGGAGACTGTGGAAGAATACCTGCCAGAACCTGTAAACTGGGTTTACTGGAGGTCAAATGGCTCATCTGAGGTTGTGCAGATATTAGGTGACAAGATTAAGAAGACAACACATTTGGAAAGGTGGGACATAACTAAAGACATCGCAGTATATTTAAGTGACAGTTGTGTGATTTGAGGAGGATGAGGGATGAGGACAAACCAGAAAGAGGTGAGGGTTGACTTGAGCTTTGAGCAGGGGTAGGCTTTAGACAAACCACGACTCAACTCCTGAACTGTCAAGACCCTGGAACTGCTTTGGAGAAGCTGGAGTACAGAAAAAAAGAAAAGTACACAGTCTCCTGCTCAAAAAGTGGGCCTTCCTTGGCCACCGTGAGTAATCAGCACGCGTGTCTTTCTCAGGAGTAAAAATGGATGACATTGAGCCTAGATTTCCCCTTAGAACTCCCAGTGGGTACTGTTAGAGGACTCCTATGGGGCTAAGGGAATGGGATTAAACCACGAAGGATGAAGTCATCTGACCTTGGCACTGCTGACTGTGAGGTAGCAAGTACTGCTGTCAATGTGTTCCCAGCTGTGGATGTGACTAGTCATGTGCCTGCACAGCAAGGTTGCCTTCCCAGACCACATGTGCTGCAGTGTACCGAGCTGCAAGAATGAAATTAATGAGCAACCTAGAAGTGTTCCTGAGGCCAGAAGAGAGAGGAAGAGAATGGCTGGAAAGGTTTCAAGGTGATGACAGGGCCTCAGGATCACAGAGAGGCTTAATCAAGCAGGCCCGGCTCCCTATAACAGCAGCCAAAATGCCAGGGATGTTTAGGAAAAAGGCCTCATACACCAAGGAGAGCAAGACCTAAGCTAACTGCAGGCCTGTGTTTGGAAGGAACCTAGATAACAATCCAAGCATTTACACTTTGAAGAATTACAGGCCTTACTTCTCTCTAGTGAGTGTCAAGTCAACCCTATAGAACCATCAGAATTTATTTCATGTGGAAATCCTCAAACAATATCTATTTCATCAGGGGTCACTAGGTGAAATTCACAGATGTAATTCATACAATATAGGGAGGTATGATGAAAAAAAAAAAAACTTTTAAAACAACCTTTCCTCCATTCCCATCCCTAAGCAACTAGCAAGCAGTGTGGCTGGCATGGGGACAGGCTCTATACGAGTGTGTTACTCAAAAAAAAAATCATCTTGGAAAGCAACTGTAACAAAGGAAATTTCCCCTCTGCCACATCAGCTTTGAAGCTAACAGTGAAACAAATGCAGTGAGCAAAAGGAATTGGAGCTCTTAAGCTGGAAAGCAGAGCTACTTCTAGCACATTTTTCAGGTTTTGGGGGGATCTTGAGTTCATCCGAAGGAGTCAATTTTGTGCAGACACTCACCAGTGGAGGCATGAAGAGTTATCTTGGTAAAAGCCTAACAATGTTCCTTAGTGTCTTAGTATTCTGTTTCTGTGAAGAGATGCCATGACCATGGCAATGCTTATAAAAGAAAACAGTCCATTGAAGCTGGCACACAGGTTCGGAGGGTTAGGCCATTACTGTAGCGGCAGGAAGCATGGCGGCACACAGGCAGACATGGTGCTGGAGAGGTAGCTGAGAGTTCTACATCTGTATTGGCAGGCAGCAGGAAGAGAGTGACACTGGGTCTGACTTGATCTTCTGAAACCTCAAAGGCCACCCCCAGCGACACGCTTCCTCCAACAAGGCCACACCTATCCCAACAAGGCCACATTTCCAATAATGACACTCCCTATGAGTCTATGGGGGCTGTTTTCATGGAAAAGCAAGATGTTCATATGGTGCAATACCATATTAACTATACCCTGCAGTGTGTGTGTGTGTGTGTGTGTGTGTGTGTGTGTGTGTGTGTGTGTGCGTGTGTGTGGTATGTAGTATGTAGTACATGTGCGTGTAGTAGTATATGTGTTATTTCATTAGTGCTTAGGCTTCTCTAATGAGTATCATAATTCTTTCCTTCTCCTCTTCCCCTTCCCATCCCTGTCCTGTCCCCTGTCCCTATCCCACCCCTAAACCCTTCTCTCTCTCTCTCTCTCTCTCTCTCTCTCTCTCTCTCTGCTTACTCAGTCATTTGCATACAATTTTTGAAAACTCATCCTGCAATACAAAGAAAGCTGGTCAGGATCGTTACTAAGTGACTACAAAACCATCAAACTGGTGTCCAGGGAGTACAGTTCAAGCACCCCTCCCTGACAGAAGAATGCACTAATAAGGTTTATTTGGGTTCAGATGTAGGAGACTATTGGGGGGATGGTAGCAAGATTGTATGTGAGGTCATTGTTACTCTGATGAAGATCTCCCATACTTGCACAGATAGTTCATCCAAGCTGTCGTCAACACCACAAGGTGAGAGTTATTACCGTGCTCCTTTTACTGAAGGCCATAATGCTTATGGCCATTCCAGTGTGTGTGTGTGTGTGTGTGTGTGTGTGTGTGTGTGTGTGTGCACGCACGCGTGCGCGCGTGTGTGTGCGTGCGCGTGTGTGTGTGTGTGTGCACGCGTGCATGTGTGTGTACATGTGTATGTATGTGTGTGTATGTATATGCTACTATTCACAAAGCTCCATGATACAATTTCAAGTTCTCATTTGAAAAATTTCAAATATGTGAGTCAAGTAATACCTTAAAAAAAAAAAAATCTTTTTTCCCCCAGTGGAGAAAGTCCAAGCAATAACAGCAAACAAAATATTCTGCTAAAACAATGTTATCTGTAACTTTAGTTTTTTGATGAATGGGGGGTGGGCAATGGACAAGTGTATCCAAAGGACAACACGCTTTGTGAGACCCATTGGGTACATTTCACTGCAGAGGGGCACGATTACAGGAAACTGGTGTGTAATACGAAACCAAAGCCAAGTTTAACCTTCGGAAGCTTCTGGCTCCTCATCACAAATGAAGTCATTGAAAAAGATGACCTCTCTCCTAGCAACCTTCCAGCAATGGGCACTCTGGCTCAGACTGGAGAAAGAACACAATTCAAGACACGGCAGAGCTGGGCTACAATAAACTATGCAATAGTAACATATGAGCTTAACGCATTCATTTCAAACACAGAGGAAAGCCACCCAAAGTTTGCAGGAATTTAACATGGTCATTCTTTTATAGAACTGTCTTCCAAAGAGTGGGGTGGTTTCTGTCTAAATTAAATGGCCCCAAAGGATCACTGTTCCTTTAACATATAGGCTTTTCAGAGTTCTCTGAAGTCCACTAGCACTTCAGACAACTGCAGAAAGCAGCAGGAACCCCACTTTATAGTCAATAGAAGTGTGACAACCTATTATTCACAGATGACATTTGAAGCAAAGGAAATCTTGTGCAACCGAGACACCAAAGCTGTGGGATCCGATGCTGCCTCCACGCAGACAAAGCACTGAAGGAGAGGGTGCTCCATGTCTGGGAGAACTGATTGCTCAGCCTCACTGTGGGAAACATGTGATCTGGGTCACAAAAGTATTTTGTGTTATGCTGAGAAGAGACTAGGAAAATGCATTGCTTTTTTCCATACTCTTATGACATTATTCTTGATGATAAATAGAAAACTTGACATGAGTAATTAATATTAATTAGTGACAATAAGGCTATCAAAGGCTTGCATAGCATTTAGGATGTGCCAGGCACTGTTCTAAGCGCTTTCTGCCCATGACCACTTGGATTTCTCACAATGCGATACATCAAACATTGAGAAAAGTATAGTCAGTCCAGCTTCAGCGTACACACTCTTGACCTCCAAGCCACACTGTCTTCTTCAGTGGAAGTGTCACAGTGCACAGATCGGGGTCGGTTGTCCCTTTTGTTAGTCCTCAGCTCTTCTTCACCTTTTATTAGTAACCTTTATGGACTTTGGCTCTTTTTAGTATTTACCCCCACACTTGTGGATTGCTCAAATTGATACTGTAAACCTGCTTGTATTACTAAATACAACCATGGCTCTTTTTCTGTCTAGCTCACAGTCTTTCCCTAAGTTTGACTGGAATTCTCAAAAATCCCAAAGAATGGAGTGTCTAGGAGTTTTCGTCAACTACAAGATGGACCCTGGTTAGCCACAAAATCTATGGATTGCACAGCAGATACCATAAGATAATAAAAAAAATTGAGACAGACTATTACTATGTATCCAAGGCTAACTAAATTCAAAAATCTTTCTCCTTCTAAGTCACAGTACTGGGATTGTAGGGACACAGCACCATCCCAGCTTGGAAATTCCCTTTATAAACCAGAGGAGAATTCTCGCCTTTATCCAAAGACCATCTCTAAGGGAGAAAAGAAACATTTCCCCAGTAAAAGTGCTTGATGAACTCATCAACTGAGACTGCAGTTTGCAAAAGTTTAATAGTGGAGATGGTGCAATACAATGGTATGAAAATAAAGCCTGAGTGTTCAGGCTGTGGAACCACGGAATGCCTCAGATTCCTCCTGCCTGATTCCCCCATTAGGGAGCCAAAGCCACCAAGAGGAAAGAAAGCCTTTTGATCGTCTTGCACAAAGGAATAAGAAAGTGACAGATATGAGGGGAAAATATTGTCTAAAGACATAGATTCCGTTCCACTGATTTTTGTCATGTATATGTAAATATGCATATATATGCAAATAGGATGGGTTGTACCTTTTGTTAGTCCTTGGTTCATACATGTATATATAGTAAATAACCAAAAGAAATCAAGATTATTGGGACTATAATGATTTTTCACCTCAAATTTAGAAACCGCAATTATAATCGTCTCTAAATATTGGGTGGCCTCTAATACAAGGGAAATATGTCATTGGATATACTTATTGGATAAATATTATTGCATGTTTATTTACTAAATTTATATACATTAGAAGCATAGAAATATGTAACTCAATAAATATAATTCAGCATACTCTTCATGATTAAAAAACTGAAAAAAAATTAGGAACAACAGGAATATACCTTAACATGACACACATATGTATTTCCCTTGAAATTTTATTGTATAGTCAATATGGTACTCCAAGTTTTAAAACAATAAAATGGACTGAGGGCTAAAGGTATATAGATAGGGAAGAAATAAGTCAAATTATCAAAATATGTGGACAGTGATACAGTACTTTAAAAACTCCACCAGAAGATTCTTAATGTGAGAGGCAAATTCAGCAACCTAACAGGATGTGAGCTCGACATGTAAAAAGCAGCTGCTTTCCTACACAGTAACACACTGGTTCAAAAAACAGCAGGAAAGCACACTCATTCACAACAGCTTTGGAACAAATAACATACCTGATACTCCTAACAGAAGAGGCAAAACTTTAAGATGCTGAGAAAAGAAATTAGAACATATACTATAAAGTGGAAAGAACCCCCATGCTTGTGGATTGCCCAGATTAATGCTGTAAAAGTGGTTGTCTTGCTAAATGCAGTCTTTCAATTCATTGAAAACCCATCTAAATTCCAATAACATTCTTTGCAGAAGTAGGAAAAAATTCTAAAGTTCACGCAGAAAACACACACACACACACACACACACACACACACACACACACACACACACACACACAAACCACAAAGCCAAAGCAACACAAAGCAAAAAAGAGCTATGCTAGGGGAATCACAATGTCTGACCTCAAATTATTTTCCAGGGTTATATAATGATTGTGCTGGCTAGTTTTATGACAACTTGACACAAACTAGAGTTATCTCAAAGGAGGGAACTTCAAATGAGAAAATGACTCCATAAGATCTAGCTGGGTGATATTTTCTTAGTGATTGATAGAGGCAGGCCCAGCTCATTGTGGGTGTGGCCATCTCTAGGTTGGTGGTCCTGGGTTCTATAAGAAAGCAGGATGAGCAAGCCATAATGAGCAAGCCAGTAAACAGCACCCTGCCATGGCCTCTGCATCAGCTCCTGTCCTGCTTGAGTTCCTGTCCTGACTCCCTTTGATGATGAACTGTGAGGTGGAAGTGTGAGCCAAATAAACTGTTTCCTCCCCAAGTTGCTTTGGTCATCCTGTTTCATCACAGCAACAGTAACCCTAACTGTGACAGTGACAAAGAGGACATGGTACTGGCACAAAAAGAGACGTGTAGACCAAGACCCAGAAGTAAACTACAACTACAGCCATCTAATTTTGAACAAAGTTTTCAAAAATACACATTGGAAAAAGAGGCAGCTTCTTCAACAAGTGCTGTGAAAGAAACTGGATATTCAGACGTAGAAGAATGAAATAATCTGTATCTCTTAGTCTGTGCAAAGCTTAATTAAAAGTAAATCAAATACCTCAATGTATTTGAAAAGCAAGAGGAAAAGATAAGGAAACTATTTCAAGATACAGACAATAGGCAAAGTCTTCCTGAAAAGGTCCCTGATAGAAATGGCCTCAAACACTAACAAATGGGAATGTATGGAGTAAAACCTTCAGCAGAGCGAAGGGTGAAGCAGGTAGAGGGAAGAGAGAAACTACAGTATGGGAGATGCCTAGAAAACAGAGACTTGACACCCTATGAGCATATACAGGGGGAGGAAATCCCCCTCAGCATCAGTCATAGGGGAGGGGAATAAGGGAAAAAGGGGAGGGAGGGAAGAATGGGAGGACACAAGGGATGGGATAACCATTGAGATGTAACAAGAATAAATTAATAATAAAAAATTTAAAAAAAAACAGAATAAATTCCAAATACTTAACATAAATGCATGCACACGCGCACATGCGCACAAATCCTATATCAAACCATTCAATAAATACATGGGCTAATGATCTGAGTAACAGGAGAGGAAGGAAGAGATCTCACAGAAGAGGAAAAACGTGGAAAAGAAAGGACAAAAGAATGCATGTGACATGGAAGCCAGAAGCAGAACAGTCTGGGGATGGAAGGACCAGCAAGAGAGAGGGAGGGAGCAGGAGAGGACAGTGAAAGGGAGGGAGGAGGTACGGAAAAGTATAATGACACACTTGGATAGAAATACCATAATGAGATCTGTCACTTTGTGTGCTCTCTTTAAAAATAAAAAAAAAAAAAAAAAAACCAGGAGAGAGGTAGATTAGGTTGGATAATTGTTAAGAGGTTCAGGAAGTCATGAGAGAAAGTAAAAAATAAAGGAGGAAGAAGAGAGATGCCAGAGGAGGAAGAGGAGGAGGAGAAGCATTAACACTTATATATCATTTTGAATTTATTTTACTTTCCATAATTCTGCAGATCCACAGAGCTGGTAAAGAAAGCATGTCTCTGTTATCCATGGTTATAGACTAGTTTTAATCAGCTCTGAGAAGCCCCAGCTGCCCACAGGCCAGCTAAGAAAAGGGTACATAGATTTCTCAGCATTGTTTTCTTTAATCTCATGCAAATCTATAGTTAACCCCAAAAGATTAACTTTAAAACCTCCTACAGCAATTCTATGCTGCCACTAGCACCATCCTTCCAGGGCATGGGGAGCAAGCAGTGTTTAGAACACACACACACAACCTCTCCTGTCTCCACAAGTCTCTCTTATCTCTGAAGTCACCAATGGACCAATTATTTTTATCATGTAATCTCTCTCTCTCTCTCTCTCTCTCTCTCTCTCTCTCTCTCTCTCTCTCTCTCTCTCTCTCTCTCTCTCCTTCCCACCACTATGGGAGTCTCTTCTCCTTATTCATCACATAGCTTCTTAAATTGTGGGTTGCCACCCATACACAGTGATGTAACTGGCTGGATGTGGAGGTTGTGAAAGTTCGGCAACAGCGAAGTTTTTAAATATACAAGCAGAAATTCAAAGCAAGTGAATCCATGTGCTTCTGGCACTGCTCAGCTACATAAAACCAAATGACATCACTGCAGCTGGAGGTATAACATATAATATGCACACTTTGCATTGCTCATTCTGTCATGCTAGTAAAGGCCAGCAAACAGTCTTAAACACTTCCATTCAGACTCAAGACTCTACATTACCAACCATAGTGTTTTGACTACAGTGCAGCTTCCCACTCTTATAGAAACATAATGTTCATGTCATAATATACAGAACACAGAGATTTCCAGCATTTTCATACTATCACTTCTCCATATGTAACTATGCTTTAGCATGTCTCAGGATTGTATTATGTTAGCATAGTTGATGTTTCAGTTGCTAACTTGAATTTCATTTTAAAAAATCATTCAGTGAACTTTGGGTTAGGATTACAACAAAATTTCCAACTGTTTCTGAGATGATTCTAGACAGACTTCTGTCATTTGCACCATGTATGTATGTATGGGGGGAAGAGCCATTGTCACATCAATTCTTACAGATTTAAAATGTCAGTCAATCCTGAATAGTGCTGAAAATGTGTTACATCTTTTAGTATCAAATAATCATCCAAAACGTAATCCTTTATAAAAGATAAACATATCCAACAACTCATTTGCATGTAAATTTGCTTTCATCTTTAATAAATAATATTATATGTATACCAAAGGATTGCCTCTTAAATAAATTTTCTTGTAATTTATTATAAGTAAATGTTTGATTTTATACCTACTTTATATACCCTATATACTTGGAATCTCATGAAAATTTTGCTGGTGAAAATGGGTGATGGATAGAAAAAAAAAAAAATGTAAGGAGCCCTGATCCAGGGCAGAACTCCAAAACTTGGAGGGACTGTTTTGAATAAATGGATAAACGCACTCCCCAATCACAGACTTGTAAACTATAAAGTCACAATGCACTCATGGTAGTCTTCTATACGTCAGAAGGTCAGCCATAGCTGTGCCTGTCTTTCCTCCAAGCATCTCCAGAGCTAACTGCCATCTCAGCTGAGCCTGTATAGTAGCAGGAACGTATGTCACGTCAGTCCAGTGGTTCTCAGCGTATAGGGTCAGACACCAGACATCCTGTAGATCAGATATTTACTTTATGATGCATAACAGTAACGAAATTAGTTATAAAGTAACAACAAATAACCTTATGTTTGGGAGTCACCACAACATGAGGGTCCCAGCACCAGGGAGGTTGAGGACCAATGCTTTAGTCAGAGAGCTGCACTAATTTTTTATTTGTTGTGTCATGATGTGCTGATTGGTATCTTTGAACCTCCGAGTTTCCATTTCAATGGAGTATAATATATTTGCAAGATTGCTATATAAAGGTTGCTGGGACTGGTACCAACCTCGCCTAATTCTCAGTTAATGGTTTTATCCTTCCACAGATAGCACTAGGCACTAACACCCACATCATAGTTGTAAGTGGAGGCTAGTACCCCCTTCTAAAATTAAAATTTGCGTCCATCCATAACATCAAAAGTCATGTGACAAATTAAATGTAAAAGAATGACAAAGGGCTAGAGAGGTGGCTTGGCCATTAAACTCTAGGCTCACAACCAAAATGGCAAGAAAGGTGAAGAAATAAACAGGAGGGGCTGGTTCAACACAAAGATGATAAGGATGTTTAGAATGATGCTGTGAGAATCCTTCTCTTCACAAGCCATGTCACCCGAGGCCTTGTTTGGGGTTTGCTCATCTCCTCCACGGATTCATGCAGTGGCCATGGGCAGCAAAGAATGAAAAAGTTAAGACCGCCTACCACGCTGAAAGGATGACGCACTGGAAGTGCTGAGAGGGAAGCAAGGGCAGCTTGGGTGGTGTTTGCTCTTGGGACTGGGCGTGCCTTAATCTATTCTTACCCCAGGGTGGTAACCCTTCCCCAATGTGTACAGCTGCCTGACAATATATTTGCTCTTGATGTGTCATGGATCATGAGGAATTCTCTGACAAACACTTTATACATGGCTATCTCTGAGCCTAAGCAGTGGAGATGTTAGCTGATCTACAAGGCAGAAGTAGACAAACATAGGCACAGTCCTGGGTCTAGTTATTTTTTTAAGATCTTTTTTGTTGTTGTTTTGTGTTTTTGTTTGTTTGTTTGTTTGTTTTTCAAGACATGGTTTCTCTGTGTAGCCATGGATGTCCTGAGCTCGCTTTGTAGACCAGGCTGGCCTCAAACTCACAGAGATCCACCTGCCTCTGCCTCCTCAAGTGCTTGGATTACAGGCATGCTCCACCTCGTCCATTCCTTTTAAAGGACTATATTAAGTCGTGTGGCCAAGCAATGACATTTGGGCTGCAATTATGCACCTGGCCTTTGCTCAGAATAGAAAAGGAACCATCTATGACTTCAACACACACAGGCTGCTCCCTTGAGGAGCTTGTGGCTTTATTCTGCACACTCACAGTTGTTTGCTCAGCTTCTGCCTCATGCTCTTGCATGACATGCAGATGTGCATAAAAGCAACAGACTCAAAATTCAGGATGTCATTCCAAGTATATCCCCTGCACGTAGGATTAGAACATAAGGAAATAGAACATAAAGATATGTCCATGCCATCCATGTAGGTGTGGTACATCCTGCAAATATCAGGAACGATGGATGTGCCTTTTAGAAGTATCATAAATTTGTAGTGCCTGATGAGTTTCTTCTCCTCCTCATTAGTACAATTAGGAATTGAATGATCTTATTAATACTTACTATGTGCTAGGCTCTCTCTATATATACATCAAAGAATATATCATCTAATTAAAAAAAAAAACAAACTCTTAAAGTGATTCCTTGGACTAACAATCTGTCTCAGCAGGAAACAACATTTGCTATGCAAGCCTTAAAACCTAAGTTCAATACCAGAAACCCACATGAAAGCAGAATGTCCTCTGACATTCGCATGTGTCTCAGGGCATTTGCATACCAACACACATGTGCCCACAGGTCATACATACATGCATATAAACACAGTAATAAAATTGAAAAAAATTAAGAGTGGTGCATATATTACTGATACTACTTTATGCACAATACAATGCCAGCTTAGGAAAACCAGGCATGTAAACATAGGAGCTACTGATTCAGAGCTGGTAATGTCTGATTGATTTTGGAACACTGTCAGTTTACTTGGTTATGGGAGAAAGACTGTTATTATTAGAACTCCTAGGATTAAAATATATATATATATAGTGTAGCTCTTTTTTAAAAAGCATGCTATGTTGAATTTCGTGGAACCATTATAGAAGTTGTCAATATAAATGATTTTGATCCACTAAAATGGCCATTCTCCTTGATCCAGTCTTATATGTCACAGGACAAGCTAGCATGACCCTAGTCCAGCGCCACTGCTGAAGAACTGTACCATTCCAGCAGGTCACTTGGCATTTCAATCTTGCTTATTTTATTCCATAAATGAAAATGTTGAGTGGGATTGTCTTTAGGCTCCCGTCCAGCTCTGTAACAACACAGGAGTTGCTTCTCCTACCATTTGTAACTATGCCTGGCCAAAACCTGGACCGTTGCTGCCATGCTAAGTTCATCTGCATTTATTTCCATCTGCTCCCAGGAGCATCCTGTGATCTCTGCATGCCCATATGCTGAGATAAAGAACAAGTTTTAAAGATTCCCCTCCCCTGTTTAAGGAATGAGATGCACCCTAGGGTGCTGGCAGTTCTTACCAGATCATAATCCTACAGCTGAAAAGGACCAAGGTGCCTAGAAATTCCTTCATTGGGAAATGACAACATTCAGCAGAGGAAATGCTCAGGGAACAAAGGAAATCTCTGTGAATATTATTCTTGTGATGAGTCCCAGAATAATCTTCCTTACCTATACTTCCGCCAGTGGGAAAATCATTTAGACTTGAAAAACAAATTCCAGGAAGATCCCTCAATCTTTCCTTGGTGGAGGACTTTCCCATATTATGGGGGCTGATGATTAAGGACTTGGGGCCAAAGAATACCTGAAAACATCAGAGTGCAAGCCCAAGACAGCAGGCCAACACACAGATACGCAAACATACAAACACACAAACACTGGTTTTATGCTCCTGAACTTACCCTGCTAGAAACGGTGATCTCTACCTACCTTTCCCGATCAATAGGGAGACCAGTCCTCTGATGTCTACATTTTTACTGTTTAATCTCCCATCTCTGGTGTCCTGCTGCACTGTCCATTGTGGACACAGCTAACAGCTGCTTTTCAACATGCCAACACTAGCTCTTCAGATACATACGGGGTGTCCTTCCACATGCCCACCTCACTCTCTCGCTCTAGCGTAAATCTAAGTCTGGAATGGAGTGGTGTGTTCAGCAAGATGCCAAAACTAATTCATGTAGACACATGTCTAAACTTTGAGCTCATGAGTAAGGGAATGCATGTAGTAAAGCTCTTTCTCCAATTCTTCTTTTTCTTTCCCCCCCCCCTTTGGTTTTTGTTTTTGTTGTTGTTGTTTGTTTGTTTGTTTTGTTTGTTTTGTTTTGTTTTGTTTTTGAGAAAAGGTTTCTCTGTATACCCTTGGCTGTCCTAGAGTCGCTTTGTAGACCAGGCTGGCTTTGAACTCACAGTGATCCATCTGCTTCTGCCTCCTGAGTTCTCCAATTCTTTTCTTTGGGGGTGGGAGAAAGACTGGGGATCCAACACAGGGCTACAGACAAGAGCAGTGTCTTGCCACTAAGCCACCCTCCAGCCCCTCAACTTCTTGTAACTAAAAAATACCCATCTCAGCGCCATTCTCTGAAAATTCTACCTGTTGTTCTGAGGATGCCAAAGCTGCAAGAGAGGAGAATTAATAACCTTGATACATTGACAGTTCAGTGGAAAAAATTAAACCTAAACACAGTATGTAGTTGGTGAATTCTATAGGACAGATTGTGTGTTAAAGTTACAGTGTGTACCCAGTATGAGTCACAGGAAATCAGACAGAAAGGTTAGATAGCAATAGTCTGGTCCAGGGAACGCCTGCTGCTCTCTAGACAGTTAGACTCGCCACTGTTCAACATAATGCAACTCACCAGGCAAGCCAGGACACCAGTGTAGGCTCTAGTAAGAGCAATCGATCTTCAAGTTAGGGGTTAGCCTTGGCTCAACAATATACACTGTCCCCTAGACTAGCTGTTAGGAGCAGTTCAGTATAGACCGCCTGACATACGGTAGAGGGAATGAAAGCCAAATCTCCCTCTCCTTCTGTGCTTTACTTCATGTCAGAGCCAATAATTTGTGTTCAACCTGTAGTCTTTTTTAATGTAAGATATCTCTGAATGAGGCTCCTGTAAAATGTATCACATTAAGGGCCTTGCTATCTAGGGAATATTTTTTTTTGTGTGTGTGTTCTTCAAACAAGCAGTGTTCTAGAAACAATAAACCAAAAGCTAAAAATAATTTCATAAGAGAAATCACAGAAGCAAATTACTTGCTAATGGTTTCCCTGACCCAAGAATCCTAGTTTTGAATTTTATTATGCCTCCTTCATTACAAAACACAAACACTCACAAGAAAAAGAGTTGAGCACTCTTACCACCAATTTCTGCATTATAAAGTCAAGGAGTTTCCTTTTTCTTCCTTGGGGACTTGAAGTCACAACATTTCTCAGAGACGTGCAGAGAGAAATATTTCAGCCATCTCAAACTTTCATCACATCCATGAAATTTAAGCTGATATATCTCATAACCAATTTATACATCTGTCTTTAGAAATCAAGGCCACGATGCCAACACTTCCTGTCATGGCAGTTGCTCCAACAGGCAAAGAAATTGGCATTTTCCACAACAAAGATCCCCCAGCTGTCACACAGCTTAGTTCCGCACAAGTGAAAACCCCCGTTACCAAACGGAAGGTTAGATCTGTGGCCATGGTCTGGCAAGCATGTGTCTCTATGCTGTTAGCCATGGTATCCTCCTTCCATGCAAATATAAACCCTGCAGACTGTTTCTATATGGTTTGAAGAAGACTAAAAACATGTCAAAATGAAAAGCTAATACTTTCTATCTTAATTCTGCATTTCCTCTAATTCATTAGAAGAAAAAAAAAAAGGCTCAGTTCCTCCAACCTATCTCCCAAAGAGTCAAAACAAAAACAAAAACAAAAAACAAACAAATGTAAAGGACCGGAGAGGACTGTGAAGATGGCTCAATGGGTAAAGGTGCTTGCTGTGAAACCCTGAGGGCCAGGGTTTGAATCCCCAGAACCCAATCAAAAGCCAGCCACACAATGCAAGCATCTGTAAGTTCAGTGCTTCAAGGGGGCGAGGGGAGGCAGAGCCAAGAGAATCCCCAGAAGTTCAGGAGCCACTTACGTGGTGTATGAAGCCATGAAACAAGTAAAGGACCCTGCCTCAAACAAAGTAGAAAGCAAGGAGTAAAGCCTGATGCTGGCCTCTGGCCTCCGTATGTTTGTCTGTGGAGCCATTGCACACTGCTTCTCCCAGTAATAACAGCAGCACAAGGCATCACTGTGATTTTTTAACAACCTAGGTCCTGGTTCTTAGCAGGGTGATTAAAACATTAACAAGCTGCACTGTGGGCCTGACAGCTATATCTCAGAACTACCATTTTCTGGCTGAATTACTTAGTATCTGCAATGACTAGTTTTATTTCAGCTTGACGCCAGTTCAGTTAGAGTCCTTTTGGAGACGGGAACCTCACTTGAGGAAATGCCCTGCTTCTGATTAGCCTGTGGGCAAACCTGTGGTACATTTTCTTGATTGATGATTGATGTGGAAGGGTCATTGTGTGTGTGAGGAGAGCAGCCCTAGGCTGGTGGTCCTGGGTCCTATAAGAAAACCGGTTGAGCCAGCCATGATGGGCAAGCCAGTGAGCCACACTCCTCTGTGGGGCTCTGCATCAGCTCCTGCCTCCACGTTCCTGCCCTGTTTGAGTTCCTGTCTTCACTTCCATCAGTGATAGACTGCGATGTAAAATAGCAAATTACAATAAGCCCTTTCATCTCCAAGCTTACTTTTGGTCATGGTGTTTCATCACAGCAACAGAAGCCCTAAGACAGCATCTTCATTAGTAAAATATCTACGTAAAATCATGCTGTGAAAATTAGATGAGCTTACATGTATAAAGAACTTAGTCAAACATAGGTTTGCTATGTAACTATTAGCTGATATGACTACTCACACGGCTATGTTCTCAGTATCCCAAATAAAATCAAGCCCTACCCTCCAAAAGAATGTTTGCATTTCTGTTCCCTGAAGTGGTGGAGACCTGGTTCCTGCTTTGTCATCTAATCTAGAAAAGCTGAGCCTTGCCACCTACAGCCAGAGCACACTAGCAGGGTGAGCTTCCCTGCTCTTGGAAAAGGGGCCCGTGCCCAGGGGTTTTGATTGCAGGCATTTAGTATTGTGTCCCTAGTCTGTGCACAGCAGTGCGTCAGCCTAGCATTTCCATGGCCATGGTCAACTCTTCCATTGTACCCTGGGCTGCAGTGTCTCTTAAGTGCAATGTGCTGATTTTTTTTAAATGATTGCTAACACTAGCAGCAAGAACGCGAGAGGTCTGCTTTCTTTTTACATAGAGTTCAATAATGTAAAAATCTTTACCTAATAAGGTGGGTTTTTTCCCCCCAGGTGATGAACTTTTACTAAGAAGGGATGATTTTAGATAAGCTGGCTCTGAAGCTAACAGACAGAAGAGACGAAACTGCTCCTCTGACGCAAAGAGAGTAAGAACACGTGCCACTCTTGAGTCCCGTGGGACCTGGGAATGGAAACACGTGAAAGCACACGGTATGTGCTGTCTTCGTTAAGAATGTCTCCTCTACGTGCTGTAGTCAGGCTTAACCTTCTCCCTAGAAAAACTTTACTTCTTATTGATGCCCGGGTAAGATTCAACCTGTTGGAGAGCTAAGCATGGTGGCTCATGCCTGTAATTCCAGTATGATGGAAAGATGGATCAGTGGGTGCAGTGTGTGTTGTACAAACATGGGGACCTGAGTTTTGGTCCCCAGAACCCCACAAAAGGCTAGATGCAGTGGTACCCGTGTGTAACCACAATAGAGATCAGGGAAGGTAGAGGCAGAAGGAGTCCCCAGAGCTCACTGGACAGCCCATCCAGTCAAAAGAGGGAGGTCCAATTCAGAGACCCTGTTTCAGAAAACAAAGTGGAGAATGATAGAGACACCCTACATTGACGTCTGGCTTTTCACATATGGATGGGTATAGCTGCACAGACACAAGCATGATGGGAGCACAGGAAAGAGAGAGAAAGAGATCTTTGTGAGTGTTAGACACTCGATACATAATAGAAACTCAATATAATTGATAACTGTCCCCAAGGGATTCACAGTGGATATACAGAAATAAGGAGAAGAAACTGAAGACAATTATTGGCCTTAGTTTGTCTAATAATTTACTTCTTTATTTTTCAAGATTTATTTTATTATTATGCATACAGACTCTGCCTGCATGTACACCTGAAGGCCAGAAGAGGGCATCAGATCACACTATAGATGGTTGTGAGCCACCATGTGGTTGCTGGGAATTGAACTCATGACCTCTAGAAGAGCAGACAGTGCTCTTAACCACGGAGCCATCTCTCCAGTCCCTAATTCTGCTACTTCTAAAACTCTGATATGCTATGAAATGGCCAACCAAACCTGCTACCATTTCCTTCTCACCTGGGTCCTATAGAGGGCCAGGGGTAAGGCTTCCACCTTATCCAGCAAATTATCATGAACACAGAACTGTAGGTCACATCCTCCCAAGTCCTTTGTCCCCTTCTCTTCCTGTCCAATTTCCAATCCAGGTCCTAAAACAGAAAGGCCACCTGCATTCTCTCCCTGTAGTAAACTGTATCCAAGATGGCACCCAGCAAGAGTAGAAACTTAGCCTTAGAGCTTCCACTTATTCAGTGATAGTCTTCATTTCCAACGCCTGACTGATACACATTTTAAAGCCGGAATCCATCAGGATTCTAGTAGACATCATAGACCGTAAGCGTCTCTGGATCTAAATTTAAAATGGAAAAAGTTGGGCGGTTCTAGCTGAAATCAAGCAAGTCCATCTAGACAAGACACTCATTTTTTTCTGAATCATAGTCTCCTCATCATTGAACTGATAATGCCATCTACCCAATAAAGATATTTTGGCATCAAATGCTAGAATTTGTGAATGCATTCTGAAAAGTGTGCATCTCTATACAATTATTATATTAGATTGTGTGGTCTTTTCCTTGTTTCCCCATTGTTGGGCATAGTCCACGCAACTCAATACAAACTTAAGGCTCTTGGCTGATGCAAAGCTCTTCCCAGATGGCTGCATACTACTTGTGCAGGCCCCTACCTCATGCTACGCCATAGCCTGTATGTGCTGCTGCCAGTCCAGATTTTGTGGTGGGTATGGTGTTTCTGAACCCTTCCATTTTTTTGCTCTATTGCCAAACAAAAAAATCATCAGAGACTCCACCCTTCTCAAAGTTTGGAATTTTTAAAATCTAACATTTATTTTTAAAGGATGAAATCATATCTGGCTTATGAAATGACAAAACCCCATGAAAGGCTAGAAAGCACTTCTTCCTATGCCCATTGACGTACAGGTTGAGAAATGGGCTCATCAGTATAGGAGGGCCAGTAATCTCTCTGAGTCTTTGTATGCACAAAGCCCTGCCTGGAAAAAAAAATAATGATGACGATAAATAAAATATGTGCTATGATAATATTAAAATAGAAAACAAACAGTTTGGCTCTGCACTTTGTGGCAATTCATGTTATTTTTGAAGGAATGGCCAAATGCAGTCTCAGGTTTCAACACCAAGTCATGCTCACGGCTGTGAATCTATCACAGCAAACGCATACAAAGCTGAGTCAGCAAAAAACAAAGCCCATTTGGTAAAATTAGGGGAAGTGTGGGTCTGAGCTTCCAAGGTCCTCACCAGGGGAGTCTCACAGAGCACAAAGCAAATGGCAACAACATGTGTGAAATGTTGCCAACTAAGAGTTCCTTAAAGCTTTGGTGCAGAATTATTTGGGGAGATGGTCACATAGGCATGTACCTACTTTCAGGACTCCCAAAGGAAAACCTAAGTTATTTGTACAGACTAGAACAGTGGTTTTCAGCCTTCTAATACTGTGACTCTTTAATACAGCTCCGCAACCATAAGACTATTTTGTGGCTACTTCATAACCGTGATTTTCCTACTGTTATGAATTATAGTGTAAATATCAGATAAACAGGATGTCTGATATAGGACCCCTGTTGGGGTGGACAACCATGGGTTAAAAAGCCACTGGTCTGGAAACAATGAGCTGCTCTTATTATTTAGGTTAGAGGGAACCCTCCTGACATCCAGGTGCCAGCCCACGGCCAACACTGCAAGCAGGCCTCTACACAGATAAGCAATCTCAGGCCTGCTAAATCAATTCTTCTCAGCTTCTGTGGGAACTAAACCTTGAGTTTGTAGTTAAGAATTGTTTGTTGATGGGCTGGAGAGATTGCACAGCAGTTCAGAGTGTATATCGTTCTTACAGAAGACAAGAGTGCCGGACGCAAGTTCTGTTCCCAGCATTCCTACCAGGTGGCTCAGAGCCACCTGGAACTTCAGCTTCAGAGGATCTAATGTCTCTATCCTCTACAGGCATAATGTCTCCATTCACACACATAATGAAAAAAATAAATATTTTTAAAATTTATTTATTATGTATACAGGGTTCTGCCTGCATATATACCAGAAGGCCAGAAGAGGGCATCCGATCACATTATAGATGGTTGTGAGGCACCATGTGGTTGCTGGGAATTGAACTTGGGACCTCTGGAAGAACAGTCAGTGCTCTTAACCACTGAGCCATCTCTCCAGCCCCAAAATAAATGTTTTAAAGGAATTATTGATCTCTAAATTCTTATAAGGAGTATAAGTCAGTGCTTCAGAATATCTTTATTAGGTCTGCTGTCTCACTGTTGCTCTTCGATGCCAGGAATTGAGGAAATAATAAACTCACTAAAGCTCTGCCTCTGAAAACAATTAAACTAAGAAGGAAGATTAGGAAGTGCATAAAGATGGATGGCACAGTGGTGGGTGATGACGCCAGAAAAGAGGTATGAGGCTGAACCCCAAGCCAGTTAGAGAAAGGCAAGGACCATCCATCCAAGTGGACCAGGAAGACCTGGGGAAGAATTACCATGCCCTGAGGCTTTAAAGATAGCAGGATGGGAGAGTGACCCACCAGCAAGAGTTTAAAACAAGGAGGCAAAACTCCACTGAAACAAGTAGCCAGGCTCAGTGGTGTAAATCTGTCCGTGGTCCACTCCAGCCTCCCTGCCCTCCCCTCCTGACAGCCTTGCTTTGTACTCCATTGGCCACCATCAGCTTTGAACTCTCCAAGTGCAAGTGTTATTCACCTAAGGCTCCTCCTCCACGGTCTCCTCTTTCAGGAAGCCTTACCATGCCACCTCTTCTCTCTTCCACATGGCTGTCTGACCTCTGCTCACTTCTGCTCACATCACACTGCACAACAATGATAGAACATCTGTCTTCTCCATTGAACTCTGAGCTTCAAACAATTTCTGGTATGTAGACAACAGCATTTGTTGGGTGAGTTGATACATCCCTTAGTCTGATATTTATCCCACTAGTGCTGCTGTCCCTTTCTATCAACAAATAGTCACAGTTTAATAACAGTTTCAATGAACTGTCATTTTATTTTCAATAAAGAAGAACAACACACTTGCATGTTGAACCAGAATAGTATGCATAACTGCCCATCACCGTCAAGGACCTGAGCATCCCCACTCCCATCTATCCCAAAGGAAAGAGACTAATGCAGAATCTACCATAGGATCAAGCCTATGCTTGATTAACATAGTTAGGACATGGGCCTTGGCCCAAGAAAGAGATCAGGTCCAGAAGCTTAGTATTCCAATAGTTCAACATGGGATGCCTCTCAAAGTTTAAAGTGTATGCCTGTGCACTGAATGTCAGCCCAAAGCTTGCTTTTAGTATCTGGCTGCTCAGAGAGTGATGTTGGGGGGGAAAAGTCTGAATGAGAAGGGTAAAAACAAACAATTCCACCCACACTCCTAACTTCCTTACACCCCAAGCAAACAGCTGTGCCCGCTTGCATGGCAGGGCATCTGCCCCTGGTAGGACCTGACAGGTGGAGTTTCATTTCCTCCACACCCTTGGCTCCTTGCCACACTTTGGTTCCTGTAGGGAGACCCAAGTAACCAAGGCAAACTCCCCAGTGGCTTTCCCTAAGGAACTCCAGGTAGAGGGCAGGCTTTCCCTGTGGTCTGAGTAAAGCAGGCAACAGCCGGGAAAACATAAACACAGTCCTAGAAACACACAAACAGACACTTGTATGTACTTGTGTCTCTTCCTAACTGCCTGAGAAGAGTCACATGGGTTCTTGCAGCTTCCGGTGAGCAAGAGTTTGACCACCTGAGTCTTCCTGTTCCTCCTGCCAAGAAACTCAGAAGCTGCTAGCCACAATAGTGCCTACTAAGCACAAGAACCTGTTCAGGGCATTGATCAAATTCAGCATGCGGTGGGTGTCCAATCCAAGAATTTTTTTCCCCCGAGACAGGGTTTCTCTGTGTAGTCTTGGCTATCCTGGACTCCCTTTGTAGACCAGGCTGGCCGCGAACTCACAGTGATCCGCCTGCCTCTGCCTCCTGAGTGCTGGGGTTAAAGGCATGTACCACCACGCCCAGCCTAATCCTATAATCTTAAACTCTGTTCTTGAGATGTGGAAAGAGGCTTTACAGACTCTTCCTGGGGTTAAGCCTTGATTGGTTTGCCAAAGGACACCTGTGCTCTTTATTTGGAAGAGCAAATAAGGGCTGGAGATGCAGTTCAGTGATAAAGTGCTCATTTAGCATGAGAGTGGCCCTGAGTTCGATGTCCATTCCAAGTAAATGACTTTCACACACGCGCACACATATCACACACATAATCAACCAATTGATGAATAAATAAAATGGCTTCAATATGATTCATATAAATTGAAATACAGGGATCATCAGTTTCTAATACACCATGTACCTTCCAGGAGCAATCTTGAATTAAATGGCAGTATCAGGTCTACACACAATATTAACAAAAAACAAAATCTTTAAAACATGGTGCCTTGTAAATGGAACTTTTCTTCTCCTAAGGTTGTTTTCTGGGAGGCTTACTGTCTCTGTTCACTGAGGCCTGGTCTTGGAAGCTTTCAGCCTCTGTACAATCTAACCTAGGCCTAGAATGTTTTCAGCCTCTGAGACTTACTGCTTAACAAGCTCAGCCTTTCTTGTTCTTTCTGAGTTCTGGGCTGGCTGGTTCAACTCAGCTGTTCTGGCTCAAACTCCTCTCCCAGCTGGCTTATTCAATCTGGCTTTTCTCTGCCCCTGAATTGCTCTGCTTGGCCTCAAACTAACTCCAGCAATTTGTTTTAATCTTCTGGCTCCTTCTCATTCTCTGGCTCATTCTGTCTTCATTTGTGTCTAGATTGTTCTCTCATTCAACCTCTCTCTATAAAACTCTCCTGGTAAAACTGCCTCTCCCCTCCCCCACCCCCACCTCTGCATTGCCTCTAAGTGGCTTCCCTTTGCTCTCTCTTCTCATGAGAGTTGGATGTATCCTATTCTGTCAAATCTTTCTCTGATACATCGCCTTTTCTGCCACTCAATTAGACATCACTTTCAAACATGAGTGCGTCCTTCTAGAAACTAACTTTACCTTCATTGCTTGGGATTAAAGGCATGTACCACTGCGCCTGGACCTAAGCTTTTCTTTACCTAAAACTTGCTCTATACCAGGCTGGCCTTGAACTCAAATCTGCTTGTCTCTGTCTCCTGGATTAAAAGTGTGTTTCTATTCCAGTAGGATCACACAAACCAAGAAGGTCTTTGGATGTGGTCTCTTGCCAGAGCAGCCATGTTCTGAATTAGGATTCCTCTACAGTGCCTCATCTGTACCTACAAGTCCACATAAGTATACTGGTCAACCTCAACTGCATTCTTCATTCTTTTCTGTGTGAACTGCCCTAAAGAGACAGTCATTTCATTCACAATATGAGTAACTTTCATTAATGCCTTGTGGCCTTGAAGATAAAGGGGTTTGAAGCCTTATTTTACTTTGGGCTGTCATTTTACCCCATTAGAAGCACCTCCAGCCATAACTTAACTGCCTTATGTGTCATCTCGGAGGTCTCTCCATGTTCCCATCTCAGGTGCTTCCTATCTCTGTGATTTTAAGCGCTGTGTCTTTGTATCTGTTTTCTCTATTTTGTCCCCTTCCCAACCTAGCAAAATGCCATTCAGCCAGACATAGTTCATCTGCCACATCCCAGCTTTTCTAGGTAGTTTCTTTCTCTGCGATCTCATAGTAAGCTGTGTTTATTTTTTACTAGAACACTTACCGCCTTGTACCTACCATGACTAACACTTTACTGTTGTTGTCACCCAAAAGAAGAAGTCAAGAGAAAAGACAGAGGACACCAGAGAAGAAAGGAGTGGGAGAACAGGGAAATAGCAATCAGAAAAGTGCAGCCAAAGCATGGAGACCTGAGTTCAGAGCCTGGGCACCACAGGAAAAAGCCGAGTGTAGTAACACACACCCATAGTCCCAGCACGGAGGATGTGGAGACAGAGGGATCCCGGCGCTTGCTGCCAATTCGTGGGCTACAGCCTCGGTGAGAGTGATTGTCTCAATATAATAAAACAGAGAGTGATATAGAAAGACACCAGATGTTGCTCCCTGGCTTCACATCTGCATGTGCATCTATGTGCATGTACACATAGGAACATCCACACACATAAGAAAACAGAAGGGAGCCGACATTTGTTGATGCTGCTGCCTCCCCACCCATCTCCTCCTGATCCTTTCTTTTCTCTTCTCTGTCCCATCGGCTTGCTTTTCTCTTGGCTTCCTTTGGCTGTTGGGGAAAGTATTACTCGTGGTGCAATATGTGCAAGGTACAGCATTACTTAAATATACTTTTTTCTTACACTAAGAGATTATGAACCAATTTTTAAAGAATGGAAACAGACTTACTGCTCAATTGAGCACTAGTAAGTGGATCCACAAGGTTACCTGAATCCACAGCCAAATCTGATTCTCCTGTCAATTATTTTTGTAGGAAATATAGGTTTTCAGACTCACATTTGACCATAAACACCAACACCAACCAGCAATATATATGTATGTATGCATATTTTTTTTTTTTACTATCGCCCTTCTCCTATCATGTTTCTAGATGCCATGCATCAGACTCCTGGCTTCTTGCTTTCTATGGGTGTACCTCAAAAATGTCTGTTATTAACCATCAGCTGCCAAAGTACCCCAGGATTCTAGCAAGACCACAATGGTTAAGAAGGTGATGTGTATTATTTCTGAGAACTCTCCTCCCAACAAAATAAGGAAGAGACTGATACAGAGTATGTACTTGGTGGATAATAGCTATTCTGGATTCTAGAGTATAACTAACCAGTTAAGAATACTTGTGCTCTTGCAGAGGACCCAGGCTTTATTCCCAACACCCACATGGTGGCTTACAACCATCTGTAACTCCAGTTCCAGGGACTCTGAGGCCATCTTCGGACTACCATGGGTACCAGATACCTATGTGGTGCAAGACACACATTCATGAAGACAAAACACTCATACCGATAAATAAAAATAAATAAATCTTAAATGGATGTTATGTTTATCACCATGTTCTGGTTATTATTTGTAACATCACCAAAAATGAACGGGGAGAAAAGGAAACAATGTTTTCTTTTTTTTTTTTAAGACTTATTTACTTATCATATATACACAGTGTTTTGCCTGCATGTATAGCAGAAGAGGGTACAAGATCTCATTACAGATGGCTGTGAGCCATTATGTGGTTGCTGGGAATTGAATGCAGAACCTTCAGAAGAGCAGCCAGTGCCCTTAACCTCTGAGCCATCTCTCCAGCCCCACGTTTTCTTTTCTAAAGACCATAAATGATGCAATTTACTTAATGTGAACAGCACTAGTTCTTAAGGCTCTAAGCATAACATACTAACTACCTTACTCAAGAGCCATATTGATCCTTTTCAAACATTTATCTGTTTAACCTAAGATGGGAGCATGTGTCACAGTGCACATATGGAGGTCAGAGGACAACTATCCAGAGTCAGGTCCCTCCTTCTACCATGTGGTTCCCTAGGATTGAACTCAGGTCATCAGACTTGGCAGCAAATTTTCCCTGCTGAGTCATCTCATTAACTCCTTAAATAGGCTGCTAAGTTGCTGACTCATCTCTTTGTACTTTACTGTCACCCTAGATAGTCCCTGAACTGCTTAATCCCTATTATTATTATTATCTTGCTACAGAAAGTTTTCCCAAATTTTTGCAACATATCCATTTTCAAGCATTCTTTTGTATAGTCTCAAGACTGTACAAGCTATGAATCCTTCTTTTGTATCCAGAACTCAGTCTGTAACCTCCTGCACTCAGGAGCAAGAGGACAGAGGGCCAATGGGATGCAGGTAGGTACCAGGTACTTTGACTTATCTTCTGATGGACATGGGTCCTGAGGTCAGACAGGCCTGAGCTCAGATTCTCTATTCCTTCTCTTGTTAGCTATATGACCTTGTACAACTTATCTATGCCTCAATTTCCAGGGAATGAAACTAAAAATAGTATCAATAATAAACTGCTTTAATAATTAACAAATGTAGGTAGGTACAGTGCTTAGAAAAAATACCTGATACATAATAAGTGTTCAAATGAATGTCAGGTACCACTGTCATCATTTGTTTGCATCATGAGGTTGAGAAGGCATTCTGAGGTGATCAGAGAGAATGTGCTATGTTGCATTAGCAACCAAACACAATCCAAGTCTGGTGAAACACTTTTAAAGCAGCTGAGGAAGACAAATCCTACATAACCGGTGATGATGCCTCAACAACATTAATGCAAAGACTTATAGCATTTGCTGGGTGAATGTCTGTGGCCGTAACTCCTCATACCTTGACCACGTCATACTGAAACTAGTTAAGTCAGAAATGGCCCCAGATTGATATGAAGCCAATGAGTCGTTAAGTGATGACTATTGGCCAATCCCTCAGCAGCAGGCAGCATCTGCTTTGGCTGTTTCCACTAAATATACAGGCTTATCCAAGTCTCTCGACAGCCTAGTGAGGCAGATAGGACCATAGCCATTTCAGGGACATCCAAAGATTACAGGATATGGTAACAAGTTAGAATTTGGGCACAACAAGATGCATTCCCTGGACAGTCCCACAATGACAAAACTGAACCAACCTTAGCGTGCATTTGGAGAGAATCAAACTGTACTTGCAAGATTCAAATGACTAGTCTAAAACCGACAGTGGTAATGAATCTGCCTTAAAGAATCCAGCCTGCCACATCTACCTTCTTCCTCATGCAGATCCCTGGCAAAGAGACCCAGAGTGGTCAGAGCACAGATCTGACTGAACAGCTTCTTCTGGTCTGGGCTCCAGCTCATGCCCTCAGCCTCACAGGCCTGTGTTTTAACCAAGTGACTCAGCCAGTGGCAGGAAAACCCAGGCGCCTGTGGCCATGAGTAATGACAGCATAAAACACATCTGTCTGATCTGGAGCTGATGGTGTCAGTTCAGTACTGTGAAGACCTCACAGTAAAACAATGCATTCCATGAAAGACAAAAGAAGAGCCTGCTCGCCCAGAAGCCAAGTGATGCCTTCCTATCACCTAGCTCAGACCCTTACAGAATTACTTACAAGGTCTTTCTGTATGTGTTCTTGTGCTTTCGTACATGCTGGGGATCTAACCCAGGACCTAGTGCAGGGTAAGCAAGCACTTCACCTCTGGGATCTGTCCCCGTCCCTGCAACTGTTTCCTGGTGAATTTATAGAAAGACTCACTAACATGAAGCCAAATCACTGTCTTTCAGTAGTACCAAGAATGTGTAAGCTGTGTTGTTAGGGGCTGGAGGGATGGTTCGTCTTACAAGCGTGAGGACTATAGTTGTTAGAATGCTCAGAACCCACATACCTGCTGGGTGGACACTAGCCTCAGAAACGGGAGAGGGGTGCCTCCAGTTGGCTAGTGAGACTAGTCGTATCTACAAGCTCTGGGTTTCATTCAATATAGTGAAAGAGTGATTGAGCATGTTCCCTGACATCAACCTCAGGCCTCCAATGCATACATACCCTCATACATGAGTCTTGCATGTACACACACACACACACACACACACACACACACACACACACACACTAGGGGGTTTTGGAACGCTTTCACTTTAGCCATGTTTTCTCTCAGTCATTGACGAAGGTTGATACTTACAAATGTGTTTTGGAGGTGTACCTTCATAAATAAATCAGCAGAGGGGCACAGCACCATGTTTCAGCAGAGTGATTCATTCTTTCCTTTGTTCACTTATAGTTTAACTTAAAATAATTGGCTAAGACATGCAGGGATAAAGATAGAGCAGAAATTGAGGGAATGACCAACCAATGACTGGACCAAACTGAAACTCACTCCATAGGAGAGAACCAACCCCTGACGCTATTAATGGTTGCAGACAGGAACCTAGTATAACTATCCTCTGAGAGGCTCCACTCAGCAGCAGATCAAAATCGATGCTGAGATCCACAGACAAACATTAGGCAGAGCTTGGGAAGTATTGTGGAAGAGTTGGGAGAAGGATAAGAACTCCTCAAGAAGACCAATGAAGTCAACTAACCTAGGCCCATAAGGGCTTACAGATACTGAAGCACCAACCAAAGAGCAGGCATGGGCTGGGCCTAGGCCCCCGACACTTGTATAGCTAACTGATGGGCAGCTTGATCTTCATGTGGGTCCCCTAGCAAGTGGAGCGAGGGCTGTCTCTGACATGGACTCTATTGCCTGCTTCTGGATCACTCTATCCTAGCTGGACTGCCTTGTCTGGCCTCAGTGGAAGGGGATGTGCTTAGTCCTAATGCAATTTGATGTGCCAGGGTATGTTTGTAAGGGAGGAGCTCCACTTTTTCTGGAGAGAAGGGCGGGGGGGGGGAGGGGGAAAGAGGGTGGGACTGGGAGGATAAGAGGGAGGGGGCTGCCAATCAGGATGTAAAATGAATGAATAAATTAATTAATTAAATTTAAAAAGAATAAAATAAAATATTTCACCAAGCTTCTACAGAGTGCCAGCCTTGGGGTGCAACATTGACCAACACAGTCAGAGCCACAAACTTTTCTTACATTGGTCTTTTCATTGCATTCCTGTTCTGACCACAGCTGTGTTCTCTCTCCTGTCTACTGTCCTCTTTTTACTCTCTCCAGTGCTGTGCTAGTTGAATGGGGTCATGTGCCTCTTCCATGTTCTACAAACATTCTAGTACATGGCCAAGTGCCCAGGGGGCACTATGGGGAAAAGACTTAGTAACTTAAGCAGCAAGTACTTAATGAACCATGTGATTTCATGATGATTTTTCAAAACCCTGCTTTCATTATATTTCTATATACCTACCATTCCGAAAATTAGCCCTCGAACTGTTTTCTCCTGTCAACATTCTAGGAGGCTCTGGACTATTAGCCAACAATTAATTAACTCAAAACCACTGCCCTCTAAACAATGTGTGAAGAGTCAGGTGACAACTATCACAAAGGGGTCGCCAAAAGCTCAAGGCAACTGAGATGTCCTGAGTCATTTGAGACATGAGTAGAAAATAATCCAGAAGCAGATTGTTAAGATTGCAAGGAATCTCATCCAACCCAACTCCCTATCTGTTTAAATAAAGAAACTCAGGTTCAGTAGGAAGGAAAAAGTTCGATTTGTATGATTTAGCTTTTGTGGCTGTAGAAGTAGCAGCCAAGCCACCTGCTTCCCAAAGCAGGTCCCATTTGTCTGTTGCTCAGTCCCTCAAGGAGTACAGCGCATGCCTGAGAAAGCCCCCTTGAGATCGTGGCTCCTGGTTCCCAGTCCTCACCAGTGTGCTCCAGCCTTTCAAGCTGCTATTACTGCTTCTGCCTAGCACACTGCTGCCTGGCTCAGACAGATCTCAGGAGCCCTTGCACAAATGCACAGCTCCCTTCAAGGTCAAGTGTGCCTTCACACCATAAAACAGGTGTGTACTCGCCTCTAGTATTCAGGACTGGGATTAAGATTGAGAACTATTAGCCACCAAACACTCCTGGATTCTTAATTAAAAAGAAAAAAGAAAAACACAAAAAAGCAGAAGGGAGGGAAGGAAGAAAGAAGGGAGGGAGGAAGGAAGAGAAGGAAGGAGGGAGGTGGGAGCGGGGGGTGAGGGGGAGAAAGAGAAATTTGGGCTCAAGTTCCATAAAACATTGCTATTACGATTAAGTCCCATTGAGTCAAAAGTTGGACCCCCACCACATCATTTAGTCTGACAAGGCTTTTGAACTTTCTATATTTAACACATTAATACCATGCATACTTGTGTACAGCTTGAGTAATACATAACTAACATCTAACATTTGCTTCTCATGATGATTGATAAAAGAAAGTAGTGATGTAGTTTGGTTCTGAAATATCCCTGAAGGTATCAAGTGCTTGGTGACACCACTGGGACATATTGGAACCTTTAAGAGGAGAGATAAGGGGGCTATAAAGATGGCTCTGTAGATAAGAACACTAAGAGGGGCTGGAGAGATAGCTCAGTGGTTAAGAGGACCCAGGTTAGAGTCCCAGAATTCATATGACAGTTCAGAACCACCTGTCACTCCAGTTCCAGGGAACATGACACCCTTTTCTGAACTCCAAGGGCACCAGGCACTCATGTGGTGCATGGACACACTTTCGTGTGTGTGTGTATGTATGTGTGTGTGTGTGTGTGTGTGTGTGTGTGTGAGAGAGAGAGAGAGAGAGAGAGAGAGAGAGAGAGAGAGAGAGAGAGAGAGAGATGGCTCCCAGCACCTACATGGTGTCTTGCAACTTTCTGTAGCTCCAGTTCCATTGGGTCCAGCCCTGTCTCCTAGTTTCCATGAGCCCTGCGTGCATGTGTTGCACAGGTGTACATGCAGCCGAAACACCCACACATAAAAGGAGGTAAATCTTTATTTGAAAACAGAAGTAGACGATGGCAGATGGAACTTAAGACCCTGAAGGCATTATTCACTTGGGGAGGAGACTGCAGCTGGAGCTCCCTCTGCTTTGCCACCATGCGCTGCCTTAACACAGGCCCAGAAGCAGCAGAGCCCACTGCACCCGTGCTGGAACTCACAAGCCAAACCAACCTTCCCTTCTTCATTAGCTGGTCGTCCTAGGTGTTTTGTCAGGGTGCTGGAAATCTGACCAACATAAGGAGGATTGATACTCAATTTACAAAAGGGGAAACTGCCTCAAGGAAGCTTCCCACTTTGTCTGAGGTCACAGGGTAATAAAGAGCAGTGTTCAGCAGTGCCCTTTGGGGATGGGGGGATGGGGGCATGGGGGATGGAGGGATCTTCTTTCTAGCTTTACAAATGAGCCTTTGAGTTTTCTGCTCTAACTTTGCACATCAACACAAACAAGAGCAAGCTTTCCTGTTACATTTGAGATGTTTAGCAAGGAGGAGCACAGCTGGACCCTATAACCTCAGCACCAGCCCTACAGCCTGACTCTTCTCCCTGCTGGAGACTGGGTGATAAAGGGAATGAGGCGGTGAATGGTGTACACTGGTGCTCACAGTGCCACTAACCTTTATGATTCTTTAAGTATTTATCGCTCATTCTCTCTATTCTTTATAACCCGGGGTCTGGACAGTGGTGGCGCACACTTTTAATCCCAGCACTTGGGAGGCAGAGGCAGGCAGATCTCTGTGAGTTCTAGGCCAGCCTGGCCTTCAAAGCAAATTCTAGGACAGCCACAGGTTCATGGAGAAACTCTGTCTTAAAAAAAAAACCCCAAACAAACAAAAAAATTTAATCAAATGGCTCTTAATTCTGATAGGAATTCAGCCAAAACTAAGGTTTAAGTGTGTACACATGAGTGTACACACCTGTGTACGTTTGTGTGTGTGTGTACTTACTCATAGATGTAAAGATTTGGAAAACTATATTGAAAGTTTTGCATTTACTATTTTAAGCATAGATGTATTAATTTTCTTTAGTATTTCTAGTAGTATTCTGTTTACCTTTTTCCACAATTAATATGTATAGTTTGAGTAATAAAAAAAAGCAAACAAACAAAACAATTTTATTTTTAACACACATTTTTCATCATGCAAAACAGGCTAAGGGCTTGTCTCTGCCAGGGAATTAAGAATCCAAATTACTGTGAGCCAAAGAATGGAAAACATGAATTTTTCTCTAAGCCACCAGACCAGAGACTGCCCTGCCTGCCTCTCTGTCTGGGTTCTCCTAATCACTAATCTACCTAAATATTAATTTTACTCAAATATTCTTTGGGGGAACTTTTTTTGAAATTCATTTAGTTTACTGCGTTGTGTGTGTATGTGTGTGTGTGTGTGTGTGTGTGTGTGTGTGTGCCCCTGTTTGTCTGTGTGTGCACAATCTATGCCATGGCAGGCATGTGAAGGCCAGAAGACACTGGCAGGAGTCAGCTCTCCAATTCCACCGTGTGGGTTCCGGGGGCTTGAACACAGGCAATCAGGCTCAATGGCACACCTTCACATGCTGTGTCATCTCACCAGCCCAGCAAAGCTTTTAATGGACAGTTAAGCTGAGATGAAAATACCCTAAGCCATTAAAGCAATGATCAAGCTTGCTGGGGCTGACTTGTGCCCATCTCCTGAGATGAATTGGTCTTCTTTCCGGCTAGGGACTCTTGGATGAGGAAATTGCGGAACCGTGAAAGCAAACAGCACCGTCTTATACGCCCCTTCCTTTTTTTGAGAGCTAACAACCCCATTAATATCAAATCACTTATCAGGTAAGTTTTTTTTTTTAAGTCAATTTTTCCCTTTGTGTCCTATTTCTTTTAAAACTCTATAAAAATAGGAGTAAACTTTTCAGCTAAGGAAAATTGGAAGTCATAGGGCACAGGCCACCAGACCTCCCTTGCCTAAGAAATAGCACCCACCCACCCCACCCCCCACCCCTGCAGGCTGACTTCATGCATTTGAAGGATAGGGCCCAGGTTGCCCTCCCCCCTGCTCCCTCCCCACCCCCCTTGCTGTATTCCAGGCAGCAGATCACTCTGCACAAGGTGCTAATTCATTCATTCACTCACTCACTCCACAAATGTTTATTGAGTAAAGCCCAGACCAAGCCGCTTAGGGGACAGAGGGATCTTTCACAAGCCAACGGTCAGGCCTAACGGATCAGATGCGGACAATCGATCTTTCATTAGACCCCAAAACCACTTGTAGCATAAAGCAAACAGAACTCCTGCCCCACCCAAGCAGTAGCAGCTGAGGGATTCAGGGCTGCTGGGAGAGGGGCAAGGTCAGTCACCGGTTCCCCCAGAATGACGGACATTTCTGACCATGGACGCCACCAGAACCTCTGAGATGCTTTAACAGCGCCTGGCACTTAGTGAGAGCGTGCTCAATAAAGCTGCTCGCTCACTTGTTTGCTTGCTTGATTTTCATCTGCCCCAGCTTGTCTTTACAGAAAAGCACAAAGTAGAAAGGTTTTAGAGTTAGGAACTAGATTCGAATCCCAGCTGTGCGAATAATTGGCTATGTTAGAATAAGAGAACCAATCTTTCTGAGCTTCAGAATCTCAACCGTAAAACGAGGTATAGTGTACCGACCTTGCGAGGCTTTATGAGAATTTAGAAACACGTTATACAGAGAACAGTGTCTAGCCCATAATAAATGTCCAGTCAGCATCACCCCTCCCTCCTCTCCGGACCCTGTCTTCTCCTTCCTGAACACTGTTAGTAGGTTCTAGAATCTGATTTCAAATGGATGCCACTCCGAGGGTGATGCAGGGCAGAGCTGCAGAGGGGCAGGAAGTTGTTTGGGGGGCAGGAGAGGGCGGGTGCTAGAGAGCTACAGAAACCGATCAAGACCTCAGCTACTTTCAGCTAGCTTGCTTTGTTTGGCTGCTCCAACCAGCATTCTAGCCCGAATGGGCTGTCAAAAGGAGAGAGAGCCGGACAGCAGTTTGGACCCATCCTACCCCCTAGTGTCTGTCTGAACCTCACCGGGCTTCCTCTGCACCGTTACTAGGCTGTGGCGTCAGAAAGCTGTGATTCAAAGCCTGTGTCTTGGCTTCCCTTTGAACCCCGAGCCCACAGTTTAGTCTCCTGGACGCTGCTGGTCACATACTAGCTCTTGATGAAAAATAAGAACTTTTCAATGCTGCAGGAAATGGAGCCCCTCACAGCCAAAGGCGACTTATAGAGGGAGGAAAGGGGAAAGGGAGGAGGCACGGTGACGGCAGAGACCCACTTCCTACCCCACTTCCTACTGGCTGCTAGAGTTTTAGACCCTGAAAACAGTCGGTTTTGCAGTTTGAAGCTGGCAAATCCTACCCCTGTGACTTAGCTCGCTAGAGAAGAGGTCTGCTTGGGTGTAGGGGAAACTGTCCCAAAACAAATCTGCTTATTTTCAAACTAGAGTTAGCGGGTCCCTTAGCAACCCTTCCCTTCGCAGCACCTGTGGAAAAGGTCTAGCCTCTGCTGGTCCTCACCTGAACGCCCTGCCGGCGATTGCTCCGCAACCAGGTCCTACTGGTCCAGCACCAGTTCTGGGGCCAGTCCTTCAAATTACCCCTCATCGCGACCACCCAACATAGCCCCGCCTACCTGGAGTCCCCAGCTTCGCGGACACAAGGGTAGGGCAGCAGAAGTGATTGTTATTAAACTGAGAAATGTAGCTTGTCGGCTGTCGGCACTGTTCACATTGAGGCGGTCAGAAGAGGAAGGACAACAAAAATCTCTCTCTACACCAACTCTCTGAAGCTTCACCAAGACCCAGAGCGGGACCAGGTGACACGGCCAGTGGGCAGAAAAGTCACATCCAGAGCGTGCGCGGTATCTCCACCCCAGCCTCCCTGGCTGCTTTTTGGAGCCCGCGCCCAGCTGCCGGCTGAACCCTCCTCGGCTCTGCGAGCCTCTCTCTGCAGCTAGGCGCTGACAGCCGGTTGCGCCGCCCAGGTGTCGCCCGCCGCTGCCCGGGGAGGGCCGAGGGGAGGGCAGTGCGGGACCCTCCCCAGAGCACAGGGCTCGCCCCGCCCGCCCTCGCCTGCCGGGCCGCCTCCTGCGAGCGGGTCCTAGAACTTCTCTTGCGCTCCCGTCCAAGCCTCCGTTTCTACTTGTCCTTGGAAGCAATCGAGTTTTTATTTTAAAGAAGAAGAAGAAGAAGAAGAAGAAGAAGAAGAAGAAGAAGAAGAAGAAGAAGAAGAAGAAGAAGAAGAAGAAGAAGAAGAAGAAGAAGAAGAAGAAGAAGAACTCTTAAAAATAATAAATACTAATGTACGAGGGGCACGGAGATCTTCTATTTGAAACGTAGGGGCAGTCACCACCGTGCGGGAAAAGAGATGCCTCACAATCGGGCAAAAGACTCTAATTTTCTTTTTGCAGATAGTTAGGATTAAATAACGTGATACTTTAAAAGTAGCAGTTGGGAGACGGGGTGGGTGGGGGTCGGGGTAAGGAGTGGGGGGTGGGGAGGGTATCACCCTCAGTTTGAATGTAGCCTCTATTAGAGAATGAGACTTTTAAAAAGGAGGGGGGTCGGGAAGAGAAGAAAGAAAAAAGCATATTAAAATTATCTACTAATAACTGTGATTCCTCATTCCACCATGGAAGGAGAAAATCGATATTCTCTCTCTCTCTCTCTCTCTCTCTCTCTCTCTCTCTCTCTCTCTCTCTCTCTCTCTCACACACACACACACACACACACACACACACACTATATATATATATATTTAAAGGCAAAAGTGTATCGCGTCCACTTTTTAAGTGTCAGAGAAAAAGGTTAGCCCAAGCAGACTTAGGGACTTTAAGCCTTCTCCTCCATCTTTATGTCCGCCTTAGTGTTCTCCATCCCCTGAGGTTGGACCAGCTTGTTCTTCTAAAATTCTTCTCCCAAATGTTGATAGCCAACAGCCTTGTTGTGTAAGCAAGGCACGGCTCCCTTGACCTTTTAGAGGCCTGGACTCAGGTAACACTGGACGAGCCAGGACGAAGCACAGTAGGAATTTACTAAAAAACAGAAAGACACACAAGGAAAGAATAAGGCACACCTGACCTCTTGGTTAAGTCTTAATGGCTGTACAGGATTGTAGAAGCCTTTGGAACCCACCATCTAACAGGTTTCCAAGGGACCCTGGCCTGCTCTGTCTCTGTTCTCCAGCCATAAGTGAGATCACAGTGTGACTCTGGAGGTGCCGTGGCCCCGGGAGTGGACGGGATTGCAATCTGAGAAAAGCAGGAGCCACTAGGGTTTTTGCAAGGGCTTTCCAGAAAGAGGCCTAGAAAACAGCAATGGTTCACAGCTGGGAAGAAGAATGAACGGCCGGCAGCCGTCTTTGATTCTCAGCTGCAAAGAATCTTCTTGGATCACAGCCTAGGGTTCCATGTCCCCATGATTTTACCTGTATTTCTATCCTGCTTCAGTTCCATTGTCGGCCACGAACCGGCCTGGGAGTACTTAAAATATAGAGTTTTTGGTTTTTTGTTTTGTTTTGTTTTAAGAGTGTATTCTGGATTTTTCCCAACTTTGAAGAGCTTTTATGGGGCCTGTTAGAGGACATTTAGGTTACAAAGGGGGACTGACTAAACTACTCACTTTGCCTTTAAAGGGGCTACTTTATAAATAATTTCAAATTTGGATAAGTGATATACTGGGTGTGCAAAAGTGCCACCCACGCATGGAGGAGTGTCAGTAAAAACCTTAACTACACATGTGACCAAGGTTTTTTGTTTTGTTTGTTTGTTTGTTTTTGTTTGTTTGTTGTTGTTGTTGTTGTTGTTTGGCTCACACTTAGATCAGCTAGAAGGGATTGAAAAAAAAAAAGTGAAAATGTGATGGTGCTCGTTATATTGCCACAGTGACAAAGGAGATTGAAAGAGTACCAGTACCCGCCCCCTTGAGGGAAGTAGGCTCTATGCTATTGATGAAAGCTGCCCTGAATGGTCTGAAAGGAGGGCATGGTGGAATATTTTCAGTGTTGCCCTTTGTGGTTGGTTACACCTGCCTTGGGTAGAGTCCTCTTTCCCATCTCCAGCCCCCAAGGGCAGGCACACAGTGATGCTTACCTGGAGAAACCTTGCAGCATTCTGCACAGGGCACTGAAGAAACACAACCCCTGCTATTCCCAGTGTGACATCTACCCTGGAAATAAACAGGGATGCCTAACTGGTAAAGTCAGATAAGGATCCACATTTCAAGATCTGGGGCAGGTAGAAGGGGGAGAAATTTTGAGGTAGCATCTCCTTGGAGGATACAAACTTATCCAAATCTTGTATGGTTCAGAAATTAAAATAGAAAATCTGGTGTCAAATGACTGATATCCAAATACTCATCCCTTTGGTTTCTAATAAAAACCTCAAATCAATTGATCAAGCCCTTTGAGCCATAGTTTGTCCACTTGTTAATGTGAACAAGCAGGCCTGGTGGTGCAGGCCTGCAATCCCAGCATAGGCATAGAATAGAGCAGAAATAAATGTATTGGTCCAGGTTCCTCAATGGAACTAACTGGATGACTTTGGACCAGTCATTAAACCTCTGTTGAGGTCTTCTCTTCTATTAAATGAAAATAATATTACCAGTACTCTGCAAAGGAGACAGTGCTGTAACACTCTTAGCTCTCTTGGTCAACATTAGCTAATAGCATGATACTGATTAGGGGGTCATTCTTGCAGGTCCTGGAAAGTGAAGACTAATTTAACAGTAATAGATGGGGAGAGGTGAGTGATCCCAGAATAAAATTAAAACTAAGTGTAAAGGTCAGTGGTGTTCCGTGAAACTGAGTGGAGTGCAGGACAAGGGAACTTAGAAACTATAGGCAGAGCGTGAGTCTGGAGGATTTCTCTGTTGGAATGTGGGTTACCTGAACAATGATAAAATAACAGCATCTCTATGGAACTGAAGCAAAGCAAAGCATTGATGCCTGGGTCATGTATGGCGCTCACAGAAGGGTGCTGCTTGCAGTGGGAATCTGAAATTTAGTTCCCAGTGTCACTCAGCTGCGATTTTGTGGCTCTGAGGGCACACTGCTGAACTGCTGCATTTTAGCAGCCAGAGCAGGTAAATGCTTACTGGTGAGATGGACGAGGTTCCTTCAAACTTGAAACAGGCTGCCCTTGAATTCTAACACAAGGAACTCCTAGAGCCTGGGAAAAACGCTGCCAGAGTTTTCTCTCCTACATGGAAGGAGTTTAGTTCTTGCAGCCTCTCCTACTGCATGGCACAGTCCCCAGTCGCTTCCTTGGTATCGGTTTCCTTTTATTTTTACAGTTAGCTGTCATGAGATCTGGTTTGAAAGCTCACTCCCTTCTGAGCTGGGGAGATAGAAGGCTCAGTGGTTAAAACACTTGCTAGACAAGGGTGAGTACCTGAGTTCAAATCCCCCAGGACGCTGGTGAAGGCAGACACAGCAGAGCGCATGTGGAGATGAAAGACAAAGACGCAGAGGAACCCCCCAGAAGCCCATGGGCAGTGAATCCACCATATGCAGAAGAAAAACAACAAAAGACCCTTCCTCCTCAAACAAGGTAGAAGGTGAAGACTGAGACCTGGCACTCTGGCTTCACACACATGCTGTGTCTTCACTTTCCAGGACCTGCAAGAATGACCCCCTAATCAGCATCATGCTATTAGCTAATGTTGACCAAGAGAGCTAAGAGTGTTACAGCACTGTCTCCTTTGCACAGTACTGGTAATACTATTTTCATTTAATAGAAGAGAAGATTGCAATATTGTACACAAAAACACAATATTTTTTTAAAAGATCGTCCACCCTAGAGACTATCTATAGCTTATTTTTTCCCACTAATACCATCCTTTCTGTCATACCATCTCTACCAAAACTAACTTGTACAGCATATGCACTCAATAAATGCTTCTAAACTGCATCAGCAACAGGGCTCTCACAGAAGGTGTGTTACACAGGGCAGCAATTTGGGCCCTGTGGAAAAGTAAAAGAGCCATCTTATGAAAGACATGCTTTTGCTTGGTTCTATATAGATTTATGACTTCATACCCACTAAAACCGTTAGGTGCTGCTGACATGCTGCATAGCTGTGTATGGTATGGAATGTGGCATAATTACTTATAGCAGGGGAATCGAATGTACAGCATTTAGAAGACGGTTTTGTCATAGTTCTCTAGGTAATTTGTAAATGTTACACATCTTTTTAAACTTTTCAAAATACAAAACGTTGTCCTTGAATCACATTGTGTTAGCAATCTCTCTGCAGCTTCTAATAACACCTGGCATCTGTCGCCATGGGCCTTTGTGTTTTTCAGAGGCCTTTCACTTGTGTTATGCTGCTTGGTCGTCGAGATGTACTAAGGTCAGATATTACCCTCTGCATTTTGCAGATGGAGATAAGAAGGACTTGAAAGGACCAGGCCTTTTGGCTTCAGCCAAATACAAAGAAGGCACCAACTCCCAGGGACCTACTACCCAGCAGATGCTTCTGATAGCCATGAAGTTCATAGCCTCATTATTTATCATCTTTGTTAGCAGTGCACATATGCAGATGTGCATCAGTTTATATTCACATATATATTTTTTCATGCCTTCATGATTATTGTCTCTCGAAAGAATGCATGTTCAACAGCAATTATTTATGACTTCAGTGATCTTCATCTGTGTGTGTCAACATTCCTTCTGACATTAATTACATGTTCTTATGTCTGTAGATTTACTGTATCTGTACTTTTATCAATAGTATGTGGGTATGTGTACATGTGTGTGTTGCACACACACACACACATGGTATCTGTGGAGGCCAGAAGAGGATGTCCAGTGCCCTGGAGCTGGAGTTACAGGCAGTTGTGAGTTTGGCAATCAAACCGGTCTCCCCAGCAAGAGCAGCAAGTGCTTTAACTGCACGGCCAGTACTCAAGCTCCTCTTTAAGTATTTTAAAATAAGATTTTTCTTATTTTTGTGGGTAAAGGAAAAAATGTTGCTTTGAAAAAATAATTAGATCTCTGTACCTATAAGTCAACTAAAATGGTCATAGACGAATAGAAAATGGATCATAGTTATAGTGGGGTTGGGGCGCCAAAAAGGAGGTATTGAGTAGACTCAGAGATTCAGCATAGACCAAAGGGAAAATCACTGGAAACAGCTGGTGGCAACAGTTGTAGAGCAAGACCAATCAAGAGCAATGTTGGTGCCACAGAATAGTGTACTAAAAAGGGGTTAAACTGGGAGAAATTTATGCTTTTACATATTTCATTCTAGTAATAACAAGTGGAAGACCATCTTGTTTTGCTTGGTTTTCCGGGTATACTGGCTACATCATAATTCACAACATTTTTATGAATTTTTTGAAGTCCAGCCTACTGAAGTGGCCCTCCACACTGGAAGAGAGTGAGCTTCATGGAGCTGGCCCAAACTTCGTTGAATAAGACAATCTGGAGCTGAGACTTGCAAGACCCCAGGAGATGATTATAGTCACAGCTTACTGGGACAGGCAACTCCTACCTGCCTCATGTTGCACTGAGTGATCTTGTATACATTATACTGTGCAGTCCTGAGCAGCTCAGACTGGTTACAAAAGAGAAGCTGGGGGATAAATGAAGGATATGTTACTTACCCAGTGGTCACAGTCTACACTGTCCAAAATGGGTGGCCACTATACCTAAAAATATAATTAGCCTGGATTAAGATGTATTGTAAGTATAAATATACAATAGTGTGCATCAATACTTATATTGGGTTCATATAAAATTATATTTGGAACATACTGAATAAAACATGTCCTCAAAATGAATTTCAAGTCTCTGTTTACTTCTTAGCACATCTGTCCGAATGCCGTAGATTAAATATGTGTCTTATGTTATATTTCCATTGGATAAGACCACTCAAGGGTGGCTGGGCCAAGTTCCTCACCTACATTTTCCGGTTTTGAAGAGGGAGGAAGAAGAAGAAGAAGAAGAAGAAGAAGAAGAAGAAGAAGAAGAAGAAGAAGAAAGAAAGAAGAAGAAGAAGAAGAAGAAGAAGAAGAAGAAGAAGAAGAAGAAGAAGAAGAAGAAGAAGAAGAACTTCCACTTCCCATCATCTCAGTGGCAAATTCTGCATGTACCTCCTCCCTGCCGTTGTACTGTGTTGGGAGCAGGCCTTGTGGGCTGCCTTGTGAAGGCTGCACTGCACACACTGCACTGTGCATAGGAATGAACACAACCCCAAACAAGCAATCCTTGTATCCCAGGGTGTGGCTTCTCTCATTTGACATAATGATCTCCAGCTCCATCTGTTTTCCTGTAAACGTCCTAATTTCATTCTTCTTTACAGCTGAATAAGATTCCATTAGGTATAGGTACCACGCCTGGCTTATCTATCCATCTTCTGTGAACAGTGCGGCAGTAAGCCCGCACATATTACAAGTATCTATGAGATGTGCTGGCTTAGAGTCCTGCAGGTATGTGCCCAGGAGTAACATAGCTGGCTCATATGGAAGTTCCGGCGTTAGGTTTTTGACTCCTTTGTCAAAGATTAAGAGGCTGTGTAAGTATATCTCTGAGTCTACTATTCAGTTAGCATAAATGTCTGTTCTCCGGCCAGTGCCATGCTACCTTTGTTATACGACTCTGCAGTTTAACTTGCGGACAGGTATTTGATGCTTTCCGCACTGATATTTCTGCTACATACACAAGAAGTCTATCTGGTCATGGCTTTTTCTGTGAGGAGACTCTGGTACTCTTTCAATCCTGATGACTGTTAATAGATCTGTTTAATTATAATTAACACCACCAAACCATACAGCATATAAAAATACATTTAAATCAATTTTTGCATACTAACATATCACAAGTAACCATAAACAGAAAATGGGAAAGCCATCTAGAATGCCCCCTAAAGTTAAAAAAAAATATATTTCTAATAAAATGGAGATAGTAAGTAGATAAGGTACGGGAAGGTCAGGTGAGGAGAAACAGGACAGAAGCACAGTTAAATCAATAAAGGAGAAAAGAAGGGGAGTATATAAAAATATAAAAATGGAAAATGAAAAGCTTAGAAAAATAAAGAAAAGGTGAAAAATATTTTCCATTAAGATAGTTCAGCTGGGAGTGGTGGTGCACGTGTTTAATCCCAGCACTCGGGAAGCAGAGGTAGGCAGATCACTGTCAGTTCAAGGCCAGCCTGGTCTACAAAGTGAGTCTAGGACAGCCAAGGCTACACAGAGAAACTCTGTCTTGAAAAGCAAAAAAAAAAAAAAAAAAAAAAAAGTTCATAAATTAGTTCATAACCAAATAGAAACATAAGGGAATAAAAATAAAACATAAAAGCTTTTGAAAATTAGTAAGATCAAGTCAAAATACTACTAAAAGTATAGGAAATAGAAAAAAGAAGAAATGGGAGCAAAAAAATAAATGCCTAATGATGAAAAATATAAACAAAATTAGATAAATATTTGCAGAACAGTTTTAAGTTTTCTATGTTTAATAAAGTAAAAATACTATTTAAACACAATTCAAAGAAACCAAGGAGCAAAAAGGGAAAAGGAGAGGTGGGGAGAGGGGTTAGACATTTTATCAACTTCTCTATGGGCTTTCAAAATGAAAGCCTGCCAGGTATTGGGGTGACGTCAACTGAAGTTAAGACTCTTGCTTTCTTTTAGATGTGCACTGGTCCTGCACCTGTATCCACTGTCCACCATAGCTCCCTTCACTATGTAACTGCCTGTGCTCACTTCCTATGCTTTGCAGCCTGTGAGCCCGGTAGGGTCTCCTACCCTCCAGAGACTCCCCAGGTTGTGTGTTTCAACGAGTGTTCTGGACGTAGGGGTGTCCCCCAAGAGTACTTGGGAAATAAGAAGCAACCAAGACACTGCGATCTGTACAGTCAGATCTGTCTTTGTGATTTCAAAACCCACTAATCACTAATCACGGTGCTGGAAGGTTGCAACTCTGGGTGTCACGTGATCTGCAAGAGCTAAAGAGTTTGGAGACCTTGTAACAGAGAACCGCATGGTGGATAGGTGGGTCTTTAGGTTGACTGACCCTATAACCTCACACTGTGGCTATGAGACTCCAGTTATTCTAGTTGATGAAGTCTGCTCCTGGCCACCAGGGTCAGGACCATCTTTTACCTGCACACTACAGTACCCAGTCCAACCTTCCTCTGTTTTCAGCTTGTCACCATTCAGCCCTGAGTCCCTACAACTCTCTGTGACTCTAGCCTGTTCCCAGGCCTCCAGTTAGTTCAAGTTTAAATAATGTGTTCTCGAGTAGTGGCACATGATCACAGCCCTCTCTCTCTGAGCATCGGGAACCCTCTTCACTGTTGAGGCATCCCAGCGGAGAAGTCAGTTCCTCAAGGAGACCACGACTTGATGAGACTCCTGAGACCGGTGTGTTTGTCCTGTAGGCAGGAGTGCTTTTCTCTTCTCACCAGGGCTACCTGGGTTAACCTTTAGGTGAGGCTCTGCTTTTCCTCCCTCTGCCCCGTGAACCACAAAAGTACACTCAGTTTGGCTATGTGTGTGTCTGTGTGTGTGTATATGTGTGTGTATCTGTGTATATGTCTGTGTGTGTGTGTCTGTGTGTGTGTGTGTGTCTGTGTGTGTGTGTATCTGTGTCTGTGTGATTCTGTGTGTGTGTCTGTGTGTGTGTTTTATACATATGAAGGGGATGTGCTGCCCACTCATGCCCACGTGAAAGTCAAGGGCCAACAATAAGTATCATCCTTATTCCTTTACACTCTATTTCTTTTATTTTTATATTTTCTTGAACATTTCATACAATATATTTTGATCATAGTCACCCTCAACTCCTCCCCTTATTTCCTCTCGGATCTATTCCTGCCTCCCTACTCTCCTCAGCTTCATGTTCTTTATCTCTCTTTTTATTAGTTAATAACATATCGACTCCAATTTGTGCTGGTCACATACTCATATGCTTCCAGGTGTGGCACCATCCACACTATAGCATAGTCAACTGGCCAGGAGCCAAACCCTTAAAAGGAACTGACTCCCACTTCTCTCCCCTCAGCTCCAAATGTCATCAGCTATCCATAGCTCTTCAGTTGGTGTCTGTGTGTCTGTGTATAACATGCACACAGGAGTGTGTGTGCCTGTGGAGACCAGAGGTATCAGATCCCCCCTTAGAACTGGAGTTACAAGCAGCTGTGAGCCCCCCCCCCCATGTGGGTGCTTGAACTAAACTCCAGGCCTCTTGCACGAATGGCACACACTCGTAAGCCCTGAGTCATCTCTCCAGCCCAGCCCTTTTCCACCTTATTTTTTAGACAGCTTCTCTCTCTGAGTCTGTAGCGTGCCTTTTGAGCCAGCCGGCTCAGCTAGCTAGTGACCCTTTGGGCCCACCTGTCTTCACTCTCACACCCCGACACTGGCGTTACAGGCATGCTCCAGCATCCGGCTTTGACAAGGGTGCTGGGAACCCAAACTCAGGGCCTCATGCTCAAACAGGAAGCACATCTCCCATCCTTGGTTCTTCTTCTTCTCAGTGCCTCACCCTCTGTTTCTTCCCATTTTCCAGCTGTCCTGTCACATCTTTCGTGAATGTTCGGTGCCCTCCTTTTCTTTCTCTCTTTGGAACAGAGTCTCTGTTTTCTTACCCTGACTCTTCTTTACCAGGTCACCCAGATGTAGCTTCTAGTCTGCCTTCTTACCCAGATGTTCTCTGTGCTTTGCCAACCCCCAAGAACAAAGACATTCTGAGTACCCATACACTTCCAGAATGGATCACCTGCTGAGAATGGAACACAATTCCATTCTATCCCTTGTTTATTCAGTTACTCACCTGTCCTCATGTATCCATTTCATATTACAAACAGTGACTGATTGAGGGACCCTGTGTATATGTTTCATCATTATGAAGACTTCAAGCACAAACCAGATTCATATCCTCTGCTGATATTCATTTGCTTCCCTGTTCTCTGTACTAATGATCACAGGCAACATAAGTAATGAAAAAGCCCTAGACCAAGAATTTAAAATGCAAGGGTCTAGTCTTGATTTTGTGTCAGATGAAAATGTCTCTTCTCCAAGTCTCCTGTTATGGCTGTGTAGCCTGGAGTTCTTGTGGGACTCCTACCGGCGGGAGTGAGGGCTGCATCTGACTCTGCCTGCTCTGGGACCCTTTCCTCCCACTGGGTTACTTGCTTACTATGCTTGCTATAAGGGTTTGTGCCTAGCCTTATTGTAACTTGTTATGCCGTGCTTGTTTAAGGTCCCTGTAAGGATCTCCCTTTTCTGAAGGGAAATGGATGAGGAGTGGATCTGGGGCAGAGGGGAGGGAGAGGAGGGGACTGGGAGAAGAGGAGGGAGGAGGAAAAGGAATTTGTGGTTTTTAAGGTACCCCCCCACCCCTGAAGATCAGCATTTCAGTTCTCTGAAGTCATACGCAGTGTAGCAATCCTCTTGTCTCAGGCCTCACAGGGTTTGCACATATGAAACAGGTGCTTCCTGGAACTGCCTCTTTGTTTTCAGAAAAATCACTGCTTTCGGGTATTGGACGACTTTGTCCTTTACATCTTCAAGTGCCGTCAAAGAGGAGAAGTATGTTTGGTTTGGGGGTGGGTTCACTTTTTACATTGTTGTTGGGGCTATTCATTGTATGTGGCGCTGCATTACTTAAGGGTACTTTCACACAAGTGTATGATAGAGGTTGAGTGTGTTCCCTCCCCCACCTGCCTACCCACTGCCTCCTTCCTGCCCTCAGTCTCCTTTGCTCCCACATGTAGCTTTGCTTCTGCTTCCGTCTTACTATTTATCCACACATAACTTTATGTGTCTATATAAAATGTAGGGTGCACTAATGAGTCAGGGAGGTTTCGCCAAACTGCCCATACTGTCCATAGCAAAGGTAAGAAAATTTTGGCTTTGTGTGGACACCCAGCTTGAGGGACAGTTGCTACCAAAGCTAGGTCCCTTTCTGACCACACCAGAGCAGCAGTGGGACTTTATTAGAAAAGACAAGTACAGGCTCTAGCATGGGTATTCCAGAGCCCAGGTCAAAGATGAAGCCATGCTGTCTGAGTTTCTACAGCCTTCAGGTGATTCTAGGGCATACTGGAATTTGAGAGCCGTTGAACTAGGGAACACAGTTGACATTGAGGAATACAGGGGTAGCTGAAGAGTAATTAACTAATTAATTGCTAAGTGTGGATAAATGTTGACAGATTCTTCCTTTTTCCTCAGCCCTGGTTAGAGTACCCAAATGGCTGCTCCAGACACTACTGTTGGCACCAGGTCTAGTATGTCAGTGAGCTAGGTCACTCACCACACACTGACTAGAGCTTATGAGAGTCCTGGATGTTCAAGGACCTGTTTATCTGCCATATTTGAAGAGGTCTCACAGTGGTAGCAAATTCCTTGACCCACTGATAGATGAGGAGACACAGATCCAAAAAGGTCACAAAAGTAGCAAGTAGCAGAAATGGGGATTTAAACTTTGATCTGTTTCTTCCCAAAGTCCGTATTTTTTTTTCTTCTTATGATGCAAGGGCCCAAACACAAGCTCTTATACATGGTAAGTCTTCTGCCACTGGCCTACTTTCCTAGCCACAGTCCCAATTTTCAAGTAGTCTTGTATGCGAGTCTCACTCAGAGCTAAGAAGATAGCTAGATCAATTAGGTGTGGAAAGAATATTGCTAGCCAAGCCTTGGTTTAGAATCCGCATGTGTATACACCTTTTCCAACCCCTGCTAGGCTTACATTTCTATAATACTGGGCCTTATATACATTTTTTTCTCCCTTTAGTTACTCAGCATGAAGAGCCTAAGCTGAAACCATGAACCTCCGACCTTCTCCTGCCGCCCTCTTCACTGAGGCTCTGCTCCAGACTCCCTGATCTGAGTGTCTAGAAACTGCTACAGCTTCCTTCACAGGTGATTTCCACACCAAAGCACCAATCCAGACACTAGAGGTGATTCAGTTCAGAGAGGGCTAGCCAATAGCAGAGATGGGGGTAGGGATCTTAGAAAGACTGTCTAGGGATGAAGGAATAAAGACTGCCAAAGATGTCCCAAACCATCTGGCAAAAAGAAGGCCTCACCACGAGGGGGGGGAGGACTAGGGGGGAGGAAAGAGCATTAAGAAGCAAGTGAGTGAAAACGGGGGGGGGGGGGCATGGGAGATGGAGGCAAGGCAGCAGTGATTTCCCCAGCACCTGATGGAGAGATTGTAGCAGATCACAGGACCCGAGAGTGCAGAGGGGCTAGGTGAGGCTGTTGAACTGGCCTGGCCTCCTGTGGCTTTATCTTGGAATTTAATTGCTCTTACAACCATCTGACCCACCCCAGCTGCCACTCTCTGGACACCTCCACTCATTCAATTGCAAACATTAAAACTAGGGGGATAAGCCCCACAGAGGCCAAAGGACTGTCTACCTCATCATATTGAAGGCTTACCTTCGACAAAAATGTCTGACAGGTATTTATCCTACTAATGATGCGTCCTATGTAATTAAGCATTATATACTAAGTACATATAATTACCTGAACGAATAAACAATTACGTTAGTAGACTGGTGAATGGGAAGTAGAGTAAGTTTAAAGTCTGGGAAGTTTGTTGAGTCCTAGGGGACCTGCAAGCAGGCTACACAACACTATTCAACAATAACATGAGTCTAAGTCAAGGAACTGATGTCAGCTCCAGTCTTCTGAGAACTTCCACATTAAGAACATCAGAAATTTCCCAAGGTAACACATAGTATGTAGACTTGAGATGAGATAAAAATGCACTTTGGTCTTTAAAACTACAAATTATACTTACTGCCCCCACCCACGCCTATTTTACTTTGTGGTTGTTGCTTTTGTTTTAGTTTTCCTAATTTTCTTGTGGGCACTATTACCAGGACCACTAAACATTTGTCACTAGGGCAAAAATAATTTGCAACAACAACTAATGTCTGGAAGCTGCTGACATTTGTGGAGTTGTCTTAGGTTACAGTGATAAGAGTTTTATAGCTTAGACTTTGAAGTCCCCAAAAGAAAACACGGATGCAAAACACTGAGGTTTTGCTCTGGTTGCCTCTTAGGGCACTGACTCAAGTAACACTCAGAAGGTTTCAAAGCATATTAAGTTCTACATAATCTCCAACCGATCTACATGTTGGCTGCTGGATGCTGTGGTCAATCAGATTGAAGCTCCATTGGCCACATTCAGAGCAAACAAACAGTTCTGGGACTTGCAAAGGAACCTTGGGGAACCCTGAGCAGGGCTCTGACTTTGAGCTAAAGGAAACCATATGCCATCATGCTGCTAACAGAGAACACATTTGCAGTTTGTCTATGTGAGGATGAGTGCAAACAGAGTCTCAGGGACTTGAGAGCTGACACTCATGTCACTCGTAATATAGCTAAAAAAAAAAACCTAATAGTGTCATTGCTCCAGTGGCCTCTGAAGAGGACATTCTGGGACCTCATTAGTTCAGGTGGACATGGTATGAGTGGGATAAGAATGACACTCCGGCATTCTGGGTCTGAATGCGTGTCAAACTGGAGCTGGGGCTGGACAGGTAGCACTATAGATTGGGCATCTGAAAGGACAGGAAGGGAGGGGAGCTGCGGGGAGAGATATACTTTAAAAAGACAGTATTGTTGAAAGTCACACATGGTCTACAAAAGACTGCCTGAAGTCTAGTTTCTGATCATCTTTTGAGATGATGACATTGGAAATGTGTCCCCCCGAGTATGGGGAATGATTACAGAACTTTCTTGACACACAATTAGTAGCCTTGGGTTGCCAAAGTCTGCACTGGGTAACAGCCCCAACCATGTGGTGGTTGGTGAGAACTCTCAGTGATTTTTTTTTTCTTTTTGCTATTTCTAATTCTTTCTGCTTATGATAAAGCAGCAGACAAGTGGCCTTACTCTCATCCCCTGGAGAATTCATAACAGTAAAGGACACAATGGGAGGTAAGCTCTCCGCTTCCTTGGAAGCAGGCCCTGAGTGGAGTGCAAGGGGAAAAAGGGACAGGGCAGCACAGCCACCATCTGTAGCCATCCTCTGAGGATCCCTAGGAATCTCCCCAAGCTTCTTCTGCTTACCCCAGAAGAGTGTCATGCCCGGAGCCCAGAGGGGCCACACGCAGCCAAGGCTATGAGGCTCAGTATAAAACATAGTGTGTGTGTGTGTGTGTGTGTGTGTGTGTGTGTGTGTGTGTGTGTGTGATTACTTGTTACAATTCAGTTGTCCAGTTCTCCAGTGTGAATATTTTTCAGATGGCACTATCATTCACATGGTTGACAGGTGGGACCCACCTGTCCCACACCCTTGGTAGTTTTCAATCGTTTCTTAAGCACAAAGCCCCATCTTTTAATGCTGTTTTACTTATACCCTCAGCATATAAACTAGATACAGACAAAGCTGCTCTTACTGGGGTAGAACTTGGAGCCCAGAGGTTTGCCCTTTCACCTCCTACTCCCCAAAGCCTTTGGAACCTACCACCACTACCCCAGCTGGGATTCCATGAAGCCATTTGAAAAGTACGGTTTACGTTGGTCCTATCTTTATACAAATGGGGAAAAGAAGGCCCATGCTAACAAGATCTTCCAAGTCCACCACCAGCTTGTCCCACCCCCACCCCAACCCCAGCGTGACTCTTACTCTACAGCTAATGTAGGCTTCTTCGGTCTTCACAACAAGCCATTATAAGTGTGGTTCTCTCTATGTAAAACGCTCTGCTGCCCTCCTTGCCTTTTCACATCCATTCCTGCTTTCCTGACTCGTCCACAGCCCCATGGGTTTCAGCAGAGTCCTGCTTTGGACACTATGCTGCTGACAGTGATAAGTAAGGAGTAAGGTGTGGGTGTCCAGTGATACCCACATGACTGAATGACCAGGCATACAGGAGCTTGTTCCACAGTTGCCTCAGCAACCCCCAGGATCCAGAAATGTTGGCGTCCTTCCTCACAAACATGAGTCATGAGCAAATCCTTGTCAGGTCTCTGTTGGTCACTCCTTAGGGAGAGTTCTGATGGGACTTTACCCCTGTCAGGTTGAAGAGCCAGATAATGGCAAGAATGTTGGTGGCTGCTGTTGCTACCTCCGATGAGACTGATCTTCAACTATCTATTCTGAGGATGACAGTTTTAAGACACCATCTGACCTTCGTCCAATCTGAAGGGGATGGGAATAAATAAGGCTTAAATGTGACTGCTGCCTAACCCACTAACCAGATTTGACATTCCCAGCAGATAGATAGTCTTTCAAACACTCCACATGGAATTATTCATCCCTTCCATGATAGCAAACTGCAGCCATGAAACATTCTGTTGGGTACTTCTCTGGCAACTTTGTGGTAGATTAATCTCTCCCAGAAGCCTCATCTGAGATGGGGAAAAGCCACATAAACATGAGTTAATGTTACACTACAAATTTTTGAATATGTAATTGGCTAGAAATGCTAAATCAACATATTCTCAAACTGGTTCTCATTATTATTTTGTTGGCAGTAAATTGTTAAGAGAAACTAATTATCCCTTTAAAGAACTACCCAGGCACTTTTTTTTACAGGCTGTTTCAAATGACTCAACCAGCTAACTCTATTCTGCTTAAACATTATTTTATTTAAAGTGACTCATCTTGGTAAACAGGCTTTTAATTAAGAAGGAAATTTACATCCTCATCCCTCTAAAAGAAGGGAGAAACCACACAGCATTTAACTATCTACACTTTCTATCTCTGCTCATCTCTGGCACCATGTACAAAGGGAACCTACCCGGAAGGACGGCTTTTTACACAATAATCCCTTTCAGTTAAACAGGACTTAGCAATTTATAAAGTATTCTCACGTTTGACCTTTCATTTGGCCCTTTCAATAACCCTTGAAAATGGGTATGGCAGGAATTAGAGTTGAGACTGGACTTTTGGCTCAGTGATTAAGAGCACTAGCTGCTGTTCCAGAGAACCTGGGTTCAATTCCCATTACCCACAAGGCAGCTCACAACTGTCTGTATCTCAGGTTCTAGTGGACCCAGTGCCCAAAGCCTTCTTCTGGCCTCCATGGGCACCAGGCATGTATATGGTATACAGACAAACATTCACAAAATAAAAATAAATCTCTTTTTTTAAACACATCACTGTTTAAAAAAAAAGAAGAAGAAGAAGAAGAAGTAGAGCTAATGTTAGTTAATGAATGGAGAAGATGCAGAGGCTGTGGACATTTGATGAGATCTGTGACCCTCAGGTCAGCCACAGGGTCATCATCATTAGGTAAGTCATAATTGAGTCTGTCTAATGTCTCAGATCATATCACAGAGGGATCCCGGTCTTCCACAACAGTATTTCTCAATCCAAACAGTTTGAAACTATGAAGACTCATAGTGGTGTGTGGGAAACCACAGTAGACAAAGTAAAAAGATAGGGTGCTTGGCTACTATCTCCACCTAAGACTTGATGCTTTCATTTGCTGGGTGTGCATTAATTACAATACTGAGTGTATGTCTTTTAACATACTGAATGTCCAGCATGTATTTTTTTAAAGCATTTCATTGCTTTTATTTTTCTTTTCTTTCTTCTTTTTTTTTTTTTTTCAGCTTTAAACATTACTATACTGTTTAGTCCAAACTTCTCAAGATTTTACATATTAAAGATTAAATGTTCATGCCCAACTAGGACAGAAACCTGAAAGTGCTACCCATATCCAGTCTGTTCCTGGCCCTAAATTGGCATAAAAGTTATGGGGGGGGGTTGGTACAATATGCTATTTATATCTACAGTGCTCAAACTTGAATGCATAGGACGATATCTAAAGGGTTTGCATTGGCTTCTGAGTCCTACCCACAGAGTGGTGACTAGGTGGGAGATCAAGAATTTGATGCCCTAACTAGTTTCTCGTGATCCTGATTATGATAGTTCAAGACTATACTCTGAACACTAGTTGCCTGTGGAATATCAAACGATTAAACTGAATTAACCAGAGAGTTATATACTTCAATAATTTATTTCACTTGAAGTTAATAATAAAGGGACATGTGCCCTTCAGAATTTGTAACTCATTACTCTGCCATATGACTACATCGTCAGTACCCAGTATCCCATTACATCAAAGATCCATCATCATCAGTATCCAGCTGTGATATCCCACCATGTCAAAGCTCCTTTATCATCTGTACCCAGCTGTGATATCCCATTGTGTCAAAGATCCTTCATAATCAGTACCCAGCTGTGATATCCCATCTGTTAAAGATCCTTCAGTCTCTATTGGTAGGTGATGTTGGTGCCCTGGACACATCACCTTGTCCAACTTTTGAGTTGTCCTATAGCTACAGTGCGTACTCTTGTGTACACTTCTCAGTCTCAATGGCTGCCTCTTTGTGTCTCTGGGAGAGACTTCTTCAGACCACAAATTTTCAGAGGCGTCTTTCAAACTATGAGGACAGTCATCTGAGGATCCTCTAACTACCCCATCCCACAATGGGACAATCCTGAAGCTTGTCTAAACAACCCCTAAGAATGTCAGAAACGAGGTGGAATTTAGTTTTCTGCAGCAGGACCTACTCACCAGCACACCCTTCCCTGTTCACTTTCTCACTTGCACTTCCTGCGATTACATCCAGTAGAAGCTACCTTTATACGAAGTCTTAGACACCAAATAAGACTAAGATGGTCTGCCTCAGAGCTCTTCCCCAACCTCGGGGACACAGCACTGGCTCTTGAATTCAGTTGGGGGGGCCACCCTGGGGCTCATTCACGGGTCTCAGGTTGATGGATCCAAGACAGGTACTGGTGATAAGCATTCCCAATTCAGTAAGTAAGACAGACTTTTGGTGCCTTCACAACAGCAGAGCTGCAGGCTGGTAAGTCATGTGTGAATGCACGATTCACTCACCATGTGCTTAAGCCGTCACTCAAGAAAGAGGCCTAAGTTCACCAATGTGAGACCTATGAGGGACTGTCAGCTTAAAAATAAATACCTCCCAATATGTATATATTTCAGGGCAGTGCTGTAGAAAGCACCTGTCAGTTTTGAAACACAGATAAGCTCTGCAAATATTTGGATTTGAGGAGTGGAGTTTTCAGGGACAATGCCATCAACACTCCTCACACATTTGTCACACTGCTGTGCGAAACTCCAAGAAGTAAGGAAAAGAACTAAGAAACAAGTCCTCAAAATGAAGCCAATTAAGGAAACAGATATTTTTGGTATTTTTATTTTAAAAGGAGTCCAATCTTATTTTTAAAAATACGAACAAACAAAAACAAAACAAAAAAACCAATCCATGTATCACACTTGATAATTTTTGGCAGCTTAAATTTTTCCAAAGACATTATGAAAAACAAACCAAACAAACAAAAAGCAGGAGGAAGAAGGTGGCAGGTGACAGCCAGGCATAAACTGCCAGGATCTCCTGGGAATAAACAGGACAGCTGGACAGCAGCCATTCTCAGAAACTTGTATTAGCAGAAAAACACTGGTTTCAGTTACAAAGAAAGAGAAGAATTTTTGGAAAGCAGGATAGAGTTGATACTCCATTCTGAGGACTCAGGCCCCACTGCAGAAATAAGCACTGCAACAGATAATTTAAAGTAGAGAGAAAGAGAGATGGGGGAGAGAGAGAGAGAAACTCTCATGGGCAGCTACCCTGCAAGATTGAGGAGGTGGGAGGAGGGAAGGGATAGCATCTCTTCTTGCAAGAGGCAAGAAACTAGTTTTGAAAGACCCCTGTTGAGTCAGCAGCTAGGTGGCTCTGGAAACAAAGGTCTCTCTCTCTGCCTACCTTACTGAGGGAACCCAGAGCAGGTGTCATCAGACTACTCTAAGACCTGACCTACAGAATACCTCCAAAGAGACACAAAGCTTTGAATCAGAACTGCACAGTGTTCTGTGAAGTAGAAATCTGCTCTGAAACATCCTCTGGAGTAGACATCACAGAGACAAGCCTGGTACCCAGCCACCTATGCAAGGGCAGGCACAGATGCAAGCCCAGAACTCATGTCACTGCAAATAACCACAAAGATAGGCTGGGCTATGCAGCCATCCTGATGAGGGACCACACTTAATGGGGACCAACCCTGCAAGGGACTACACAGAAGTATGACAACGTTGTTCCTGCAAGAATGCACAGAAACAAATTACTTCACCATGCCCAGGTAAGGGACGACATACAGACTCTACACTCCAGCCCAGATCATCATCCTACCCTGTTGCACTGTCCTTATTTAATATCTAATTTCAACTTAATGGGCCAGCTTTGTCCTATTCTCCCCTGTCCTCAAAACCTACCTTTTCTGGCATTCCCAAAGAACATCATTGTCCTGGAGTTGAGAGCAGAGGTTCTCCCTACCTCAGCCTGGGACTCTCATATATATACATATATATATATATATATATATATTCTGTATTTGCATATATAATTAATTATATGGGATTATGAGATGTATGAATCTCGATGAGGATCATGATGTGTTAGGAATAATGTTAATCAACTGTTAGCCTGAGTTCTGACATACGTAATGTCCTTGTCCACCATTTCATCCCCAGCCCTTTACTAGTAAGCTTTTAAGGTGGTTCTAGGAGGAGTTAAGCCAGAGAGGACTGCAGCCAGAGAGATGGCTCAGAGGTTAAGAGCACCCACTGCTCTTCCAGAGGTCCTGAGTTCAATTCCCAGCAACCACATGGTGGCTTACAACCATCTAAAATGTGATCTGATGCCCTCTTTTAGGCACAGGCACACATGCAGACAGACTATTGTATAAAATAAATAAATAAATAAATAAATGGGAAGACTGGGGGTATATGATCAAAATATACTGAATGTATATATGTTCTCAAAGAATTAATAAAAAAACAACTATATTTTTAAATGAAAAAAAAAAAGACCCAAATAAGTCTAACACACTGTTTCTCAGGGTACACATGCACCATGACCTTTTAGAGTATGCTCTGAAAAGGCATGGGCTATGTGAGCAGGAGATATATACATTGGCACTTTAAAAGATAAAAGGAAACCATTTACAGGGGCTGGAGGGAGAGATGGTTTAAAGATTCCAGCGCTGGCTGCTCTTGCAGGGCACCAGCTTTGATTCTCTGCAGCCATATAGCAGCTCACAGCTGTCTATTGCCCCATTTCTAGAGCATCAGACTCCCTCTTCTAATGTCCAAGGGCACTTCATACAAGTGCAGACATATATGCAAGAAAAACACATAAAATAAAAGCAAATCAGCCCGGCATAGTGGTGCACACCTTTAATCCCAGCACTCGGGAGGCAGAGGCAGGAGGATAACTATGAGTTCGAGGCCAATCTGGTCTACAAGGTGAGTCCAGGACAGCCAAGGCTACACAAAGAAACCCTGTCTCAAAAAACCAAATAATAATAATAATAATAATAATAATAATAATAATAATAATAATAATAATAAATCTTCATTAAAGAAAACATTCCCATGTGATACATATTAGATATAAGGCAAACACAGTTTTGCACTTATCTTTCTTTCTTTCTTTTTTTTTTTTTTTTTTTTTTTTTTTGCCTCCAATGTGATAGAGTGACTTTAGGCCCCTTTGGAAGCATGTATGTGATATATTCTTAATGACAGACATAAGTACATAGACACATAAACACTCATTGTTCCTGCATTTTAACTCCCAGAGCGGACTGCTCTCTACCCATTCCATAGATCCACTATTAGAAAAATGGTTTATACTCTTGTTCTTCCTGTTTGTTCCTTGCTGCAATTATCAACAAAGATAACTGAGAGAATGAATTTGAAACTGTCTTCCCAAGTGCTCAACTAACATAATTTTTCTATCTTTCCATTTATAGAAACAGGCACCAAAGTTACTCACCCTCATGTCCCATGATTATTTGCAATACTCCTGTGTGCCCCACCCCTGGCCATATGTGACTTGTAGGTAGGCCTTCTCTCTGCTTGCTTGCACAGAAGGGAGGCTGTGTGAGGACATAAGGTGGTGTCAATCATCTACAAGCCAGGAAGTGAGTCCTCAGCAAGCGCGAGCCTGAGTGCACCCAAACTTAGGACTCCAGCCTCCAGCACTGTGAGAATACCACCATTCTATTGTAACTGCCCATCTGTGGTGTTTTGTTGGGGTAATACTAACACACTAATATGCTTCTCCCATTCTCCTTAGTACAACCTTAAAAAAAAAAAAAAAAAGATGGTGGAGCAGGTAAATCATATAATTCCTGACACTGCTGGCAATTCCATTAAATTCAGGTGAGGCCAAGGCCCTCTGACTACTAAAATGGTGCAACATTCCAGTGGCTAACACCCCCCCAACACACACCGAGAACCAACCCTCTGGTGATTGGCACAATCAGGTGAGGAACAGACAGATGGCACTGAGCATTTTCTTCTTTGTTCTCTGCTAGTTCATGACAATCAGTTTGTGTGACTGGTTTGTTCTAAAGCAGGGCCTTCACCTCAGCGCACTCTAAGTCTAAAGCAGCAGCTGTGGGAAACATCCCTGTGCATTGTGGGATATTTAAGAGGATGCCTGGTTTCTATACAGTACATACCACTGCTACCCTGCTCAGTCATCACAGTTTTCAATGTCTGAAGCTATTGCCACATGGGCACAAGGGGACAAAAGTCACCCTAGTTGAGAAGCATTGGTTTGAGCCTTTAAAGGTCATACCCCACATTTACTTAAGCTTGTCAACTTCCAATAACCATTGGGGGTAAAAAGAAAAAAAATGATGATGAAAAATGATTGAGTGTTTCCCCTCAAGTGGGACAGAATTTGTGGGAAAGGGTAGAACTAGAGTGCTAAGGAGAAAGACATTTGGGGGGGACAGAATTTGTGGGACAGAATTTGTGGGAAAGGGCAGACCTAGAGTGCTAAGGAGAAAGGTATTTGGGGAGAGAAGTGTGCCCATCTACTGTGTTGTACACAATTACTTTTGGAAGATATATAAAAAAGTTTTCTTCACACATATACAGTAATCATGAGTCTTGACACATGTAAAAACCATAAAATCTAACACCACAATAAAGACCTAGAATATTTGTGGGCTAGAGAGATGGTTCAGCAGGTAAAGGCATATACTTCTAAGTTTAGTGGCCTGGATTTGATCCCCAGAACCCACAAACAACCAAAAGTTGTCTTCTGGCCTCCACACGCACAGCCGAAATACACACACACATACACACATTAAAAATATGATTTTAAAAAATAGAACATTTGCAATTACGTGTTTTAATGTAAATTTTAAAGAAAGCACAACCTTTGCTAAGGCCTTGTAACGTACACAGGGGTCCTTCAGGTATTATCTCATTAACATTAAGTGAATAACGTACTAAGTTGGTAGGGCAGTGATGAGGGTGATGACACACACCTTTGGCAACTGCACTCCAGAGGCAGAGGCAGGTGGATCTCCATGAGTTAAAGACTGCCTGGTCTACATTGGGAGTTTCAGGACAGCCAGGGCCACATAGAGCAACCCCTGTCACAAAAGAACAAAACAAACAGCAGGCTCAGTGGCACAGGCCCGTAATCCCAGCACTTGGGGAGGCAGAGGTAGGCAGGTATCAGTGAGTTCAAGGCCAGCCTGGTCTACAAAGTGAGTCCAGGACAGGCACGGCTACACTGAGGCCTGTCTCAAAACAAACAAAAGCCCAAACAATACCCCCCCCCGAAAAAAGCCAAAAGCAAAAAAACACAAAAATAAACATTTTATAATTCCCTTACTAAGGTGTGTCCTGTTCCTGACCAGTCTAGTGACCCCCATATCAAACTACCACACTCCGGCCCAAAGTTTGTTACCCACTTTTGTCTCTGGACTCTTTCCTCCCATCTTGTCTGCCAGCCTTTAGTCCGCACCCCCAACCTATTCTTGCTTCATTGCCCATTCTTGGTCTTGCTTTGGGCATGCTGGGAAAGCACTGGTGCTCACAGGCTTACTATCTCCCTGACACCGACCTCAACGGCTCCACCTGTTCGCGATTACACAGCTAGACAGCTGAAAGCCATCTCTGCTGGCGCCGAGCCGAGCCTGCTGGCCGGTACAGATTACATTTTCTCTAACTCAATCGCAACATGGTGCTTGTTCTTGGGCTAGCAGATAAATAAATAAAATAAAATAAAATAAAATAAAAAATAAAACAAAATAAAAGGTATTAAATAGGTTGCTAGGGCTCATTCATTCAGCTTTCTTCCTGGGCTGTCTCCTCTGTTATTGTACATTAGACCCAAAGAATTTAAGCCTTGTGTGGCCTTCCTTACATCCTTTCAGACGCACAGGCAGTAGGCCAGCTGGGAGGTTTTTTGTCTATTTCTAGTTAGTAGAAAGCACCTGTAGGCAGGAGACCTCAAATGCTTGTCTCCTGAAGCCTTTGTTTCCCCGGGGATACGACAGTGGGTGGCAGCAGCAGGCTTGGGGGAGTACTAGGAAGTGGCGCCCTCTAAAGTTACTCTCGGTGAGAGCCTCAGTTATCAGGATACTTAGCCCTTGGCAGTGGCCAGGGTCTGGGAGCTTGTGCCTAGAAGAGTTGACGGGCCTCGAGGATTTTTCACGTTCCCTTCTCTGGCTCCTTATAGCCTTTTATAAGATCTCCTCTGCTGTCTCAGCCCCTGTAATTCCACTATCTTCCTGCCCTGGCCACTCTCAGCCACCAGGCAGGACACTCTGATCTCTTCCGCAGCTCAGTGGTGGCTGCTAGGATGACTCAAGGTTCATTTCAGGACATAGTATGCCAGCTGGGTTGCCCGTTGCTACCCAGGATGCAGTGGGCTGCTCAGCAACTGGGCACCCGGGTATGTTTGAAGTCATTCAGGCGTGAGTGGTCTTTGCCAGTCTACTCCTGGCTGCATTTGGGTTAATAGTGGCACCAGACATTGTTGGACTGGCAGTCTGTGCTGGTCATGGTGGCACACTCTTGTTCTCCTGTAATCTCAGCACCTGGGACATATAGAAAGAATTAAGAGTTCAAATTTAGCTCAATCTGGAGGCAGAGGCAGCATATCTCTGTGAGTTTGAGGCTAGCCTAGTCTACAAACATAGTTCCAGGACAGCCAGGCTACATTAAAAAAAACAAAAACACAAACACAAAAAGCCTGTCTAACACACACACACACACACACACACTCAAAAACAAACAAACAAAAAAAAAACCAACCAAGATCAAAGTTACCCTCAGCTTCATAATAAGTTTGAGGACAGCCTGTGCTACTTAAGACCTTGTTTCAAGAACAAGATATCATATGTGAAGGGAGGAGAGGAACCTGTAAGAACTGGGGAGAGATAAACAGTGAGGGGTGCCAATATGAGGAAGTTGCACTGGGTATGTATATACATTGTGTGTGTGTGTGTGTGTGTGTGTGTGTGTGTGTGTGTGTGTGTGCATACAGAATGTCATAGTGAAACCCACTATTGTACTATGCTAAATAAAATATGAATAACTTTACACATAAATGTCAGTTTTGAGACAAGGAAAGCTACAAAGGGGAGAAGAAGTACATTCTGGGAGCTGTGGTGGGGTGGGCTCCCTCATGCCCTGCACATATTTTCTCAGCATTCACCATGCAAGTCAAGGGCTGCTTATAGCAACCACTTGTGACAGTACTGGGTTCAGACCTCCATGGCCCACAGGGTACAAAGACAGAGTTGGCCCCTGCAAGCTCTAAGGGTTGCATGGCCAATGCCCTCAGGAGCAGCCTCCAGCCTCCAGCTGATGACGAATGAGAACTAACTACCCAGGCTATTGAGCTGTGTCCCAGAGTCCCGTTGAAACCAACCCCCTTTTCCCCAGCTCTAGATAATTCGTTCATCAACAAACTTTGATGTCTCTACCTTTCTGATCTCCCTATCCTTCTCAGTTTTTGAGAATGCCTCCCAAGAACAACCTACTCACACAACAACTTGGGGGCACATTTCTAGGGGAAGCCCATCAGTACCTGCAGCATGGGCCAAGGTGGTTTTCCACGGCCCTGGCAAAGCATGATGTCTGGAGAGCCTTACCAGTCGCATCAGGACCACTGCTCCTGGCTCTGTGGGAAGCCACAGACGACCATAAACAAAGGATGGAGTCTCTGGCACAAGTAGAGAAAGAACTAGCTAGCCCAGAAATATTCCATATTGTGGTGTTAGATCCCACGATTTTTACATGTGTCAAAAGTCATTATTATTATATGTGTGAAGAAAACTTTATCACATGTCTTTCAAAAAGAAATAGTTGTGTACAGCACAGCAGACGGGCACACTTATCTCCCCAAACACCTTTCTTCCTAGTACTCTAGGTCCACCTTTCTTCCCAAATTCTGTCCCACTTTCTCCATTTGAGGGGAAATGCTGAATTTTTTATTTTATTTATTTTTGCCCCAAATGGTTGTTAGAAGTTGGCACACTTCAATAAACGTGGGATAAGACCTCTGAAGGTTTAAATCAAAGCTTCTCAACTAGGGTGACTTTTGTTCTCTTGTTCTTTCTGGAGTCAAGAAAACTAGATGAGAAATGAAGTCAGATCTTCAGTGAGTCAAGTCAGAAGACTGAGAACTGTCCTCGAGGGGTGCAATAAAGACAACGCCAGCTAGTACAGCCCATGCCCCAGATCCAAGGCAGAGTAACCCCAGGCTGCAGCAAGCCACCATCTAGCTGTTCTTCAGCACGGGCAATACAATAACCCACGCCTCGGGTTTGACAAGGCCAGTAGAATCCTAGCTCAGGGCAAGGATGGAGTGTTGGTGGCTGCCCCAGAGTCAGGTGTTGCCTGTGGCTTACTCAGTCTCTGTAGCCACCAATACTGTTTTAACACTAGGTAGCAACCCAGGCTCAGGTTTACGTGACACCTTCTGTGGCTTGAAGACATATAAAACGGGAGCGCCGGTAGCCATCCACCACTCTGTGAGTAACCCCTAATGAACTCATTCTGGGTGCAGATGAACTAGTTTTTGAACTGTTGACCTTGCCAATATGGGGGCCATCTCTTCAATATAGCTGCTTGACAACAAAGGCCATCCCCACCAATCGACAAACTGAAGCAAAGACAGACCTTCCAACCTCAGGACCTACAAGCACTTTCTCTGCTCTACAACCCAGCGGCTCTTGGGTGCTGGGTTAGTCTGGATGCCCTCTCTCTGTGTGTGTGGATGCCCTGTTGGAGTCCTCACAGCTGAGTCTACCTAGAGTCGCTCTTCCTGGGCATCTTATTTCAAAGGAATAACATACAATATGGCTCCATGGCAGAGGTCTTCTCAGCTAGAAAGTTGGGTTAAAAGGTAAAATATGTATTCAAATCCACATGACATGGAAGGAATAACCCACTACCTCCTCTTTCTCGTTATTTCAAAATGTTGAGCACAACACTAGGTTTGCTAATATGGAAAGACAGTCCCAAAAATGCCTTTTCATGTTCCTGTCTGCAAATGAATGCAAAGATGAGTTACAGCTGCCGCTGCCTCATTCCCCAGAAATAAGGTAGAGCTATGAACATGTCCTAATTCTCTTAAATGCGTGCTGGTGTTGTGATGAGAGCAGAGTTTCATAGCCTGTTTCCCGGTGTGAGAGTGGGCACCTCACCTGACTCATGGGGGCCTTAAGCAATTAGGCAAGTGCCTGCAGGTGGAGCCAGAGAGATGATGTCATGGTTTTTCCAGGCACAGCAGCTTCGCAAGGAGCAGAGCCTGAGACATACTCCTTTAGACCAGAAACAGGATCCAAATAAAATGAGAGGCCCTTTGGCAAAATAAAGATTGGAACTGTGGTCAGTGAAGTTCATCCTAGAATCAAGCCTCACCCTGACCATTCCCACCGTCCTCTGTACCAGCCAGTGTTTTGTCAGCACAGCAAGCTCTCTCTGTGTCACTTACAGGAGCTGGTATGGTGTGTCCTGCTGGCTTTTCCACCACCCCATCTCATTCTTCTCTCGTCTCTGGGATCTTTTTATCTCAGCGTTGTGAATGCCTTTAGCTTTACCGGAAACAGCACTCTCACCTCTCGGTCGTTATATCTGCCACATTCTCTGCCTGAGACGCTCCACCCCACACAACAGACTGAACTAGTAGTTGCCTCTAGGCTTGCTTCCAGCCCTTGAGACAGGTCTAGGCTTTCCACAGCAGTCTGCTTGCTTCACTCTCTTCTGGGCCGAAACTTTGCCCTTGTGTTTCCCACCTAGACCCAAAGACTCCCCCCGGGGCAAATACAGAATCTGCCTGACATCTGACCTCCTGAGCTGCCCTGAGCTCAAACTGTTCTCCCAGATGCCTCACTCACAGAAACTGTGAGGTAACAAATGAATCACTATGTTTAGAGTGGTTTTCTACACTAATAAGCAACTAATACACTATTAAAACTAAGTGGTTTAAAACAATGACTTATTGCATCTCCGTGGTCTCACGGTTCCTAACTGGTGAGCTCTTCATCCTTATGCACAGACTGAGATCACTTCAGCAATACTCAGCTGATGAATAGGCTGGAAGGAGGGGGGCGGGGGGTGCACGGTCATCCAATGTGGCTTTACTCATGTGTCTGGCATTCTGTGGGCTGGGGGTGGCTTCTAGCCCACAGAATGATCACTGAATGATTATCTACTTGGACTCTGCAGCAAGGTTGTCCCCTAGGAGATGGGATTGCGTGAAAGTATATTCCCTCCAGAGCAAGTACCCCAAGAACAAGAGATCAGAACAATCTACATCATCTCCTATAACATGGTGTGAGAAGTCACAAGAGAGCCATTCGGCTGCACACTCTCAGTGGTAGCAACCATCAGCCATCCGGAATCAGCTGGAAGGACCACAGATCCATTTCCTGATTGGATGGGCCAAAGAATTTGAAGCTACTTTGTAAAAATTGACCTTGCTGAGGTACAGCTTACATACAATAAGAAACACACACACACACACACACACACACACACACACACACACACACACACACACACTGGCTTTAACAAAAGCATACTGCCTTGTAGCCACCATCACAATCAAACTACCGAGAATGGTTTTCAACTCTAAAGAGTTCTCACCTGCCCCCTGCCATACTCAGCCCCCGTACCCACTGTGAGAGTTTGAATGAGAAGTCTTGGGCATTTGAATTCCTGGTCCTTAATTGATCTTGCTGTCTTGGAAGTTTAGGAGGTGTGGCCTTGTTAGAGGATGCATGCATGTCACTGGAGGTGAGACTCGCCATTTCAAGTTTGGTCTCTCTCTCTCTTTTTGCTTCCTGCCTGTAGTTCAAGATGTGAGTCCTCAGCTTGCTGCTCCTGCTGCCATGCCATGCCTGCAGCCCACCATCACAAACTCTCTGGAGCCTAAACTCTAAATAAGCTCGTTCTTCTGCAAGCTGCCATGGTCATGGTGTTTTATCACAGCAACAGTGACTAGTAAACCCACCCCTTGGTGCTAGGCAACCACTGGTTGGCTTTCAGGCTTTTCTAGAATTCCACATGATACTTTACCCTTCTCCTTGGATTCTTCACTTTGATAAATGCTTTTAAGGATTGTTTGTGTTAGTGCAAGTATTGACAGTTTAGTTTGTGTGGTATTCTATTGTGTGGATGGATGTGCACGGTTTGTTTTATAGCTACCTGCAAATGAATATCTCTTTTGTTTCCAGATTTAGGTTATTAGAAGCTACTAAAAATGCTTATTTTTATTTTTCCTGAGTAAATATGCAGAGGTGATATCACTGCTCCATGCACTATATTTGTCATTATAAGGGACTACCAACCAAATTCTACCCAAAATGGTTGTAGTTGGACACTTATTGGCAAAACAGTGGGTTAGAAGCTAACTCCACGTGATGAAGTGAAGTAAAAGACTCATGATGAGAAAAGGCAGACCCTATTCCAAACAAAGAAACAGACGGAGAACTTCAGAACGTGCAGAAGTAATAACAGGATGCCTGGGCGTGCAGAGGGAAAAGCAGTCAAGCAATGGGCACCAAAGGAAGTAAGCCACACCCCAAATGGCTCCAGAGTCCTGGCAAAGTTCCAGAAAGTGTGTTAAAGAGATAGCCAGTAGGGCCGGGTAGGTGGTTCGTTATTAAGAGCGCTGGCTGCTCTTGCAGAGGGCCTGAGTTCAATCTCAAGCACCCACACGGAAGCTCACAACAGTCTGTGACCCCAGTTCTGGGAAATCCAAGGCTTCCTTCTGGACGATATGGGCACAGCCATGCAGGCAGGTAAAACACCCTTACCCATAAAATATGAGGGGGTAGGAGGGAGGGAATATATGCTCATGGCTCTTAAAATGTTTGTTGTCAAAAGACTGTGTGATTTCTTTTTGAAAATGTATTAAGGTGCTTAACAATTGTTCATAAAGAACAGGTTTTCTGTGGTCTTACCAAAAACAGCACATCTGGCTTTTTCCTCCCACAGATTCTTTTCTTGCTTCAACTTGTACATCCTTCAACATGGCACGTCTAAAAAAAAAAAAAAAAAAAAAAAAAAAAAAAATCAAGGTCAAATGAGGAAACTGGGCAAATGGTTTTTATCTGGCTTCTCTGTTTGACCACCAACTGGCGAACACTGTTAGGAAAACTGAGCAAAGGATAAATGATAGGGTAAAGCACATTTTTGATCATGGGCCCAGACTCGCATACAGAAAGCAGGCCTAAGATTTACAGGAAATGCTGAGGGAGTGGCGTCTAAGCGCTGCAGAAGCACACACAGTTCCCAGTTCGCTGAAAGGTCTCCATGCTTGAAACCTTGTGGGTGGCAGCTCCTTGTCAGCTTCATCTGTGCCCTACTTAGTAAGTTCACCCCATAACTGCACCTGTTGTTGTTAGCCTGGAAAAGAATGGCTAACTGAAATACTTATCACCCTGGTGTGGCGGTGCTGGCCTTTAACCCCAGCATTCCAGATGCAAAGAGGCAGGCAGCTCACTGTGAGTGCCAGGCCAGGCTGGCCTGCATAGTAAGTGCCAGGCCAGGCAGAGCTGTACAGTGAGACCCTGGCTCTAGAAAATAAATGGATACATAAATAAAATACCTTCATCAGATATGCAAATCTCAGAAAATGTGTAACATTGGTGGGGAAAAAAAGGAAGTTTCAATGTCTTCAAACTGATTTTGGGATGACTTTTGGAGTGACTTTTTGGTGTTTTGGGTTTTGTCTTGTTTTGCTTTGTTTTATTCTTTAATGTATAACATTCCGGCTGTGGTTTCCTCACCCTCCCCTGCCCCCAGTCTCTCTCTGGCCTCCTCTCTCATCCACAACCCCCTACCTCCCCTCAGAAAAGAACAGGCATCCTTGGGACATCAGGATTGACAAGCTACAATAAGGCCAGGCACATCCCATCACCTCAAGTCTGGACAAGGCAACCCAGTAGGAGGAGAAGGGTCCCACAAGCAGCAAAACAGACAGAGACCGCCCCTGGTCCCACTGTTAGGATTCCCACGAGTACACCAAGCTACTCAACCATAACATATACACGAAGACCTAGGTCAGACCTCCACAGGCTTCCTGGTCTCTGTGAGCCGTGTTCTCCCCGTGTCCCTGACCCCTCTGGTTTCTCCAGTCCTTCCCCCGCCCCCTCCTCCACAGGACTGCCCCAGCTGTACCTAATATTAGGCTGTGGGACTCTGCCTCTGCTCCCATCCGTTGCTGGATAAAGTCTCTCTGAGATCTGATGACAATTATGCTAGGCTTTGGCCCCAGAACACTCTGCAGGTAGGACAACTGTAGGCTGAAGGTTTTGTGGCTGGGTTGGTGTCCCAGTCTCTCCACTTGAGTTCTTGCCTGGCTACAGGGGATGGTCAGTTCAGACTCTCGGTCTCCCATCACTAGGAGTCTTTGCTAGGGTCCTTTCATAGAGTCCATGGACTTTCTATTGCAATAGGTTTCCACCTTGCCCCTAAAATGACCCCCAATTCACAGTCTTTTCTCCCAGTACTTTCTTCCTCCCCACTCCGCCCCCGAACCTGATGTCTCCTGTTCCTAGCTTCACCCCACGCCCAGTCCACCGGTGAAATCTATTCTATTTCCCCTTCCCAGGGAGATACTTGAGTCCTCCTTAAGCCCTTCTTGGTACTTAGCCTCTCTGGGTCTGTGGATTGTAGCCTGGTTATCCTGTACTTTTTTTTTTTTTTTTTTTTTTTTTGAAGGGAAGTGTTTATTTCAATGTATACAGTTCTCAGTTCATCATCCAGGAAAAGACAGGACAGGGACTCAAGCAGGAGCTGAAACAGAGCCACGAAGGAATACTGCTTATTGACTTGCTTCCCATGGCTTGGTCAGCTTGCTCTATTATAGTACCAAGGACTGCAAGCCCAGAGATAGCAATGCTCACATGCATGGGGGCTTCCTACATCAATCACCAGTAAAGAAAATGCACCACCAGCTTGCCCACAGGCTAGTCTGGTGGGTTATCCTGTACTTTATACCTACTATCCACCTATAAGTGAGTACATACCATGTTTGTCTTTCTGGGTCTGGGTTACCTCACTCAGGATGATTTTTTTTTCTAGTTTTATCCATTTAGTTGTGAATTTCATGATATCATTGTTTTTTGTTTGTTTGTTTGTTTGTTTGAGATTTTTGTTTTGTTTTTTATTTTTGGTTTCAGGGGGGTTTGCTTTGGTTTGGTTTCGTTTGGTTTTGGTTTTTTGGTGGGAGTTGATTTTTGGTTTTGGGATAGAGGGTTTCTCTGTACAGCTTTGGCTGTCCTGGACTTGCTTTATAGACCAGGCTGGCCTTGAACTCACAGAGGTCTGCCTGCCTCTGCCTCCTTGACTGCTAGGATTGTAGGCATACACCACTACGCCCAGCTGATGTCATTGTTTTTAACAGCTGAGTAGTACTCAATTGTGTAAATGTACCATATTTTCTTTATCCATTCTTAGGTTGAGAGACATCTAGATTGTTCCTAGTTTCTGGCTTTTATGACTAAAGCTGCTATGAACATAGTTGAGCAAATGTCATTGTGGTAGAATGGTGTGTGTGTGCCCAGGAATCGTATAGCTAGATCTTGAGGTAGACCAATTTCCAATTTTTTGGAGAAACTCCAGATTAATTTCTACAATGGTTGTACAAGTTTGCACTCCCACCAGCAATGAAGGAGTGTTCCTCTTGTTCCACATCCTCGACAGCATGTGCTGCCACCTGAGGTTTTTTTTGTTTTGTTTTGTTTTTTTTTTGTCTTAACCATTCTGATCGGTGTAATATGGAATCTCAGAGTCATTTTGATTTGCATTTCCCTGATTGTTAAGGACACTGAACAGTTCTTTAAGTGCTTCTTGGCCATTAGAGATTCCTCTGTTGAGAGTTCTCTGTTTAGATCTGTACCCCATTTTTTAATTGGATTATTTAGTTTGTTGATGACTAGTTTCTTGAGATTTTTATATATTTTGGATATTAGTCTTCCATCATATGTAGAGTTGGTGAAAATTTTCCAGTCTCCAGGCTGTTGTTTTGTTCTGTTGACAATGTACTTTGCCTTACAGAAGCTTTTCAGTTTCACTTGGTCCCATTTATTAATTGTTGATCTTAAGGCCTGAGCTATTGGTGTTCTGTTCAGGAAATTGTCCCCTGTGCCAATGTGTTAAAGGGTCTTCCTCACTTTCTCTTCTATTAGATTAAATGTTTCTGGTTTTGTATTGAGGTATTTGATCCACTTGGACTTGAGGCTTTTTTGTTTTGTTTTGTTAGTTTTGTTTTGTTAGTTTTTTGAGACAGGGTCTCTCTGTGTAGCCTTGACTGTCCAGAACTCGCTTTATGGACCAGGCTGGCTTCAAACTCAGAGTGATGCGCCTGCCTCTGCCTCCCAAGTGCTGGGATTAAAGGCGTGCACCACCACATCTGGCACTGGACTTGAGTTTTATGCAGGATTACAGATATTTGCATTCTTCTACATACCGACATCCAGTTAGACCAGCACCATTTGCTGAAAATGCTTTCTTTTTCTATTTTATATTTCTGGCTGCTTTTTTTTTTTTTTTTAATCAAAAATTAGGTATCCATAGGTGTGTGGATTTATGTCTGGGTTTTCAATTCAATTCAGTTAGTCAACGTGTCTGTTTTTGTGCCAATACCATGTAGTTTTTATTACCATAGTTCTGTAGTACAGCTTGAGATCAGGGATGGAGATATCTCCACAAGTTTTTGGGTTTTTTTGTTTGTTTTGTTTTGTTTTTTACTGTATAGGATTGTTTTAGCTCTCCTGGTTTTTTTGTTTTTCCATATGAAATTGAGTATTATTCCTTGAGATCTGTAAAGAATTGTGTCGGAATTTTGATGGGGATTCCATTGAATTTGTAGGTTGCTTTTGGTAAGATGTCCATTTTTACTATGTTAATCCTACTAATACATAAGCATGGAAGATCTTTCCATCTGATAGCTTTCTCCAAAGACATGAAATGGAAGTCTCCTTGAGTTGGACCCTGAGACACAGCAGCAGGAGGGGACTGTTGGTGGGGAGGAGATGGAGGGGAGGACAGTGGAACCAAATCTAGGGAGTGGGGCAGTTCTGCTGGCAGAAAGGTCACTCACCTGTTCTTCTGACTGGTATGGCCTGCTCCTGGGTAACAGAAGTCTGTCCTACTGTGTGTGGTGGTGGTGGTGGTGGTGGTGGTGGTGGGAACAAGAGCAGGAGGGAACAGTGGTGGGGTGGGACAGGAGGGGGGAGCTGTGGAGTGGATCTTTGGGAACAGGATCTAGGATCTAGGGAGTGGAGGAGCTCCTCCAGCAGGTGGGTCACTCACCTGTTCTTCTGACTGGCTTTGTTTTGGCAACAGGGTCTTTCTATGCAGCCCAGACTGACCTTAAATGCCACATCCTCCTGTTTCAGCCTTTCAGAGTGATGGGATCACCGATAATGTGCCCCCACACCTGGCTTGAATAATTTTATTTTTAATGATGAGGAACAATCCACTTAACCAACAGCTATTTCTTACTAATTCCCTCAGTCCCCTTCCTTCAATGGGTCCCTAATGTAACACAGCATTACTTTTTTAAAAATTATAATCTATGTTTTATTCTATTTTAAAGCCAACTGGGTCACTTGGAAGAGAGTGGGAGGCTTAAAGGAGCCTGGCTTCTGACTTTCCAGGCCAAAAAGATAATTACTGGAGTGTAAAGAGGTATAGAGACTGCCTTCAAGATGGAAGAGACTGATCTGCACGACTTAAAATGCTGTGCTGAGGGTGTTTGGTTTGGTTCCTACCTTGAAAACTGTTTTATGGCTAGATCTATATTATTTTATTGAAGGCTAAAAAGTAAAATGAGAAGGAAGACACAATCAAAGACTTCAGTACCTCAAGTTACCCTGTGAGCGTTTGCTCCAGGTGGCTGCCATTCTACCTGGATTTAAACCCAGTTTGGCAGAAGCTGACCGGAAAGCACAGGGAAGAGCCCACAGAACCTCCAACACTGGAGCATCGTCCTTTCCCACACCCTGGAAGCTGTTTGGAAATCACACGGAGGCGTCCCTTTACATCTTGCAATGACATGGGCGAGGCATGGGCACAGAGCGGGAGTCCTGGTGGCTTACACCACCTTTAAGGAAATAATGCAGGGAACTGGAGAACAGGAGACTCCCTGCGGAGGAGACAGGGCTAGACCTGCAGCACCTCGCCTGCTCTCTTCCTCGTATTCCCGCCAGGGGGCGCGCGTGAACTACCGCTTGTGCGTAACCCGGGTGGGAGAGTGGGTAAGGATGCTGGTCGCTATGGAAACCGAGGACCCAGGGGCGGCGGGAAGAGGCCAGGAGGGGGATGGAGACAGTACTTTGGGCTGTTTGTACTAGAGAACCATCAGCCCAGAGCTCGGGGGGTGGGGGTGGGGGGTAGGGCGGAAGGGACACCGAAAACACTACAGAGGATGTCGAGAGAAAGTTGACATCTTTACCTGACCTTTGACTTCTGTCCCCGAAGTCTTTATAGGAACCCTCCTTCACTACACCTGACACCTCCCCCCCCGCCGCTCCCCCCCCATCCCCATTGGTTTGCGGTGACGCCCTCTAGTTTTCTGCTCGGAGCGTTGTGCCTGGACGGTTAGAAACTGTTGAGAGGAATTCTCCTAGGCACACTCCTCTTTCACCACCCTGGAGTCAGGGATACCTACCGGGTTTTGGCCCGCCTAGACTTAAAGGTTTGTAACCTTCAGAGTGTCCTTACGAAGTCGCTAACTCAATTGCTTAGCTCTCTGATACAGTAGTAATAGGGGAAGTTTCAGGTACCTGAGGATGCTTGTGAGGTGGGGCGGAGCAGGGCAGGGGGAGGGATAATAAGGGGAAAATGCCAGAAATAAGCAACTTGTACTTTTAAATATTGTTGCTTGTCACATGTGAGAATTGTTCTGCTCCAGTATTATTGTTCATCCCTTCTTTGCTTAATTTATACTAAGTTTTGTTATACTTATGTCGGTTCGGGGGCGAGGGTTCTAGCATCTATAGGGGTTGGTCTTCGGGCATCCTCTTGATGCCTTGGAATCTTAACCTCACAGAGTAAGTGGACCGTGGCCATGCCTCCCTTTTGTGTGCCAGTTTATCACTGCACAATTTCCTCGAAGCTTTTGAGTGTTCGTAATAATTCTGAAGCGAGATCCAAAAGATGGAGAAAGAAACTGGGGGTCAGACTGGACCAGAAACTGAAGTTTAAAACTTAGTGGAGAAACAGGGGTTCCACTTCTCCTTCCTCTTCCTAGTGTTTCCCGTTGGTTCCCAAGGTCAAGAATGCCGCTGAGTGGGGACCTCGCACACCCTTGGGGTCTTTCTTGATGACGGTGCCTGACCCAGCACTGTAGAACCATCCCCTGCGTTCAGTGTGCTTGCATGTTAACCTCATAGGTAATCCACAGATGTTTCCCTGGTGATACAACAGCCTTCAAAAGAGAATACATGACTTCTTCATCAAGTGAATGTTCTGGATTTTTATGGTAACAGCTCTAGTTTGATTCTGTGGTAGCAGATACCATGACCAAAATCAATTTAGGGGAACAAAAGGTTTATTTCAGCTTAACGGTTGCAGTTCATTGTCAAGGGGGCAGGAACCATAGAGCCATAGAGAAACGTCACCACTTCTGCCTCACAGGGTTATGCTTAGCTAGCTTTTTGTATAGCCCAGAACTACCTGCAAAGAGAACGGCACTGCCCATAGTGAGCTGGGCCCTCCTACATCAATGAACAAGATAACGTCCCCATCATGACCTATAAAATCCCTCAACAAGACTCCCCTCTCAGGTAACTCTAGGCTGTTTCAGGGTGACAGTTAACTATAAGGCAAGTACTACCTTGATTGTTTCCTTGTTCTTTTCTTTACCCCGTAATCCCCTTCTGATGTAGAAGGAGATAAAGTGGTGAGGAGATAGAGAAGGATACCCTAAAAGGAGGAGGAGGAGAGGAAGAGGAAGAGGAGGAAAGGGAGAGATGTATTTCTGTGAAGGCAAAGAAGATAAGCCTGGACATTCACCAAGCACATGATGCTTGCTCGCAGGCCTCCTCTTACATAGCCCCAAGCCCCGCCCCCGGCTTGTGCTCCTTATGTTCAATACCGTAAAAGCTGTGTGCGTGTTTCCATTAATCTCATAAAATTCTCTTCCTGGTTATGTTTCATGCTTATGAAATATTATCTATCCATTTGATATTCTTTTTCTGTAGAAAGATCTAAATCAAGGGACAGGAAGTATCGGGGAACGTGTAGTCCTGCTGACTAAGAGAAGTTAGGATGGTGTAGTTCTTTCAGATTATTTGTTATTAGCAGTTCTCAATCAGAAGACAGGCCATGCTGAAGCTTAGAATCTAGAAGAATTTGGGAACTGTAGTTCAAAAATGTGCCAGTAACTAAACATTTTCATTGACAAGGAAAATGCGTGCTGGGAAGGGGAGCTAGGTGCTTGCTTATCACAGGCAAGGCCCTGAATTTGATTCCCTGTAAGAAAGAAAACACCACACACAGCATCAGCCACCAAAAGATAAAAGATAATGTCATTCACATAGATGCTTCTTAACATGTGGGTCTGAACAAATGGGTTAATGGTACTGGATAAACTGTGCATTTTCACACTACTAGGGACTATGTACATATAGTCTATATGAAAAAGTACGGAAAAATTTGGATAACTTTATATGTTATTAACACTTCTAAAAGGATCAGTTTTAGTTTTTGTTGTTTTACTGCTGGGGTACATTTCTGATTCTGTTTAACAGTTCATCCTGGTGAGGCAGAAAACCACCTTTCTAAATATCAAAAAGTATTCCTGGCATAAATGAACACTTGAATTCCAAAGAATTTTCCTGGGCTGGGGAGATGGGGCCGTGGATAAAATGTATGCTATGCTATGCAAGCACAAAGGCCAGGGTTTAGATCCCCAACACCCAGTGTCTGGGAGGCAGAGACGGAGACTAGAACATACTGGCTGGCTGGGCTAGCTGAATTAGCAAGCTGTAGGTCAATATATAAGGCAGAGAGCAATGGAGGAAAACACCCACTGTCAACTTTTAGCCTCTACACATGTACACAGGCACCAGCTCCCACCCACCTATCTATACACATGCAAATACAATGCATACCGTGCGTACATACACACACAAAATGATTTCCAAAAACAAATAATTAATTAAAATACTTAAAACAATCTTGCTTTACAAATTTAGAGCATACACATTTATAGTAACGAAGTAAATATGCAGAGTTTACTGAACATCCAGGATGTAACCGGGTTATGGGCCAGCTTATACTTTTGAATTTCCAAAGACACAGGCTTACTGAAATTGCTTTTCGGCATTAAATAACTATAGTTTACTGAAGGTGAATACTACGAATATTTTTAAATGTGTGTGTTGCCTCGTAACCAACATTATAATGACTTCTGTGCCTTTTTAATTGCTCTTTATTTAGCAAGGTTCCTGGAAGTATTGCGTTGTTGCTACTGTTATTACCGCTGGTTTTTGAGTTTAGAGCTAACTGCTAGCTGAGCCAGAATTTTCTCTAAAACAGCCCCCCCAACCCTTTTAATGAAGGAGATTTGAAGGGGTGTGTGCCATGATTAAACATTCTTTCTATAAGGACATTCTAGTTCGTGGATTCACTGTTGAAAGGGAAAGAGCCAGAGGAGGGGACCAGTAAGATTTAGCTGTGGAAATAGGAGAAGAAACATGTGTGAGTAAACTACAGCAGCAGCAACAACAAAAGTGACTTCTGCTTATCTGCCATTTTTCTTGCCAATTAAACATTAGGACAATTGTCATATTCAACCAACATCTTTTGGTTACAAGTTTTCTCTCCTGATGGACTTGCGTTCAGAACTGCTGTCATTGCTGAGAATTAGGTCCGCCTCTTTCATGTCATCTCTGTTGATGGGAAATAATCATGCAGCATCAGGAGCCATTTCATATGCCCAGAAAGGTGCTGGGGCAGAAATGAGATGATGAAAGGAGGTGTGAGGCACTCTCTAGGTGCTCAGTCCCATGACTGACACTGTGTAGACGGGAACACGCTCCGTGTCTATCAGTGATTTTACAAAGCCAAAGTGTTGCAGGACAGCGGTCCTTCAGAAGATAACCGTGCTTCCACTTTTATGACATCAACGTCATTTTTCACTGAGGGGCACTTGGGAGAATATTGTTTTGAAATATTTTTTGTCAGGGACAACAACTGTGGCAGAGAAAATCCCGGTTTCAGGAGAGCCTGAAGCCCGGAGTCTTTATGAGCCAGGCTGTTCTCTGCTCACACACTTTGCTGTAAGCCATAAAGCATGCAGCCTCCACCAGGCAAGTAAGAGCACACGTGCACAAATGCACAAGAGGTGTCACATTTTGGATACCATCAGAGAGAGCAGCACTTGAATAATTCTACTAGCCTCTTCTCTCTCTCTCTCTCTCTCTCTCTCTCTCTCTCTCTCTCTCTCTCTCTCTCTCTCTTTCTCTCTCTCTGGGTTGCTTGTTGGTTTGTGTAAGGTCTGCTGTAGAGTGTCTCTCCCTGTGGCTCTCTGTTTCCATCTTGTTTCTTCTCTGCTGTACAGTTAATGACCAGGAAACATCCTATGCACAAAGCATGCACTAAATACATGTCTGCAGTTACTGCAAACAGATTAGACACTCATTTGTTGGAAATTATACTGGATGAAGCAAGCCTTCCTGGAGATAGCATGCACTTTGTGAACCATCTTTTGCCCTTGCTGAGGTAGAGATCCTCAAAAGCTCAGCAACTGTGTTTATGAATGTCCCCACTGTCTGCAGGACATCCTCAAATGCAAAAGTACCTGTTGAGGTACTGTCATGTGCAGTCCAGTTGTCTTGCTAATTTTCTTAAAAGCCTCCAAAACAATGGCAACATACAGTACTGTTTATACATGCATTATTCATGCTTAGTGGCTTGACATTTTCCCTCATATTTTATTAAAATCCTTTGTGGTAAGCTGCAGCTAAGTAACCAATTATGTATTCAGAGAGTTAAAAACACAACAGCCATGGAACTGAGGTCATTGAAGTGGCTGAGGTCGTGTGTACTCCAGCACCAAATGGGGAATGCTGGAGGGGACCACAGCACTTGATTTCCTGTATGACTCAGAAAGAGATTAGGCTTGACATTTATTTTAACTTTTAAATAGAATATAGTAGAGTAAAATATATTAATAGCAAGTTATTGTCTTAAAATGAACATTGGCATGCTTTCTTGGAAAGATAAAAATTCTTGTTAAGTAGAACATAATATAAAAACTCAGTACGGCATCAGAAACAAGAGGAACTGATTTTTTTCTTAGTTAATAATTTTTTTATAAACTATGTGGGTATAATGATACATTTTGGGGTGGAGCCTACTGAATTGTAAATAACTCTCATGTGTAAGAAGACCAGTTTGATAGGTTGCTCCTGCTTGTAACTCAGCACCCAAGAGACTGAGGCAGGAGGACTACCACAGGTTCCAGACCGGGCAGGGTTACAGAGTGAGAACTTGTCTCACAAGAAAAACAAAAAAACAAAAAACAAAAAAGAAAAAAAGAAAAAAAGAAAAAAAAAAACAGGACACCATGTTAGACACCAGTCTTTTTAGATGGGTGTGTACTTGTCTGGAAAACTCTCAGACACAAAGAAAGCATCTCTGGCTTTCTGGGTGCATGAGCAGCAAGTCTGTAAAGCAAAGCATGTTTCCATTTCAGAAAGTTTTCCCACTGTGGATCTAGATGACCCATATGGTCCACATAGACTGCCAATTGCATTATGCACGTCATTGGTGAAGCCGGACCGTAGTGAGCCCTATGGACTGAAGTCTACAGCAAGCCGACTTCTGCTGTATAGTGCCTGCCATTTAAAGATAATGTATACCTGTAACTGAAGAGTGGAAAAGACACACGGTTTATATATATGTGAGACACTATGCAAATACTTTACATAGTCCTTTACCTAAGCTCTCCACCACCCTTTGAATACGGTGACTATGAATCTACAGTGCAAAAAGATTAAGTAATTTTCCGAAGATCACACAAAATGTGGTGATGGGGTCTAGGATTAAGACATGCCATCTGCCTGATTGGTCCACCTACCCAACTATTTACTCAACAAGACTTGTGTCTGCTGCAAGGACACAAAGAAATTGTGTACTGCCCAAGAACTATCACACACTTACTGTAAAGGGTTTCCAACCACTCAAATCATTCCCAAGGTGTTTCCCACCATACCAAACTATAGATACATCGGTAACAGGATGGGCCGTGGGAATCAGGTAAGAATCTTCTAGGATGTAATATGAATAAATTAATAAAATATTTTAAAAAAATAATCTTCTAGGAAAGCTAAACTCTGAAAAGTGTGTTTCAGTGCCTAAGTCAAACCCATGAGGTATTCCTGTTTCATACGAACATTGGTCAGGAGTGGGTCTTGACTTTCACTTTTTAAAAAATATTGACAATTATTTCATATAAAGGTGATTCATAGCTCATGAAAAGTTAATGAAGCAGCAGCCTTATAGTTAGTTGTTTGTAAATCTTTTAGGTATTTAAAAAATACTTCAAAGTGGTCTCTTTTTTGTGATTTGTATAACAACAAATCTGGTCAAATGCAATTCTTTCAGGCCCTTACATCTTGGTTCTCAAAAAAGAACAAAATTTTTTAAAAATATAATCTTTTCATTCTTTGCATACAATACATACAATGTGTTTTGATCACATTTTACTTACAACTTTCTCTGGTCCACCCTGCCCTCCCACTTCCCACCCCAAACTTCAATGTCATTTCTTTTTTCTTTTTATAACCTACTGAGTTCAATTTGTGCTGCCCATATACACACATGAGTACAGAGCCATCCACTGGCACAGGAGACTCTTTCTCCCATGGCAGCGCTCAACTGTCAGTAGCTCCTTAGCTGAGGTGAGTCTCCACCATCCATGATAGCCTGTTGACTAGCCTGCTGACTAAGCAACCACACCACTCTGGTTCCTGCAGTGGGCCTGTCATGTCCAGAAGACACTATCTTTCCCCAGTCCTCCCTGACCCCTGGCACTTACCATCTTTCCACCCCTCTATGGGATTTTTAAAAATAGACTTTTACTGAGTTGCGGCTGTACTCAGTACACATTGCCAAACACCTTAAGAAACTTGGGCTTTGGGTCATTGAGAGGAATGATGGGCAATTGGTATAGATGGGTAACCTAATAGTGTGTCTCACAAGTTCCAGATGGATTGGAGTGTGTAGGGGATGTTACATCTGGGCCTAAGCACAGAACTCGCCAGACTAAAGAATCCAACTGCTTGATGGTGCTCCACCCCTGTAGATGATACTAGATCTGGGGACAAAAGGCAACCAGATAGAATAGCCAGTCTTAAGCTCCAGGGGTGATTTTCCGGAGTTAGCCCAAGTAGAGGCACTAAGATGGAGCTGATTCGCTGTGTCTGTTTGCTCTTCAGGTATATTCTTAGTGGCCAACCAGAACCATGGACAGCTCGGGGAAAGGAAATAAAAAGGAACTGCAAGATGGACCACCAAAAGAAGCGAAGCTGCCTATCAGCGAGGCCTTTCTGGACTATCAGTGAGTCTGTAGTCTGAATCTAAAACTGCCCCCATGCAGATGGAGGTATCAAGACCCAAGTAACTGCACATGAGAGCCATGTAGCTAAGCACTGCCAAGAAAATCGAGATGGATTAGAGCCATCGTACCCTGGTGCCGTGCGCAGAGCCTAAGCAGTATACGGGAAGCAGCACCCCTCCACTGCGCTGTGGTCTTGTCTATGCAGACAGCAGCTTGCTGGCTTGCCTCCTAAAATACACTGTGGAATAGTTAGTGTAAATTGAGAATGGGGGACGGCATTTCCCTTTATTTACCTTTCTGTTTCTTTTTTACATTTTAAGACAGTCCAGCGTGTATTATTCCTAAATAACTACATATCAAATCCAGGCAATTTAGAGAGAGAGAGAGAGAGAGAGAGAGAGAGAGAGAGAGAGAGAGAGAGAGAGAGAGAGAGTGCCTGTGTGCCAGATGACAACCTCGGCTGTCATTTCTCGGGTACTGTCTACCTTCGTTTTTGGGTTTTGTTTGTTTGTTTGTTTTGTACTTTTTTTTTTTTTTTAAGGCACTCTTTGGCCTTGAACTCTTGACAATCTTACTGCCTCAGTCTTTTAAGTTCTGGCATGCACCACAACTCCTGGCTTAAAATTTATTTTTAATACTGAGACTGTTTCATAATACCTCACTCTTAGGAGCTAGAGATGTCTTATTTTAACAAATGTCCTCTTGAGAGCTTGTGAGTGTCAACTTTTGGCACCGGGTAGGTGTTGTAATGTGGAATTTTTTAGGGAATTTATGAAGAAGTGTTAGTAAATTTTCAGCTAAGAATGAAATCATTCATGTTTTCATTCAACAAATATTTGCACATTTGCCATGTACAAGACCAAGTGTTGGGCCCAGAATGCAGCGGAGAACAGGACCACATGGTCTCTGCTGTGATGAAGTGTGGGAGACAGACACGCAGAGACAGAGAAAAGGACTTGACCTAGTCAGAGAGTTCGGAAGAGCGAGGTGGAGGAAGCTGTGTGAATTGATCTCTAGAAGAAGACAGTAATGGAAGTGAGTGGAAGAATAAGACTTCTGGAAAAGACACAAGGATATGGAAAAGCGTACTCAGGAGGTGGCCGGCGTGACAATGAAGGCTTGAGGGCAGACCCCAGGGTGTAAAGACCAGAGCAAGCAGAACATTAGGGTTAGGAATGGGAAACCATTCATTGGATGGATGTGAGGTTGAAAGCGGGGCCCTGTGATGCTATTGACTGCATCTACAATAAGAAAGTTGACTTTTCAACAGTCAGAGAAACTCCTCTCCTCCTATAGAAACTCTCACTTGTGTTCACATCTTGTTTAGAAGGCAGAGAGTAAAGGTTCAGAATTCTAGCAGAGAAATAGCCACTGGGAAGAACTATTGCTTGAGGTGCCTGTAAGTATTGGCATGGCAGGCACCCTCCTCCTGCATTTCCAGGTGTCCCTGGAATCCCCCTCCACTCCTTAGTGGTGTAGAAAGGCCAGGCTCTGTGAACACAGCCTGGTTTCTCCCTTGCTCCATGGTCTATCCCTGGGGTTGACGGTCTTTTCCCTCTTGTAAACAGAGGTTTACAAGCAGGCGAAAACTAGAAGCTTCTCAAGAGCTGGTGATCAGCATCAAATGACTACTCTCAAGCCTGTGTTCTCTGTTATTTCTTAAAAATGAGCTAAACAACCTGGTGGACTACAACAGCCAAAGGCTTGCTGGCCCATGCTCTGCTGGCGACCGTTTGCTCATTCCGGGTGTTCCCTATAACAGAACTGTTGTCACATGGAAAGGGGCCATGTCCCCTCTTTCCCCATCCAAGAAAGGGCTGCCCTGGCAGCATCATGTATTTCTCATCCTGTCCCATGTTGTAATAAAGCAGGAAGCACACAGTAGAGAGTAGTTCCTGGGCTCTGAGCAGCTGAACTTCAAAAATATTATCCAAAGAAAATGAGACTAGAAGGGGTTTTGGTTGTGTGTGTAGAAATGGTTCTTACTACCTATGTTAAATCTATGTTGCTATCATGTCTCAGTAATGATTCCTGTTTTCTCCTTTATTCCTAGATTTCCTGCATTGAGAATAGATATAGACAGAGAAATGGGTGTGTGTGTGTATATAGTTGTAGATTGAAAAATTAGAAAATACAAATAAATAAATATGTTTAAGCCTAAAATTAGTTGAATGGGTAGTTTGTGGGTTTGCTTTTCTATGGAACAGGTAGTTAAAACCCTGGGGCCGAGATGAAGGAGAGCACCAGATGGTGATTTTGCTTGGTTCTTCCTTAACAAACCCTGAACATTGAATTTTATGAGACTGTCTCCACAGTCATACATACTGTAAAAACAGAGTCACTCTCTTGAGTAATAATCACTGTTGAGTCCTATCTGGGTGCAAAACCACACTCATGGAGTTAAAGCTAAGATACTACTTTACTTATTGATATAGGAAATAAAAATTTAAATCACTCAACTGAGAGTTGAGATGCCTGCTATGAATCAAGTGCTTTCTGCGCTGACAGCAGCTGCTACCACAGCGCTGCCGTCAGATCAGGCAGTTCCATGCAGAGAGGGACTCTGCTGCAAGCAAATAAGGCTGGGAGCTTCCCTGGAACATGGCTTTATGACAAGCTGATACTGGAGATGCCATAGAGCGAATGTTTCCAATGATGGCCTTTATTTTCCCTTTTACACTTTTTCTTTGGCTTTCTACAGTGCAAGTAGCTGGATATAGGTTTGGGTATTGTGGGTTTTTTAAAAACATAGAAAAGTATGGAATGTTCTGAAATTCAAATTTACTTTCTGATTTGTTCTGAATTGGTCATTTCTATGCACTAATTTTTAAATATACCTTGGATAAAAACATACAATAAAATATTTGTGTTTTTTAAAAAGTTATCTTTTTTAGGGCTGGAAAAATGGCTCTGGGGTTAAGAACACTTGCTGTTCTTTCAGAGAAGCCAGGCTGGATTCCTAGCACCCGTATTGTGATTCACAACCATCAGTACCTCCAGTTCCAGGGGATCTGTCCTCCTCTCTGACCTCCATAGGCACCAGGCTCACAAGTGCTGCACAGACATGCATGCACACAAAATACCCATACCCATAAAATAAAAGTAGATAAAATCTTAAAATTTGTTTCCATCCTTTAATTTCCATTGAGATTGCATGGGAGGGGAAATATGTATATCAGGACATTTTTAAAGAATGGGATGAAAGTGATACCATTATGCTTTGTAATAGCACTGGGCACTTTTTGTTTTGTTGTTGTTTTTGTTTTTGTTTTTGTTTTTTGAGACAAGGTTTCTCTGTGTAGCCTTGGCTGTCCTGGACTCACTTTGTAGACCAGGCTGGCTTCGAACTCACAGCGATCCGCCTGCCTCTGCCTCCCAAGTGCTGGGATTAAAAGCATGTGCCAGGGTGGCACATACCTTTACTCTCAGCACTTGGGAGGCAGAGGCAGATGGATCTCTGAGTTTGAGGCCAGCCTACATAGTGAATACCAGGACAGCCAGGGCTGCACAAAGAAGCCGTGTTTTGAAAAACAAACAAACAACAACAAAAAGACTGTAATATGTGTAGGTTTATTATCCCCCCTGCTTCCGCCCTCAGCATGACATATAAGATACTAAGGCGCTGGTGGAAGGGATATAGAAGAGGAAAGTACTACAAAACAAGGGAGACAATTCCACACACAGGCAAGCGTGTGCAGTTCTGAATGTAAGTCCCGTGCTTCCTGGTAAATCCACCCCTTCAGGAAGCCAAGGAAAGTCAAAGTTAAACCTGCAATTGCCACTACTTCCACAAGGGGGCAAAGGAAGGCGAAAACAGTCTAGGCGTCTCCAAGAACTGCGGAGAGTGGTTAGGTCATTCCTGAACCTGGCTCACTGCAGGATGAGCATGAGGCCAAGCCCTCAGCCATTTGCTCCTAAATGCTTCCAGATTAGAGGCTGTAGAGGTTTTCAGATATATAAAAACACAAACTGAACAGCTAAATTAGGATTTCAGCTGAACAAAGATTTTTAGTGTACGCTCATCTCAGGTGGGACCTGGTTTGCTCACTGAGTGGTCCTTACCAGGTAAGGTTCTCAGCTGCCACCAGGGAGTTAGTTACTCTTGATAAGTCCATCAGAGTCTCAGTCTCAACAAGTGGAGACAGCATACTTGAGAACTTGATAATTAACTATTCTCATATCATAGAAATTATGGGAGTGTCCTGCATAGTTCAGGTCACTTTTATTTGTAATATTTTCAATTTTCGCCCTTAAAAATGAGACCTACCATAATGTTCTTCTTGTAGGTTTCTAGGGGTCCTGCTCAAACTATGGCACCAGCCAAGGACAATAGAGGCTGTAAACGTCAAACCCCTACCCAGATCTAGCCAATGAACAGGACATTCTCCACAGTTGAGTGGAGAGTGGGGTCTGACTTTCACACGTGCTCTGGTGCCTCATATTTGACCACGTCCCCTGAATGGGGAGACCTGGTGGCACTCAGAGGAAGGATAGCAGGGTGCCAAGAAGAGACTTGATACCCTATGAGCATATACAGGGGGAGGAAGTCCCCCACAGTCACAGTCATAGGGGAGGGGAGTAAGGGGAAAATGGGAGGGAGGGAGGAATGGGAGAGGATAACAATTGAGATGTAATATGAATAAAATAATAAAATAAAAATTAAAAAAAAAAACTTTAAAAAGAAATGAGACCTAGAGGTCTTGAGGCATAGCTTAATGACAGAACATTTGTGTAATATGAAAATGAGGTCCTGGGTTCAGGTGCTAAGACACACACACACACACACACACACACACACTGCCTTGGGCTCAAACTCAGTGTATCAGTCTTACATGGAGCACGTCAGCCAGGCATCTTGCCACTCCTAATCTTTTTTTTATAGAAGAGTAAGGCAAGGGAAAAAGCACTTGTGTGTCCCGTGTAGTCAGTGGGCAGGCAGGACTAAGCCAGTGGTCCTGGTATTCAAGCTGACTTCGTTTTGAGTATGCCGTTGTGTGATTTGCTAAGTTTATTCCACGTTTTCTCATCCTATGGAAGGAGGGGGCCCTAATTTTCTCTCTCCTGAGTACACAAGGTCATAAATATAGATGAGGTTTTGGAAAGAGTGCTGATAGCATGTGAGATCCAACCAGAACTTATAAGCACTCTGAGTGCACCCTTCCTGGGTGATCTCTTATTTTATGCCACATAATAACACACAGAGCGGGCTGAAGGTTTCTCTATCTAACAGCTTGAAATTCCAGGTCCTGAGATTTGATCTGCCTGCAACCTAGAGGCAAAGAAATGGTAAAAAAGCAAGGGCTTTTGTTTTTGTTTTTTATTTTGTAGCTTGGTTTATAGCTGGGAAACTGTTTCCTAGTCACTAAGTGGCTTGATTTAAATTTTGTTTTGAAGCTTTGAAAGTAGCATGCTTCAATATGGCTTTCCCTTTTTATTATTATTATTATTATTATTATTTTACATATACATTTGTATTATTACACATATATACAATATCCTACATACAGCAAGAGGAACCATGAAACAATCAGGATTTTATAAATGTTACATTCTTAGTGTTTTGGCTATTGTTGCATAGTTTAGTTTTTAAAACAGGGAGTTTGGGGGATGCTTTTTCTATAACACTTCTTCAATTTTTTTTCCAAGGCAGGATTTCTCTGTGTAACAGCGCTGGCTGTCCTGGAACTTGCTCTGTAGTCCAGCCTGGCCTCGAACTCATGGAGATCCACCTGCCTCTGCCTCCCAAGTGCTTGGACTAAAGGCGTGTGCCACCACCACCCGGCACTTCTTCAATTTTTTAAAGCTTGAAATAGTCTCCCAACATATATTTTAATGAACTAAACAGGCGAAAAACACTAGCTCTTCTTTGATCCCAGCACTTGGGAACCAGAGGTAGGATATCTCTGAGTTCAAGGCCAACCTGGTCTAGACAGAGAATTCAAGGCCATCCAGGGCTACATAGTGAGACACCATCTCAAAAACGAACAACTAAAAGCCCAGCAAAAATCACATAGAGGAAGGAGATGCTTATGCCGAAACTGACTTTTGGGACGTCAGTCTAAAAATTAAAATGTAGCCTCATCACCTTTCCCTGAGGTAACTAACCTCACCCATCTGTTTCTTCTCAGGCGTGAAATAAAGGAGAATGCAGTGGAGCGGGTCATGTTTCAGATCAAGAAGCTGAGGGACAAGAACCAAAAGTACCAAGACAGGGTAAGTACGAAGTTGAGCGATAGGTAGGCACTGAGCATGCATGACCCAACTATGGGCGATAGGTAGGCACTGAGCATGCGTGACCCAACTATGGGCAATAGGTAGGCACTGAGCATGCGTGACCCAACTATGGCCAATCGAGAGGAATGTGCCTTAGGAAGCTTGGGAGTTGGCTGACTCACAACTTAGTAGGCTTCTTCACACACGCGAGGTGAGCAGCCACTACTGTCGCCACGGTATTGAGGATGTCAGTGGAAGTCAGTTCAGTCATGTTAGATCACTAGGACGGATACTCTGGAAGTCACCTTTACCCTTTGACTTCTTGTTTAACCAAACCGTAAAACACCGCCTCTCTCTTTTCCATCTGTGACTCTTTGTTTCAGCTTTTCCAAGAGCGTGCATATGTAAACGCATGCAGAGCAGCGAAATCTCAATGGTTAAAACAACTAATGGGACATGAAAAGATGATTTTGTAAAAAACCAGTTAAAGGGCCACAAGCTCTGTACGTAAAAGCACCTGCTGCCAAGCCGAGCAACACTAGTGTGAGCCACAGAATCCACGCGGTGGAAGGAGAGAGCAGCTCCCTCAAATGGTCCTCTGATCTCCACATGTGGAGATCTGTGGCATGTGGCCATCTGCGTATACACATCCGTGGCAATTAAAATGTTTAACAAAAAGAGTGATATGAATATCAAGGTAACGTTGCCTATGCCCATTGCAACAGAAACAACATCTGTAAGTGGTCAATGATAGTGGATCCAAGTTCTGCCCTGAGGCATCACATGCAGAGAGAGACAGTAAGACAGACCTCCTTTCACTGATTTACGTTGCGGAGTCTGGAAACTTCCACAGTAGTTACAGGGTTACACTGGAAAATGTGTAACACAAAAGACAATAATGGAAGAATAAAAGTAAAAAGAACACGAGGCATCAAAAACAAAGAGCAAAGGGTGGGTGTGGCAGGACTCCCCTGTAATCCGAGCACTTGGAAGGAGAAGGCAGGAGGGTGATGTCTCAATCCTGACCTGCTGTGCTTCCCTTAACCATACCTGATCTAGTAGTGCAAGTGCTGACCTGCGGAGCATGCGCAATAGCCCCTTTGAAGGCCGCTCGCTCCTTCATTATTGTCTTTTGTGTTACACATTGTCTAGTGTACTATTTTAACTATTATTTCATTGCATTTTAGTTATTTTCTTAGTGACTTTCTTGTTTATCCTGATTAATATCTTAATTTATGGTAATGTAACTAAGATTAACTTAATTAATACTCAATTAATTAATAATTAATAACTTGAGATGCCAACTCAATCTCACTAGCATACAAAAATGTTACACTATGCCTGCCCTCCTCAATTTATAACTGTGATCGATTGGTTGGTAATGAAATTTAGGTCTATATTTATTGATCTACATAGTTTTTTTTTTAAATAGTTACCAAAAAATCTAAGTACGTAAGTTTCAGATTTACCTGTGCCCTTGCTTGTATTACTGCTCTCGTGTTTTCTCATGAACTCCAGTCATTTTTCTGGGACCACTGACATCATTGGTAATTACTGAAGGGTGGGTTGGCGTGTGACTCGTTCTGTCAGTTTTGATTCCTTGATGCACACAGGTAGACAACAAAGGCAAGAATAAGCTTGAAGCCAGTTAAGTATGCATCTTTCTCACTTTGCAAGCCTTGCTGTGTGCCTGTGTGCTGAGCTAACAGTGTAAGCAGTTGAGCAGATGTTTTTTAACTGCTGCTGATCTCTATGGCAGAATAGACGCTTGAAGGAGGAACAGAACTGGCACGTAAGGAATCTCCTAAAAGAACTGAGTGAGGAGAAGAAAGAAGGATTACCAGTTGTGACAAGAGAGGATGTTGAGGAAGCAATGAAGGAAAAATGGAAGTTTGAAAGAGACCAGGAGGAAAACTTGAAAGGTGAGTTAGGAACTTAGAAAATTGTCATAAATGTTGTACTTGTGAGCTAATGCCTTTGGGTCCCAATGTGTTCAAAATGTTGTGACTGTATTTCAGATTATATTGTGTCTACCACAGTCTACAGAGGTATAAAAGCAGGAGCAGGAAAGAATGAAATGGACAGAGGCACTGGAGCCAAGTGAGCAGTGGGGTAGGGCACTGAATAAAGGATGAATTCCACTGCCTCTCAGCCCTGGTGGTGTCCTGTTAAACATACTCTAAGCTCCTCACAAGGGTGTTGTTCTTTTTTGTAAAGTTCTGTTGTTGAAGGGCTTTGTTGACCTTAGCTTTGCTTTAGATTTAGGCATGATAAAGTAAATATAATCATGGATGCCTCTCCCCCCAATCTGATGGAACCAAGCTCCCTTGTTGGATTGGAGAAAGAGAGATTAGAATTGGGGAAAGGAAAAATGGGTAAATGATTATAGAGATGGCATGCTCTTACTCCAGGACGCACAGGTGTGTGCAATTGTGATATGTGCATTTTTATTCCTGTTCTTTCAGCTTACAGCTCTGGCTAGCATCTCCAAAAAGACACGTGTTTTACAATGTCCCTTGAGCTGGGAATGACATCACAAAGGATGCCCAAGTGCTCTGGCTGAATTGTGTTCCATCAGGGGCTCCAGCAGAGGTGCCTTATTAGCATCAGGGGACTCAGGACAGGGACACCATGCTATCTTAGGGTTTCTAGTGCTGTGATAAAACACGATGACCAAAAGCAACTCGGGGAGAAAAGTGTTTATTTCATCTCACAACTCCCAGGTCACAGTCTATCACAGGAGGAAGTCAGGGCAGGAACTTAAGGCAGGAACTAGAGCAAAAGTCACGGAGGAACAATGCTCACCAACTTGTCCCTCATGACTTGCTCACCCTGCTTTCTCACACCGCTCAGGACCACTAGCCCAATGGTGATACCAGCCACAGTGGGCTGGGCCCTCCCATATCAATCACCAAGAAAATGTAACACAGGCTTGTCCACAGGTCAGTCTGGTGGGGACGTTTTCTCAATTGAGGTTCCTGCTTCCAAAATGACTCTACGTTGTATCAAGTTGACACACACACACACAAAAAAAACCAACCAGAATACATACTAAATGGGAACGGAGCTGGATGACTTAATAGAGGGTAGGGCAAGACATGTAAAGCTTCCAAAGAAAACAGAATGCCACGTATACTAAGGAAGAGAGAGGAACAGCAGATGCGTCAGGAAAGAACTTCTAAGATGGTTACGTGCAAGCCAGGCAGTCCCTTGCAATTAGTTTTGAGGTGGAACAGATTCCAGCTCATGAGGTGTGTATGATGGTGCCTGTGTGTGTGTGCTCGTGCACACGCGCATGTATGTGCGTGTGCATGTGTGTGTGTGTGTGTGTGTAAATCAGAATTGGCTTTTTTTTTTTTTTAACAAATTCTGGGAAATCGCTGGTGTACAAGAAGATCTGAGAAGCACTGCCGGAGCCTTGGCCTCTCAGCTTTTAGCTAGAACACATTCAAGTGGATAAAAATCCAACTCAAGCTGGGTATCTTTCATAGTAACAACCCACAGAGAGGGCAAAACACTGCCTTCCTGTATCCAGGACCTGCCTCTCATCTATCAGGTCTTATATTTTCCTTTAAAAAAAAAATCTCTGTGTATATGCTTGTGTACATACGTGTGTCTGTTACTTGCAAGTCAAGTTACTAGAAGAAAGTGAAGGTAACCCAGCCAGTATGTCCATCTCTCTCCTCTCTCTCTCTCTCTCTCTCTCTCTCTCTCTCTCTCTCTCTCTCTCAAACTTCAGGACATCTAGCAATCCTCCCCTCAAGGGCTCAAACAGTAGCAGTATGCCAAATGAAAGGACAGTTGCCCATCTAGTTTTCTTAACTGTTTAACAATATTAGCAAGCGTCATGTAGATGATTGTATGGTCATATGGATATATCTTTGGGGTGCTGGGGAAAACTATGCCGAGGCTCCTATAGACCTCCGGACTGAAGGGCATTCCTCCAGTAAACATTTACTAAGCCAACCAGCTAATTGCTGGGTCTAAGAAGGCTCGATATGCAGAGAAGATTAGCATAAAGTTGCCTTCAAAGGACTCTCAAACTAGGTGGTGTGAGGAGTAAGCCAGGCTACTGTGAGGCTCACTGTTTTATGGCTCTGAGCAGTGATGTTTAAAGACATTCAGCAAAATTATACTTGAGCCTCTGAACCAAATAAAACATCACACTTAACAAATGCACCAGGGCAAAAGGTTGTATGTTAGAAATACCTCGCTATTTTGTACGTATTTAGTTGGAGCACTCATCTTTCACTGTGCGGTCTTACAATGTGGAAGAGTAGAAGACATGCTTCTGTCATATGTTATCATTTCAAAAGAAAAGTAAAAAAATGGAATTTTGATGACTGAACCAAACAATTGGCTAGTAAGCATAATTGTCAGAGTTAAGTGCCCCAGCCCGAAGGGTTTTCAAATGGAAACTTGGGAAAGGGTGCGGGAGTGAGACAGGACAGGAGACACAAGAAACAGGAGGCAGGTCTGGATTCTGATCAAACCTCGTGTATTGAAAATTTTCACAGGGTTTTTATAGGCATGGGTGCATGGGTAGTTACGTGAGGGTTGCTATGGATACCTAACTGTGAAATGCTCCAGCAGGTTTCTACCTTTATGGCTGCTATAACCACAGAAGGGAGAGAAATTCCAGAGAGAGGGAAGTTGTAAAAGATCTGGTTACTCAGGAAAAAGTTCCTGGAACTGCTGTTTGAGGGCAGCTGGACTTTATCTGATTTTACCAGTAGTCTTACTAGAAAAGCTAGTTTATAGACAGAAAGGAGTAGCTCTTACTATGAGCTCGGGGGTCTTAAAATGACCATTCCCCCACAGTTAAGCATGGTGGCAAGTCTGTATTCCCAGCACTTAGGAGGGAAACAGGGAGAATTAGAAGTTCAAGGTCATCCTCTGCAAAGGACTTGAAAAGGAACATAGATTGAAATCACTTTTGCCCAGAGGTGTAATGACTGGGAAAAAAACCACTCTACATAAGAAATCAGAGTGCGGTGGAGAGTTGGCTCAGCAGTTAAGGGCACTGCCTGTCTTTTTGAGTTTTTTTCCCCCAGAGGATGCAGACTTAGTTCTCAGTGCCCACATGGTGGCTTACAACCATCCATAACTCCAGTCCCAGAGGATCTGATGCCATCTTCTGGCTTCCTTGGGTACCAGGAATACATGTTGTAGTGATTTGAACAGCTTTGGCCTCAATAGATTCGTGTGCTTCGGTGCTTGGCCATAGGGAGTGGCACTACTAGGAGGTGTGGCCTTGTTGGAAGAAGTGTGTCACTGTGGGGGTGGGCTTTGGGGTCTTCTGTGCTCAAGCTCTGCCCAGTGTGGAATTCTAGTCTCCTCCTGGCTGCCTAGGGATCAAGATGTAGAGCTCTAGGCTCCACCAGCACCAAGTCTGCCTGCCCACTGCCATGCTTCCCACCATGATGATAATAGACTTAAACCTCTGAAACTGTGAGCCAGACCCAATTAAATGTTTGCCTTTATAAGAGGTGTGGTGATCATGGTATCTTACACAGCAATAAAACCCTAACTAAGGCATATATGGTGTATATACACGCAGGCAAAACACCCGTACAAAAATTAAAATAAAGTAACTTTTACAAGGACATCATAAGATATGAAGATTTGAGCAAATAGGAACCCTTATGGAACAATCCCAGGTTTAAGTTTGTAGGATTCTAAACGTGTATAATCTTTCAATTACATAGTCCTATCTCATGTATCTACTTTAGAGTTGAAAGCTCAATTTTGTGCTTAAATTTATCATGACGGATATTTAATAATTTTTATAGTTTAGATTTCCCCAATTTTCACACACAGTATTTATGAGTTCCTTGCATTTTAGCACCAGGCCTCAACTCTGTGAAAATTGGTTTGTACTACATTAGGGTTCCAAGGATGGCGGAAATGACACATGTCTTGTTTTTCTTTCCAACAGAGATGCGCATACAAATAAGTGACGCAGAGAAGCTATTTCTTGAAAAACTCAGTGAAAAGGAATATTGGGAAGAGTACAAGAACGTAGGGAGCGCACAGCACGCTCAGCTTATTGGCTCCTTACAGCAGGAGATCGATTCCGTTAAGGATAACGCAGAGAAAATGTCAGGTCAGTTGCCACAGGTAGCGCAAATTCAACAAAAGGATTAGCAGCAGGCTTTAAATTTAGTAGATGAAAAGCCAGGGTGCTCCTCGAATCACTTGTTAGCTAAACAAGACAGCCAGCTGTGATCCCTCAGAAACTAGAGACTGTGCTTGAGCTGGGTGCGGAAGTGGGGAGGGAGGGCATTGAGGACCAAGGGCCAAAGGAAAAGTTGTTATCTCTCAATGGGCAGTGTGTTCCCTGACTCAAAGCCCTGCAGATGCAGTGCCACAGGAAATGGGGAAGGGAGTCTGCTAAAGAACCTATACAGACACTCCCATGACAGGAGAGTCAGCCTTGAATGCTAATGAGCAGGAGGCCTTGGACATGAGCTTGAGACAGGATCAGTCAGATGAGTAAAGGACCATAGCACAGACTCCCATAGGCAGTGGGTGAGAAAAACCAAAGCAGAGCCATAAACAACCGGAAGATAAAATGGTGCCCACAAGCATTGGTGTGCGAGGTTTGTAGTTAACGTCTCTGAAGCGAACACCATAGATCGAACAGCTTGACAGCACAAACTTACAACCTCCCAAGCACCTTCTTATAGAGCCTCAAAATTCTCCAATGAGATTTCTGCACACCCCTGCTTCCCTCGGTTGCCTTCAACACACAAATGGTTAGTGAGTGCCGTGGCTACTGAAAGCACTGACTGAATTACAAAGGGCGGCCATGAGATTTTCACAATAGCCATTGTGCTGTGCACTGTGTGTGTGTGTGTGTGTGTGTGTGTGTGTGTGTGTGTTTAAAGAAAAAGGAATCCATAGGATGCCATATGGAGTTTACAACAAAGTAAAATGTTAATATCGCTTTTTCAGTGTTAACACAGCAATGGAGCTGGACCTTCAAGATATGTTCTGTGATCCACTTGGGGTAATTTATAGCAAAATATTACCATGTCATCCAACTCCAGGTTTTATGATCTTTTCTAGATGCTAAGAATGGAAAACTGATTGCAGCTGAAGTTCAGACTCACAGCAACTTTTTTGATGACGTATTTAAAGATTATATAATTAGCATTAACCTTTGGGGCCAGGGCCTGAATCAAAGAAGGAAACTTCATCAGCTAGACTGGACGGTTGACTACTCATGATCCTCCGTATGAAAGTGAGAAAAGGCCAGACTGTGTGGATAAGCATTTGTTGTCTAGAACAACACAGACCTGTTTCTCACTTTCCAGATGTCAAGCTAGACTAGTTCCAACCTGCTTAACTCTCTTCTGTATGCCTCACAAAATCTTACTCAGCCCCATCTTTCCTGAGCCTGTCCACCCCTGGGCCGAGTGCTCCCCTCTTACAGCTTCCACTCCCCTCTCTATCTTAGTTGCCATGAAGAGCCATTATTTGCTGCCCCAACCCAGGTTCTGAAGCCTCAGACACTGCCCACCAATGACTGGCAGTTTGCCACATTCAGTTGTCTGCAAAATATTTTTTTTCAAACTGTATTGTGTTCAGGGAAACAGTAACACAAAAATACCTAAGTGCCATTTCACTTTCAGCTGTCTTCCTCCAATAGGGGAAAGCGCTGTACAAATACAAGGTACAAAACAAAACAAAAAACAAACAAACAAACAAATACAAGGTACAGACGCAGGTGGAGTAACTCGCTTAGTTCCCTAGCTTCCTGGGTTTGGCTGCTGGAGGAGTAGACCCACCATTTCCTTCCTATCAGACTAAGATCCCAAAGTTCTGCTGTAGCTGCCTTGGTCTATGAAGAAAATGTCCCCAATTTTACAGGGTCCCACACTCCTAGACAAAGAACTTCAGGCAGCTGTTGCTGCTGGGAGAAGCAGAATGAGGAAATCTCAGGACAAAACCCTTTATTGGTTGCTCAGTGCAGGGTGGTCAGCCTTGAAACCATATACATGCCACCAACAAAAATGTACTCAGCACATTTTATTTATATATATTTGGGCGTGTGTGTGTGTGTGTGTGTGTGTGTGTGTGTGTGTGTGTGTATGTGTGTAAAACAAATACAACCAAGAAGAAAAAGGCTATCAGCTTGAGAGTCAGGGTATGAGAGGCTTTAAGGAGAAGTGGGAGGGGCTTGTGGAAAAAAAGGGAAGGGGGAAGTGATGTAATTCTTTTTCAAGTTAAAACATTAAAAACATTTTTTAAAAAGTGTATGAGGGTAAAAAGATTGTCTAGGTTTCAAAGATTCAAATTTGTTATATTTTGCTGGAAAACTTTTTTCCAGAGATAAATACTTCAGATATATATATGAAATTCCTCCCATGAAATGGAGCCCTGAATGGCAGTTAGGGTCTAGAGCAGTCTTAGTGTGGTATTTTTGATTAGTTAGAGAATATGTTAAGTAAGGCCTTATGGACCTATCCAAACATCTAGCAAACATGATTTTCAACATTGTCTGTATGAGAAAATACACCTTGACTTTTTTCCCAAAGATTTATTTATTATGTATACAGCATGCATCAGATCACATTATAGATGGTTATGAGGCACCATGTGGTTGCTGGGAGTTGAACTCAGGACCTCTGGAAGAGTAGTCAGTGCTGTTAACCACTGAGCCATCTCTCCAGCCCCTACACCTTGACTTTCAAATAATGATCTTGCATATGACATATTGAAAACACAGCTGACAGGGGTATATGTCACAGATGGTATGATTAACATCTAACTTTGACTATTGTCACATTAAACTTTTGGAGAAGTGCAGGGGCCCCTCATTGCTGACTGTATCACCTTGGCTAGACTCTGCTCAAACATTTCCTCTTATCTGAAATAGAGGGTTTGACTTTATCATGGATATCACTACCTGAAATAATTTTCTTACTTGACGTTTGGCTTCCCCTGGAGAATGCATATGGTTAGGGCAGACATCGTTATCTGGTTTAATCAGCAACATTCTCAGTGTCTTCCGCAGCATCTTCATTAAAGAGCTTGCTAACAGTTAGGGGCGTGGGGCAAACCCGCCTCCTTTCACAGCCTTGTTTCTCTTCGCTCTCTGAAGGAGACTTACACTTCCAACTTCCTTTCAAAGGAGCATTGGTTACATGATCCTTTAAGCACCTTTTGATGCTTAAAATGTTTCATCTCTGCTCTCTCACTAATGATATCTATAGGCATAAGAAAGTGTGAAAAGGGGACTGGAGAAATGGCCCAGTGGGCAAAAGTACTTGCCACACAAACCTGGGACCTGAGTTTGATCCCCGAAACTCATTTAAAAGCCTGGTGCTGTGGCCGTGCATTTGTAATCCTTGCATTCTTACTGGGAGAGAAGCTGAGACAGGAGGATTGCCTTCTGTGCATATAGTGGCGGAAACAAGAGAGCTGCTTCCAACACAAAATGAAAGGATACCGACACCCCCCCAAGAGTTACTGAGCTCCATGTGTGTGCTTTGACATGTATACCTATTCTCAAAAAAATCTTTTCTTAAAGCAAAGAAAATCCAGGAAGAATACGTTCTGGAGGTATTCTTGTCCCTCTGCCTTGTCGGTGCCTCCAACCACTTCTCTCTCCCCCACTCTGTCTTCCTTGCACAGGGACCCGCATGCCAGGAACATTAGCAATCTACTTGGGTGGTGACAGATGTACACAATGATGCTATGAAATCATAACCTGGGCGATGCAAAAGACGCTCAACCAGCACCGTTTCAAACTCTTCCTCTGGAGGGAGAACCCTTTGAAAACACAGGCATTCTTGGAGACCTTTGGCTAACTCAGACTAAGGCTTTAGCAAATTATTGGTGCCCTTCTTCTGATTAGAGGAACTGGATGTTTCAGAAGACTATATTCTTGAGAATTCGAGGGCGGGTGAGAAGTATGTAGAAAGGGGGAAGAGAGTCATAAGAAGAAAAAATTATAAACGCCATAGTTTTACCTCAGATCAACCCCACTAAGGCTGTCGTTTCTTCTTAAAGAACAATATAAAGAGATGCTGGAAGAATCTAGGAAGAGACTAATCAAAGAAACATTGGCACAACTGGACCAAAGGAAGGAATGGGCCACGCAGGTATGTGGCAATTTTCTGAAAGCAAAACTTTCCCTTCTTCGTTCATGTAGTTTATTCCTCATGGGCATGGCGGTATGTGCCTAGCACTCTGAAGGCCGAGGCAGGAGGATTATGATCTAAATAGCCAGGGCTTGTCTCAGGAAGAAAGCAGGGAGGTCAGGGTGAGCTGGGCAATAGGCACTTAGCTAGCAGATGCACAGCCTGGGATTGATTCGTAGCACTGCAAATAGAAAACACCATCAACACCACCAACTAGAATCATTACTTCATTTTCCTGCACTTCTGTTTTCTCCTGTAAAGAGCAGAGACCATTTATACTTACCTTAAAAATATAGTGTAAAAATTAAATGATATTATCTAAGTAATATCTTATCTCACAAGGAACAAGGTAAATTCCTATTTGGTTATTTTAAAAGTATCATATGGCTATAATGAAATATTAAGAATAAGTGTTTTGAGTAAAATATAATTTGTCTAAAAGATATTTCTTACATATCTAAACCTGCAAGAATACACTCTATATTTCTGTGTTTTTAAATTTTGGACCATAAAGCCAGGTATGGTGGTCACATTTCAGCACTTGAGAGTCAAAAGCAGATACATTTCTGTGAGCTCAAGGCCAGCCTGGTCTACATATCAAGTTCCAAGACAACTAAGGCTACAAAGACATAATCATGTCTCATAAAAGAAAAAAAAAAGGAGTGGGGGCTATAAATCATGTTTCAAGATAAAATTCCCAGTCACTCTGTTTTCTCATTACTTTGTTTTACACAGAATGTCTAACTCAAATACACACACACACACTGCTTCTCCTATATTCCAACTATTTTCTAATTCAGTAAAGGGAGTTCCTACTTAAAGCACACTCTTTCTTCAGAACCTTAAGCTTCTGATATTTTCAAAAGTCCTGTCAGTGGCTCAGCTTCAATGCTCATTAGATCCCCGTTGGTTCCACTGTTTTTCAGTGTCACTCTGATATCTGCCTGACATCCGCAGGTGTACAAGGACACCGGTTATATGGAAACCGATCAGTGGTTTCTCTGTTCATGCTGTTGGGTCACTTTGTGACCAAGTCTGACTACATGGTGACATCCATCATGAAGTGATCTGACCACAATTTAAATGACCTAAAATGTCTATGTGGAAATCCCATGACAAAGTAAAACAAAGCAAACTTACGTATCATGTTGTGTTCACAATCCCCAGAACTGTTCAAAGCTCTCTCCAGATTCAGCTCAGATCTCATTCGAAGGTGGCTCAGTATCACTCCATAAAGCCCACCCCGCGAGTGCTTCAGTGAGCCCTCAGCCTATTAGCTGGCTTTTGTGGCTTCCTGGGTTCTGTGCTCTGCAACCTAAACTCCATGCACAGCTCGTGTATCACTCGCGTGGTGCCTCGGTTCCACCCACAGAAACGCTAATGTAACTGCTCGGGGATAGTGTCCTGGCTCATGGATTTTCCAGTTTTCATTAGGTTCTGATATATAACTAAAGTCAAATGCTGCCCCAGTGTTAGTGAACTAAGCAACAAGCCAGCTAATCTCAGTTGTTTTGTTCAGATGATATTTTATGGGGGGAAAATAACAGCCAAAGCTAGATAGATGGTTCAGCTGCTAAAAGCACTTGTTGCTCTTATGAGTCCCAGCACCTACATGGTAATTCAAAACCATTCATAACTCCAATTCCAAGGGATTCCATGCCTCCTTAGGCACCAGACACACATGTGGTGCACATACATACACGTAGACAAAACATCTACGCACATAAAATAAATAATATAAAAATTGTTGATATTTTATGGTGGTGGAAATGCTAGTTATTGCTTATAGATGGAATATAAACATTTCTAGGAAAGGCATGTCTTCTTTTACTTTAAGAAACATGATCTAAAATTTTTTCGTTGAAAAATCTACTTTAAAAGACTTAAATCAATTTAAGTCTTAAATCTTAAATCATTCTTTTCCCAAGACAGGGTCTCTCTATGTAGCCTTGGCTGTCCTAGATTCACTTTGTAGACAAGGCTGGCCTCGAACTCACAGTGAACATGCCCGCCTGGGCCTTCCCAAGTGCTGGGATTACAGGTGTGCACTACAGCACCTGGCTAATTGCAAATCAATTTATCTTTAACATACTTTTAAATTATTTCTGTCCATGCTTACAATGTAGAATATTTTTGCTTATTTATGTATGTACAAGTTCTTGTGTGTGCACAGATGTGTGTGCACATACACAGGTGGAAGTCAGAGCCCAACCTCGGGTATTGCTCCTCAGGAGTTATCCGCTAAGCTCTCACTGGCCCGAAGCTCACTGATTAAGTTGGCCTGTGTGGCCAGTGATTCCCCAGGATCCTTCCCTTGTCTCTGTCTCACAGCACTGGGATGGCAGCACACTGCTATGTTCAGCTTTTATCCACCAGGCCATCGCACACAGGTGTCCGGCTTTTTCACTTGAGTGCTGGGATCAAACTCAGATCCCTATGCTTGTACTGCAAGCCCTTACCAAATGGGCTATTTCCCCAGCCTCTGTCTCTTTTGTTTGTCTGTTTTGCTAAGTTCTTTTAGTTTCTCTCCTCTCAAGAGGTTTCATCTTGAGTTGGAGAACTGGCTCAGTGGTTGGGTATACTTGTTGCTTTTCCAGAGGACCCAGGTTTAATTCCCAGCACCCAAACACATGACAGCTCGCAGCCATCTGTGACTTCAGTCCCAAGTTATCTGATGCCCTCTTCCAGCCTTTGTGGGCATAAAATGGATAACTCTATAAAAAAAATCTTAAAATTTTATTTTAAAAAGAGAATTTTGCCTTTTGGTAATATTAGATTTGGGAATATTGGATTTGAAACATGATATTCATATGAAATCATCTCACTAAGAAATACTGTGTAATCCACCATAAAAGTCTTGTGAGTAAGACTGTAAATATCAGGCTGGACGAGGATACGGTTCAAAGTAGAATTAAAATGAAGGTGTCGATAAGTTCTGTCCCGTCAGTGCTATCATTGTGTGTTACTTTATGACAATTCTTCCTTCATATGAGACTTTTCTTTTAGAATGCTGTAAGGTTCATTGACAGGACCAACTATCGGGAGATATGGGAGAACGACTGGCTAAAAAAAGAAGTAAGTAGAATGTATCAAAATCATTCTCCTTATTTCTTATTTTTATTTTTATTTTTGAACTGGCAATGATCTTTAATTGTACCATTGAAGTCATAGGACAAGCATGGAATTTTTAACTGACATAAGGAAATAGCCAAGTAAAGACCTAATTTTATTATTATATTGTTACTCAAAAAATGCCATAAATAATCTCAATAATAGCCATAAATAACTTGGGGGCTTAAGACATGCTGTACAGTCAAATGTGCCAAGTTTCTTTGTATCCTAAAAGCAAGCTAGTGCCTGCCTCCTGCTGGGCGCTTGGCAAAGCTAAAGGACCATTTCAACTCCTAATTTAAACTACTCGCTGGGGAAACACAGCATCCTGTGGAAACATGTTCAGCCCTTTAGACGTCTTTCCCTCCCCCTGACCTGATGTACAGGGCAGAATGGTTTGCATTACCTTATGCAAGCACATGGCCAATGTGTACTTAGACCCCATGGGGTTCTCTCTGGATCCTGGCTCCCTCCACCCTCCAGCTCTGGAGGAGGCTCTCTGCTCTTCTCCTTACACTGGTGATTCCTGATCTAATCTGCATGGTATTGTGCTGTGGGCCACAACAAACCCACAGTACAGCCATTGGCCTGTGATCAAGATGGCCTTGCAACATCTGTGTCTCTCTCCACCCTGATCTCTCACATCTATACAAGACCTCACAGGAGCTGCTGAGGCCAGGGCTGGATGGAGCTCGCTGGGTGTGGTCACGTAAGGACTGCTACAGGTATACAGTATGGCCTTTTATCCACTACACTACCGTTGTCTTGATCTGAATAATGTTTGTTATTTGGAACTGTCTTGCCTTCATCACATTGTACACGCAAGTCACTGTCTTGATATATACTCCATCCTGACTCTCATAGCCTGGAAAACCCTAACTCTGCCTTTAGGTGCAAATTTTGATGACCAGTTTCCTTGTGGATCATCTCGTAACCCTCCCAGGGCATCCTGACTACTCCTTTCCCAATGTTTTCTCACATTGCTGAATTCTTGCTAAAATACACAGAAACTGTTCATAATCTGTGTCCTTAATACCCACAACAGGATATATCCTTTTAATTATGTATCTATAGTACCTGCTTATCAAAAAGAGCTATTAAATGAATGAATGTTAAGGAATATCTATGAACATTGATATGCTTTCTCATTGAGGGGATGAGTCTCTCTCTCTCTCTCTCTCTCTCACACACACACACACACACACACACACACACACACACACATTGTGGTTTAGAAACAGTTATATTAAACTGTGAATTATATTGTGGCTCAAGATGGCAGACTGCATCTTGTTTCTCCTAAGGGGCCTCTAAAACAAAATTATAGAAATATAACAAAGAGCCCATCTACAAAGATAACAGATGTAGTAGATTAGCAGGTGAGGTTTCAATTATTTTCTGACAGACAAAACAAACAGGTGTGAAAGCAAGCTGTTGAGTGAAACTAGCAGATAACATTTGGTCCAGACGTTGTGTGTTCCGTGGGAAGTGCAAACACTCAGTCTGTTTGGGAAGCCTCAGGGAGGCTCAGCTCCGAGTCTGTGTGAGCTATAGGTGGTAGGGATGGAAGAGGAGAAGAGAAGAAGCACTTGACACTGTCCCTACCAGTAAGCATCCCTGAGACTCGGTGCCATTTCCAACACAGAGCAAAGCAGCTATCCTCCGCCTTGGGGTAGGCTCTTCCCCAAGAGCACTGAAACCGTCTGATATTCAGTATCTGACATAGATGTGAGACATTTATATGCAAACAATTACATGTTTCCAATTGTGGCATTCATGAGGCCCCAATCTAAATACCCTGCCCTCTGCTTTCTCACTCCTGCCCTGGCATGCCGTGTTTACAGACTTCAGTCTACTCTTTCATTCAGAGGAGAAACTTGGAATGAAAGCAGTCCTATTTACACAGTGATTGAAAAAAATACCACATCTGTAGAGCCTTCCTGATACGAGTAGATAACGGATTCCTAAGAACAATTTGACAAATTGAAGAGAAAAGCTAGGTGAACTAAAGAGAGTAGAAGCAAGCACTAATAAATTCTGCCCCAAATGATGCTGAAGGGAAATTCAAAAAAATTGAAAAAGGACTTTTATTAATATATTAAAAACTATGAGAGCCAGATGATTTAAAAAACAGCATCCTCCAAGACCAAAATAATCAAATATAAAATAGGATGCAGAGTGCACTCTTCCCAGGACAGGGAGAGATGCATCACCAATGCGGGAGGCACAATATCCAGGAAAGGCTAATTCTAAAAAGATAAAGAAGAAAAAATCGTCAGCGAAGCAGTGGAAGAAAATCCCCTGGTTTATGACCCGGCAAACAAAAGAAGGCAGAACATATGAGCAGCAAGCCAGCTCTGGTGTCAGTTACGAAGTTCAGGCGGAGAATGTTTTTGACCTTGGAATTCTATACTTCACTCAACTAGATTAAAGGAAAACAACAAGACAAAAAACTATTCCCAGAATTTCAAGGGCTGTGATATTTACTTCTCAATCATCCTCAGGAATTACTTAACAACACAAGCTAGTATACCGAGAAAGAGAGAAACAAGAAATGCTGGCTTCCCCCAAAACTCCAGGGAGGAAATGCTCCAGGATAATTGTGTTGCAGGCTTAAAAGGCATCCAGATTAGAAATGATGTCATTTCCAGGATCCAAACCCATGCACACATCAGCCAGCTGCAAGCCTGGTAAGCTCACCACAGGCATCTCAGATCCCTGAATTGATAACATCTGCCTCTTCCCCTGAAATTGCTTCTGGTCCCAGGCTGTGTCTGTCCCATTTAAGGACCCCACAGTTATGTAGTCACCCAACTTGGGACTTTGGAGGTCCCAAACAAATGGTTTTTTCCACTATCCAAATCCAGAAGTCCTCTCTAAGTACCACAAATCCTGTCTTCAGCCATTTCTTTGCTATTCTGCCGCTGCCCTACTCCAGACCCTCATTAACCACCACGTCCTGTCCGTAAGTAACGCCTTAACCTGGTTTTACTTCCTGTAAGCCAGATTCTTTCCCTTTCTCCTTCACACCGACTCAGAGACACCGCTCTAAAATGTAAACCGGACAGTGGCATTCTGCAGTGAGTTAGACATGTGCAAGGACACGTAGCATGTACCATGTTGACAGGTTTAGAGTTGGCATGGTTAATACTGTCTCCTACACAGGACATAGAGTCATCTAGGAGGCATAACCATAGGTATCTGTGAGGTAATTTCTAGATTGGGTTAAATGAGGTGGGAAGACCCACCCTAAATGCAGGCACCGTTTCATGGCCTAGGGTCCTAGTATGAATGAATGAAAAATAGTAAGACAAGCACAGCAGTATCCATTGCTCTCTCCTTTCTGACTATAGATACAGTGTGACCAGCTGCTTCATGCACTTGCTAGCATGCCTTCCTGGCCATGATCCCTTCCAGCCACTGTATCTTCAAACAATGAGCCAAAATAGCCCCTCCCTTTTTGAGTTGCGTTTGTCAGCTCTCACAGCAACAGGAAAGGTAACTGTTAACCATATGGGCTCTACCTAGTGGCACTAGAGTCACTAACCTCTTGCAGGGTATTTGATCCCATTGTGAACTCCCAAGATTGTGAACTGGGAAAAACCTGTTTCTAGTTGTGGTATGGGCTCAGGCTAGCACACACCTTTTATCCAAGAACTTTCTGTTTGTTGTAAACAGGTGGGGGCGGGGAGGCTCAACCCTAGCACACACCTTCAAGAGCTTTATGTAAACAAGGTTAAATTAAATTAACTCTAGGTCAAGGGGTGGAGCAAGCAACAGAGAGCGATAGGAAGTCTGGAGGATGGACAGAGAGATGCACAGGAAGTAGAAAGGAGGGGCATTGAGTTGAAGGATATTTAAAACATCGTGGAGAAGGAGAAAGGGCTTTTTCCTCCTGGGATAGCAGCTGAGTAGGAAAGTCAGCTGGGTGCTTTCTCTGCCTCTCTGAGCTAGCTAGTTTTCACCCCAGCATCTGGCTTCTGTGTCTTCAATCATAAAAATCAAACGATTGGGATTTTGTTTTAAAACAACACTGAACATCTTATTAACACTCCTGGGTGGTTCTGAGTTCTGAGTAGTAGTTTAAGCATCTTTAGTTCAATCACTCCCATTCTTTTTTTTTTTTAATTCCCCTTTACATTTAGACAAATAGCCATTCATCCTGTGTTTAAATGCTATATATGAAACAAAGCTCACTATTTTCACAAAAGGGATGTATCATTTTCACTTTTTTATGTGAGTGAGTGTTTTACCTGCATGTATGTATGTCAGTGTGTGTGTGCCTAATGCTTATAGAGAAGCCAGAAGGCAGCAGACCCCTGGGACTGGAGCTACAATGGGTTATATGCCTCCATATAGGTGCTGGGAGCTGAACTCAGGTCCTCTGGAAGAGCAACTGCTCTTAACTGCTAAGCCATCTATCTCTCCTGCCACTCCCAAACTCACTACTACTTAAGAGGCTTCAAGCCCTGTGAAGGCCTTGCTAGCACGTTAGTCACTGAGCTGCTCTAGCACACATCTTCTGCATCACCTCACGTGGGTCCTTAGTTCTAGGCCTCCATTTTGGGTTGTGTTCATGGATATCCTAAAGGCCAGCATGGCTACTGTGGGGTGTTAAATTCCTCATTCATTTCTCTCCTTGTTCCTCACTGTCTGTTCAGGAAACACTAATAGACAAGTTACTGTTTAGCTTCCCCCCTTCTCTTCCCTGTTTCCTATGTGACTAAGTAGGATATATCTAGAAAACTAGGCGACAAATTGTATACCATTTCTGTGATATTGTCAACTAGCTTTATTGTTCATGAGAGGGGCACTAAGGGATTGAGCTGCAGGCCATGTGCACACTTTGCAAGGCTTTGACCACTTAGCTGCACCTCAGCCCTTTTCCTAAAACTAGATTTAGTTTTTCCCCAGTGTTGAGATTGAGCCCAGGGCCTTGTTCACACTAGGCAAGCACTCCTGCTGCCCTGCAGCCCCAGCCCTTTTTATGTTTAGAGACGCGGCTTCCCTACATTGTCCAGGCTACCCTTGAACTTGTTCTATATAGTCCACACCTCAACCCTGTCTCAGCCTTGCCGGTGCCACCAGGGCCAGCCTGACGACAATTGTCAAGTCATATTAGTAAGAGTTCATACTATTACTCCCAAATAATCAGAATGAATTTCCTATTTTAAACAAGACTTTGAGATAGAGGTAGAAGGATCAGAAGATAAAGGTCATCCTTGGCTATAATATAGTAAGTTCAAGGTGGGCTTAGTCTTCATGAGACTTTATCAAAAAAAAATTTTTTAAGTATAAAAAAAAAAACAAAAAAAAAAAAAAAAAAAAAAAAAAAAAACAAGGTAGCACTTGGGAAGCAGAGACAGGCAGATCTCTGTAAGTTAAAGGATAGCCTGATCTATAAGTCAAGTTCCAAGACAGTCAGGGTGGCAATACAGAGAAACCTGTCTCAAAAAAACAAAAATAAACTAATTAATTAATTAATCAAGCTATCAATAATTTAAAACTCAAGGTGGGTTGGTGATAGAATGTTAGGGGTTATTTCTTTATTATAATTTTATTAAATACATCGGTATGATTTTGTTGTTGTTGTTGTTGTTTGTTTTTTTGTTTTTTGTTTTTTGAGACAGGGTTTCTCTGTATAATAGCTCAGCTGTCCTGGAATATGCTTTGTAGACCAGGCTGGCCTTGAACTCAGAGATCTACCTACTGCTGTCTCCCTAGTGCTGGGATTAAGGACGTGCACTACCACGACCAGCTGGTATGATCTTATAATAACTATTCAACTATTATTAATTTATAAGATGTCACAGATCTTAGGCTTTAAAAAAGTGACTTTAAGGAAAATATATTTGACTGATAAGAAAGGTTGTTTTGGTGCTCTGACTCTTTCTTTTGAAGCCTCAAATTCTGTTTCATTTAATTTAAAAATTTTTATTTCTTACAATTCACTGGAAATAAAAGGGAAAATGTCAAGTTTAATTGAATCACAGAGCTTAGAAATAAAGGGCAAAGCATTTTAAGGAAATTCACTGGGTTTAACTTCCCTATTACAATAAATATTCATTTTGGCATGATTAAATTTACTCAAAAATTAATGAAATCTACTTGTTATTATAAGTTCTACCACTACATTCAAACGTTGCTCAGAAACAGAATTAAGTAGATTCATTTCTTTGAGGAAGGCATACAATGGCTTGAAAAGCATTGGTAAGGACGGCACCTCTGACAATTCTCCATTTATTCTCCCTCAGCAAAAACCCAGAGCTTAGATACCCGTGTGGGGTGCAGGACATCATGGTGTGTTGCTTTGTTGTGTGTTTTCACTCAGCACATTTATTAGGAAAATGAAGACAACTGACACTTCCAAATGACTTTCACTACTTTAACACAGAGCTACAAGACAGGGGGAGACCCATAATCTCCAAGAGGCACAGGGCTCAAGTGGACTTGCAGATGAGAAGGTCAAGTGTATACTTTCATTCAGGCCCCTAGGTCCCTGGCTGAGTTAGTTAGCATTGTCTGTCCTGATCTCTAGGCTTCTTGGGTATTTAGAAAGACCTGGATTTCCACCTTTTCCTCCCTCTCATGCTCCTTACTCCAGAGGTCTAAGAGTACCTACATGACCATGAAAAGGAACTAGTTTTTATCTCTCTACTGTGTCCAAAGCCTAGAGCACTCTGAAGAGGAAGGTGGTGTTGTAAAGGTATCATAGTGCTAACTACGCTGGAAAGTGCTGGAAAACTATGAGCTGCGCCCCCACATGTGCCCCAGCCCACAGCCAGACATCTTCCAAATATTGTTCTCTGGGCACAGCCTCTGTGATGTCTTTCTCATGCTTTGAAAAGCAAACCTTTCCTTAGGGCATTCAAACTTGTAATCAACGTAATCGTCTCTGAAGATCTAAGGCCCTAAATGCCAGCGTCTGGCTTATTATAGACCTAAATGTTTGAGACAGGTAAGTACTATTTGTCTTTCTTCCCACCTCTAAGCCGCCGGCATTCTGAGCCATGACACCACAAAGGTCTCTAATTACCTGTGGCTTTGCCAATGGGCTTAGATGAGGTCTTTGGGGGAGGGGCTCACCTGTGTGTCCTATTTTGTGCTGCTTCTCTTCTTAATCCCTGCTAATTTCTCAGCCCCAGCTGACCAGCATCAGTTGTCCCAGCAAGGCAAAGGTTTCACTTCTGTGCTTCTGGTCTTGTTAGTCACAGCTGATTCTACAACCTCAGCTAACCAGAACACAGATTCTTTTTTAAATTAGAGTTTTATCCTTATTTTATCTACATTGTCTGCAATGTACATGTGTGTGAGGGTGTCAGATCCCCAGGAACTGGAGCCCACTGCAGCTGTGAGCTACCATGTGGCCATCTCGCCGGACCCTCCACCCAGAGCTCATCTTAACTCAAAATAAGCAACAGCTGTGATGGAGTCTTTACGTGGCTCCCAAACTTCCCTCTGGAATTTCACCAGCCAGGCCTCCGTCCTCCGCACTGCTGTCATTCTTACCTTCCAAGCTCCCATAGAATGGATCACCAAGCTATGAACACTCACTGTTTTTTTTTTTTCCTCCAAGTTCCAAAGCTCTTCCACAATCTTCCCCAAAACATGTCTGTCACAACAATACCCTAGTATCAAAATCCTGGTTAGGGCTAGCATTGCCTTGATGAAACACCATGGCCAAAGCAAGGTGGGGGAAGAAAGGGCTTATTCGGCTAGCACTTACAGATCACTGTCCATCACTGAAGGAAGCCAGGACAGGAACTCAAACAGGCCAGAAACTTAGAGGCACGAGCTGATGCAGAGGCCATGGAAGGGTGCTGCTTACTGGTTTGCTCCCCACGGCTTGCCCAACTTGCTTTCTTGTAGAACACAGGACCACCAGCGTAGGAATGGGGACCACGCACAATGGGCTGGACCCTCCTACACCAATCAGTAATTAAGAAAATACCATACAGGCTTGCCTGCCACCTGATCTTACAGAGGCGTTTTCTCAGTTAAAGCTCCCTCCTCTCTGATGACTCTAGCTTGTGTCGAGTTGACATAAAACCAGCCAGGACATATATCTAGCTCAGGAGCTTGCCCATGGAAGAACCCATGTATTTAATAAATGACTAATATGGATGCTTCAAGATTCCCAATTATCACCAACTCTCAGGAGCTAAAGCAGAAGCCGTTAGCTTCTTCTCCGGGCCAGAGGAGTGGATTTTTGTTTGTTCTCACTCCCTGAAAAGTTCTCCTACTTCTTCCCCATTTTTCTGTTTTTCTCACCAGCCTGCCACTCTGGATTTTATATATACTTAGTTCTAATTCTAGTGCCTCTGTTGCTTCCACGGACATCTGCTGCTGTTGACACCTGTATAATGTAGCTGTGGGTGGCAGGGAAGTCACATGGGGGCTCAACCAGGAAACTTCCTCGTGTTCTTTCCTCTGATGAGCCGCCTTTTCTCATATTTTTCTCTTTAGTCATGAAGGGTCGTTTTATGCTAACGACTTGGGCAATCTGCAGGCAGCCCCAAGGCACTGTGCCGACAGGAGAGAAGGCCTTCAGGGCTTGGTCTTTTGCTCCTGGGAGGACCCTATTCTTGGCCTGGAAGCAATTCCTCAGTCTCAGACCTGCTGCTCGATCTGCAGGAGCTTGCTGTGGGCCTGGCCTGCCTTTGGCTTATGGATGGATGTGTTCCAGCAGAGTGCTCCCGATTTTGAACACATTCCTCCAGGCTGTGACACAGGAGGGGGTCAATCTTCTTAAAGCCACAGTATCTCCTAAGCAGCAAGTCTGCTTACCTATGCCAGCTTGCCTGCCCACCCCATATGTCCTGGTGCTCTTTGGCCACCAAGCTCAGAAAAGGACAATTGAGAGGCTTACAGATGATAAGCCCATCTTTTGCCAGCTTCTGGCTCTCCCCAATGGTAGTGTTATTGGTGATTTCACTGATCTCACCGGCGTTGGTCCAGATCCTTATGCCACAGTAGAGGGTGCCAAAGGGAAGCCTGCTCTAAGGGCCAAGCATGTTCATAGCTGACAAGTTTCTTTAGACAAAAGATCCCAAACACACTTTTAAAGATTGATGGGAACTCCATCAACCAAACTGGCAAATTCTGTTCATATTTGACTCCATTTCTAAAGATTAAACTTTAAGTTTGCCCCAATCTGGCAGTTACTTGCCATCACCTTGAGGACAAGAGCCAGGTTCTTGGGCAGTACTTGCCTCTTCCTTACTTATCCAGTTGGTCCCCCACTCCTCCTACTCCCTTTAATAATTGTGCCTTTCCACACTTGGTTCCTTTTGCCCAGGAGACACTACTTGTATCTGCATTAAAAATCCCTACTCCGCTCTCAAGATCTGGGCTAACTGTCCTCTTTCCTGTCAGTTTCTCATCCTGACATCTGTGTCTCTCTCATTGCACAATAGGTGGCAATGCAGCTTCCGTTAGGAGTTTTTAGCACCTCATCTTCTGCTGTCAGCACCATTGCCCAGGAAGCTAAGAGATCCTACTGCTAAGCTAATTTTGAATCTTGATCATTTATAACATATTTTCTGGCACATAGTAAGGGTCTGGTACAACAGAATAAATGAGTTAGCAAACATTTCATAAGATGGTATTTCTCATAACTGACACCAGGCTCAAAAGAACATAAGCTTAATATAGAGGCTAGTAGAAAGGGTTTTTAGGCATGAAAAAAACAAAAAGTACTACCATATATACCATTTATTCCAGTGTGTTTTCATTGTCTTATTTATTGTCACCTTTAGAGAGATCTCCATTCACTGGCCAGTGTGCCATATTGCCGAATGAATTTTGCATTCCTGTCTCTGCTCTAGCTCACATCTAAGTTCACGCTTCTTCAGAAGGTAGAAAAGGACAACGTCTACTCTGTAGTAACTGCCTCTCATGCCTGTCAGTGACCTAGAAAACAGCCCCACTATTCCTTCGTAACCATGGCAAAGCCAGGAATAAATAATACATGATAGATCTCCCCTCTGGCAAATGTCCCTTCAGGAGTTGAGTTTACTGTAGAAGACATGACTGAATGAAGCTAGCCCATACTGACACTCCTCCTCTGCAAACAGATTGCAATTCACAGGAATGAAGTCGAAGAACTGGAAAAGTCTATTCATCAACTAGAAGAGGAAAATTTGGTGCTGATTGACCAGCTCTTTAACTGTAGACTTGTGGATCTCAAAATACCCAGGTGAGACACTCTCTGGCCATGGCAGTTAGCATTTGTTGCTTTAAGAATAACCCTGGTCTGAGGGCAAGGACAGTCAGGTGTGGTAGCACACGCCTTTAACCCCAGCACTTGGGAGGCAGAGGTAGGGGGATCTCTGTGAGTTTGAGGCCAACCTGGTCTACAGAGAGTCCAGACCAACCAAGGCTACATGGAGAAGCCCAGTCTCGAAACAAACAAACAAACAAACAAAAAACACCCTGATTAAAGTCATTTCATTTCTAGAAAGTGTTTTGTAGAGATTATACCTATGAAAAGTGGTGGCTTTTTTGTTTGTCTTGTTCGATTTTTTAAAACAATGATTTGTGTAGGTGTCACTTGTAATTCCAGTACTCAGGAGGCTAACACAAGAAAAGATTGCCATCCTGTATAGGCTACATAGTACTAAGCAGCCCGGGCTACAGAGTAATACTATGTTTGAAAAAGAAAGATTTCCTTCTTCAATGCTTTCACTAGATGGCAGTAGTCAAAAAGAAGGGAACTTCATGGCTAGAGAGATGGCCCAATGATTAAGAGCACTGGCTGCTTTCCCAAAGGACCTGGGTTCAAGTCCTATTATCCACATGGTTGACTCTCAACGGTATGTAACTCCAGTGCCAGAAGATCCAGTGCCCTCTTCTGGCCTTTGAAGGTATTGCACACACATGGTGCACATACATGCAGGCAAAGCACTCTTACATGTAAAATAAAAATAAAGAACTCAAAAACATCAACAAACAGTAGTATATGAGCCAACTCCAAATGTATAGAAACACTGTGTGCACGTGTGTTTGTTTGTTTGTTTGTTTGTTTTTGTTTTGTTTTTTTGTTTTCCCCCAGTTTTTCGAGACAGGGTTTCTCTGTGTAGCCTTGGCTGTCCTGGACTCACTTTATAGATAGATCGGCCTCAAACTCACAGTGATCCACCTGCCTCTGCCTCCCAAGTGGTGGGATTAAAGGCATGTGCCACCACACCTGGCTTTGTGCATGTGTTTTAAATAGCTTATATGTATTGTTTCTCTTCCTCTTCCCCTTCCCCACCATCTTCCTCCTCACAGTGAACCCAGGGCTTTATACATGCCAGGCAAGAGCTCTAACACTGAACATTTCACATAACATCCTCAACATTTCTTACTGATTTTTTTACTGAAAATCTACAGTAACCTAACTGATCTCATTCTCACTCTTCCTTCTGGGACTTTCCCTGCCCCCATACTCTTCCTCAGTGAACTTCTGGATCTACAAGACTCCATTCAGATTTCATCTTCTCAGGAAACCTTCCTTGTCCCCAAGGCTCATTCAAGGGGTGCTTCTTTCTGACTCCTAGAATTTTCACACTGCTCGTCTCATTAGGAGTTATCACTTTAGAATACTGTAGTGATTTATCATTTTAACAAGCCTTATGGTCCCGGAGCATGGAAAGCAGGTCTCCCTTTCCCTTCTGTCTCCATAATCTGGGAAGGAATAGTTGCTGCTGATGGTGAGCACGTGGCGTGGTATTTATTGACTGACAGGCTGTTATTTGTTCTTCTAGGAAACTGTTCCTCACTCAAGCCGCTGGGCAGCAATTGGTGCCTGAAGACACCCTTTTCAAGTTGCCAGAGTTAGACACAGGTGCGATGTCCTTGCATGACATTTTCCTCACCTTAAATCACAGTAGCCTGAGCATCTTCTACAGGCGGGCACCGCACATGCAGGAGCTCTGGAGGAGCTGACCCAGCTCAGCTCTTCTCCATCCCTCCTCCCACGCTTGTCTTGCTCTAGTCCCCTGTCTGTCAACTTGTCTCTTTCATTTCTCTGCTCTTCTCCTCCCTATGTCCCTTCATTTTCTCTCAGACGCTTTCTCCTTTCTAAGGTTTCTCCAGATAGCACAGGCTAGCCTTGCAGTCATGTTCCTCCTGCTCCAGCCCGCCAAGTACTGCCATTGCAGACACACACTGCTGTGCCTAAGTTTTAATCCCATATACTATCAAATTCATCATGTTTCATAATGAATTAAGTAGATGTTTGTCGAGAGGGATAATATGGGAACCACTTTAGGCAGCCCAAATGCCAGTATACCCCTTAGTTCCCAAGTGATTGTCGTTAGTGTCTTAGCTATAAGAAGGACAAATAACAGTTTCCTAAAATTGACCCACCTCTTACTTTTATATATTTATATTTCTCCTCCTCCTCTTCCTTCTCCTCCTCCTCCTCCTTCTACTACTACTTCCCCCTCCTCCTTTCTTTCTTTTCTTTTTGTTGTTTGAAACAAGGTTTCTCTGGATGTCCTGGAGCTCACTCTGTAGACCAGGAGGGCCTTAAACTCACAGAGATTCACCTGCTTCTGCCTTTTTAATTATTATTTTATTTGTTATTTTTTCCCATAAATTCCTTACTCTTTTCTCTAAAAACATTTTGGGTTTGGTGGTGGCAGCACTACGGACCGAACCAAGGGCTCCAGAGAGGCTTTACCATCATGGTATTGACTAAGCCATTCCTTTAGCCCAAACTTCTACATTTCTAAGTTCAGAGTTCTTTCAAATTAAAAAAAAAAAAAAATGTGACTAATGATGGCATTGTATTTTGCCATTCTGCTCACAATAGTATTTAATTATTGTAAAAATAAGGTTTTTCTACACCTGCTGTAGCTCTCAAATAATGATACCAAGACCTATTAAATTTATTAATAAGCTTTAAGTACTATAGATGGACAGATTCTCATCTCTTCTAACCCAGCTATGCTGACTTGGCCTACTTCCCAGCCATGTGCCATGTTACCTGCCATCTAGTCTCTCCCTGGCTGTTCCTGCTGCATTCAGTGTCTTCATAGCAATTCCCTCTTCTTCTTTCCTCTCCACCTGGTACACCCTAACTGGGATTGAAAGCCCCACCTCTCCTCTCCTCTCCTGCTCAGCTATTGGCTGTTCAGTTATTAGCCAATCAGAGATGATGGAGAACAATTTTTACACAACACTGAGACAAGAGAATCTTCAATCGTAATGACAAGGCCCACGTCCAGAATACTACCAGATCTCTGGTACATAAATCAGCGTCTGACTACACAGTGCACAAAACTGTCTCCCAAGAAATTATTTCTTTGCTTTACTTCCAGAGGAGAATTTGAAATTGCCCTGTGAAGCAGAGAGTGGAGACATATTGAACCTCTTGCTGGGGAGCAGCCCAGATTCCCAACTCACGAAGATAGAAAGAGAAGGCAGTGTTGCTGCAGAGAAGGAGAGCTCTGTCATCCACTACTTACTGCATGAGGATGAGCAGGATTTCAAGGTGAGAGTCACAAGAACACGGTCTGACTAGAATGTCAATTACTACAATACTGGCAGAAAGAGACATAAAATGCAAATACTGATATTTTGATTTGTAATTCCTGGTAAAATTGGTCTCTCTGGGGACACAATTTTTTTTACTCCCACTCTCATTCAGTTACCTACAAGGGTCATTTACCAAAAGAAAGGCTAAGTTATCTTATGCTACATAATAAACTACCCCTAAGCCTAGTGGTTTAAAATAATACTTTTTATTTGCTTATAGGCCTCCATTGGCTGGGATTTGAGCAATGGCTTCACCAGGTTCTTACCTGGGCAGTCACAGCCATATGTTAGCTAGGACCACCCTCATCTGATGCTTGGATTGGGGCAAATGGCCCTCAAAGTGGGGGATACTCCTGTGTCAAGCAAGATGATGATGACTATGCCTGGGCCTCAGTTTCTCTTCATGTGAGCCTCTTCAGAGGGTGCCTCGAGTGTCCCTGTAAAGAACGGTGTCCAACTTCTTTCAGGGCAAACAACCCCAGTGACAAAGGACAACAGCTCTAATGCTTGGAGTCCATGTGCTGTCACATCCACCATACTCTATTGGTTGAGCTAACAAAGTGAGAAGACTATAGCTCCTCCATCTTGATGGAAGAATATGTAAAAGCAAAAAACAAAAGACTCCAATCTGTGGGGGCAGATATATGTCAGACCATCTTTGTAAAATATATACTGCCAGTGGATGCCCAGAGTATCAAACCTATAATTTAAAAACTCTGTTTTGTATATTTCTACTCTTTCCTTTTCTGGCACTGCCCAGGCCTTAAAGGTTCTAAAAGTCTGGTAGGAGAATGAAAGGTGTAAAAAAAAGGTAGAAGAAGTGGAATAAGTCACCATATTAACTAATAACTTGCTTTAATTACCATTACACTCATATTCTTTACTAAAATAGAGTTGCCCTATGTAGCCCAGGCTAGCCTCAAATTTGAGAGATTCCTGCCAAGCTGGCCTCAGATTCATAGCTATCTACCTGCCTCTGCCTTCTGAGTGCCGGGAAGTTCCAGATTTTCTTTTTTTAAGCTTCACTGAATTTCTAATTCTGGTAGGTTTAAGAGTCCATCAAGAGCCACGCATGGTGGCGCATGCCTTTAGTCCCAGTACTTGGGAGGCAGAGGCAGGAGGATCACTGTGAGTTTGAGGCCAACCTGGTCTCCAAAGTTAGTCCAGTACAGCTAGGGCTATTACACAGAGAAACCCATCTCAAAAAAAACCAAAGGGGGGAAAAAAGAGTCCATCAAATATGGGTTAAGAACAACTTCAGTTGTATCTATTCCTTTTTACAGTATTGGGGACTGAACCCAAGGCCTCTCACATACTAGACACCCACTGATCTATATCTCTTGAGTGACTATTTAAAGACTAAAATTTGGGGGATAGCAATATGGCCCAGAGGTAATATGCTTGCTAAGTGCGTAGAAGGTGCTTGGCTTGGTTTCCAGCATTGGAAAAATAAAAGATGAGTGTTCTAGTGTTTTTGCCATTTAAATGCCCAAACACCACCACTTGTATTCTGGAATTTTGGCTCCTAGTACATCATGCTGTTACTTGGCAACTGTGGACAACAGACTACAAGCTGTATGGCACTGAGTTGATGGGAGGTATTCCTGTGAGCTTTGATGGAGGAGCTGCAGTGGCCATGGCATAGAACATGTAGATGTCCATCAACTTCGTTTTAGCTTGAAAACTGTAGACAATGGCAAGCGTTTTGAAAGACAAGACATGCCTCCTCTTTTCACTCTTTTAACTTCACCTAAACACTGAGAGCACCCAGCAACATGCCAGGTGCCTGTTATGGTTGGGAATTTCAAGAGAATGGGGGGGGGGGTGGGTTAAAGTCTCAAAGATGGGATTTCAGATACACATCCATCAACAATTACCATATAAAGAGGAACTACCCTGTTTATGATGTCCCTCACCAGCCCTTGTGTGTATCATTGCACCCAGCCCTCCATACGCACAGGGAATATTCCAGAAAGACTTGCTGTAGTGTGTGTTGAAGGAACAGAACACATGAATTATGGCTTAGTTGTCTTCCCAGAAAGGGCCTGAGCACTTGGGGCTGGCTAGATGATTATTTATAGACAATAACTACCCTGTTCCTTTTGTTGACTGACTATTCTTTGGCACCATGAGCTAAGTTTTACCTAATGACCAGCCAAAGAGCCTGTGAAAAGAATCAAAGTCCTGGACAAGTGGCTCAAGTATTACATTATCTAGTCTACTGCTAGTTTTCAATAATACAGAGAAGGCTGCTGTAGCTTTGCCCTGGTGAGTGAAGGACTATACGCGTCCAATGTTCTTCTGCAACAAAGCAGTCCACAGGGGACACGTCTCCACTAGCCAGTGCCCTAGCCACCTGACTCCCTTTGAGACCACCAGCTTTCCCTCCTGTTCACTGGGACATCTTTCTACTCTAGTCCACAGGGAATATAAACTTTAAAAGTACATTTTGACATTTTTGCAGTGGCTTTCATATTCCGTGCAAATACAGCATTCACACAATCAGCAGCGCAAGGAGCTCGGTCAGGTGACGGTCAGCCCAGGGAAGGAGCGCTTCATCTTTCAAGCTCGCTTGTTCATTACCCATCCTCCTTATGTCTTCACCACAGGATTACGTAGACTTGGGGCCACTGGCATTGAAGCTTATGAGTGTGGAGGGCAAGAAAATGCCCATTCATTTTCAAGAGAAGGAAAGTCCAGTCAAGTTTTATGAAGACATCCAGAATCCTGAAAACCATATCACACATAAGATGATGAAGACGTTTTTCTAGCCCTGGGAGCCGCGATGTGAAAACCACCTTTCTTTATAAATTCTTTGTCAATTAAAGTGTTCAAGTTGCTCACATTGCTCACATAGCAGTCCATTACCAAAGCTGGTGTTTCTAATGGTTGTAAACACCTTTAAAATCCTGGATCCGGATATTGAGCTATTGATTTACTTGTCTAGTATAAGTGACAGAAAATGTACTGCTCTAGAAGACCATGGCTTCAATTCCTTCTCATTTGAAAATTCATGCATTCATTGATGGTCCCAATATAGAGTAGTTGCTAGAAATGCTTTTAGGAAAATGTTAGAGTGTATATATTACTGTCTACTTCTGCCTCTAGGTGCTGAATTGATGACTGTAATTTAAAGCTATTCTTTAATCCTATTTATAATGTGAATTACTTTATTTGTTGTTGAGATAAAATGCCCTGACAAAAGTGATTTTCAAGAGGAGAAGTTTGGCATACATTTTGAAGGTGAAGTCCATCATGCCAGTGGGGGTGAGGGTTTAGAGTGAGAGGGTTAGGGATAAGGACTTAGGGGGTGGGGTTAAAGATGGGAGCTTAAGGGTGAGGGGTAAAGGGTTGGGGTTAGGGGTAGGGGATTAGGAATGAGGAGTTGGAGATGGGGGTTAGAGGAGTCAGAGTTGGGGCAAGAGGTGGGGTCTAGAGGTAGGAGTTGGGGTAGGGGATTAGAGGTAGGGTTTAGGGGTGGGGTTTAGAGGTGAGAGCTTATGGGTAGCTGCTCAGGGTCTGTAAACACCGACTGCAAGAGCTGGAGCTGAAGGAAGCTGGTAGCATTATATTTGCACTGAGGAAGAAGAAAATGAATGCTAAACCAGCTTCCTCTATTCTAACCTGTTGAACATCCAAGCCTCCCCGCCCCCACTAACCTAATCAAGATAATCCTTCATAATGGCCAGAGGCTGATGTCATCTAAACAGTCTCTCTTAGGTGTGCCTAGAGGCTTATCTCCTAGGTGACTCCAGATCTTCTCAAGTTGACAGCACTAACCATCACACAAGAGCAAGAAGTAATAGTAGTATGCTCACTCGTTTTAAAAAACAATATTGCACTAGCATGAAGCTCCTCCCTTCCGGAGCTACCTTAAATCTGTGGCCCTCTTATAGTGGATGCCACTTACTCTTCTGTTCCTTGTGTTGTGTAGGGACCACATGCTTTCATCAACTTCATGTGTTTTCCAGGTCACCATTCTTCTACTTTCATATAACAATACTCCTTTAGAAGTTCTAGATGCATGGCACCATTTCCACCATATTCAGATATATTTTTGCTGAGTCTAACATTATTTTCCATGGTCTCTCATGTGCACATGCTTTAGTTACAAACACACACACATATACACACACACCATTTAATGCCCACTCCACAGGCTTTTTTTCAACTCTCTAAGCCCCACCAAACCTCTCTATTAAAATGCCTATTTGTCACCCGGGTAGTGGGGGCACACGCCTTTATCCTAGCACTCAAGGCAGAAGAAGCAGGCAGATCTCTGAGTCTGAAGCCAGCCTGGTCTGCAAAGTGAGTTCCAGAATAGTCAGGCTACAACAGAGAAACCTCACCTCAAAAAGCCAAAGCAAGCCCTACAAGGAGACCATCAAGGCCAAGGATCTGGACCCAGGGTGGCCTACACAAACTGTTGCACCAATCAAGGACAATGCATGCAGTGAACCTAGACCCCTCTTCAGATCTAGCCAATGGACAGCTCATTCTCCATGGTTGTGGGGGGAGCAGGGATTGCCTCTGACATAGACTCTGGTGTCCCCAATTTGATCTGATCACTTCCCCTTGGAGGGAAGGTGGGTGGGCACACAGAGAAATGGGAGGCAGGCTATCAGGACAAGACCTGGTAGGCTGTGGTCATATGGTGGGGGAGGAGGTCCCCTCTGTCAGAGGTCTAGGGGAAGGGTATAGGGCAGAAGAGGGAGGGAGGGTGGGAACAGGAAGATATAAGTGAGGGGATAACAATGGGGATGTTACCTGAATAAATTATAATAAATTTTTAAAAAATTTAAAGCCAAAATAAATGAACAATAAAATGCCTATTAGTTATACACAAGAGTAAAAATGTAGACTATATACGAGTCTTCTATTGGACCATTCCAAAACAACTCTTATCCTGCTCTTTGTACCCCCAAAGTATTCATGTACTGTAGCACTGATCACTTCAGGCTCCCAACTTTCAATATGTTTTAAAAGTTTTTTGTTTCAGTTGAGACAGTGTTTTACTATGGAGATTCATCTTGAACCCTTGAGTCTCCTGCCTCAGCCTACTTGTGAGTGCTGGCACAAAGTATGTACCACAACAACCAGTCCCATGGCATCCTCCTCCCCTAGTCCTCAGGGGCAGGATTCTGGCAGTAGATACAGGAAGAGTGAGTGAGATTAGCTCTCCCAGCTCCAGCTGCATCCCTACCAAGTCATGTAGGTCTTTTTGCCAAAGGTCACAACTCCATTTGGAAGGCTCACTCAGGATGGCTTCTCTCTAGGTCTAGCAATTTAGCTGAACCTGACCTTATCCCTTCAAGCCTGGCAGAGGTAGCCGTTCACTGTGTCATTCTCTGAAGGGTGTTTTACTCACTGCCCATTCAGTCTCCCACAGTCCAGCCAGCACTGTTACACGGGTTTGTTTTGTTGAACTTCTCTTGAGAGTTCTGTTCGAATGTGCCCTCCATCTCCTGTTGGAAGAGGGCAACTCTAGAAATACAGATCTGGGAAATGGCAGCAAAAGACAAAACTTAAAACCATGAAAGGGCAGTGGTGATACACGTTTTGTTTTCTTTTTTCAAGACAGGGTTTCTCTGTGTAGCCTTGGCTGTCCTGGACTTGCTTTGTAGACAAGGCTGACCTCAAACTCACAGAGATCTGCCTACCTGCCTCTGTCTCCCAAGTGCTGGGATTAAAGGCATACGCCAGCCCCCCAAGCCCCCACCCCCATTTTCCAGCTGGGAACTGAACCCTGGTCCTCTGGAAGAACAGCAACTACTCTCAGCCACTGATCCAGCTCTCCAGCCTCAAACATGTCTAATTTAAAAAGTAACTCAAGTACATAGTCTCTTTCACTCATAAAAAGTCAGATTACAGTAGTAGGTCCCATAGTGTGAGGATAAAAATCATGGGGCCTCGAGTTGGAATACACAAGTCTGGCTCCTCACTATGCCACTTGCCACACTGCACAGGAAGGACAAATTTCTGAAACCTTGATAATGGATAAGAGTGTGTTCTAATGTCACATAATAACCAACCTGGTACTGTGCTGCACTAGGATTATAAGAAATACAAACTGTCATATAATTATATAATATATGGAAGGCTTATAAGGACATATAAGGTTTACTGTATATTTGACAAGAATTTATAAAATTCCTACATCATTCTACATAAACACCAGCTTTTCTGAGTTAAAGGCCACCTGAAAAGAGGATTTTCACAAGAACACCAGGAGAGGTGGCACACACCTTTACTCGCAGCACTTGGGAGGCAGAGGCAGGTGGATCTCTGAGAGTATGAGGCCACCTGGTCTACATAGTTCCAGGACAGCCAGGGGCTAAATAGAGAGAACCTTTCTCAAAACAAACAAATAAATAAAAAACCCAGTGGGGATGCACTTAGATCTGGATGTGAAGAGTATCCGCACTTTGAACCACTGATCCAAACCACGTAGCCCTTGCCTATTGTGATTTGTGGAATGCTGGGAAAGCTGCTTCCCTCTCATTCACACCTAATACCATTTTGAGAACCAAAGTGTAATCTATACGGTGTCTTGGTTAGGGTTATTACTTCTGTGAAGAAACACCACAACCAAAAGCAAGTTGAGGAAGAAAGGGTTTACTTGGCTTCTAGTTCCTGAAGGAAGTCAGGACAGGAACTCAAAACAGGGCAGGAACCTGGAGGCAGGAGCTGATGCAGAGGCCATTGAGGGGGTGCTGCAAACTGGCTTGGTCATCCTGCTTGCTTAGAAAACCCCACAGGGCCAGGGATGGCCCCACCCACCATGCGCTGGGGCTTCCCCTATCAAGCACTGCTGTGCCACTGGGCTCTGCTTCTGCTCTCAGAGCATCCACTCTGCAAGGGGCTGGAAGAATAAAGCTTAACCAGGCAAGTGGGGTAGCAGGATCTCAGTTGGGCTGTGAGTGCGGGAGAAATAGCCTTCTCCAAGATGGTTTTCAGTGAAACAGCTCTCCTTTATTGGGGGCATAGGGCTATATAAACCTTGCTGAAGAGGGTAGGGGTTTTGAGGGTGAGTGTACATCACTGGCTGGGGCTGAGGCACTGGGAATGCTGCATTTGCATAGAGAGGAATTCAAGATGCTAGCTAGACATGTCCTTATAAGGAAAAAGGAAATTTTACCTGGAAACCTAGTTACCAGGCTATGAGACTACCTCAAGGGTGGCAGAGGTGGGGGCTCGCAAGGCTATGTGCACAGGGCATGCAGACCCAGAACAGGGAGGGAGCGATGCTTACACATGTCAGATTTACCTCTATGCAAGAAGTGGTCTCAAAAATAAGATCTTAAGTAATCAAACTTTAAAAAAAAAAAAAAAAATAGCAAGCTTTGCATTTTACCACAGTGAAGAGAAAAACAAAGAAACAAGGAAATTCATTGGCATAAAGGTCTTACTATTCTTCTCAATTAATGGTAGACTAGGGGAGACAATTCAGTCAGTAAAGAGCTGGTCTCAGTTTAGCTCCGGAACCCACTGTAAAAATTTGGCATTGATGGTTCAGGGCTGTAATCCTAGCAACAGCTGGAAGCACAGAGGAGCCCTGGAGCTCCCTGGCCATCCAGCCTTGCCAACACAGCAAAGTTGTGTCTCAAAACCCAAGGTATAAGGTTTTTGAGGAACACCAAGGCTGACTCCTGACTGCTACATGCATCCACATACAGGTGCACCCACCCACCCACACAAAAGGAAAGCTGAGCCATATGGGTGAAAAACCTGTGGCTATAAATGGCTGAATTACTGTAGAATACACATGTACACGGAAGGCTTAGGAATCAAGGCATATGCCGACCATCAAGCCCAAGAAGCACTTTGCCGTTTATGGGGAAATGTGTAGCTAGAAAAATCAGTAATCTAGGTTTTTACCTTTAAGACCTAGGGGAGAAGGAACCCAAATCATAAAGTAGAAAGACTAAAATGCAAAAACCTATTAAAAACAGACACTCCACAAAGTCAAAGTTGGTTCTTTGAAGGGCTAAGACAAAAAATGCATGAAAAATGAAATATCACTGTGAATTTTATAGTCAATATTATAAACATAAGAAATGAAGATGTATCTACACTTTCCTGATAAGCCTGACAATAAAATGCCTTCCCAATAAATCTAACAATATTTATAAAACAAAAACATTTCTTAAATACTTCTGAAAATCAGGAAGAAACAAAGATGCTTAATCTGTTAGAGAAATCAAGTCTGATTTAAAAGTTTTGCTCTCTCTCAAAAAACAAACAAACAAACAACAAAAAAACAAAATCCAACCTAGTAATTTCACTGGCAAAATTTTCAATTAGTTTGGAAGGGAATTACACCCACCATACACAAACCTACGAGGGGAAAAGAAACTCTTGATCACTCTGAGGCCACTATCACCCCAACACATGCATCAGCATTTCATTACAAGGGAAAAGGCTAAGCCAACATGTCTCCCAAGCAGAGAAGGAGGCGTGGTAGCCAACTTTGGGGGTGGAGGATGACTAGAATGAGATCTGAACGTTCTAGAGATTTCGAGCCCACTTATATTGCGGGTATGTTAACTTCATTTAACATTTATTCATCATATAGGATAAAGTAGGTTAAGTACTTGGATGTATCTTAGACTTCAAAACCCTGTGAAACACTGCTCCTCCAGTCCCTATATCCTAACCCATTCCATAAGCTGACAGCATATAAAGGCCTTGTTATGTCCAGTGGTGAGAAAAACAGCAAGGAAGGCCAAAAACTTTCGCCTTAGCTTAGTTAACACCGTTTCTGTCACACACTGGGAAAGTTCAGAGCAGGAGATTTACCACGGTGAGGGTCTGGCTCATTGTCCTGGATTTCACTTCACATTATGTATGTCAATCAGAAGAAAATAAACTACTGAAAGCGTTCAGAATGTCAGAGTGAAAAGCATTATGTAGATCTAGCTCAGTGGAGAGAGCTTGCTTGGCATGCAGAGCGGTGAGGTCAGTGCCGGCACTGCCGAAAGCATCACTGCAGAATTGCCCTTGCCTTTTGATGATAGTACCCCCTTGCTTCAACTTCAAAACAACAGGGGGCTTGTGTGCTCGGTTTTGTTGTTGTTTTACAAAGTGATAGCTTTGTTAAGTGGCTATACCCCAAACTTCAGTAAAGCCACTGACCTCATTGTTAGCGCCCCTTATCCAACCAATCCCTTGCTCATTTATGGTACAAACCCTTCTAGGCTGTCATTGAGTGTGAGGGTCTCATGGCCCAGTAAGAGGCTGAGCCACCTTTGGTACTGTCTTCTGCAACAGAAAGCATCAAAACAATAGTAAGCAGCAATAGGAGCCCACAGGACAAGCTATTAAATGGGTGAGTACCTCACTCCTGTGTTTAAGCCAGATTATTCTATTTTTACGTTTTGTGATAGGTTTTGGAAAGGACTTAAATCTACATAAATCTGATAGATTTTATGAACATTTCAGTTGCCAGAATAGTGCATGTTTGCATTTTGTCCATGTGGTGGCAGCTTTAACCTTAAGCTCAGAACTTCAGTCTGTTGGCCCAGAGGTTATAAAGATTTGAAGAACTTAAGAAGGTACAGACAGGGTCTGAAAAATACTTATTTGGACTCTCTGGCAACTACAGAGCATTTTAAAATCCTAGTTTGCTCATCTGTACTTCATGGATCAGCTTTATGTCACAGCTGAAATAACTGACCTTTAGCAATAACTTGATTTTTCTGCAAACCTAGAAATGTTTGGCTGTCTTTACAATGCATTCTTGTGGGGACAGGTAGAGCAGTACCTTGCCCTATCCACTGGAAAGGGAGGCACAAACCAGTCTCTAGAGATGGGGCTGTATCTACTGCTATTAAGGAAAGCCCTAGAATCAGTGCTTGGCTACCACTGGTGTGAGGGCCAGGCTGCCCTGGTGGACCCAAGAGGCCCCACTCTGGACCTGCTCATCTTCATCAGGCCAAGTACTGAGAATAGCTCCCAAATGTTAATAAGTGCAAGGGAGGGCACGCACAGGGCCTTCGGTTTCTTTGTTCTCTGTAGTCAGACACTGGGGCAATCCAGGGCACAGAGAAGCTAGGGTATTTTTGAAGCAATAAAGGCCTGTTTGTTAACAGTCGGCTTGGTTCTAGTGAGGTTTACTAGACCACAACACAACAGTTCTCTGTATTTTTCTTGGAATAAACAGGTTTTTGCATTAAAAGGAAGTGTGCCCTCAAGCAAGAGGCTTTTTAAATATTAGTAACTTTAACTAGATTAAGTGTTCCCATTTCCAATTCCTATGACATGTAAGACACAAATTACCCCTCTTTTGTGACTTTTTAAATTAGTTAAGTTTTAGGTTATTGTGTTTCATGATAAGATGCTTTTTAAGTCAAAATACTTCAAAAACCTCTTTGAACAGAAATGTTTCCAAATATTCTGAGAAACAAGCAAGTTTTACAGTAACTACAAATGCAGACATCTGCACAGATTTTTGGAACCAAGCTTCATCAGCATTTCTCTTAGGTCCTGTAGCTGACCTTGCTCAACTTGCTGACCTCATCTTGGTGGGTTAGTGCTGTCTTTTTGTAAAGTCTCAGCTATAAAAAATGCTAGCCTTTGCAACACTTCCCTCCTAAGTGGAAAGGAGATGAACTATGACAGACCCCTCCTTTAACCCTGCTTCTACCTCAAGACTCCAAAGTGAGGAGGGTATGGACACAAGACACGTTTGAAGCTATGGGGCAAGTGAAGAACTGACATATTTAAGCTACTCTGTGACAGTTAAACTTTTACATCAGAAACCTTCTTAGTCGCCTTTTAGAACGTGTTCCTTAACTTGGTAAAATGATACACATTTTAGGTTTTTTTTGGGGGAGAGGGGGAAGGAGGTTGATGTTTTGCTTTTTGAGACAGGATTTCTTTCCTCTGTATAGTCTTGCCTGTCCTGGACTCACTTTGAAAACCAGGCTGGCCTCAAACTCACGGAGATCCTCCTGCCTCTGCCTCCCAGAGTGTTGGGATTACAGGCATGCAGCACTGTGCTTGGCATGATACACATTTTTAACACACCATAAACATCCTTCTGGCCTAGCAGTGTATACTTCATTTTTAAGTTTCTATATATTTTTTACTAAGATATTTCAATGCAAACACTAACTTAGAAAGAAAACAAAGTATGGGATATGGTTTTAAAGACACTGATCAGAAAAAAAACTTCATAAGATGTACAATTAATTTGATACCAATGGTATTACTGAATAGTAGAGCCTAATTTGCATTGTAGTCTATGCTAAGCCTTGTTTTATAAGAATATGTTCATTTAGTTGTTTTAGCTGGGGAGAGCAGGGAGAAGGGGAGAGAGACAAATACAGATAGACACACAACTTAAGGACCACGGAACACAACATACCTAAAAATGCCCCCAGAGCAATCTTGTGGAAGTAAAGCTACATGGTGCCAGTCAAGTTTCACATATGAAAGAAAGTAGACCTATTCTATTTGAATCACTGTTTTCCAACAACCAAACTAATCCAAATATACAGGCCAAAATGTTATTCAGAAATACCAGCTTCATAAGAAAATGTGGTCTCTAAGACATTAAAGCCCCAGTCATTTATTGTTAAAGAGAACAAACTCAAAGGCTTGGACTACCCATTAGAAAGAGTACTCCTGGGCATCTCAGAGTGGTTGATGAGGGCAAAGTGCCTGCATAAGCATACTTATGTGTTTGCTGGTGTTAGCATTTCTTGAATCTTAAAGTTCAGACTTCAGAATGTCCACTCAGCTCTTTTCATCATTAGTAAGAGTCCATGTGCCAGGAGATGGTTGTAGGTGGCGAGAGTTAAAGCTGGCAATGTTCCACAGCGTGTTTGAGAAGTCAATCAGGACTAAGTATGTGGTGTCTGGACACGGTGAAAGTAACAAGGTGGGTAGAGCTCTGCTCCCACATAAACACATGCAAAAGGCAACTATCTCCTGGCACATGGAAGGCATGTGGTATGCTTAAATGGTGACTGAACAAGTAGATTTACTTCTTTGGCCAGCCCAAACACTCTTAGCTGGTAGTCCATGACCTCCCTTGAGTCCTAGCCCAGTGTACCTCTGGGTTTTCCTTTCTCAAACCTGAGTACTTTGACTTCTGCCTCTGCTGTAAAGCTAATGATCAAGTCCCCAAATACCAGATCGAACAGTGTGGGGTCTGTATTTCACGCACACCCACCAGACTCTGCTTTAGCTAAGTCCTTAATGCCTCTCCCCTGGTCCTCCTTCAGTCCTGATGGCTCCTTCCTGGGCTCGTGACTAATGGAGGTGGTTCAGTGGAAGCTGTCCTTGGTTTGGCTGTTCCTTATGCTGCCACTGGATTAGTCCTTTGGCAATCTCAGCAACCATAAATATATTTTCTATCATCTTTCCTTGGGATCCCTCAGTCTATTCCATTCTATTGCAGCCTCTTTGATAATTTAATGGAACTAAGGACTTTGCACCTCAAGACAAAAATTATCAGAGATGTATACTTGGTGTCAAGACAGCCATTTAGCTACCCAGCAGTACCAGTGTGGTATGCTTGATGCTACCATGTAAGGTTCTTGGAAGGAGAAGACTGGCTTTTGGGACAGCCTGAAGTGCAGGTGAATGGAGCACAGAACAGCCACCATGTGCTCCAGTCTGAAGGAAGTTAGGCAGGGTACCTAAGTGGAGCAGGAAGATACGGGCAAGGTTGGTTCCAAGGTAAATCTCAGAGAAGAGTGCATGCTTTGGGTTTGGTGTCCAGCACCAAAATTTAAAACTATACACAAAAGCTATAAACCTTAATTTGAATCTGAGCTTAAAAGAAAATGGCTTCCCTAAAATGTTCTAACTGTACATTTCTCTATTTGCTTATAGTCAGCTTACTTACTCATCTCAAGATAGCTGTATCTGTCCCCAGAGAAATGAAGGGCGCTTAGAAGCACTGATTGCTCTTCCAGAGAATCTAGGTTCAATTCTTATCAACTACGTGGTGGCTCATAACTACCTCTAATTCCATTTCCTGTGGAACTGATGGCCTCTTTTGGCTTTTGTGGGCACCATGCATACACATGATATACAGACATTTGCAGGCAAAATACCCACATACAAAAAAAAAAAAAAAAAAAAAAAAAAAATCCCTGTAAGGAAGCTTTCATAAATTTTGACAGTATGCTCAGTTTCATACAGTACAAAAACCATAGCTATAGTCTGTGAAGAAGTGGAAGATTATCAATGTAAAATAAGACACAAAATCTCATAATTAGTGGCAAAAGATGTCTTTTACACAATCAAAAACATAAAGCTAATTTAGAAAATTGGAACAGGTATAGTTGCCCTCCACAACTACTATCAACTTGTGTGAGAAATACATAGATTTTAAGTTGATGTGCTGCTTTGAGTGAAAATGCTCCCCAGCTGCTGGAACTGTTCAACAAGAACGCAGAGACGTGGCCTTGCTAGAGGAGGTCTATCACTGGAGGCCGACCCTGAGGTTTCAAAAGCCCACACCATTTCCAGTTAGGACTCACATTTTTTTTTTTCTGCCCTCTGCTTGAGGGCCAAGACGTAAGCTCTCAGCTGCTATTCCAGCACCATGCCTGCCTGCTGCCATGCTCCCTGCCATGAAGGTAAAGAACGCTAACCCTCTGAAACTATTAGCCCCTCATACTCTTCCCTTTAGAAACTGTCCTTGACATAGTCTTACCACAGCAATAGAAAAATAATAAGACAGGTGATATATTAATTCAAATAGCTTATTTACTTTGGTCATCGTATTTTGATTAATGCTACTATTTATTTACATTTTATGCTCCTCCCTATCAACTATGGAAGACATCAGGGAAGAAAGCAGGAATGCGCTCCCTATGGGAGTGCGCAACAGTCTAGGCTGCAGGGACACTGATCCCATTCCAGTTTTGAATTAATGACAGCAAGTCAATCAACCATGCCACCTACTAATTTAACACCGTGAAAAAATTCCTTGTTTTCTCTCCATAAATCACACCGAATATGAGTCCATAAGTATTTAAACAGTAAAACGGAGGTGATTTATAAAACATTTCACATACAGAAACATGAAAGAATTGTCACACAATTTAAGATACCCACTCAAAATACCAAGAGATAAATAAAAATTTACTATTTTAAGGAATCTAACTTAAAATACAATTTCTCAGTTTATATGGAAACATTTTAATAGTGAAAATTGAAAATCAGTTAGTCATATTAACAAAGCACATTAGCTAAAGACTGTATGATTTTTTCCAACCATAGCAAACATTTATCAGTACAAAGCTTTTTAGTCTCTTTGATGCACTCCGACTCCTGATTATTATTCACTATGCCATATCATACAAATATTCTTTAGCATACATAATCTTATGCATTAGAGAGTATTTCTTCCTTAACTTACCTGACTGAAGGCATCCAGTCAGAAAGGAGAAGTGAAGGACTGCAGTGAGCAGTTCAGTTTCTAAGTGAGTCATTCTAAGTGATGGTAACAAGAACTCAAACATAATCCATTTTGTATGTTTAAATAAAAACAAATTTTACATTTTATTAAACCAGCAGATATAACCACCTGGGTATAATTTTATTAGCAAAAAACTGATGATACTGATAATAAAAAAATGAAAGGAAAAGGAGAATATGCACCTCACACCAGAATACCGTAACATGTTTTGTGGAAGCTGCATTTTTATTTGAAAATCCACCCATTTGCTAACATACATTTTAATATTGTAAACAAAAATAGAATCTGCAGAGACAATGCAACAAGTATGCTTAACTCATGTACAGAATTGCTTTCCTACAATGAACTGTCCTTCTTAAGGCCCCTCTCAACCCAAGCGTTAAGATGTATTTACAGAAAGCACCGATCAACAGTGCAGTGTAATTCTTCATTAACTAAACTCTTGGCTAGACATTGACTTTAAAGATACTATCTCCCCTTATTTAAAAGGTACATGATCATAACATGGCACACGCCAAATAAAATGCTCAAGGATTTCTGTCCCCCTCCCTTTCCCCATAACATCTCCTAAAGTTTTACTGAAAAGAAGGAAAGTCTTGGAGTGAAAGCAATTCCTCACATTCATTTGGAAAGGCCCTAATGTCAAATGGAAAATAATGACATGCCAAGCACAAAGCAGTAAAGATCCTTCCCAATGCACTAATGCTGAATTTTAATGTAGTGCTTTTCCTAGTCAGTGAACTGTTCCCTTGCAAAATCCTAGGCACAGAATTGACTATAAAGATTAATGCATTTATAATGCTTCCCTAAATTCCATAGAGACTGAGAATTCTTAAAAGTCAGACCTATGGATTTGCCTTAAAATATTTAGTGCTCTGTATGTCAGCTGAAAAGCATTCTGAATCAGATTCATTCTTGTGGATAAAAATCAAACATACTGTGAACATCCATACTCATTTTCTTAAGGAGGTTTGATATAATATTAATGTTATGTAAAATTGATAATCATAAATAAATACAAATACTTAAGGAATGTCTACTGCAAACTGAATATAAATTTAAAAAAAAAAGTTAACTTCAATTATGGTTTCTGTATTTGTGAGGACTGGAGAAAAGAAATATAATGGATAATTAGAAATTATGATTTTGATCCCCCAATGAGTCCCGTTGAACTATGAGTAAAGGACACAACGCTTCTCTCCAGGCAGCTTTTCCAAACACAAACTCCACACTTTCCAAGTACAGGCTTTTCTTGGTAGGTTACAGATTATGGGTATTAATAGGAGTTGAAAGAACTGAAGTGTTAGTCACCAAAAAGACAGCTCTTAGTCTTAAATCATGTCAACTCTTGGCTTTATAAATGGTATTGACAACACTGTCCTATAACTAGTCCCATCCCCGCTGTGGGCCTTCATGGGTTACTGGAGCGCTCTAATGGAGGAAGAGTTTCAGAGACAGCAGTTTGGATTTTGCTGGAAGTAAGGAGTTGCCACCTGCGCTTGTGTGTTCTGGAATAATTCCATTGTCTTCCATCTAGTTACATAAACTGTATCTGGAAAAAAAAAAGTCGTGGTATAAGTTAGTTAAATCACTGCAACATAGGACATACTCTCACAGATAAAACACTCTGTGTCTTCACCATTCAACCAGCCTAGAAATATTCTTAACATGGTTCATCACAGACCCTATGGCAAAAAAAATAGAAAAACCAAAAATAAGGTATCACCAGCTTCCAATGTGCCAGAACTCAAATCAGTGAAGCATATTGTAAGTATTCTAACTATCTTCCTAATTACTAAAAAGCAGGAAGTAGTGGAAGCAAGGGGAGAAGACCGATAAATTATTTTTCCTTAAGTTAAAAATATTTATCCATAAGTATGAACGTACCATCTAACTCTTTTGGGAAAACAAAGTGTGAAGTATTTCCAAAATACATGTAATTAGAGAATAAAATAATGTTGCACTGATTCTATTCTTTACTAATATAATTAAAATCTTAAGCATTTATAAAGGAACACTCTTCAGTCAGGAGTCACTGTTCGCTACTCATTTCTCTTGAGCTGCCTATGTACAGCTAAAACTCAAGTGGATGCGCTTGCCAAATAAGAGCACTAACTGCCCAAGACCTAGCTGCTAAGTGTCAGCTGGGGCTGAAGCATCAAAAAGAACAAATTAAATGTCTTCCAGAGGATGAAAGTGGCGTGAATCGTACACAGAGATCCTGTAATCAAAGGCTCAGGTATTCATTTGTCTTTAATTAAACTTGGGAAGCAGAGGCAGGAGAATCTCTGTGAATTTGAGGCCAGCCTGGTCTGCAGAGTTCTACAACAGTCAGTAGTACATAGAGAGACCCTGTCTCAAAAAAACCAAAACCAAACAAAAGCAAAAATTTACAAAATTTTATTTTTAAGTTATTATCTTAAACAAAGGGAACACATAAAATGCAACTTTAAAGAAATTACATAAATGAATTTTTATCATGAGCCATAGGTGTTACACTAAAACTAAAGCTACTCCTAACCAAGACATAATGCACTGTGTAAAAGCTGAGCATTCTCTATAATTCTTTTAAGAATGACCAAGGGCCTCATTTTTAATGGTGGTATTTTATTATGCCCAGTGGCTGTGAGCAGTGGATGCTTTTGTGTTAAGATGGTCCCCCTGATCTCACACATTTTAATTATGTTAAAGCTATGTCCCAAAGGCAGTTTCTTCTTTTGTCCGATCCTGAACTATTTTTATTCTTCATGTTAAGAACAGAAGAGGAGAAGGCAGCTGAGACACAGAGGGAATGCAGACTCCTTTAATGAACAAAGGAGAAGGGTGCATGGCATTCAGTGTTGGCAATCTTTGCTTAAGTATCCACGTCCCCATCTCCCCCACACGTAGCAATACCTAAGTGACTTATAAGAAGTCCTCCAGAGAGAGCTCTGCAAAGGGGTCCTTTCCTGCAGCTCTGTGAGGACTGTGCCTGGAGGGACTGGATGCTGCCGACAGCTGGGGGAAAGAAGACAGAGACAGGGGAGAAAAAGGTCTCAGAATGACAGAACATGAGAATAGAAAGTGTAATGAAGGAAGAGGGGTTTTGTCACCTTTAATAAATATAAAGGTAGCCTTTGTAGAAAATGGGATTTAAAAAAAATGCTATTGCATGTCAGGTTAAAAGATATCCAATGGCATGTTTTCCAGAAAACAAATGTGTGCCTTTGAAACATGAAATGAAAGTCTTTTATCCATAAATGCTGATATAAACTGACCTACAGTCAAGACTTTTAATGTCAGGGAGGAGAAAGCGAGTACAGGAGAACTGATGCATAATTGTGTAATTAAAAAAAAAAGTCAAGTTGGTTTTCTGAATCCAGACTTCTATGCACAGTTGTGCAAACTGACCTCTGCTCAGATCCCGCGTTCCCAAAAGTAGTATCTCTTCCTGTCTGCCCACAGGGCACAATGTCCTGCTGCTCTCAAGTCTCTCTCCTCAAACAAACAGGGCTAACCTCCTGCTTTTCTACTTGGATACCCTGTAGCACACACTATAAGAACTATGCAGAGAGAGCTCTGAATAAGGGAAACAAGGCAAGGTCTCTGCTTCGTTTCCAGTCTTTATAGAGCCATTTGATTTTTAGAATTTGCCCCTTCTTTTAATTTGAAAATTAAGTTGACCACTGCACAAAGTACCATTACCTTTACTTCCAAACACAAGAAAATTTTTCTGAACAATTAAGATGTTACTCTGTGTGTGCAAACGCTCAAGTCCAACTGTTTCATCAAGCTGACTTATGAGTATTTTAAACCCAACATAAACTACTTTTAATTTGTAAAAAACTTCTATTCTGTTTCTCCCTCACTATAGGATCATAGAGCTTGCAATCAGAGGGCCATTATAAAAAGTATGCTTTTAGGGATGTTACATATTAAATTAAGATTAAGCAAAATAACTTTAATTCATAATCCCAAGACTTGAATTATATTAAAAAAAATTTTAAAGTCACACACACAAACCCCCTTTGCTGGTTTAATAATCTCCCCTTTCCTGGGGAGTTTTCCAGACAGGGCCCTGGCTGTCCTCGCACTTCAGAGATCCACTTGCCTCTCCCTCCCGAGAGCTGGGATTAAAGGTGTGTACAACTGGCCTGGCTGTTTCATTTCTTTTTGTTGTTGTTGTTGTTTTGTTTTTTCAAGACAGGGTCTCTCTCTGTGTTAGCCTTGGCCATCCCGAACTCGCATTGTAGACCAGGCTGACCTTGAACTCACAGTGATACGCCTGCCTCTGCCTCCCGAGTGCTGGGCTTAAAGGCGTGCACCACCACGCCTGGCTTTCATTTCTTTTTAAGTTTTGCTTTTATGTTTGCTTCTTTGCTTGTTCTGTTTTGTTTTGAAGAAAATCATCATAGGAATGATTACCCAGCGAGTTTCAGGAAATATTACCTCACCAGTGTAAGCATTCTGCCATTTAGAGCATTATGATCAACTTGCACATTTAAAAATCATCCTTTGTTACTTGGGTCATCAAGATTTTCCCCATCCATATACTGTTTTAGAAATACATGTTCAAAGACAGTAAGAAGAGATGGTTGGAAGGTTAATGGGTTTGTATATGCAACTACAGATGAAAAGGCAGGACCCTATGTCTGTCCTGGCTGGAGGCTGCAATACCTGCAACTCTTAAGGATAACTCAGAGTAAAATGAAACCTATCTAGAAAGATGCCCCAATCTTCTGTCTTGAGCCCCTGAACGGATTGATTGGTTTCAAATAATCACCGAGGCAGAAGGAGGCAAGCATTCACATTTACTTCTACTCTTCACTTACAAACAGATTTTCTTCTTCATTTCACATGAAGAACAAACCTGCTTGTTGTATACTATACCTAAATGACACTATCCTATGAGAGCAGCAGTTTGAAAAGCTGATAGCTCCAGAAGAAAACAAAAGAAACACTACCATTCTCCATACATGAGCATACTGCCAGGAGACCCAGAGTTTTATTAACAATGTTCAAAGGTGTCAATCTACCTTGAAAAAAAAGTATGTCTTACCCCAAACACCTTCTAGTCTTTTAAAGTAGTAAAACATGCACCGATACGTCTTATGTGTAAACTAGTAAAGTTAAATGTTTGAGTCACCAGTGAAAAAACAAAACTCAGTGTCTATCTCTACACTAAGTTTCTTAGCATCCCCCCCTTGAAATAGGCAACACCACATCCCATAAGGGTCTGGCTGCTGCACTACTCCAGGGCCCAGGACACCCAGGACCATAAGCACCTGCTCCCATCCTTTTCCCTCATTAGCAAAAAAGCACAGACAAAGTGCTCGCTGCTGAGAGAGTAGTCAGATGGAGGGGGAGTAAGAAAGGACAGAGACTAGGACACTGCCCACATTACTGCTCAAGGAAAGCAGGAAGAAGAAAAGGGATGGAGAAACAAGGACACTCCAGGGAGTTAAGATGCAGCAGGATTTTCAGTCTGAAGAACTCACCTGAAATAAAGTGCTGACCCTCTTTTTGAGCAAATTAAAGAACCTAGCTTAAAGCCTTTAAGGTAAATACACATACACATACACATAGAGCAATGAAAATATACTGGAGGAAAGGACTTTTTAAAAACTCAACTTGTCAGAATTCATCACAATATCAAATTTATAGACTGGCATAAAAGTAATCACAACTATTACAAATATACCATTACAAAAATGTGTAACAAACAAAATTACAACAGAAAATGCCTTGACCTACTTTTCAAAGTAGCATACATTATCCTAAAGTTCTAGTGCTAAAGAATTAGTACAGCCATGAGTCAGTTCAAATCAAAGTTATTTATTTCACCTTCCTTACTGCTCCAAAATATACATACTTAGTCGTTGTTATCTTTTTTTAATCTACAGGAAAATGAAATACTGCGAAGAGCAGAATACAAATAAAAATACTAAGATTTACAATTGATGACGGTACCTCTTAACTAAAATTCTAATCAATCTTGAAAATTACATGAGCAGTGAGATGGCTCAACAGGTAGAAACCATTGCTGCCTAGACTGAAAATCACATCTGAACCCCAGAACCAATGCCACAAGGCTGTCCATAAGGTCTTTGACCTCTATTTATCTAGCCCTGCACATACCCCTGCCTTTTCTATGCACACATACATACATTTTAAAAAATTATTTATATATTTATTCTTGTTACATCTTAATGGTTATCCCATCCCTTGTATCCTCCCATTCTTCCCTCCCTCCCATTTTCCCCTTATTCCCCTCCCCTATGACTGTTCCTGAGGGGGATTTCCTCCCCCTGACATACATACATTTTAATAATAAAAAAAAATATTTCCAGAACACTCTGCTTCAGAGTGGAGCTGTCTGGCTTCTTTCCTGTTTTGGTTATAGAATACTCAGTGGAAATGGAGTAATGAAATCACAAATTAACAAAAGACAAATACTTTTTAAAATGCGCTTCAAAATAACTTCAAGAAGTTGACAAATTAAACGTCTTAAAGTAAAAACAGGTGCTTCATTATTGTTTTATACCAAAGAAAAAAGCTGCAGGTTAGGAGGAGAAAACAGCAACAGGTTCAGAGAGCCAGGCTCAGCAGTCTTGGGAGAAGGGCTAGCCTACAGACCACACAGCCACACAAGGACCCTAATTTCCAGCTTAGCCTGGGACACTTAATGGAACTTTGTCTCAAAATCTACAAATTAACTTTAAAGGGGGGTTGAAGAGCATAGCTCAGGGACAGAAAACTCATCTAGTATGAAGAAGAACCCAGGTTCAATCCCTAGCACCACAAATAAGTTTATGAGAATAAAATTTCTAAGACATTATCAGCTTTGTGCCAAAAATTCTGAGGGCCAATCTAGGCTTGGTGCCACTGGCTCGTAATCAAGGGTAGAAGCAAGAAGTTCAAGGTCAGTCATGGGTACAAAATGAACTCTAGCCAGGGCAGGCTATTGTGAGACCCCTTCTCAAAAACAAAAACAGATACATATAACTAAGGAACACTTCTTCATATCCATTTATTTAGATTCTTAGTCAGTCAAGAGATTGGATAGCAAGAAAATGTTGATGCTATAGACTCACCTTGACTTTTCTATAAAAACAAAGACAGAAACTCAAGAGAAAACTGGAGGTTGTTTCTTGGCCTGGAATGACTCATGAGGAATTTATAGAAAGATAACCTGAACTGAACTTGGGCTCGTTGGGGTTTAGAATACCTAACCCCAATGCCTGTAACCCGCGTTTATGGTTGGTATAAAGGTTAAGTGCATACTGCCTGGCATAAATCAGTAACTCAACTATGACTCCATTCATCCCTAGCAGCTACCATCACACATTCAGCTATGTTTATGTAAGGCTCTCATCAAAGTCATTGCATCTGGGTAGCTCTTGGTCTTGTTAATTTGTAGTATCTATGTCTCTCAGAAACGCTCAGTCAACACTCAGTTGTGCTTCCAAATGGCATGCATGTAACTAAGTTTCTCATGTGAAAGCAACATTATTTTATCTCTCTTGTCAGTGACTTACATATTATGACCATTCTAAAATATATTAAAATGGTTTTGTCAATAAAGCGCTTTGAAGCAAAATGTACTCCAAATTCAGCTAAGAGGAAATCAGAACTTCTCTAATTTAAAATTTTACCAGCTTAAATTTTTTTGTTTTTATTTTTATGTCTAATATGTTTATTAATGTAGAAATATATTAATTCAACCTACAGAAATATGGTGGGCATGTGCTTGCTATTGACTGAATGTATGACAGCTGTGTGACATCTCTCTCTCTCTCTCTCCTCTCCCTCTCCCCACCTCTGTATCTATATATTTATGTACCTATCTATCTATGAAGGGCCAGAGACCATGCACATCTATCCTTATAACAATGGCATATAACATCTTTTTTTTCCTGTTCAGGGAGTTGGAGTTCACAACTTCTTTTAAGAGTCCTACATCTTGATACTAATGATTACATCATTCCTTCTGCACCCCCCCCCCCTTCTTTTCACAGTGCTAAAGATAAAAGACAGGGCCTTGCAAGTGCTGTACCACTAAACTGTATCCTCAGCTCCTCAATCAACCCACTCATCCCTCCCTCCATCTACGCACACACACACACACACACACACACACACACACACACACACACACACACAAACACAGAGGGGGTGGGGTGGGAGGGAGAAGTCTGTTTATTACTGTAAGAATGGGTTTCCTTCAGGCTATATGTCCCCAGTCCCTGCCCTTCCTCTGTTATGAAGTTCCAAAAAGCTAGCTAGACACTGGCAGCTTGACATGAGATTTCCCACTGAAACAAATTCTGACTCGCTGTACATTATTCAACCCATGTGTTCTCTACAGTAACACTAATAAAGCACATTCACTTAAAGCTGACCTCATCAAAAATATTTAGAGACAACAGACAGTGTGATTCCAGGATTCCAGAGATACCAGACTTGAAGCTCAGTCTCAGAAATAGTAAGTTGTTTCAGGGCACTTAAAGCACAGCTAGATCACTAGCAAGATATACAAAAATCCATTTGCATGAGAATATAAATATACAATGTTGCATGCCATTTTCCAATAAAGATAATCTCATTCTTTGGTTATCTCTATGAACAGCAAATGGCACAGACAGGTCCTCTTCTAGAGGATGCCATATGAGAGCAGCTTCATTTTAGAAGTCCAGCTTCTGCAACTGAAAGTAAATAAACTGCTGCTGTATTGAGCCATGAAGCTTGCCATATTTCGTTATGGCTGTCCTTGATGTGTCTACTTGCACATCTTGTGGGCTTTGAGGCTGCTACCTTTTTTTGTTCTTTTAAATTTAAATTCCTGCTTATTTAAACTCAAATCTATATGATATTTAACTTACAGGAAGAAGTTTAAATGATACTCTAGTTCCAGGAGATCCGATGCCCTCTTTGGGCCTCTGTGAGCACCAGACAGGAGCATGATATATAGACATGCAGGTAAAACACCCATAACACAGAATACAATAAATTTCAAATGAGAATACGTAACTTTTAAAGAGACTTTTCTGGCACACATTAGAAAATCAACATATTCTCATGCTTTCTATACACACAGAGCTACTGACGTTCACTATGATGACATTGTAAAACTTTGGCAACCCAAAACTTTATTAACACTTTCTGGCTATAAGACAAAAAACTAGAATTTTAAAAGGAAAACCTAGGAAGCATGGCCTTACTCTGTACTTGTTTTATTAACAACAGAGGTCAGAGATGAGGCTCCTAATCTTTTTGATATGACTAAGTGGCAATATAATGGGGGTTACAGAATCAATTTTTCATATATGGCACTAACTCTGATTCCCAAAGTAAATTCTCTCATGGCATTGTATAATAGTAAGTAGGAAAGGATAAATGAGCACAAAGCACTGCTAGAAATCCAAATGTCTTTCTTCACTAAGATTCAGCTGGATAAATCAGCTAAGAACTATCACTACTAACATTCAAGATTAGTACCAAGACACAAGTAAATGAATGAATAAATAATAAACACATGAGGCCTAAAAGCAAAATGTCATTGTTACCTACAAGAAAGTCATTTAGGGCTCAGCAGTTAAGAGCACTGTGTGCTCTTCTAGAGGTCCCGAGTTCAATTCCCAGTAACTACGTGGTGACTCATAACCATTTATACTGGGATCTGATGCCCTTTTCCGGCATTCCGATTTACATGCAGACAGAGCACTCATATACATAGAATAAATAAATCTTTTTTTAAAAAGTCATTTAAAAGCTCCCCTTTCAAGACTTGAATAAATCCAGTCTCTAAAGCCAGCAGTACCCTTGTTTATTATATGGTAAACCACAATGCGAAGCAACACAAGTTCCTCATAAAGAAATGATGAGAATACAGCAAGCACAACAACCTTTGCCACCATCAAAAAGCTTCAACAACCTTTAAAACCATCCGCATGTAAATACCCATTAAGATTATTTTCTATCACAGCAACTTTGAAAAGGAAACTGACACTAGGGTAATTGTCTTCCTGCTTAAGTGACATAATACACATGGCAAACAATGACTTTCAAACTACTGTTCATCAGTGAGCATTCTAATTTATAGAAAACATAAGTAAAATGCATTTAAAGTACAAGTTAAAACAGGATATAAGATTCCCATTCTCAACAAATTAACTAACAGACTCATGAACAACAAAAATATAGAAAAATATAAAGCCTAACAGGACCTACCACTTTCTACATAAACCTCTGGGAAAACGCAAATGTTAGATACAAAACAAAGACCTAAATACTCCTCCCTCTTTACGTATTGAATGATGTACATGCCCTGAAACAAAGGAAGGGAGTGAGCTTGGCTGGAATATAGCTCAGTATCTAAGCATATGTGAGCATATGTAATACACCAAAAGGGACGAAATATGAAATGGTCTCCTATCCATTGCTATCTATCAAATGGAGACCACCAGATCTGAAAGGACTATACACTTACTATCTTTATAACACTGTACGTCCTAGTAAGCCTACTAGATATGGCATTGGAAAGTGAATACAAGCTAACTGCTAAGTATTGCTTTCAAGTAAGCTTCAAAATTAGTCTACCAACTGTTTGGCATTGAGAACCATCTAGGAAACCGAGGAGTGCACTAACAATTATGTGTAACAACCAGAGCCACACACAAGAACACACTACCCTTCACTTCATAAGAGCCCTATCAAATAGCATACAACAAACAAAATCCAAACTGCTCGAATGTGCCCCCCGCCCCAAGAATAAAATTAAGAAGAACATTTAGGGTAACTGTCAGGAACAGGGAGAATATAAGAAGCATTTACAAAGAAAATCTCTCTTTTGAAGAACTTAAGTCAGCATGGACTTTCTGGTGGTTTGTCCCCTCACCCTACCCCACCCTTTTGTTTGCTTTTAGCATAATTCTCAGTGACAAAAAGTTACCTCATTAAAAAAAATAATAATAACAGCCAAACTGTCTGTGGGCTTTCTAAGAGTCTGCAGACATCCCCAGAGTAACACTTAGAGCAAACCTCAAGCCAATAGCTATGATCTGATGTTGAAGCCAGGGTTTTGTGGGTCTAAATGCAAGAATCACAAAGAAACAAGGTTCCACAGCCTTGGAGAAACCCCAAGCATTAAGTTATAAAAAATTCTCACCTAGAAAACCTATAATCTACTTGTCACTTCTCTGGAATCAGTATTTTGAAAAGTACTTGCATCAGGAAGATAAAAAGTAAGTAATATCTACAACAAAGGGAAGGTTTGATGAATTTCTTTGAGTTGTTTGAGAGATACTGTTAGCTTTTACAGAGCCCTTCCAAATCAGCATATTGCAACAGCTGTGCACATCAGTACTACCTGTGCTCCTGATACAGGGCCAAAGGGGTTTGGTGGTCTCATGACAGGCTGGCTGTATATTAAGGTTGGTTGTGTCATAACAGGCACACTTCCCATCTGAGGAGGCTGAAAAATAGAATAATATTAAGTTAAGAAACGCTGGCTCCCATATTCATTACTCTGGAGGAAGTAAACAAGAAGGCTAACAGGAATTAAAGCTTGTCAGTACCTTTGCTCTGACTGTAAGGACAAACTATTCTGAACACAAGTAAGACTAATGTCTACTTTTTTTTTTCTTAATACTACTTTCATATAAAGTTCATTCTTAAAAAGTAGCAAATAGGTAGGTGGTAATAGCATGTGCCTTTAATCCCAGCACTCAGGAGGCAGAGGCAGGTGGATCTCTAGAGTTTTAAGGCTAGCCTGGTCTACAGAGCTAGTTCAAAGACAGCTGAGGCTACACAGAGAAATCCGGTCTCGAAAAACAAAATAAGGTAGCAAATCCAATGAATTTGCCAAATTTAACCTTTCTTACAGTACAACAAAGAAATATTCTGATGGGGGGTGGGGGAAGGCATTGATAATGGAGGAAAAATGCTTCCCAAGTATCCAGATTTTCTAGGTCTATATACAGAAAAAGCTGTAGGCTCTATATCTAAATGTTAACATATTTCAAAGCAAGCCAATCGCCTTTGTATATCAATTAAGTTTTATGTCACTATGTAAATGATCATAAAAGATTGCTTATTTTATTTGTGTGTACATATGTGAAGGTCGGTGTGCACACATGTCCATGTATGTTAGGTATAAGTACATACGTGGAGGCCAGAGGTCAACCTCATGTCACTGAGGGTAAAAGAATACAGGCTGTGGGGGATGGTGATTGATTTAAAAAACTGATTTTGTACTCCAACAGTCAGTGTCAGAGGAAAATCATTCTGGCCTATATCACACTAAATTTACTCCTATATAAATCAGTTATACATTATACAGTATTAAGGTGGTGTCACCTCACTAATTACAACAAAATAACTTGGAACTAACATTAACATTTAAGTGAGTTTGTAATGTAAGACAACATACACGGCAAAGTTATAAAGGGAAAAATTAAGTGATTGACACTGGGCACACTAATCAACAATACCTATTTTACAATAACTATTCTAAAAAAAAACTTAGGAAAGCAATGGGGTTTTTAAATCTACGGTTGAAATAAATCATGTTAAGAATGAATTACTCTATTTTCCAAAAATTTTATTTAGAAATATACTTACAATTCCATATCCTATCATGCCTGTTGGTGTAGTAGCAGGATAGGCCATTACAGGGGGCGCCTGATATGGCAAAAGAAAAAGTAAAAAAGTAAATGTTAATTTCTGTATGTCTTAAGTTTAAAGGATTGTCAGATTTCTATTTAAAAGAAATTGCTAAGACAGCTATGATTAAGTGACATTTGTGATTACTGGTAACTGTCAATTAATACTCAGTAAGAAAACTACCTCAAAATTAGCAGAAAAGCAAAATCACTAAAAGAAAGAAAAAAAAAAAAAACACTTAAGCTTAGACTCAACAGTAGTCTAAGCTCACAACATGCTTTACAGCTTTCAAAGACGCTGGCAGAGCTCTGCTTGAGACCCTGGATCCAATTCCCAGCTCCACTGAAATGAGCAAACAAGTTAAAAAGTCTTCAGGTATTTAAAAATATCTATAAGTTCCAAACTTTAAAGCCTATCATTTTCATAAAAATGTTTATCAAAAAAATAAATAAATAACATGGACTGGAAAGAAAAAAAAAAAAAAAACAGAAGAAAAAAGACATAACGATTCCATATCAATTAGTAACCTGATATTCAAAGAACCACAGGAAGAACAGCAAAACTATTCCTATGATCACAGCTTGCACATAAGAAACTGTACGTTAGCTTTCTAACCTGTTCCAAAACTATCAATTACTTAAGAGGAACAATCAAGTTCTAAGATTATATTTTAATGAGGACCCCTTGTTCTAATTTTTTTATTGATGATTTGTGAATATACAATATAGAAACAAATTCTTTTATATACAGCTGCTGTCTTAACAATATTCCCTACATATTTCTCTCATAAAAGACTAAAACTGAATACAGGTGAAAGACCAATAACACAGCTAAAATATATTTGAGAACATGAAATTATACAGCAACTTGCACATATGCAAAAAGTTAAATGAAGCATAACTTTAAAAAAAATAACACTAAAGAGTGAAGTTTAGTATTTAGGTGAGCATGTAGGGCATATTGGTCTCTCCCTACTTCAAAACTAAGATGTACGAGAGCAGTAAAACAAACTGCCAAGTACAGCAGAAGCCTGTAAGATTACATGCAATTGTTACTTTAAACATTACCACAATCAACATTTCCCTTCATTCAAAAGTCATCAAGTGCATGGTGGCAGCACAGATACACACACAGACACCCAGCCATCTGGCAGCAAATGGCGGAATATTAAGCAAGAAAGAAAAATTGGTGTTTCCCATGCCACCATCAGAATCAATTCTGCAACACACCCATGAAAATCAGTAGATGCTAGGAAGAATTTCTGGCACACTGAAAATTGGATGTGAAACAAGGAATAGCCGGAAGGTTATGAGATTCTGCTGCAGCGGTGGTTAATAGCATGCCAATTTATTGCAAAAAACAAAAAAACAAAAAAAAGAAGGGCTAGTTTTTGGTCACTTACGTATTGTGGAAAATGCATGCCATTCTGTTTTTCCCAGGAAGAACAATTACACAATGCAATAACACTGGATTAGAGCAAGTACTTACACAACAAAATACACAGAGAGCATTTAGTTTACATGTACATTCACTACCTAAGGTTCTGGGTATTTTTATATCTAATAAAAGAACATGTATTACCAAAACACTATCAAGGTTAACAAAGAAAGTGGAATTTTAGCTACCGCCGTATACACAAAATGGTTTACTATTTACATATGTCATTAAAACATAAACTATACAGTGATGTTAGCAAGGAAAATTCAAGGGCATCTTCAAAACAATGTGACCTCACATATCTACCTCCAGGGTGGGACCACCAATGAATAGTTTGCAGTTTTATAAATATTTTAATAAAATAAACGAATTTGTTTTAAAATTTAAATTAAAAACCTTGACAGTGTTTAAGAATTAAAAGGTTAGAAATGTAAAGAAACACCATAAGCAGCAGTTTATTCTTAGTGAATCATATCACAGGCCCCACACATTAGCCATCAAAAACAAAAAAATAAACTATAAAATAAACACAAATATTTGAAGTAAGATACCTTAAGAGATAACACACACACTACCATATACAACACACTGTTATTCTGTCAACTTACATACATACAAATGCTAGATGGTTAGGTGTTTATTACATTCTAGTAGTCAGTCAATCACTATCCAAAGCTTTCAGTATTTCATAAAGATTAATGCCGACTTAACATTAAATAGACAAACACTCACTGTACTTTCATATTAGCCGTTGTACTTCCAGCAATGTATGGACATTATTAATGCATAGTCCCATCTGCAGCCATGAAGCCCACTAATCTAACTGCCGCCACTAGTTCTAGCCACTGAGGCATGTTATAATGGGAAAACACTAGATTCAGAATCAGGTTTCAATTTACATCAATTACTTTTAATTTGGGGGATTTTTAAAAAGATGCACCGATAACATGGTACTTCAAAGTGATACACATATCCAACTTTCCTGAGGGAACAGTATACTCTTAGAATGCACTTACTGTACGTCATGTGCATATGCTTATGTTTGTATGTAAAACCTCAACTACAGAGCCAAACATGGTGTTAGACACCTGTAATACCAGCACTTGGGAGGCCAAGGGAGAAGGATGGTGCATATGATGCTGATCTGGACCACTGAGTAAATTCAGAGCCAGTTTGGGCTATGTAACAAAACTTTGCACACACCTGCCTCCTCAAAACAACAACATAAAGTTAAACGAGCATTTTCATTTTATAAAGTCTAAAGCTTTTTATAAGGTCAAAACTTTTATCAGTTTTGACAAATTTAACCTCAGCCCACAATTTCAACATATAAATAACCAATGTAAAAGGGCAATGCCCTATAAGGGTCCTATAATGACAAGACAGCTGCTACATTAAGCACAATGGAGCCTTCTAACAACAACCGGGGAGGCCATAATATACACTGCCTACGTAATCAAAGCCGTATCATCCCACTGAAAGAAAATCACAATCCAAAGTGTTCCAGCAGAAAGGGTATGTATTTCCCTGACTGAGAGGGAGGAAATTTAGCAGATTAAGATAAAGCAGGCCAAAGATAGAAAAATAGCCATAAGGCATTCTAGACCTACCATGCCTTATAGTAATTAAAAACATCAATAGGACTTCTTTAGTACTATGTGCTACTCAACTAGCAATCACTGTTAATTGATGCATCTGTTGCTGTTAGTTAACTTTACAATCCACAAATTCAGTATTTACAATGTTTTCCAAGTTACCCATGAACATGTGCGGAGGTACATATACTGAGTCACACAACAGTTCCCTCCCTAGTAAGATGGACTAAACTAGAGGCTCTGCCTCCAAGTGTTGGGATTGTAGGCCATGCACCAGTGGCTTAGAGGGAGGCTTTGCAGGGTGTAAAATCACAATGTGAAATATATGAATTCTGTTTCCCCTAGCAATGGCTCACTAATTCAGTGATCAGAGTGACTTCATCAAATACTAAATGGCCACAAATGATGAGAATAACTCCATAACCTATATAAGATGATGTCTGAGGGTCTAAGGACTTTAGGTTCTAGATGATAAATAATAAATCTGAGAACAACGATACAGTGTGATTAAGAACTTCCTATCTAAGAATGCATCTCATTACTCAAGAACTCTGCAATGCTGCAGTACTTCTTAGTAACTGCACATATGCTCTTGTTTATAAAGTCAGAGAAAATAGTGACTCCTACCACAACCATACATTACTTATTAAATTGCTGTCTAGCAAGGAATAATCTTAAATACATGTTAGAGATTAAAATGTGCCTGACAAAGACAGTCAATCCGCTTTAAAGAAAAAAAAGTACTTAATAAAATAATAAGCTTTCCACTTATGTCTATTATGTTACATTTCTGTTACACATTTAGTTAAAATATTCATATATTAATATATCAGCTTTCCCAACTCACCATTGTTGCAGCATTCCAGGCAGTTGTCGGTGCAACCTTTGGTTGCCAGTTAGATCCTCCTGTTAACTTCTTTTCACCTGGTTGACTCCAACTTACATCACTTTGAATAAACACAAACACACAATGTTTCTGTCCAATACAAAGACACTGAACTTTATAGCACCAAGCTGACATCTGTGTACATACTTCTGAAGTGAAAGTCGTCACATCAGCTTATCTACATGATATTTAAATAATACAAATAAGACACTTACTTCTTAGTGGTTCCATTTCCAATACCAAGATCTAGGAAAACAGAAAAGCATTTAAAAACCAGAATCATTTAATAAACAACTTAGCTTAAGGATGACTAAAGAATCAAAGGACTACTTACTGCCCACAAGGTTGGCTAAAGATGAATCCAAGTCATCAGACACTAATTTGTTAGGTGGAAGTTTGGCAATAGGAAGACTCTGGTTCTGAGAGGCCACTGTTGGTTTGAGAAGTCCACCTAGTTCATCAAAGCCTTAAAGTTACAAACAGATGAAATGGCGTGCGTAAGAACTTCACAAGCTGCGGCTTCCTAAGGGAGTCCTCGCTCCCTTTTCTCCTTGTTTACTCACTGCAAGTTTTCCCAGAACACAGGAAATGCTCTCATGTGGAAAGAGGAGAAATCTGCCATCTTCAAGTGAATTTTAACAGAACTTTAATAATTTGTCTAATCTAATGACAAAATTATAACCAGGTTAAAGGAGATAAGAAAAAATGCCATAGAAGGGGAGGTGGTAGGTAAATCTCTCCTAGTCCAGCACCATTCTTCTAAACGCTTGATCCTAAAGTCCCTTTTATGATGAGGAAAAAAGTATTTTAAAATTTCTTTTATATTGGGGCTGTAGAAATGGTGGCTCACAATCACCTGTAACTTGAGCCCAGTGGCTAATATCTCTGGCCTCTGCAGGCCCCTGCACTCTGTACAGATACCTATACCATCCACATATAATTTAAAAATTAAATTTTTAACTTAAAACTAATAAAAGAAAAACAATTTTTTGAGGCAGGTCTTCACTGTGCAGCTCTAACTGGGGTTCAAAACATCTATGTAGACCAGGCTGTCATCAAACTCCAAGAGAAACATCTTCTGAGAGATCTGCCAACCTTTGCTTTCGTAATGGTGGCATTAAAGGCATATGCCAACATGCACAGCTACAATAAATCCCTTTTTAAAAAGCCTTTTTTTTTTTTTTTTTTTTTAAATTTGAGAGGGGGTGGGGGTGGGGGACAGAAGAAAACTCGTAGGCGGTCACTCTCTCCTTCCACCTTGTGAATCCTGGGGATTAAACTCAGGTTGCAAGGCTTGGCAGCAAGTGCCATTACTACTGAGTCATATCACAGGCCTAAGAGGATGTATTCTATAGAGCTTTTCACACTTTTCATGTTTGGGGATTTAAGAACCTAAGGCAGGAGCTAGGGAGATAGGTCAGTGGTTAAGAGCACTGATTTGCTCTTTCAGAGGACCCAGGCTTAGTTCCCAGCACCCACATGGCAGCTTACAACTGCCTGTAACTTCAGTTCTGGGAACTCCAATGCCTTCTTCTGGCCTCTTAAGTATGCCTGCATGCATATGGTACATATAGAGGCAAGAGGACAAAAAAAAAAGAAAAAAAAATCATTTTTAAATGAGTTTAAAAATTAAAAACAAAAACAAACACAAAAAACAAAAAACTAAATTGCTCTACAAAGGTTCTCCACCAAAGAGTAAAAGGTAAAATCAAATCCAACCAAGCCAGGCCGCTAAATGAATTCAACAGCATGGCGGACCCAGGAACACTAGAGAATAAAACAGGTCCAACCAAGGACAGTGATTTACAAAGGTATGGACAACTAGCCTCCAATTCCCTTTTCCTAGACAAGCCAAACTCAAAAGGGAAAAGTCAGATGAATTCCAAAATTATAAGCCTATTAGAACCCATTAAACAAACTCTTAGTCCATGCATACAAGCTTCCTTCGTTTATGGGTAACTAGTTATACATTATGTAACTAAAAACACAGAAGTATGTTTTAAAGTTAAAATCTATTAGCCAAAGTCAGTGACCATCTCCCTGTAGGAATAAAATTAGAACATTAAAATTTTATGCAAATTCTATAAACTTCAAACTAACAAGATGCATAAAGTACAATCCTCACTCTAGAGTTTTATAGTTTTTTCTTAAAGACAAATTAGTAGGTATACTTTAAAATACTCTATATAGGAACTATCTAAACAAGTTAGGGTACTACATGCTGTGCCTTCAGTTTCAAAAATAACTGATCTCACATACCATAATATCAATATAGTCATTGCTCATTTCAGTAGGATAAAAATTATAACTGAAAAGTTATAGCACAGTCATTAACAACTTAGCACTTTATCAAGAAATTGTTTTCTAATTCTGCAGTGAAAAAACCCAAAACTTTCCGACTACCCAAAAAAGGTAAAATTAATATTCTTTGAGCTTTCATCAAGTGGTCTGGGGGAAGAAGGCCATTTACTCTAATTTATAAATGCTAAAAGCAGCCTATAGAGAATCTATTAAAAAAAGAAAAAGAAAAATTTTTTCTTACCGCCAGAATCTACAGCAACATTTGCAGATTTATTTCCAAACACAGATTCAAAGTCAACATTAAGGCCAGATGAAGGATGTGGCTGTGCAACCGGGGAAGGACTGAATCCTAAGAAAAAGCAAAATGCAAAAATGTTAAATACAGCAACTATAGATTATCTTTAATAGTGGTAGCAGAATGGGGAAAGCAATAAATTCCTTAAACAAAAACGCTAGTTTTCTAAGCTAAATGTTTTCTGCATTACAACACACACACACACACACACACACTTCTGCCACAAGTACTGAGATTACAGGAGTGAGCCATCACACTCAGCTACATCTCCATTAAAATCACCCACTAAGAAAACTAAGACTGAGCAACATACACTGAATTATTAGTTTACTTCATCACAGAAATGAACCTTTGCTTGTCTTTTCTCTTAATTTTGCATCTTCAAGTCATCTAAAACTCCATGCTATCTCTGTATCTACAACCCTCCATATCCTGTATCTCAAGAAACTCTTACTTCAACAGTTACACATTAAAAAAAAAAAAAAGTTTTACTATTACAGTTATTTGTGTGTGCCTGTGCTTATGGGCATGCATGTGGCCGTATATGTGTGGAAATCAGAAGACAGCTTTGAGAGTTAGTTCTTTCCTTCCACCATTGGGTTTGGGATATAAATTAAGAGTCACAGTGCTTGGTAGAAAGCACCTTTAACCCACCGAGTCATCTCAGTGGCCCAGAAGTAACACAGTTTAAGATAAACCTGAGAATTGGCAGGATTCTCACATGTTTCTGCCCAACTCTTTTTGGAAAATGATATTCTTCTTTCAACTCCCACCTACTCTCTCAAGTCAATTTACCACTTTTACCACTAGGAATGACAAGTCTGGGGCTAAGCATGCTAATTAGCCTAAAACGAGCCTGAAACAGAAACCCATACACAAGGCTTTACTCTTTTTGTGTTCTCCTGGAACTAATAGTGTTATGACAACTAGTACCAATACTGAGTCTCTGAGGCCTGCCAATGATGAGTTAACATACATAGAGCTTTAATTCTCAGGGTATGTTTCTCTAAAGTTGAGTCAATAAGATTCTAGAAGCTAAAAAGAATGAAAGCCATCTAAAGCTGTTACATTTATCACATGACTTGAGGTGCTTTGAATCACTAAATATATTTAGGTAAACCGTCTGCAAAAAAACCCAAAAATCACAAAAAGAGATTCTTAAGTTCTATCAAGTCAGAATATAAACACATAAAAGCACCCTATTTTAGAAGGTTAGCACGTATACCAATAAGGGAATTTGAGGTCTACAGAGGTCCTCTTTCTCCCAGCAGAGGAGACTCATCAAAACCTTACTTCAAATCCCCAAGAATATGAAGAACACTGCTAAACTGATATGCCGCACATGCAGGCAGGATCCTGTGGAGCAAAGGAGTGCATCAGATCTCCTTGAACTTACAGACAATTGTGAACCCACGTGTGATGTTGGGAACCGAACCTGTGTCCTATGGAAAAGCAGCCAGGGAGCTTAATCTCTCAGGTACCTTTCCGGCCCCAGCAATGGTTTTTGACACTATTCCTTACAAAGTGGTATACATATTGGTTATCCTACTTTTAGAGTAGTATTTTGGGGTTAATATAAGTATTTAGGATCCACAAGTTTTTGAAAATGTTTAAAGTTTGACCTTATTCTAACCCTTAAATTACCTTTACATCAAAAGAATTAGTCTTAGGATTAGAAACAAATACCAAAGTACATAATCATTTAGTGTTTACATCTCTTGACCAGTCTTTCAAAAGGATCTTAGAGAATTCTAGACTCACCAATTTAGTGACATTTAAACATATACAAAGCTTTAACAATCAGTGACCTTAATGATTCCTCTCATAAACATCATGACTGCATATGTGCTCATGCCACCACCACATTGTAAAGTGTATACTACTACTTCATGGACTCTTGGGATAATCTTGGCTAAAGGATCACTAACCTTTTGCTCATATACATAACAACAATTTACAGCTAGGCTATTACATCTAATTCCCATTTCCTCCTGTTATAACATCCCTATTTCTACCTTTTATAGGAATCTAGAAACAACTATTATTTCCTATTACATCTTCTGAAGTCTGTAGGATCCTGAACTTACAAAACTATTAGCTACAAGTACAAAAAGAAAGGCTAAAAAGAAAAAAGTATTCTAAAATATGTACCTTAAGTTTAAAAAAAATCCTATATACATAGACAAAAATGCAACTTAAAAATTTGTAATAGTATCTGGAAAAGCAAGCAACACATTTCTAAGGTAGTCATTTTTTTTCTGTATACCATTGTGTGTGTACACACACATACAGAGACACATACTCCTTTAAGATAAAGAGATTTTTCTACTATTTGATTGGCATAACGGTCTTCTGTTACATTTTTAGTTACTTATCAGGGATTACCAACTTAAAATTTTTTACAGCTATTCAATACAGAAACACAAAACCTCAAGGTTGAGCCAACAAGATGGCTTTGCAGGTAAAGTACTTGCCATGCAAGCCTCACATCCTAATATCAATCAGCAGAACTCTAAATGGATGAAGAAGAGTCAACTCCACAAAGCTGTCTTCTAACCTACATGTCATGTCATGGCACACACAGCCACACAAACCTTAAACACACACAGCTAAGTAGTAACACTGGGGAAAACAACAACAACAAACTTTTCACACAGAAGCATTCAAGGTCAATCTGGGCCATACGGTGAAATCCTACCTCAAGAAACAATAAGCAAACAACAACAAATCCAACTAACAGCACTGTTTTAAAGGGTACACTTTAGAGGGAGGGAGGCAGGGAGGGAGAGAGACACAGACAGAAGCCTTTCATAAGACCCAGTGAAAACTATCATTGGTCAGCACCATTACACAGACAAATATTTGGAGCAAATCTCAAAAGGACATAATAAATGAACTAAGCAGCACAAAACAGCTAGCACTGGGGACAGAAAAACATCCCAAACATCTTTGAAAACAGGCCAGCAAGATAGTTCAGTGGGTAAAAGCACCAAGCCTAAATGACCTTAGTTCAATGCTGGGAATCCATATCATAGAATAAGAAAACCAACTGTAACAAGCTATCTCTGACCTCCACATGTAAGCTGAAGGGATCATACACAGATACATGTCCACACCCACACCTAAAATACTCATTAAAAGTTTTTAAAAGAAAAAACTGGTTGGGTTATCAATAGATTTCAATGTTTCTAGCAACAAACTTAGCAACATGTCCTGTCAGAGTAATCGCTACCACTTATTAAATCCTTTTAAACACTATGCAGAATATTTACCAACAAAATACTATTTAAGCCTTACAACATTATGGGACAGTTATCCTCAAATTTACGGATGAGCAAACTAATAGACTAAACAATTTTACCTAATGCCAAAGATTGAGTTAGTAAAAGAACTAACACTTGAATATCCACTTAGTCGACTCCAGAATATCATTGGGGTTTTCAGTTTATCCTAGGTATCTACTCTTTATAAATAGGAGAAAATTTAATATACATATAATACTTTTTATAGACTTACTTATTTTATGTGTGTGGATGCTTTGCTTGCATGCATGTGCAATGCATGGCTGTCTTGCGTCCTTTAGGTGCAGAAAAGCATGCCACATCCTTTGACAGTGAAATTACAATCAGCTGTAAGACACTGGGTGTGCTGAGAACTGAATCACAGTCAGCTGTAAGACACTGTGTGTGTGCTGAGAACTGAATTACAATCAGCTGTAAGACACTGTGTGTGTGCTGAGAACTGAATTACAGTCAGCTGTAAGACACTGTGTGTGTGCTGAAAACTGAATTGGCAGTACTCGCAGCTCTTCACTGTTGAGCCATCTCTCCTTTCCAATTTAAAAAGCACAAAAACACAAAAAACTTATTTATTTTTATTTTTGTTTTGACTGAATCTATGTCTGTACGTTGGATCCCTTAGAAGAGGAGTTACGCACAATTGTGAGCTGCCATGTGGGTGCTGCGAATTGAACCTGGGTCTTCTGGAAGAGTACCCAGTATAGTGCTCTTAACCACTGAGCCATCTCTCCAGCCCCTCCTTTCCAATTTTTATTAACTAAAAGTTAATCAATTCTTATTAACTTAAGCTTTTTCTTGCTAATTCTGGGCTCTGAACACAAATGACTCCTGGCAATTTTACTATCTAAAAGCAATGCAAATGATCAGTCTTAAAGATGCTTAAACAATTTAGGTAAGAAGTATATTCAAAATATAAAGCATCTTACTTACACAAGATTGCTTTTCATGATAGTTTTGTGATAGTTGTAAATGCTTGTCAGAGTGTTAGACATTAAGCAATCACATTTAAACTCATGACTATTCCACAAGTCTCAACATTCATAGACTCACAAAGACTAAATGTTTATTTAAAGTTATACAACTTATTTAATTAAAGTAGAACTTGAATTCAAACAAAAATTTCCAAGAGTCCAAACATATTTTTTCCTATCAAGTGCTCTCATAAATTCTCTTTTCAGATGTCAGGAACCTCACTTCTTCACTTGTGGTGTATGTATACATTTTTGGTTTTTGTCCTTTGGGAAAGGTTCTCCTTGTGCAGACCAGCCTGGCCTCAATCTCAGAGATCTACCTCTCTCTGCCTCTCAAGTGTTGGGATTAAAGGCATAAACACAATCAGATGGTCATTGTTTTCATTGTAGTATACTGGCAAAGAACACATTTTGCAGAGATGACTCGGTGGTTAAGAGTGTTCACAGATCTTCCAGAGGACCAGAGTTCAATTCTCAGCATCCACATCAAGTGGTTCACTATTGCCTCCAGGACATCCAATACTCGCTTCTGGCCTCCAACAGCATCCACACACACATGCCATACACTTACAGACACACACACATATACACATGAATTAAAAAAAAAAAAAAAAAACATTTGAAAAAATAACCGATAAATTAGACGAATAAACAAAGAGCTTTAAATTCTACAAGACAGTGATAGTAAATGTAATATACTGTCATGAATATGCTTAAGTTGTAAGTATAGATTAAAAAGCATAATAGGTGACTATAAAATCACAGTGTGTTTAAATAAATAAGGAAAACAAGAACAGAAAGGAAGAGGATGCATCTTTAAAAGCAAGCTCAGTGGTAACAGTTTGCATAGAGTGCCCAAATTCCTAGAGGTAATAACCGGCCAGGGGAAGTGGGCCTATTTATTCTTAACAAAGTTATAAAAATTCAGTCAGGTGTGATCTATTTTTAAACCTAGTATTTGGGAGGTAGAGACAGGAAGATCCCTTTGAGTTCAAGGACAGCCTGGTCTACATATCGAGTTTTCCAGGACCGCCAGAGCTACACAGTTAGACTCTGTCTTTGGGGGTAGGGGGAGAGGAGGGCATGGGAGAGTTTATGAAAACTTACTACACAGGGAAAAGAGAAACCGATATAAATCAATCAATCAAGTAAGCCAACAACAACAGAAGGCTCACGACATGTAAGAGCAGGGTTAGTATAAGCTTGAAGTTCTGACAAGGCACAGTGAAGTCAAGATGAAAGAAACGGGAAAGAATGGGGATGGAGAAAGTACAAAGAATCCAACCAAACAAGGCAGAAGAATCCAAGCACGTAGATATTCAACTTAAAACTAAAATAAAAATTCTGATGAAGAACATAAGACTCTGAGTATTCTGTCAAAAAAAGTAGTAAAAACCACTGTATCGATTTAATAAATAAACAAACAAGAAACTCCCCATTATCCCATTAGAAAAAGAAGTATGAATTCACTGGCTTTTCAGCTAATTCTAATCTGTCTTCGAATACTTAGCTTTATAGATAAAGGAGGCCTGATCAAAGATTCTAGGATTTTTTTTTTCAACTTTAGTATATACTTTAAAACTTACTATTTTCTATATAACTCATGTAAAATTTTGACTTTTCGTATTGCAATGACAGGTTGGTCAAATCACCTTTTCAATTTATTAAATAAAATGGAACACATACTTTTCATCTTTTTCCTTTAACTTCAGACAAGGAACGAAGTGAAAGCCTTATAAAAGGAGCTAAGGATATGTATGATATGAAATTGTAATATGCCATAGATTTAGTAAGAACTGCTCTTGCTCCAATGCACAAAAGTAAAAATACAAGCACATATAAACCTGTAAATGTAGACGCTACTTTTAAATCAATTCTCTGAACTAAAAAATCAATACTACACAAGATGCTAGGTAGCTAAAGTGTTACACTACAGCAAACAAAACATAGAAAATGCAGAATCAAAGAAATCTGTTTACTAAAATCCACATTAAATACAACTAGGAGTATTTTAAGAATCTTACTACATTATCACTCCAGTTAATTTAAACTTTAGATGTTAAAATCCAAAGTAATGATTACAGCATTGTAAAAGTAATTAACACATAAATTTTAAAAAAGCATAGACATTAATTGGGAAGCAAAAGGTTAAATGGTACTTTACCAACAAACATTTCATGAGTAGGTGTCCTAGTAGTAAAAGTGGATACATCTGAAGAAATGGGAAGGTGAACATCACCACTACTTTTTGTGAGGAAAGGATTTAAGCTTGGAATGGCATCATCAACAGCATCTAGTGTAGCAGAGAAAGGATCTGTGCAGTCCAAGTGAATTACAGCAAAATGAAGAAAGGAAGTAAATAAATTAGTATTGTGATTAGTCGAAAGATGCAAAGTGAAAAGTAGTAGTTATATTATTATTAATTTTACACACAAATATATTTAATCACTAAGATGAAAGAATTGCATTTACCATAGCAATTTTTAGAGGAATAATTGTCTTCATTAACAACTGTAGAAGAATATTACAGAAAGGCTTGCCTTTCCACATGAGAAAGCCAATAGTCACATAGTTAAATAAGAAAATAACCACCAGAATATTTCCATTAATGGCCACTCACCTTGCACCTACTCTAGCTGGGTGTACTGGTTTTCATGGCATAACTCTGCTTACTCAAATCATTGAAATAAATACTTCGTAAAGGTACAGTATGAGTAAATTTGCAGAAGAATAAAGAGTCATTTCAATTAAGGTAAGAAACTGATTCTAATATTTGTAAAACTACTGTTTCGGTTCAACAGTCAGAAAACTAAACTAAAATGAAATAACATATTTAAGGAGAGAGAAAGGATGTACTGACAATTAAGAACAGAGATGCTTACTCTGATCTAGCCAATGGACAGGACATTCTCCACAGTTATGTGGAGAGCGGGGACTGATTCTGACATGAACTCTGGTGCCCCATATTTGACCACCTCCCAAGATGGGACTTGATAACCGATGACCATATAGTTGGGGGAGGAGGTCCCCCTCGGTCATAGACCTAGGGGAGGGGAATAGAGTGAAAGCAGGAGGGAGGGAGGGAGGAAATGGAGGATACAAGTGATTGGATAACAATTGACTTGTAATCTGAATGAATTATAAAAAATAAATTTTAAAAAATGCAGGGGGGAAAAAAAAGAGCAGAGATGCCTGTGCAGTCTGGGAATAATTTTAAAGTCTTGAAGTAGTTTCCTACAGGATAACAAGCATTCCCATCGTAAACATTTTCTCCTTCAAATTCTCTCTCTAAAGTTATTCTCAATTAGGTATGTCCTGTTCCCATGCCTCACTTAAGATGCGTTCTAGTGAATGAAAGCCTTTTCTTAGTTAAAACGGCTAACTAAAGGGGAAAAGAAAAAAATATAATCAAGGATAGCAATCATATAGCATATTTTCCAGAAAAATGGTTCTATACTTTCAACCAGACACCTCTTCTGCTCTATTTCTGCTTTAAGGTTATGTAAATCAACAATAACCACACAAAATACTAAGGGACAACTAGCTCACTCACTATGACAGGCACACTTCCCTTAGAGTCAATTAAATCAAGGCAAACATTCATTAACTCTAAATGTAATGACTTACAAACTAGAAAATAACAAAGTAATGGGTTTAATTATAAAGCATTTTTAAATAACAATTTTTATAATATTTTCTAGATTAAGCATTCCTGTAGAATATTGATTTACACTAAAAAAAATCAGTTTTATAAACTCAAAATATACTCAAACTTAAATGATGCTTCAACATCTTTCATATGCATGTAAAAACAAACAAAAATCAACAGTAGGGGGACAAAGTAGGAAAAAATAATTCAGAAGTAAACAACAGAAAACAGACAGATATAAGATGTTGGCTTTGAGCTAGGCATGGTGGCACACAACTTTAATCCCAGCACTCAGGAGCCAGAGGCAGGTGGATCTCTTGAATTCGAGGCTAGCCTGTTCTACAAAGCAAGGCCAAGACAGCCAGGACTACAAGAGAAACCTCATCTGGGGGGAGGGAGAGGGGGGAGGAGATAAAAGGCCTTGCCTTTGGTACTAAAGCCAAAATATAATTTGCAGGGAGTCATGGACTTGGTGTGGTCTAGCTGCCATGAGAGGCATGTAACAAGTTTTTTCAGGTTAGAGTTCTTATGGCATTATGTCTTTCAGTTCCTGAGAAACCAAGCCCTCAGGCAGTGAACATAACTTTTCAGCTTCTTTATTTAAAATAAAGAAGTGCTAGCAAGATGGCTAAGCATGTAAAGGCATTATTTGTCACCAAGCTGGACAACCTGAGTCAAATCCTTGGGATCTACATGATGGAAAACTGACACACACACAGACACACACACACAAACACAGAGTCAATCTCAATAAATACAGTTTTAAAATAAAGTTAACAAAAGATTAACTTCTAGCTACAATAGAGATTGCACTTATCTGTTTAGTTCTATGTGTAAATGAACTGTTGTGGAAATGCCCCCTCCCTGCACCAGCTGGCCTGTTCTCTTTTCCCTTGCTCTTGGCGACTCACGGAAGGAGGACTAATAAGGAACCATCAACTATTTTTTAAAAAGACATAAAAATTAAAAAATAAACAAGTTAAAACCATTTAATGGCTTTGCTAATAATGCTGACATTTAAAAAATATATTTGGTGTTTTATTTTATGTGAGTGTTCTTACTGTGTGTTAGCATGCATGTACATGCCTAACACGTGGGTAGTGGGGAATGAACCCAAGGAGAACAGCAAGGGGTCCTACTACTGACCCATCTCTCCAGCCCGAAGCCCAATATTTAAAAGGAAAAAGCAACTGTGAGCTCCACGGACATGTTGCTGCATACCTTTAATACAAGCAAAGGGTTAGAGGGAGGCAAAAACTGAAGGATCTCTCTAAGTTCCAGGCCAGCCTGGTCCACACAGCAAATTCTAGAATAGCCAGGACAAAATATGATGCCCACTCCTAACCCATACCCCCGCAAAAAGCACAACTAAGAGTAAATAGAAAAAAAGCATAAAAATGTATCAAATTCAAAATTCTAAAGCTAAGACCTTTTAGGACATTAAGAAATGCCTTTTTCCCATGTGGTGGCGGCACATGCCTTTGACCCTAGCACTCAGGAGCGAGAGGGAGGTAGATCTCTGAGTTCAAGGCCAGCCTGGTCTACAGAGCAAGTTCCAGGACAGCCAAGGCGACATAGTGAAATACTGTTTCAAAAAACAAAACAAAAAGAAAGAAAAAGATAGAAAAAAGAAACATCTTTCTATTCTTTTTTATTTTTAAGATTTTAATGTGTTTGTGTCTGTGACTAGATATGTGCGTGTGATAGTGCAAGTTGGCTAGAGGAATCTACAAGGCAGTTGTGATCTGCCCAATATAGGTGCTGGGAATTAAACCAGGTTCTCTACAAGAGCAGCATGCATTCTTTTTTTTTAAATTTTATTAATTTATTCATATTACATCTCAATGGTTATCCTATCCCTTGTATCCTCTCATTCCTCCCTCCCTCCCATTTTCCTCTTACTCCTCTCCCCTATGTCTGAGACTGAGGGGGACTTCCTACCCCATATATGCTCATAGGGTATCAAGTCTCTTCTTCGTACCCTGCAGCATGCATTCTTAACCACTGAGCCATCTCTCCAGCATCAAGAAACTCCTTTCTTAAAACTTTAATTCACTGCCTATAGTTTAATTTTAAAACAATTCTAAAGTACTTATTAAACTATCTTCCTTAGAAATTACTCACAAACCTCAAGATTTTGATAAACCTTAATGCTTACACAAAACTATTCTAAAAATAAAGTGCTTATAGTTCTCAGTCCTCTACTCCCTGTGAAACAGATACAACCTGTCCTGAAGAGAAAATGTCCACTTACTCCATAAAGCACTTTTATTATATTAATTTACTTTTATCTACATGTAACAAGTACTCTAGGGCTGGGTGTGGTGGTCCCATCCCTACTATCCTAACACTTGGAAGTTGAGGCAGAGGGACTGCCATGAGTTTGGGGCCAGTTTGGGCTACAGTGAGAGACAACAACAGGACTCAGGTAGAGAACATCTTTAGGAGCCACGTGAAGGTGGATGGAGAGAACTGATGCACTAAGTGTTCTCTAACCTCCACATGTGCACAGTGGCACATGTGCCCCCACAGCAGCTGCCAAGTGCTCTCTAGGGTACTAATGACAGATAACGCTTGCATTCACAGAACGTAGCCTCTAGTTTACAAAGCACTGTTTTAGGGCTGGCCAGCACTCAATGACAGTGTGCAATGCTCTGGATTCAAAACTCAGTACCACACCAAAGATGACAAAAAGAAAAGGGCCTTGGAGGGCATGGAAAGGGAGAGAGGACAGACGGAAGAAAAGAAACATAAAAACTGTATTTTTATTCAAATGATTAAAGATGAAAATCTATCTCACATGTTGAAAAAATTTAACAATTCAAATATTACATCAAACCAATACAAATTTTAACATACTATATAATTTTCTACTTAACATTCTTTCTGAAAAATATCTCTTTCCAGCAATTTTTGATGTTTATATGATAGACATACACACACACACACACACACACACACACACACACACACACACACACACACAAAGCCATTCAAAGGAGATGATTTGAAAAGCAGAAGCCTAGGTAAAACGGTCAAACAGACATATATTACCACTTTGCTTTAAAGGTGCTAGACCATGATCACCTTAGAATTAAAAACCTATTCAAGGGCATCAAACATTCCTGTTATCTTACAAGTCTAAGTTAAACCAATATTTAAAATTAAATTAAACAAAAAAATTAAAATACAATGAATTAAAAAATAAAGAATTACCCTGAGATACCTTGTCACAACATTCTTCACCACTTATCATATATACACACAGGTACGGGTTTTACCCACCAGGAAATTTTGTCTACACCACAAGTAGTTAATTACTATACATTTGAAATTCACATTAAAGAGGTGATCTTAAATTTAAGAAAGTGGTCCTTCCTCTTATATTTAACTTCATCTTCACTCAACTTTATTCCATAATTACCTATGAATTCTTATACTTCATATATTATCTGCAGGAGATAAAGATTAGTTTACTGCCATTATACTATTTCTCAAGTTCCCGTGTATAAAGTATTACTAAAAACTCTATAAAAAGTAGCAAGCTACTTAATGGAAAGATACCTGTACAGGATTTAAAACATACTGAAGGCTTACCTCCCCATGTGCTTGCTACCTGAGGAGCAGCTGACATCGCATGGACAGATGGATGAAAGGTTGGCTGCTGCAAATCAAGCAGGTCATTTGGCAGCTTAGATGTGCTAGGAAAGTATTTTGGAAAGTAGTTTTATTTCTAGATGAACTCTGGTATATTAATTTGTTTCCTTTCCCCCACTACTCAAAAAAAAAAAAAAAAAAAAGCGAAAAGCTTCAAGGTAAGCCTAAAAAGAACAGCAATTCTACCAAGGAAGCAGCTGCATGTTCCTCATTTAGCATAAGACTAAAGACTAAAGAGGCCAGAAAAATACTTGAGCACCATGTCTTAAATTTCTATTGAATTTGAATAACAAATTTTTTTTTGGAAGACTCAATGACTTTCCCAAAGAAAATGCCCATTCCCTTACAGTATATTCCTGCTAATAATTAGTAATTTAGCCATATTTCATTTCCTAAGTATATAAAATACATAACATTATTACTTTATATTTAGGTAGTATACCAACTGCATAATTTACTGCATCTTTTGTATTAATTTGTGATTACAAAATCATAAATCAAAAGCACATAATTTGAAGAAGCTCTTTTCCTAAATACTCAGACATCCTTACCTGTTAGAAGAACTAGGGGTAGAAAATATGTCAATGGCTGCTGCAGTCATTATTCCCCCTGCTGAGGTGGACACAGGAGAGGCTGCAGTTGTTAAAGAGGTATGCGGTTTCTTTGCAAGTTCTTTTAGACGCTGTTCCTGTTGAAAAAGGAAGTGAACAAAGGAATCTAAAACTAGATCTGTTGGTACAGACTCTGAAAAAGGACATTTTCTAATTCTGGTTTAATAGCTGAAAGGTACTCCCTGGCTTTTCACCAAACATTCTAGGTGACTATGAAGAATGAACTGATTCCAGCCTGTAAGACTGTTATACATTTAAAACCCTAAGTGTGGCTAGAGGCTCATTTACTTGATTCCCTCCTACTCATTCTTCCAAAAAGAAGAACCACATTTACTTACCTTTAACGCTTTTAAACGAGCCTGTTCTTCCTCTAATGCTGCCTGCTTTTCCCTTTCATCCACTTTGGTCAGAGATAGGCCAGTGCTTGCCAAAGAAGAGACTGCATTGGAAAGTGTTGTAGCCCTAGGGTAAGAGGATAAACGGAATTTGGTTCTGTGTTAAGCATTTCATAATTAGAACATAAATAAAGTGACAAACTAAAGTAACAAGTTTGTGGACTTAACACTAGTACAGGTAGAATCTTTTACCTAATAATCTAGAAAATTCCAACAATTTTAACACTCTAGACTGAAATGCAAATTTGTGGCTTTTAGAGTTAAGTGTCAGACTCTAGAAGAAAGTTTACAACACTGGCACACATGACCTCTCCGAAGACAAGGAAGCAACATTCCTAGGAGCGCCTTAATAGAAAATTAACAACAAAACTGATTCCCAGAGACAGCGCCTATGGCAAGTAACACTCTTGCTTTTGATAGTTCTACCATAAGAACACCTAAGTCTCCACAATTACAAGCACAAAAGCTATCTCCAGTGGATGTCAGGTTCCCTGAAAATACTGACTTCAATTCAGCCGCTTCCTTTCTAAGTGCCTGCTACCTTTCTGACAAGCCAGAACTCTCTTTTCGAACCTCCTGCACACGCACAATCCGTTACTTCTCACTAGCCACCTCCTTCCCACCCCACACTAAACCCTGAGCCAACATTCAACTCTAGGATAAAGAACTACTCTCTGGTCTCAATTAGTCTTTCTTTTTTCACATCCTGCAACACTACTTACTAATTGCTACTGTAAATACATGAAGTGGCAAAAACTAATCTAATTTATGTAAAATAAGTATTACAAATGAGCCTACGAGAAGACAATGTAAGTCATATAACTATGACAGACATAAAGAAGCCAATCACATCAAGATAAGTATCTGAGGGAAATCAGTATACCTAAGCCATGTGACTAGATTTTTTTTCATCACTTTCCTATAACCAACTGGGCTGTAACATCTTGGTGATTATAATACTCCTACAAACCTACTATGAAATGAAAATATTATACAAAATATTACTTTAAAAATCATTAGTAGATTTTTTTTTCCTTTGAAATTGGGGGGAGGGGCGCAGGTGCACATGCACAGGAGAGTCTTTCATTGTAACCAGACTGGCCTTAACTTACTACATAAGCCAAGCTAGGCTCAAATTAACTTCCTCCTGCCCTAGCTTTCCCAGTTCTGGGATTGTTTAAATTTTATTACTAAAAAGAGAAGAAATCACCAAAATATGAAATAAAAATAAAAGAGAAACAAAGGAAAAGTTTCACTGTATATTTTATATATTAACTTTAATAAAGAGGTAAAAATCTTCCTAAGGATACATAACAATTATTCAAACAATTACTACACCCAAACAAAAAACCTGTATTAGAGGATCAATATAACATAATTTCTATTATTTTTAATTTTCTAAGTAAACTGGGGAATTAGCTCAAAATTGAAACGGATTAAAATAGGAGATGATAACAATCAATCCCATCAGAAGACATAAAATCTGAAATATAATGGCAGACATTCTAGGTTTGAATCCTAGTGTTACTACTATATCTACCACAGGGATATTATGAGGGCTGAGCAAATTAATGCAAAATTATCCTTGAAATTTGAAGCACCAGGGAGCTGGAAAGATGGCTGAGAGGTTTAAAGCATTGGTTGCTCTTCCAGAGGTCCTGAGTTCAATTCCCAGCAACCACATGGTGGCTCACAACCATCTATAATGAGATCTGGTGCCCTCTTCTGGCCTGCAGGCAGAACACTGTATACATCATAAATAAATTAACCTTAAAAAAAAAAAAAAAAAAAAAAAAAATTGAAGTACCATACACACCAATACATGATACTTATGGTTGTTTTAATGTTGAAACCACAATTCTGAAGAGAAGCATCACTGTTATCACCATAAAATATGTCAATACTTACTGACATCAGGAACTAAACCAAGAACTGAAATGCATTAACCCCCATGGAATCCTGTTACTAATTCTAATACTAATGTGACACTCATAATAATTAAACTTATCTTATAGATAACTTAGTCAAGATGAAAAACTACAACTTGGAACTTGAGCTGGTTTCATCTACTCCTGAGAAAATAACTTCTGTTTTCATCCTTCAAAAAAAACCCCAATGTACCTGCTTGCAGCTGTGGAATCTTTGATTTTCTTCCCTTCCAAGGAAGCTAAATGTTGTTCTAAAGCATCAAGAAGACTGCTAGGGGCCTGAAATTACACAAATATTAAAAATTTCATAACCATTATACCATTTGACAAAATATATCAAATGTCATCTCACATGAGAGTAACAAAAACAGATATATCTGTACTGATTACTGGTGGGCATTTTTTTTTTTTTGGGCTACCAAAATTATAATCTTTTATTATTACTATCATTATTATTGGAACATAACTGGTTGACATTACTAGTAAGCATCACCAAAAATGTAAGAACTGAAGATAAACACGAAACCTAAGACTCTTGCAAGAACCTAAGATTTTGAAATATTTAATACATGTAAAATTTTAGTAAAAATGTTATTGAGAATATCGCAAATACTTATTTTAATTTGCATATAAAATAATGACTTTGGGGGTTGGCAAGATGGTTCTTTGGTGGATAAAGACATTTGCAGTATAAATAGAACTGACTTTCATAGGTAGTCCTCTGACTGTCACCCATGTGCTATGGCATATGTTTGCCTGTAGTCACAAATGGTGCACACATAACTCAAGGAGATTTGATGCCTTTTTTCTGGCCTCCCTGGTCACCTACACACACACAGTATATACTCATAAAGATACACATTAATAAAACAATTAAAAAAAAATATATAGCTACCGAATAAGCCAGCTATAATACTAAATCAACATATCAGAGATACTTGCTCATCTGTGTTTCTTAACTGCTAACAATAATATGGTATAGTACCAGTCTAGATGTCCATCAATACATAAATAGATAAAGAAAAATGAAATTTTACTCAATTGTCATGAAATGAAATCATGACACTGTCAGGAAAATGGATGAAAGTGCAAACCATCAAGTTTTAAAAAACCAGACTTGCTGGGTGTGGTGGCGCACGCCTTTAATCCCAGCACTCAGGAGGCAGAGGCGGGCAGATCGCTGTGAGTTCGAGGCCAGCCTGGTCTACAAAATGAGTCCAGGACAGCCAAGGCTACACAGAGAAACCCTATCTAGAACCGTGCCCCCGTCCCCCCCCAAAAGCCAGACTCAAAATACCATGGTTTTGGCCATATGCTTTTGTGTGTGTTTAGGAATTATGCATGTGTATCTTTAAAATTAAATAATTCCCTCCTGAGAGAAGAAGAGAAGCCTCGGAGACTTGTGAATATTAAAAGGTTCACAAGGTCCCTCCCCAGGGCTATATAACTAGTGAATTTTCTATTAGGAAAGAAGAGATTCAAATTGGAACTGACTCACAACTGGATAAGACACTTGAGAGATGCAATTTCTGTGGGTCATTTTCTATGCTGGGGTGGGCTTTTCAATAGTGCACCAGTATGGTATAGAGTGGAAACGCCCACCAGAGTAAAAGATCATTCATTGTATGTGCCACAAGGTTAAAAAACTCTTCAGCAATATCTTAGAATATTAAAAACTCTAAGGAAAAACCATACTACTCTTAACAGGTTTCACCACAACATTCCTCACCTTGGCACTACTGTGCACAAGACAGTGAAACTCATGCTTTAACTATCTATTTACCTGTGAAAGATCTGGGATATCTCCTCTATCAATCCCGACTTGCTGCAAGAAAAAAATGCTAAATTTAACACATAAAATTATAACAGTATAAAACTACCTCTTCTATGTGCCATAAGTAACACTGGAAGGAGGTGGAAGAGGAGGAGGAAACAAACAAACAAATCTAATGACAGCAACTTGCTTTAAACTAATATATGTCTTTTTTCCATTAAAAAAAAAAAAAAAAAAAAAAAAGGCTTCCCCTGACAGTTACCACAGATAATACTTTAAAGCCTATTATCTGGGAGACAGTGAGATGGCTCAACAGAGAAAGGGCCCTGTTTTCAAGACTGACAACCTGGGTGTGAATGCTGGGAATCACATGGTAGAAAAAGGACTGACTCCCAGGAGTTGTCTTCTGACCTCAACATAGATGCCATGGCACTCAAGTGCCCCCCCATCCCGTGTGTGTGTGTGTGTGTGTGTGTGTGTGTGTGTGTGTGTGTGTGTGTGTGTGTGTACACTCACACACACATCTTTTTTACAAATGTCAAGTGATATTTAACTAGGATATAACCTCCACAAAACCACAACATACTTTTCATAGTGTTGAGGCATTAGATAATTTCCAGCAAAAACGTCCTATGCAATTGAGGACTCAAATTAGAAACCTGTACTTCTCCCTTCATTATGTTTTATTTTCTAATCCTCCTCCTCTTTTTCTCAACTTTTAAGAATCTTAGAATGATGTCAGTAAAAATCTAACCCACTCACTCATAGTTAGATATCAATAGCTCACTCAGACTGAGACAAACTGCTCCCTGGAACACATTCCAGGAGATTACTGTTCCTATAAGAACTGACAAGCTTTATGACACTACAAGCCCAATGACAATCTCATAATAACATTTTACAATAGAATCTTTCATATTTCTAAGATAACATGAACAGATAATGCATTCAATCTGTGTCAAACCTGCAACCTGGAGATAAAGGGCTTAAAATGTGTGACAATAACTATAACTACCACACACAAAGAATATAAGAGAGCAGAAAGGAAAGTTAGCAAATTAAAACCTACTAGATAGCAGTACCATAAACCCTGCCTCCTTATAGTTTTAATTTACAACTGGTGCTAAGGGAATAGGGAGCAGAAATCAATTTCTCCCTTGAAAGAGCTTTCTGAATCAAAGCAAATTTGCTTGGACATCATAAAACAAGAGCCTTGCATTTGCTAAAGAATAAACTATCACAAGGATAACAATGCCTAGAGTCCCTATCTTGGTAGTTTCAGAGTAATGAGCTTAATGTAAGTGATGAAAATATCCTAAAGAGACGGCATTTCTATTAGTGATGAATAGAGGGTAAAGAAAAGGGTAAAGATTTTCATAACAAACTTTATGAACTGTCTCTGCTAATATAAAAGATGCCTGTAAACATTAGAACTGCCTTCTGTGACAACTTCATAGAAGCTATTTTTATGAGTGCCATAGAACCTTTTTCTTAATCAAGTAAGCATATAAAATTCACTTGTGTAGAAGAACAAAAACATTGAATTATGTGGCTCCGGTTGCAGGCCTGTCTGGAGGAAGAACAACTTAGGTTGACCCTCAGCCTTTCCACTACCACCAACAAAGTAAGCCTTCAAAAATGAATGGCTAATTCTAAACACAGACATCACTACCACCAGTGTACACAATCTTATTTTGTAGAAATGTATGCAAAAGTATATTACTTTCATCATCTCATATAAATTAAATATACAGCATGTATTTTTACCCAATATTATGGCACATTAATAAAATTCAACAAAACAATAGTGCATATTATTAATTGATATACATCTTTTTATATTAAAATTACTTCTTTCATTTGAGTAATGATTTCTTCAAAATCCATACATATAAACAAAGCATAATGCCTTTCAAGACAGCTTACTTCTGCAACTTTCAGAAACTCGGAAATTCTTGTCATCCTAGTCAGGAACTTCTTATAGATGTCAAGACCTTCTTTGCACTGGTTCTTTTTCATATCAAAATATTTTTCTGCCCAAAGAAGTATGAAAATACTCTTATTTACATTAAAAAGACAAAAAGAAAAAAAAAGCTAAAAGTTTCCCAAGAAAGGGAAAAGATTAGGCAATATCTCCAAAAGGATCACAATTATTTTCAAAGGACTAATTCTACAACAAAAATAGTGCTTCTAGTTTAGATACTTAAAGCAAATTAGAATCAAGGTCCTAGTACATTAAAAACTTTAAAAAAATATTGCTGGAAGGTAGTCTCACTACTATTTTATTCACAATACTGCTTACACTTCTTCAAGAATATATTTGCATGTAAACACACATATTACCTTCATTTAAAACACTAAATATACTTACAAGTGTTTTATTAATAATATACCAATATTAACATTCTAAGATGGCAACTTTATCCAACGTCACTTCAACAGTTCCCTTCATTTGCACACAGCAATACAGAGCTTCACATTTGCCAATCATGAAGTCAAAGATTATGATTTCATAGCTTTATTTGTTCAGTTATGAAATACTCCACTGTACTAGTCTATGAAAACTGATAAGTGTCCAAAGGGAGGGGCATAATAGAATGCTTGCCATCTGATACTTAATACCTGGCACTTTTTGTCATTCCTTTTCTAATCCATCAAAACCTCAATTTAAAAAGGAGAGGGATGGCTGGAAGAGGAGCTAGGGGGTTAGAAGCACTTGCTGCTCTTTGGGAAGACTGAGAGTGCAGTGCCCAGCACCCATTTAAAGCAACTCACAACTGCCAGCAACTCCAGCTCCAGGGGATCCACCTGGCCTCCCCAGGCCACATGCGTGGCATACACACATAGAGACCCACACAAATGTATCCATTAACAAAAATAAAATAAATGAAGTCTTTAAAAGGAGCATTTATATGCAAAACAACTATATCAAACACATCTTCATATGTAGAAAAGCATCACAAATTCCTAAAATTCCTCCAAAGTAAAAGGCATCCTCCCAAAATGTTGACTGGCTTAAAAATAACTTGATTTCAAAATTAAGTTTAAGGTATAGGGAGGCAGCTCCGTGGTAAAGAAGCCCTGGATTTAATCCCCAGCACCACCATGCATGCACCCCAAAATTAGAAGAAAAAGTTTATATATACACACACGTACTGGTTTTATAAGGTTCACTGTAGAATAAATATTGAGGAAATATTTTTATTTTCTGAGACAAAGAAAATAAGAGGCCTTTCCCACTTAAGTATATATAACATACAATGTACTATCCTGCCTCAATCTAATTTTACAGATTGTATTTCTAAAAGTTAATGAAGTAGTCCAAAAAAATACTGTTATATCAAAACAACAAAGTTTAGCTAGCTAAATATTCTGGTTATAAAAATAAGAATGTATCCGCTTATGCGGATATACATGTGTATGTGTATGTACAGGAATAAAACCTTTTCTCCAAATAAACGTTAAGAATGAACATGTGTCCCGGTGCACTTCACCACACTTAAGCAACTACTGTCAGCATCACTAATCAATATGGCTCAAAAGAAGAAAAAAGTTGTCTAAGATATTGCAGTATTTACCCAATAAATTAATAATTCCTTCATTGTATGCTGCAAATAGTCTAATGGCATCTTTGAACAGGAGCATGAAGGCAGCATTTATTACCCCATTTGTAAGTTCATTACTATTAACCTAGAGGAAAATGGAAAAAAAGATGAACTCATCTCATATTTTAAGTGACATTAACAAAATGAATACAATAAATGAAAACATGTCAGCTTATTAGGGAAAAGGAGCCTATTTTCCTTATACTATACAATACACATATGTTCTCTAATACATGAGTTTTCTGATTTCTCACATTCAGAATCACAGGCAAATAGCGTAGAACTCGAAGTAAAAAATTTCATTTTAAAAAAGCAAACAAACAGCAAAAAAACTATTTTTGAACATTCATTCTATCTGTTATATAGACCAAAAGTGAAAATGTCATTTACCTTTAACTCGAAATTAGTCCCGTACATCCCAAGTATTTTAATTATAATTTTATTAAAATGATACAGGTTTAACAAAGGGCGTGTGTACCTCCCCAACCATATTTAGTGTTTCTGGTTAGAAAAGCGAAAACATGAGTAAGATCAAGTAAATTTTTCTATATAACAAAGTATAGTACAGAAAACACTAAAACAAGTTAATTTTATAGAGATCCCAAAGTGTCAAGTGAAAAGCATGTAGTCGGACCATCTGAGACTCTATAGCCAAAATAATGATAACACAGCAGTTTCCTGTGTCTTCCAGAGCCCCAGTCTTCAAGGAAGTGCTTTTCTTCCTTTTTATGAAAGGAAAGACTTTTAGGCTCTGGGAATTAAGTCCTCTTCTGTATTTAATCCAACACTGCTACTGTAACACAAAAACAGAAAAATAGCAGTACGCAAGCCAACCATGAAATCTGCCATGTAGCAACAGTGTTACTGTGGACACTGAAATTTTAATATCATAAAACTTTTCAAATGTCACAAAACAAAAAGTTTTAACTATATAAAAATGGAAAAAGTGATTCTCAAGCTACTAGTCATTATAGTTTGATACTTTCCAGTCTATGAAACACATGAGTATAGTGAGAATTTTGGTGTCTTTAAAAGCCCAGTTACATTACATAAAAATGTTTTTGTTTTAATCCCATGTGTACTGGGATATGGGCTGCTTCAAATTGTCCACAGCAGCAGACATTTGCCCTGTGCATGCTCTGGCAGGGGCGTGGTTCTACCAGCTGAAGACAGTTTAATTCTGAGGACTCTAGAGAGGGTATAAAAAGACCAGAGCCCCAAGCAAGGAGGTGCGACTATTCCTCCTGCTGGCTCCTGCTCTTGCTGTTGCTAGTTTATGAAGTTGTCGAGAGAAAAGAGAAGTTGGAGACACCCTGAGGAGACAAAATTGGACTTGTTCCACGGAACTCAATGCCCCTAGTCAGCAAGCAGCCTAACGAGGTCAATACCCGTCTCCCCACTAACCTGTCTCTATTTGGTGTTGGGCTTTTGGAAAGGATAGGGGTGGAGAAGGGTGGTAGATACAAGAACCCAAATAAAACAAATAAACAACATACTGGCATATGAGTAGATTGCTGTACTTAGTCAGCACTCACTACCCAAATGACTTAAAAATCTCAGGGGATACAATGCCACGGGGCAATACATAACAATTTGTCAAAAGGGGAGATCTGAACCTTCTTTTATTTCTAAAGAGTTGTCATGTCCTACCAAACAAAACAGAAACACTGAAAAGTCTGTGCACTAAAGAAATCCTTACATTTTTAAGATCTAAAAGCCCTATGAAGAGTTTCAATCAAGTACTTTACCTACCACTTGCTAAAGTCTGTATAATCTAAAATTCAAGCACTAGGATTTTAGCATCTTACCACTAACCAAACAGTACTACAGAGTGGGAAAAAACTATGAAAACTTGGGGATAGAGCTAACCAGTTATGATCATCCAACTTTTAGAAATTTTGAATTACAAAAGCATATCAACTTACATTAAAATCAAGAAGTGCATCCATTTGATTCTGGATAATTGGTACAGTTTTTAAGAGTTTTTCTGTGTTCATTGTTCTCATAACTCCATCAGCCCTATTAAGAAAGCAAACAAAAAACAATTCACTATTAAATCTCCAATTTAGTTCTCTACTTAAAAAACAAGACCATGATGAAATATTGCATATTCGTAATTAGTTATTGAACTCTAAATCTCAAGTAAGGATTACATAGAAAGTAAAACCTAAAGCTGGGAACTAGTGGGTGTGGATGCACTCAGAGTGGCTCAGCAGATAAGCGCGCAGGTTGGTTTTCCAGAGGGCCCAGGTTCTATTCCTAGCACCCACATGGCATCTTACAAGCATAATACAGATCTAGGCAATCCACAGCCCTCTTCTGGTCTCTGTGAACACACAAAAAGTCCTATATACACTCAGATGAAGGCAGAACACCCACACACAGAAAATAATTATCTTAAGTGAAAGTGAAGGTTTACATTATACAGCCAGGCGGATTGTGTAGTTATCACAGACAGAAACTGCATGAATCCCAATTATTCCTGTATGTAAAGGGAAGATTTATTCTTTCTTAAAAGCAAAAGAAACTATTAACCAGAAATCATTAAATAGTTAAATACCACTATCACAAGTTCCAGGGCAGTCTGTTGACAAAAATTCTGGTAATGGGGCAGCCAATGAGGAAAGAAAAGCACTCTTCCAAAAGCCTAAGGACTATGTGCAAAACTTAGGGTGCAGGAACAGGGCCAACCTCCCAGAGCTCCACACACACCATGGCAAACACATAAGGACACTCACATAACAGTAAGAATAAATAAAATTGGAGGGGAAAGGGTTGCGGCACTGTAACTCAGCAGGAGAGTGCTTGCCTGGCAAGTGCCAGGTCCTAAACATAATCCCCAATACTAGGGAGGGGTGGAACGTTGTTTATGAGTCAAACATCAAAGGCTTTTAAAAGAAAATTTAAAGAAAATCAGTTTTTTAATCAAGTCAAGGTAATCTAAGCCATACTAAGAGCACTGTCAAGAAGTTACAAAAAGTAACAATATTGCCTTGTGGGACTCAAGAATAGAGAGCCTAATGAAACAAACACCCGGATTGCCTCAGCCAGCTATTGATCAGCTTTACCCTGGCTAGCTTCCCTAATGTACCCATCAAATATTTAACATTGTTTTCTCTCAGGTACCACACTGGTTGACTGGTTGGCATTGGAATCTGAGAGGAAACAATTCCTCTTTGCAGGTTTCCTTATTTTAACTATCATGTTCTCTTCCCAGACACCATCATTTCTCAATTTAATCCCGTCCTGATTTTTTTTTTTTTTTTTTTTTACTTTTGGGGCATTTCTCCATCACAGATGTCTTTAATGTTGTTTCAATCTTGTTTAACTCAATATCTAAATGAACAACCAACTCAAATCTCTTCATCTCAAAAGTCTCTTAAAGTGAGTGGCCTCTTAGATCCCAAATGAAAAAAGACAGAATTAACACCTCATCATGTGAAAATAACTTTTTCAGCATAAAACTATTTTGATCAAATATTACAATTGTAAACATTCTCTCGCAAACATTTAACTTTTTTGCACCTTTCTCCCCTGTAGTCAGTTACCTGGCAAGTTCATAATCCTACATGAATGAACAATACATTCACATCTGTTCATGAATACAAATAGAAAGCCCACACAGGGTTGGAGTCGATGGTACAATGCTATCCTAGCATGCACAATAAAACCTTTGGTGTTTAAAACTCTCACCAAGCAAGCTAGCAGACACATAAACTCCTGATTATCACCTTCACATAGGAAGGGAAGATTTCCACCAATCCTTAGTCTTTTCTAGAGAGCTCCAAAGTATCTTGAAACCTCCCTCTACTTCTGTGTCTACTCTACCAACACATACTGTCAGCTCATTAACTCTCAACGTATTTCATTCAGGAAAAGTCCATACAGAAAACAGCATATTAAATAAGGTACAGAAAGTAAGAAAGCGGACGCCTACTATGAACCTCTTTACTACAATCTTCTACTGAGCACCTAAATTTGTAACATGAAATCTGTAGAAGTTTGTTTGGTAAAACTATCACCTCTCTTTGTTTTGAAAAGTTTTTTTTAAAGGACTTGATTTCACCTTTTAAATGTCTTGTATATGCCCATATTTTTATTAAGATTTTTACTTCAGACCGGGTGATGGTGACACATGCCTTTAATCCTATCACTAGGCACAGGCAGGAGGATCTCTGGGTCTGAGGGCAGCCTGGTGTACTAAGTGAGTTCCAGGACAGCCAAGCCACACAGAGAGTGTTTACCTCTCTAGGATGTGGAAGTTGTAAGGCAATTTAGGTAGAAAGGCATTCACTGGAGATTTTTGTAGGGGTCAGACACTCACTGTTCCTTTAAGAACATCTTCAATGTCTCTTTCCTGAGCTACAGTGATTCAGCCTAAGAAAAGAAGCTGCCTACAAGACACTAGACATCAAAGTACTGGTCATGTTATTGGTGTGATTAGTTCTTGTGCTAAGATGATCAGCACTCAGAATAAACCAACATTAAAATCACCTTTGCATGCATGATATCTCAGCTGAAAAAAGCCATCTAAATTTAATCCCCAGCACACACATAAGGATGAAAAAAAAAAAAGAGACCCAATTCCATAAAGTATGTCTCCAGACATACATGGCTCCCAACCATTCATGCACACAGTATGATAAATAATTTTTGAAAAAGATGTGCACACTGTGGGCCCTGGCCCAAGAGCTGCAGTCGTATCCAAAGCCATCTACCTCCATGTGGTTCATAGCTGCATGTTCCCAACGGCAGAGCCTAAGATCCAAAGGACCTGTAGTCCTCAGCCCCAGACTACTGCAATAAGTGCTCTGAAAGAGAACTTATGCATTCTCCTGTGCCGTAAGCACCCTTTGCTATCTCTCTAGCTATGCCTAGGTTTTGGTATGCAGAGCTGAGCAACACAGGTGGATCACTAACAGGCATCCCAGCCTGACCACTTAAACTATATCATGATGGGCTTTGTCTTGAGTTACACTGTGAGCATGGCAGCCAGGGTACTCTTCAGCACTCTGTCATGCCTTAGGATGGGCAGCAAAGGGGAAACCAGAAAGGATATTGGTGGCACCGCTGGCACATTTAAGACCATCAGAGTGGGCACACAAAGCAATGAGTGTCTGTTGCAGCTGTACCTTCTAATTCATCTCAATCCTTGTACTATGATGGTATTTTTTTTTTTCTTCTCAAAAAACAAAACAAAAAGGAAAGAAAAATAATAAGCTGGGCGTGGTGTCGCACGCCTTTAATCCCAGAGCTTGGGAGGCAGAGGCAGGTAGATCTCTGAGTTCGAGGCCAGCCTGGTCTATAAAGCGAGTCCAGGACAGCCAAAGCTACACAGAGAAACCCTGTCTCGAAAAACAGAAAGAAAGGAAAGAAAGAAAGAAAGAAAGAAAGAAAGAAAGAAAGAAAGAAAGAAAGAAAGAAAGAAAGAAAAAAAAGGAAGAAAAACTGGAAAGAAAAGAAAAAGAACTAGTGACTTCCCTGCCTCTCTTCAATCCAGGCATGTGTTACCACAACTGGCTACAGATACAGAAGGAAGGAAGGGACGGAGGGTGGGGAGGGAGGGAGGGAGGGATATCCTATGTTTATTAGAAACTGAACATCCTACAAGTGGCAATAATCCCCAGACAGAACTACACATTAAAGTGTGATTCCCTGCAAGCCAACCTAGGACTCAGGCGGCAGAAGCAGGCAGATCTCTTGAGAATTCAAGGCCAGTCGGGAACACATGAGACACTGTTTGTAACCAAACAAACTAATTAAAATTCCTGGTGGTTTTTCCTACTGAAATTGACATGGTAATCAGAGAAGATGAACATAATCAACTTAGTGGACATGGGATATGGATTAGAGAGATGAAACTATAGGAAATAAAACAATACAGTAAGGCCATGTCACATAATTTTGTTAACATGCTAAAAAAATATTTAATTGCAATTTTGAAAGAATGAATTTTCAATCATGAGAATTATAACTCAATAAAGTTATTATAAAAGTAAATAGAACTTTTAAAAATCCTACTACAGAAGTATATGGCATTCCTTCAAAGAAAAATAGTTTAAAACTGGGTAAAGTTCTGTAATGCACAATGTATTAATTCCTGTTTTACACTATTAGATACTTGAATTAGAAATGAAAACATAACTCACCCTCTTTTCACTTTTGTGAAATCGAATGCAACTTGTCTGTATGAAACTGCCTTTTCATTTAAGTATCTACTATACCGTCTAATAAATGTAGACATATCATATCCTGTAAAAGAAAGTTTTGATAAATGATTAAAATCCAAAGATTACCTATTAAAAACAACTTTATTATTCAATAGCAAAAAATATGAAATCCCAACTATCTTCAGTGATGCAAATTATATAATTAATAAGTTATTTTGTTATAATTTATTATTATAAATAATAAGGTATTTAAAATCTTCAAAATTTTACAATCATTTTAAAGTGAGGTATATTATATACAGCTTTAAAATCTTTCCCTTACAATTTACTAATTTTGCCTCTTGCGACCCACATGACTATTCTTTACTTTTCCGGAGTTAGAAAAACATGTTCCCTTTCACAATTTAAGAACCTCAGAACTTGACCGGAGGTGGTAGCATACACTTTTAATCCAAGCACTTGGGAGGCAGACGCAGGAGGATCTTTTAGCTCAAGGCCACCCTGTTCTACAGAGTGAGTTCCAGAAAACCCTCTTGAGGGAGAGGCAGGTAACAATACAACACACCTCAGAACTCAAGTGTAAGCTCAACAGAGTGATAAGTCCATCCCTCAGCAAATGAAGTTTCTATTTTTATACTTGTGAAACCTTTAGCTGTGTATTATTTAGGACAAGTGTAACTCACGTGCCAGCCATGTAAGAAATATCAATAGCACTTCCCAGTAGAAAAGATAGCAATATATATGTTGAAGACACATTCAAAACAATTTTAAAATATTTTCAATAAAACCCTGTCAAGTTATATCAATTACTCAACACTGTTGCATTGTAGTTAACAACATAAGACCTCATCAGTATTACTTTTTAAAAAAAGATTTATTTATTATGTATACAGTATTCTGCCTTGCATGCCAGAAGAGGACACCAGATCTCATTGTAGATGGTTGTGAGCCACCATGTGGTTGCTGGGAATTGAACTCAGGACCTCTGGAAGAGCAGACAGTGCTCTTAACCTCTGAGCCATCTCTCCAGCCCAGTATTACTTTTTAAGATACCAGAAGCCTTATATTTTAGCTACTGTCTGGGTCAAAAGTCTACAAATTTTTGCTCTTCCCTTAAAAAAAAAAATCAGTTTCTTTTAACTCAACTTCATCAAACAGATTTAACTTGATCCTCTGCTTTATAAAGACAATATTAATACACACATCTAGATTTGGTATTAACACTTATCAATCTGCAAATGTTTATCAACTGCTGATTAAAAATAAAAAGCAAAACAGACAAGGGGGGAAAGTAATTACAATCATCATCCAGTCCATACCCGTTAATGTACTTTATAAAGCATTACACACACTCCTATGGTTTGGTTCATGCTGTTCCCCACTAGTATAGTCTTCCTTATCTTGAGGGAGAAAACACCTCTTGGTCTTCAAGCCTCAATCAACGTTAACTTTTCATTCTTTCCAGGTAGAACTGGTAGCTACTGGTTGTAAAGCAGGTCTATCCTACTGACCGACTAGCACACTTACAGTTTATATACCAGATACCAGGCTCCACCCAACAAGACATCAGTACAACAGTGATCGCGATTACTTTCCACAACTCTCAATGAATAAATATTAACTATTATTTAATCTTATTGTTAAAAACATGAGAGGCTAGTGAGATGGCTCATAGGTTAACAGTACTGACTGTTCTTACAGAGTTGTAATGCCAGTACCCACATGGCTGCTCACAACTGTCTGTAATACCAAGATCTGACATCTTCACATAAGCATACATGCAGGCAAAACACCAATGCACATAAATTTTTTTAAAAACACATAAGGTAAAAACAAACAAAAAAACCTTTATAGAGTATTTTCCAGGTTTTGTTTGTTTGTTTGTTTGGTGGGGTGGGCACCACAGGGTTTCTCTGTGTAGTCCTGGCAAATCTCTGGTGGATCTGGAACTCAGAGGTCCACCTGTCTCAGCCTCCCAAGTGCTGGGATTAAAGGCATGTGCCATCAACGCCCACCTAGAGTATGTTTTTAAAATATTTTTAATAAGCGTGTCTGTGTTTGTGTGTGCGCATGTGTGCTCCTAGCCACTGCATGCATGTGGAGGCCAAAGGACAACTCGCATAGCTCTTCCTTCTTTTTACCATGTGGGTCTGGGAATCAAACAAGGGTGGGTTTGGCAATAAGCATCTTTACTTACTGGGCCCTCTCACTAAAGATATAAAACAGGTAGAAATGCTAACCAACCAATCAATAAAAGAAATAAATAATGAATAATCAACAAAATTTATTTTATTTTTCATAAAAGGGATTAAAATTCTAGAAATCTTCACCACTTAATTTCCGGGTCTTGAAACATGGCTCAGTGGTTAAGAGGTACAGACGCTCTTGTAGAGAAGCCAGACTTAACTCCCAGCACCCACAGGGTAGCTAAAAACCACCTGTAATTCCAGTTCCAAGAGATACAATACCTTTATCCAACCTCTAGAGGCACCGCAAACATGTGGTACAAAGACATACATGCAGGCAAAACACATTTTTATTTTATAAAATAAAAATACAAGTTAAAAAATTAAAACAAAATAAACATTTAATTTTCATTCTAAAGAAATGAAAATTAGTAACTAGACAAAAAAACCAACTAGATGTTATTTATAGACTCTCTAGTCATGGTACACAGCCTTAAGACACAACTGAAAAGATCTGCAAACAAAGCTGGATATGCTGAGATTATGCCTCTAATCCCAGTGCTTGGGAAGCTAAAGCAAAGGACTTCCATGAGGTTCAGGCTAGCTTGAGCTATTGAGACAATATTTCAAAAAAAGGCAAAAACCAAAGCAACAACAACAACAAAAATAAGAGGGAAGCATGCTAAATAAGCAGTTTCTATCTTCCTATCAGTCTATTTTAATATTTTTATTATAAAAGGGGGTTTTATTGATGATTTCCCCCTGAATATGTTCCTCTTACAAAAATAAATTGAACATGAAGGGCTAGAGAGATGGCTCAGAGATTAGGATCATTTTCTGTTCTTAGAGGACCAGAGTTTGTAGCACTCACACCCAGTGGCTCACAATTACCTCTGCCCTCTTCTGGTTTCCCAGGAAACCTGTATTAACTTGCCACTAGGACAGAGCAGTGACTAGAGAAGTCTCAATAGCTTAAAAAAAAAAAAAAAAAAAAAAATCAGTATACTCTGATCCAACTTGACCTTAGGTGGCTTCCTTATAATTTCTTCTGCCCATCCCTAAAAAACCTTTCCTAGTTTACTACCACATTATAAAATTTAACCCTACCAAAAACCTTCTATGTTTAATTTGGCTTTGAGTAACTTCTTGGGGGCTGTCTGCATGTTTTCCAATGTGCCATGCATACACTTAGTTCACACTCGTTGTTCAGTCAATCTTAATTATTTTACGTCCTCTGTACACTTGTACAAGTGTGCTTACACTAAGTAATTTCTTTCACCTCTCAAAGTCCTGCATAGATCTCACCTTCTCTGAAGATATTTCCCAAACTGAACCAAATAGTTTAGCAATTGTTTGTGACATCCTTCCTAGTTCCAACAATCTACAATATTGGTGTCTTAGTTCTGGAACTAAGTACAATGGACTCCACTAAGACAAAAGAACATGAACAGCTATAACCAAAATGTGACAATTTAAAGTGACTAGATTGAAAATGAAAAAAAAAAAAAAAAAGGAGCTGCTAAAAAGAGAAGCACAGGAGTTATTGGGTGGGAGTGCTCACCTTACAATCTATATTTGTATAAAAGTGTTGTTACATAACGCAGTACCCTGAATAATGAATATATACAATGAAAAACATTTTAAAGTTAAATAACAGAAGAACAGCCGTGTTATCAGTTATTACCACTATACTCAATTTTGTCCTTATAATGTATATGTCAGCTATATTTCTTGCAATAAAACAAAAGCAAAAAGCAAAAATAACAACTGTGTTTATTTAGCGTTTCCTGCATTATTCTAAGCATGTTAGAGCTAGCTGCTACCTAGGTCAAGCTACACAACAACTACTGAGCGGGAGCTATCATCATTCCTAATTGTACAAACAACAACAAAGAGGTAAACTTGATGGCGTCCCTCTGTAAGTGGTACAGAGTAAACTCAAGCCCAGGTAGTCCAGCTCCAGAATACATTATTTGCAAATGACTGCCCTGTACTGCCTCTCAGAGATTCTGGTGCTAAGTATGAAATCAATCTGAATTTTAAATTAAAAGACATTCACTAAAATATGATCTGAAGCATCAATATGTTAATATAACTGAATCCTGCAATAATCATTATATGGGGTTACTCTTGATTTTTCTAGGAAAAAAAGTTGTCTTTACCTTGCAATCCACTTTTATCCAAAAAATTGCTTAAGTTAAACAATGTGTTTCTTGAAGCCAAATACTGAATGAAACGCTGGAAAACAAACAATTACAATAAATTATGGTGCTGCCATCTTACAAACTCTTCATTTGAAAGCAGGAAAAAAGTGACAGTTAACTTATTTCAGTAAGTTTATTGAAATTTCCCATCCATATTCTCATTAGTTACCAAATGTAAAAGCATAATAGTTTTCACAAGTACAGAGATTTATTACAACTTAATGATCACAACTGCAATACTAAAATGAAAATTATTAAAAGAATTAAGCACTTAAAAACTACAATTAAAAGTAAAAAAATTTTTAAAAATAATCATTTCCCACCCAAAACACTATTATCAATAATTCTGATTTTACTGTACTTTTTAACTCATTTATTTATTCTGTTTGCATATGGCATGCCATGACCCACACGCAGAGGTCAGAAGACAACTTTCAGGAGTCGGTTCCATTCTTCTACCATGCCGGTTCTAAAGATCAAACTCAGATCCTCAGTCTTGCCAGCAAGTAGCTTCACCTGCTAAGCTGTCTCATCAGCCCTCCTATATGTGTTTTTGTTTTGTTTTGTTTTGGACAGGGCCACAAAAAGTATCTGACACAACACTTTTACAGACGTCTCATCTTAAGGCCCTGAGCTCAGGTCTCCACCCTTGCACAGCAAGCACTTTAGTCACTGAGCTCCTCTCCAGTTCCAGTACCTAAATTTTGGGGAGGACTACTATATCCCTAGTATTTATGATTTTTTAAATTCCTAATCATACAAGAGAATGCTAAAGACTTCCTTACCCACTGGCTAGGCTAACCACATTGAAATACTCATTTCAGAGTTTATGATGTAACAACAACATCACGACTCCACTGAGAATGCAGGTCTTCAATCTCATTTCCCCCTTGCCTCCTCAGGGTGATCACTTTGCTGAAGCAGGCATAGTTTCCACATACTTTCTGACAATTTATGTATGTACACATTGATAGATATATTCAATATCACATTTACAGTCTAGATGTAATGTACTCCTGTGACTCAGGAGCCTAAGGAAAGAAGAAGAAGAATTGGAGGCAATCCCAGGCTACAATAGAAAATAAGTCAGGTTTGGTGACATGCCCTTGCAATTCTGACAGTTCAAGGATAGCCTAGGCTATAAGGTGAGTTCTAGCAAGCCAGAATGCACAGCAAGACTTTGTCTCAAACAAATAAACAAAACACTTTAAAAAAAAATACCATATAGTACTTCCTCTTTCTTTTCCAACATTCCAACAACTGCATATCTATTCATTCACAGATATCTAGTCTTTCCCAAAATTCTCTATTAACAACAACACGGTGACATCTTTATACTTGGTATCCACATGCAAATCACTGTCAGGATCTACTCAGGCTGACATCTATATAAAAAATACAGCTTTTCAAAACACCCCCAAAATGCCCTAAGTACATTACCCTAAGTCTTCGTCCCTTCTGTACAACTCCAGACACACGGAAGGAAATAAAAGTCTCTCACTTTACTTGTTAGGGCCCCCTCCATTCCCCACTGTTTTAATACATGTAGTGGCTTACTACCAACTACTCTGTCACCCTATCTGATCTTGTTTGTATGAGATCCCCTCAAACTGGCAAGCAAGCATTTTGAAGAGCAATTTATAAATCAGAGTCACGTTTCATCCTCACCCTGAAACAACCTGTTTCAGAAGCATAAAGCTGTCATGACATCATCAGGCACAGTTTTATGGGCTTTTAAAGCAGTTTCCCTGCCCCTCATACTCTAGTAACATGCACCTTACTGTATTCAGTCTATCCGGCCACTCATGCAGGTCTTTAGCAATAATAAATCTAAATTTTCTCAGCTTTTATCTATATTCATCATAAAAGTTGACTACAAATATATGGCTTCAATCAAATTTTGATTTGTGTTTCTAAAAGCAACCTAATAATGTCAGTGTCATGCCACCACTCTGACAATACAGTAAGGCTTCATGGTTTCTATTTGGGGTAGTTCAGAATGCATCACCCTAAAAACATCCTTTCCAACATGCCAAAAGATTGGTGATGTTGAAGCTAGTTGGTAGGTACATAAGCATTTAATACACTAGCCTCTAATTCAGTATGCTTGAAATTTTTCATAATAAAATGTTTAACAGCACTACACTTCCTTTTTTTGAAATTCTATCTATAAATTTTAGTCACCAACTATTTATAACGCTTTAATGTATAGTTTCTTAAACTGTGGGCAAGATTGCACATGGATAATGGAACTGAATATGGGAGTTGTGAAAATTCTGGCAACAGCAAACAGTTTCTGAATGTGCAAGAACCAAAATTAATTCCAATCAAAAATGTAACAAATCCAATGTTTCTGAAGCACTCAGTTAGGAACCCACATCACATACACTTTGCTCTGTGCATGCCATCAGCCACGCAACACACCAGGCAATGCTACCTGACCGTCTCAGCTCAGATGAGACTACTCTGTGTCTTGAGTTTCAGCTACTTTACAATGAAGTTGTCGGCTTATACAAACATGATATAATAATGTAAAAAAGCTAGTAATACTTTCTGTCTTTCCTCAGCATCTATCACAAAACACGTTAAGTTGTTAACACTCAAGTTGTTGAGTTTCACTAGCAAAAAAAATCATTAAAGGCCAGTGAAATGACTCAGCAAGTATAAGTGTTTGCCATCAAGCCAGATTACCTGAGTTCAATCCTCAGAGGCCACAGTGAAAGGAGACAAATTACTCTCTGAGATTGAACTCTTGACCTCCACGTGTGCAGTGGTGTATGTTTGTGCACATGAAAACACACACACACACACACACACAATTAATTTTAAATTTTGTTTTAATTTAATTATTCTAAAATCAATGTATCAATCAACTGTAAGAAACTCTAAAGATGTTCTACATCCTAAAATATCCAACATTTACATTTATTGAAGACTTAATTATTTTTTAAAAATGGTTTTCCCTTATTTATCATGTACACATGATGTGTGTCTGCTGGGGGGTGAGAATGCCACAGTGCATGTGTGAAGGGTCAAAGAAAGACAATTTGTTGAAATAGCTTCCCTCCTTCCACCATGTTTATACTGCATACTGACTCAGCTTGTCATGACTGTCACTTTCACTTGCTGAGCTATCTTACTAGCTAAAAGATTTAATCCTTTCTGTAAAAATAAGCAGGCATACTTACCCCATTAGCGTGTAAATTTTTTGTTTTTAATAAATGATAAAATTATATACAAAAACTGTTTAAAATATATTTCTTTATAATTTAGGATCAACACATAATTTATATACCTAATTTCTTTTTTTCTTATTTATTTTTTGTGTGTATGTGTACACGGATACCACAGCCCACTTGCAGGTGGGTCAAAGGACAACAGTGTACAGCCATTCTCCCCTTCTACAATGTGAAATATGAGGCTACAGCTTAGGTTGCTAAGCTTGGCAGCAAGTGTCTAAGCCACTGAGCCATTCTACAGACCCTGTACACATACTTCATATATCCATATACCTGGGATCTCCTAAAACTGTCTTTGGCAAAAACGAGTCGTGAGTAGAAAAAAAAGTTGAAGAAGCCTTAGTTAGTTTTACTAGTTCACTGTGGTATTATCATAATACTGACAAGAAATGTAAAGCAAGGAGAAATGACTTGTTCAAGTCACTTAGCTATTATGAAGAAGACAGGATAGGCACACCTAGCTATCTCATGTCAAGACTCTATGGTACAGAATCAACCTTCAGAGATTTTTGTGTCCAGGTTTCTCCACCTTAACACTCTAGTTGAAAACAAATCCTCCTTGAAGAGGAAATATTACCTTTCCATGTTACCAGCCTATGGAATTCCCATCACCACAGCTTAAAGGAACCCTATCTATACCCTCTTCACAGGTACAGAGTTGCCAATGGATAAGCCTGAGTTGAGTGGAAAAAAGAGAAAGAGGGGTAAGGGAGATGGGAGAGGTAAAGCAAGGCACTTATCTTAGATGCTTTTGGGAAAAACAACAGTTTATGTGCAAAGCACACCAAAATGCTATCTTTTTCCTGTCTGCTGGCCAACTGTTGGAAATAAGCCAACTTTCTATTTGGCTTTTATCAACACTGGTCTGCACCACTATTGCCTCATTTACAATATCTGAAAACTAACACTGTTACTTTGCCTCTTTGCCTGGCACTATAGTTGGTGGTATCCATGGCTCCTGAAATTCTTCAGAACTAATACCATCAAGCAAGCACACTTGTGATAAAAGTAGGAACAATTATTGTAGTTGGGGCCAAAATGTTTTGAGTCACCGTTAAGCTAGCATACCCAAAAAACAACTGGCTCTGCGGACTGGCTGCAGTAAGTTTAGAAACGACTGGGTAGAATGCTACATTCTTCACTGCTACATGGTTGTCTAGTGCACGTTTGAGGCAACACTTGGAGAAGCCATCTTTAAAAATTGAAGCAACCCTCAATGTGGTGCTAATATATGAATAATCTAAAAGCTAAATTTCCAGTATGGGTATAGCTTAAATAAACTGAAATATAAAAATATGTGACAATATAAACAATACAGAACATGATGATACTCATAATAAGAGTAACACACAAGCCAAATACAACACTGTATCTAAGTATGATTGCTGTTACCAAAAAAAAAAAAATAATAATAATAATAAGTACTTTAAGATAAGCAACACAAGGGAATTCAAAAATATGTAGGAGCTAAGATTTGTTGGAATGATCTAGCTGCAGGAAACCTCTTCTTTAACTCTGGATTTTAGTAATGCTGCCTTGGTATTTGTCAAAGAAAAGCAAAGTTTCTGAAAAGCCTAAGATCCTAAGTAAAAGGACATGTCAGAAAACCATGGTGCTCAGACAAGAAACCCTTTTCCTCCCGTGAGCACCATCTTGGGCTACACCTTTTCTTTCCAAATTACTCACCAATGTAAACTTATCTAGTTTCACTCAATTATTTCACAAAAGCTTCGTGAAACACTTTACAAGTAGATACAGTAGCTGAGAAATCCACATAAGATTAACAACAAGTTACTACTAGGCTATCATGGAAAACAGGATGATTCTTTCCAAACAGAAAATCCACAAAAGTAGTTCTTACTAGTCACCCTTCAGAGCAACCCCTCTCTATGGTAAAGACATTTTTCAGTACCTCTCAGAAAAACACCACTTTAGTACTCAACAGCATAACCCTTTACCAGGCAAAGCACTTCTAAGACAACCACATCGTCAGACAGAAACTCAATGAGCTGTTTAGAAAAAGAAAGGAAAAAAAAAAAAAGATACAAACATAAAGTTTATAAATGAGGACTGGGAAGACCAGGGCTGCTTACAGAACCTAAGGCTCGGAATTAGCTTTGCTTCTTGACTTCATCACTGAAGCCCTGTGTGCTCTGATCTATGTTCTCCTTTCTAGTTTATTTTCCATTTCTCATCAAGTTGCAGGATCTAAGATTTTTATTTTTGGCTATGCAACTTGACTGTTATCTACATTCAGTTATTACTGAAGTTTCAATAAGAGAAGCAAGTTAATAATCAGTAATCACACCAATATACTTGTGTTTCCTGGGCTGGCAAGATGTCTCAGCATGTGAAGGTACTTGCCCTGTAAGCATGATGACCTGAGTTTGACTCTTGAAATACAACCTCCCACCCCACACAATAATAACAAAATACTTTTTTAAAAGTTATACTTACCTCATTTCCATACACCATCAAATGATGAGTTGTAATGAGTGATTTGAAGACCACCACCCAACTACTGTTAGTAGTTCTTTCAAATAAACTGTCTGCCAACTGTGGGATGTTCACATTCATCTCATTTGTACACTGAATTAAGTCTGTAATTTAAAAAAAAAGATAAACTTATTCTCTGGTTGTAATTTAATGCTAGTGTCATATTTGCATAGTAACAAGTATTTTAAAATAGCTAACAAAGTATAGCAACAGTGTGGACAATTTAAAATTCTTCTAAGAGGTCAGAGCATGTACTTGTTACCAAGCCTGATGACTCAAATTCAATACCCAGGATCCACAGGATGTGAGGGACAGACACACACACGCGCGCGCGCGCGCACACGCACACACACACACACCTTTCAAAAGAAATCACATGTACAGAAGCTTGAGTAGGAAGTAGGCCTGCCACCTGTATGACGGTCTGCTCTATGGTACTATTAGCTAACAGAAAAGGAGCAGAGACATGTCTGTAACAGGGGAAATCTTAGTTTGGCACATTCTTGTCCCTCTCAATTCTACTGGTTAACTCAGGACAGCCATTATCAGCTGGCTAATTCTGACAAAAAAACTGAAAAGATTTGTTTCCAAATTAAAAATGATTAATACTGCTAAAGATATATCTAAATTCCAATTTATTTTATTTACTTGTTAATTTTTAAGGCAAGGTCTCTTTGTCAATTTATTTGTTTGTTTGTTTTTAAGGCAGGATCTCGGCATAGCCCTGACTGTCTTGGAATTGACTATATAAACCAGGCTCCAACTCACAGAGAACTCACAGGCCTAAGTACATGTGCCATCACACCTGGCCTAAACTCCAATTTGACTTATTTCAAACTCAAAGGCATTATTATAAAGCAGTCTGGCACACAACTGTTTAACTACCCAAACTGGAAAAAATAAAATTCTTAATGGACCTCATAGTTTTACTTATAATCTGCTTTAAATTTTTCAGTGTCAAGTTCAATATAGGAAATCCAAATGGTCCAATGTAAAGAAGTAGGCCTAGACATGACTTATTTTACTTTTAAAACACGTATCAAATATGATTACAAACATGTCAGCTATAAGAATGATGACAAAGTTGTTATAACTACCCATGACTAATAGAAATTTATTCACCTTTACTGTTTAGTTGAAAATGCCTGAACAGGAATTCAGATAACCTAACTTGGCCTTGACTGCTTGCAAAAAAATGACAGCAACAAGTTACATGCTTGCAATTCCTTATAATGCTTGCTTTAGTAGATCCAACTAGTAACATTTGCTAAGCAACTGAATTTAGACAAATAGCTACCCAAACCAATACTGCCTGAAGAACAAAACACCAAATAATGTTACAGAAAGCCTAGAGAACAGCAGAATAACCAAAGCTTTCAAACCCAAATCAAATGCAACCAACACAAAACAGTAAATTCAACTTGAGTGTACTTGTTCTGGGAGTTTAAAAAAGGAAGGAATCCAATCCGCTGTGCCCGGGTCCTCCTACTGCTTTATACCTGCTCTAACTAAGGCCCTGAATGTCTACTGCTTGCTTCATTCCAAATACAGTCTACTGAGGGCAAAGCCTACCTAGGGCTGTGTTTAAAAACTGGGTCTCCCTATATAGCCAGAACGGCTCTGACTCACCGTCCTCCTTGCTCTGACCTGATTCTTAGTTTTAAGAAACTAACCTTCAAGCCCTACTTCCTCCCATTTAGCTTTATATCCCATATTTTTCTTTTATATCCTTCCAGAAGACAACTTGAGGAACTACTCAAGCCTGAACTATAGTAACTACTTCAAAATAGCATTAATGTTTTTGTTTGGAGTTGTATGTGATTTGTGTTCATGTTCGTGTGGCTAAGTGAGCAAGTGTGTACAATGTGCATGTGTGTGGGAATACACACAGGCCAGAGATTAATGCTAGGTGTCTTACTATTGCTCTCCACGTTTTTTGAGACACGGTCTCTCACTGAACCTGGCTGGCAACAAGCCCTTGAAATCTTCCTGCTTCTGCACCCCTCCCCCCAGTATTGGGCTAAAAGGTGCCCGCCTCTATGCCCAGCTGTTTACGTGAGTGCTGGGCTCCAAGTTTAGGTCCTCATATTTGTGCATACTTGTATGGCAATCACTTTACCAACTGAGCCATTTACCCAACCCGTCTGTAACCTATTTTTGAAGTTGAACCTACCATCAAACTACCCAAAAGGTGCTCCTACTTCTTCCCCTTGCATCTGTCAGTACAGAGATACATTCTACATATCAGTAACCAAAGCTTCCTCATAGCATCTCCTGTAACTCCCAAAGCCCATCTCTTCTTTATCTCAGCATGAATATAACCCCACGACTAAGACTGCCAACAATGAACCGGGCAGGCATGGTAGTACATGCTGTAATCCAAGCAACGAAGCAGGAGAACTGCCACTTAGCATAGTGAGTATAAGGCCAGTCAGGGTTACATAAACTCCTCGGTAAACAAAAAGGACTGCCAAGAGTAAGGAGAACACTGATCAGATTGACTTCCTTCTTTTTGGTAATAGCTGATTTGAGGTGTCGCCTACCCACAATGCCAGCACAGAATGCTCTACAAAGCAATACTATCTAACCTAAATTATGTCCTTACTTACAACATGGGACAAGGCACTGCACTTTGCTATTATCTTCTTGCATCTTAACCTCAAACAGAGCACCTTTCCAATGTTGTGTGGTATAGTTTGCTATTTCATACCTGAAACTTTCCATTCTAGTTCACTACAACATTACTTTTTTAATGAAGATTTCCCTTCTATAAAAACTAAAGTACCTTACAAATCCACTGAAACGGGAACATAATAATTCTATACTGCAGAACTTTCTGCTATGCTGAATTGACTTCCAAATCATTTTGTTCTACTAATTACCTTAAAAGACACTTCCATTTCTTTATTCATCAGAAACAGCCAAGGTTAAATAAAAAGCCTAATTTTTCAGGAAGAATGCATTTCAGGGTCAATTACAGTGTACCCCTTATGATCTACTCTTTCCCCTGCACACCTCTGTTTCAACTTTCCCAACATCTTTCTTTGCAATGTTTCACAAATGCCAAACACTGTTTAACTCAGATGTTTGGCCCTGCTGTTCCTTCTACTTGAGACGCTCTTGTTCAGGATACCTGCCTTCTCACTTTCTTCCACAGATCTTTGCTGAAATGTCACCTCTATTGGGTGAGCTTGTTTGAATATTGATTCATATTAACAAATCCTTAGGGCACGTCTAACTCTATGCTATCATTAGCTACTACACTGTGCACTTCTTACTACTTATCTTAATGTTTGTCTCTAAACTCTTAGTTTTTGAGTGGACAAAATTGTTTTGTTCTCCATTATTTCCCCAGAGGCCTGAAACAATGCCACACATCCAGTGGTCACTCATTTTGGTATGTATTTGTTCACTTTCTGTTTGAAGGCACATCTATTTGGCCCAGGGCTCACCTGACATTCCCATGTAGATCAGGCTGGTGTCCAACTTTCTGCCTGTCCCCCAAGTATGGAAATTACAGCTCTATGCTGGTTGCATATGTACACTTTTAAAAAGCAGCCAGCTGGGCATAGCAGTACAGGCAGGAGGACTGCCACAAGGTCAAGGCTTGGCTACGGAGAGATGTTAAGGCCAGTCTGAGCTATTGTGAGACCCTGTAACCCCACCCCAAAAAAAAAGCAGAGAGAAATGGGAGAAAGAGGAAAAGGAACATAACTGAGGGAGAAGGGAGCGGGAGGAGGCAGGATACACATTCAAAATGGTGTACACTAGCTAAACTAACATACTACAACTATTTGCTCTTAAAAAACATATGCAATTTTCAAATTTCAAGTTAAAGGACAACAAATTTCCACAAAAACCTTATGAACTCTGGTTGGGTTAGAAACAATCACATGGAGAGAAGGATAACTATAGAAGTTGCAAGGTAATATTTCATATATAACAAAACAAGAAAAATCAAGTAAGAATTCATAAGACTGTGTACCTTAACAGCCCAGATGTAAAACTAAAGTTATACAATTATTACTAGGGTGAGGAACTATATAAATTCGCTGTATTTCCCAACAGTTCCTTAATTCAGCACTCTCTTCATGAAGGTAATTTTTCCTCTGTATGAAATTTCTACCATAGAAGCAACTTAAAATGCTAATCTTTTTCCACTTGCGACTAATCAAAAGCAAACTTTCAAACAAATTCACTTATGAGAATTTCAATGGCTATTGCTTATCCCACTCTGAATCCAGGAGAGAGAAAGAAAAGGGGGGGGGGGAGGGAGGGAGGGAATATGTGTGTGTGTGTGTGTGTGTGTGTGTGTATGCGCGCGCGTGCGTGTGCGTGTGCGCGCGCATCCCTGGCTGGCCTGAAATTTACTACGTAAGTCAGGCTGACCTCCAACTCCCAGAAATCTACCTTTGGCCTCTCAAATGTGGAAATCAAAGGCATTTGTCAATCATGCCCAGCCCAGGAAACATTATTTCTTAAAAGCAAAAACTCTTTAACAAAATTGCCATGCATGTCAAAATCTTTTAAAATTATTTACTTCAAGAATATAAACACTGAAGTTCTTCATCAACATTTTATTAACAATTCCCAAACCCACACTCAACTAATGCAAACAACAAATAGCACGTAAGTTCAAATAATGAGAATTTCTAGAGTTTAATGTCTTGAAGAAAATTCCTAACAGTGAGTATCACTTTCCCGACAGAAAGTTGATGGAATCATCAACTACCAAAACAAAATGTTCTTGCTCTTATCATTAATGCATTCCCTCAACAACTATGGAACTAGAATTAGCATCTGAGAAACCAGATATTAGTTCTATTTATATAGGCAAGGCTCTTTCTGGAAAGTAGTGAGGTCACAGGAACTCACTACTATGTGACAGATTTACAACTAGGACTAAAGGATAAGGACATTTAAAAATGTCTAGAAAGGATGTCCAGGTACTTTACGAGAAGGGACACACTAGGTAGCCCAGGTGAGCCTTCAGCTCATGAGCTTCTTGTCTCAACATCACAAGTGCTGAGGTTACAGGTGTCTATCATTGGGCTCAGAGCAACTACTCAATTTAAAGCAGGTCCTAAATTATAAATACCTAACAACAAAAAGAATAAGAAAAATAGTATAAACGCAGTCCTGTATTAAAGAAAAATATTTTAGAATGTATAAAATTTTGAACAATTACCAAATGGCTTAACTAGTCTTATAGCTAAATTACTAGTCCAGGCCACCAGCCTATGTAGACCTCCTTACACCAACTTCAGAAACTTACACAAAGACATTTAGTAATCTCATCTACAGTAAGCAAGGCAGCTAAGCAATGCTAGTCAGTCAGTGGCATTCAAAACTGAAATGCAAAGGTCGAGTTCCCATGTAAAAATAGCCATCAGTAGACAATACCAAAACAACCCTGGCAAACAAGGAAGATTTTTTTCTAATATATGAGAGCGTGGGTAAAAACATACCATGCTTTTTAAGAGTGATACAGAATAGTCAGTGGGCAAATATCACTATCTCTTTCAGAAGAATTGTTTGAAAGACAACCTCTTTGTTACTTCAGGTTTTTGTTTGTTGCTAGGAGGAAAATTAAGCGGCCAATAAATACCACTTCATATCCCAAATCTTTGGAACTTTTTATGGATGGGGAGTACAAATAAATGGAACAATGATCACCAAGAATAGTAAGGATAAGAGCAAGAAAACAACTTCTGGGATTCTGACATACAAGTAGCAGAACATTTTACCGTACAGCAAAAATGTAGACATGGTTAGTAAACATGGAAGTTACAATTTGACTTAAACCAAAGCAAATCACATATGTCAAGGGACACCTACCCTAGTCTTAGTGTCAAATGTTGGAAAATGTCTTAATAGCACTATTTCTTGCTCTAACTCTTATGTAAGGGATCATAAAGTATGTAACTACTAAAACATGTTTAAAGTTTAGAATTCCATACAAGAACATATGGCTGTATTTTCATAAAACTTCCATTAGAATCAAATATATACTTGCTAATCCTGGCATGATGGCATACACCTATAATCCAATTACTCAAGTGACCAGAATAAGAAGTTTATGAATTGAGGCTGGCCTGAGCTCAAAAAGAGCCCTGACCCCCGTCCCCCCAAAAAAAGATGAGCCCTGACTACACGAGACCCTGTCTCAAAAGCAAAGACATTACGTATGTAGGCAGATTTCTACCTTTCTTAGGAAATCAATCTAACAATCTACCAAACAGACTTTAGAGTAGTAACAGGGTAATGGCTTTAAAATAGATTAGAATGCCCAGTACAGGGTAGAGACTATGCTAACTTGAAATGGAAAGGGAAATTCAAGGTATTAAAAAGACAAAACAACCAGATGACTCAAGTTAAAAAAAAAAAAACCTAAAACTTAAAACACTAAGGATCCTAATTCACACTGTAAGTGAACATGCCTAATGATACAGAATTAGTTAATTAAAAAGTAATACAGTCTTACAATGAGAGAATATTAAAAACATGGCAAAAAAAAAAAAAAAAAAAAAAAACTGGGGAGAAATAGTCTACCTATTACTAAGCAAAAGCCAGAGAAGAAACAGACTCATATGCAACACAAGTGCATACTTTAGTTGTGTGTATTTGCTACTGTATTTGGACAAATACAGAGACACTAAAGAACTGACCTTCCACAGTGTTGAGAAGGAATCAAGGCTAAGGTATAAAAAAGCTATTCCAGAGCCAGGTGTGGTAGCATAGACCTTTAATCCTAGCACTAGGGAGGCAGAGGCAGGAGGATCTCTGAGTTTGAAGCCAGCCTGCTCTACAAAGCGAGCCCAGGACAAGCAAGACTACACAGGGAAACCCTGTCTTGAAACTGATCTCTGTGAGTTTGAACCCATCCTGGTCTACAAAGTGAGTCCTCGGCAGGCAAGGCTACACAGAGAATGCCTATCTCGGAAAACCAAAGAGGGAGGAGAGAGGGGGTGGAGCTATGCCAGTGCCTGTGTGATTCTGGGACCACAGCAAGCACTCACGTCACACATACATAGTACGGCACTACTGCTCATTCAAGACCCCTGCAAGGTATGTCCAATGACCGAAAGGACAAGCTTGACAGGAAACTGCATGTGAGGCAAAGGAAGGAAAAACAAGATTTCCATTGTTTAAGAGCTTAGAATTTAGTCCAGTGTGGTGGTGCAAACCTTTAATCCTACAACACAAGGGAGAAGGCAAGAAGCAGGTGCAACTCTGTGGCCAGCCTAGTATATAGCAAATTACAGCGCAGCCAGAGCTACATAGAGATCCAGTCACAAATAAACAAACAGCACAGAATTTGAAGTACTAGGTCAGTATTTTGAACTCAATTCAATTTTCTCAGTGGCAGTCCTAAGAAATCTCTAGACCTCATAGTTCTATCTTAGAAAACCAAATCCTACTTATAGGCAAAACAGTCTGTTAGCATAAAGTTGGTATGCTATTTCTGTCACCGTTCTCAAAATGAACAAAATTTAAAAATTACAACTGTGTAATAAGACATTATATTTATCCTACTAATTAATAAATTAGCAATCCTTTTAACTAAATGTTGTAACTGCTATATAGAAATAATTTTTCCAAAAAAACCTATTTAATAGAAAAACAGCTGTGAAATTTCTGCAAATTCTTTTATCTGCTTCTGTTATTTTAAGCAAAGTTCTTTTTTTTTTTTTTTTTTTTTTTTTGGTTTTTTGAGACAGGGTTTCTCTGTGTAGCATTGGCCATCTGGCCTTGAACTCACAGCGATCCGCCTGCCTCTGCCTCCCGAGTGCTCGGATTAAAGGCGTGAGCCACCACGGCCGGCTCACAAAGTTCTTTTTTTAAAAGAACACATTAACTAGAAAGACCTCCATCATTGCAAGTTGAGGTTTTAGAACATAATAAAGGCAAATTAAAGAAAATTACTTCAGAAAAATATTGTTTAAAACTTAATTGAGGAGCAATAAATTTTTCTGGAAATATACTACACAGCCAAAGTGATAAGGATCGTGGAGATACTTTTTTTTTTAAAGCAATAAAATTAGTTACTTTGAAGAAATTGAAGTGAAACATGAGGACCAAAGATAAAAAAAAACTCAGTGTTAGAAAAATGGATTTGTATGGAGTAGGTATGTACAGTACAAAGTACAAATTGTGAATACTTAATCTAAAAGTGCAAAATAAATTATTTTAGTTAGTGGAGAGCCATTCTGTATTTACCTTAAATTTTAAAGTTCAAACAAAAACAGCTTCTTCAAATCAGCTTAACTTACTGTCTCTTAAAAGTATCCACTATAATCTCATTGGTCTTTTCACCTAATAATCTATCATAAATACAAAAAGAAAAATCTTACAACAAAAGCAAAGGTTTGTTATGAAGATACTTTATAGAAAAACATACTCTCAAAATATCAAGTATCTAGTGATGATACCCTGGTCAGTGTCCCTGTCCTCCCATTCTCTAGATGCCTGTCTGATGACTGAGTAAGCTCTCTTAACACACACAGCACCCTGAGCTGCTGCTCCTCTGTGCTCAGGTGACTCTGCATTCCTACCACTGGGTGGCATACTGATAAGAAGAAAAACAGACACTGGCAAGACAAGTTCAGGATAAGTTTCCTTAACTTTGAGGTTAGGCTCTATTTTATATGTACTTCAGAGTAGTGCTTTCCAAACCTACATATCCCTGCCACAAATTACAAATAACAAATACATGGAACCCATATTTTTGGCAAGTACTACCTCAAAATATTTCTATATCAATTTTCAACTTATCAGAAAATGTAACATCAAAATGTTAACAGAATAAAAACCCATGGACCTGAGGCTTGGTAGATCATGTAGAGGCCCTGGGTTCAAATCGCTGCATTCTCCCTCGGCATCTCACCCCCCCCCCCAAAAAAGCCAAGGAATAAAAAAAAAGACCTGGGTGGTTGATAAGGCTAGCACTCCCTTTTCTGAGAGGGGAAGGGGGTGGGAGGGTGGTACTGAGAGGAGAGGAGGAAAGGGGTGTGTTCGGAATATAAAATGAGTATTTTTTTAAAAAAAGAATAAAAATCCATCACCTAATATAAGAATTTAAAAATATTTATTTAAATTGAACAGGAAACCAAAATGAAAGCATTAAAATGATATAAGATCAAATAATAACAAATCCATGGTAAAGCAAAAGGTGTTTTCCTCTCTTCCTTGAAGATTTGAAGTTTCAGAATTACAATCTCTCCTACAGGAAAGAAAACATTTTAAGTATCAAGCAGTATAAAATTCAAATGTTATATGCCAAATCACAACGCTTACTATATTCTAAAAATCTCACTAATTACTCTTGCTTGATGACAGAGATATTAATTTTCAGGATTCTCAAAAGCAGTCCCGTTAAGGAAACAGGAACTTACAAAGACCAACTTCCTAGGCAAACTGAAGTCTATTGGCAATACTTTATTGGCCCCTGGTAGGCTGGCTGACCAGTCTGCAGGAGATGCTCACACCCAGGAATACATATATGGGCAGCACAAACTGGAGTCCACTGGATATTTAAAAGAGGACATGAAGTTGGCAGTGGGTAGAGAAGGAGGGGTGAATCTGGAAGTTGGGAATGTGTAGAAAGGTAGGGGTAAGTCTGGGAATTAAGGTGAATTAGAGGGAAAACTAGTGGGGTGCAAATATGATCCAAATATATTGTATAAAATTTTAAAGGATTTATAAAAATATCCCATTAAAAAATAAATAATGAATGCCATACTTACCTCCACTAAAGCTCTAAGCTGGAATAGCCCAAGGAATAGCATATAGAAAAAAATAAATTAAAGATTTTGCCCAACTCCCAAGACCAATGAAAAGAAAACAAAGTTTGAGAATCTCTGCAAATGCAGTTCCGAGTACTGTAAAAAATTTCAAATCATCTGAAGATTCCATTTGGAATTGGGTCAATTTCTAACGTTCTAAAGTGTGAATAACCAAGTGTCCTGGTTTCTACCTGTCCCCATACTACATTCTCCCTAACAAGTGAACCAATTTGGACAAAAAAAAAAAAAAATGTCACCCTAGTTATCACTTAACCTAGTGAAAGTTCACAAGTAGCTAAAGAATTGATAAGCCACCAACCCATCCTGGCTATCTGTAGTTTTCTATCTTAGAGTGCTGTGTTTTGGGCTTTCCCTAGCCTTTCTAAACTTCCTCCTCCCTCTCCCTACCTACTAACATATTTCACTTTATGTGTCAGGCATTTTTTTTTTCCCACTCTTGGAAAATGATCTAATCTCCTAAAGTCAACAAACTGGGCAAATGATACAATATTTCTTCTCAGGGAAAAAAAATCAATGTAAGGTCTTCTGGAAGTTAGAAATAATATAATGTTTTACACTTACGTCCAAAAATATTTTAGTCAGAACATAAAGCAAACATGCTACAAGCCTGTAATGCAAGCATTTAGTAGGGAGAGGTAGGATTGTTGCTGGTTCCGAGCCAGCCTGAGCTATACAGCAAAGCCCACAAAGAACAGTAGGTAGACTGTTTCATTTTTAAAAGTCAGAGGCGTTCTTTTCTTTGTTAAATAAATCTCAGGAATGAATGAATCTATCTCCTATCTTGCACAATGTGAACACTGTACCTGGTAGACGTGCTGACATGATGATATAAATATGTATGGATTCGGAGGTGAAGCCAAAACCCACCTCCTTGCTTGTGTGTTTCAGGAGGGAAGACAGGAACCAGCAAAGGCTTTTCCCCAGATCACTGTTTTTTCTGAGACCAGGCCCATGTAAGCAGGGATCCCCAGGACTTCCCACATCTAACAATTTAATGTGCCAATTCAGAAAGAGGACTGGATTAGTTTGCTTCTCTGTTCGCCTCCCTTACCCAGAAAGCACTCCCCAAGTGCAACTAGGAAAATGAAAATCGTTATGGTCTATCTTCCAGAAGCTTTGCAAACCTCAGAAAAAACAAAAATCCCGTTTATTCTACTAATATTCGCCATATAAAATAACTGACCAAATAATTTCTTAGAACTACAGAAAAGTAGACAAACAAAACCTCTGCCTCAGTGTACTGCACGCGTTGAGTAGAGGAAGATAATCAGCAGTTTCTGTATTAGTGGGAGGAAGACAAATACATGGCAGCTGGCAGTATTTGCTAGAGTTCCATAGCACAGAGATGGAGGTATGTCTGGAGGAGGTTTCTATTTTCAATGATAGTAATGAAAAAAGTCCCAGATAAAAGGACTTAAATAGCAAGTATTAGTGGGCTGTGCCTATGGAAGTCAACTCCACAGAGCATGAAGTATGGCAGCATCCCATCTTTGTCAAGGTAAAGTGACACTGAACTGTACCTTCCCTTCGTGATATTGTAAAGCCTCTAGATTTTTTAAACTGTAAATAATAATACTAATAATTAATAATAATAATACCCCCACCGGAATCTCAATTATTTTTTGTACTTTAAATGAGTCAAAATCAACACCAGACATGTATTACGCTTCATCAAGTGTTGCTACACCTATGGCAAAGAGGCACCAAGATCATTAAGAAAGTCAAATGAACTGACAGGTACAGCTAGAAATTAGAAAGAATAAGAAGCCTATCTATTTATATGACTTTAAGTTTTGAACTAAGGCTCTATAAGTGGAAAGCATGAGCAATTTTAACACACTTAATAAATAGGTATAAAATAAAGCTGTGGTATTTTTCCTAATGAGTTAAAACTTGAGTTTTGAATTTTTAAAAATTTCTATGAGGAAATTAAGCATTAATGCAAAATCCTGATCCTCACACATTTTATATCCACATTAATTCTCTTCTGATTCTATGATCCATACCCATTTACTCAACACTTAAATTTTTTTTTTTTTTTTTTCATTTCCTAAACAAATGTCTTTGGAGGGTGGTAAATGATATCAAGGTTTCTCTCAGCCTTGGCTATCCTGGAACTTACTATGTAGACTAGGCTGGCCTTGAACTCACAGAGATCTGCCTGCCTCTGCCTCCAAGTACTGGGATTAAAGGCATGTGCTACCACACCCAATGCTGATAAAAATTTTTGAAGGGGATTTTGTTTTTTTGGCTTTCTGAAACAGGGTTTCTCTGTGTAGCCTTGCCTGTCCTGGACTCTTTGTAGACAAGGCAGGCCTTGAACTCACAGAGATCTGCCTGCCTCTATCTCCTGGATGCTGGAATTAAAGGCGTGTGCCACCACACCCAGCTTTTATGCTTAAAAGTTTCATGAAAATTATATACTCAAGTAATATGAACTAAAGGGAAGAAAAATGCCTGCTTAAAAACCCAAACTTTAAGCATCAAAAAATATTTGTTGGATAGAGAAAAGGCTCCACTGATGCACAAAGCCCTGGCTTCAAATTCTAACACCACATCAACTAGACAGTGGTGCACATCTGTAACCCCAGCACTCTCAAAAGTGGAAGCAGAAAAAGCAAAAGTTGGAAGCCAGCTTTGATTACAAAGCAAGTGGCAAAGCGTAGCCTGGGCTATAGACATCTTCAAACATTACCTTACAAAAAATAAAACAGTATGTGTGGGAGGGAGGATATCACACTACTTCACAATATATATAAATAGAATTTGATCATTAAAGATAATGTGCTATTTATTCGAGTTACTGTGTAAAAAAACAACCCGATATACTAGCATAAGAAATTAAGAGGACTCGGAGCCGGTGTGGTGGTGCACGCCTTTAATCCTAGCACTCGGGAGGCAGAGGCAGGCGGACCACCGCTGAGAGTTCAAGGTCAGCCTGGTCTACAAAGCAAGTCCAAGACGGCCAACATAAACCCTATCTCGAAAACCAAAAAAAAAAAAAAGAAAAGGAAAAGGAAAAAAAAAAAAAAAGAAAAGAAATTAGAGGACTCGGTATGTATTTTAAGGGTATCAGATTATTTCTATTAAAATTAGAAAGATAGTAACATTTGGCACATTGGTAATTATGGGCTTTTACACTTCAAGTATCCCTCAATAAAAGGCATCTTCATAAGCATGTTTCTGCTACTAAAAAAATCTAATAGTAAGAGCAAGGGAAACACACCTTTAATTCCAGCACTTGGGGAGCAGAAGGAGACAAGTATCTGTGACAGCTGAGTAGCCACTCTGATCTACACAGTGAGCACATGCTAGCCAAGGCAACATAAAGAGAGCCTGTCTAGAAAGAAGAGAATGAGTGAGGAAGTGAAAAAAGGAGGGAATAGGGGAGGGAGAGAGACTAGCTCAAGAATACATCATACTTAATGCCTCACTGGACTTTTATTTGGCTGGCATGTGTACCAACCACAGTAACAACTGCGGTAATGCTAATAATAAAGACCTCAAGACCAAAAGCAGCTGCTTCTTTTATTTAAGTATCTCTAACCAAATAGATGTCACATGTATAGTTTCAAAAACTAAATTCTATCTATGGATAATGTTTAAAAAGTCTGTTAAATTTCTGAAAGGATATTATGCTTCTTGTTGGCTTGTCATAAGGAAATAAGGTAAATCTTAAGTAGTACAGCTAGCCACCTTTAAATAAACTTAACCACCTTTCTACTGTCATTCTACAATGTCAATATTTAACTTCCAGTGCAATTTTGTCAAAGAATCCTCAAATAAATCTTATGCTCAACTAATTAATATGCTACTACGGGGATAAGACCTTTCCAGTTGAGCCTTCCTGAAACTTGACAAGCACTGGAGTACATGAACCAGCTTATCCTTTCACAGCTGCTGTCAGACACCTTTTACAACAACTAGAATTGGCAAGTGAGAAGATGTGTATTTTTAGACCTTCCTATGACATTGTCCTTTTAAAGTTCATATGTCCCTGTTAGAAGTCTTTGGAATCTCACTTAACAGTCTGTCCTAAGTGCTACTCCATATGTGCTTTAATAGTAATGAGGATATAATTTCACCATCCTTAAAGTTCTGCTCTAGGGTCTCGTAGCTCTTCTAAGCATGTGCCATTCGGCTCCATGGGATGTGACTCTACTATGTAACAGGGCTGCAACGTACCGAAATGCGTGACGGATCTAGAATCAAATTCAAAACTCACTTTTGATCACTACGCTTTCAACTATCTCAGCCATTTTGTTTCTTCTTTGCATTTGTTTTGGCCAGGCACGGCGCACAAAGCTCTAATCCTAGGGCTTAGGTGGCTGAGTGGGGAGCATTGCCAGAGTTGAAGGTTACCTGGGTTACATACTGAGTTGTAGGCCAACGTGGGCTGTATTGTTAAGACTGTGTCTCAACTCCCAAATAAGCAAGCCAGAACTACAAGAGACTATCTCAGGAAAAAAAAAAAAAAAGTAACCTCCAGTGCAGCCACTGGCCTTATAAATCAAAGCCCAAATTCCCCTAGGCAGCACACCTGAAATAACATTAGCAATTACAATTTGAATTCAGTTTCCTATTCTACTAACCTCATAGAAATGCTATGTTTCCTTTCCAAAGATGTAATCTGAAAACAAACTGGGAGCAAGCAAATTTAAAAGGCAAATCTTCTATGTGTAACTACAAACTGAACATGATTATAAAGATTACTATAAACTACACCAGTAAGTTGTTTATTTGATTTTCAGTCACTACAGGACCAAAAACAAACAAATAAAAATCAAGAGGAAGGGGAAATAACAAATCAACTAAAAACTAGCTGCACAGTCTGCCTCTTAACACCACAGGCAGCACATCAGTCTCATAAGAACTAGCAAAATATTCACTGTGAGTAAACACGAACTCCTTTTCTCTTCTACTAGCAGTTATCACAAGTCCACAAGAGAGTTCAGTCCAAACCTGTATAAGCAATTATATATTTTTAATGCAAATAATTAATAAGAAAATATATGCAATTTCTATACAATACACTCACAGAGAGAAGCAGCAGTCTTCCCAACAAGCAAACTGAAGGTTCTTAATAACAAATCTTTTCCTATAATTATATTAAACAAAGCATAAAAATAAGGCTTATGCCAACAATCTATAATTGACCATTTAACTAATTCTAAGATGTTACTTTCTTAGAAACGGTCCACGGTAATGGGTTAAGGATGCTCCTAATATACTTTCCAGTGTTCTATTATAATAAAGCCAAAAAAATACAGGAAAACTAATCATCGAAGATGATTTAGTCTATAGTAGTTGCAAGCATTGCTACTATCACCCTTTACCTTTTCCTAATATCAAAAACATAATTCTGGTATAAACTCTCTGAACTGAAGAGTGAGCTGACTTAAGATCAATATCACACTTGAATATTTTCAACATCAAATGAAACATTAATTCTATTCAAAAATAAGTTAACACTTAAAAACTGTTCACTGAATGGTTCACTTGCCCAGTATACTAAGTCCATTGTTGTCATCAAAGGCATATTAAAAGAAGTTGAGCCAGGTGTGGTGGCGCACGCCTTTAATCCCAGCACTCGGAGGCAGAGGCAGTGGAATCGCTGTGAGTTCAAGGCCAGACTGGTCTACAAAGCGACTCCAGAACAGGCAAGGCTACACAGAGAGACCTTGTCTCAAAAAACCAAAAAAGAAAAACTTAAAAAAAAAAAAAAAAAAAATTGAGGTGAAGCACTTCTGTAATCCCAACACCAAAGAGGCTGAGGCAGGAAGATCAGGAATTCTGTTAGCCTCAAGTGAGGGCCTCTCTCAAAAACAAACAAAAGCATAAAAGACAATAAACACTTACTAAAAACACTGTTCTATAACGAAGGCTTCCAAATTAATGCATGAAGATCCTTTGACAAGCCAGGTGACTAAAGTAAAAACTTAAAAAGGAAACATGACATCCGTTTGAAAGGCTGATAGGAAGTCTCTTATCATCAAGTATTTTCATATTACTTCCATATTTTCAATAAGGGTACAAGAAATTTCACATTAGCCATTTTTTCCTAAAACAAAATCAAATAAAAGAATGCCACCTCGGCCAATAGTAGCAAGATATACAAGCTCTAATTGTTTTTAAGTAATAATATATTAGTAGATGGGGCTGAACAGTGATGGAAAATAAAGCAAGAGTTAGTAGACAAACTGCCTCTGTAGCTCCCAAAGCCTGTGATGATAGTTTCCAAAGCCAACACAAAAAAAGCTAAAGGAGCACAAACATAGCGTCACACATTAGCAGAGGAAGGAGCCAGTTTTTATTGTTCTTCAATAATCTCATTCTGAAAGACAGAAATCCACCCAAACCTCAGTATTTGTCACTGATTAATAATAATCTATAATAATAAACTAACATAAGACTGAAACAAACAATAGTATAAAGTACAATAAAGTGATATAAAGTATATACAGATATTGGAACTAGTCAAAATTTCAGTCTGGCCCAAGAGTTGTGATACCTGTTACCCTACCACTCAGAAGGCTGAAGAACAAGAAATCCAAAATTTGAGACCAGCTTGGGCAAACAGTGAAACCCTGTCTCAAAACAAAATACCCTGGTTTAGTGGAGCCACCTAACCCCAATATTCAGGAGACTGAGAAAGACGTGAGGTGAGTTTGAGGCCAGCCTGGGCTAAACATAAAAATTAGCATGCCAACTAGAGCTACATAGCACAGTCTCATAGAAACAAAAAACAGAGGCTTGAAGCCACAATCTAGTACAAACTTCTAGTATGCAAAAATAGAAAATCAAGAGTAAGCAAAGCTCTCCCCCCCCCCCCCATTTTCAGGCTGGCAAAAGAGAATACACAGTAGTTCCAACAACAGTACAATTTGATTCAAGCTACATAGAAATAACCTCTGACTAAAGATGTATGGTTAAAATCTTTTTCTTTTTTTCTTTTTTTTTTTTTTTTGGTATTTTTTTCCAAGGGCTTATCTGTAGCCTTGCCTATCCTGGACTCGCTATGTAGACCAGGCTGTCCTGGAACTCACAAGAGGTCCTCCTGCCCCTGCCTCTGCCTCTGCCTCTGCCTCCCCAAGTGCTGAGATTACAGGGCTGCACCACCAAACCTGGTAAATTCAACTGCTACAATCTGGCCTTAAGTCAATTACTTCAACTACATTTTTGACCCTTATAGCCCCAAAGAACCCCATTTCCACACAGAGCACTGTTGACATTCAAACACTGCTGCAGTCTTCCTACCTGACATGTTAGCACATTCTTTTCCTCTGCAGGAAATCACTGTTGCTCTTTACTATCCATCACTGAAGGCCATTGCCTCACCTATCAAAGGCAGTACCTCCCTCCTCTGAGCCTCAGTATCACCGGATTGTTACCTACCTCACATTGCCTGGCAAAACAGTTATGTATGTCATTTTCCTTACTAGATTAAGGACCCAGTCAGCAATTTCACTTTTAGATTCACCAATCAATAATCTCCACATAGTAACCTGGGCATATATTAATAGTAGACAGTCAATATGTAATTACTAAGGAGTTTATTAATTCCCACCAGACTGTAAGTCTTATTTAGTAGATTCAGCTTTTAGAACATTAAGAATGACTGCAAATACAAACAGAACCCCTAAAATCTTTATAAGTCACTATCATCTAATGAGTTTATATCCATTCATAAATTTAGAGCCCTTCTCAAAAACTAAATTTCCAGACAAGCCCACAAAAAAAAAAGTACAATACAGCTAATTTCATTTATTAAAATTCAAACAATATACATAACAACATCTGAAGTCCACTTTCAGCATGGGATCTCTGAGAACGTTAACAGGATCCTTTGTTTCTTCCTTCCTGTCCTCAGCAGCCCACAAACTACCAAGTAAAAGAAAAAGGCACTCCCCAGCTTCATGGCATTGGCACCTAACAAGAGTAAAGGGAGAGGAGTTCTAAGACGAAGATCTGTGGAGGAGAGGTTGAAAACAAAGTACGCCAAGGTAACAAGACCTTTAAGGGCTCCTACTCAGCCTCATCCAGGCCCTTCTTCAAAACAATGCTTTGTACCGTGTAAGCTTCCCCTGGCACCACACTACAAAGCTCACTCTTACCTCCAAACCACTGTCTATGCTAATTTAAAAACAACTCTTTATCCATCTGCAAAATCACTATATATCCTTTAAATTCCAGTTCCCTCCTCTGTAGGCTTCACTAACCTCCTTTAAACTTAATTCTTCCCTCTTATTTTGAAACTTCACCTATAAGCTATACACGTATCTCAATGCACACTTGGTTGTTTAGCACTCATAGTCCTTTTAGGAAAAGGGCAAAGCATATCTTTATACTCTTTCTGGCTTTTTGTACCCCATTCACTGTACCTATCCAAGACTGACACAAATGCTGCTCAATATTAATTCAAAGGTAGGCATGGCAGTAAGCCCAAGAGATCAAAGAGACTGCTATGAGTTCCATGTGAGCCAAGAATACAGTGACAGTTTGAAGGAAAAACAAACAAAAACCCTTCTTTTCTTTCAATATCATGTTCTCTGGAGAATTTCGTTAAAATACCATTTTGTCACTCAACCTTTCTTCAAGAAACAGTCTCATGAATAGATAAACCCATGAATCTCAGTAGGCTTTCTAAAACAGCATGGAAGCCAGGAGGGAAAGGATACAGCAGGTAGTAGGAAGACAATTCCCATCACCATTTATAGCAGTGTATTAAAGGTATAGTCTTCATTGCTTACTATTTCTACTTATATGTTAAATTTTTTTACAGTACTTTGGATCCCAGCACACAAGCATTCAGTAAATAAGATCTTATATCCTATCACAAGATACAAACTATTTGAACTAACCAAAGGTCTGTCTAGAATTCACTTTTAACAACTAATGAGCCCATACTCCTAGAAAGCAAAAAAAAAACTGAAGGAAAGACTTAATGATAAATCGTTTAAAATCAAATATACCAACAACAGGTAGGCCCTGGAAGATTCCTTTTGACACTTTTGTGTCAAACTACCCTAGTTTTACATGAATAAATCCAAATGTTTATTTCCCAATTTCCTTCATTCCTTTAATAAAGATTTACTTGAGTCTGGAAAGAAAATGTTTAAACAATCATTGGCACAGCAAACACTACTGTTCTTCTGGCAATCTTTCTCTTCCTTTCATAAGATCACAAAGCACCACTCAATGCTACTTCATAGAACTCCTCACCCCTACTTGACCCAGTCAGCATCTTTTACCACATACTTGTCCCATGCTACATGGGGATCCTCTCCATAATTTTAAGTGCTAAAAAAAAAAAAAAAAAGACTTTGAGATATAAAGTACCATTACAAAGAAGTATAGGACATTTCTGCGTGAACAAAAACAATTGTTTATTGATTTTATTGATGCTTCACCTGTAAGTCAGAACCTAAAAACATACCAATCAAGTGGTCCAGCCAACAGAATATTTGTGCCAAATAATTCCATTCGTTCATCAATAAACTATGACCAATATTATAAATTAACCCCCATTACATGGAGCTTGTAGAACTGGACTTTATGGTGACAGCAAAAAAAGGGTAGTTTTAAAAAGCAAGCAACCAAAAAACCAAGACAACCTTCAGCTATCTTTAGATCCTCTTAACGTTGCCTCCTATTTTGGTCTCCATTCTCCCTCAGAAACTCAAATTGAAATTTATCTGCCACTGGTCACAGCATTAAGGGGTGTGCCCTTAAGATGCAATTAGGCCATGTGGACTTCACCTTCACGAATAGGTTCATGTCATTATTGTAAGAGTGAGTAAGCTATCAAAGCAAAAGCGCTCACATGCTCTTTACCATGTGATGCTCCCTCCACCATGTTAAGACCTAGCAAGAAGGTCCTCACCAGACACTGGCACACAGATATCCAACTTCTCAGCCTCAAGAACCATGAGAAATAAATGCATTTCCTTTAAAAATTATTCAATATTATTTTAAAGTAGCAAAAATCAGATTAAGACACATCTTCGCATCATATATAAAATCAGTTCAAAAATGATCAATCGGAAATGTAAAGATAAAATTACAAATAAAACTGCTAGAAGACAAAGGTGAACTTGCATGACCTTGAATTAGCCAATGGTTTCCTAAGATACGATAGCATTAACAACCAAAGAAAATAGACACCAAAATTAAATACTTCTGTATATCAAAGGGCACTATCACAAAGTGGAAAGGCAAAGGAAGAGATGGCTCAGGGGGTAAAACTGCTTGCCATATAAACCTGAAAACCTGAGCTCAAACTCCAGAACCCACAAAGAGCAGCATCTGTCATCCCAACACTATGACAAGATGGAAGGCAGAAATGAGAACTGTCAGGAAGATCCCAGCCAGTTCACTGGGGCTGTGCAGAGCAAAGCAACAGAAACCAAAAGAGGGCCAGGTGGTAGCGACATAAGCCTCTAATTCCAGAATTCTAGAGGCAGATGTGTCTCTGTGACTTTAAGGTTTAAGGCCAGCCTGGTCTGGTCTAGAATTCCAGAACAGACAGGGCTACACGCACTCACGCGCGCGTGCACACACACACAGAGCCAACTCCTGACAGTTATCCTTTCACCTCCACATATGCAGCATGATAGCCGTGGCACATACTTTTTTTTTTTTTTTCCAACTTATTTTTGGTTTTCTGAGACAGGGTTTCTCTGTGTAGCCTTGGCAGTCCTGGACTTGCTTTGTAGACCAGGCTGGCCTTGAACTCACAGCAATCTGCCTGCCCCTGCCTCTCCAAGTGCTGGGATTAATGGTGTAAACCATAAATAAATAAATAAATAAATAAATAAATAAATAAATAAATAAATGTGCACATACCACAGAAAATAAAAATTTTAAAGCCCCAAACTGTAAAAACCACAGTACTCTTCTAGTTCCAGGAGTATCTAAGGAACCATGTTAAAAGCATTGTGTATAAATACATTTTTTCCTAAGACATACAACACTTAATAGATGCTAAAAGATGTCAAGTGAAGGATACCAGAAACAAAGAGCCATGTGGTGATTCTACTAATAGGAGGTGATGCATACCTGTAATGCCAACAGCAAGAAGGCTAAATAAAACAGGAAGGTCATGGAGTTTGAGGCCAGCCTGGGCTATATGGTGGGGCCTTGTCTCAAAACAAACAAGAGAAGCCATCTAATCTAATCCATCTCTAGGGAACTATAAATTAAAATCACAATGAAATATACTTCAAACCCACTATGACAACTATTTTAAAAGCAGCAAACAAAACTCCCACAAATAAGTGTTAGTAAAAATATGGAGAAACAAACTATCATACATTGTCAATAGTATTTACTATAAATCAGAACAGCTGCCATGAAAAACTCTAGAATTAAATCCTCAAAAAGGTGCCATATGACTTAGCAGGTATACACCCAAGAGAATTTAACACAATCACACAAATGTCCACAGCAGTGTTAGTACTCAAAAAGAGTAACTGAAATGTCCAATGATGAATGAATAGCCAATCAAAATGTAGTATGTCTACACAAGGGAAAGTGACTCCTCTATAAGAAGGAAATACTGCTACTACTAGAGCAAGGATGAGCCTTCAAAGCATTATGCTAAGTGACAAAAACCTGAAGCAAAGATCATATGCTATGATTTTACTAACATGAATGCTCAGGATAGACACAATAGATTTCTGGTTATGATAGGGGTGTGGAGACTGAAAATGACTATTATTTCTTTGCAGGGGATGAAAAATGTTCAAGGGCTAGGTAATAGTGGTAGGCACACTCAATGTAATGAGTTACACCACTGAACACTCTGAAACAGTAAGTTGAAGGCAGTGTGAACTGCGTTTCAATATAACAATTACAAAATTCTTGACTTAAAATTTGGAAAGACAACATTTAAGACACACACACACACACACACACACACACACACACACACACACACACACGCAAGAGGGAGGAAGTATATTGCCTCACAATCCCCTTCATGGCACCTTAGGACTAGTTAAATTAATACTTTAAACTACTTAATAAGTAAACAAAATTTCTGTAAACAAATATCTGAAATGTATAAAATCTTATCAATACTCTATAAATATTCTCTATTATCTGTTAGTGTATAATTAAAACACATATATTTTACATATTAGATGTTTCAAAATACAGTATTTCTTAAGCACTCATAAGATAGCTAATTTTATTACCAGCAAGTGTCATCCTCCCTGTCACCCACATACCCCCCTTCTCACCCCCTGCCCACCATCTATCTCTAATGTTATAGTCACTTAAGACACCTATAATCAGGGCTGGAGAGACGGCCCCAAGGTTAACAGCACTTGTCTGCTCTTCCAGAGATCCTGAGTTCAATTCGCAACAACCACATGGCGGCTCACGACCATCTATCATATGATCTAATGTCCTCTTCTGGCATGCAAGTGTACATGCAGAATACTGTATATATAATAAATAAATCTTTTAAAAGACCCATAATCAATACAAATACAAATTAAAATATAGCAACTGACCATATCCTATAATGACACCTGCCGAGCAATCCTGCAGTAAGTAAAGTTGCTTGTAAAACATGCCTAACTTCCACCCACTACTTGGAAGAACTATCCTTGAAGAATATCTATCTGGCCCTGTAACTTGAAAAGCAGTAAGTTGCTGCTACAGATTCTAGCACATTTCTAAATTTCAAATTTCCAAGTTTCAGAAAAAACTTTCAATCAATCCCTGGCAAAAAAAAAAAAAAAAACCAAAGAAGGTAGAAGGGGGAAGAGGGATAGAGTAAGGGAGAGGGAGAGAGGGAGGAGAGGGAAAGAGAGAGGGAGATGAAGGGGGAGGGAGGGAGGGAGGGAGGGAGGGAGGGAGGGAGGGAGGGAGGGAGAATCCTGCTACATAGTTGTTCCCTTAGAGGCCAATGTAACCAGCACCTCCTTCCACTCTGAAGAACAGCCTTCAAGATGTGCATTTAATACCTCCTTGCAACTGAGCATCCAAAACCAAAAGCTTTACTCATTACAATGTTTCTAACTCATCACCAACCAACAACTGAACCAAACCTCTAAAGGGCTTCTGGGGACTAAGAAACTCACAGCAATATGCTACAATGTCTTAATAATGTTATGACCGGGTAACTGAGTAAGTGTCATAAGGAAAACATTCTTAGGCAGGGTCTCTATGCTGTTTCCACAGACTTCACATGGCTTAGTCTGAACTATAAAGGCAGATACATGCTCACTATTGACTGAACACTCAGAAATCTGCTAAGTACGGTACTGTAAAGAGATACAAAACATCCAGAAGAACAAAACAAAACAGAAGTTCCTATTCTACAAAGAAAACTTTTCACATAAACCCCACAAGTATGTCTGCCCTGACAGCATAAACTTTATAAATAGTAGTAAATGTGCTGGAGAGATGGCTCAGTAGTCAAGAGTGCATATTTGGTGACCCTTTTACATGGCATTTGTAGCTTAGATGCTACAAATACATGTGGTGGAAGAAAATGTAAGTGCTTACTGTTCTTTCAAAGGACCTGAGTTCAGCTCTCAGCACCCATATCAGACACCTCACAATTGCCTATGACTGCAGCTTCAAGGGGACCCAAGGCCTCTGGCCTCTGTGGGTACTGTACTTGAGTTCAGACCCAGACACGCATAACTAAAAATAACAAATCTCTTAAAAAATATTGTGTACGTCCCCAAACTAATTGCCTTCCTTGCTCATTTCTTTCTGTAAAGTCAATCTATTTCATTTCATGGACCTTCCAGTATTTAGTACCTGTCCCTTTGGCTACCTGATGGGTTTTTGTTGAGTTGTTCTCCCCACCTACTCTTCACTTGAGCAAAGATGCTGATTGTCTTACTTGCCATCATATTTTTAGTGCTCATAAATAGTTAGTATTGCATGTAGGGTACACTCCATACTGCTTGGATAAACAAAACATTAGGTAGATATGTACATCACTGTTTTCATGGCCTAACATCAATGACTCTCTTATTCTCAGAGACGTATACTCGGACTGCTCTCTTCTCCTCTTGTAGTTATCTGTGCTGTGCAACTGCCATGCACTTTGCTGCCTACATTAAAGCTTTGCTGTCACTTATTTTTGTATTATCTGAATTCATACAACTTTGGAGATGTAGCATATCTTATCACTTTATTTTTTAAGTTCTCAAAATTAGCTGAGTTCTTTGCTCCTATATAAATGTCTGAGTCCAAGAAGAGACTTGATACCCTATGAGCATATAAAGGGGGAGGAGATCCCCCTCAGTCACATTCATAGGAAAGGGGAAAATGGGAGGAAGAGAGGAATGGGAGGATACAATGGATAGGATAACCATAGAGATGTAATATGAATAAATTAATAAAATTTAAAAAAAAAATATTGTGTACGTCAAGTTCCTCCAGGAGTAACCTTTATTTCTCCCTAGTATCCTTCCCAGAAGTATGTAGTTTAGTCTTGGTATCTTTATATGCATAAAAACTGACTGCCCTAAGGAACCTTTGTGTGAGTTTTCTCTATCAGTATTTACTGTAAGAAATTAAAACTGAGAAGTTCTAAATTTATTCACTTTAGAAGCAACAAAATCTATTCATTTTATTAACAGGTTTTATGAAAATTCTATTTAAAATTTAGAAGAGTAGCATTAGAAGCAAATGCTTTTTTAAGTCTGCATGGCTTGGCAGAAGAATTAAGCTCTCATTGTTTGCGAATACAGTCAACCTGCTGCAATCACACAGTACAAAGCCTCTGGAAAACTACCACACAAGAAAAGAGAAGAAAAGTTGTATCTTAGGATATGAATACTAAGTTTTGACCTCACAAACTTGCTGAATGTTGACAAGATTTCCAGGAGTCCTTGGTTCATACCTGAAGAAGCACTGCCAACAAAGGAGCAAAGACCAGGTTTGTGATACAAGAACAAATAAACATACCTATGTAAAACAAAAGCCATGAATGACAGATCTTACACCTTTCACAAAAAAATGGCTCATAATGATTACAGAACCAAATAGCAAATACAAAATAAAGCTTCTGGAAGACAATATGGGTAGTAATATAAATGACTTTGGGTTTGGTGATTACTTTTTAGATATAACACTGAAGGAATAATCCAAGAGGAAGTGATGGTCTAGACCAGTGATTCTCAACCTTCCTAATGCTGTGACCCTTCAATACAGTCATGGTCTCAATCATAAATTATTTCATTGTCACTTCATAGCTATAAGTGTACTACTGTTATGGACTGTAATGTAAATATCTAATATGTAGGATATCTAGTATGCAACCCCTGTGAAAAAGCCATTCCAACCCTCCAGACTATACTGAAACTAAAATTTTCTGCTTTTGAAAGACACTGTCAAAAAAGGAAAAAGACTAGCCACAGACACAGGATTTGGCAAAAGAAGTAAGAAAAGTCAATTATCCAAAATACACAAAAAACAATAGCTACCTCTTAAAATGCAGGAAGACAACAAAAAAATCTGACGTGTAGCAATGGTCAAAGACTTTAACAGAAGAAACTTCAAAGATCTACAGCTGCCAACCAAGAACATGAAGAACTGCCCTGTAAGGCAACAATATAGGCCCTACCACACACATACAAGAGCGGTCCAATCAAGAATGAAATGAAAACATCAAATGTATGACAGGATATGCATAAGAGTTCCCATCATTACTAGTAGGAAAAAAAAAGTGATGAGGTAACTTTGGAAAATGGTTTAGCAGTTTCTCACAAAATGAAAGATACTGTAACACAGAGAAATGCTGATAAGACATTAAATCATAATTGGTGAAACTTGGACAGAACCAAGATGTCCTTCAGTAGGATAATGGACAAATAATCCATGGTACACCCAACAAAACATTATTCAGGGTTTAAAGGAAATGAGCTGTGGTCAGCCATGGGAAGATAGGATCATTGAAGTGTTTGATACTGGGTAAAAAAATCAATGTGACAAGACTAACTTTTGTTGCACTATTCCAATCACAGCTTTAAAAAAAACAGTGAAAGAAAGGGGTTTTGGAAAAACCACAAAGCACTTTAGGACAGTCAAAAAAACCTCTGTATTGGCAATATAATAGTGGGCATATGAATATTTGCCCAAACCTATACAAAAAGCAAGGGTGAATCCTAATGTGCACTGTGTTCTTTGGGTGGTGGTGATATATAATACAAATATACCACTTTAATCAGGTTTTTGACAATAAAAGATATGTGGAAACTGACTATATAGGAAATCTTTTACCCTTCCTATGCACTGAATAGTCTTCTAATACTCATTTTCTAGGATAGAAAATTATATAAAAAGTCACTTGAAACCTTATCACACTCCAGTGCTAGACTTGAGCTCAATACCCAGTCCATCTCTCTTCCTGGATGTAGAGAACGTACCCCTCTCACATGAAGTTAATAAAAGAAAAGAACTACTTAATAAATGTAAGGTGCCCAGCATACAATAAACCCGAAAGAATATTCATCAGAAATCAATCTAGGGGCATGGTGGCATATGTCCATAGGCCTAGCACTTGGAAAGTAAAGACAGGAGGACCAAGTTTAAGATTATCACCAGCTTATATAGTGAGTTTGAGGTTAGCCTAGCCTGCATGCCACCCAGTTTCGAAAAAGAAAAAACAAAACTATGCAGAAGCCCAAAAGCTATACACTAACTACCTACAACAAAATCCAGGAAATCACAACTCTGAATACAACTTTTAATGCAAAAGTTTAAGTGCATTGACATAACTTTTAAGTGAATTCTTTAGTGAAAACAAAACAATTCCTCATGAAAAGAACAACATACACAATGAAAACAGAAAATTCTAAAAGATCATATTCAAAATTCCAATTCTCTAGAGAAATACATAAAGCACTTCAACTAGGAACACAATGAGACAGAACACAAAGTAACGGAAATGCCACTTTAGCCACCAAAAGAACAGGAAGAACAAATACTGACCCTTTACTTTCAAAGTCCAAGGCCACCTCTTTAGGGTAGGACTCCAGCCAACCTCTTTTCAAGAAACCTTTATACTGTTTCTTACTTATTTGATTTTCTTTAAAAATAGTAAAATTACTATTTCCCCATTCTTCCATGCTAATCTCGCCTAAAGTCTCAATAAGATGTCCTCTCCTGGAAACCTACAAAAAGAACCTTATGACAGGCAGATCTGGATCCTGGGGTCCTCCTCAAACTAAGGCACCAGCCAAGGAGAATATAGACAGTAAGCTTTGAACCCCTACCAAGACCTAGCCGACAAACAGAATATTCTCCACCGTTGAGTGGAGAGTGAGATCTGACTCTCACACGAACTCTGGTGCCCCTTTTCTGACCATGTCCCCTGGATGGGGAGACCTGGTGGCACTCAGAGGAAGATAGCAAGTTACCAAGAAGAGACTCGATATTCTAAGAGCATATATAGGGGGAGGAGGTCTCCCTCAATCATAGACATAGGGGAGGGGAGAAGGGGAGAAATGGGAGGGAGGGAAGAATGGGAGGAAACAGGGGAAGGGCTAACAATCGAGATGTAATATGAATAAATTAATTTTTAAAAAGTAAAAAAAAAAAAAGAAAATAAAGGAAATAAATGTGCAACGTTCTATGAATTGTTGTGAACTTTCATTTAAATATTCTAAATAATGGTCATGGTCAAAGTAAATACTTTTAAACTAGAGCAAAACTTTGAGCCTAGTGGCATTGTCCTATAATCACAATACTTAGAAAGCAGAGGCAAGAGGATCACGAGTTCAAGGTCTGCCCGACCTACAAAGAAGTCAAAGGCACTCTGTCTCAAGAACAAAAATAAGAAAAGGGTCGAGGATACAGCTCAGTGGTAGTGTCCTTGCCTGGAATTTGTAAGGCTCTAGATTCAATGCCTATTATTGTAAACTAAACCAATTTTGACAACTAGAATTTTTAAACAGTTTAAGACAATAATTTATCTCATTAAAATGCTTTGCAGGCAATCGTGGAGGTAAGATTGTGGGTTCAAGGTCAACCTGGGCTACCAACCTAAGCATGCAAAACACAATAGCCAAGTCATCACTATGAAGTGTTTTATTTTTCAGTTGCACCTCTTTTTTTTTTCCCCCTTTTAAAGACTGGGTTTCTCTGTATCTCTGTAGCCTTGGCTGTCCTGGACTCACTTGTAGCCCAGGCTGGCCTCGAACTCAGAGATCTGCCTGCCTCTGCCTCCTGAGTGCTAGGATTAAAGGAGTGTACCACCACACACCCAGCTCTCACTTGCACCTCTAAACTAAAAGATGCTTTTATTTTTTCCACATAAAAGAGATATATAATAAACCTAAGAAGCATGATTTACCAATTATATTATTATGCACTCCTTAAATATAATACTTTTAAAAAAGGTTTTAGAATTCATTTGATAAATACAAACAGAACAGCTAAAAAGGATGAATGTCAGCTCTCTTAAGAGTTTCTCTTTAACAATTGAGATGTAATATGAATAAATTAATAAATATTTTTTAAAAAGTTTTTCTTATACTACATGAATTACAGTTGGCCCTCTGTTTACATGGGTCACACATCATCAGATCAAAAACATTTGGTAGAAAAAACTTGCATCTGAACTAAACACATATTTTTTTAATTATTATTTCCTGGTCAATGCACTACAACTGTTTACATAGCATTTACATCATAACAGTATAAGTAATGAAAATGCTTTAAGATGTACAGGATGGTGTGTAAGTTGTGTGCAAACACTACCCACTTTATACAAAGGACTCGAACAGCTGTGAATTTTGGTGGGAGATTGCTGTGTCTGAAAATTTAAGACCTATGTTGTTCTAGCTTGATTATAACTGGCCATTAGAAGCCTGAAACTAACTGGAAATCACGCTTCTTTGTCAAGTTTAAGGACTTCACACTAGGAACATTAGCAAATGTTTTTATGTACTAATACCTATAAGTACCCTCCCCCAAAATTTAGTAAGCATACAATGTAGTATGAATTGACTCAATTTATGGACAATAATCACTTCCTAATATGGAAATATCTTGCAGAAGAAGTACACAAAAGCCATTTCCACATGCTAAAGGATTTGTAGGAAAGGCCAATTACTAGGCACATTTCTGTTAAATGCTAGCATTTTAAAAAATAAAAGTGTTTCCACTAAGTTCAAAGAAGCAGACCTTAGTAGCTGAAGACATTAAAAGGCATTAAAGGACGACGACTTCAAAATTAAGAAAAATTCTTAACGAGGCAAAATTACTTGAAATGATACATTTCTCTATTATACACTATATAGCCTGAAGTTCATGGCACTGACACCAAATATTTTCTGTGGGTAATTTTTCTAAGCATGTTGAAGTGAGAAGAGAGAGTTGTAACCCAATCACTACTAAGAATTTATTAAAATATTAATGAGAACAGTTTTATAGTAAAGGGAAAGAAGTATCACTGTTTTAAAACCTCATTAAGAAGAAACAGAGGCACAACCTTTAAACATTACCAAGTATATTCAAGCTCTACAAGTGTAGTAGAGAAAAGTAGAGATGTTAGGTTATCATTAAAGACCAACTACTTTGAATCTACAGTAGTGACTATTCCAAAAGGTCACTTATTTGATAAATACCACAAGCTGGATGGCACACACCTGTGATCCCAGCACCCAGGGAGGCAGAGGCAAGCAGCTCTGTGAGTTCAAGACCAGCCTAGTCTACAAACTGAGTCTAGAACAGCCAAGGCTATGCAGAGAAACACTGTCTCAAAAAGCAAAACAAAAAAATCTTCTACCCATTCAAGCAACACTATTCAATAATCATTACTGTAACTGAAGATGAAACCTTTATAGCAAATGTTTCAATGTTGTGTATGTTGTTATAATTTATCATTTTGAGTTAAAGAAAACCACTTCATATATTCCCAAATAACTTCTGCCCTCTCCACACCAAAACAGAAACACAAAAATGAAAAACCACCAACCCAGCATCGAAACAAACAGTAGTATTTTATAGCATGGAACCCAGCATCGTGGAATTCACCAGAAGGGCTGAGGCAGAAGGATGGTCTCACGTTCAAGGCCAGCTTGGGCTACACAGGCAAATTTGAGACAAGCCTGGAACTGGAAGAAGGGAAAAAAGAAGCCCATGGGTAGTCCTTCAAAAAGATGTAAACAGAAACACTGACTTCAAACATTATATATTTTTCAAAACCCATTTACGATTCAGTCACACTATCCTAGAGAATGTGTATAGAAGAATATATCTTCTACTTTCTAAACAGGGAAAGGCAAGTGAAAAAGCAGCCTGTTTGAGTACCACAGCCAACCAAGATGATGCCTTTTTAAAACTTTTCCACAGCTAGAGAACAAATCACAATGAATAATGGGTTTGTCTGTGGCAATAGCTTGTTCTAACAGCACTTCATGAGCAATGGATCTTAGAAGAATTCACACGCTGTTTTTTTTTTTTAATGCAAACCTCACAGCCAAAGTCCAAATGAGAAACAAGATTCCTTACGGCGAATTCCCTTTCAGGACAAGCTCACTCTTGCTTCACAGGGCAAAGCAACTTTCATGTATGATGAAAGTCAGTTCAGCTATAATGTGTCCGGGAGTCATTTAAAAAAGAGAATTTACTACCATTGACTATATCCCTATTTTTTCCTGAAACCTTCCACAGACTCAAGGATTGGGTGATCCACTGAGCTTTGTACCCTGGGGCAAAGGAGCAACAAGAAAAAGGCGGTGGATTTACAGGTGGCTCCTAGGTTAGAAAACAATTGGGAGGAGTTCTATTAATTGTACCCAAGACAGTGCTCCTAAGCGTAGTTATCCAAAAATACAATGGACATAAATTAAAACGTTTCTAAATCTGATTATTTGTACTAAAATTTACTAATCTATTTTGAGTCCTAACACTTCACACTCAAGCTTCTAGTTTCTAAATTCAAACCGACAATGTTAACAGTTCCAGGAACTGAAACCAGCAAAGCCCTTTTCCATATCCCCATAATGAATTTAAAAAGGGAAAGGTCGGACATGCACAACTCACCCAACTTTAGAACTAAGAGAATATAAAGATGGCAAATAAAAATAGTAACTTCCCACAACGCTTTCCCCCACACCACACCGAATCCCTTTGTTTCTATTCCCCACAAACGTAAATGGAATAAAAGCCAAGTAACTGGGTATTATAGTACTGAAGGAAGGAGGTGGCAGAAAGTCAAAGGAACTTAATGGAAGCTACAGAGGCAAAAAGATAACCGAAAAGGCAGATAGAAAGGTAGGAAAGGAAACCAGAAAGAAATGGGATTGAAAAATCTAGGAAAAGATGTAGAAAGCACTTCAAGGGCTGCGAAGCGACAGAAATCTGGGCCCACCAAGCCGAGTTAGTTCCGAAACCCGAAAAAAAAAGCTAATGAGGGAACAATGGGCCGGTGAGTCCGGGAGCTAGCTAGCGGGAGACACTGAGCCGAGGGAGGCGAGGAGGTACGGGACGGGTGGGATGGAAGGGCGAAAGGCTGCAGGAGCTGGGATGGAGGAGCTGGGTGGGAGGCAAATCGGTGGAGCGCGACGAGGCTTGGTGGTGCCTGGAGGCGAGGGTCTCGAGGGATCTCAGGGGGGGAATAGTGGGATTGGCTTGTCACCTCTCTTTCTCTTTCGAGAGAAGAGCAGAGGCCGTTGGAGGCAGGTGTGGTGGAAGCAGAAAAGAACAGAGCTCGACGAGGCATAGGGGCCACCGTGCAGATAAGACGCAGGGAGGGAAGAGGCAGCCCAAGAAGGAGAGGAAAAGGACGGAAATGGGGCGGGGGGGGGTCGCGGGGGTCTCCACTCACAGTCCAGGTGCTTTTTCTTGGGGCCCATGATCTCGTGGGTCGTGGCCTTGCATACTGTCTTGGATACCGCGGAGCCAGTGACACTGTGCTGGGCCGCGGTGATTCGGTCCGTCAGGCTCTGGCCAGACATCTCTGCGGCTCGTCCGCCACCCCTTCCGCTCGGCAGCCGGCGGGGCCTGGGACCCCGAAGCGTCCGAGGGTCCCCACCCCCCACCGCACCCCCCCTACCCCCACCGGCTCCCGGCCCGCCTGCCGGCCTGGGGCGGGGCTCAGGGCCGCCCGCCGCCACCCGCCCGGAAAGCCCCGGCTCGCGTGGCCCTCGCGGGCTCCCAACACCAAGACGGGGCACTCCGGGGCCCCGCGCCTCAGCCTCAGCCCACCCCTTCCCTGGTCAGCTGGAGCCCGGCCGGATAAGAGGGACAGGCAGCTGCAGGAAAATGGCGGCGCCAGGCTCCTCCTCGGAGCTTTCCGGGCTGCCCCTGAGTCACGTGACTCGGGTTCCGCCCACCCCTCCTCCTGCTCCCTTCTTCCCGCCCCCTTTTCCCTTCCTTTTCCTCTCCGGGCGCCCCCCTCCCTCGCTCAGGCGAGGGACGAGCGGGGCGGCGCCCGCGCGCTACGTGGTGGAACCCGCCCGGCGGGCGCAACAGGAGGCCCGCCCGCGGGGGGACAGCGCGGCCCGCCGCGTCACGTGACGCGCCCTGCCAACAGGTCGCCCGAGGCAGGGCCCGCGTGTCGTGGGGTGGGGGGAGGGGGGAGGGGCGGCCCGCTGAGCCCCCTTTCACCCCAAGACGAGGACGCCCTCGTGTCTGAGGCTGACGCCGTGGGCTTGACAAAGAGGTGAGGCGGCTGCCAGCGCGCGGCTTCTCCCCGAGGTGGAGGTATCTGGGCTCCGAGGCTTTCGCCTGACTCAATTTGGCGACGACCCGGTGGCCCTTCTCCTGCCTTAAAGGAAAATGCTCCATCCAGTCTCTTTACAGAGTCTACAAGCAGGCCTCTTGGCTATGGGACTGCTCAACTACACCTCCCTCCCCCATATTTTTTTTTCTTTCTTTACTGACAGGTCTTTTTGCACCCCCTTTTCTTCCTTGACAGTGTTAGAAATGGTCACCTACTTTTGTTTATCTGGACTACCAAAACTACCACATTCCTGCCAGTCTAAATTTAGGTATAAACCAGCCTGGTATTCATGCTCTGCGGTGTCAAATACGACAGGAAACACATAGCTTCAGTGGAATTTGAAAAGGGAAGTAGTAGGATGATGTCAACAGTGATTAACTTGACCCTACAAGGCTGACAACTAGAGAGATTAAAGGTCCACACCATAGAAGGAAGTGAGACTGCTCGGTAAATGGAGAAGTCCCATTCAGAGAGTCAGACATCAGCACCTGCGATCTCCCCTGGTTTACTCTTTCTTCCCTTTGGCCTCTTTTCCCCTCTTGTGTGAGCCAGATTTCCATGGAAAGATATTGACACTGCCTGGTAGGCATTTTAGAACCGTATTACATCCCGGGGCTCCGATCTATGAAATCCAGACGATCTATTAACAAAGACTTTCGAAATGTTAAAGCTCCACATTTAACCCTGGTTTAGGATTAAATTTTAAATTCTTGGTGAATGTTAAGTTACCGTTATGGTTATATGTAATCTTGCTAGTTTTAAATGAAATGCTAGCAAACTCAAAATCTGTGTGCACCATCTGCCAACTAAATCTAGACTACTGGGCTTAAATCTGTTGATTCTCTCAAAAGATGAAAAACTAGTAGATGCTTAAAATTGTATGTGGTATGAGGACTTCTGTGGTCTCTTCCCGTGTTCCCTTTCTGTTTTACACACCACACACCATGACTGGTTAAAATCCTGAAGCACTGTGCTTTTGGCAAGAATTCATGGTTCTTAAACCTGCAGGTTTCATTCTTGTCAAACCAGCTTGAAATTCCACAAAACTGTCGAACTACCTTTGGAGCATCTGCAGTCCCTGTGTAGTTCTGGCTCCCCATTTATCAGGCAGTGGAATGACCAGCTTTCTGGGGTTTTTTTTTTTCCCATTTGTGTGTAGTGTGCATGCATGTATGCATGTTCACATGTTGCTGGACATAAGTGTTTGAGTGCAAGCTTTAGTCCGTTATAATCCCTCTTATTCTCAAACTGTTTTAGTAATTTCTCTATCATTGTTTAACCCTCCAGTTGATAGTTTCTGAACCTATAGTGGTATGGTCTTTGTGCTAAAATTGTGTAGTAACTCTCTGAAGATTGGGTTTCCAAAATGCCCTATCCCCTTGTCCACCAAATAATGTTTTGCAATTTAATCAACAGCACTAAGAGGTGTGGCCTAATGGGAGGTGTTTAGATCATAAATGGATTGATGCTAATTATAAAAGGAACTGAAGTTCCAACCCTTCCCCCGTCCACTTCTCTCTGGCTTACTCTTTGCTTTGTGCTCTAGAATAACTAAGCTCTTGATCTTGGACCTCCTAGTCTCCAGAATTAGTCAGTGTATGTTTATTAAAAATTACCCAGTCTTTGGGTGGTGGTGGCCGCAGCAGTGGTGCTTGCTTTTAATCTCAACATTTGGGAGGCAGAGTCAGGCAGACCTCTGAGTTCAAGGCCAGCCTGATTTACAGATTGAATTCCAGGGCAGCCAGGACTACACAGAGAAGCCTTGTCTTGAAGGGAAAAAAAAAATTACCCAGTCTGAGCTCAAGGCCAGAGTGGTCTACATAGTAAGTTCCAGGACAGCCAGAGCTAAATAGAGAGGCCATGTCTGAAAAACAAAACAAAAAAAAGTATCCAGTCTATATAGTGTTCCACATAACAACAAAAAGAAAAGCAAACTCCACTGTTACCATCGTAGAAGATAAGACTCAGGCCCCTGAACCATGAAAGCAGACTCTTAGGATCTACCCTGACCTAACGACGTATTAAGCCTCATTTTCCAATCTCCTACATGTATGCTGTCCCCTACACTTAGAACTACTTTTGCTTTACATCCTAATGGTCAGGAATCTCCTTTTGCTACTGATAGTATTCTGCACTTAGTTCTTTAATTGCTGTATTGCACTAACATGGAGAGGGGAAAGAGAGAGACTTATGGTTTGGGTCCTGACTGCCCCTCTTACAGAATCATGTATTTTATTTAAATACCTGTTCCTGGGCCTGTAGAGAGGGCTCAGTGTTAAGACCATTTGCTATTCTTGCTGAGAACCGAGTTCAGTTCCCGGCAGCTATGTTGGTTAAACCATAGCCACCTCAAACTCCAGCTCCAGGGGATCCAGTACCCTCTTCTGGCCTCTGTAGACAAATGCACGTATACACAGACATACAGAGCCCTAAAAATAATATTTAATACTAAAAATGTTTAAATAAGTAAATACCTGGTCTTCAACTGGTAGCACTGTTGGGGAGGTTGTGGGGCCTATTTATGGAGGTAGCCCCTAGGAGGTAGGCCTTTGAGGGCTACAGTCTAACCTGCTGCTTCTGGTCCTGCTATGTGCTTTCTGGTTGATCTGTCATGTTAGGAGCTCTGCCGCATGTTCCACTGCCACAGTGCCACTCCACATACCTTCCCATCATGAATGAGACCAGGAGACAATCTTTTCTTGAGCTTCTGTGGGATATTTTGTCATAGTGATGAGAAAATTAACTGATAAATATCCTCAAGCTACTGTCACAGTGTATCTGCCTCGAACTTACAGTGTAATGATAGTTGAGTGAATGAATGAAAACACACTTACTTAGATAGACCATTACTGCAAATCTTCCACTTGATAAAATCTGCCCATATTTTTACAAATTTATCATCTCCATCCTATAATTATCTGTCTGAGGCATCATCCTTACTCAGTATTTTGTTAATTCACGCTTTCAAAAAGAATGTATTGAACACTTATTGTGTGTCGGGCACGAATTTAGATGCTGTATACTGTTCAACAGTGAAGCCATCAATTCTAAAAGAACTATTCCTTTATTTCAGTTACCAACTTGAATTCAAGTTTGCCTTACAAATGAACAGTCCCCAAACAGAAGGAAACAATATGAATAGCATATGTTAGTTTCTAAGAGCTCTCAACTGAAAAAAAAGAAAGAGAGAGAGAGTTTGGGGTACAGGGAGATCGGTTTTTAAATGCCTATACAAATACAGCAAAAAAAATTTTCATGTGATTTCTCCTCATAATAATTGCAAAAAGTATTGTACTTGTCTAATACAGTAATAGAAACAAGCCCACTAAATTAACTTTCCTGAGTCCCACAGATTCTGGGTGGCAAAAACAAGACTTAGGGACTCATTCCTCATTCTCTCTCTCTGTTACTGTATGTAGACCATCTAGCCAATAATTGAAGCAGCTGACAATATAGACTAAATTCACTTAACAAATATATTGTGTGTATACCATGTGCTAGGTCTTGCTGGATCTTATAATACAAGACAAGCATGGTCTCTCTTCTTAGACTTTGGTGGGATAGGGGTTGTATTTGTAGGCTTTCGTGTTTTCTCACTTTATTTTGAGATGAGCTCTTATTCTGTAGCTCTTGATGGTCTTGAATGTACTTTTTAGCCCAGGCTGGTCACAGATTCATGTTCTTCTGGCCTCAGCCTTCTGAATGTTGAGATTACAGACATGTACCATCACCCCTGGCCTGTTCTAAGACCTTTAAAAATATTGAAGTAGCAAGACAGGAGAAAATAAGTGGAAATTAAAATGTATGCTTGACTTGAGGATCCTGATAAAGACTTTGACTTCAAAGTATGAAAGTAGGCCTGGCATGGTGGCACATGCCTTTAATTCTAGAACTCGGGAATTAAAGAGTCTGAGCACAGTCTGATCTACATAGATCTTGCCTTAAAAACAAAGTGAGCTGGACATGGTGGCCTATACCTTTAAACTCAGCACTTGGGAGGTAGAGACAGGCAGATCTCTGTGAGTTTGAAGCCAGCCTGTTCTACAAAGTGAGTCTAGACCATCCAGGGTCATTACACAGAGAAATCGTGTCTCGAAAAACAAACTAACTAACAAAATGAAAGAAAAAGAATATGGAAAAGTGTGCCCAAAATTTGTGTGGTTATCACTCCACTCCGGTGCCCCATTTTTGACCACGTCCCCTTGATGGGGAGAGCTGGTAGCACTCAGAGGAAGGATAGCAGGCTACCAAGAAGAGACTTGATTACCTATGAACATATACAGGGGGAGGAGGTCCCCCTCAGGCACAGACATAGGTGAGGGGAGTAGGGGGAAAGAGGGAGGGAGGGAGGAATGGGAGGATACAAGGGAATGGGATAACCATTGAGATGTAATATGAATAAATTAATAAAATATTTTTTTAAACCTATCTTGAGGTCCAAAGAGAGCCTACTTGTCTTCTATTCTCACTGTCCTCGGACATTATTGCTTTCTAAATTAGACCCCTTTGACATTGTGTCGATATGATCCAGCAACTCATTTCTCCCTTATGTTTAGCTACTTTCTCTACTTGATGCTGCAGCCAATGAGTAAAAGATTGCCTTATATAACCCACTTTTCTTTGTATGGAGAACTAAAGCAAATACTCAGCCTCACATGAGGGAAACCAAGTCAAGCTCTCAGCGTACATACTTGTGATAATAGTAACATGCAAGTGTTGGTTGCTTTCTCTGTGCCAAGCGTGTACCATGTGTTATCTCCTTCCTTCTTAAACAGCTCGTGACTTTGAGGAGTACAAACATCTGATGACCAAATGGTTTCTTTCCTAAGCGTACAGTTAGACTGTTTCCTGGCCACCTTTATGATTAGTTGGGGCCAAGTGCCTGATGTCTGTCCAAGAGAACACAGACAGAAAATGATGCTGGTTGGGCAAAGAGCCCTGAAAACCTCTAACATATGTTCAGCATTCTTTCTTTTCCTACTCCCAGCTGAATAAAGTCTTCAGAGGATTAAGAAGTTGAAGCCACAACATGTAAGACAGCTGGGGTTCACAAGTGAGTGAGTGGAGAAGTGCTACCTAGGAGAGCTACGTGACCACAGACACCTACAATAATATATTTGCTTTGTAAAAGAATGACTTGTATGAGAGAAAAATCTGTTTTCCATTAAAAAAAATGACAAATATCTGAAATTGTTCTCTAAAATAAATCTTGTACTGTAGCTCTATAATGTAATTCAAGATCAAGAGTTATGGTTCCTCTTTCTGCATTGCTCTGTCTGTTTGGCTATTTGGATCTTTTGTGCTTTAGGTAAATTTTAGGATTTTTCTTTTTCTTATTCCCATAAATAATACCATTGAATTTGGGTGGCGATTTCATTGAATCCGTTTTACAGTATTGATTCTAACAATTCAGAAACATGGGAGATTTTTCCATCTTCTAGTGTCTCATTTTGTTCTTCATTGCTTTAAAGTGTTTTACTATCGAGTGTTCCTTGGTTAGGCTTTTTTCCCCAGTTGTGATACTTAATCATGATTGTCTTGACAGGACTTGGAATCACCATGGGAACAAGTCTCTGGGCATGTCTGTGAGATTTTCTAGGATTGGTTAATTGAAGTGGGAAAGACGACCCTAAATGGTAGCCAGGTTCCATGGTCAGGGATCTCTGCCGGAATAAAGAAGAGAAAGGGGGCTGGGTATCAGCGTTCATCACTCTGCTAGGCTGGGTATCAGCGTTCATCACTCTGCTTCTTAACTGTGGGTATAGTGTACCCAGCTGCATCACGTTCTTGTCGGCATTACATTCCTGCAATGAACTGTAAGCCTAAATAAGCCTTTCCCTCTTTCTTTTTTTCCCCCAGAGCTGAGGACTGAGCCCAGGGCCTTGTGCTCAATAGGCAAGCGCTTTAAGTTGCTTTTCTTGCCTATTTTGTCACAGCAATAAAACAAGTAACTAATACATATTGGTACCTATAGGCAAAGACTTTCTGAAAAGTACTTCAGTAGCTTGAGAAATAATAGCAAGGTGGGATTACATCAGGTTAAAGATTAATAGATTAAAGAGATTGCTAACAGAAAGGGGGAAATCTTTGTCACCCATACATCACTGCATAAGGAATTCAAAATGTTAAACAGTAGTAACAAATGATATAATCAATAAATGGGCAAAGGAATTTGACACACAGTTCTCAAAAAAAGAACAAATTGCCAGTAATGTGTTAACATCCTTAGCTATCAGGGAAGTACAAATCAAAATGTGCACTGAGGTTCCAGCTACTCCCAGTCAAATGGCCATCACTCACAAAACAAATGCAGAGCTGCGTGGGGCTGGTGGGGCGGTCGTCAGCAGTGAGAGTGATCGACATGTGTTTGGGGGAGGATTAGTCCAACAAACATACACTATTTAAAAAAGACAAATAGAGGAATAGGACTTTAACTTGGAGCTTTTCTAAGGAGATGACTCTTGACCTGAGAGCCCAGTATGCTGGCTCAAGCTTACAACCCCACCAAGGAGGCAAAAGTAGAAGATTGCCATGAGTTTGAGGCCATCTTTGTCTAAAGAATGAGTTCATGTCTCAAAAAATGAAAGAGCAAAAGGGGTACAAAGAGAGAGAGGATGTGGGGGAGAGGAAGAAGAGATCATTTTATACAAAGGGAACAATAAGTAAAACTACTCTCAGCCAAGAACAAGTTGAACTCGCTTATATAATAGAAGGTCAGTGTGGCCAGAGAGAGTAAAGAAGAAATAGAAGCTTAAGAGTTGACCTCGGGGATACTACCAGGATACGAAGGATTTATATGACATATTGAGAGCTCCAGATAATATAGATCCCTGTCCGGTGGGAACAATTGATGATGACTGTATGAAGAAGATTCTTCCCACCTAACCACCTTGGAACAAGACCCCACTGAGGACCACATTCTCCTCTGCATGCTTGTCCTCTTGGCCTTGCATCTTTATCATCTTGGCTATTTTTATCCCCTTCCCCCGGAGTAATAGCCTTCTTTGCTAATAGACCCTGTTGTTCTTTACTCAGGGTGTTCCTGAGACCACAGCCTTGATCCTGGCCAGACATGAGGCTAATTCTTCAGGCTCTGGTGTGGTTAATGATGGCTACCTGGGCTTTAAAAAAGAGGGAGAAAAAAAGATATTTGATTCTGTAGGAAAGGTCTAAATAGATTATAGCGCATAGTTTTATTGTCTTTTTGTGTGTGTGTGTGTGTGTGTTTTTAATCTATGGATGTGGCTTTGAAACTCCTTTAAAGGACTTATTTTGTCTTATTGTCTAAACAGATAATGCAGTATATTACCAGATACATGCTTGTCAGTCATAAATGCTGCTGCACAGTGTTACATTGGATGATTTACAAATGAACATCCAACCAAAAGAACAAGACATCAGGATGACCACCACAAAGAGAATGTACAACTGCAGCTGATCAAATACCTGTGCAGTCTGGGTTGATCATATATCAGAAAACTGTTATTTCTTCTAGACTGCAGTGAAGTTTGACCAAAAGAAGGCATGAGAGATGAAACATACACTAATAATTTGCAAAATGGATCAGTTGTATCATCCATAACAGACAACCTTGCCTATTAAAACTTGATTTATTAGCCAGGCGGTGGTGGTGCACACCTTTAATCCTAGCACTCAGGAGGCAGAGAGAGGTGGATCCCTGTGAGTTTGAGGCCAGCCTGGTCTACAAAGTGAGTCCAGGACAGCCAAGGTTACACAGAGAAACCCTGTCTCAAAAAACCAAAATAGCAACAACAACAACAACAAAAAAAAAAACCCAAATTGATTTATTTACTTATTTTAGTTTGTTAATACAGGATCTCACCCTGTAGCCCAGGCTAGCTTGAAACTCATAACAGTACTCCCCATCTGCATTTCTCAAGTCCTGGGATTACAGGTGTGAACCACCATGAGCATCTTTAACATTTTTTTCAAATTCTTTGATAATTTCATATAAGTATAGAACATATTTAAGATTATATCCACCCTTTTCAAATGCCTCAGCTCCCCACTCCCACTGCTGCCCCAAGTAAACTTTATTGCTGCTTTTTAGACAGAAAATGTGAGCATAAAATACTAGTTTCCTATATGGAGAGGAAAATGTCCCAACACTTGCACAACCTCCACTACTGTGACACCATAGATAGTAGTGATGCATTTTGACAATAACATGTCGCTGATATACCATTATTACCCAAAACACAGAGTTTACATTAGGCTCTGTTCTTGGTGCTGAGCATTCTATAGGTTTTGTTTGTTTGTTTTTCCCGAGACAGGGTTTCTCTCTGTAGCCTTGGTGTTCTGGACTTGCTTTGTAGACCTGCCTCTGCCTCCCCAAGTGCTGGGATTACAGGTATGCACCATCATGCCTGGCTTCCTTCTATAGGTTTAAAGAAATACATGATAATCAGGATCTTTCATTACAGTGCACAGAATAGTTTTCCCTTCTTTGAAAATTATCTGTGCTCTGACTGTCTAGCTACAGCTACTGCTAATACACTCCTTCACTGATTCCAGAATCCAGATTCTATATAGGAATCCCCTAGGCCTTCAGTACCAGCTGGGACTGCTGAGACAGCCATCCTCCCAGACTGGGAAATTACCAGATTCTCAGCCACTGTTGACTACCCAGGCTGTCCTGGACCTCTCCTTGTAGACCAGGCTGGCCTCAAACTCACATAGATTCATCTGCCTCTATCTATTCAGTGCTGGGATAGAAGGCATGGGCTAATAATCTCCTTTTAATGTATATTTATTCTGTTGATTGTGTTTCTTCTGTTTCTGTATAGAAGACTGTTACCTGCTGTGCACTCTGACTTCACTGTTTTAATAATGCAAAATGTGTTGTTGATATTTTCATTTGTTCAACTTTTACTTATTTGGTGATATTTCTTTACTATTTAGCATTTGACCTGTTACAATGAAGTAGTAACGTCTAAGGTATGTCTAAGCTGGACTGGAAATCGGAAGCCTTTGCATACTGATTTTGGATGCTCATATAAGGCATCCAAATGGATCTAGCACTCTAAGATACCAAAAGATCCTCATGTGACTTTAAATAAAGAGTGTCAAAAAAAAAAAAAAAGAGTGTCAGACAATGCAAAGGTATGTGTGCGTGATGAAGTCATGAAATTATGAAGGTTAACTGAGAACAAGCTAACAGCAGAACAGTCTTGGGAAATCCCAACATTAAGGAGGCAACATACAATTTTGAACAAGCACTGAAGCTACAGCTCCTCTGGTGAAAACTGAGTTTTACCTCATACCTTCTTATTGCTCATATAAATTTTTCAAAGTTCATTACCTTTTACTCTTTACACCTACACCTCCTACATCCCAATTAACCGAAGCAATTATATTATATAACCTTCTCATTCTGGGGCTTTAAAAAAAGATGTAGACTTTTTAACAGTAGAATATAAAACCATCCCAGACTGGTGAGTGCGCGCGCGCGTGCGTGCGTGTGTGTGTGTGTGTGTGTGTGTAGGTGTCCAGGCCCTAGGTTAATGAATACCCTTCTCTTTCCCTACTTTACTTTTTGAGATAGGGTCTCTCACCTACCCATCTACCAGTTGCCTAGACTGGTTGCCCTGGGATTAGTTTGTCCCCGCCTCCCCAGCAGAGGGACTAAAGACAGGCTGAGGCACCTAGCGTTCCCCTCAGTGCTTGCCACCTGAGCTCAGGGCTTCATGCCTGGACTGCAAGCAGTGAACACCTCCTCCTCCCTGGCTTCTCCAACTGCCTTTTGAGAAAGGCTCTCTATGTTATTCAGTAAATCAGCTCATTAAATATTTTAAAATAAGTACGTATTCAAATAAGTGCATCTTTAATTTTAATTGATAATCCAGAAAAAATTTGGGGTACCAAATTATAAATTTCCAAAAATAGAATTAAAATTTGAGATTTTGGAAGTTCCCAGGAAACAGTAACAGTTCTATATGCTACAGTAAAGGAGGGGCAGGAAGGACACATCTGCCAAATTTATAATTAAGTCACTTTGTACTGACATGGCTTTAGTTTATAAGCGAATGCTTGTGGGGATTTTTAATCAGATAAAAATAAGGCCGTTGTTTTCTCTATACCAATTAACATAGTTGACATTTAGCCAAATCTTCCCTGGTCACTGCAGGGGATGTACAGTTTGTCCTGATTCTGTGGGAAATGAAAAATGCAGAACTTGGCAAGAGAAAAAAATGTGAACCCAAAAAATGTTGTCAAATATAGCAAGTCAAATTATGTCAATTGATTTACAAAAAGACAGCCTATGCTTTCGAGAGAACAAAACAGGAAGACAGTCTGAAACACTAAAATCTGTACTTACAAGGGAGTATTAATTCAACTATTATTACAGTGTGTTAGTAAAATAACATGTTCAATTGAAGACACTCTGCTGTGAACAGTCCTTAACACAGATTTTAGAAAGAAGCTGATAGTGACTCATATACAGTATATGAAAGCATGTTTAAGTTCTTAACACAACAGACTACATTGGGTCATCTAGTTTCCTTCTTTAATTTACACTCACCGTGGAGCTTACCAATTTGTCTAGATTAGCTGGCCAGTAGGTCCCAGAATGCCTTCTGTCTGCACCTCTCTAAGATTAGCATAGGCATACACCATGGAACTCAGGACTCCATATGTACATGGCCTGCACCTCAACCACTGTCTATCTCCTGAGCCCCATAGATGATAATCGCTGTGAGGCAAGACCTTCCTGTTACTCAGGCTGGTTTAAATTTCTAAGATCAAACAGTTTTCTCATCTCATTTGCCCAAATATCTGGAACTATATTCCACACAGCACCACACACAGCATGGTAGAACAATTACAGCAATGTGCTTTGGTAGATGATCACACTTTGTACATGTCTGTCTTTCATTTGGCTGGAAAGAAACCAGTCCTATTCAGTTGGGTTGAGTGGTTGCTGAGATGGATTGGGTGTTACCTGATGATGACAGATACACAAACAATGATCTTAGAAAATCAGGTAACAGGCTGGTCCTTTAATCCCAGCACTCGGGAGACAGAGGCAGGTGGATCTCTGTGAGTTCAAGGCTGGCCTGGTCTACAAAGTGAGTCCAGGGCAGCCAGGGCTGTTACACAGAGAAACCCCGTCTTAAGAAACTAAGAAAAAGAAAGACAGAAAGAGAGAAAGAAAGAGAAAGAGAGAAAGAAAAGAAAATTAGGTAACAGCTACATATTGAGAATGGCAAAGCAACAGAAATAATAGGATGTTTTTGTCTTTGGTGAGTACTATCTCCTGACCTTCAACTACAGTACTCATTTTATTTATATTAAAGAGAAATGAATTTACATCTTAAGACATTATTACTGAGGCTGGAGTGATTGCTCAGTCAGTAAAGGGCTTGCCTTGTAATCACAAGGATGTAAATTAGATTCTTAGTACCCACTAAAAGCAAAATTTGAGGTTGGTGTTGCTTGTAATCCTAGCTCTTGGGAGGCAGAGACAGGCAGAGTCCTCCTGGGCTCATTGGCCAGCTAGACTAGCATACTTGGTAAATTCAAGGCCAGTGAGAGACCCTGTCAAATAAGCAAGATAAACTGCAACTGAGGAACACCAAGTTTGTCATTCTCCAACCTACGCACATGCACTTGCATGCACGTAAACAGGAACACACAAAGACATGATTATTCGTTGTTTCTATCTTCCTTATTGTTTACCTATTTCCAGCAGCAGAAGAGTCTATTAGGATCTTCATGTATTGCTCTCTGTGTAAACTAAAGAGAAAGATCTGAACTTATCTCCATCATCCTCTTCCTTTTCCACATAGGCCAAAGTATCCTAATTCTTTTTCTTTCTTTCTTTCTTTTTTTTTTTTTTTTTTTTTTCTTTTTGGGACAGGGTTTCACTGTGTAGCCCTGGCTGTCGTGGACTAACTTGTAGACTGGCATCAAACTCACAATGATCCACCTGCCTCTGCCTCCCAAATGCTAGGAGGCACACCTAGCCAAAGTATCCTAATTCTATATGCCTTCAAGCCAAAGCCATTTAGACAGCTTCTTTGAAAATGAAAATATTATCAGTTTATCTTAGTTCATGAGTATATTAACAATTTCCCAATGTTATGCTTATAATTCTCCCAAAATGGCCAAATTGGGTAATTTGAGTTTTTTCCTATCAAATTTGGTTAAACAATTTCTCTGTATTTCATAGTGTTCATTAATTGTGCATTTTAAAAAGGATCCTAGGGTGCTTTCTTAGGGTAGCAAAGAACTCAACAGAACAAATGTAACTTTCAACCTCAGACTGCAAACTGGTTAATCTATTGTAATTTAGTCTATTACATTGACTAAAACCACATTATTTTAACACAGAACAAGACCTATGTTTAAGCTTTCTTACCCACTAAACAAGTATAATTTTATAAGGTATACCAAAAGAGCTTTAACCAGCAGCGGGAACAATAGGCTGGCTTTCTTTATGATCTTTTGTCTTCACAATTAGCAAATTGATATTACTAAAATAGCCCATGAAAGAGTATGCAGGAATGTTCCCCAGTGGACTAAGTACATTATTCAGACAGTGAGCAGGGCTGATAGGATTGTACAGAGAGGGAAATGTACAGAGTTGCTAAATCATATCCTGTGATGTCAGAATGCATATGACTCTTCTGCCCGCTAACAACTCATGTCTCCAAGATATGTTAATATGTGTATTTTGTCATTTTTTCTTAATCTGAAGTATGTCATAATACAGAAGTACTGGGCTAAAGCCAGAAGACTTGAAGTGTAGTCTAGACAGTAAAGTTATGGCTGTTGTCTTAGTTAATTTTCTATTGCTGTGATAACATGACCAAGGCAACTTAACCCTCTGAAAGTGTTTAATTTGGCTTAAAGTTCCAGAGGGTTAGACTCATGATGACTGTGGTGACTTAATAAACATAGCCCCTACAGTGAGTGGCACTATTGGGAAGTGGGGACTTGTTGCAGGAGGTATGTCACTAAGGGGTAGGCTTTGAGATCTCAGAAGCTCAAGCCACACCCAATGTGGCATTCTCTTCCAGCTGCCTGCAGATGCTGGTGTAGAGCTCTCAGCTCCTTTTCAGCACCATATCTGCCTGCATGCTGCCATGCTTCCTTCCATGATGATAATGGACTAATGTTCTGAGCTGTAATCCAGCCCCAATTAAATGTTTTCCTTTATAAGAAAGAGTTGCAATGGTTATGATGTCTCGTTATAGCAGTGGAACCCTAAGACAATGACCAAGCAAAGGAATACCTGAGAGCTCACATTTTGACCATGTGGCAGAGAACTGGGAGTTGCACAAGCCTTTTGAAAGCTCAGACCCCAACCCCAGTGACACACCTCCTCCAACAAGGCCTCTAATCCTTCCCAAAGGATTCTACCAACTGAGGACCAAGTGTTCGAATCGAACACATAAGTCTATGGAGGCTGTCCTCATCCCAATCACTGTAGTCCACTCCGTGGCCCCAAACATTTCCACTAACTGAGGACCAAGTATTCAAATATATGAACCAATGGGAGCCATTCTCATTCAGACCATCATGGCCTTGTCCCTACCAATTGGTCTTCCCGGTGTCAGTCCTTTCACTCTAAGTTGAAGCTGACAGGAAATACTGGAATTGCTTACCTCCCAAATAAATGTTCACCATTCTTTGTGCATTGCCTTTAATATCCCAGCACTCAGGAGGCAGAAACAGGCAAATCTCTGTTCGTGTTCAGCCTCATCTACAAAAGGAAGTCCAGGACAACAACCAGCCAGTGCTCTATTACACAGAGAAACCCAGTCTTGAAAAACCAAAGAAAGAAGAAAACTAGAAGTTAATTAAAGGTATTTTTAGACACCTCCCAAAAGAAAATCACTTAATGTCTTTATTCTATAAAATCTTTATTCTATAATCAGTTAGATTGGATTGATAGGTCAAAATCTTACTTAGTAACAGAAACTTTCAATAAAGATACTTAGTAAGATTAGCGTATAAGGACAATGCTGCATTTGTTCTTGGTTGGAATTATTGAATTTGGAATTGAAAAACTCAAACTCCCGTCTAATTAGAGTATCTTCCCCCTCCCCTGCCACTATTTCATACACCACGGAGGCCTGTTACAACAAACCATGTCTCACCTTTTAAAGCTGACGTCTCAGTGTTTTCATCACTCGAGATAAAAGGGCAAAGAAAACGTATAGCAGGTTTTCTGACTAGTTTTAAGTCAACATGACACAAGCTAGAATCATCAGAGAGGATGGAGCCTTAATTGTGAAAACTCTTCTATAAGATGGGGCTGTAGGCAAGCTGTGGCCTCTGCCTGAGCTCCTGCCTCCAGGTTCCTGCCCTGTTTGAGTTCCTTTCCTGACTTCCTTTATGATGAACAGTGATATGGAAACATAAACCAAATAAATTCTTTCCTCCTTCAAGTTGCTTTTGGTCACAGTGCTTCAACATTGCAATAGTCCTGCTACAACAGTGATATGGACATGTATCCTGACCTCCTAAGGATTTAAAGGCCTAGTAGTACATCAAAGATTGACCGAGTCATCTTAATTCTTGTTTGTTTTGGTTTTTTGTTTGTTTGGTTAGTTTTGGTTGTTGGTTTGGTGTTTTTGAGACAGAATCTCTCTGTGTAACAGGCCTGGCTGTCCTGGAACTTACTATGTAGACCAGGCTGGCCTCAAGCTCACAGAGATCTGCCTGCCTCTGCCTCTAAAGGTGTGTACCACCATGCCCAGCTTGAATTCTTGTTAGTCAACAAATTTGATGAGGTCTAGCAAAGTCCATCTAAACAGACTGATAACAAAATCCTTGATGAAGGCTGGAAAGATTGCTCCATGCTTAAGAGCACTTAATGCTCTTCCAGAGGACCTGGGTTCAATTCCCAGCACCCACATGGTGGCCCACAACCCCAGTTCCATAACTCCAATTCCAGAACATCCAATACCCTTTTCTGGCCTCCTCAGGCACCATGCACTCACATAGCACACAGATATACTTACAGATAAAACACTGGTACACGTAAAATAAAAATAAGCTTTTTAAAAAAAGAAAAAACTACATAAAATTCCTCAGCAGCTTTTTTGGGGTAGAGAATTCTGTAAATATTCTGTAAATATTGAACGGGTAATTCTCCAACTTGTTCTCCATTAAACATACCGCACGGCTGCAGGCTCTTTGGAAATGCTTTCAGTAAGAATGACTCAGAAATGAAGACACTCCTTATAATAAAGCAAAAATGTTCTGCCATTTCTCAATGGCCAGACAAGAAAGATTGCTTAGAGAAGTTGGCTTTAGGATACATAGATCATATAATCAGTGTGTCAGAGCTGGAAATGATGTCAGAAGACATCTATTCTGTTTTATAAGGAAAAAACATGAAGTCTGGAAGGATTGCAAGCTGCCTCGAGTTAGGAACTGATTAAATAAGCATCAACTTGAGTACAAACTGTGTGTCAGGTTGTAGGCACCAGAAGAGAAATAAAGCCATGGTCTTTTTCCAAGTAGTAGAAGACCAGGCAATAATTGCAGTTAGACCATTGCAAAGCCAGGACTCCAGCCCTGTATTCCATGTTCACAAGCCAATGACTTCCCAACCGCCACACACTGTCGCTCAGATTGCAAAGTATGAAAACTAAGTAATAAAAATTCTTTGTCAGATATCCAGAAAATTATTGATGCCACCTACATCTTTGGGGTGTATATGTACTTGTCCTTATTTCTTGAAGACCTTTGTGTATGTAATACAGGGAGTCTTGTTCTTACACTAAAGGATATCCTTATCAAGATTTTTTATCAGTCCCTAGAAAGATTTCTTGGGGGGGGGGTTGGAATTGAGACAGGGTTTCACTGTGTAGCCCTGACTGTCCTAGAACTCACTCTGAAGATCAGGCAGGCTTCAGACTCACAGAGATCTACCTACTTCTGCCTCCTGAGTGCTGGGAATCAAAGGTATGCACCACCATGCACGGTGTGTGGTTTTTAAAAAATATAATATGGTTTAAGATAAGTTGAATAATGTTTGACATAGAGTCTTGCTATTTAGCCTAGACTCAAATTCACAGAATTCCACCTGTTTCTGTCTTCAGAGTGCTGGAATTAAAGGCATGTACCATGATACTCAGCTTAACAAACTGTCTTATCCTAGGAACTATATTATAGGAACAAGTAGCAGGTACTAGCTACTAGGCAACAAAAATAATACATGATGATTGTTGGAGATAGTGGCCCATACCTTTAATACCAGCATTCAGGAATCAGAGGCAGGTCATCTCTGAGTTCCTGGATAATCTGGCCTATAGACTGAGTTCCAGGACAGCCAAGGCTGCGCAGAGAAACCCTATCTTGAAAAGGAAAAAGAAAAGTTGGAAAAAAAAAAAAGAAAGAATGAAAGAAAAGAAAGTCACAATGATATAACCAAGATAATAAACAGTGTCTACAATCTAAGTAAACTAACTACACTGAATAAATCTGTGATAAACAATGTATTGGATTATGAGACATGAGATAGGCATGAGTATAAAATAAAATATAGACAGTTTGGAGACAATTCATCACCCACGTATCATAGCTGTGGCCCAGGAGCCAAGTACTGCTTGGCTTGTTTGTTTGTTTGTTGTTTGTTCATTCAGACAGGGTATCATTCTGTACCCCAGGCTGACCTGGAACTCCCTATGTGACCCAGGCTACCCTCAACCTTGTGGTGATTCTCTTTGCTGCTGGGATCGTGGGCCTAGCTTGCTTAGCTCTTCTAAAGAGAAATGTGTCTACTCATCACCCACTACTGCCACACTTCTAGCTGACCTCAGGGCTCAGGGGGAAAGCTGAAAACAAGTAAATTCAAAGATAGTTGTGTGCAGGCCAGCAGTATAGTTGATGGTTCCTTGTAGGAGCTCAGGAAACGTCTCATGGTAAATAGTCATTCATTTGAAAAGAGCCACAAGTGTTACACAGATCCATTGACTTTTCTTATACTCTCTTATTTCCCTCACTCCCCCAAGTCCCTACCTACCACACACTATGTACAAAGTAAATTACATCATTCACATTGTCAACCTCAATTGAAACATAAAACACCTGTCTGGACACCCTGAAACCACAAAGGCATCTAAGAACATAAAATATAACCTAAAACATCCATTAAGGTGAAAGTCCATCTGAGAAAGGAAAGAACAATTTGAATTCAAGCAGGATTTTTGTGCTGTTTTATACATATGAAGCTCCCATGAAGCCTAAAAAAATTATCTTAGCAGTATACTGAAGTGCAGTGAGCTAGTTAATGCACAAGTCAGATCTTGTATTGCTATAATTATTATGGCTAATAATTACTCTAACAAATATGAATGTAGCACTGCACATTACTAAAGTGTTTTACAATACTTGTTACCCTTAATCTCCCAATACTAAACCAGTTAAGCTCCAAAAGAGTTCTTATTCACTAGTCAGAATTAAGTTTGACTTTTTTATAAAACCTGCAGAAAAATCAGTATAAAATACAGTTAAAATAGTTGACTGTTGTCTTAGGTGTTTCTATTTCTGTAGTGTGGAAAGTCACACTTTTGTGATAAGAAAACCAAACTATGACTTCATGAAAACCATGACCAAAAGCAACTTGGGGAGGAAAGGGTGTGTGTTACTTGACAGCTTCTAGTCCATCATGAAGAGAGGGCAGGGCAGGAACTTTATGGCAGGATCCTGGAGGCAAGAACTGAAGCAGAAGCCATGCTGGGAGCACAGCATGAAGGCCCTTGCTTTCACAGGTCTCCAGACAAGTCAGGGATGCTAAGCACACAAGACTGTCTTTCCAACGGGGAAGATGAAAAACCTGTTCTCCCTTCCAGAAGGCTGAGAATGAGAGGTGGTTAACAGCTTGGTGATCTGTGGTACCTGTTGGGCCAGGCCATAACAAGCTCCTACAACCAGAAGGTGGCTAGTAATCTAAATGACCCCTTTAACTGATGGCTCCCCAAGCTCTCACAACCAGGACCAGAGGTGGCTAATAGCCCAAATGACCTTGCTGTCTGTAGGACCAAGACCAGGCCAGACCCTTAGGCCCATAAGCTAGTACTGGAAGTGTATCTCTAGAACCTATCTTGGAAGAAATGACATAAATACTCTGAGTTGAGTTGCAGTGTAATTGTGCTTCCTTGTGCAACAGGGATTGTATTACACCAGGAAACTATTTTCCCATTTATACTGGGCTTAAATACATTGGGAATAAATTGCTCCCTAAAGCCTGATCCAAGTTGAAAAACTCAATCTGCACTGGATTTTCATTCTTATCTCTTCATATGATTCACTTCTAAGTATGACACCTGCAGGGACCCTTCCTCGGCACCACAGAGGAGTGCTGCTTAGTGCCTTCCACCCAAACACAGCTTGCTTGGCCTTATACAACCCAGGGTTACCTGCCCAGGGGAGCATTGCCCAAAATTCTAAAGGGTTTGGTTGGTTTTTTTTTCCTTACAAATACACCTCCCCCCCCCCTCTTTTTTCTTTTTGTTTTTTTCTGAGACAGTCTCATGATGTAGCCCTCGCTGACCTGGAACCAATTTTGTAGACTGGGCTGGCCTAGAACTCCCAGAGATCTGTTGTGGAAGTTTTGTCTTATATGTAAACATGTTTTTGTTTTAATACCAGGTGTGGGGTATGGGGGCAGCTCCAGTTTGTCCACAGTTGGCAACTACCTCAAGAGAGGGCACATGATCTTTGTCAGCTGGGAATGGCCTTCTGCAGGAGCATGGTCTTTGCTTGTGAGAATAAACGCTAGACCCAGAGAGAGACTGGGGGGTGGGGGTGGGGCTCCAAGAAGGAAGAAGACTGCTGGCACTTCCTCACTGCTGCTCCTGGTTGCTGTTGATGCAGCTGACAAGAAGTTGAAGATATCCTGAAACAAGGATTGGACTTGCCCCAAGGAAGCCAAGGACCCTGAGCCGCAGGAAGCAGCTAAGAAAAACTGTGCCCCGTCTCCCCACTAACCTTCTCTCTCTCCTACCTGGTGTTGGGATGTTAGAAGGGATTGGAGTGGAAAAGGAAGAAAGACATATAAGGAAAACAAAATTAAAAATAGATTTTAAAAATACGCAACAGAAATCCACCTTCTTCTGTCTTAGAGTTCTGGAATTAAGGGCATGTACCATTATGCCTGGCACTCAGCGATTATAGACATGAGCCACCATGCCCTGCCTCAAGTCTTATATTTTACTTAATACTTTATGAAATGTAGACTTGAATTTATTTATTTCCTCAGGCAGGGTCTCTCTTTATATATCTGATGCTAGCTTGCAGTAGCTTAGTTCAAGGTAAATTCAAACTCAATGTTCCTGCCTCCACTTTTAGAATGCTGGGGCTATAGGCATGCACTACTATGCCCAGTCTCTAATATTTTAATTATCAATTTAAATGAATATTCAATAATTCTTTTATGAGTACATTTTCTGTTAAGCCCTTCTATTGAGTGTTTTGTTGTCCAAATTTCCTGGTCACATAAACATGAAAGCAATTATTTTAGATATATCAAAAATTGTTCTAATAAATTTGATATGTATTTCATTTATAGTTTTAAACTGAAAATAGCTTTTGAGGAACCAAATACATAAAATAAGAATGCTAAAGGTATGAAGGAAAGATCTTTTTTTTTTTTTTCAAGTAGAAAACCCGTCCCCACACATGCTACAATTTTAGGCATTTGTGGTCTTGCTGAATCAATTTTTTTTTAAAAGATACTCTCCATTGAAGGGCCATAAATCTATGAACTAGTACCTGAAATGTAAGTGTCTACATCTGAGAAACATTTCTCATGTAGATTTTCAGCTTTTCATAGTATGCCACATTCTAACTACATGTCAAGTGGAACTACAGATAGAAACATGTAGTTGGAAGTATTTTGTAGATGAATGTGACTGTTCTGGGAAATGACTTCCTCTGTAAGCCACAAGTGTCTAGACACATCGTAATGTGTAACAGAGATGTCCAAGGAATGCCCACCGTGCTCTCCTGAGCCCGGGATTTAGCTCTCAGGAAATGTCACACATGATTACAAAGGCATCTCAGTTGGCAACCATGTCTGCTTCCTTTTCCTACAGAGTCCTAATTTAGCCAACAACTAAGCTACACAGCATGAGAGAGAATAGAAGTGTCCCGAAATAGACAAGCAACTTGAGCTTTTACAACTTGATGTGAGTGTCTCGTAGGTTTTACTGTGGTGAGCATAACCAAAGTAGGTAGCAGCCCCTTCAAACATGTCTTAAGCCTGTCCTTCATCTCTCAGTAAATGGCATCACTTACCCATAGACATTCACATTAGGACACACCACTCATTGGCTTCCTATCTGCTTGGTTCCCCAAATCCAGTTGACCATCAGCCCCTGAAAAGTAAATCCTGAATTTTACCATCATCATGTACTCCAAGCCATTGTCACTTACCCACACTTCTGCAAAAAAACAGTTTTCACATGTTTCCATGTTACATCCAAATGATGCAGTCTTTTTTTGCATTTATTTGCTAGTCATGGTGGCTTACACCTTTAATCCTAGCAGTCAAGAGATAGAGACAGACAGATCTCTGTGAGTTCAAGGCCAGCCCAGTCTACAGAGTAAGACCCTGTATCACCTCCTGCAAACTACATTCACTTATTTTGTGTGTGTGCTGGGGCATGGTGGGGGAGTGTTTACATGTGCCACACTGTGTGTGAAGAGGCTACAGAACAGCCTGTGGGAGTCAGTGGTTTTTTTTTTCTAATATGCGAAGCTCATGTCATCAAGCTTGGTGGAAAGCACCTTACCAACTCTGAGCCAGCTCGCCAGCTCACCCATCATCTTTTAAAACAAAAGTGGGGTCTGAGAAGATAGTAAAGTGATTGCTGAACAAACACAAAGGCTGAGAAAGCAGAGATGAAAAAAATTCCCTAAGACTTCCTGGACAGCTAAGGCTAGCCTAACTGGTCCCAGTAAGAAACTTTGTCTCAAGAACACAGAATAGATAGCTCCTGAGGTTGACCTCTGAGCTACACAAATACCTGCACTCACACAAACATGAACATTCACACATCATCTGTATATGATGCATGCACACACAAAGTCCATAGTCTCTCACTATATTTAGAACACGTTTTCCATACACAATAAAACTTTATGAGATCTGCTTCTGCGTATCTCTGCTATCTCACTTCCCAGCTTTCCTTCAACTGTGCTGTGCTCTTTTCCTGCCCAGACTCCTTTGCACTGCCACTCCCTCTTCCTGATATGACTGTCCTCAGAGTCTCAGAGCTGCCACCCTACGATTCACAGCACAGCTCACTAGCACCTCTACTTCCCTCCCTTTTCCTCAGACTTCGAAAAAGAAAAATTAGACGTGGATTTTTACTTGCAAGCTAAAATAAAATAAATATAAAAGTAAGCAAAATTCTCTCTCTAGTCACTATTGTGGAGCTGTGTTTGCTTTACTGAAGCCGTTATCTGGGTTTATTTCCTTTGTCTGAGTGTTTGCTTGTTTATTGTATTTCATACCTTAGAGTAAACTGCATGCAAATGAGGACTTGTCCAGAGACCCCTCGACTGCCGTGCTGACCAGTGCATCCCAGCACGTACGGAGCCATGGTAAGCTGTAGATTGTCAATGCATATTTGTTAAATGAATAGATATCGGTCATCTAAGAGACAAGCAAGTAGTGCTCTTTTGACTGACAAGGATCGCGTTTAAAATCTTGAAATGTATTTTAACTAAATCTTTTGCCAGTTTGGGTTTTGTTTCTATATGAAGCTATTATCTCCAGTACCCGTGTAGATGGCTCAGAAGAAAAATTGTCAACATTTGTACAGAGGCTATAAAAATGGAAACTGGGTTAGAATCCATGTTTATTTCTGCATGGCAATGTTAAGTTCATCTCAAAGTGAACACTGGACGGCAAAATCAATCTTGGTATAGATCTGAAAGCTAACACTGGGCTTTGCTTTCTAGGCAGAGGGAAACTGGCATGGCGGCGGCAGCTGCTGCTGTTGCTGCTGCTGCTGCTGCTGCTGCAGAGCTAGAGTGGTTCGCAGCGCAGTAAGATGGGACGAGTAAGAGGAGCGGACAAGCCGGCTAGAGACACATACATAGATAGGAGAAAATGAGGTTTTGGTTTTGACTTAGAACTTCTCTGGGGCAGAGTGCCTTCTATGCACGTGGTCATTGTCTTTAATTCTTACAAAAATACCAATGGTTGGTGTTATTTCCCCATGTCACAATGAGTATGGTGGAAACTGGGATATTCAAAAACTTATCAAAGCCATATAGCTGTGCTAAAGAGTGAGGCAACAGTAAAAATTAGAGTTTTTCATATCCCAAAGCTAGCTTGTTTTCTCTTTTTCCTTTCTGCCTTCTTTTGCAGTGATGCAACACATTCCATCATTTTCTTTGACTCTGGGCACCCACTTTAGAGCTTGGCATTGAACCCTTATCGAAACACACCAAGTTGAACAACAAATGCTTCTGCTACTGTTGAAAGGGCAATGTAGGGGAAATGTCCAAACCACACAGAGGCCAACATTTGCTGGGTGAGCAGGTTTCAAGACTCGTGACCACATCTCTTTCCTCACTTGCTTTCTCACTATCCATTTCGAGCTCAGCCCAGCTCAAGCTTCCCACTGTCCACGGTAGAAATCATTTTCCAGGTGCTAGTAAGACCTTCTGTGGCCGTGACTTGAAGGAAAGGGGCAGCTCAGCAGAAGCAGTCCTGGGAGACTGGGCAGACAAGGCAACAGCATCTGAAGGAGCTGCAGCATTCAGCCAACAGAGAGAAGGAAGGGCCAAATGCAAAACCAGAGACGAAGATAAGGAGAAAAGGAAAATCTTACTGACAGAGATGAATTAGCTGCAGGACTCACTCCCCAAGGGAAGAGTCTGCTGCGCCCCTGGAGATTTCTTGAGTAGAGACTGTTTGAGAGAAGACAAATATGTTAGGGGCGGGTTGGAGGGCAGGGGTATCAATGATTAATCCCTGCTTTCTCCCAAGGTTTATGAAGATTAATGAAGCATTTTTAAATGGAGGAGGAGATGAAAATGGAGGGATGGGGCTAACTAAGGCACTATGATGATGAAGAAGGAGACACTGTGCCCTCAGTGAGTGCAGAAAAGAATTTCTTCCAATTGGGAGAAGCAGAGCTAACTAGCTCAGAAATTTGAATTTGGAGCTCAGGCTCTTGCAGTTGCCATTGTATGTACATCTGGAAATAGCGTATCCCCTTTAAGCAACAAAAGAAAACCAACACTCTACTTTTTTAGGTCATTTCTCACTATCAAATGTAAATAACATCATTGCAGATGGTCTTTGGGACGTTGAGAAAACATATAAAAAAGAGTATCTGGCATTTAGTGGGCACCCAATAACAACAATAGTTATTACTGAGGCTTGGCTTTCTGGAGAAGGGATTATGGCTGGGTCATTACCAACGTCACATTATAGGGAGAGCTCTTCCCTTTAAATGGTGTCTCCTTGGTTTAATTACTTGTGTTAATAGCCCATGTCATCTACACTGTCTTGGCTTTGGTCTCACAGGAAAGATGAAGTCCAAATGTGGTAAGTATCACCTCTAAGCCCAACCAAGCTTGCCAAAGAACAGCTCAACCCATGTGTTACGCTGAGTCATCCTAAAGATAAAGCCACCCCTCCTCCCCAGAAGGGTGCTGAGCAGAGAGACACTGTTCATTTATTTAGTCTTCCGCAGTTTACAAAGCACTCTTGCCTGACAAAGTCGCCACCATCGTTGTTATACATAAGGGAACAGACAGACAGATGAAGCAACTCAAAGTGACATTAGTAATTGGTCCCTGGAGCAGGATCCACCCCAGATCCTCCAACGCTAAGGCTGGGCTGGTTTTGTTTATATATTTACTGTTTCTTGTTTTATTTTGTTTGTTTGTTTTGTCAGTGCTGAGGGTTAAAAGCAAGGACTTCTCCTAAGCCACATCCCTACCCACGCCAAGGCTCTGTTATGTGCCAGCATACTGTAGGTGACGCAAACAGATTGGAAATTCTTACAGTCACATCAACAATGACTTTGTAAACAGGAAGAAGCTTTTAGATTAGCTGATCTGTTGATTCTTCGGCTGTGTCTAGGGAATCCAGTGGGAGAGGTGAGAGTCAACAGTGCGTGGGATTGTATGCAGCTTAATCTTATTGTCTATAATTAAGTTTGTAACATTAAAAGTGTTCTTTTGAACAAATGTTTAGAATATTGACATTTATTTATGGGGAAAATGTTTGAAGAACCTGTTTTAGATTAGATCAGCTGCCTTGCACTGGCCGTGTAGCTCAGTGGTAGCATGCTTATGTAGCATGTACGTGGTCTTGTGTTCCGTCCCCAGCACTGAAACAAAAAGTTAGAACAACAGTCCCATTTCTCCTAAAAGTGTATAGAGTCCCACGGAGTTTAGGTAACTTACCTAAATCTCATAACTGCCTGAAGGCAGAATTATGCCCAGCAGTCAGTCTTTAGTCATCTACATATTTGATAAGCCTATCATAAATGTTCTCATTCTCCAAGGATTTTCCTATGATTACCTCAAGCAAGCCATGGGGAGATGCTGACTCTTACCTTAGTCTGTCTTGGTGACTCAGAAAGTGACTTCCAGTCTGAGTACTTATGAATTCTCAGCCTTTCTAGGGGAAAGTTGTGTAGACAACTCTCAGTGGGGCCGCTGTGACAGATGTGGAACAGAGGAAGCTGGGAATGTGCCTGTGGTTCTGCCCCACAGGAGACATGCATAATAAACCCAGGTCTCACTGTTTACAAATGCCTACCAAGAGCTGCACTCCTGTGGAGCCCAAATCAGCAATTTATCCAACAATTCATCGGCCTCCTTAATCTGCCATTCTTCATGCAGAGGGCAAGGAGGCTTGTAGCCCCGTTGGCTACCATGTTTTTCAACTAGTCTCAGAACTTTTCAGCATACAACTTTCCGCTGAGACCAAGCCTTCTCACTACCTGCTTGTGGGCAGTAAATTTAGGTCGAACATTGTTGGGTTTTTTGGTTTTGCTTTTGTGGGTTTTTGTTGTTGTTTTGTTTTGTTTGTTTGTTTACTCACTACAAAGGCAGCTATCACTCAGAGGGCTCCTAGAGCCAGGTAGGATCACAGGCCTTGTGGACAAGTTGCTGCGTTTGGAATTCAGCCACCCACCTAGCAGTTTCTCCTCATTCAGGAGGGAGTAACAAGAAAATGTCACAGAATCCCAGGCTAGCAGTGAAAGTCTTTTCTCTGACCTTAAGCTTTCGTATATGTACCTTTCCCACCTTACAGGACCAGAAGAGAGAACCCAAGGTGACATGATTTTAAACTTGTGAAGTAGCTACTAAGTAAAGAGTTCATTGTTTTAGAGAATGTCTTAAATATTGCAATTATGTACAATATGCCTTTCCACCAAATCCTTTCAATATTTTAGGAATAACATGTAAACAGAACAAATAATTTGGTTTGAAGAGAAGTAGTGGATTAATTTATGTTTCTCTCTGTAAAGAAAAAAAAGTAAAATGCAGTATTAAGTAAGATAAAGAACTAGAGGTCCGGTTACCTCCTTCCTTAGCATTGTCAAAGAATAGTAAAGACTTATACTTCCAACTAAAAGCATTTAATTTAAAAACAAAATCAAAAGATCATCGCCTAAATAACACTCTACATACCACAAATTTCTTTTTCTATCATCTCTCTCTCTCTCTCTCTCTCTCTCTCTCTCTCTCTCTCTCTTTTTCTCTCTATCTGTCTATCTCTTTTGAAATGAGATCCTATTCTGAAGCCTGGGCTAGCCTGAAACTCATGATATAGCCTATGCTCGCCTCCATCTCGCAGCACTCCTCCTGCTTCAGCGCTTAAATGTTCAGATGACTGACAGATGTGAGCAAGGCTTATGCCAGATTTCTAACTGCCTCACCAGTAGGGATTTCCCTGTGTATCCAAGATGATCCTTCTAAAAGTCTGGACCCAGATTTCATTAAGCAGACAACCCAGGCACAGAAGCCAAGCTGTTTTAAGACTGTGGTATTTACTAATGGACATCTGGCTAGAAACTGTGTTGGCAGAATCCTGGCAAAGGCATTGACTCTCTCTAATGATGTGGAACTGGGCTGCATAATTATGTCCACTTGGATTAAGTCTAGTCAAGACTGTCATGTTTTGCAATGGAACCAGAAACAAGCACGCTCCCATTGCCACAGTGTTGGGATTTTTCTTCAATGACATTAGAACATCAGAACGTGTTTAAATGTTCCCAAAAATCTTCACCATTCATTTCATTTTGGGACTTTCTGTATAAAACTGTCTTCACATACTGATTGTGTGTGTGTGTGTGTGTGTGTGTGTGTGTGTGTGTGTGTGTGTATTGTTTTATGGACTACTTTAGCCTAAGGATAATATATACCATGAATATGATCCAAGCTCAGAAAAAATACCTTGGGAAAAAAGCACCATGCGCTCTTCTTCAACATATATTAACATATTCCTAATATAGAAAGACACCCCGACACCCCATCTAACATGTATCTCTTGCTCCAGAAAAGTGATTGCCCATTATACCTTATTGATTTCTTTTCTAGCTGTTTCTGAGACTACACATCAGTATTTACCACTAGGGAAGACATACAAAGGCCGAGAAGACAGCTCAGGAAAACCCTTGCCACACAAGCAAGAGGACCTGAATGTGATCCGCAACCCCCCCCCCCCGACACCCCCTGCAAAAAGCCAAAGACCTGGGTACAGCCTCAGGTGCTTGTAATCCTTGCACTGAGAGGGTGAGGACATGAGGACCTACACTGGAGCTCACTAGTCAGCTGCTATGGCTGAGCACATAAGCTTCAGGGCCAGTGTCTCATCACATCACAATTATGTTTCTATTAGAGATTGGTCTTAGACACATCTAAATTTGAATACTTGATTCAGAACAGCTGTAGTCCTTACACAGTAACAGTTCATCTCTCTTTCAAAAATAAACCATCACTGCTCTCTGGCAGGTCGAGGGGGTGGGGTGGGGTGGGGTGGGGTAGGGTGGGTGCAGACCAATTAGGAAAGACACAGGACATCAACTTCTGCCCTCTACATACATATGCATTTGCCCCCATCACATGAGAGAGAGAGAGAGAGAGAGAGAGAGAGAGAGAGAGAGAGAGAGAGAGAGAGAGAGAGAGAGAGAAGAGAAAGAATCAACAACCACAAAAACAGAAAGTATATAATAACACTTGGTTGCCTGGACTTTGTTACTGTCTGTGCTGGCTAGTTTTATGTCAACTTGACACAAGCTGTAGTCATTTTGGGAGAGGGAACCTCAGTTAGAAAATGCCCCCACCAGATTGTCTTGTAGGCAAACCTGTGGTGCATGTTTTGACTGATGACTGATGCAGGAGGGTCCTGTTCAATGTGGGTAGTGCCATTCTTTGGCTTATGGTCCTGGATTCTATAAGAATGCCGGCAGAGCAAACCATGAGAGCAAGTTGGTACTCAGCACTCCTCCCTGGCCTTGGGCTTGGTTCCTGCCTCCAGTCCCCTGCCTTGAGTTCTTGCCCTGCTTGCCTTACATGGTCGACTGTGACCTGAGAGCTGCAGACTGGCATAAGCCCAGTTCTCCCCAAGCTGCTTTTGGTCACAGTGTCTTTTCCACAGCAATAGAACCTTAACTAAGGTACTATATCAGACTTCTGGAAAGCATATTTTTGTTTACTGAAAGAGTAAAATTCCAAACTTGGGTATGTGGGAAAGCATTTCCTTTCATTTGAATTCAAGTCATGCATGTAGCCTTAGGAAATAAAAATTAATAAGGCATTAGGCAAGGAAAGTGAACAACAGCAAGCCTTTAAAATGGAAATCCTCAGAATAAATGAGCAGCTCTTATTATATTAAGACTGACGGTATCAGGATAGTGTTATCTGATTCCTTACCATTCTGCTTAGTTTCTAGAGCTCTGCAGAGCTTTCAGTGCACTTGGAAATAAGATGCTACATCCAAGACTTTAGAAGTGAACCACAAAGTGAGGATGCTAAAGAATTCATTTTTAGCCAGGCGCAATGGCACATGCCTTTAATCCCAGCCCTCAGAGAGGCAGAGGCAGGTGCATCTCTATGAGTTCAAGGCCAGCTGGGTCTACAAAGTACAGCCAAAGCTACATAAAGAAATCCTGTCTTGAAAAACCAAAACAGTAGTAGTAGTAGTAGTAGTAACTTTTATAGATTGCTATTAAATAATATCTCTATCCTGTATTAATTTAATGCCAATGCTTATCAAATATGTTAAAGATTTAGAGCCGGGCATGGTGGCACACACCTTTAATCCCAGCACTTGGGAGGCAGAGGCAGGTGAATCTCTGTGAGTTTGAGGCCAGCCTGTTCTATCAAGTGAGTCTAGGACAGCCAAGGCTGTTACACAGAGAAACCCTATCTGGGGGGTGGGGATTTGGCTACTTTAGAACTATTTATGATCTGAACCCAAATATTATGGCTATTTCAAGTGAATTAGAATTTGTATTTAAAGCAAGAAAACCCTCCCTCCCCTTCCTTCCTCCCGTCTCCCCCACTGAGATAGGGAGCATGCAGCCTAGGCTAGCCTCAACCTCCTCCTCCTCCTACCTTCTGAGAAGACTGGGATATTAGGCATGTGACACCATACCTTCCCTCCTTTCTTTTTAATTTTTATTGTATATTTTTGGAACTTTTGAGGTCAGAGACTCATGCAGCCCAGGCTAGCTTCATACTTGGTGTGTGGCCAAGGCTGACCTTCAACTCCTTATCCTTCTTCCTTGCTTTTCAAGAACCAGCTCCTTTCTTGTTTATCTAGCCTTCCTCTCCCCATCCTGAATGCCTTCTGGTTCTCCCTGTCTGTCACTATGGCAATATTGCAATGGCAAGGGTTCAGGAAAACAGTGTACCAACATGCTTCTGTGGTGGCAGTCAACCAGATTATATTCTTGCAAGCAAGGTGCCATGCTGCTGCTCCGCACACATTCTCTGAAGACACTCTCACTGTAGCTGCTGTCTCAGAGGGAGCTGGACACCAGGCCTGCTGAGCACCATGGTACATGGTTGTAGTCTCAGGAGAACCACAAACTTAAAGCCAGCTTGGGCTATAGTAAAAATACGGTCTCAAAACAAGGAAAAAGCTAGTCCTTTAATCTTTAACACTGTCTAAGTTAATACATATCCTTTACTTTACAACATGGTCAGTGTTTATATAAACCTTTTTAATTTTTAACATTAGCAAAGTTAATATAAATCCAGGAGTGCTTCTCAGCTGAGCAAGCACAGGAATGATCACTATGAACAAGCTGGATCAGTAGATTTCCCAGTCAGTAGCCCTGACATTTCAGGGATGTGATACAGTGATCACTTAGTTATGGAGCTTCTTTCGACATATGAGCTTGTTTCATCTTGTACATTGTGCGGAAGACCTTCTGTAGACCACTGCTCACAATCCCAGGTTGCCTTCTCAACTCCTTCTGATACCTTGTGACCTATTGTTGCTATTTCTCCTGGTTTTTATTTCCTGGGTGTGTCTGTCCCATCTGCTTCCTTCAGTCTCCCAAGCATGGTTAACATGGGCTGTCATCTATGATACATTTTCTAAGCATGTTACTTCCTGTGACTATCACAGCAAGGTACCAGAGGCTGTGGTTTAACAAAGCTGTATTGTCTCAGCTCTTTAGACTGGCAGTCCAAATTCAATATGTCAGCAGGTTCTTCCTTCTGAGGGCTGTGAGAGAGAGATTCTTGGGGCTAGCTCTACCTCCGCAACATGTACATGGCTGTATTCTTGTACCTCTTGATGTTTCCTTCCCTCTATTCATGTTTCTGTGTCCAAATTTTCCTCCCTACAAGAACACCAGCAGTATTAAACTAAGGACCACCCTAATGGCTCCATTTTGGCTGGATTCCCTCTCTGAAGATTCAATCACCAAATAAGGTCATTGCAATGGTTTCCCTTGTCAGTGGGATGGCACTTGGAGTCAACATGGAGACACACCTCCGGGCATATCTGTCATGAGTATCTGCTGTGTTCATTGAAGTAGGAAGGCTACCCAAGATGGTGTGGATGGCAGGATCCCACGAGCTGGAATCCTGGACTGAGTATAAAGAAGAAAACATTCAAATCGTTATAATTCATCTACCTCTGCTTCCTAGCTATGGATACAAGGTAACCAGCTCACTCAAGCTCCTGCAGACATGATGTCCTTGTCGTGAACTATGAACCAAAAACCCTGCCTTCTTTATGTTAATTTTGTAGGCATGTTGTCCCAGCAAAAACCAAAGTAACTACAACAGTCACATTCTGAGGTACCAGGTGAAGACTCCAGTTGACATAAGAAAAACACAACCAGAAAAGAAAATCCTCAAATGAAGGTTTCAGTATCATTGTAATGTAATCTAGTGGCCACATCTAGTACAGGGCCTGTCTCCCTCCATTCTGGCTCAATACTGTTACCATGGTTTTGAGACCAGCTCATCTCTCCTTATGGACAGAAATTTACCAGTATACTTCTTTCTCTCTGTGGTAATAAATTATGCCAATTTGACTAGGTCAAGGGGTTGCCAGGTCATTGGGCAAACGTTACCATGGGTGTTTCTGTAAGGGTGGGTTTGGATGAGATTAATCAGTAGGCCAGTCTTAACAGATGCTTCTCTCTCTCTCTCTCTCTCTCTCTCTCTCTCTCTGTGTGTGTGTGTGTGTGTGTGTGTGTGTGTGTGTGTCCCTTTTTTTACCCCCTCATCTCACCTAATGAAGGAAATCCACATATTATCAGTCTTTCAGATTCAGCCCTGCATCGTGCTTAACACACTCTTACACTCTTCTGAAACCCCCATCTGGGGTTCCCCCCTAGGCTTTAGTAATCCTGAGGCCTAAGATGCCTGAGATGATAAAATAAGAGTCTGTCCAAAGTCACTTCTGGCTGCCAGTATTAGTGCATTCATGGGCTAAGAAAAACTGAGGTCGGAACTCAACATTCCAATTTCATAAACAGTATTTCTTACATATTCTCTGCATATGTTTCAGATCTTTGAAAAATTCAGTTTCTTTATAGTTTTAAATGTTATTTATGAGAAACTCAGATTCTTTTATCTTATTTGAGTTTTTCAAGTGACTAGAAAACTGTCTGTAGCAACTGGTTTTTGTAGTTTAATAGTACATATATGTGTGTGGTTTCTGTAAAATGGCCTCGACTAATTAAGATGCAACACAAAACCCTCCCACTGTTTTAACAAAGCAGAAACAAATTGAGTCAGTTGTGAGTGTCTCCACATTAGAAAGACCAACCTACTCCCTGAAAGTATGGTTTGACTTTCGTCTCCACTTTGGGTACTGTCCAGAGTCTCCATGTCACTGTGTCACCTATTGCCCCCCTGCCTGCCCCTCTCCTCCACCCCCCCCACCCCCGCCGCCTCCCAAGGCGTGTGGTTCTCCATTAAAAAAAAGTTCAGCATGGACAAAATGTTTTCCCTTGACAAACCTGGCTGGTGTTTTCAAGAACAGCTTTTACTAAACATGAGGGGAAACAGAAAAGAAATAATTACTGAAAACATACAGAGTATAAAAATAGCCATGTTCCCAACTGCAGGTTTCTGCTTCTAAAAATCACTCTGGAAACAGGAAAGTTTTGCTGGGCACTGAGCTCTTTCAGCCTTAGTCAGTCACATCCTTTCATTTCCCTTGGTCCTGTCAGGTCACCTCCTCCCATCAGGACCTCAGCCATCTCTAAGCCCAACCATCTTAAGCAACTAGCTTAATTTTTTTAAACCCATATCACAAAGAAAAAAATCTTTAAGAACATTTTTAAAAACCAAGTATTCTTCTAATACAGGACTCACAAAGAACTTCTAAAATTTTGGCTTATAAGACACTTGCAAGTTTTGTCTTTTAAAAACCATTAAGTTAGCTGGGCCTGCCATGCCTGTAAATCCCAGCACTGGGGGAGGCAGAGGCAGGTGGATCTCTATGAGTTTGAGACTAGCCTGGTCTACAAAGAGAATCTAGGACAGCCAAAACTACACAGAGAAACCCTGTCTCAAAATAAAACAAAACAAAACAAAACAAAAACAAAAAAACCATTAAGCTGTTAGCATTAGCCCCTCTAATGCGAGTAGTGTGCTCCAGGAATTAGCCGCAGAAGAAGGAATTTACTATGCTGCGGTAGGTAGGGTCACGGGTTTGAATTAATTTAGAGTGCTATGGTAAGATAATTTATACAGTTTTCTCCACTGTCTAATTTTTAAAGGCCTTCATGCAGGCAACCAATATTTATTGAGCCCCTCTGAAGTGCTGTCAGCCCTGGTCTAATGGAGCTTCTACCAGGTGAGATTAACAAGAAAGGGTGATCATTTCAAATACTGATAGGGGCTGTGAAGCCTTTAGGCGGTGGTTGATGACAAGATTAGCTGGAAGCTGGCAAGTCCAAAGACCTGGCAGGAAGACGTTTGGCACATTGGAGAAAAAGAAAAGAACCTTTGGGCCCTACAGCTGAGTAAGTAGGGAGGTACGTGCAAAAGATGAGGTTTGATCTCAGAGACCATATGAACATGCGGCAGGAGGCTACTGAAAAGTTCTGACATAAGGCCATTTGAGAAAGAAAAGTCTCCTCAATTGATGTGTGGAGAAGAAAATTTAGGGGCCAAGGTTTTATGTGACAATGGTTAAGAGGGTCTCAAGGTTAGTAGGTCATCTGAGAGATGATGATAGGTGTGTGTGTGTGTGTGTGTGTGTGTGTGTGTGTGTGTGTGTGTGTAGATGGCTCGCACAGGTACTTGAGGAGTAGAGGCAAAAGGGGTTCCTGAGGGGTAATGTGGAACAAAGAGAGAGGACAATGACTTCTCACTCTGGGCGTTGACTGAACTAGCACATGATAGGGAGGCTTAAAAGAGGAAGCAAGTCAGGACACTTATTATGTAAGTTCAAGATACATACAGACATAAGAGGTGTTTTCAAGGAGACAAATACAGAGACAGAAAGACAGAGACGGAGAGACAGAGATAGAGAGACAGAGAGACAGAGACAGAGAGACAGAGACATAGACAGAGAACGCTAAGACTGCCTCAGATCCCAGTAACCTCCTAGCACTGGGGTCCCTTTCAGTAATCCCTTGTATTTTTTCATGTACAGGCTTCTGAGTAGTTTCTATTCTTTATAACCAAATACCTCCTACTAGAAAATAGGTGAGGGGATGGTCAATCGATGTAAACCAAGGTGTTCTGGTCTGGTGTATGCCAGTGTTCTACACACATCAACAGAAAAAAGTACAGGTCATCTACTTCCCTGGGCCTGTCTTGGAAACTTCAGCCCTCCTCTCTCACCAAAATAGCTATGGCAAATATGGAGAATAGCAACAGCTTGCCAACATGAGGTTGTGCTCAGCAAAACTGTAAAGGGACAGTTCTCTTCTCATTACCATTGGCCTATATCTGCTTCCTGTTTTTTGAGCCCAGGTCATGAGAGCAGCATTTTGCTTAGCAGTGGATGGGATTTTGTGGGAACATTTATCTACAGAGAAGACTGCTTAGCAATGGCTCTCAACCTTGCTAATGCTGCAGCCCTTCAATACAGTTCCTCAGGATGTGGTGACCCCAATGATAAAATTATTTTTGTTGCTACTTCCTAACTGTAATCTTGCTACTGTTACGAATTGTAATGTAAATAGTCTGATATGCAGGATGTCTGATACGTGACCCCCTGTGAAAGGGGCCTCGACCCACAGGTTGAGAAACGTTGCCTTAGGTGCTCATTTGTTTTGCCACAGTGGAGGAGAGCTAGAAGAAAACGCGAAGTATTCTCTGGAGGAGTGTCTGCCTTTTAGATGCTATGTAGCAAAATGTTCCGAGGTCAACCACATTTGGGATATGGTGCCCCTCCGTTCTCCTCCCATGGAGTCATGATACCTGCAAGCTTGTTGAAAATCTCCTTTATTGGCACCTTGTCTACATCAGGTTTCAAAGTTTAAAGTGCCTTGGGGTTTGACTTTAAGCCATAGCTACCTTCTATACTCTCCCTAGGTGAGCTCCTCCACGTCTCCTAAACTGGAGACTCACTTATAATCCACCCCCTCTTCCTCTTTTCCTCCTCGCCCCCTTTATCCTTCCCTCGCTCCTTATAAATACTGCCCAGAGGCTCAGAAGCCTTACAGTCTTGCTTTCACAGTATCTCCAAGACCTCCCACATTTTATCGTTATATACTAAGAAATCAAAGAATAGTTTCCTGTGTTGGTATATTATAATCTAAATGGATTAGACTTGGTTTTGAGGTCTGAGTTTATAAAGGGAAGACCAACATGCATGGAGAGGAGACACAACCTGGTGGGAGGGGTCCTGGGTGGGTTTGTTAACCTGACTTTGGCTCAGGTGTGGTAGCAGGCAGGTAGCCCAATCTGAGTCTCAAAGGAGGAAGAGTAGGGCTGGGCCTGGGCCTTCTTAAGCTAAGTGATTGCTGTGTAAACATGAGGGCCAAAGTACAGATCCCTGTCACCCATGTTAAAAGGCAAGGACCATGGCACACATCTGCAGTCCACTGCTGGGGAGGCAGAGAAAGGCAGAGCACTAGAGCTTCCTGACCAGCCGGCCTGCAGGGCTGTGGGCTTTGGACTCAGTGAGTGGTTTTGTCTCAAACATTTACCTCTGGCTTTTTTGTGCATGTGAAATGATAAGTGGACATGTGTATATCTATAATGAGGACATCACACACACACACACACACACACACACACACACACACGCATCAAGCAGACACACACTGTGGGGCCGGGCTGAGGCTGTGACTAGGCTGTGTAAACCTAACTGATCATGGCAGAGTAGAAAACACCTCTTCCACCACCTGGTCTAGTGTTGTTATTTTTAATTACACCATGCTACACGAAAATTAAAACTTTTGGTTCTAACCTAACTCATTTTTCTCAGCTACTTTGGATTTGTGTTTTAAAAAAAAAAACAAACACAAAAACAAAACACTGTAAGAAGGTAGCATGGCGCAGTGAACAAAGCGTACATTTTGAGAGAAGAAAAACCTGAGTTTGCATCCAGGGCTACTTTCCGGCCTGTGATCTTGCATCAGTTACATGAGTCCTTCTCATACTTAGTTTTGTCACCTGTCATATGTGAATGTGGCAATAGGGCTGCTGGTCAGATTAAGTGAGAGTGTGTCTGCAAAGTGCTCTGCACACAAGTAGGTAAAACATTTCATCTCCATTGTGTGTCTCCGTCTTTCTTAATTATTGGGGAGATAAGGAAATGTGGTGGTGGCTTCATTTTCTGTGTAAGTAGTGTTTATACAGGGAGCATTTTGGTTCCAGTCTTCTTAAACACTTGGTCTCTGCTCTGCCGCTGGAAAACACACACTGTGAATACAATGGAATCTTTCTTGATTCTTGAAGACTTTGCCACAATTTGTGCTTACTGTGTTGAACTTTGTCCAAATTATTCAGCCGCTGGGAAAAGCACATAGAAGCTATAAACTTAGAATGTGTTGCACTTAGGAGATCTAAAAGCCTAGTGCTTGTTTTGAGTTGAAATTCTTGTTAACAATTTCTCTGTGGTTCCCATTTCCAAGTAGTATAACATTAAATTTATAGTGGAAGAGGTTGGAAAATATTCTCTGGTTCAACACACAATGAACAAACTTTTTTTTTCCAAGACAGGGTTTCTCTGTGTGTACTGGGCTCACTTTGTAGATCAGGCTGGCCTTGAACTCACAGAGATCCGCCTACCTCTGCCTCCCAAATGCTGGGATTAAAGGTGTGCATCACCACCACCTGGCAATGAACAAACTTTTTAATGCTAACTTTGTGGAGTAAGTGAATGAGGCAGCACTTTAGACACAAAGAATTATAAAGACTATTTCTGCTGCAGGACATGGAGGTGCACGCCTGTAATCACAACATTTGGGAGACTTAAAGAGAAGGATGGCCATGACTTCCAAATCATCTTAGGCTACACAGAGATCTCTAGGCCTGCCTGGAGCAGAGCACAACATGGGGCCCTGTCTTACCAATAAAAACTGCAACAACAACAATAACAAAAAAGAGGTGTTTATACAGACTTCCAGGTAAAATGGCAGATTAGTAGCCATGGTTGGTACAATTAGAAGAAAAGGAAGATTTTAAAAATGAAAAAATAAATAAATCAGACAGGTGTGGTGCTGCATGCTCATAATTCTAGCACTTGGAAGGTGAAGGCAGAAGGATCAGGGTCATCCTTGGTCCATAAGTTCCAGGCCCACTAAAGGCCACATGAGACACTGTCCTTTGTTTTCAGAGGTCCTAGTCACATAAAAGAAAGGGCTAGGGAAAACAGAAGTGTGTCTGAGTAGGAACTTCTCTGCAAGGCAGCAACAGTGCTGCCTGCACCACACTGTGCTCTGCCAGCCAGTGGTAGTGGTAGCTAAGAGAGAAGTGCTGGAGAGGGAATGTCCCCAAGGGGACACCTGAAGCAGAAATGCAGCCCAGGAGCCTGAAGCTAAACCAAAAAGGCATTTGCCCGAGAAGGCAACACACAAAGAGGACGCGCACACACACACACACACACACACACACACCATCATCGTGGGATCGTGGGAAGTGTTCTGCCAAACTTGGCACAGCATCCTGACTGCAGTGACAAAGGTAAACACAGGCCTGCATGCCTTCCACACCCTCGCAACCTCAGTCTCAGAAAGCCCTTGGTGTGAAAGGAATGATCCCCAAATACCAGAGATGAGGTTGGAATTTGCAGACAGAGAACCTCAGACTGGGGAATTCTGGCAGAAAATGGGCTTTGGTCACTAAAATCCTTCTCATCTGGCGGGACACACTATGTTATCTGCATCCTCCCCCAACCTGTGAAGGCGATACAAACTCCCCAGTGAGGAAGAAATTCTGACTGACTTAATAATCCTTTGTTTGCCTTTATTGCTAATTTTTGTTGTATTTATTTCTTTATACCTCTGTACTTTATGATTGTTCGACTTTTGTGCTTTCACTTGGGTCTCTCCAGAAAGGGATTTATGACTCTTTTTTTTTCTCTGTACCTTACTGTTCAAAATATTTCTCTACTATTTCTCATGTCTCTAACCTACCTAATCTCATTCATTTTCTTTCTCCCTTCCCCATTCTCTCTTCATTTAACGATTTACACATCAATACCTTTACTCTAAAAAGAACTGTAAACTACATTTTCCCCCACCCAGTGCCCTTTACTGCAGCCCCTGAATCTTAAAGGGGACACTAGCGAAATCCACAGGTTTCCAGCAAGTTAACGCAGGGATTGCTGTCCAGTCACTGTAGCTGCAAGTTGCCTTCCCTGTTCTATAACATGAGGTAGCATGGACATGGTGAAGGGAAGTCATCAGAGGGACTCACATAAAATAAAACAAACAAAACTGTGGGATAGTGAGTTCCAGGCCAGCCACAGCTCCCTACTGAACCCAAAACAGAGTGTGAAAGGAAAAAAAAATAAATGCCTAGAGAACAAATCCATCCCAACAGATGTGCAAAACACAACTTTGAAGCAACCCACTAGGACATATTCACTAGCTTACAACTGTATAAGACTGTAAACCCAAAACGAGATAGTTGAAATTCCAGAAAAAGGCTAAAAAGTTCTATTTTTTTAAAAAGGTATTTTTATGTACATTGGTATTTTTCTGCATTTGTGTCTGTGTGAGGGTGTCGGATCTTGGAGTTACAGATACTCATGAGCTGCCACGTGGGTGTTGGGAGTTGATCCCTGATCCTCTTGGAAGAACAGTCAGTGTTCTTAGCCCCCAAAAGTCCTACTTTTTTTTTTTTTTTTTTTTTAAGGTTTTTTGAGACAGGGCTTCTCTGTGTAGCCCTAGCTGTCCTAGACTTGCTTTGTAGACCAGGCTGGCTGGCCTCAAACTCACAGAGATCCACCTGCTTCTGTCTCCAGGGTCCTGGGATTACAGGCATGCACCACCATGCCTGGCTTTCTTTTAAGAAGAATCAACAACTATATCTGGGACTTAAACAAACTCATGAACAAAGTAAGGACATCCATTCAAGATCTAGACAAGAAAGCTACATATGTGGATGAGACAACAGCTTAGAAAAGAAATTCAAAACAAGGGGAAATTAATGAGCAAGGAGCCAGGTGGCGGTGGCGCATGCCTTTAATCCTAGCATGCAGGAGGCAGAGACAGGTGGATTCCTGAGTTCAAGGCCAGCCTGGTTTACAGTGTGTGTTCTAGAACAGCCAGGGCCACACAGAGAAACCCTGTTTCCTAGGCAGGAATAAGCAAGGAAATATTATCTCTGAGGTGGTTTGAATAAGCATGGCTCCCATAGGTGCATATATTTGAATGCTTAAGCATCAGGGAACGGCACTATTTGAGAAGGATTAGAAGGTGTGACCTTGTTGGAGGAAGCATGTCACTGAGGGTGAGTCTCATGTACAGATCAGGATGTTGCTCTTGGCTTCTGCTCCAGCATCTCGCCTGCCTGCCACCAGGCTCCCTGCCACGATGATAATGGAGTAAGCCTCCAGAGCTATGGTAAGTTCCTAGTTAAATGCTTTTCTCTTACGAGGATTGATGTGGTTGTGATGCCTCTTAACAGTAATAGAACAGTGACTAAGACAGGCTCTAAAAACCAAGCAGAAGTTCTGGAAATGAAGAACAAGTCAATTTTTAAAACACAGTAAAGCTGAAGAGATAGTCCAGCAGATAAAAGTGCTTGGCACACAAGCCTGATTATCTGAGTTCAATATCAGGGACCCACATAAAGTTAGAAAGGGAACACTGACACCTGAGAGTTGTCCTCTAACATTCATATGGTGCCAGTCCCCACCCCACCCCACCCACACACATGGGGGCGGGGGATGTGGGGGGGTGAGGAACATTAATAGACATGAGAAGCCAAAACAGAACACATTTCAAGGATGGATGACAAAATCAAGATAGCAATGCATTTAGACAAAGCAAGAGAAAAGTTTAAATAAGTGCACAAGGACAGGAAACTTGGAGTTTCTTCAAGGGAATTAAAGCTAACACAAGAAACTCAGTTTGAACATCTGTAGTTTGTTTTTGTTAGTTGTTTTTCTTTATTTGTTTGGAGACAGAGACTCTCTCTGTAGCCCAGGCTAGCCTTAATCTCATGACAACCCTCCTACGCCACTCACCCTGGCAAGTCCCGGTATTTGAGATGTGTGGCACCACACACACCCACATTTCTAGGTTCTGATTGTATGCACTGAATACCCAGATGCCCGGTGTGCTCTAGGCCTCTGTGGTTATGAGAAACTGAGCTGTCATACATTCTTTTGTAAGTCACCTTACTGCTGGGAGCTGATAATATGTAGATTAAAAAGAGTTCTAGTCGCAGCACATTTGCTTTCTGTTTGAGACCCAGATCCATCTGTTGGACATCAGACATGCCCAAAGTGACCAGTCCACACTACCAAGATCCGTTCTCATTTCTAGAAAAACTTGAGAGATATGGAACAGGCCCTGTGTTTGGATATCTACTGCCCCTCCTTACACTCTCAAGCCAGGAGTGTGGAGGAGGAGAGAGACAGGTTCCATTAATCGCCTCTCCACTTGACTCACCTGCTGCCTCGTTCATCCGGTAAGCCTTGACCCCATTTCTATCCCATTAGGAACAGGACCAGTCTTCTCAGAGGGAAGGTAGCATTTGACCTAAGAATCAGCAAATCTACATATTCTCTCTTGGTGAAAGTGGGGAATGTGAGGCAAGGGGGAAATCTACATAGCACCCTGCTGTGGCTGGTCAAAACTAGCTTTCCTGAAGCCAACACTGCCAGCAGGGGCGAAAAGATCTGTGTACCATATGGAAGCAGGAGGGCAATGAGCTGCTTGTTAACAGTTGCTGTGCAAATACCTTCTCAACATCTCTAAGGATTAATCGTGTCCGGTCACAGCAGACCCTTTTTGGCCACTTTTCTGTCTCCCAGAAATCAGGCCATGGTTCTCCCCTGTCGTCTGTCTGTTAGGACAGAGAACAGTCAGGTGCAATGCTATGCCTGTTGCTCGTACTCAGGACTTGACAGAGATGGTCCTCCTGAGATCCCCACCCTGCTGCTCCCTAGGACAAAGGCAGCTTTGAGCTACGGTCCCCCCCCCCCAGAGCTTGCCTCCTTGACTCCTGGATAGATGACGTGACATGAAGCTTTCTAGCTCCCCTGAAAACCTGTCAGAGGTTAAGATTGCTCGCTGCTACTGTAGATGACTCAGGTTCAATTCCCAGCAGCTGCATCATGGCTCACAACCATCTGTAACTCCAATCCCAGGGGACCTGATGCCCTCTCTGACTTTCAAGGTCACCAGGCATGCATGTGGTGCATAACCATACATACATACATACATACATACATACAGGCAAAACACTCATACATTAACTAACTAAGTCTTTAAAACAAAACAAAACAAAACAAAACAAAAACCTGTAAGAGTCAGCCCTCTCTGCTCTCTGCATTTAAAGGGAAATGCCAGTGCCCCGCTCCCCCCACCCCACCCCCACCACACTTCAAAGCCCTACTGAGGCTGTATATGGCCACTACGCATTACCTTTCCTGATATTCTGGCAACAACTCCCCGACTCAGGGCTTCTGTCACGCTACACACAGGGACTGTCTCTGCTAATGAGGACCCTCTGTGGAAGAGGAGCTGCTCTCTTCCTCAGGACGCCAAGTCCTAACAAAGCTCTCCCTCAGGGTGACCTTGCCTCTGCTCCTTTAAGTGAACCTGCATCTTAAATTGTAACAGATGGATACGGAGAGACCAATGTGAAGAAACAGTCGCCCACAAACCTATAATCTTTCTGAAACACGTGAAAAGAAAGCCTAGACTATGACGAGGGATGTGGTGGTTTGGGTTTAGAGCTATGACCTTTCCGTATGAGAGCAAGGAAGCTACTTGATCCTTCTTCCTGTCAGAGCCAACCCCCTCCCCAGTCTTTCCTTTTTGCTGATGTGCCCACACACCTGTCTTCTCGGCTCCTGTCCCTAACTCTCACTAGTATCCAAACCATTCCTGGTTTCATGAAAACCCTATTTCCTAATATGGCTTTAGGTTAGAGTAGAAGTGAAAGGGAATTTGGAGGTCATTTAACTTACCCCACTGGTCTCTGAGATAAGGAAACCAACCCTAGAGAGATAAAGTGGGTGCTGGCTGTGGATGGATAGAGACAGAAGCAAGTGGAGAAGTGGAGAGGAGCTGTGAGGTCCAAGCATGTAGTGCTTTATGGCTGTGCAGAGCGCTGTCACATATCTCATGTAAGCCTGTTACATATCTGAGTTTCAAAGGCAAAAACAGAGGCCCAAGGAAATCAGCTCTAAAGGCTAGCATACACACTTTCTCACCAGGAAATACCCTAGGGCAGAGCCTTAGGCTCCAGGGTGCTGATCCGTTATGAAGAGTGAGGTTTGCCAGGCCTGATAAAACACATCTCTCCTCGGGCCACAGATGAGACACCCCAAAGCTGTGAAAACCACAGAAGGACTGAGTACCCTCCAGCCATTTGACCCTGCTAGTGGCTGTGTGGAGACTTTGCGAAGTTTCGCCTGTTCTGCAGAGAAGCTACATTTTAGTCTGCACAAACTGAGCATCTCTAAGATCCGAAGCGAACAAGTTAAAGTTGTCTTAAGAGTATAGAGACGTTTGGAGTTTAAAATGGAAATGGGGGCACAACAGTGACTTCTCTTCACTCTCATTTTTCTTTTGAAGTAGTACCCATTTGGTGACCCTACTTTTTTCAGAGTGATTTTTTTTTTAAATGTACATTAGTGTGCAGGTGTCAGATCCCTTGGAACTGGAGTTATAGACAGTAGTAAGCTGCCAGATGGGTGCTGAGAATCAAACCCAGGGCCTTTGGAAGAACAGGCAATGCTCTTAACCACTGAGGCATCTTCCCAGGCCCCTTGGAATGATTTGTTTTGTTTCATTTTGTTTCGTTTTGTTTTGTTTTGTTTTGTTTTGAGACAGGGTTTCTCTGTGTAGCCTTGGCTGTTCTGGACAGTCTTTGTTGACCAGGCTGGCATCGAACTCACAGAGATCTGTCTGCCTCTGCCTCCTGAGTAGTGGGATTAAAGGTGTGCACCACCACACCCCGCCTCAGAGTGATTCTTTTTTGTTTTGTTTTGTTTTTGTTTTTCGAGACAGGGTTTCTCTGTGTATGGCTGTCCTGGACTCACTTTGTAGACCAGGCAGGCCTCGAACTCACAGCAAGCCACCTGCCTCTGCCTCCCAAGGGCTGAGATTAAAGGCTTGTGCCACCATGCCCTGCTCAGAGTGATTCTTAATAGCTTTTTTTTTTTTTTTTTTTTTTTTTTTTTAGAAATTCTCACTACTTAGAAAAACTTACTATTGAGCTATCATGTCAATTTCATATCAAATGAAGATAAAATTCCTTATTCAAGCTTTGCACATGCACAGGGCCATGCCATTAAGTGATCTTCAATGGCAATGCCTTGATTCAAGGTCTGGACCTGACATGATACTGTCCTGACAGAAATGGGAACATTCTAACGGAACACACATGCTTCTCCCATTGGCTATCAAACTGTTGAATCAAGAAATTAGAACTTCCCCAGAAATCTCATGCTGGGAGAAGGAAAAGGCTGAGGTCCTGGCACCAGCTGGGGAGAGAGCTTGCCTCCAGTTAAGATGTAAGGCTTGAAGATGGCCTTGCAGGATAGATTGAAATTGAGATAATGACAAAGATCATGCTAAGGTATCCATACCTCTGGCTTCCTATTTAAACCTAAACAGTATGTGACTGCCCCAAGGCAGACTTGCTCTCCCTGGTGTGGCCACATTGGATAAATCTCCTATTCTGCTTTCCCCTATTACTTATTTGTTTAATTGGTTTACTGAGGATGGCTTGTTAAGGTGCTGGAAAGGCTCAGGCTCTAGCCCTATAACTCCAGAAACAATATCGTGTACTTTGGGGTGTTTTTTTTGTTTTTGTTTTTGGTTTTTTGTTGTTGTTGTTGTTGTTGTTGTTGTTGTTTTGGTTTTGTTTGGTTTGGTTTTTCAAGACAGGGTTTCTCTGTGTAGCCTTGGCCATCCTGGACTCACTTTGTAGACCAGGCTGGCCTCGAACTCATAGCGATCTGCCTGCCTCTGCCTCCCGGGTGCTGGGATTAAAGGCGTGCGGCACCACGCCTGGCTAATATCGTGTACTTTGATCAACCCATCATCCCAGTCAAGAAGGTCACTCAGTGACAGACTGCTTCCCTAGTGGGTGTGAGACCCTGGTTAGATTCCTAGCACTGAAAGAAGGCAATACTTTTCACTGCCGCTCCTCCAGGTGTACTGCCCTTCTCCAAGCCCATCTTTGTTAAGAAGTGGACAGTCCCAGAATTGAAGCATGCATGACATAAGTTGTAAATAAAGGTGGTTGTCCGTAAATATCCTGGGAAGTCTCTCTGTGCTGAAGCCAAGATCAGCCCTCGCACAGTGGGTGACATTTTGCTCCCTGAACTCTGCTGTTTATTTTTTTACTTCTACTCTCCCTCTGCAGACAATCAGGTTTCTAACAGTGCCCACCAGCTATCTTGAGCTCTATGCAGTCAGTGTAGACACTGTACCTTGCTTCAGTATCTCCCTCGCCTGATTCTGTTGTTGTTTCTTTGTGTTGTGAGGTAAGTTACTGTGTACTGCTAGCTATCTAGTAATCCTGCTGCCTCTGCCTCCTGAGTGCTAGGATTTAATGTAGGATGATTTAATTTTTCAATTCTTTTTGTAAAAGTGGTACAAATCCAGTAGAAAGTGCAGTTTACATTCCGTTTGTTGACTTGTTATGTAGCCCAAGCTAGCCAGGTGCTATGTACCCCAGGCTGGTCTCAAACTCATGGCAATCTTCCTGCCTCTGTTTCAGAAGTGCTGAGCTTATAGGCCACACTTCATATTTTGAAATTTGACCCTCTCCTATGCTAAGAATCTGCTATAGGATACACTTTCTAGATGCCTGGGCCTCAGCTCCCAGTTAGCCACAGGTCTGTGCTGATAAGCTGCAGAGACTCTACAGCAGTGGTTCTCAACCTTCCAAACTATGAGACCCTTTAATACAGTTCCTCATGTTGTGGTGACCCCCAACCATAAAATTATTTCATTGCTACTTCATATCTATGATTTTGCTACTGTTATAAATTGTAAGGTAAATATCTTATATGCAGGGTATCATCTGATATTACCCCCTGCAAAAATGATCATTTGACCCTCCCCGCAAAAGGGTTGTGACTCACAGGTTGAGAACCACAGCTCTACAGAATACTATGTTCTGGAATTTTTGGATATTTTGTCTGATGGTTTTGCATCTCATCTGTCCATAAAACATCTGTTCAATAAGTTAGATGGATTAAATGCTCTTCTTTTTTATACTCAGCTTGCAATAGTATGACTGTGGTATAACCCCAGTGAGAGTCAGGGAGCACCTATATGGGTCTGCATGTCCTTCACCTTGGGCTCCATCTATCTGTTAGGCTTGGATTCTAACCTGTCACAATGCCTTTGAGCCAAGAAGTAAGCTTCACAAAAACTGCTAACCAGGATAAAAGAAGGGTCTCCTTGTAGTTGTTTTGGGTATTTTTTTAGACCGAAGGACTTCCGGTTCCTATGGTTCTCTATCTCTCCAGTGGTTCAGAAGGCAAATCAATTACTCTATACACTTTTACTGAGGCACTTTTTCAGACAGGGATGCAAGATTCCAGAATTGGTTGTAGATGAGAAAATGAAGATTCTGTTTTAGAGCTTTTTGACCCATAAGCTGACTGGGATGCGGGCTAGCTAAGCTTAGATCCCTGCAAGGGCAAAAGTACATAGATCTGCATTGCCCAGGGAAATTAGAGAGAGCCTAACTTAAGTTCCTGTTGAGCTGATTTTTCCAAGAAGAGCCATAGCTCCTCCAGGCAATAAAGATCAAGGTATACTATCAAAGGAAACTGTATGCAGGAACACAGACCAGAAAATCTAGGAACTAGCCGGTAACTGCATGAAAGGGTTGGAAAGGAGAAATGGGGCAGGGACAGCCATCCGGAGAGGGACTGGAAGACAGTCTGCTTTGAAGGTGTCTATAAAGGCTGACAAGACATAGGTAAATAATCATAACATGATGGAAGGTGGGATGACCTTCAAAAGATCAAAAGAAGTGCCGGATTGGTGGGTAGGGGGGCCTCCCCTTCTCTGAGGAATAGGAGGTGGGACCAGGAGGAGAGGAGATGTAAAATGAATGATGGAAGAAGAAGACAAGGAGGAGGGGGAAGGGGGGAGGGGGAAGGGGGAGGGGGGAAGGGGGGGGGGGGAAGGGGGAGGGAGGAGCTCAGAAAGGAAGTCATGACTTCCCACTAGGGTAAGGACCATGTCAGTAGTGTCAGGCTGGTTCCAGCTGGTCCTTTTCTTCCTGCTGGAATTCAGGTAGATGTCAAAGACTTGCACCATAGTTACCTGTCTGACCATGCTCCCCTTGAGCTAGAAATATAGCTGATGTTAAAATGCTAACATGCCATGTGTGACACCCATTCCTATTATACAACATGTCTCCTGTGTTCATACCACCCTGTCTGCTGCCAGTGCCTAAAGTAGTCCCTGACTTCTCGTAGGTGATGCCTAAGTACTTGATGAATCTGTCTTTTAAGGGAAGTATCTCCACCTTAACAACTACACACTATAGATTTCTAGAAAGAAATCTATTTGTTATGCTTCTAGATTTCTAACTTAGGACTATGGGAATAGGACACACAAATGCAACCAAGGAAGGCTGCATGCTAATTTTCAGAAACTGCCCCTCCCTGTGCCAGCTAGAGCGTTTGGGTGGAGGGAGGAAAGAACTGTGGTTTGGTGAGAGTGCCCCGTTTCTGGGCGGGTGGCCTCAGCCACTCCCTTTTGCGTGGTTGGCTGCCCATGCCGTCTTAGACCAAGCCAGCTATTCTGTCTTGTTCTTTACCCACTGAAGAGGCTTTGAGAATCTTGAGTGAAAGCAGAAAGCATTACCAACTTGGAAGGGATGTAGTTGGAGCACTTGTGGCCTTGCTTGGCACTTTCAGTGCTCCACTTTTGTAGAGTGGAAAGACTGTTCTGCCCACAAACTTAGCAACCCGAAGACACTGCTTGGAAGGTAACATTTAACATACTTGGTTATCATCTCCAAATAGAGCCTCATTCAATTTCATTACCAGCCCCATAGGTCCTATGTGTGTGTGTGTGTGTGTGTGTGTGTGTGTGTGTGTGTGTGTGTGTGTGTGTTTAATGATTCCAGTTCTGTTCAATTTTAGTTTCAGATATGAAAATTTTGGGCATACACAGATTTTATTATGAACTAAAGAAGAAACTTGTCTTACATTCTGAGTTTTAACAATGTATTTTTATTGCACCTCGAACAGATTGAAATCCTTCTGTATTTAGAGAACAATAGAGAAAACAGTCTTTCTTTGTCAGTTAAGCACAAGAAAATCAGGTTCCCCACCTCCATTTCTTATACCACTCCATTCTTGAGCCATCTCTAATCCACCCAAAATTATTCTCACATGTTTCTCTTTTTGTCCCACACATAGACAAAGCTCTCATATGAGTTATTCTATTAGTCTATAACCTAACTTCCCTGACCTCAAGATCCCTTTATTAAGCCAGTTGGCACTGCTGTCTAACTAAACTCCTTAAAATACAGCACAGACCAGGGCTGAAGCCACAGGTAGCTTTTTATCAAAACTGGGTAGTTGGACACTTTAGTGTAGGGCAAAGAAATCAAGCTGGAACTGACATGAATGCATTTTACTTGCTAACTAGCTTTCCTGGTGCCTGTGAAAGGTGCTATGCAGGCTGCAGGGGAGAGAAAAGGCACCAATGGTATCGCTGCAGCCAACCCTGCATGCTAAAACACTGACCTTCCAGGCAAGACGTGCCTACTGGTGCATTAGCGGCCTGAAAGTTTCAGGGGAAGCAACTAACTGGACTTAAGGCCTGATCCACAGGGAGGAATTCAGGGCTGGTGCTTTCAACCTGCTCAAAATCCCATGGTTTGGGCAGTCATAAGCTCTAGGGAGGAACCTCCTATTGTTGTTTTGCTAAACCACATGTTGTCAAATTGTCTTATAAATATTTATCTTACACTCCTACATTAGTGATGCCTCAACCCTTCACCAGAGAGGCTTCTTTTTGTAGTGGGAATCATTTAACGTACGGATTCATAACTGGTCAAGTGCTAAGAATAAGAGTCTATTGAGTGTTCAGGACATCTATCTCAAGCCTCCAAGGCTCAGGGAACACTATATAACAGGGGTGAGAAGAATTTAAGAGGCAGAAGATGGGGAGGAGTGCTTTGAAGCACTGACTCTGGGACACGACTTGGCCATTGTACCCATGAACTCACCGTGGCTGTCGTTACACACGCAACATCAAGTAGCAACATCAGTCACCATTCCAACAGGCCACACTAGCTGGACTTGGTGTGTTATTAACAAAAGTGGAGGATCAGTGAGAACAAGAAATGTGGAGGGGAACCTTGTGGGTCTAATAGGACGAATGGGAAGTTGGGATGTATATTATCAAGACACATGATTTACATATTTGAAACTGTCAAAGAGTGAGCAAAAGATATTCTACTTTCAAAACTAGGCAGCTAGGATTAGGCACTTGGTATCCAACACTACGTTTAGGTAAATTTAATGCTGATAACATTTCAATCTTCATGCTATAAATAAAAGCCATTAAATTTTCAGTTTTTAAAAGATCAAGTGCTCTGTGCAGAATCTCTGCATAATTCAAATGAAGTGATGATCAGATGGGAAATTTAAGAATTGGGCTGTAGTCAGGGCATTTGGAGATGGTGAAGCTTAGATTTGGGGTAAGATTGATAATTACATTAGTTTTTAATAATTGCTTTGTTTTATGTGTCTGTGTGCTTTGCCTGCGTATAAATCTGTATACCCGGAGCATGTGTTCAGGGAGTCAAAAAAAAAAAAAAAAAGGCACTGGACCACCTGGAGCTGGAGTTATGGATGCTTGTGAGCCATCATGTAGAAGCTGGAAACCAAATGCAGATCCTATGGAAGAGCAGTTTAAGTATTCTTAACTATGGAGCCATCTCTCCAGCTTCATTGGTTCATTTTTTAAAGTGGTTATTTGTTAGCAAGCTTAGGGTCACAGCACTTCTGTAGTGTAAAAATAAAAATGTTTTACTTTGAAGAGTAAGAAAGTACTTTGAAGAGGGAGAAAGAGACCAAGAACAGATACAAACAACTGCAGCCTGTCTTGGGGAACACAAGGGAAGCCTCAGGCAAGGGAAGTCACTCTCTGTTCCGGTTTAGCAGATAGGGAAAAAAAAAAAAATCAAAACGACTTTTGCAATAGATGAGTTTACAAAACTGTGAGAAGTATGACAAAATTTAAACACAGGATGTTTTTGAAACATCTTTAGTCTCTTTGTTCTTTGAATTATTTCCCATTGGAACACTGAAGCTGTTTACTGTAGTGACACTGTCTTGGCACCAAGATTAATAACCAGATATGCTTTATGTATTAAAACAAAAACAAAACAAAAAATGGAATATCCAAACTTGTCCAAACCCAGGCTCTGCCACTCGCCAGATGTGAGCTTTCAGTTAAATGTCAGGACATCAGTTCCGTTATTAATTAAAGTGAGAAAATAAAATGTCCTAACTCTTAAGGTGTTATGAATCCGAGATTGTGCCTTCCCCAATGGGCAGTCAGTCAATCGGTCAGTGGGCATTCACCAAAGAAGAAGAGGGATTTGTGGGACTATTCTATTCCTCTGTATTTCACAGATTTTTTTCTACCATGATGACATATTGCTTTTTGTATATAGAAACCAACAAATGAACAAAAATGATAGAATGTTTTCCTAAAAAGGAAAGACAGAATAGAATGTTCGCATTCTCCATTTGCTCTCCCCTCCTTTGCTTCTTCTGTGTCTTTGCTAATACATTATGCAGCATGGCTCCTTTCTCTGCGGCAGCATTCAGAAGGCATCATAAGATGGCAATTACTCTCCATACTCCAGTAGGCCGCTTCAGAGGTCAGCTCTCCACCAGGCCCGAAGCACTTCAATCAGTCCAAGCTGCGCTGCGAGTGAGAGCTCAGTGCCCACTGGGAGCTCTGTTCTATCGCTTGCTCATCAATTCCTGGGCTGCTATTCTCTCACTCTGCCACTCAGCTGGATGTTCCTAGCCACCCCTGGTCCTCAGAGGGTTCCACTTCCCCCTTCCTTTAGTTCCTTTTATTCAGCACCAAGGACTGGTGGCTGACACAGGAGACCAGCCTGCAGTTGGTCTTTGGAACCAGAGAGAGAGAGAGAGTGTGGGCGAGTTACATTAAATGAAGCAAAGCTCTGGCAGGAAACCAATGTCTGGTATTAAAGCTTCTCCTGGTTCTTTTCCTTTCCTTTATGAGCTTATGTTTGTGGGGCTCTGATCCCCTCTTCACCTTTCTGGAGTTGCTTTCGCAGTAGGAGAGGAAAAGTAGTCACCAAGATTTAGAACTGAGTTACTCTAGCCCCAGGAAGCGTGCCCTGAGGCTCTGTCACATTTGAAGCCACATGGTTTGACCACTGCTCTTGAGTAATAGGGTTGTGCTCAGAGATGTAAAGTTGTGGGGCGAACCAAAGGGCTAGGGTTTTCTGAGCGTGGGGGTTTTCGGAGTGTAGGCAGCGCTGCCAGCTTCCTCTTGTAGCTCACTCTTCCAGGCTGCCTCTACCCAGCAGACGACGTCAGAAATGTGGAGTTATCCCTAAGCATTTTTCTGCTTTCACATCCCACATCCAGCTATACATGCCATCTTTCTCCCCGTCCTCCTTTGAAATGGCTTTGTAGGCATTCTTTCTTTCTATTTCCACTGCTGCCAAGTAGTTCGACAAACATGGCTACCATCTTTGTCTGGCTATTTGGTTGATGTGTGTGTTCAAATCTATGTTCACAAGTGTGTGAAGGTGTACATGCACATGTACGCATGCATACATGGAGGCCAGAAGCCATTGTTAGGTATATTTCTTAATGATCCCTATCTTCATTTGCTTTGTTTTTGAGATAGAGTTTTACTCTATATCCCAGGCAGGCCTTGAACTCATGATTGTCCTGCCATAGGCTCTCAAATGCTGGGATTGAGAGTTTCATTTCATCTCTATACCTGATGCCCTTCATAAGATAGTTATTTGAATGCCAGGCAGCTCCACATGACACCCAGAGAGGATAGTGAGCCCGGTAAGCCAAAAAGATAGTCTGCTCTTTGGCAAATACAGAATAAGACAATCTTCCAGACTGGATGAGCATAGGCCATGCGAAGATGCTTATGTCTCCCATCATCCTCTGAACATCTCTGCTGAGTCCCCCTCTTCTCTTTTAGCCATGGGACAACAGAGCTACCCCCCCCCACACACACACACACACACTTTATGGAAGAAAAGAACCTTCACATAAACAGATTACTTTCCAGATTCTCTCATACCAAATCTGGGTGCTGTGTGACTATAGACCCACAATTTCTACCTTTGCAGCACTCCACTGTGTACATTAGCTCTGTATAGCTTTGAAACAAGGATATCAACTTTTTTTTTATTCACAAACTGGAGCTAATTGCATTGCCCTATCAGGATGATTGCATTGAGAGATAATGAATGCTGTTAAATACATCAACAAACGTTGATTGAATGTCCATCATGTCCCGGACACTGTTCTAGAGTCCTGGTGGGACACAACCCTGAAGAAGATAGAAGAGATTTCTAAGCTTATGGAACATATAGCCTACAGCTTAAATATGAGAAGCATTCTAAGGGTTGTACAATTTGAACAGAAGCCAAGGAGGGCCCTAGAGGCAAGTCTTTGTGACTTAAGCTAGGAATTCAAAATAGTGGTACCCACTATTATGGTTATTATGCAGAGGCAAATGGAGCCATAGAGTGTCACTAAAGCCTTTAGGTGTTGTAATTTCCTTATGAGAATAAAACTTTCAAAAGTAGATGAGAGAATATATTTCTGGGGGCATAACAGCCATTATATCAACCATTGTTTCAAGTTGTCTTGGAAACCCTTTATTTCCCATAAATTGAGTTCTATGGTAATTGAGTTAGCTCCATGGTATGATTGATTCCTCAAATCTGAGTCACTTTCTTGACTTGAATAAGCTGACTGTGAGATCATAGTGCAGACAGCAGCTCCATTGAGGAAATGGTGCAGTTGCATCTTTAGGAACAGGGCCAAGCTCCCTTCTCCAGGATGCCCACATCTTGCTCAGGATGTTGTGGACACAGAATTAGCATCTACCATCAAGGATGCTTTCAGTTTTGTCAAGAGCTCTGTCTTTGCTTCCTTATCATCTCACGTCATAGATTTCTCTCTCTCTCTCTCTTTTTTTTTTTTTTTTTTTTTTTTGGTCAAGAAATGAAAGTTATTTACTGCAAACTACATAGTCTCCTTTCTAGGTTGCAACCACCATTCTTCCTGTCTCTCTGCCAGTGTCAGACAATCCATGCTCTTGGGTGGGAAGTATGAAACCACTGTGTAGCGTTTGACTAGGGGAGGGAAGTGATCACAGGATGTCACCACCTTTGTCAGAAGTGTGCAAGTGTTTAACAGGAAGCACCCTACGATTTCCAGTAAAGCAGAGCTGAACATCTAGCTAGGTGTTCCTTGTTCACCGTGCTAGGATGACAGCTAAGGTCACTTTCAGTAACCTGACCTCACTTTATGCTGATATTTCTTTTTCTTTTTCTTTTTTCCTTTCTTTCTTTCTTTTTTCTTTTTTTGGGGGGGGGTTGTTTGTTTGTTGTTTATTTTTTCAGACAGGGTTTCTCTGTGTAGCCTTGGCTGTCCTGGAGTCACTTTGTAGACAAGGCTGGCCTCGAACTCACAGCAATCTGTTTGTCTCTGTACCTGGCTACTGACAAGATTTCTTAACACTGTATATATCTTTATGTGTTAATCTTTTTTGTTTGTCCGTTTTGTTGTTTGTTGTTTTGGGGTTTTTGTGTTTATCTTAGTGGTATTTATTTCTTTTTTATTTGTTTTGATTTGTGTGTAAGTATGTGTTCATGTGTATATGCACATGTGTGTACAGTTCTGTGAGGGCCAGAGGCCAGCACTGGGTATCTTCCTCAATCACCCTCCACCTTGTTTTCATAATAGGGTCTCTCACAGAATCTAGAATTCACTGATTAGGCTATAATGGCTAGACAGCAAACACAGGGGAGCTTCCTGTCTCTGCTTCCTCTGTGCTGAGGTTACAGGTGTGGATAACCACACCCCTCTTTGTGTGTGGGTGCTGGGAATCCAAACTCAAGTCCTCATGTTAGTATGGCAAGCACTTTTCTGACTGGGCTATTTCTCTAGTCCCTTAAAGGCATCCCTAGTGGCTAGTGTTACATACAATCTGCCTAGCATTGTACTTGGCACTTTATTTTATCTCCGTTAATCGTGACAATAATCTGCTAGGTAAGCATATTATGGTCTGTTTCTTGAGAGAAAACTACTTCAGAGTGGGCAAGTGGCTTGTTCAAAGTAATTTAGCTGGTAAGATTCAGCACTAGCCTGGTGATGGCAGAGCTTCTGGCCCCTTTACTCTCTTCACCTACCACCTTGCCATGTCTTTCTCTGTCATGTCCTATAGAGGTTTACAAGTTCTATGAAGAGGAGACAACCTATTCATTATTATGTTCCTCCCTACAGAGCAGAGCACTACTGAATCAGTAAATAATAAATAGTAAATAAGTAAAAAAAAAAAAATACAGTCTAGGATCATTCTCAAGCATTTTTCAAATTAAAATAAAAAACAAACACACATGTATGCAAAACAATATAGTAATATAGCCTAGATGCCTGGCTCCTTGTACAAAATTACAGAAAGGCTTTTCCTTTAGGGAAAAAAAACCTATCTGCCTGCCTGCCCACCTGTCTGTCTGTCTGTCTGTCTATCCTCTATATATTTGAGCTCAATACAAAGGACATGCGGAGGTTAGAGGACAACATTTAGGTGTCAGTGCTCTCCATCCAGTGGAATCTAGGAATTGAACTCGGGTTATCAGCCTTGTCAGCCAGCGTCTTTTACTCAGCGAGCCGTCTCACCTGCTCAAGGCTTTCTTTTCAAGATTAATAACGAATCATATCAACTTATGTAATTAACATGCTGTTAGCACTGCAAAGACTGAACAAGAAAACCCTTCTCATTGTGGTTAGAAATCACACATCCTCCCATCCAAGCCCAGGGAGAATAGAATCCTTCTGTTCCTGGTGCGCCTTTCTGAAGGCATGCAGTTGTTCATATGTGGGTAGAAAAGTTTGTTGCGATTCACAAATAGGTAAGCGTCCCAGAAGTTCAGGACGCAGCGGGAGTTACTACGCAGAGGACATGCCAGAGAGCGCTGTCTTTATCCAAGGTTAGTTCCCCTTGGAGCAGATGCAGAAAGATAGAGTTCCCTTCCAGCTGTTCCAGCTTGTCATTCTGACTCTTGATTAGGATGGGACCAGCGAGCCAAGAGGGGGCAGGTGTTAATGATGACCCATTAGTATTGAGGGTTTCCTGGGGGCCGAACACTCATGTTCTCTATTTTAATCCTTATGTGAGTCTGAAGGCTAGCTGTATTTTACATGTAGAGATGAGGTTTAAAGAAGTTGAGCAACCCGCTCAGTTTCTCCCTATTTGTTGGTAGACACAGAGCTGAAAGAACTGGGCTCAAATGTAGCTGACTCCAACTCTAAGCTCTCAGCCATTCGCGCTACTTTTTAACTATTTTAAATTAATTTTTAATTAGCCATTTTACCTGTTCCTTGGTGATAAAGGACTGGGGGGCTGGCCACTGAAGCGTCATTGCACATTATCTATTATTATTTACAGTTATGTAGAAGATAAATGCTATCCACTTTATGGAGCATATTGCTTTGTTGTTAACCTAAATTTTAGGGGGCAGCCTCTGCTAGACAACATACATGGACATCTGGGCTAACTGCCCCCAAACTGACGGCTTTACTCAAGAAACAGATGTGCAGAGCTGGCATACCAGATAAGCAAGGCCCATTGCTTAGGCCTGCAAAAATTACCATTTGTCTCAATTTATAGAGTAGATTATTTCTGTAAAGTATTTCATTCATTCATGTCTAGTATTTGACATGACCTTCTCAAGATTATTGTAAAGTAGACAAAATAAAGAATATTATCTCTCATAGAGATGAGGAGATTCATATCAAATCATAAAATTAGTAAGTGGTAAAACCAGGACTTGACAGTATGGGAATCCAAATCTAAATAAACTAATTTCTAGCTCTTTAAGCAGGTAAGAACTAGGCTCAAATTTTGACTCAATCAGAGTGTCAGTTTTTCATCTGTCAGAATGAGAGTAAGGAATGTGTATATCACAGAATTGCAGGGCTAAATGAAATAATGTAGAAAATTACAATGAAGTAGCGAACAGGACAGACACAGACCCTGTCCTCTTAGAGCTTATACTCTAATGATTGGATGAGAAAGTGAAAGCAAACACCAAGCAATTACACTTCACTGTCAAATTCCAGTAATAAAAAGTAAAAGAAAGAACTGGAGAGATGACTCAGCAGTATAAGAGTGCGTAGTACATACTGCTCTTACAGGGGGCCCAGGTTCAGTTCCTAGCACCTATATGAGGCAGCTCACAATCATCTGTATCTCTAGCTCTAAGAGATGTAGCACCTGCTTTTGGCCTCCTTGGGTACCTGCATGTATACGGTGTACACATAGACTAGCAGGGACACACATACACATAGATTTTTAAAAAGAAAATGTAAAATGAAAATATAATTCTTTTTTAATTTTCTTTTTGTTTGTTTTGTTTTGTTTTTCGAGACAGGGTCTCTCTGTGTAGCTTTGGCTGTCCTGGGGTCACTTTGTAGACCAGGCTGGCCTCAAACTCACAGTGATCTGACTGCCTCTGCCTCCCCGAGTGCTGGGAGTAAAGGTGTGCACCACCATGCTCAGAGAAAATACAGTTCTATGAAGTATACAATGAAGTGGACTGATCTAGCATAAGGCTCAAAGCAGGTCTCCTAAAGGAATGACAGCCAAGCTGGGACCCAAAGCAAATAATTGACAGGAACTCTGGGGTGGGAACATAGTGAGGGGTGTGGGTTACACCATAGGGTGTTCTAAGTAAACAGCATTGATGAAGGAGTGGGGACCCTGGAGGACAAAAAAATTGGCCAAAGAGCCTTAGTAAGAGTGATGAGACAGAGTCACATAGGTGAAGCATTTGGGGCCATGCAGGGCCGTTGTGGACCAACTTAAAGTTCTTAACAACAACAACGGAAAGAAGTTAAGAAAGGGAATGATGTGATTAGATTTAAGCTTTTAAAACATCTAGTTTTTGGCTGGATATGGTGGTGTGTGCCTGTAATACTAGCAACTTGGAAACTGAGGCAGGATGCTAGTTGTGAGCTGCAGACTAGCTTGGTCTGTAGAATTATGGTCATATGCAACTGTGATCTTGCCTCCTTAAAAAGAACAACATCAAACTTCTATTTTCTAATGGGCAGAGATGGAACCTGCAGAACAAGACAGCTAGCTAGACTAGCTAGAATGGGCCAGTCTCTTCACCAAGAGACCGTGAAAATGATGGGAAAACTTAATGACACTTAATGTCAACTTCAAGGCCCACACACACCAAACATGTATACACACCTGCAGGCTCAACACACATACATCACATACATGCATGCATGCATGTGCATATACATGTACACACGGGCACACACAGGCACACACACAGGCATGTGCACATGTGCATGTGAACACACACATACACTTATTTTTATTGTATTTCTCTTTTATTAAATTTTTCTCTAGCCTTACCTTGTAAAGAAAGTTACAGACTGTTTTAAATGTGGAATCAGAGGACAAAGAGTGTTGTTCCTGGCTCCTCTCTGTACTACTTTCAGGACCTAGGGAAAGTGATCTCCAGGCCTCCCCCTGCTCTGGCCATTTGACGCAGTTGCTTCTCTTTCTAAGTGAGATTTAACCTCCAGTCCTAGAAGCAACTGTGAGACCCTCATGGCGTTTCTGCAAACCAAACTTCCCATTCTTTTTGTTGAGTGCATGAACAAACACTTACTAAGCATTAACTATGTACCCAGCGCCATGTTGGCTGCCGGAGAGTACAAAGGTAGATAACATAGAGGTCCTATGTTTTAGGAACTTGTGGGGGGTCAGTGGGGTGGGGGGACTGGGCCATGAAACTAAAACAAGCAAATAATCACAATAAAGTGGCACTTTTTACAGAAGAAGAAGCAAGAAAGAGTTAGAGAGCTAAGAGTTAGAGAAAGGGTTAGAACTTACACATGGTATGTGCTCAGTAGATATGTGATGAGGAGATAAAAGTCGGAGCAGCTGAAGGATAAGGGAAATTCAGTGGGCAGAGTAAGAGGAACAGTGACTACATTAGGCCATAGATTAAGAAATAATTTAAAGTGGTCTCTTGAGATTATTTAATCAGGAGTAAACTGGATGGTTTGAAAAGGAGAGATTATACACCAAGGAGGCAAGTAACCCTGGGGTGGTGATCCCGGTGAAAATGAAGAAAAGTGGTGTTCCCTGTGAAAATGAAGAAAAGTGGTGTTCCCTCAGCAGGAGTTGAGACTGTGTTTTATTTCCTTAACACTCCATTGCACTGGGCAGCACAGTCCGGCCTGTGAATGGTCCTTGCGTTACCCTGCGAATCAATACCTGCTCTCCCTCACAGGGTAGTGACCATCTTTCCTTCTGAAATCCTTGGAGCATCTACTTTTGTGCTCTGAGTGCCATGCACACCTGTCAAAGTTGATTCCCTGGGCTGAGGGGGGGGGGATAGGGGGTAGGGGGCTGGAGGGGACAGAGGAAAACCAGAGCTGGGAATGGTGGTCCCAAAGGACTTGCCATTATCTTAATTTTTCACAAGTGTAATGATGCATTCATCTGTTTATTTTAATTCAGTAACTTCTTAATGACAAGAAAGCCATTAAGGAGTACAGCATTGTTTTTAACTGTAAAATGTTTTAAGTACCTAAATATCCATCGGTAGGATAGCAGAATTGGTTTAAAAAGCATGATGTTGACATATGGTCACTGATGAACTGGAGGTAATAATTTACAATTCTGTTCTAAATGAAGTAGATACTAGTCATCATGTTTTAAGTCATCCCATTAATGCTAAAAAAAAACAGTCATAAAAGGTTTGAGATGAATTTATATGAATATTATAGTTGTTTTTATAGTCGGTGGAAATATGGCTGTTCTTTTTCGTCCTTCCTGACCTCTGACCCCAGTTATGCTTTCATTTACTTTACGAACTCCTAAATTTTCTGTAATAAAACTATGACTTTAAAACCTTGTTTTAAAAAAAAATAAGCAAAGTGAAATGAAGAAAGGTAAGTGGAAGAAATATGCCATGATGGATGACAAAAGAAACAGAGAGAGAGACAGACAGACAGACAGACGGACATAGACAGAGGCAGAGAGACAGAGAGAATGTAAGAAAGAAAAAAAATGTATTTGGGGGGTTGAAAACAAAACAAAACAAAACAAAACCAGATTTTCCAGAAAGTTAAGAGGAAAATATTTTTGTTCTCAGAGTTTTTTAGTGTGCTTTCCAAGCCATCACATTCCTAAATATAACCAAGGATGACCATTTCAGACCCAGCCAATATAAACATAGCAGATGTTTATATTTCAACATTAACAACATGACATCGGAGCTGCAGAAAATCTTTTAAGTTGGCTATATTTTACTTTCCTTCACATTTTCCATTTCAAGTCCTCTTTACAATACATCACTTCCCCCCTCATCAAGACCAAATGGAGTCAAGGAGAGATGCGAGGGGCAGAAGGGGATGGCAGAAGACCCATCATTTTCCAGTTAGAGGAGGAAGGATGAAGTTTCCCCAGCATCAAATGTTAGTGTGCTTATGCTTCACCCAGGTGCTGAATAAAATGTAGCCTTTGGTAAGACCCTAGGTAATGTTCCTGCCCGCAGTGCACACAGCTTTGAGGGCAAGGCCCAAGAATTTGAGAATTTTTCACCCCAGTCTCGTCTCACACTGGAAACCTCCAGTTGCAATAACCTCTTTCTAACCTAATAGCTTTGTTTTGTTTGTGTTTGGATTGGGTAAAAATACCAAATAGTGGTCCATTTACCAAGAACAAGTTATAGTTTAAGATCCTGTACCAAAGTGACTGAAATAGGAACTAGGGCAGGGAATGGGCAAGAGGCTCTGCTCTACAAGTGACACAAAGCTGTGGGTTGGGCTGGGGGTCAGGTGGGAAGCCCTGAAGGTTTTATCTGAGGGATTGGTTTCAATCCTAGCAATCCCAGACTAACTGTGTGACCTTGTGCCAGTCATTTCTTTGGTCAGTTTCGCTCTCTATCAGAATTGATCTCACAGCTTCTAAAATCTTTTCAACTTTGATGTATCCTTTATTGACATCAAGGAAGAAATAGAAGAATGTGCATTGCCAGGGATCCTGAACATCTGATGCTATAATGGTGGAAATTTCCTCTTGTCTGCTCAGATGTAGAAATGTTGTTGGAGCGAGAGACTGGAAAACTTGCCTGGTTGGAAACCCTAGTGTCCTGTCTTCCTGGTTTTGGTGTCTTGGGATGTTGTCAGCATCCTCCATGACATAAGGCAGACAGACGCTGTAGGCAGGCCTTCTAAGAGTAAACATCACACTCAGCGTCCAAGTTCTAATGTACTCAGTCCACAAGTCTAAGACCATCATCCTTCATTGCCTGTCTGCTTCCTCTAGACTGGTCTACAGGCTAGGTCTGCACCCTCTTGCCTACCTAAGGGCTCCGCCAAATGGCTCAACCGCCTATCTGCTTATGAGCAAATGCAGTTACCACCGGGACTCAGACCCTTGCTAGGAACACCTTAGTAGACTGAGTCTCCCAGACAATGTGGATTCTATTCAGCCCTATAGCAGCCAAGACACAGACCGCTTGGGAGGTGACACTTTCTTCTCTGTGTTTAAGATAGTACCCTGTGCAATGTGAGAAGCAGCCCTTACTATGATAAGCACTACGGACCTGCTGGAGTGAGATTACCCGAGGCTCTAAGCAGCTCTACCTCATGCCTCCAGAAGCTTGGACTCCTTGACAGGCCTGCTACTTACCTCACCAGTCTCTATAAGTATGCCTACTCCAGACAGCTTTGTTGGGGTTTCCTGCTGGCTCTGGGAAGGGCTACCAATTCATCTACATTCCTGAGGTCCTCTCTCCCAGCTGAACCACCTTCTGAGGTGCCCACTGCGGGTGTGGAGACCCTGCCTGCTCTTGGAGTTGTTATTTTTACCTCCAATCCCAACGGAAACCAGCCAGAATCATGTGGCTGCCTGGTACAAAAGCTGCTTTTTAGAATGTTCTTCACTGGAATTTTGGGTGTCTGGAAAGGACTGCCTTTCCTCCCACGGTTAATTAACAACATCACACCGTTTCCCTTTCCTCCACACAAAGTCTGTGCTTGCCTCTGAGGCCAGGCAGAGGGGATAGCAGGTGTGGCTAAGCACTCCTTGAGGTTAACCTCAAACTTAACCTTAGGGCCATAATTTGTCTAGAAGGAGTGTGAGGTGCAGGGTAGTTTCCATTCTGGTCCTACTTGGCAAGTGGGCACATGCCCAGGGCAAGCCAAAGACTTGTTTTCTAGGGTCCCAGTCAAGTGAGGGATGAGAGAAGAGGGTGGGGAACCAATGTGTGTTTGGCACATTTGTAAATTGTTTCCTCAACAAAGACTTTTTTTTTTAAACAACAGAGTGAAGCTTTATGTATGTGAATGAGAGGCACACAAAAGGGCCCATTGTCCTGAGAGTGCATGAGTAATTGAGCATGACTTCAGTCTTCCAGTTGAAATGTTGTTAGGACTGGCTGTGGGCTTTCCAGCACTTTCAATAGGAAGGAGTTTTGAGGAAGGCAGGCTGAGCTCCAGTAAGATGCTCGGGAAGCAGGAGCCTGAGGCACTCTGCTGCGCCTTGTGCACGCCCTCCTCCTTCTCCTTCCTGCCACTGCCTACCCACCTCTCCCTTCTCTGGTCATGTATCTCATGTCATTTCATTGTTTACTGGACTATGGTTAGAGCCAGGCACAGAACAGGGAGTGCTGTCCTGGAGTCCATAGTCCACTAGATGTGTTACTCTGGGAAACCTAGCTATCCTTTCTCAGCCTCGCTTCCAGAGCTGTTGGGGGGCGCCAGTGTCCACACAGGTAAGGTTGAGCTCGTCCCTCAGTACAGCAGCAGGATGCTTGCTTGTGCCCCGCTTGTTAGCACGGGACATCGCATGTCACAGATGAACTGGTTTTCATCTTGTGTGTCATAACTGCCTGAGGAGCTTTAAAGTTACGAGGACCAAGGTTCCAGTGCTCTAAAGGTGAAAGCAGCTAATAGTAGTTTAGAAAGTTTCCCTGGGAGGTTTTATTAGGCAGCCATGTTGAGAACCAGTATCATAGGCGCACAATGGCTGTTTGTTCTGTGGGTGCATGAATAAACCAAGTGAGGCCAGAAAGAACAAACCCGGGTTGTGCCATCTTTATGAACGTCCGACATGATTCTGTCTCTTTTAAAGGGTTGTCTTCTCTGAACCAATGGAGTGATCTAGAAGCTAACATGAGAGATCACAAAATGTGTCATCATCCCCCATCTGTCTACACAGACTTACAGCGTGGGGTTTGGAAGAACTCCAGCCAGAAGCTGAACTTTGAACTCTCCTCCAGTTTTCATTTTGAATTGTAACCTGACTTTATTTTCCCCCAGATCTTTAATTTAGCAAACACAATAAAGAATTTAAAGACCTCAAATAAAACACTTGCACTACCCTAATGTGTAATTATGTACAGATAATAGCATAATTGTAATTAACTGCTCTACCTAGTTGGTCCACAAAATTTACACTGACTGCTGCTTGTCAAACACTGTTGGTCTACAGCCGAGGAGACAAACCCCCTACCCCCACCTAGTGAATTATATGTTAAGGAAAGAAGTAAAGAAAAACACATTCAAGAGAAGAGAAAATAAACATGATGGAAATGGTGACTAGCAATGTGACCAGGAAGGTGTTGGAGTCACTCTGGAGCCATGCCTTTGTGTCTGTGCTCTTAACCTACCTGAACCTCAGATCTCTCATCTAGTAAAGGGGGGTTTTGTTTATTTCCATTTTTTGAGACAGGGAATAGCAGTTGTGAACCAGTCATGAGGGTTATTAATATTACACGGCCTTCTGAGCAGCAGGTTCAGCGTCCTGGTCTTCCACCTAAGAGAGCTTTGGTGCATGTGCATGCATGCACATATGTGCTTGTCTGTGATGTGCAAGTGTGTCCTTTGTAGGAGAAAGGTAATGAGAAAGTAGTCAGGCACCTGTGTTGGGAAGGCTTCGAATGAAGAGTAACAGGACTGGCTGTGAGCCTGGCACTCCTACACACAGAGCCACAAAGCAGAAGAAGAGCTGCCCCTACACCACCTGTCAACTGCATCTTCATCTAAGTAAAGGCCAGCCGTGGAGGGGACAGTGGTCCTGAAGCTTGCCACCTAGCCCTTGTGCCTCTTACAGGGAAGGTGTCCTACTTACAGTGTCCAGACTGACCTTCCATTCATCAGAGGGTCCTGGAGGGAAATACATATCTCGGTATTTGGTTTGCAAACTTAAACAGCTTACCCACTAATCAATATACCCTTCAAAAAATAGATAGAAATAGGAAACACGGGATCACCAAATACCTGAGGAGACCCAACTGTTTCAAAAAGAACGGAGATGAGCACATTGGAAGCTAAGCACAAAGGAAAGATGGGTAATTGAAGAGACAGTTGCGGTAAGCAGCAGCATCCTTAAAGATGCACGGGATATTGTGCAGGTTGCTATGGAAAAGAACAAATAAAGAAAAAAAAGAAGATTGAAAAGTAAAACTAAATAGAGTAGTGGATGGGTTGACTAATAAATAGGACAAATATTGGGGGGAGAGCAGAAAGGAGTGATTGAAAAACTAAATAAAAAATATGGAAAGAATGGAAAATGCAAAAAATTTACAGTGCCTTGAATTATGTCACATACCTCTATTACAGGCATACATACACATACATGCACATATACATGCATATATAGTATGTCACTGCATTTGAAGTAAGAGTTGTGTGGAGTTTACAAAAGTTAAATGAGATCATAGGGTAGAGTCCAATCCAAAATGGGAGGAGGGAGGGAAAGCCAGATTTTTGGGTTTTTCCTTTTGTTTTGTTTTGTTTTGTTTTGTTTTGTTTTGTTTTGTGCTGGGTAAGAATACGGCCAGAAGGAAGCCATGTGGAAGCAGGAAATGAACCTTTGCCAGAGAGTGGCTGGGTCAGTACCGTAGCACTAGGAGAGAAACGACCCGATGTGATGAGCTGGTTCCATGGCATCTGGTTAAGACAGCCCTAGTAGGCAACGTGAGTCACAAAGGATGGATTCAAAGCCTGCATCCATTTGAAAGAAGTGCCTTGAGCAAAGCAAAGCCCGCTAGTGAGGCGGCTCATAGAGTGATGATGAGAAAACGCTCCAACCCAAACAAGACCTAGGGCTTCCCTAGCATCAGGTAAGACAAACTCTTGAAAATCCTTACTCAGATAAATCCCAGGGGCTAAGAAAGGGCACCCCACCCCACCCCAAAAAGCTTTAGACATATCCAGAAAAGGGAGACACATTGCCAAATAAAATGAGCTTGACTTCCATGTAAATGAATGCAGGGTAGCAGTGAGACATAAATTTGAAGAAGAAAAAAAAAAACCCTTTAAAAAATTGTTTTAGAAATATTTATTTTATGTGTATAGGTTTGATCTGTATGGGTGTATGTGCCCAGTGTTCATTCCTGGTGCCTGCAGCGGTGAGGAGAGGGCTTCACAGCCTCTGTGAGCCACCATGTGGGTGCTGGGAACAGAACCCAGGCCCCTCATTAGAGGAACCAGTGCTCTTAACCACTAAGCCAGTTATCTGTCTGCTGCCCGAAGAAGGAAACAATTTTGGGTTTTAAGTTATGTGCTCTGCTGGCCATGGTGGTATTCAAATAAGACAGTGAAATGTGGGCATTTTCTAACCTGAAAGGATTCAAATCATGTTCCTCCCATGCACTTTCTCCTGAGAGTTGTTTCCCTTCCAAGTTCAGCATATATGCTGCTGAAGCAAGCACTCACCAAATTCTAGAAGGGAAGATAAACCCCAAATGAGGAAAATGCAGCAAGCATTGAGGAAGAATAATCTGGCACAAATATGGATGGAAAACCTCATACTATATAAAAAAAAAAAAAAAAACACAATTTCTAGAGCTGGAGAGATGTCTCAGCGGTTAAGAGCACTGACTGCTCTTCCAGAGATCCTGAGTTCAATTCCCAGCAACCACGTGGTGGCTCACAACCATCTATAATGTGATCTGATGCCCTCTTCTGGCCTGCAGGTGTACACGAAGGCAGAACACTGTATACATAATAAATAAATAAATAAATAAATAAATAAATCTTTTTTAAAAATGTAATTTCTATAAAATACTTAAACCTAGGGTGAAAAAAACTTGGCTTCCTTAAGAAACAGAAACTAATTGCTGAAGACTGAAAGAGGTAGATCAGCAGGCAGAGGTGCTGGCTGTGTTAGCCTGACAACCTGTGCTTGATCCCTACCACTGACGTAAGGATAGGGATGTCATCTACCCTTCCACAAGCACAGGTACATCTGCACACAAACAAAATAATATTAAATATAATAAGGATGGCATGTCCGCATTGAAAACGTGTCATCCTTCTTTAATTGATCTTTAAACTTCATAAAATCCTGATTAAAAGTCGTGTGTGTATGTGTGTGTGTGTGTGTGTGTGTGTGTGTGCGAGAGAGAGAGAGAGAGAGAGAGAGAGAGAGAGAGAGAGAGAGAGAGAGAGAGAGAGAGAGAGAGAGAGAGAGACTTGATGAGCTGATTTCCATAGCTCATCTGGAAGAGACGGGTGGCAAGGTTTCCACTGAGCTAATGTTTCAGTGAGCCAACAGAACAGGCTCAGTGAGTTCAGTCTGGGTCATGCCCTGTTGGTAACAACAATACGTTCTATAGCAGTTGTAGAGCCTAATAAGACTGAATGTCCCGACACTGGACCGATTTAAAACCCAGCGTTTTTACCTGCTGCAGATCCCAGGCCTTACAGCTTTTACTCTCCTGACCACTCAGTTGCATTGCAGTGACTCCCCAGCACCATCTGTGCTCACCAGACTGTTCTATCTGTGAGACTCCCAATTTCCACTTCCGCACCTCGCTGCAGCCCCATGGGCAGCAGAGCTGGCCTGGGCTTCTGATAGCAATCCTGCTGAGGCTAGCACATACAGTCTCAGAACAGGGGAAGCCCTGGCCCTGGAAATGGAATGACTGAGAACTAAGAGGAGGAGGGGAATAAACCCAGAGATAAAGAGTTTGCCAAGAAAACTAGGCTGAAGGTGGGGGTGGGAGGGGCTATTGCATGGAAAAGAGAAGTTGGAGCAGGGCTCACAGAACATCCTGAGGCCAGTAAAGGAAGTGGGAGAGAGGTAAGTACTAAATGCACAGTTTGTGTCCAAAGTGTGAGAAATATGTGTGTGTGTGTGTGTGTGTGTGTGTGTGTGTGTGTGTGTGTGTATAATTACAAATTATATAAAAAATATATAATATGTAAGTATGTAATACTATATAGTCTATATAAAGGTAAATGCATTGATTCATCACAGAACGGGCCAATAGAATAGTCAAACCCCCTAATGAGCCCCAGAGTGTTGTAGTAAGGAACAGGGAACACGGACATAGGTTATAGCTCTGTGACAGGAAGAGGGTTCCTCACCCCTGAATTTTACCTCTTACTCTTGGTCCTTTTAAGCATTACATAAGTACAGAGAAGTAACAGTCTCAGCCCTCCTCTTCCACTGTTCAGTGAATCTGAATCTCTTCCTCCTTCCATCAATATGCATCACCTGCAGTCTCTCACTGCCCAGCAGATGGGCCAAATGAAGCTGATTTGATCTCTAGCAGCAGTACGTGTGTGGTATTTGCAAGCTGCGTTCTAAGCCATTTGCAGTTAAGTACTCAACCCTCACAGTAATGCTGTGACATAAATAAATTATCATCCTCAGTTTACAAAGGAGAAAATTTAGGCTCAAAGAGGTGAAGTAATTTACCCAGATAGCTATGAGGATGAAAGGGGCTCTGACTGTAAAGCCCATGATCTAAACCACTTAGCTGTATCCCTTCCCAATAAAAAAGGCAGGGAATAGAGAGTGAAGGCGCTTAAAGCGAAGCTGATGAAAGTGAGGCCAGTGAAGGGCTCACTGATGGAGGCACAGAGGGGGCTCCCTCTCTGTGTGGAAGCATGTGACTAAGGAAGCTTCCTAGAAATCTCTTGTCCGACAGGGGGAACTGAGGGGATGGCACTGCCTGAATGAAGCCCTACCGCCCTTCACCACACTTTGCAGGTCCGAGATGGCTCTGAGAGGACGCCAATCGCAGATACAGCCAGGATAAAACTGTGGCTGGGCAATGCCTCATGTTTTGAAAGTATCTTGAAACCTAAGAGCGCTGTGTGGTAATAAATCAAAACAGAAGAGTGAAGGGGTCAGAAGCAGTCTGCAGTAAACAGAGTCAAAGGTTCTCTATGTGCCTACAACAGTGTCCACTCTGATTCAAATGGTCAGTGCTGGTGCTGTAGACAGAAAGGCCTGGGAAGAGGCAGTGGGAGGAGATGTTGTTCAGGGAAGATGAAAAGACACATAAACCAAGTAACCAAAAACAAAAAAAAAACAAAAAGCAACCTAAAAGAAATGGTTCTTGTCATATATTCATTTATTAATGTGTCATGATGTCTGTATTTTAGATACTGTGTCTTGACCCTATGGCATTTTCAGTGTGTCCTGAACTCACTGAGTTACCTTTAAGTCTCTCTCATTTTATTAGACACTTGGGCATGACACCAGGGGGTATGTCAGATACTATATACAGAACTGTCTATCAGACATGCTGCCTGCCCACTCGAGGCAGTACACAACAGGGCTAGTTAGTAGTTATCAGTGGCCAGCTCCAAGCAGGATAGACTTGAAGAAGCACATCAGGCCAAGTGGGGTCTAATTGTCCCAGGTATAGGCACTCAGGAAACCCACTAGCTCTACAGCTAGTTCCAGCTTACCTACAGTGTCATTTTTGTCTACTAGCAGAATAATCTGTATTTGCAAAGTTCTCTCTTACTAGTCTAATATCTAGAGAAACTATGAGAAGTAGAACAATGCTATCCAAGACTCAGCTTCAGAAAGCTTTTCCTGGCTCGCTTGCTCTCTCCTGGTACCTGAGGCAGCAAGGACTCAGGATGATTCCCTTCTCCTGGTTCTCACATCTTCTTGTAATTTCCCACCTGTGCCATGTTAGTGTCGGGCTGTGTTGGGAAATGGGAGATATTACAGATGTTTTTCTGAAATGTGTGTGTGTATGTATGTGTGTGTGTGGTATGTGTGTGATGTGTGTGTGTGTCTTAGAATTGTATTGGAAGAGAGACATATTTTAAGAAGCCCATGTGAGGAGTAACGGAAACCTCCTATAGACCACCACTGGAGTGAAGTTGGAAAAACATTTTCTATGCCTGGTCTAGCTTGTTTGGTTTTTGAGATTTCATTTATTTTTGTTTTATGTGTATGGGTGTTTTGCCTGCATATATGTCTGTACACCACCTGGGTGCAGTACCCACGGAGGCCAGAGGAAGGTATCAGATCATCCGGAGTTACAAATGGTTGGGAATCATCATATGGGTGCTGAGAATTGAACCCACATCCTCTTAAAGAGCAGCCGGTGCTCTTAACCACTAAGCTATCGCTCCAGCCCTTAGTTTAGTTTGTAGAGGCAGTCATTTGACTTATGACCAATCATAAGCCATATCTATCCAGCCTGTCCATTCTCAGATTCCTCATATGCAGAAATGAAGATTATGCTTGCTTTTGGGGGGGGGCTGTTTTTTTTTTTTAATGTTGCAAAGTTTTGGTGGTAATTTGTTTTGCAATAATAGATAAACAACACAGTGTCTGCTCTTTGTACTTGAGTATCCTGCTTGTCCTGATAGGGCACTCACTCGTGGTGTTGTAATTACCCATTTGCTTGTTTATCTCATCACACTATGAGCTAAGGGAGATCATATTTCCATTGCCTTTATGCCCTGACCACATGTAGTCAAAATATGTTGTTGGATAAACAACTTCCACTATTACAGAGCCTTATGATTGAAAAAACATTTGTGTTTTTATGCTCTCGTATACGCCCTGGGCAACACTACGAGGTAAATACACACAGACAGGGAAATTGAGACATTGCTTTTACTTACATATCTCACAGTTGGTAACTGATAAAATCAAGACTCAAACCCAGGTCACCCAATTTCTAGTCTATGTTCTTTCTGCTAATCAACTGCTCTGCCCTTAGTTCGGAGAAAAACTAAGAGATCAGCATTACCCAATCATGGGCAGAGCTCCATAGAACAAATACTGGATAAGAATGGGTTCATTGGGCTGGAGAGACGGCTCAGTGGTTAAGAGCACTGTCTGCTTGTCCAGAGGACTTGAGTTCAATTCCCAGAAACCACATGGTGGCTTATAACCATCTATAATGAGATCTGACACCCTCCTCTGGCCTGCAGGTGTACATGCAGGCAGAGCACTGTATACATAATAATAAATAAATACATCTTTTAAAAAGAAAGAAAAAAGAATGGCTTCGTTTATGGGGCTGGAGAGATGGCTTAGTGGTTAAGAGTTCAATTCCCAGCACACACATAATGACCCACAACCTAGATGGGGTCTGCTGCCCTCTTCCCGTGTGCAGTTACGTACTGACAAAGCATCAAATACATAGATAAATAAATGGAGGGCAGGTGCCTCATTTGTGAGTTGACCAGTTCTGCAGGCCCTACTCTCTAAAATATTCAAAATCTCAATTAATGCTTATAAAAATTTGAATAGGAGACCAATTTTTTTTCTTTTGTGGATAAGAAACCAAGACAGGATCTCACGTCTATGCCATAGGCTGTAGACTTGAATACATTCAAACTCTTTATTCAAGGTTATTTAACATTTTCTACTTATTTAATGTATACAGGTAGGCTCTTGTCTTTAAATAATTATTTAATTTTTTGAGATTATACTATAATTATATAACTTCCCCTTCCCTCTCCTCCCTCCAAACTCTAGTATGTATTCTTCCTCCTCCTCCACCCCTTACTTTCTTTCAAATTCATGACCTTTGTTTTTAAATTTTTTATTATTTATATGCACAAATATTTTTCTAAATTCATAAATACAATATGCTCCGTCTGTATAATGTTAGATGCATGTATACGGTTTCAGAGATGACAATTTGGCATTGGACAACCAGTTGGTGTGCTCCTCCCTGGGAACAATTATTTCGTCTGGTCTCAGCATTCCTTACTTGCCTGTAGCTCTTTGTCTAGGGTTGAGGCCTTTTGAGCTTTTCCCATGCATCTTAGCATGTCTAGTGATGTCATCCTTGTTTAGGTCATGTTTAGGCAGCTGTGCAGATGAAACTTCACTAGCCTTTGCATGCATGTACGTGTATCATGTGTGTGCCTGGTGTTCAAGGAGACCAGAAGAAGATGCTAGAGTCATAGGCAGTTATTAAGTGCTATGTGAGTGCTGGGAATCAAACCTGGGTTCTCTGGAAGAGAGGCCAGTGTTCTTAACCTCCTAGCTTTCTTTCCAGGCGCCAAACTGCTTCCTTTTCCCAACAATGTATAGGTAGGCTTCACCTCCAAGTCTAACTTCTGGTTACAGTAGTGGCACATGATATCACGGTCTCAGACCTGTGTAAGGTAAAGACAGTACCTGTGTGGCTGTGCTATATCCTATCCACAAGCTAGGCTCCTGTCACTGATGCTCCGGACCTAAGCCAGCACTTCATCTTGTTGTATTGATTAATGAAAAGAAAGACATGCCTGATGGTGGGGGCACATGCCTTTAATCCCAGCATTGGGAGGCGGAGGCAGGTGGATCGCTATGAGTTCAAGGCCTGGTTTACAAAGCAAGTCCAGGACAGCCAAGGCTACACAGAAAAACCCTGTCTGGAAAAACCGAGAGAGAGAGAGAGAGAGAGAGAGAGAGAGAATTATAATGATGACCAAATTAGAGGGTGTTTGTTGTTTATTTGTTTGTGACAGGGTCTCTCTATGTAACCCTGGAACCAAGCTAGCCTGGAACTCCAGAGATCCACCTGCCTCTGCCTCTCAAGTGCTGGGATCAAAGCCTTGTGCCACCGTACTCTGCCGAGATGCGTTTTTAATGTGAGAATGTATACATTTGTACCTGTGTGTGTGTGCGGATACATGAGTGTACACATACATATTGAAGTAGACAGACACAGAAAGGCCAGAAGAGGGCATAGGATCCCTGGAGCTGGACTTACAGGAAATTATGAGCTGCCCAGTGTAGGTGCTGAGTATTGAACTATGGCCCTTTTCAAGAGCAGCAAACATGCTTAACCGTGGAACCATCAGTCTGGCCCCTACTTGGTGCTTTTGAAATAGGGTCTCTCACTGGCATGGAACTTGCTACTGAACTCACCAGCCCAAAAGCCCCAAGGGTCATCCTGTCTTTTCTTCTCCAGCCCTGGGATTATAAACTTGTGCTACCATCCCTGGGGCGGTGGGGTTGTGGGGAGTTTTGTTTTGTTGTTGTTTTCTAGGCAAACATTTTACCAACTGATTTTTACCCCAGCCCGAGAAGACATATTTAAAATGTGTGACACAGTAGGTGTTAACAAGCATATACACATTCCTTTTCCCTTCTGGCTTTCTCCTTATGTTACAACCCCCCATCCCCCCATCTCCCCCTACACCCACCCACCACCCCACCACCCCTCCACCCCCCCACCTTCTGCTTTTCAAGCCAAGAGCACCTCTCCAGCCTGAAGGGAGGTTTCTGTTCTACAGCTGCAAGGTGGGACTAGCGACCTCTGCCCTTGGGGTGCGGTGTTCTGAGGAGTTAGACATGGGTAAGCCTCAGCTGCTGTGTGGGCCATAAAGGAATGTGGCTCAGGGCTGCCTGACGCCGCCATGTAGAGTTGGGTAAATTTGGTCCCTTCAGGAGCCGACAGTTTCACATTCTCCAGTGAGCCATGGGGCAGTCTAGTATTGCCTGGATATTGGGACAAATCCATGAACTGTGGGTGGGGTCTCCATCTGATACCGGGAGTGCCGATTCACAGTCTAGCACATGCAGCTTCCTGCCTGGAAGACCATCTGGGCTGTCTCCTGGAGTAGCGACCAGTATTTAGATTGGGCTGTCCAAGGTTTCACAGGTGAGGAGTGGAAGTGGTCAGGCCCAAGGCAAACCTGATTTTCATAGTCCTGCTTGATAAAGTTTGGAGAAATTAACCAAATAAGAACCTAGAAGGTCCTTGTGTTTGGGGAAACACAGTATTGTGAGAAGGTTCCACTTAAAGATTGCTCTCCTACCTCCTATGCTAGTGGGACTGGGAAGATAGCTCAGTGGTTTAGATTTGCTTCTCAGCACCCACATGGTGTCTCAAAACCACCTGCCACTCCAGTTCAAGAGGATCCAATGCCCTATATTGGCCTTCATTGGCACACATGTGGTGCACATATGTATATGCCAGCCAAACATTCATACATATAAAATAAAATAAATAAATCTTAAAACACACACACACACACACACAGAAAAGATACTCACCCACTTCCAAACCTAGTTCTCTCATCTGTAAAGTAACAGTGATGAGAATGCCTGGTTTGCAAGTCAGAGGTAAAAACCACATGACATTGCCAAATGTAAAGGGCGGTGTTCAGTTAGTCATTATATTACTGCATTTCATTGGGACGGAGGTTAATAACAGTCACAGTTGGTTAGGGGACAGTACATGTAAAATTCGATAGAACTCATTTGCCTTGCTTCAAGCAACATCCATGGGAGAACCTCTGAAGTGCTAATGTATTGAAAACAAATGGCCTTTGGACTAGAGGAACTCATGGTTTTGTGACTGAGGTAGATGGATGAGTGAGCCAATGATTTCCACCAGGGTTATGGGTGATAAAAACAACTGAAGACGCGCTGGCAGAAGTGGAGGCAGTACTGAGACTTCTGAAGGAGTCAGGGAGGCCTTGCTGAAGAAGCAACTCTTGGATCCTGATGACTCGGTTTTAACTGACAACCAAGCAGGACTTCACTAACTGGAGCGAATGTGGGAAACTGTGATGCCTTTAAGAGCATGAAGGGAAAAAAGCACAGAGGAATGGAAGCTCATTGTGGGGGATGGGGCCTGGAATAGCTGCTCATCGGTAACATGATCAAGTTTAATCAGCCACAAGATGCTCCCAGAGAAGCCAAACTGCCTGCTAGAGAGTCAGGCTTTGCTCTGGACAGAGGCAACAAGGGGCCTGAACAGACAAACAAAACGCAGCACGATTGATGTGTGTGTGTGTGTGTTGTTGTTGTTGTTGTTGTTGCTGCTGCTGTTTTGGGACAGGGATTCACTCTCTAACCCAGGCTGCTCTCTAACTTTTGGCAGTCTTCCTATTTCAGCCTCCCACATGCTGAGATGACAGGTTATATGCCACCATATACAGCAATTATTTTTTTCCAAGAAAAATAACTGAGTGTAGAATGGGTACAAAAGGGAAAGGCTGGAGGCCAGGAGCCTGGAAGCCTGTGAAGATAAGCAGCCCATCTAAATTGCTTCATCGAGAAGTCAGAGAGTGATCTAGAAGATGGCTAGATCTGGCTCTTAGACTGAACTTTGTTAACTGACTTGCCTCTCTATCGACATCTCTGATGTCTGCCTATTGTGTAAAAGTTGTGTAGAAAGCCACAAAAGGCCAGCTAGGCTTGAGTTAGCCCAAGAGTCACCCAAAGCCATGGTTTGACACTACTTTAAAGTGTACTGAGCATTTTCCCACTTCCTGAGGTCAGTATTCACAAGGAGAGTGCAAATTTTTACTGGGGTCAGTCATTCATCCATGCACTGGGGAATGCATTGGCAGCGCTTTAGGCTAGTCTTTGGTTGATTCATGGGAGATGGAAGACAGTTCTGTCCTCAGAGAACTCACGACTTAGTACAGCTATGAAAAGTAGGGACGGCACACCTTTAATCCCGGCACTCAGGAGGCAGAGGCAGGCAGATCGCTGTGAGTTCGAGGCCAGCCTGGTCTACAAAGTGAGTCCAGGACAGCCAACGCAACACAGAGAAACCCTGTCTCGAAAAACTAAAAAAAGAAAGAAAAGTAGGGCTGGGACGGAAAGATGCCTCAAAGGTTAAGAGCACTGCCTGCTCTTCCAGAGGCCCTGAGTTCAATTCCCAGAAACCACATGGTGGCTCACACCATCTAAGGAGAGCCGGTTCTCTTCTGGCCTGCAGACATGCATTCGGACAAAACACTATATAATAATGAGTAAGTACATCTTAAAAAAGAAAGAAAGAAAGAAAGAAAAGCAGGGACAATGCTTGGTGGCATGAATGTTAATCCAACAAAGAGGGGTATGCTCACTACTAGGAGCTTGGAGCAAAGATACAAGTCAATCAGAGCAACCTGAAGCAGAGAGCTCTGAGCTACACTCTGAAGGTCAAAGGAGAGGATGTAGAGGTACCCTAAACTAGTCAAAGGCTTATGCTCTTTAGCGGAGCATTGCACAGTGGGACTGCTTAGAATTCAGGCACTTAGCCACCTTTGCACTCCTTAAAGCTGGACACATGCTCTATCTGTTTCCCTTACTACACCAGGTTTAAAGTATGACTTCCCTCTGGCTTATGACACTAAGATCCAGCCCTACTCTCCCCCAAATTATTAAATAGGTAACATTAGTCTGCCATCTTCTCATCTCTTCTTTTAGTGTCTGCATCAAGGTACCCTATTTCTCATCTCAAGGATTCTCCAACAACTGAGAAATCATGCCAGCTCCTTCTGGCCAGTGCCCCAGGTTCCCACTTCATTGTCATTCATTTCTCTATCAAATATTAGCTTGTGGACTCAGTTTCTGACTGGGTTTTACACAATGAAATGGGAGTGCAATGTTCCTCCACTTTGTTCATGACTACTAGATAGTTTAAGACATTTGTTCTATGAGAGGTGCCTGTGTTCAACATTGGTAATTTTTCTACTTATCTTCAGTGAGGCACATTCTGTCACCATGTTTCCCCTGAGCACACTGCTCATGGTTTTCTGTGACATCCCTTTCTCTGAAGTTGCCACCTACCTTTTGGCAGCTTCATTAATAAAACTCCATCACAATCTTTGTTGTATGCGGAGTTTTAACCATCTGCCTATTTTGGTCCTCCCACCAGACAAAAAAAAAATCTCTGTGGCCCACTCATTTTTCTTCTCTAGTTCCTATGCATGATGACATCAATTAATATTTGAAGAATGAATGAATTAGTAAAAAAAAAAAAAAAGACAGAAGTCTTTGGAACAAGTTCTTAGCAACAGAATATTACTCTAGAGGGAAGACTGCTACACAGAAGAGACCAACTGAAAACCAACAGTGGAGAATTTTCCCCCTGCCCTATATGAAAGGCCTGTGCTTGCTCAGCCTCGTGCAGTATAGCAGTTTTCTCCAAGATTGAAAAGCTCCATCTTCTAGGAAAGCTCCTGGAAGGTAAACAACTCAAAATAGCTTCAGGAAGTCCCTGAAGCTGACCAGATTCACTAGCCTTCCCCCACCCCACCCCTGCACCTGCCCGAGAAAGCATTAAAGAGTACTGAAAGCCACACTCAGAAAGAAAACTGAGGCAATGCCAGCTGCAGGAAAGAAGCAGGGACAGATGGAACTACCCGGAAGTGGCTTGGATGGATCCCCTTGGAAGGAACACCCTGCAACCTGTTGAACTGCTTGCAGGCTGTGTGGTATGCTCCAGGTTTCCAACTTTTGTCAGGGTCAGCCATGTTCGGGTGGGCTTTGGTGATGCAGCTGTCTTTGAGTCATTTCTGCTTCCATAAGAAACCCCTCACTTACATTCCTGTAAGCAACCGCAGTAAAACTCACTGGGTCACCAAGTTGGACTTTAGTGATAATCTGTTCTTTGGTCTATTATGGGATCCCTATGTGAAATAAGTAGATCTCTCTCTCTCTCTCTCTCTCTCTCTCTCTCTCTCTCTCTCTCTCTCTCTCTCTCTCTCTCTCTCTGTGTGTGTGTGTTTCTCTTTCTCTGTCTCTCTGTCTCTGTCTGTCTGTCTGTCTGTCTGTCTGTCTGTCTCTCTCTCTCTCTCTCTGTGTGTGTGTGTGTGTGTGTGTGTGTGTGTGTGTTGCACCATCACAGGAAATCTTGTCACAGAGCACTGTGGTCTTCAGGTAGTCATGAGAAGGATGCTGTGAGAGGACCAGACATTGTTAAAAGGCTTACAGGTGCCTCTACAAGCACGGACCTGCCTCCACAGCCACTGGCCAATCCTAGTTACTGCATGCACCCCCTTGAGGTCACCGCCATTTTGTTCCAAAGACTTCTGTCCATAACTCCAGCATGCAGGTTGTTTCTGCAGAATAAATGATCTTTGTTTTTACATACTATTTGAGTCTGGGGTCTTCCTTCAGAGATTTTCCAACCCTTACAGCTGTTTCAGAGAACAGAGAGGAGATAACATCCTGGACATTAATTGCTTGAGTCCTGTCTGCCCTCATTTCTCTAGGCCCATTTCTTTGGGCCTGTGCTACTTTGTATGAGTTTTGTTCGTGAGCTAAGTACTATTAATGATACACTACTTGACCTGAATTTTGCCTCAATGCAATGGAAATCACTAAAGAGAAGTAAAGTTAATAATTACTGAAAAGAAATGACTAGTCTCTGGTTTATTATTAGAATTGACCTTCAATCTAATTCTTTATAGTAAGATTAAAAAATACTAAGAAGTCTGAAGGCCTAGCCATGTACACCATATGCTAGGAGTCCTCAGCCAAGGCCAAATATGGGAAAAGCCAAACAGCACATAGGAAACAAATAAATGAATCATAGTGTTGGATGAACTGCAATTTGGCATAGATCCATGAACGCAAACCAAACTATCTCTGCAAAGATGGAAGAAACAGCTTTGAAAATATTTCATAAATGAATTTGAATTTGACCCAAAGACCTGACTACAGCTGAACTTTGTCCTGTGGACTTAATACCAAATGTTTTCTACCAGTTCATGTTTGCTCACTGGCTTGTCTATAGATCATGAGTGAGGCTCCTTGCAGAGTGAACTGTGCTCCAAAATGACCTCAGCCATCATAGATGTGTGGCTAGCCAGAGCCAGGATGATTCCTAGCTGTGGGAAGCAAAGATACCACAGGCTAAAAGCTGAGCAATGGAGGGAATTCTGGGTTCAAGTATACAATTAACTATACACGGGCCTAATAGCTGATTTGTCATTTAGTTATAATAGGATTTTTCATTTGTGAAATCAATATTTTGTGGCTAATGTCATCTTGTGATGACAGAGCTAAAAGGGGGATGTAGTTTTTCTAAACTTGTCAGATTTTGTGGGCAATGTTCTAGACCCAACAGGAAATACAAAAATGACAAGGTACAAATCCTCCTGTCTCAAGGTCTGTAGGGGATCTTGGGAGATGGCTTAGTGGCTCACTGCACATACATGAAGACCCAAGTTTAGATTCTGAACACTCATGGAAAAGCTAAATGTGTGGCCAGAGGAGGCAGATTAGTGGTTAGGGAACATCTGATGCTTTTTCAGACAACCAGAGTTCAATTACCAGCACCCATATCAGGCAGTTCACAACTGCCTGAAATTCAAGCTTCAGTGACTCCAACACTCTACTCAGACCTCAGTATACACACACACACATTCACATCCAGTAGCCCACAATTGTCTCTATCTCTACTGCCAATGAATTCATTGCCCTCTTCTGGACTCTCAAGGCACCCATATACAAGGAAAACACACATACCCATAAATGAAAAAAATATACATATATTAAAACAATAAGTGGCAAGGTGTTTTGGCACCCTCCTTTATTCCCAGCACTCAAGAGGCAGAAGCAGGTGGATCACTGTGCGTCTGAGGCCAGCCTGATCTACAAAGTAAGTCCAGGACAGCCAAGGCTACACAGAGACACCCTGTCTCAAAAAACCAAAAAAAAAAAAAAAAAAAAAAAAAAAAAAAAAGCATAGGGTGGAGGCAGACAGTTTCCAGGGGTTCTGTGGCCACATAGCCTAGCTAAAGCAATGAAACTTCAGGTCCCATGAGAGGCCTTATCTCAAAAGTAAGATAGATAATGACAGAGGAAGACGTTCACTGTCTATGTCTGGCCTCCACATGAACATACACAGGTACATGCATCTGCACATGCGAGTGCTCATGCACATATACAATACACATGCGCACCATGTACACACAAACAAATAGATTAAAATGAGTTGTAGATTTAGAAGACAACAGAAGAGTGGAAATTATATATGTAAAATAAAGGAGAATGGTTGCAATAGCTTCGTTTTTGTTTGCTTGTTGATGCTTTTCTTGTTGTTGCTGTTGCTGCTGTTGTTTTTCAAGGCAGGGTTTCTCTTGTGTAGCCTTGGCTGGCCTCAACTCACTACAGGCAAGGCACTATTCTAAGTGCTTGATACTTACTGTTTCATTTAAATGTGGCAGAGACCTTATGGGATACCAACTGCCACCAGGCCCATTTTATAGATGAAGCAAGTATTTTCTTACTTTCAACTTACCTAAAATTACGTTGTTAACAGTCCCAGGGGACTTGAGTTCAAGCAGAGTAACTGTTGATTCTCAGTGCCCGTGCCCTTCTGAGAGGGATCTTTGTAGGGTTGTGGTTGAGAAATGGCTTGTCCTCAGAAATTCGCAGGTTAGAAACTCGGTGGTCGACAAGGGAGGCGGTGGGGTCTTGTAGTGTGTAACTGGGTTATGAGGCTTTCATGCTCATGAACGGACCAGAGCTCATTGGCTGCTGAAGAGTGTGGTGAAGCCAGACAGTGGTGGTGCACACCTTTAATCCCAGCACTCAGGGGTCAGAGGGAGATGGATCGCTGTGAATTCAAGGCCAGCCCGGTCTACAAAGCAAGTCCAGGACAGCCAAGGCTACACAGAGAAACCCTGTCTCAAAAACAAAGCAAAACAAAAGAAAACAAAAAGATTGTGGTGCGTGAGTCTGCTGTCCCTCCTGGCTCCCTGTTCTCTGTGTGTAACTGACTACGCTTGTACACACTACCATTGTAAAGATGTCTAGTATGAGGAGCTCACTGACGCCAAGTCCATACAGAAGCCATGTCTTGGAACTCACCAAACCACGATCTAAATAAACCTCTTTCCTGTATGAAGTCCCTAGGGTCAAGGACGTTGCTATGGCAACATAAATAGCTCAAGAAAGTAAATACAAAAAAATGGCCTAGACAAATCAGGCAAGTGTTTTTACTGACTTCACTGTTTCCTCGAGCTTTCTTTTCTTTTCTTTTCTTTTCTTTTCTTTTCTTTTTTGAGACACGGTTTCTCTGTGTGGCCTGGATGCATTCTGTAAACCAGGCTAGCCTCAAACTCAGAGATCCACCTGCCTCTGCCTCCCAAATGCTGGGACTAAAGGTGTGTGCCACCACTGCCCCGCTGGGCCTTCTTTTCTTTTGTCCTTTTTCTTGGTCAGAATATGGAGTCCCCGGCTGGGCATGGTGGTGCACCCTTGTAATCTCAGCGCTTGAGAGGTAGAGGCAGGTGGATCTCCATGAGTCTGAGGCCAGCCTGGTCTATAAAGTGAGTCCAGGACAGCTAAGGCTACACAGAGAAACCCTGTCTCGAAAATCCAAAAAGAAGAAAGAGAAAAAAAGAAAAAGAAGAAGAAGAAGAAGAAAGGAAAGAGAAAGAAAAAAAGAGAAAAACATGTAAGCTTGGACTGCTGAGATGGCTCAGTAAATAAAAAGTGCTTGCCACACAAGCCAGATGAATTCAGTCCCTAGAAAACACACACATGCACACACACACAGAAAGAGGGGAGGCAGGAAGGAGAGAGAATTTTTAAATAAAATAAATATTTAAATAATTTTTAGAAAGAAAGGAATGGGAAAAATGTAAACAGTAAAAATATGAAGAAAAAAAAAAAACAAAAACAAAAACCCAGACCAGGTCAGACTGGCTGTCCTAATGTTAGGAACAAGGAAAAGAAACTTATTCTAAGCAGTACTACCATTTCTTTGTCAGACTCCACTTAATCATAGTGAGGAACTAAGTTCAAGGTCCCAGACCGCAGGGGAGCTGGAGACTTCACAATAGCTGAACAGTTTCTGTTGTAAGGCAACAGTTGTCTGAGTTCAGACATCTTGGGGACAACTTGTGAGGAGACGGTTCTCTGAGTCCAGCCATTTCAAGGACAACGTCTCCATCTTGTTGCAAGGGTCAAACTAAGTTCACATTCTCAGACACGGGAACCTACTCCCATCCTGATTGATGGAAAATCCCTTGTTTAACCTCTTAGGTCAAAATACGATTGGACAATGCTACAGTCTGTGCCCCCCCCCCCCCACTTTATGTTTTCACCCTTTAAATATGTGATATAACATCCCTTCAGCATTGCAGTTCAGCTCCTGAGTCTGTTCTGCATCCCTGATCAATCAATCAGTAGCGGCTTGATTACAATAAATTTTTTGTCATCTGCATTGACCTGGTGTTTGAGTTATGTTAAATTTAAATGAAGCCCACAACATTAGAATGTGTTGAAGGAAGCAGTGGGGAAGAAGATGGGAGAGCAAGCCAGGGCCAGGCAGGAAAAGTTTCACTCGTAACCAGGGTCCTTTTAGTCTAGTCTCAGTACATTGCCCAACTGATGAACTTAGGGCCAAAAAACATGCAAAGCAAATGAGACTGTTCAAAGTGAAGAGATCAATGTGGCCTGAAGACTAAAAAGTACAAGAGGACGGTGTATCTCAACTCCTCATTCCAGCTTCTCTACTTGTCAACTGTGAGTATCTTCCAGATGCTCCAGGACTGTACAGTTCCCTGGATAAATACTCTACATCAGTCTCAGATGGAAGCCAGATGTGAGGCAAGAGTCTTTAATAATCATGCAAGCTTTTAAGGCTTCTTCAGAAATAGTAGAGATGTGTGACTTACTGTTGTAATATCACAATATGTAATTATATATTGTCTCTGTACTTATTTTAGAACTGATGGGGCCTTTAGAAACTGTATGGTCTATGCCCACTTATTTTGCAGATGAAGCAAAAATGGTTAAGTGAACTGCCTTAAAGTGACCTAGGGAACCAATAATAAAATATTATTTCTACACAGAATACTGTCTAGGATAGACTTGTGTGATGGTAGGTCTCTTACACAGTAAGAAGATGATCTTCCTGTGCTTTGTTTTGTTTTGTTGGGAGTTTTTTGTTTTGTTTTTTCAAGACAGGGTTTCTCTGTGTAGCCTTGGTTGTCCAGGCCTCACTTTGTAGACCAAGTTGGCCTCGAACTCAAATCAATCTGCCTGCCTCCCAGTGCTGGGATTAAAGGCATGCACCACCACGCCTGACTTCTTCCTGTGTGTCTTGGCGGTTGATCTTTGCTGCACTTTACAGGGGAAACATCTTGTTTCAACAAAATTCCAGTGTCTATTAGAACCTTTTGGTTGATCTTAGCAGCATGTGTTCCTCCCAGGACAGTGACCACAGAATATGTGTCTTATCATAAGTGAAGCCTGTTTAATTGCTCTGGGATTGTAGGCAGGAGTCCACCCTGTGGTCTTAACTTATCTGTTGCAAGGACTACTCCGAAAACTCCTAAGTCTTCAGGCATCTAATGCAAGAATTTTCAATCCATTCTTCTCTTTGCTACCATTGAAATGAACCATGTGGGCCTTCTTGTCTGTAATCTGGGATGGCTTAGTATTGCCTACAAAACAGAACCACACCCAAGCACAGTGTCCATACCCTCTACCATCTGGTGCTTTCTTCCTGGAATCTGATAAGTATTTAACTGATGGATGACTACTGTCTATGCAGAGAGCCCTTTACCAACAGCTCCACACTGGTTCTCAACAATGACATTTAATAAGTGCCCACATGTGGTGAATGTTTTTTATTGTTGTTTGGCTGCTTTGTTTTGTTCTTTTTTTTTTAGATAGGGTCTCTTGTAGCAGAGACTGGCCTTGAACTTACTATGTGGCTAAGGCTGGCTTTGATTTCCTGATCTTTTTTTTTTTGAGACAGGGTTTCACCGTGTAGCCTTGGCTGTCCTGAACTCACTATGTAGACCAGGCTGGCCTCAAACTCACAGCGATCCACCTGCCTCTGCCTCCCAAGCACTGGGTGCGCCACCACGCCTGGCTGATTTCCTGATCTTTCTGATCCCACCTGCTAAGTGTTGGGATAGATAAGAGGTCGCTTTCATGCCTGGGCTCTATGTGCTGAGTACAAATAGTGGCTATCTTATCGTAGGATGATGCAAGGCACTGAGGACCTAGAGTCTAGAGTTTTCCCCTTGGGGCCAGCACTGGTCTTTGCACTGAGCCCCCTCGGTTTCCTCATCTGTGTGGTAAAGGGTAGAGCTAAATGATCCCTGAGGCCCTGTGGTCCCTGATGCTGGAATCTGCTTGGAGATGGAAGCAGGAATGCTAACCCACAGCCAGCCAGACTTGAGTTACTCAGCTAATCCCCAGCTCAGCAGCTCCAAGTCGTCCTCCTATGTCCTTCTCATCCCTTTCTCACCAGCTCTTAGGACCTGCTGACTTGTAGCATCCAAGCTGAAACGTTACTGTGATTAATGAACAGAGGAGCAGTCTGTGCCTTCAGCCAGAACTCCATAATCATCATCTTCTTCTTCTTCTTCTTCTTCTTCTTCTTCTTCTTCTTCTTCTTCTTCTTCTTCTTCTTCTTCTTTTGGATTTTCGAGACAGGGTTTCTCTGTATAGCCTTGGCTGTCCTGGACTCACTTTGTAGACCAGGCTGGCCTCCAACTCACAGTGATCCTCCTTCCTCTGCCTCCCAAGTGCTGAGATTAAAGGCGTGCGCCAACGCTCCTAATTTATGTCTATCTTTTTTAAAACCTGGTTCTAGGTATGAACTGAGGCAAGCATTTACTGCCTTAACTGTTTCCTTGGGCCTTCTTTTCTTTTGTTCTTTTTTTTCTTGGTTAGGATATGGAATCCCCGGCTGGGCATGGTAGCACAGGCCTGTAATCCAGCACTCAGATTACAGTTTGCCTCATACAAAGCAAAGCACAAACAAGAAAAAAAAATGGTGAATGATGCCTGAGGAACACACACACACACACACACACACACACACAAAGAAAGACAGAAAGGAGAAGAAAGAAGGAAGGAAAGAAAGAAAGAAAGAAAGATCATTCCAAGAAGTGCTAATGCTGACTCAGCATGCTGTAGGTGGGGGTGGGGGGTGGGGAGGTAGGAGGGTGGGGGGGTGGGGGGAGGGGGTGGGATTGGAGCAGGAAGTTGTGTAGACCCGCAAGGGCCTTGCAGGCTTATGTAAGAATGAGAGCGAAAGGTCAAATAAGCAAGAGAAAAAAATGTCCCAAGGGGGATTTTTATAAGGCAGGAAGGCTTCAGGGGTTCTCGTTTGGGGGCAGCTTTGTGTATTAGACCCCTCATCCTGGGTGGCAGTTCTACCACTCAGTCATTTCTAACTTATTTCACAGCTGGGAAGTCCAAGGCTCCAATGATGTTTTTTTTTAACAATCAAAACTAGTAAATAACCTTGAGGTTCAAATGTAACCCTCCAACACCCTGAGTTCTTATTTTACACAGTGTGTGAAGCGTCTGCAGAGAGTTTAGGAAGCCCCGAGAGTAAAACAGCATGCTCACGGACTGACTACTCTCTGTGCAGCACGGAAGTTGCGCTTTACTAATGAGATAATACAGACCCTGAAGCACTGACATTAGCCACCGGGAAACGCAGAATTACAGTCACCTCACTAAATAGCTTTAGGTCATGAAAGAATCTGCCTCCCTTTGGAAAGATGAAATGATGTGGCTAATTCCTTATGTGAGTGTGGCTAATAAGATGGGTGTGGCAGCATCTTGTCCACAGCTGTCTCAGCCTGCTAATCTCCGGCAAGAGTCTGTAGCTGCTGTCTGCCTAGTGACACGTTGCCGTCTAATCTCCTGGCTTCACCGTTAGCGTGATAGTTTGCTGAGTTATGACTCACCCTCTCCCTGCCTCAATTGTTCTGAGCCAGTGTAGACTTCTCTTACAGTTGGCCTACTTAGAAACAAAGGATGTGAGTGTTGGAAGGCAGCTACTCCAGAGGTCACCTACTGCAACCCCCTCATGCTGCAAGTGAGAAAATGAGCCCCAGATGAGGCTTGTCCGTGTCTTGTTTGAGTTGGGGTGGGCTTACAGAGGAGATGTACTGTTACCTCAGCAATAGAGCCTGAAGGGGAGAAGGGGTGAAATGGGGACTGGGCAAACCTGGAGCTAAGGAGCTAAGAGGTCTGCTGCAGACTTAACAGGGCTGGAACGCTGGGTGTAGACCGAGCTCCCTGGAAGAATGGGTTGTGTCAGCAAAACCTGATCAGGAACTAAGCCAGGCAGCCTGAAGTTCAAGGCAGGGCTTCGGGCCAAGCAGGGAAATGGGAGTGAAGGTTAAAATTAGGCCGAAGGTCAGTTATGAAAACTAGACTAGGGGCTGGAGAGATGGCTCAGAGGTTAAGGGCACTGACTGCTCTTCCAGGGCTCCTGAGTTCAATTCCCAGCAACCACGTGGTGACTCACAACCATCTATAATGTAATCTGATGCCCTTTTCTGACCTGCAGGTATGCATGCAGGCAGAGCACTGTATACATAATAATAAAAAACTTTTCTTTAAAAAGAAAAGAAAATTAGGCTAACATACTCCAGTAGGGTAACAGGGTGGAGAGAAAAGTCCTAACATAGACTACCAAGGTATGCAGAGTTCACACCAAGGGTCTGTTAAACTCCACTCCCCTCCTTTTTAGGGAGAAGGCATGCACTATGTAGACCAGGCTGGCCTTGAACTGCCCTCGCCTCCTAAGTGCTGGGATTAAAGGTGTGTCTGCCCACCCCACCCCCAATCTTATCTTAATGTCCTTCCTTCAACCTGGACTTGTATAACTTAGTAGTCTTTCAAGTTGAGGTCAGAAGACGCCTGCTCTCTGACACAGCACCTTTGACGGCAGACCACTCCCACTCCCTGGCTTGAACAGAGTTCTCCTTGGTTTTTTGTTTTGTTTTGTTTTGTTTTGTTTAATGGCCCAACTGCTGGGGAAGAAGCATCATTTACTTTGTTGGGGGACACTTACAGGTCACTCATTCCCCATTGGATGATCCCATATTCATGTACATATGAGCATTGCAAATTGGACTCAGTGAATTATTTTTTAAAGAAAAAATAATAAAGAAGAAGACATAAAGCTGGAAGGGAGATATATTTGGGAAGGAGTGGGTTTCAAAGACTAAGAAAAAAAATTGTAAGACATGGCCTGGAAACCCCCTAGATGATCAACAACAATGGAAATCTGGAACACACAATTCTGGATTCTTAGTTCATCATCATTTGGTTTTCACCCATGACTGCAACTAGACTGAACAATAGAATGCCGCTGCCGGGCATCCAGCTGTCAACTGGAAGACTTCCTGATTGATTCCTGACCTAGTGAGGGAGGGAGAGCTTGTAGACCTGAGAAGGGAGGGTGGAGCCAAAAAAGGCATTCAATATCGTATGGTGTGGTGGTGGTGGTGCATAGGACCAATTTGATCCTTCTGCCAGGAAACAAGAAGTGGGGGGGGGGGGGAGAAATTGTGGCAGGATTAAAGACAACTATGCCAAGAGCTGACATATGAGATGAGTCATGGAAATTATAATCTGATAATAAAAGGTACTTGCATTTGAGTAGACACAGTATTGTCACATAGATGATCCCATTTAATTTGTCGACAATCCTGGGGCAAAGAATACAGTGTGTGTGCACCCATGTATGCATACACCACACACACACACACACACACACACACACACACACACACACACACACGATGTTGTTATAAGTTTCTTTTTGCAGGGTTGACTGAATCTCTGACAGAAGTGACATGCCTCGTGTCAACTGTTCCTGTACAATGCCATGGAAGCTAGGTCTGCCTGTCTCCTGGCCCATTGCCATGGCCAGCTGCTTTTAATAATGAAGAAGTGGCTGGAAAGATGGTTCATCCCTTAAGGACCCTAGGTGCTCTTCATAGGGGACCTGGGTTCAATTCCCAGCATCCACATGGCAGCTCACATCTTACTGTAACTCCAGTTCCAGGGGTCTGATGCTTTCACACAGGCATACACACAATGAACATAAAATAAAGCCACAGCTTTAACACCAGCACTTAAGAGGCAGAGTTCAAGGCTAGCCTGGTCTACAAATCGATTTCCAGGACAGTGAGGGCTACACACAGACACTCTGTCTGGAGAAGCAATTGCAGGGGGGATGAGGAGGCAGCTCCTCTGACCTGAATGCCAGAGGCCTTTTTAAAATCGCAGAGTGACTCAAGGAGGTGTTTTTATTTTTATTTTTCCTGAGATATGACTCGGAAGGAGTCTCAGTAAACTACCAACTTTTCTAGGCTGTTTCATAATAAAGATAGAAAGCCATTAGCCTGCTGACTTGTGGAGAATTGGCTGATTCAGAGCAAATCTCTGCTTGAGGCAGGAATGGCTCAACTGGACCAGAGAATCCAGAGCAGGGGGCAACAAAGAGCAGAGCACAGTTAGTTGTTTCTTACGGGCACGTGGCCCAGGGGCCATACAGGGTGACCAATGGGGACCATGTGGTCCAGGGGCCGTACAGGGTGACCAATAGGGAGCCTGATGCTGAGCTATTGGGTCAGACACATTTAGGGGAAGCTTCAGGTAGAAGGGCAGAACCAAGAATGGCTGCTCAGCTGGTCCCTCTCTCAGACCCATCTGTGAGGGACCTCAGAACACAGGAACCACAGATAGACTCTGTTGTATGTAAGCAGAATACAGCTTTGTCCCCTAATCAATACGTGTCCCCCTTAGAGGCACAGAATTAGTTTAAGTAACTCGTTGCCACGATACAAATCTCCTAATGCATTCTTAAAAACACACCTTAGGACATGGTCTGTAATTACAATATAAGTTTCAAGTTTTCTTTAAAACCATCTTTACCAGAGCATGAGAGTCTGAGGCAAGTGGATCTCTGAGTTCAAGGCTAGCCTGGTCTATATAGTGAGACCTTGTCTCAAAAACAAAAAAGAAAAACTTTTCTGTGCCTACACTGAATGCAATTCCTCAGTATACTGTCTCTTTCTCACTCACACAAAATATCTAGTTAGGGTTTTTTGTTGTTGTTGGGTTTTAGGTTTTGGTTTGGGGTTTTTTGTTTTTTTGTTTTTGGGGTTTTGTTTGTTTGTTTGGTGTGTGTGTGTGTGTGTGTGTGTGTGTGTGTGTGTGTGTGTGTGTGTGTTAGAGCCTCCTTCTCTCTGCTCCCAGCCCTCGCTGCTGAGAACTCACACTGCCACAGAGGGAGCCATTCTTTCATGCTGCAACTGCTCTGCTAGACTGAACCCTCTGAAACTGTGAGCCAAAGCCAGCTCCTCCTCCCTTAACTTGTTTCTATTAGAAACATGACTGCAGTGATGCAAAGAAAGCAACTGATAGCATTTCCAAGGAACAGTCACTCCCTCCACACCAGCCTCACTGAGCTTGAACATTCCTAGTAAGGAAATAGAGCATGGTATAGGAATATATGCTGGGAAAAAAATTATCCATATGTCCAAAGCCATTCATTGGATGAACTCAGGGACCTAAAGCTTCAGAATTTGAGCAGCCCTCCCAGCCAGTGCCTTAGTTTACCCACACCTGGGAGTTAAGAGGAAAAACACCTCAGCCCCAGAGGTCTGATTTTGCAGCCCTGCTCTACAAAGTCTATCTGAAAGAAGAACAAGGTCTTTGCTTTCTGGAGTTCTCTTTTCTTCGTCTATGAAACAGAAGGAAATCATTAAGGCCAAGAGTCTGTGTTTGCCAAACTAGTCTTGTAATTCTAATGTTTCTGTCTGCCCGGTGGTTTTTGCATCTTTTCTGGACTTGAAGCTTTCTTCTCCTTTGATGCTGATCTATTGTGAGGCTCAGTACATCACAGGCCTTCTATGCAGTGGGTCTCCCAGCAACCGGCACTCACACAACTACTTGGGAATTCTGCTACAAACTGAGGCTGCAAAAAATAATTCAACTTATACTGTTACAGTGGTTAGCTTTATGTCAGCTTTTCTGGGTCATGGGGCCCAGATATTTGCTCAAATATGATATAGATATTTCTTTGAGAGCATTTTGGAGGCAATTAACACTTACATTAGTGGACTCAGAGTAAAAGCAGATCATAATGTAGTGGGCCGTATTCATTCGGTTGAAATACTGCATAGAACAAAACACTGTCTTCCCCTGGGCAGGAGAGAAATCTCAGCAGATAACCTTTGGACTCGAGCTGCAATCCTCTCTCCTGGGTCTGCAGCTGGCAGGCTGTCCTGCAGAGTCTACCCTTGTCAACCTACAGCCTAAGTTGATTCTGGAGGATGGAGAGATGACTCAGTTGTTAAGTCATTGATTTTCGTGGACCTGGGTTCTGTTTCCATCACCCACATGGTGGCCCACAACTGCTTGTAAGTCTAGTCTTGAGGGATCTGATGCCCTCTGGCATCAGACACACATATGGTAAACAGATATACATGCAGGCCAAACACCCACCCACATAAAATACAAGACAAAACTCTCCCTGTCTCTGCCTGTCTGTCTGTCCATCTATCTGTCTGCCTGCCTCTCTGTCTCTGTCTCTTTCTCTCATACATACACATGCACGCATGCACACACGTGCCTGGAAAACTCCCGACTAACACAAACATGAACAGGATTTCTTACATGTGTTTTTTGACAGAAGGCTGACATATACTGCTTTCCTGTGAAAAGGGAGCAGTATATTTTCCGTGACGCCACTCCTAAAACTGAGCGCCTTGCTGGAGATGTGGGGTTGACAAAGGACATAGAAGAAGCAGTTCCAGGGAATGGAGAGACTGATTCATTACTAACAGACCACACTTAGTATGTAAGAAAATACTTTCTCCAAGAACCAAACACCAAAGAGAGAGACTGGACTGGAGCAGAAGGAAGAGGAGAGAATGCCTTTCTTGGCTTCCTGGATCACTTCAGATCAAGATCTTAATTGAAAAGCAGAACTGTTTTTGTTTAGTGTGTGGTTTGGCAACGAACCTGCTGTGTGAGCTTCAGCAGACGTGCTAGGTGGCCGGATGAGATGTTCAGAATAAAAAATAAAATAAAATGGCACCCTGTCACATGGTGACACAATCAAGGAGATAGACAGGATTGTCCTGTAGGAAGGATTCCCTGCCCAAACGTAAAGAGTGTGCTCAGAAGACAGCCTTCAGCTCTGGTTCTTCTGGATGCTCTCAGATGCAGAGACTCAGTTTGCTCCAGATTGGCTGGTGTCCCCAGGCAGCCATCCAGGGCCTGAGTGAGGTGTAAGGAAAAAGTTGCAGTCAGGATGCTCAGCAGGACAGCAAATGCTCCAGAGCCCTGGCCTGCACGGAGGTTCTCTCAGGCCCTCTGTGGAGCTTGACTTCCTTCTCCCTACATTCCAGTTCCTCCCTCCTTCTAGAACACGTACACACCCATTCCCACTTCCCTCAGTATCTGCTTCCAAAGAAGTCAGCCTGCGGCATCCACAGGCAGTCACCTTCACTGCAAGCAGAATAGGAGGATGTATCGTAAACACGCAACCACGCTTAGGGAGATGTCAGTAAATGAGACTCACAGCTCTATATTGATATGGGACAGAAAAAAATGATCTGAACTAGCTGAAAAGGAAATGTTTTATTAACAATTAGAGCCTAGCTGGGCATGGTGGTGCACGCCTTTAATCCCAGCACTTGGGAAGCAGAGGTCAGCCTGGTCTACAAAGCAAGTCCAGGACAGCTAAGGCTACACAGAGTGACCCTGCCTAGAAAAAAGAAAAGAAAGAAAAAAAAAAAAAAAAGAAAGAAAGAAAAGAATTAGGGCCTTGCTTGAGGCGGCTGGACCCTAGGGCACCTCCCACGCTCCTGTCTGGACCAGTACCCATGGCCACCTTCAAGGAGGTGAGTGTATCCAGCTTCAGGGAGTTCAATAGGCTGTGAAGGAGTACGAGGGCAAGACCATTTTCACCTACTTCAGCAGTTCTAAGGATGCGGAAGGGAAGAGCTGGTGTCCAGACTGCATGGAAGCTCAGCCAGTTGTTCAGTAGGGCCTGAAGCATATTACTGAAGACTGTGTGCTCATCTACTGCCAAGCAGGAGGCAGAGCTTACTGGAAAGACCCAAATAATGACTTCAGACAAAAACTGAAGTTAACCACAGTGCCTACACTATTTACAGAGGGACCCACCTCAAAAGCTTGTTGAGTCCGAGTGCCTTTAGGCCAACCTCATGGAGATGGTCTTCTCTGAAGACTAAGATTTGATGCCCTCCCAGGCCAGTGGTGGCAAACACCTTTAGTCTCAGCACTCAGGAGGCAATAGCCGGGGATCTATGAGTTCAAGGCCAACCTGGTCTACAGAGCTGGTTCCAGGACAGCCAGGGCTACACAGAGAAATCCTGTCTGGAAAAACAAAACCAACAACAAAATTGGTTGCAATTGTGTCTTGATTTCTTGGTTTGCTTAAAAGAAGCCGCATACTTGCTTTGAGTTGACAAGTCAATTACATTATAGTCAGTATATGTCTAAACAATAAAGAATTAAAATACAAAAAATAACAAAAAACATTAGGGCCTTGCCTGGTGGTGGTGGTAATGGCAGCAGTGGCAGCCCATGCCTTGAATCCCAGCACTCAGGAGGCAAAGGCAGGTAGATCTCTGACTTTGAGACTAGCCTGGTCTACAGAGTGAGTTTCAGGACAGCCAGGACTACACAGAGAAACTCTAAGAAAACCAAACCAACAAACAAAACAGAAAGAAAGAAAAGAAAAGAATTAGAGGTCTTATGGAATTCATTTGTCAACAGTTAATGGAAACTATAAAAAACTAAAGTCAGCCTTTTTTTTCCTTCCCCCCTACCTTTTGCTCCCCCTCTCTATCTCCCTCCGTCTTTCTTTCTATTTCCCACTCATCACGGTGCCTTGTCTGTGCTTTTCATGTTAGATCCACTTTGTTTTTTTTTTTTAAAGATATATTTGTTTTATGTATATGAGTGTTTGCCTGCACATTTGGATGGTCATCATGTATATGTTTGCCCACCCCTCTTTGGAGGTCATTGGATCTCCTGAAACTGGAGTTATGGATGGTTGTGAGGGAGGCACCACATCCTCTACAAGAGCAACAAGGGTGTTTCACTGCTGAGCTATCTCAACAGCCGCTAGATCCGCACTTACTGCCTATCAAATCACGTGACCCCCAAACAGAAACTCCAGAATATCAGGTTCAGTGTCCCTAGTTCCTGTCACACTACAGGATCAGGGCCTGTGGCCAGCTGTTTATCACTGCAGATTCTCAAATGAGTGCTGACTGGGCTTCCTCATCAGGCAGCAGCTATGGCTGGAGACGAGGTTGTCTGGATGGAAAGCTACCTTCCCTCTAAGGTTGTAGATGGAGAGGACGTGTGATAGGCATCTCTGGCCCAAACCCCTAACAGTTCAGGTGCTGTGGAAGAAATGCTCAGCTTTGCCTTCAAACGGCCAATACTGAGGCCCTCAACCACCACCTATAAGTTGCACTAAATTGACTAGAGTCCTTTAAAATTGATCCCATTTCCTCAACTGAAAACGAGATTATTCTTCTGGCTCAACAGTGTGTTTAAAGTTTGTTTACTGGGGTTGGAGAGATGGCTCAGTGGTTAAGAGCACCGCCTGCACTTCCAGAGGTCCTGAGTTCAATTCCCAGCAACCACATGGTGGCTTAAAACCATCTATAATGTGATCTGATGATGCCCTCTTCTGCAGATAAAGCACTCATATGCAATAAATAAATAAATCTTTTTAAAAAAAAATAAATAAAGTTTGTTTACTTTTTAAAAAACGACTTTATTGCCAGGTGGTAGTGGAGCACAACTTTCATGCCAGCATTTGAGAAGGAGAGGCAGGTGAATTGCCGAGTTCGAGGCCAGCCTGGTCTACAGAGTGAGCTCCATCCAGCACAGCCGAGACTACACAGAGAAACTTTGTCTCTCAAAAAACAAACAAACAAAAAATAAATAAAATAAAATAAACAAAAGACTTTACGTTTTGTTGGTTTGTTTCTCTATACAGAGTTTCTCTATGTAGCCCTGGCTGTCCTAGAACTCAAAGATCTACTTGCCTCTGCCTCCCTGGTGCTGGGATTAAAGGCATGTGACACTATCGCCTGTATAAAAAACATGTTTACGTTTTTAAAAGTTGGATGCTAAGGCATGCACCAGAAATACAGAAGTAAGACACAATTTCTGCTGTAGACAGATGTTCCAAGCAGAGCATGTGTAAGAAAGCATGTAATTATAGTCCTAAGTGATATGCAGTGAGAGAGAAAAAAAAACATACCTGAGTCAGGTGTGCTCCCTGTGTGCCCTCACTGTGTTTATTTGTGTGATATAGACAGAAAAGACAAAAGAGGGAGAGTGGTAAAGCCTTGCTGAAGAGAGAAACCTGAGCGGATCCTTGACAGGCAAGAGAAATAACTGTGGGGAGCCAATGAGAGTATCATGTGCCAGATCACAAATGCGTGAGAGCTTGGCCATTTTCAGAGACGTGACAATGGGTGAGCCGGGCTGAAATAAAGGACAGCATCTGGCAAGGAAATGGGCAGGAAGTGTGCTGAAGCTATTAGAGACGAGGCTGGGTCAAACAAGCTTTGCTGAGAAGCAAGAAGTGAAACAGCACGTGGGGAGCACACTGAAACCACGAGTGTTCCCCACATACCAGTGCTCAGCACCTAACTGGTTATGTATGGTAGGTGTGATACTAAGCTGTCTTATGAATTCGTCTCTGGGGGTAAAGTGATACCTTTATTTTGCAGGACTTTGAGTAATTTTTCCAAGTGCACTTGGTATCTTAGCTGGGCTCCTCAGGAGCAGATCATGAGAACGGAAGTTAACTGTAAGTGGTTTATTTTGCAGGTGACGCCAGAAAGAAATCCAGTCAGAGACTGGGAGCATGAGTCAGAGAAGAGAAATGGTTCTGTCTTTCGTGTGCTGTCAAACAGGTCACCACCAAGGGTGCCTGAAGCTAAATCTCATCAAGAAAATTTTGAGAAACATTGAAAAAATAGACCCCAGAGTTATTTCCAGCAGGACGTGAGGCCAGGCCATTTCTCTACAGGCCTTATTGGCATTGCTATTTCAGAACTGTTTCCACGAGGTTGACTTCGGCATTCTCAGTTTTCTGGCACAAAAGCCAAGCATGCTTTTCAGGCAGGGTCTACAGGTACTCTCAGGAAACCGTCCTCAGCACATGGAGCTGTGGGCTAAGGTGGTATGATATGCCACATGTAAGGAGCAAGTCAGTCGGTTTGGTAATAAGCAGTCTAGCTTGGTTTTTATATTGATGGCTTTCAGTCCACCAGTATGGAGAAGGCATGAACATTTCACTTAGCAGTAGGCAGGAAGTAGAGAGAGAGTCAGGAAGCAGTCAGGGATAATATATCCCCCAGGAACCTGGTCCTAGAGACTTACCCCCTCTTGCTAGGTCTCATCTCATTCGGTTTTTTAAAGCATCCAAAAATGGTGACCAGCCACCCTTTTACAAGTAGGAGCAGTGAGAAAAGAGCTCAGACAGCCCAAGCTGACCTAGAACTTGAGACTCTTCTGCCTCTGCCTCTGGAGTCCTGCCGTTACAGATGTGTTCCAGCCATTACAGATGTGTTCCAGCCGTTACAGATGTGTTCCAGCAGCCTTTTCCAAGGATACTTCATAGCCAGTGTCAGAGCATCCTGCTTTCCCCCCACCCCCCTTAGGCAGCTGAAATCAGTACAGCATTTCCCTTCATGATCCTGTGGGAACAGTCTACCCCAACGGCCTCTCTTTCAAGTGAGCTCACAGGTTTACAGCCTTACACCTTGAAACGTGATAGTTGGGATCTGGCCAATGCCTGGGAAGATTTCAAAGTATCTTCCCTGTTTTCCCACACAAAGTGTTTGTTGGTTTGTTTTCTTTTTTTTTTTTTTTTTTTTTTTCCCCTTATTTTTAAAGACACTAACCTCAGTAATTCCACACCTTTATTTCAACTACTCTCCTTGCCAGTGAGAGCATACATTTGTCAAATGTTTATATGCTTTTTGTTCCTGAGTCTTGCTGTAAACCTGGCTAAAAGCATCCGATAGTAGCCATGCATTCTTATGGAATTCTCCCTACCAAATTAGTCTGCCACCTTTAAAGCTGGCTTCTCATTCAGTTTCAGGACATTGACAAAGTAGAAACAAATTCTGTGGCTTCTAATCCAATTCCCTACAGAGGTTTATCTCATCTGAAACTTCATTAAATGCAATCTCTACCATCCACATTTCTCCTCCTCCTCCTCCTTCTCTTCTTTCTTCTCCTCCTTCTCCTCCTCCCCATTCTTCCTCTTCCTCCTCCTCCTTCTTTTCTTCCCCATCCTCCTCCTCCTCCTTCTCCATCTTATGTGTTTGGGTGTTTTGCCTGCATTTACGTCTGTGACCTTTTGCATATTTGGTGCCTGTGGAAAGTATTAGATCCTCTGGAACTGGAGTTACAGAAAGGTAGGTGTGAGCCTAGCTCCTCTAGAAGAGAAGCCAATGCTCTTAACATCCAAGCCATCTCTCTAGCCCTACTAAGGTCTACATTTCTAACAGCATTCTGGTCTTCTGAGCTCCCAGGAAAACTGTCTATTAATCTCTGCTCACAGACTTTTCTGATTTTTGTAGCCTACTTCTAAAATACTCCCCACAAACCAGTTTCACAGAGGGTGGGTCCTCCCACCTCAATTAGTCTAGTAAGGGTGAAACCTTACTTTATGCCTAGCAGCTGGTCTGCCAGGCGACAGACCTCAAGATGACAACTGAGATTGACCATTGTAGTTAGAATACCTTCCAGAAAACACACCCGGACCTGTTGTCCTGATAGATGACTGACACATAATGGATGGTTAATAAATTTTGGGTTTTTTTGTTTGTTTGGTTGGTTGGTTGGTTTGGTTTGGTTTGGTGTTGGTTTTTTTGAGACAGGGTTTCTCTGTGAAACAGCCCTGGCTGTCCTGGATTCACTTTGTAGAGTATGCTGGCCTCGAACTCACAGAGCTGTGTCTGCCTCTGCCTCCCAGAGTACTGGGATTACAGGTGTGTGCTACTGCACCCATGGATGAATTTGTTAAACCAATACAAATTAGTCACTTAGCATTATTTTTGGCTATAAAAAAGCCTTAGGATAGAAATAAGGAGATTTGAAAATTAGTCAATTTGAAGGCCTCTCCCATTAATATGGGAACCGCATGAAGCTGTTTAGACTTATTAAGTTTGACTTTCCTAATCCTCAAACCTTGTTTTATTGCCTGCCCCACCTGCTGCAGTTAGGATTTTGACAATGATAAAGATAAAAAGGCAGCAAAGGAGGTGGTAATCCCATATCTCTGTCTTGGATGTAGGCAGGAGTAAGTTATTTCTTGACCTTTGGATCCCCATTATCTAAGACCAAGTATTTTGGGGTCACCAAATATATCAGTCAGGCCTTTTAGTTGCATAACAAACAAAACAAATAAAAAACCAATTCTGACTACTGTAATCAAAATAGGAGCCCATTGGAGGGTGACCTTGAAGGTTTCAGAATAAGCAGAGCGATTAAATAATGACCAGGAAACACAGGTAAGATCACACCGCAGAAACACACTAGGTGGAGAACTCCTTACACTTCATTGTGTGATGCACATCGGGGAGCTCCACTCTCACTGTTGTAAACTTCCCAAGATTCTTGGATCATTCTACTTCAAATTTTGGGTATTTGGTGAGATATGGTCATATGTTCCAGCTGCCATGGATGCCAGAAGGTGACTGGCCTCTTCCAATTTCCGTAAGTGGACATACTCTGTCATAAAAGAGCAGTTTCCCCAGATATGAGAAGGAGGCCCTATGCTAAGCAGCCCAGTCCCATCCAAGACTGGATGCAAAGGAAGTGGGATAATGATGAGATCTGGGAAACCAAGACTGGGAAAAGGGAATGATTTACTGAGCAGCAGCACTGACCTGAGACTGCTAGGCAGTCTCCAAGGTCCTGAGTACAAAGACACAGCACTCCAGGTGCTCAGCCAGCTAGGAAACTGATTTTTTAAAAAAGGGGTGGGGGGTGGGGGGGAGGCTGTAGTCAAGGTATGACAAAAGACAGCAGTCGTACAGAGCAAAGGATTGATTCTAGAAATCATACAGTTTCTCAGAAAAGCTTACATGGGGAGCTGAGTCTTGAAGGACTGCGTTAGAAGCAAAGCCAGCTCTGGTATTTGTTAATCTTGCTCATTAGCCAGAATCTGGGTCATGGTATTTCCTGTTCAGTCCCTTCCTGTTGCCACCAACCACAGCACATATGCGATTACAGTTAAGGTCTAAAATTAGTGACTTTAGGGCCTCAGAGTTATTAGGGTTCTGTTTGTGCCTCTATTTTCTTCCTTTGCTCTCCCCAAGTTTTGACAAGGGCAAAACTTAGCAGCTGCTTCTGTTGCTTTTCGCTATTTTAGCTGTAAGTGTATACTCAGAGCCTGCATGTAAACACTAGTTCAGCCATGGCCTGCTAGTATGATCTCCCTAAGACTTGATTCCTCAAAGATAAAAGAGGAATGAAAAGCATTTGCCTCCCAGAACCACTGTAGGGATTAACTGGAGAGACCTCTTGGGAGTGCCAGCATGTTAGCCATTAGCTGAGGCAATTCACACATCTGTGAGGTTGGGGGTCCCTCTCTGTTTGTTCCCCCCTTCTTCGCTTAAGGGGTTTCATGCAGTAGCAGAGGTGCTATTTGGAGAAAATGTCTTCCAGGAAAGCAGAGTCCCAGAGGTTGTGCCCAAAAAATGTAACACTTTCAGAGTAAAGGAGAAGCAGGCAGAAGTTTCTCGAACTGTAAGACCCTCAACACCTGCCTCCAGGCAGAACTGAGAGCCTGCCTCCTGACTGGAGTGACACTTTCCAATCCTATAAGAATGATTTCAAAAACAGCTGTCCTGGCTCCAAGAAGGATTGTCTCTGTTCTTTCTGAGGAAGAAATGATGTACCCAGATGCTGGCCAGGGCAGGCTCCCTTCTCCATCAAGATCTCAGAAGCCTGGAGAACAGAATGTCCAGTAAGCAGACATTGTCACATGCTGTCCCCTACAACACCTGAAATGTGCACAGAACAGCAGACTGAGTGGCAATGGTGAGGCAGCTCTCTGCCCTCTCCAGATAATAAACGCAATATTTGAGGGGAATGCGCCACAGGCTGAAAAAAAAATTTAATAAAAGCCAGACCCAGACGTGAACACACTGTGTGGCTTGGAACAGACAGTGAAGTGCGTGGCCTGTGGATGTAGTCCTCCTTTCTGAGTGTCCTTGAGTATAATTTAGGAGCCTCTTCTTGCCAATAAGCCATGATGTTCCCTTCCAATCTGCGTGTCCGAGTAAATTCTGATCATTTGTTCCTGACACAGCTCTCTACTGAGTACTTACACCATCCCGAACATTGGAGGGAGACATGGGGTCTCCAGCCTTATTCTAGAAAGGAGAGGAAGTTGCTTTGTCAAAATGCAGGCTCCTCTGTTTGAGCGTCATTTGTGGGAGAGGGTGAATGCCTGCCTCTCTTGACTGCATATGGAGAAAATAATTTCATGCAGAGAAGCTTAGTTCTGGCATTTGCCAAGCTTCTCATCCCATCTGGGGGCAAGCCCAGGACCAGGAGCAGAGAGCGACAGAGCAGCAGAACATGTTGCTATGGTAACTTGGCATCACACACCTTTGCTCCTTTATGTCAGCTTCCTTCCCAGCCCCCGCCCCAACAAGCCCAAATCTCCAAAATCACCTTTATTACCATTGTGCTTTTTCAGAGTATGAAAAGCTTTTCTGAATTTTCACGTAGGTTGTTCTTAAGACATTCTTCTTCAAGCACCTGGGCAAAAGGATCGTGCTTCCTTCTGGAGGCAGAAGGTCCCTGCTGATTTTGCTTCCTGACTCACAAATGTATAACTGAGCCCCACATGAGCCTATCTTCTGTGGAAGACTCCACTTTCAAACCCCTTCGGTATGTTAGTGGGCTTTATCACCATGTAGTTTTCACCTCAGGCTTAGACAACCCTAAAAGACAAGAAAACAAGCCCATGAAACACTCCGTGCCCAGGGACATCCACATGGGGTGGAACCAATTTTCCCACTTTGCAAATGGAAAAATAAAATTCTTAAGTTGAAGTCTATGCTCCAAACATCCTCCATATCTCGGCCGACTTGTGCAACCATCACTGCAGTTCTAGAACATTTGTACTATCTCAAAAAGAAGCTAAAGATCTTTTAGCTGTTACTCTCAATTGATCATCCCACATCTACTGCTATGCCCAACCATAAGGAACCACTAATACACTTTATATCCCTAAAATTTTCCCAGTCTGGGCACATACATACATACATACATACTACATATGTATATGTACACATATATATTATGTGTGTTTCTTCCTGACTGCCTTTTACTAAGCATGATGTTTTCAACTTTCATCCATGTTTGCATGGGATAGACTGTCCAAATAGTATTACATTTCTTCATTTAGTCATCTTAATGGGCATTTGGCTTGTTACTGTACCTTTTGTTGTTATTAGCAATGTTGCTAGGGATGTTTGTGCATCAATGTTTGTGTGGAGTTGTGGTTTTCATCCTCTTGTGCTTATGCCTAGGAATGGCATAGCTGGACCAAATGGTAACTGCACATAGTGCCAGACTGCTTCCCAAGGTGATTTCACCGTTTTACATCCTACATAAGAAGGCATACAAATTCCAGTTTCTGCACACCGTTGCCAACATTTGGTGTGATTCAATTTTTTTTTTTTGTATTTTTATTTACTTATTTATTTTTGCTTTGTTTCATTTCACCATGGCATTTCCATGTCCACATGGTTATCGTTTTTTGATGGTTACAAAGCATTCTGAGTCAGTTGGTGTGCCGCTGTTTAATCATAGCTGGAACTTGTCCAGTTTCGAACTGTTATAAACCATGGGACCTGAGTTAGTACCACTTACTACTTTTTTCCCTTCCTCTCTTTCCTTGATGTACGTTCCAAAGCAAACAACAGGTACACACAGGTTTGATGTTGCTTCTCCTATTACTCTGCACCAAAGTTGTCTGTATGTGACATGCCAGCAGCAGTGCTACGCCCACCTCCCTCTGCCTGCCTGCCTCTGTTAACTTAAGGCTTTGCCTCTTTACTCGGGTGTACTAATGATACAGGTGTGCTGTGTGTAAAAGAGCCATAAGTCACTTTGATTTGTGTTTCTTTCTCTGTTGGGGACTTAACAGCATTTAACGGTCATCAGATAGCCCAGTTAAGTCACTGAGCCAAAGAAGCCAGACAGTACAGGAAGGCCTAGGGATCAAAGCAAAAAGCAGAGGAATAAGTTGAAGGAAATTCCCTGGGTGTGGATAAGTGGGTCCATCCTGATGGGTGCCTAGCTGTAGAAGAAGGGGCTGCTGGGAGGGATGTGGAACCGATCTAGACACACCCCACACCTGCTTCACTCAGCACCTTCCCGAGCGTTGATTCTTCCGGTCCTATCATTCCTTGTCATTTCCTCTGAGAGTTTTTACCATCACTACTTTCCTTAACATTGGTATTCTCTAGAATCCCATTCCTGGATTTTTTTTTTTTTTTTTTTTTTTTTTTTTTTTTTTGGCTTGTTTTTTTTTTTGTTTGGTTTGGTTTTTGGTTTTTCAAGACAGGTTTTCTCAAGCCTGGCATGGTGGCACACCATTTATACTCGAGAGGCAGAGGCAGGCAGATCTCTGTGAGTTAAAAGCCAGCCTGGTCTACAAAGAGAGTTCCAGGACAGCCAGGGCTACACAGAGAAACCCTGTTTTGGAAAACAAAACAAAACAAAAGCGGGTTTTCTCTGTATAGCCTTGACTGTCCTGGACTCTCTTTGTAGACCAGGCTGGCCTTGAACTCACAGAGATCTGCCTACCTAAGCCTCCCAGAGTGTTGGGACCATAGGCCTGCCCTGGCTCGTGCTTGGATTCTTATTTAAAATCCTGGGTGATCTCAGCCTTTTGGAGGAAGCACTGGTACAATGCAAATCCCAGAAGCTCCCATATACTTATCTCCAGCTCTGGCTTTTCTCCCTGAGATCCAGTTCCAGCTATCCAACTTACTATCTCCACAGGAGTTCCTCTGGGCGCTTCAAGTCCAGTGTTTCCCCTTAAGCACCACCCCCTTTCCATATGCCCCATCTTCATGGCGAGAATAATGTGGACCCCATCTCCTCAAGCCAGGAAATCGTTCCAAACACTCGCCTACACTGACTGTACATGGTTTTCTCCCCACACCTACTATACTAGTTTGCTTTTGTGTTTTCACTACTTCTTTCAATGGTTTTAGCACTGGGCATGCGTTAGAGTTGTATCGGTGGAGACTGTCACTTTAGCAAGGAAAACAAGCATGAGCTGAATAAACATGTACATGGAGTGGAGGGACTCGCTGTGGCAGGGAAGCCTTGACGACAACTGCACAGGCTTTGGCAGAAATGGGGTCTTCCGGGGCCTTGCTCTACAGCAGTGTGTCTCAGCCTTCCTAATGCTGTGACTCCTTAATACAGTTCTTCACATTGTAGTGATGCCCAGCACCATAAAATTATTTTTGTTGTTATTCCAAAACTGTAATTTTGCCACTGTTATGAGTTATAGTATAAATAGCTGTGTTTTCTGATGGCCTTAGACCACCCCTGTGAAAGGGACATTTGCCCCACAAAGAGTTCACAACCCACAGTTTGAGAACCAACCCGCCCATCTGAAGTGTCTACAACAAACAACCTGTTTCTAACAGTGACAAACCTCCGGGTTCAAATTTTCTGGGAGAGCCTGAGGACCAACACAGGTTGAGAAAGTCCGGGAGCTGGGTGTGGTGACACACATTTTTAATCCCAGTACTTGGGAGGCAGAGGCAGGAAGATTGATATGAGTTCGAGGCCAGCCTGGTCTACAAAGTGAGTCCAGGATAGCCAGGGCTGTTACACAGAGATCATGTCTCAAAAAACTAAACAAAAAAGAAAGAAAGAAAGGAGGGAAGGAAGTGGAAGGAGGCTGAGCAAGTTACTGATGCAAGAACAGGCCAGAGAATGACCCTTGTGTATTAGAGACATTTCTCAAAAGGAAATAAGAGTTGGCACAAGGATGGTTAAATCTTTCTAGAAGCTGTTTGCCACATGGCCGTAACCTCTGGCCCAGTCTTTCTGCTTCTATTCGTATCCTCCACCTTTGTGATCGTTAAAGGTATGATTTAAGTTTAACTGCTATATTTAAAAGATCTATATAACAAAAATGCCTTTAACCCACCTAATGCACAAGTTCTCAGCCTGTGGGTCATGACCCCTTTGTAGGGCAAATGGACCTTTCATAGGGGTCCTCTAAGACCATCTATATATCAGATGTTTACGTTACAGTTCATAACAGTAGCAAAATCATAGTTATGAAGTAGCGATGAAAGTCATTTTATGGTTACGGGATCACCTCCACATGAGGAACTGTATTAGGACACAGCATTAGGAAGCTTGAAAGCCACTTCTCTGACCTGTAAGCCCCACTTGTCCAAAGATTGATAACTTCCTGGAATACTTGGCATGTTATTCATGTAAGATAACAAGCCACACGTCTTCACTTTTGTACACAAGCTTGTTTGCCCCAACTGTTGATCACATGTGGGTGGGAAGTTATTTAGGAAACATGTCCAGATGTATGCTTGCCCCTGATTGGACAAAGTTGAATGTACATAATCTTGTAGGTTTTGTCTTTAAAACCCTGGCTAATGTAATTCAGTGCCATACTCTGGGAACCCTGGGTATGGACCTGCGCAATATCCTTGGTCCTGGCCAGTATTTAATAAAGCTTGCTTCGAATTTGGCTCAGAAATTGTAGTATCTAATGAACTGAATTGCCCAGTAGGATTAACACCATATTGTGCCAGAATGATCTTCCACAATTCACACAGAGAGAGAAGGAAGTGTGGACTTTGAAATCTTTACTCAGTTCTTAGTAGGTCTGGGGCTTAGAGCAACATCAACTACAACGTACCTGAGACCCCAGTCCTTTCTACCTCTGCGAAAACTTCATAAATACCATTTTTACTCTCCATGTTAGCTCCACAACCAAGCTCGTATACTTAGTATGCAAACACAGCAGCTGAGACTCAGAAGGAATTAGTAAGACTGTCCTAGGGTTGGTGGCTGCTAAGTAGAAGAGCTGACTCCAGGCTCACCAGCAGCGTGCAAAGGCTCAAACACAGGCTTTGTACCCATTAGATGAGGACCCTACCCACTGGGTGACACTCCCACCTCCAGCACAGGGTTTCCTACACTATTGTGAGGCTCAGGTGACATAGGCCATGGAAAGCATTTAGAAGTTACCTATACTTCCAGGGACTCTTGATTCAGTCCGACTAGCATTTGTTCTCCCCTGAGAGGCATCCTCTGGGGATCTTTGAGCAAGCTCCAGGAGCAGAGGGTACAATGGAAGACAAGGCTTCACTCTTACATCTGCCTGGGAGTGACCACTGCCAACAATAGGGGCGCTCTTGGATGAGCACAGCTGGCTGAAACCACAGTTTCAGTCTACACAGAGAACTTGGCCAGCACTGCCCCAGCTTCCTGACCCGCAGAACTGTGAGCTATGAATGAGAATTGTTGTAAGCTGCTAAGTTTGTGACTACACTGCAACAGAAATGGACATGCCTATCAACTAAGCCAGATGCTTCACTTCCCTGCCTGGTCTTCACCTTCCTATTGTAGAGGTACTCTTGAATTAAAACCATTAATGAAATGGAAAAGAAGAAGAAGAAGAAGAAGAAGAAGAAGAAGAAGAAGAAGAAGAAGAAGAAGAAGAAGAAGAAGAAGAAGAAGTTACCTATACTTAACATTGTAAATATCCCTTGAACTCTGCTACTGATTTAAGAGCCCACGTCCTTTGTCACCTCCTCACCTCCTACTCCCCTACCCCCTCACCCCCCCATCCCACCCCCATCCCTACCCTCCCACCCTCCCACCCCCATCTTATAGTATGTCTGTTCTGCTGCACTGACCATACTTGAGATCAGGAACTCAGCCAGCCCTTTCCATGTCCCTAGCACAGGGCTGAACGCAGAGTGGTTGTGTTTACTGAAGCAAAATAGGAAAATGAATCTCAGGGGAACATATGCTAAGTCTATTCCTGGACTGTTTCTTTAAAACATTCATTCCATTCTTATCTTCCTGCAGCGCCAACCCTAAAATATTCCATTTGTCTGCCTTCTATTTAAATAAAAAGTCAGCACTAACAAAACCTACCCTGTTGTGCCCAGTTTCCTTCTGTCTTCCTTTGTTCTAGCCACTTCCTCTTTTTCCTTTTGACGTCCTCCTGCGGAAGTGCATCTCCTGCTGTGTCAGTTTCCAACCCGTTTGTTTTTGTCTATGCTGAGAGACTTTTCCCTAAAAGTCATGTTGTTGCAAGTTTCCCAGAAATCTACGTAGAGTTACAGTAACAGGGAAAGGCCCACCCTTCCCTTTCCCCTCCCCGCCCCCTGCCCCCGCCCCCACCTCAAGCCCTTGAGGCCTCAGAATGTCTGCAGCCTTAGTGTGGAGTCAGCCTAGGCTCCAAATACAGGTCTGTAAACATGTGACTCGGAGTTAGCGTGCCCAGCCACACAGGAAGGAGTTATTAGAAGCATAGGGTAGGTCAGGCTTGTCCACCCCCTAAGCTCAGATGTGAGGAAGTTGTAGCACTGTCAGATAGAGCCATACAACTCTCCATTGGACTGCACAGAGGTCTGAGTCCTATTTAATCTTTTCTTTGAACTCCAGCCTTGAATACCCAAAAGAGGACTTGTCATCTGATAATGAACCGTACACGGGTACTCATCCTGCTCTGCCAAAAATCTGGACTATTTAGCATAGAAACATTAAACAAGCTGGACGTGGTGGCACACGTCTTTAATCCCAGCACTTGGGAGGTGGAGGCAGGTGGACCACTGGGGTCTACGGAGTCTACAAAGCCTGGTCTACAAAGCAAGTCTAGGACATCCAAGGCTACACAGAGAAGCCTTGTCTCAAAAAACCAAAAACAACAACAACAACAAAACCAAAACATTAAACAATATACAAAACTGAATGGGATTAAATTCACTGGATGGACACATGCCTTAATCCCAGCACTGGCTGAAAGGAAAATCTGTGAGTTGAAGGTCAGCCTTGTCTACTTCATAAGTTCCAGGCCAGCTACATAGTGAGAAAATAACAGTGAAACAAAATACATTATGACTGGTAAAGAAAAGACAGACAGTAAGATATGGTTAGAAGTAGACTAGGTTTAAGACACCCAGAATGTTTCCTTTGTCCCGTTTAGGTTAGCAAAGTAATAATTTTTCACCCTAGTATCTGTATACATATGAAGACACTTAAGATTCTTGTTTCAGCTGCCACCATTAGTGAAGCATTGGCCAAGTCACACAATCTCTACTGAACGGTTACTCAGTGTGACATCAAAGAGAACTTGAACTCTGTGACCGAGTGCTATGTAAGAAGGAGAAAGAGAGAGAGCCACGTGGGAGTTTTGAATGAAAAGATGAACAGAAGGATACTGTGGAGCTAGAGATGAAAGCATCCGTTGAAATAAGGAGACAGGAACATTCAGACACAGCAAATGGTCCATTCAGAAGGCAAGGACTAGTGAGCTGTGGGAAGGGTTGGGTGGGTCAGCTGCTGTTGAATTTGCAACTGCAGCTCACGATGGAGCCTTAGAAGGTAAAACGTGAGTACCAACTCCCCAGAGTTGTCCTCTGACTTTCACATGCACATCATGGGATGCACAAGCCCTGACATACAAGCACACACATAAACGTGAAATAAAATACACAGATTTTATTCTTTAAATGCTTTATACACATGTTAACTTTTTTATCTAGGCCCGGGCATGGTGGCGCATGCCTTTAATTCCAGCACTGAGGAGACAGAGGCAAGCAGATCCCTGTGAGTTCAAGGCCAGCCTGGTCTACAAAGTGAATCTGGGACAACCAAGGCTAACACAGAGAGACCCTGTCTCAAAAAAGAAAAACAAAAACAAACAAACAAACGAAAAAAAAAAAAACCAAAATTATTCTGTGTATGGGTAAATAGCTGTGTACCATGTAGTTGCCTGGTGCCCAAGGAAGTCAGAACAGGATATCAGATCCCCTGGAACTGGAGTTACAGATGTTTGTTAGCTTTCATGTAGATTCTGGGAATCAAATTCAGGTCCTCTGGAAAAGCAACCACTGTTCTTAGTTGGTGAGCCATCTCTTCGGCCCTAATACTTTTAATTTTTTTTTTCTTTTTCTAGACAGAGTTTCTCTGTGTAGCCTTGGCTGTCCTGGACTCACTTTGTAGACCAGGCTGGCCTCGAACTCACAGCAATCCGCCAGCCTCTGTCTCCCTGAGTGCTGAGATTAATGGCCAGTCCTAAGACATTTCATCTTAAACAAAGAAGAAAGAGAAGACCGGCTTAGGAACAATGGTACATTGATGTGTGGAAGATATATTGAAGGTGGGATTGACAGTGGGCTCGTATGAGTCGAGTAATGTTGGGGACAGTAGGCTATATGGCCAGTGTTCAGCCATCTTGTCAGAGCCTGCACCTTTAGGCTTCTATTTCTCCAGCAGTCTGTTTACCAGAAACCAGCTGACCCTCTTGTGGTTCGGCACTTAGACTAAAAGTAAGATTAAGATGGAGCCACCCTGTTGTGATTTATTGTGGGGGATGGTCATTCTAAGACCCCCGAGCTACTCCTTTCTGGCTATAAACTAGCTTTTCCAGTAAGACTACTGGTAAGATCAGATTAAAGGCCAGCTGCCTGCAAGCAGCAGTTCCGGGAACTTTTTCCTGACTAACCACATCTTTTACAACTTCCCTCTTTCTCTGGAATTTCTCCCCCTTCTGTGATTACAGCAGCTGTAAAGCTAAACACCTCTGGAGCATTCCAGAGTTAGGTATCCATAGCAACGCTCACTTATACAAATACCCATGCCCCTGTGCCTATAAAAACCCTGTGAAATTTTTCAGTGAACGGGGGCTTGATCAGAATCCAGACTTGCCCTCATCTCTTCACGTCTCCTGTCCCCCCACTTGTGTGCCCCCTCCACAGGTACCCGTTGAAGACCCCGAGGGCCGGGACAGAGTAAGTTTGAACTAGGTCAGGTAAGATGTGCATGAAGAGAGTGGCTAATCTGGCAGGAATTTTGAAGGCAAGACTAAACACTGAAGAATCTAAAGAGGAAGTAATCTGAGGTCACCAGAGTGCAGATTTTGTTAATGGAATGAGGAAGGGTACTACGGTCACTTCTGGGGAATTTCGCCATTCCATTTGTAGGCATGAACGTATCTGGATAGCTTTCCTGGAAGACTATATTAAATCAAGCATGTTTTTGTAGATGGTGAGAAGTGTGAGCATTACTGGCAGGCCAGGTTTGTAGAGTCTTTTGACCTCCCATACATAAAGCTTTTAATAAGTCCAGGTTATTCTATACTGATAATGTAATCCATCTCCCCTGACTCTGCCCTACTCTCCCCTGGCCCTCCTGCCTCTAGTATACTTGTTGGGGATCTGAATAATTATATTAGTAAAGATAGGTTAATTAATACCAATACCTCAAATCTCCGTGTCTGAAAAATAGTTTTCTTTAGCACTTTCCTTTCTTTTATTCCTCCCCCCCGACCCCCCGTCCTCTTGTTTTTGTGTTTCAAGGGACAAAATCCAGACTGTGATGTGTGGTAGGTAAATGCTTTCCAGAACTGCTCCTCCATACCCCAAACTCACTCCCATTTAATTGGCCAAAACAAGTCACAGCACACATTGTCTTCAAAAGAGCTGCACGTTCCCCTGCTGTCTATGAACACAAAGATTGGGGCTATCTGTGACTCTAATGAAAACCCAATAGACATTTTCCCTTGGACATCTATCTGCAACTACTCTGCTGTGTTTGTATCATCACTAAGTGTCCTCGCTATCAACCAGCAGTGCCGGAGCACAGTTGTAACGGGGCCCCAGATCCCAGCACAACTGACTCCATGAAGGAAGTACCATTCAGCCCATGAAACAGCACGTAGACAGCACTACCTGCCAAACTGAAAGCAGGGAATAAAGAACTAATCCACGGAAGTCCGTGGTTCTGGGAAAGCCTCTAAATGTACTAACCTTGCCTTTTTGGCTTCTGTGGTTCTGCTTCTGGCTAACTGTTCTTGTTAACTGAAAGTATGTCAAGCCAGAATATGGTTTTTGTCCTTAAGAGCTCACCCTGAGAAAGGCTGGAGGCTACACTGGGATCTCAAACATTCAGTGTAGTCATTGTCTGGCTAATAAAGTCTTTCTATTGGCTTAAATTCATGTCCAAGTAGTAATCTCTGGTGGATACCCCACAACACAATCCCCACAGGAACGCGTTCTTTTTGATGCTTTGCTTTTTCTCTCCTTTTTTATTTATTTATCTTTAAGTGTGTGTGTGTGTGTGTGTGTGTGTGTGTGTGTGTGTGTGTGTGTGTGTGTGTGTTCTTGCACAAGGGCAGGTGCCCATGGATGGCAGAAGCATTGAATGCCCTCTACACTGGTTACAAGCTAAGCTGCTTGATCTTGGATGCTGAGACATGGACTCTGCTTGGGCAGTATGTGCCTCGTAAGTGCTGGCCCTTTATCTCCAGCTCTTTCCATTGGTCAAAAAAGCAAGAGTTAAAGCTCTCTCTGCATCTCTGCTCCTGAGGGCCCACTTCCCTCATGTCTCCAGGAAGACTCAGCCCGTCTCTGTGTGCTGTGCACTTCCTTTGTACGTTTCACTTCCTTATCACTCAGCACGTAAGGCGAGCCACAGAACCAAACAACCCGCAGACAAACAGCAAATATTGCCCAATCTGTTGTTTGTTCTTTCTGACTCTCACTAGTTAGTTCCCCAGGGTTTTCAGTCTAAGCCATCCTATGAACTGTTGGCTGAATAATTCTGGTGAGAACCACTCTGTCTTTGTTTCAGAATTCCACAGAATGCTCTTTGAATCTCTGATCAGATGATCATGACCACCCCCTGCATTAAGGGTTTATTGTTTGTTTTGTTTTTGTACATGATTCTTTTATCCATGATATTCTCTCTTATAGATTACCATGATTTATAGGCAGTACATAGCCAGAAATTGTTAACCCGCTGACAGATACTGTATTTTATGAAATTGACTGCTAATTTTAGTTACACTGAGATAGATCTTGGCCCACAATTACACTTTTTAGACTTTTGCTCACATCCAGAAGAAAGAAATATGCTACAAATATATTAAAATACTTTTTTTTTGGCCAGGCAGTGGTGGTGCACACCTTTAATCCCAGCACTTGGGAGGTAGATCTCTATAAATTCGAGGCCAGCTCGGTCTACAGAGCTAGTTCCAGGACAGACAAGGCTACACAGAGAAAGCCTGCCTTGAAAAACAAACAAACGGGGCCTTGCCAGCGGGTTTCTGGCAGGAGATTGATTCCCAGGCGGCTAATGTAGTTTGCTGTTTGGGGATCCCATGGCTGTCCTCACTGGCCTCTGGGGCTCCTTCACCCAGGTCAACAGAGCATTAGGTCAACACGGCTTCAGCACCTCTGGGAACCACGGAGAGAGGATGACTTGGTTGCGTGTAGTGGACAACAGTGCCCTGGGGACAGGCCATACCACAGGACTCTTTGCTGCATCCATGTGGATAACAAAAGTTGGGTGAGCAAGGTGGGTGAAAGGATCCTGCTGGCCACCAGGAGGCAGAAGAAGAAAATATTCATTGTGGGATATCTCATGCTCCCGGCTCCTGGATGACCCCAAAGTTTTACTCCAACAATGTGGTCCTCACTGAGGACAATGAGGACAATGGGAATCTGTCCCAACCAGCCTATGTGAGAGGGAAGGGGAGTATTCCAAGGTGGCCATTGCTCAGAACTTTGTGTGACCGAGTGGCTCTTGCCAAGCAGCCATCTCTTTCACATTGATGACAGCATCCTGTAACAGAATAAATGTTTTAATGGGCATTTTCTTCAAAAGGAAAAAAGAAAAACAAACAAACATTTCTGAGTATCTTTGTACTTCTCACTTCCTGCATTGTAGTACAGTGGGTTTTTGTTTGTTTGTGAGCCACCATGTTGTTCCTGGGAATTGAACTCAGTATCTTTTGACTTGGGTGAAGGGGCCCCAGAGGCCGCCTCCTCCTCCTCCTTCTCCTCCTCCTCTTCTTTTTCTTTTCCTTTTTCTTCTTCTTCTTCTTCTTCTTCTTCTTCTTCTTCTTCTTCTTCTTCTTCTTCTTCTTCTTCTTCTTCCTCCTCCTCCTCCTCCTCCTCCTCCTCCTCCTCTTCTCTTCTTCTTCTTCTTCTTCTTCTTCTTCTTCAAAAAGAGACCTTATTCTACTGAGATAGAATAATAGCTAAAACAAATAATTTCAGGGGCTAGAGAGATGGCTCAGCGGTGATAGGCATTGGCTGCTCAACCAGAGGACTTAAGTTCGATTCCTTGCACTCATGCGGCAGCTCACAACCTTCTGTAACTCAAGTTCTAAAGAATCCAATGCCCTCTCCTGGCCTCCATAGGCACAGGGCATGCATGCGGTGCACAGATGTGCATGACAGCAAAACACCCAAACACATAAAGTTAAAAAGTAAAGCGCATGCGAGCGCACACACACACAAATGAAAAGCAAATAAACTCAGAGGTGCCTGTACCAGGGACCTTTATCCCAATATTGGACTTAGGCCTAGTAGAGAAAGAATACAAATGATTGTTTCTGACACAGTCTGGGGCAGGAGCAAGCAAGCCCAGAAGGGTTGAGAGGTCAACCAGTATGTTTGCTTGTTTGTTTTTCACAACAGGGTTTCTCTGTGTAACAGTCCTGGCTAGCCTGGAACTCACTCTATAGACCTGGCTTGCCTCTGCCGCCTAAGAGCTGGGATTAAAGGCATGTGCCACCATGTCCCACCTCAACCAGTGGGCTACACTTAGAATCAACAAAAATGCCTGGTGAGATGGGAGTGGGTGACACTCCAAAGGGCAAGAGAGATGTGGCCCGCAGTCCAGATTCCATCCACTTCTTGCCTCCCCTTAGGATGTCATGGAAAGTTCATTTTCATCACCTGGGGCTGTGTATCCTCAAGAATTGGAATAAGGCTGGCTAGATGTCTCAGTGAGTAGAGGCGCTTGCCCCAGGTCCCACATGGCTAAAGGAGAGAACCAACTCACACAAGCTGCCCTCTCCCCTCTTTTTTTGAGCCATGGAATGCGCTCTCACTCATTCACATGCATGGGTGCATTCACACACACAAATAAGTAATACATAAATGCAATGAAATAAATTCTTATTAAAAATAATCAGAATAACTTTGATTCCAAAAAACGTAAAGAAATAGAGGTCCCTATTATTTTACGGCAACACCTTCTGGCCCAAATAGCAGCTGGGAGACAGGGAAGTTTGGCTGAAGGATGAGAGCTGAAACCACACCATCCTGGGCCGCACTATTTTGTAGGAATCAAAGGAAGTGCTCTAAAGCGCCTTACCTTCAGCCCTTCATGGCCTCTACCAGAATGCAGGCCTATGCAAAGAGAAAACAAAAGGCAGCTCTGATACCCTAGATGACCAAATCCTGTCTTCAGAGGGAGAGCGGCAGAAACAAAGCTCAGAGGATGAAACTTCTTCTTTCACTCCATAGTGCTCCATGCCAGCTCCATACCCTCCCACTTAGCCAACTGACAAAGTGAAAGAGACCAAGCCTTGAACTTCCTGCCATCCATGTACCCATGTAGCCATAAGGGAAATGCTTTTAACCCTTGAGGACATTTAGAGTCCGCATCCCTTTCTCAACCTTGGACCTTGAGCAATGCTGACAGAAAAATGGGAAGTCACTTTAAGGACATACCTCAATTTACTAGTAACTTGCAGACCTTAGCGTTAACTTTTGCCCTTACATGGGTGATCTAGCCTTAGTTGTAACTACTTGTACTGCTGAGGAGAAACACAAATTATGGACGGCAACTTGGAAACACGCACATAAACTATGTCCTCAGAACCCTATTGGGCTGGAATGCAGACCCTTTTAGCCCAGGAAGCAGCTGCTTGGGATTGCTGCAGGCACAGCAGGAATCTATAGACGTAGGATGATGAGACAGTTTCATCACAGGGGCAAAAGCTTGTGTCAAGAACTCTGTTAGGCCAGAGAGATGGCTCAGTGCTTAAGAGCATTTACTGAATTTGCGTGAGAGGAGGCTTTAAGGAAGTAGTCATGGAGCAGCGTGACTAGCCTGTCACAATGGTGCCACCATGAGACAATTCCATGTCCTGCAAAAAGTGAGGGAGGAAATAGAGACCCCTCGTGAAGACCACGTAGCTGAGCGCTGCGGAGCCCTGCTAAATTTCTCTTTGTTCACAGCACAGACACCGAGTGTACCTTATACAAGTGCTTACGTCTCATCTGGCTAGATACGCATTGCAAGCTGAAGCACAAAGCTGTAATCTTCCATCTATATGACCTTACTCAGATTTGCAGCTGGTTTCCTTATGCTTATAAAACAGCACCGGTAAAAGGTTAGCATAGCCATTCTCCATGGAGGCATAATAATAAGGACACATTTATGTAGTTTTGGTTTTTGGCACACAATTCCTAAAATGCTAGGACTGCTGAAATTATAAGTTCTTTTGTATGCTAATTAGATGCCTGGTAGTTTGGAGTCCATGGCAGCTTCAGGATAGGGACTAAAAGATAGAAAGCCTTGATCTGAAGTGTAGAACTTTCAGGCTAAACTCTGGGATGGGGGCCGGAGACTGAACTCAATCACGGAAGGCAAAATGATTTAGCAAACGCACCTATTTAATGAAACCTTCATGAAAGTCCAGCATGACTGGATGACTGGATGTGGAGAGTTCCTCAGCTGGCAAACACATTTGCCATAATTCTACTGACAGAAGTCCTCGTCCTTAGGACTCCTCTGGACCTTGTCCTCTGCACTTCCTGTCTAGCTGTTCATTTAAAATAAACTGGGAGCCGGGCAGTAGCCCATGCCTTTAATCTTAGCACTAAATAGGCAGCGGCAGGCAGATCTCTGTAAATTAGAGCTAGTTTGGTTTACAGAGCAAGTTGCCAGATAGCCAGGGCTGTACAGAGAAACCCTGTCTTGAACGCCCACCCCCAAGAAAGAAGAAAGAATGAAAGAAAAGAAAAAAAAGAAAAAAGTAAAAAAGTAAAAAAGTAGGAAAGGGAAAAAAAACATCAAGCCTTCCAGGCCAGGTGTGGTGACACATGTCTTTAATCCCAGCACTCAGGAGGCAGAGGCAGATGGATCTCTGTGAGTTTGAGGGCAGCCAACTTACAAACATTCTAGCAAATTATCAAGCACCAAAACAGAGACAAAGAAAAAGAACCAAAGAGCAGATAAGACCAGAGCTGTATACCTTCAGTGTCCCATTTCTTTTGAGTAGGCCCCATCTCCAGAAGGTTCTGCCATCTCTCAAGAATCCCAGTGGATTAACCCATATTCGGAGGTAGAACCCTCCTGATCCAGCATGTCCCAGAAGCCCCACCTCTGAGCACTGCACTAGAGGTCATTACAGAACAATGCACCATGAATCCTCTGGAAGGAAATTCATATCCAAACCATCAAGTTACCTAACAGGCATTTTCACAAAGAAGATGATGTAAATGTGGCCAAATTGTTTATAAAAATTCACAACATCACTGATCATCAGAGAAATGCAAATGAACACTACCACAAGGCCCTGGAGAGTTTGGCTTGGTGGTTAAGTGCACACGCTGCCCTTGCAGAGGGCCTGGGTTCAGTGCTCAGTGCCCACATGCACCTCAGGACTGTATAACTCCAGTCTCAGATGACCCAATACCTCTCCTGGCCTCTGTGGACACAAGGCGTTGCATATGGTGCACATACAGGCATATGCAGATGCAAACACTCGTACTCATAAAATAAAAATAAAGAAACCTTTAAAAATAAAAGAAGTGACTGGGCGTGGCAGCGCACGCCTTAAATCCCAGCACTCAGGAGGCAGAGGCAGACGGATCGCTGTGAGTTCGAGGCAAGCCTGGTCTACAAAGAGAGTCCAGGGCATCCAGGGATACACAGAGAATTTTACCATTTGTGACAGTTCACATAAACTGGCAGGATATAAGCCAGGCGTAGAAAGACAGGTAGCATAAGGTTCCTCTTATGTTGCAAACTAAAAAGGGACAACTGAAGAAGCAGGATGTAGAATGATGGTTGCCAGGGTCTAGAGGTAAAGGAAGAGAAATGTGGAGGAATACAGAGATACTGGCCTAAGAATCAATCCAATTTTAGCTGGACTGGGCGGCCAGGTCCCTGAGTTCTATTGTGTAGCATGGTGACCATAGTTATTAATATATGTATTATATGCCTGAAGACTCCAAAGTGTCTTAGCACACACGTGGTGGGTGGACCTGCCAATGTGTGCATATTGCACACTGTAAATCCATACAATTTTTCACTCATCACTTCTCCCTCGGGAGGAGAATGGGGACATTTGGGTGAGCTGACATGTGACTGGCATCTGCAAGGAGAATGATGTTGTGCATCTGAGCTATAACCCTGGACTCCGGTGCTAGTTCCTGGTATTCAAGAGAATTGTTGGAGATACTGTTAGTGTCCAAAGGGTTGAAGAATGGGTTGCTATGAAGGCGAGGAAATGCCTATATTTGGTTAGCAAAAATAGATGTCTTGAATACATGTGTTTACTTAGGAAAAAAACAAAGCACTAGTACAAGTATTCACAGGATTTCACAAACATTCCTTCCCCACCCCCAATCCGCTCTCTGCCTCTGTCTCTCTCGCTGTCTCTCTGTCTCTCTCTGTCTCTCTCTGTCTCTCTCTGTCTCTCTGTCTCTCTCTCTCTCTGTCTCTGTCTCTGTCTCTCTCTCTGTCTCTGTCTCTCTCTCTCTCTCTCTCTCTCTCTCTCTCTCTCTCTCTCGTGTGTGTGTGTGTGTGTGTGTGTGTGTGTGTGTGTGTGTGTGTGTGTACATAAGGAGCTGGGAATAATGTTTTTAGTAGACATTGGTTTACACTGCGTTCCTTTTCCTCAAATAGTCCATGTCAAGCTTTAATATTTGCTTTGTTTTCTCTATTCCATTCCATTGCCTCCATTTCCTTCTGGCAGATGTCAAGCTCACTCTGTTTGAAAAATCCACATCACCTCTTGCTTCTGTCATGTACTCCATTTTCTAGCACATTCTGTCTGCATAGTAGTGCTGGAAATAATTCAAACTTTGAGAAAATGCTGCACATGGCCGTGTGATTTGAGAAGGCCCTACAGAACACAGATTTGAAGGAACGTGCTACAGTGTATTCGTTCCGTGCCTAGCCACCTTGCTCTTTGATATCGGCTTCTTTGTTTCTTTTCAGACTACCCAAGGCCCCACAAAGGTCATCCTAGACTTCCCCTTTCTGGACTCACATATATTCATTGTCACCATCCACACCTCTCCTCCCCTGACACCTAGAGTGAGCGTCTCACTGGGGTGAGAGACGTTTTACCCGCATCAATGTCTGTGTACCACTTGTGGCCTGGCTCTCATGGAGGTCAGAAGAGGGTGCCAGATCCCCTGAGACTAGAGTGATAGATGGATGTTAGTCTCCATGAGGGTCCGAGAGATTGAACCTGGGTTCTCTGGAAGAGCAGCCAGTGCTCTTAACTGAACTGTCTCTCAGCCTCATCTTATTGCTCTTTACTCTGCCATATCATCTGCTTTCTCTCTCTCTCTCTCTCTCTCTCTCTCTCTCTCTCTCTCTCTCTCTCTCTCTCTTTTTTCTTTTTTTTTTTTAAGCAGAATACTCACAAAATGCGATGGAGCCCTCTCAAGAGACATACATGTATCTTAGCATTTGTAACCCTACAATTGATGTGCAGTAGATTTTATTTTCTTCTCTTTCCTTTCCTTTTCTTTTCTTTGAGATGAGGTTTTACTGTGTGTCCCTGGCTAGCCTAGAACTCTCTATGGAAAGTAGGCTGGCCTCAAATTCACAGAGATACACACCCTTCTGCCACCACACCTGGCCTGTACGTTGAAACAAGTAATGATGGTGTCAGTGTGATCATCTGGCCATTCAAGCTGAGAGAGCAGATACTTACAGGTGAGCTAGCCTCTCATTACACTTACAAAGCAAGAATGACATATTATATGTCCACATGTCCACATGACCTTGTTTCAGAAGATCCCAAACTGAACCAGTTTTTATAACAGAATATAACGAGTTTCCGTTATATACCAGACTATATGCTTGTGTGTGTGTGTGTGTGTGTGTTCTCAAAATGATATGAAATAATTTTTTTGAGACAGGATTTCACTGTGTAACAGCCCTGGCTGCTGTCCAGGACTGACTTTGTAGACCAGGCTGGCCTCGAATTCACAGAGATCTGCCTGCCTCCACCTCCTGAGTGCTGGGATTACAGCTTGCACCACCACTCCCAGCAATGATTTTTATTGTGTGTGTATGCTCCCTCTCCCACCACTGTTTTTGTTGTTGCTGTTGCTGTACAGCTAAATAGATGGTTACTTAGAGGCCCAAGTTCCTGCGGCCCATGGGTGGATGTATCAGGATATGAACCTAGCTTTTGTCTTCTTTAAAAGCACAGGGCCATTTCTTCACACTGTACTAGTGCCAGTTACTCTAAAGAACCTTTTTTTATTTAAAATATGTATTTATTATTTATACAGTATTCTACCTTCATGTACACCTGCAGGCCAGAAGGGGACACCAGATCTCATTATAGATGGTTGTGAGCCACCATGTGGTTGTTGGGAATTGAACTCAGAACCTTTGGAAGAGCAGAAGGTGCTCTCAACCTCTGAGTCATCTCTCCAGCCCAAGAACCTTTTATAAGACTAAGCAGGCTGTCATTAAATACTGTTAAGTCTACAAGTAATGCCAGATCTGAATGATTAAAAATGAACCCATATTGCATACATCGTCAGAGGTTTGCTGTAATACACCAGGGTGAAGAAACAGCTCAGTTTATAAAGTGTTTACCTTGCAAGCATGAGGACCTAAGTTCTGTCACCAGAATCTACACGGTAAATTTTAAAAGCCAGCTGTAGTGACACACGCTTGTGGCCTCTACACTGGAGAAGTAGAGACAAGTAGAACCCAGAGCTCACTGGGCAGCCAGTTCAACCCTCATGGTGAGCACTGAGGACTGAGGCCCACTGTGAGGCTTGGTTGTTTAAAAAAAAAAAAGCAAGGTGGCCAACACCTGAAGAATGGTTCCCCGGGTTGCCCTCTGGCCTCTATCTGCCTCCTCACACATGTATACACACACACACACACACACCCCTAGTAGTTGTTTTCTTAGTCTCCTGTTGGCTTGTTTGTTGTCATTTTTTGAGCTAGGATCTCACAGGGCCCAGCTTGACCTCAAACTTACTGTGTAATGTAACCAGGCCTTGAACTCCCAGTCCTTTGCTTCTGCCTCCCAAGTGCTGGCATTACAGGCCTGAGTTGCAATGCCTTCTCCTCCCGTTACTTCTGAAGACCATAATTTAGAGTATTAGCAACTTTCCGGTTAACTCATTCAACCAAGTTGGGTAAGAATGTATTGAGTTAAAACCAGGCAGTAGGTGGTGGTGGTGGTAGCTTTGTGGACCCATGCTTTTATTCCCAGCACTTGGGAGGCAGAGGCTCATCTTCAAAAGGCAAAACAAAACAAAAAGTGTACTAAGTTGATAACTAAAAAGTAAGCTAGGGCCAAATTCAAGACCAGACTCCAGAAGTATTAGACTGTACTACAAGTAAGCCAGTTATCTTGAGAAAATATCCATGTCACTGCACAACCTTCTTTAGGGAATTGCTAATTAATGAAAGTTTGAATGGGGGAGGGGTGTTGTTGAAGTCCAAGAGCAGGATCATAGACTGGCAAGAATTGCAACTCTGAGCCCATACCTTCTCAGGACCCAGCAACCCCCTCAGTGTGAGCAATCATCTCAAACCAAGCAATGTGATGGAGAAAGATGCCCTGATCTCTGGTGTCAAACTCCAGAGCTAGGGAATACCTCTGGGTGCATCAATAGGAAACAAACAAACAAACAAACAAAGCAGAGATGGTAGAGTTGAAGGAATGGCCCTCCCGGCAGGCTGTCTGGACCTGAGATGATGAGGCTATGCCAGTATACTTCCTGGGAATAGGTACTTGGAGTCAGTGTTCTACTTTTGATCTGGGTGCCATTTTTTTACCTTTAAAGCCATTTTGTGTTGACTTGTTCTTATCCTATCTTACTGTTAGTTTTCATCAAACCTGAGTTCTGCTGCTGTCTGCCTTCTACCCACATGTACACTTGCTGGATGAGATTGAAACAAGCCCCTGGGCTGATAGGTATTTGCCAAGGCATGACAGCAAATGGTTACTGAGTTAAAGGTAGAATGAGTTACTTAACCTCATTTCCCCCCGAGACCCATTTTTTTTTCTCCTTGTAAAATGAGAATAATAAAACATAACAAATTATTAAGATTAAGTGAGATGGACATATGTAAAGCACTGCTTAAACTAGTGTCTACATGTGTCACCCTCAAAATGGTACTTTGTTGTTGTTGTTTTTATTTTGTTATCGTCGTTATAGCTTTAAACTTCATAAAGTCCTGTCACATGTATTTATTTAGTGTTCACACGCATGCAATATAGAGGTGAGGTGAAGGTGTAGGCTGGTAATGGAACAACACCTGAAAAAGGCAGGTATCTCCTCTCCTTAGGCATTTAATGCTCTATCAGGTTTCTGGCCCTTTTAATACTGTAACACTCATATGTTCTCCTCCTCCTCCTCCTCCTCCTCCTCCTCCTCCTCCTCTTCTTCTTCTTCTTCTTTTTCTTCTTCTTCTTCTTCTTCTTCTTCTTCTTCTTCTTCTTCTTCTTCTTCTTCTTCTTCTTTCTCTCTTCTTCTTCTTCTTCTTCTTCTTCTTCTTCTTTTCTCTCTCTCTCTCTCTCTCTCTCTCTCTCTCTCTCTCTCTCTCTCTCTCTCTCTCTCAGGGGCTTTTAGCTCCTCTCTCAAGTTCACGATGAGATGGCCATGACATCCACACTGCCACACCTCACTGCTTCACCACCACCTCCCCTGTCCCCTCACTTAGTCACAGAGACCCTCTCCATCTTAATCAGAAGAGTCTGGATCCCCCGTTGAGGACAACTAGAGCTCAGCCCACAGGGCTCAGAGTGTAAGCAGAACCTTTCTCTCGGGGAATGCCCAGTGCAGTGGGAGGGCTGGGTGAGAGATTTGGTGTCACCCACAGGGTTTCTCCATCTTCTTTTTGGCTTGGGGCTTCTCCAGTGATCTAACTGGGGAACTCCAGCTCACTCATCTCCTAACTAAGATATCGATCTTACACCCTGGTTGCCTTTGGGTGGGTAGAGAGGGTTGAAGTAAGTGTCCCCACCTACACCTAACATTTCACACTGCTCTACGTAAGCTTTACAGAATTCTCTGTCCTCTGAAGGCCTGCCCTGTCAGTCCCAAATTAGTCAGAATCACTAATGTCCGGGAATTCTCTTTCTCAAACAATGAGTAACAGAACTCAAATGCCCTCTAACCCAGTCTGAAAGGGACGCTCCCTGCTCAAGTCCTTCAACAACAACAACAAAAAATTTAAGTAAACATTGAGATGTAACAAGAATAAATAAAGGAAAAAAGATTTTAAGGAACTTGGAAAATAGACTCAAAGGTTTTTTAAGGAGGAGGGTTGTGAAAGCTCAGAGCAAAATTAGTGGATTTGGGAGAATAGCAGGTGCAGCTCTGCCTGTTCAGGATCCTTCTGCCTACAGGAGGTCATGAACCTGGAATTTTGTTTTACTTAATCTTTCTATAAAATCTTAATCAATAATCATCTATAAAAATTATCATGTCTTCCTCTCTGACATTCTTGATAATAGCACAGGAAGGTTAGTCTTGTTTACCTCTTGCTAGGCCACTTAAAACAGAAACCTATTAGGAGGTGGAGCTAGTATTGTAGGCCATTAATCACAGTTGCTCAGGAGGCTGGGACTTTAGGTTCACGAGTCCAGGGCATGCCTGGGCTACAGAGTGAGTTCAAGCACAGCCTGCACAACTTAATAAAACTCTGTCTCAAAATAAAAGGTAAAAAGAGAGCTGGGGGTATAACTTAGTGTTAAAGCACTCAATTAGTGTATGTAAGGCCCTAGGTTCAATTCCCAATACATTTAAATATATATTAAAGAGCTTATGAGCTTAGAGCAGTGATTAGGAACGCTAGATGTACAATCTTAAGGACTAGAGTTTTGGGTCCCAGGACCCAGGCAACAAACCTAGTGTCCCATGAATTCCAACAACCCCAGATCCAACAGGGATAAAGACAGGAAGTTCCCTGGCTTCCAGTAGCACCAATAAAATCAGAGTCCCAAGATCAGAGAGAGATCTTGTTTCTAAGAATAAGGCAGAGAGTGATAGACTAAATCCAATGCCCTCTTCTGGCTTCTGCATTCATGCATGGGCTCACACACCTTCACAGACACGTGTGCCACACATACATGGACATACACTCCCACGTACACACACCCACAAACATACAAATGTTTTTAAAATGTTAATGAGTTTGGTTGATAGAACGAGTAACAGATGGATTGTGAAAGCTCAGAATTTCTTTTGTCACCAAAGTCCTGGTTTTTCAGATGTCCTTTCCTTTCCTCATGGTTGTCTGTGATATCAGGAGTCTTCCTGGCACAACAGCTGTGCAAACCTTCTACCAGACTCCTTTGGTCTAGTGTGCCTCTGGCACTTACCTTGGATCTTACTTCTGGGTACCTTTTCTCTCTCTCTCTCTTTTCTTCTCTTCTCTTCTCTTCTCTTCTCTTCTCTTCTCTCTCTCTCTCTCTCTCTTTCTTTTAGATTTTTATTTTATTTTATATACCGTGCTCTGCCTGTATGCCAGAAGAGGGCATTAGATCACGTTATAGATGGCTGTGAGGCACTATGTGGTTGCTGGGAATTGAACTCAGGACCTCTGGAAGAGCAGTCAGTGCTCTTAACCTCTGAGCCATCTCTTCAGTCCTTCTCTTTTCTTTTTTTCTTTTCTCTTCTCTTCTTTTGTCTTCTTTTCTTCTTCTTCTCTCTCTTTTTTTTTTTTTTTTTTTTAAGATTTCTTTTTTATTATTATGTACACAGTGCTCTGCCTGCGTGTACACCTGCGGGCCAGAAGAGGGCATCAGATCACATTACAGCTGGCTGTGAGCCACTGTGTGGTTGCTGGGAATTGAACTCAGGACCTTTAGAAAAGCAGCCAGTGCTCTTAACCTCTGAGCCATCTCTCCAGCCCCCTCGTCCTTTCTTTGAGACAAAGACTTACTGTGTATCTTGGTTGGTCTGGAACTCACTATATAAATCAGTCTGGCCTTTAACTCATAAAGATCCATCTGCTTCTGCCACCTCAGTGTTGGGATTAAAGGTGTGTGCCACCCTGGCAACCAGGTCTCACTTATCATTGCACCACCCTCAACATTCTCAGTCCAAGCAGTTGGAAACGTTGGAAATCTGCAGCCTCTAGACAGAACCCTCAAACCTCAAGGTGATTGATTGATTTTTTTAATCTCCCAATCTGACATATCAACACTAGCTAAGCTGTTATCTTCCAGAAAATGCAGTCAACTATAGGACTGATTCTCTTTGAAGATTCTCCCTGCTCCCTTTCTCCTATGAAATCAGTGGGAATCCCACCCCCACTATCCAAGATAGGGGCTGCAGCTGAATATTGACCATGGAACGATTTCCTGGAAGCTGCAAATGTTGCTCTATTTGACCCCACAAAAAATGTTGTGGGAGGGGGAATTTAAAGGTCTTAGGTTAGGGAGAGTATCCTGTACTACCTGGGAAGACCCTAAATGCTTCATAAGCGTCTTCATATGGGAGATGCAAAAAGAGATTTGACATACTAAGAAGCTACTGTGCTTTGTACTTTTCCAACCAATTCTCCCATAGATTAGCCAGTACCTCTGAAACCTTTATTATGAGAACAGTATTCATAGCAATGCCCTGAAAACATTGAAAAGCACTGAGACATTTTTCCAAGATAGCAAAAGGTTAAACTTACTGATTTCTCTATATCCTTAGACAAAGAAAGCCATTGACTTCATTTGGGTCATTAGGAAATGTTTAGGTGACACAGAAAGAGTCAGGAGCCAGAAGGCTCATGGACTGAGACGTAAAGAAAGCATCTAAGGCTTGCCATTTCTGATGCATAATAGCAAAAGCAAAGGGAAGAGAGCTGGATAATCCAAGTTGTTTAAGACCTGGCCGAGTGTAAGGGTTGGAGCTTTTGGAGGCGGTGAGGTCGGGGTCTTGAGGAAGGATTCAGCAGCTTAAGTACGGTAGGATAAAGGGTACTTAGCTGTTGACAGGTCATGGAATTGAAGAGGAAGGGGTAATCTCCAAGATTATAAGTTTGTCTAGCGTGTGTGAACTTAGAATACAGAAGGAAGAAAGAAGAAAGACTCACTCCCCAGGCAGAAAGAAAATTATCAATAATATTTAAGTTGAAATGTTATTTGTGCTTATTTGTGGAGTATAGTATTGTAATTCAATACATCTATATACTTCACAATAATCAAACGGGGGGCTGGAGAGATGGCTCAGCCATTAAAGACTAGGCTCACAACCAAATATATGAGTTCAGTTCCCAGCACTCACGGCTGTCTCTCCAGCCACAGGGGAAAAAAAAAAAAAAAAACCTAAATTGGTACAATTGACGTATATCCTCAAAAATCACTTCCATGTGTTAGGGACTTTCAGATTCTAATTATTTTAAATGTACGTTTCTCCTCACTTCCTGCCTTCTAACTTCCTCCTATCCCACCATATATCCTAACTAATCAGTTGCTTTTTAGCTCCTACAGATGGGCTCCGGCATGTTGTACTTGTCTTTCTGAGCTCGGCAGTGTAATGAAATGCTGCACGGCAGCTTTGTGCTAAAAGCTTGCCTGGCTGTACAAAGCCCTGAGTTCGATCCCCAGCAGCTGGGTGGTGGTGGGGAAGCGATGATGTCTATGGGGACCAGTGATGAGGATTTTGAATAAAGCCAGCCAGATCAAGCAGTGGGGGCGGTGGAGTGTCCTTCTGTTTTCTCATAAGATAAGGGTGGATTAGAGGAATGGAAGTTATATAAGAAGCTGCTAAAATTGTGGTTAAGGGGTTATTCATGGAACTTCAAAATGGTAGTTATCCCATAAAGCCAAAAACTGGTATTCTCAAAGCCATTTTCAGAACCTTCCTCTCAAGCTAGATGTGGTGGTGTACACCATTAATCTCAGCCCTTCCCAGACAGAGGCGGGTGATCTCCAGGAGCTCCAGGCCACCAGAGGCTACATGGTGAGAACCCTGTCTCAAACAACAATAAACAAACAAACAAACCAAAGCCCTCCCCTCCTCAGGCCTTTTCTGCCCATGTATAGATGGGTTTCCTGGTTCTGGCTCTCTCTGTTATCTTTCTACAGCCCACCACACCAGACATTTCTTCCTTATGTTTATTGTCCTGATCACAACTCTATAAGCAGAGTCAATACAACTCTCCCAATAGCAGTGAGCCAATGCCCTCTCTTCTGCCCAGGACTGAGTGCTTTCTGGGTAAACAGGACCATACATTACAAACTAGAACCATATCACTGGTTTCAGTTACAGGGGGTACAGATTCCTTGGTTTGGAAATAAAATTGTTGGGGGTCAGCCTAGCGATATGTATTCTGATGCTAATTAATAGCTCCCAAGATCTAATTGCTGCCCTGACAAGCACATTCTGTTGTTGCCCAAATAGTGCTGTGTAACCTTGTCTCCCCATTTGACCAATAAAAAGCCAATACCAGGGCAGGACCAGAGGAAGGTAGGTGTGACGAAAGGCTTTGGGGAGAGAGAAGATCTTGGAAAGGAAAAGCAGACAGATACTGGAGGAGAAAGAAGGGGAGGGAGTACCATGGAATAGGAACCATCCATGTGGGCCCAGAGAAGGAGCTCTGAAGTTCCACATGAAAGAAGTGGCCCAGATGAACAACCTTAGAAATTATTTTGGGATTATGGGTGGGAGGTAGCCCAAACAGAAATTATTGGAAGCAGATGGCATGGGATGGAGGCTAGGAGATAATGGAAGTTAATATAGGAGGTAATATCTGCCTTGCCTCATGTGAATTAACACTATTCTAAAATATACCAGATGTTTGTGTTTTTATTGATTGTGAAAGTGGGTTAAATAATACCACAGTAATAATTGTAAGCCTAATAATAAAAACGTATTAGGCCATACCATTAATCCAAAAGCAACATAAAATAACAGCCACAGTAACGTGTGTTATGTTTTCTTAGGAAGTGTGAATGGAGGAAAAAAAACTATGGATGCCCCAATTTGGCTTGTTCAGATTTTCCTCTAGTCTACAATGGTTGTCCAGGTCACATGTTCTGAGAATTCAGATCTTTTTTATTAAGAGATTATTTCTGATGATGTCAAACAAACTGACTCATTAAGTAGAAAAAGTGACCATATATACCATACTTAAGATTAAAATATAAATCTTACAGAATCAAATTCACTTTCAATATATCTTACCTCACAGTCAACTGAATCAACACTCCTTTATATTTAGTCAAAACGAGTTGGAAATTAATGTCTACTCTAAATCCCACCAACAGATGTTTACATCATTTTATTCATTATTGGAAACTACCAAGATGTCCTTCAGGAGAATGAATAATTAAAATGTGCTACACCCAGACAATGGCACATTATTAATCAGTAGAAGGAAATGATTGACAGTGGGGAATGAATGAGAACAAAGTATAATGGCACCTATGTATAAAAATGCCATGAAGAGCTGGGCGTGGTGGTGCACGCCTGTAATCTCAGCACTCAGGAGGCAGAGGCAGGCAGATTGCTGTGAGTTCAAGACCAGCCTGGTCTACAAAGCAAGTTCAGGACAGCTAAGACTAACACAGAGAAACCTTGTCCTGAAAAACAAAAACAAACATATAAACAAAATGTGCCATGAAGCTCACTGTTTTGACTGGTTTTTTTTACTTTCTTTTTTTTTTCCTCCAAAGATTTATTCATTTATTATCTTGTAAACAGCGCTTTGCCTGCATGTACACTGCAGGCCAGAAGAGAGCCTCAGATCACATTGTAGATGGTTGTGAGCGACCATGTTGTTTCTGGGAATTGAACTCAGGACCTTAGTAGCAGTCAGTGCTTCTAATCTCTGAGTCATCTCTTCAGTCCTATTTTGACATTCTATTGCTGTAATAAACACTATGACCTAAAGCTACTTGGGAAGAAAATGAGTTTATTTGGTATATACTTCCCAATTACAGCTGATCATTGAGAGAAGTCAGGTGAGGACCTCACAGCAGGAGCCTGAGGGAGGAAGTGAAACAGAGGCCACGTAGGAACACTGATTACTGGTTTGCTTTCCATGGTTTGCTCAGCGAGAAACCTACCAGAAGGCAAGTCCAGTGAGATGGCTGTTCTGTACACCAGAAAACAGCCTGGATCAGGGCATTCAATGGCAAATTTCCAGGAAGGAAGGGAGCCTGTCCCTCTCCAGAATAAATGAGGAATCTCAGGCAGTTCTGTTTCTGCAGCCCTTCAGGAAATGCAAAATGACGGACACACCCTGAGATAGCCCACCTGATGCAGAACAACACCCAGCTACACACCCAAAGTACTTGCCATAATTGTTGCTGCCCGGGCTGCTTCCATTCCATCAGGCCAGCTCTCACGGCCACTTGATCATGATCCGTACTACCCATGCAGCTTTCTCCGGCTTCCTCTCCACTTTCTCTCTCCCAACTCGTGGTCCCCATCTCACCCCAAGCCCAGGAATCTAAGCTCTGCCTACTTCTCTTATGCTCAGTTACAGACTTCCAGCTATTTGTTTGTTTTTTATTTTTCGAGACAGGGTTTCTCTGTGTATCCTTGGCTGTCCTGAACTAACTTTGTAGACCAGGCTGGCCTCGAACCTACAGTGATCTGCCTGCCTCTGCCTCCCGAGTACTGGGATTAAAGGCATGTGCCACCACGCCTGGCTTTTGCTTCCAGCTATTTTTATTAACCAACGAACTTTCAATTGGGGAGCAAGGTTTACACAACATCACTTGGTGTACTGTAAGCAACCAGATCTTGTGCAGGCGGCAGTGGGGGGGGGGGGCGGCAGAGGGAGGGAGGGGGGAGTATTTAGCATTTAAATACATAGCACCAGACCAACCCCCAGCTCTGAGGAGTTCTCAAACCTCAGAGAATATACAACAACAAAAATGGATTACAGTGTGAATATAAAATTTCAATTAATAACAATATAACAATATTGACATGTCACCTGTAGTATCTACCACAGGGGTAAGAGGAGCCTGGTGGCACAAAGCTGTGCTCCTTGCTGTTCAGGAGGTCAAAGCAGAAGGATCCAGAGCTCAAGGCTTGCCAAGGCTACAAAGCAAGTTTAAGGCAAACTTAAGCAACTCAGGGAGACCCTATCCCAAAACCAAAACATTTTAAAGGCCTGGGAGTGTAACTCAGGGGTAAAGAATTTGATCTCCAGCACCAAAGTCAAACATAAGCACGGTGTTAATAATGGGGGGAAGCAACACAGGAACAGGACAAGGAAGTGTATAGGTAGTCTGTACTCTTGTCTTTTTCTGTAAATCTATAGCTGTTTTTTTAATCTAAAAAAAAATAGACCTTTAAATTTAGACTCCATTGACTTATAATGATACAAAATGAGTTTTCTTCCCATAGAATAAGAAGCATAAATCTGAGAATCTTACAGAGAATTTCTATGCAAAAATGACAAAACAGAAGAATATTAAAAGTGGAACAATAGTAATATATTAACAATCTTTAAAGGAAAATGCTGTGAGGTAAACAGCATGAAAGTGAGAAGAACATTTGCAAAAATAAGACACTTAAATGAGCAGAGAGCAACCTGACACTCTACTTGGCTTGGATGATGCACACACTCTCCCCTACCAAGGCACTTAGCAACCTAGGACCCTGGGCTGAGTGGAAGGAGCTGTTCCCGACTCAAGCCATTACTAAGTTTCCCTTCCTTAACCACCTCTTGGAAACTCCCTTTTGGGGTGAGTTTCCATTCAATGCTCTTGTGGGGTCTATCTGGCCGGACCTGGTTTCGGATGTGTGCACAATAAGGCAAACTGTCCTAAAAGTGAACTTTTAAGGACAATTCCCTTACTTACCATCCTATGCTTGTGCATAATTAAATATGCATATGATCAAAATCAGATGCACCATGGGAAAGGGCATGCAATCAAGAAATGTTTACATAGGCCAAGTCTGTCCATCAAAACAGAGAGACACCAACCTTACTCTCCAAATTCCTCTACCTCCTGGACTCCATAAAAGGAAGCCCCAAATAATAGTGGATACCCTGAAACTCAAGAACTCAAGGAGCCTGATGCTTTCTTGCTGTGTGTCTGACCTACACTTACCTTTTTCTTCTGAATAAATTTTTGTTGACAGATTTCAATCTGTGTATATTGGTTTGATAAGAATGGCCCCCACTGGCTAATATATTTGAATGTGTGGCCATCAATGAGCAGCACTACTTGAGAGGGATTAGGAGGTGTGGCCTTGTTGGAGGAAAGATGTCGCTGAGGGTGGGCTTTGAAGTTCCAGAAGCCCAACCCAAGCCCAGGGTCTCTCTCTTCCTCTTCCTGCTGCATGTGGATCTAGATGTAGAGCTCTCAGCCACTTCTCCAGCACCATGTCTGCCTGTGTGTCACCATGCTTCCCACCATGATGGTAATAGACTAAACCTCGGAAACTATAAGCCAGCCCCAATTAAATGCTTTATCTTAGAAGAGCTGCCTTGGTCATTATGTCTCTTCACAGAAAGAGAACATTGACTAGAACACTGAGTGTGTTTCTTCAGTTCTATGAAGATGACATCAAGAACCTGGAAACAAGCCAGGTGGTGGTGGCGCACGCCTTTATTCCCAGCACTAGGGAGGCAAAGGCAGGTAGATTGCTGTGAGTTCGAGGTCAACCTGGTCTACAAAGTGAGTCCAGGACAGCAAGGCTTACAGAGAGACCCTGTCTTGAAAAACCAAACCAACCAAACAAAAAAACCAACCAAACAAACAAAAAAAGAACCTGGAACCAGTCCAGACATTAGAGTCTTACCACTTCAACAAAAGGAAAAGTATACAAGATAAAGTAATGGTAAAACATCCTAATTTTTTAAAATGGGCAATAAATATGCACTATATATTTGTGGGAGAAATGTAAATGTCCAATTACCTTTCAAGAGTATTGTTTTTTAAAATATTTATTTATTTATTATATATAAGATGTTCTGCCTGCATGTACTCCTGCAAGCCAGCAGAGGGAACCAGATCTTATTATAGATGGTTATGAGCCACCATGTGGTTGCTGGGAATTGAACTCAGGACCTTTGGAAGAGCATCCAGTGCTCCTTAACCTCTGAGCCATCTCTCCAGCCCCCAAAATATTATTTATTTAACTTTTTATTGGTTCTTTGTGAGTTTCACATCATACACTCGAATCCCACTCATCTCTCCTCTGCCCTTGCAACCTCCCCCTCAAAACAAAAAGAAAACAAAATAAAACATCTTGTCTTGGAAGCTGTAGTGTGTCATAATGTGTCACACAATATACTGTTTTGTCCACTCATCTTTACTTGCAAATGTTCATTGCAATGAATAATTGGTCTGTTTCAAGGCCTCTGGCTTTCTGATACATTAGCAGTACTGGATCCTCTTTGAGATCCCGTTGTTGTCTTGTGTTATGGAAATCCTGCAGCTATGGTCCCTAGGACTGGCCCCTTTACTTGGCCCAGCAGTTGATAGATGAGGTGGATGCTGGGGTGGGCCAAGTCAGAACCCTGGATCTGGGCCTGGGTGAAAACTGAGTTGGTCAACCCAACCACACTTTTGTGCCTGTGCCTTCAGGGCCAGTTCTCCCACTTTGTCCAGGGGTAGGGCCAGCTACCTCGATCTCACATATGCTGCCCAACCACCAGAGCCAGCTTTATGGTACTGCCCAGGTGAGAGGAAGAGCCTGCTCTTCTGAGTGTCACAGCTGGTGAGAGGCAGGGCCAGCTTTCCGGCATTTACTCTATCAGGGATAGCTGTCCCCCACCAATACCACCAGAGGAAGCTCTCCTGTGCTGCCCAGGAAAGGGCCAGAGACAGCTCAGCACTATGCTCAAACGTCAACATGACCTTGGCCCCATACCATGACATCCACAAGGTCTTTGGTGGTAATATGGGCCTCAGATATCAACACAGACCCTAGCCTCCGGTGGCAGTGCAGGCCACTCAGAATAGTGTGTCCCCCAACAACAGCATGGCCCTCAGACATGTACATGGTCTCAGGTGGCAGCACAAACCATGGACTCTGTATGGCCTTTGGTGGCAACTCAGGCCATGGACATTGACACAGATCCCAGCTACAGCAGGACCACAGACCAGACATGGCCCTTGGCAGCAGTCCAGGCCCGGACCACTTCATGGTCCCAAGTGGTTGCTCAGGCTCCTCATATCTGCCTGTTCCCTGTCACCATCGCATCTCCAGCTCCACCTCTCTCCACAGCGTAGGCACCACTCAGCTTTGCTTCCTCTCCCATCTCTCCACTGCACACTCCCTCTTTCCCATCTCTCCATCACATATTCGCTCATCCTAGTGGTGCCTGATGTTGGGCTGGGGCATGTGCTTGGGTGTATCTCCCTTCTGAAAAATATAATTGAAATAATTACCAAAGAAGTAAAGAATCTCAAGATTTACATGTCATAGCCGTTTATGCAGCATATGGTTTTACCAAGCAATTTGTAACTAGATATTGAAACCCTTAAAATATGCACACTCCTTGACTACCAATTCTGCTTTTAGGAATTTACACTTGGAAGATAATCAAGAGAAGTAACTGTGTTATACAAGGAATGTTTAAAATGTTCTCTGCAAAATAAAAAAAAAAAAATAATAATTTTTTTTTTAAAAAAGCCCAGTGTGGTGGCGCACGCCTTTAATCCCAGCGCTCAGGAGGCAGAGGCAGGTGGCTCTCTGTGAGTTCAAGGTCAGCCAGGTCTACAAAGCAAGTCCAGGACAGCCAAGGCTACATAGAGAAACCCTGTGTTGAAAAACAAAAAAAAAAAATAAATTTAAAAAATTTTAAGTGCTCTCTGCAGCTGGGCATGGTGGCACACAGGTCTTTAATCCCAGCACTTGGGGAGGCTGAGACAGGTGGATCGCTGTGAGTTTGAGGCCGGCCTGGTCTACAAAGTGAGTTCAGAACTGCCAAGGCTACACAAAGAAACACTATCTCAAAAAACCAAAATAAAATAAAATAAATTGTTCTCTGCATGAAGAAAAAAAAAAGGATTAAAACTGTGACATTCTGACACAGCCTGTGATGGTGTGTCTAACACTGTGCAGGCTGCAGAGGGCCACAGTTAGGCACCACTCTGGACTAATAAGACTGAACACATATACTATTGGTGCCTCTCTTTTCTGTCATTCACAAATCTCCTTTCTTCCTTCGGATTAATTACCTTTCTAGGATCCTAGATTTAGATTATCATTTGGTTGCAGGAATTACCTGATGTTTGTTTGTTTGTTTGTTTGTTTGTTTGTTTTGAGACATGGTCTTCAGGGTATGTAGCTCAGGCTGGCCTCAAACTTGAGCTCCTCCTGCCTCAGATTCCAGACTGCTGTGTTCGCAAGCACGCAGCAGTGCAGTGCAGTCAGCTGCCCCTGGCATTCTAATTCCTCTCTCCCAAGTTAAATTATCCTGTACCCAAGAACACATTTCCCTTGTAAATGAGGCACTTACTTATCTCAGGTCTCACCTTGTGCGCCTTAGAATTCTGGGAAGGTTATTCTAGGCTCTGACGAGGTCAATTCTGCCTTGTCTTTGATGGACAGAGACTCTCAAATGAGTAGCTAAGTTAACCAAAGGCTTTCTTTCTTTCTTTCTTTCTTTCTTTCTTTCTTTCTTTCTTTCTTTCTTTCTCTTTTTGGCTGTCCTAGACTCACATTGTAGACCAGGGTGGCTTCGAACTCACAGGGATCCACCTGCTTCTGCCTCCCGAATGCTGGGATTAAAGGTGTGCTCCACCACTACTGCCCAGCTCTTTCTTTTTCTTTCTGCCCACCTTCCACCCTTGTTTTTCTGTAGTTTGGTGTTTTTGTTTTGTTTTGTTTTGTTTAATAACTTATTTTATGAGCATTGGTGTGAAGATGGTAGATCCCCCAGAATTGGAGTTACAGATAGTTGTGAGCTGCCATGTAGGTGCTGGAATTGAACCTGGATCTTCTAGCAGAGAGAAGCCAGCTCTCTTAACCCCTGAGACATCTCTCCAACCCCCTTGTTCTGTTGTTTTTAAGACAGGTCCTCACTATGTAGTCCTGGCTCACCTGGAGCTTTCTGTGTAGACCAGGACAGACTCAATCTCACAGAGGTATCTGTCTGTCTCTAAGTACTGGGGTTAAAAATTGTGCCACGACTCCTGGCTTCTCAAGGCCACCATTCCCAGCATTGGTAATTGGTTTCCTGCTCTGCCTCATAATCACTAGTCAAAGCTTGGGTAAGATCCTCTCATCAAGAATCGTGACCATCAGCCTGGCGCAGTGGCACGTGCCTGTAATCGCAGCACTCGGTAAGGGAAAAGGCAGGCTGATCTCTGTGAGTTCGAGACCAGGCTAGTCTACAAAGTGAGTCCACGACACCTAAGGCGGCATAGAGAAACCCTGTCTCCAAAAAACAAAACAAAACAAACAAATACAAATAATCACGATCATCAATTCTTTGCTTCCGAAATTCTGGTTCTCTCTTCCAGCCTCATACAATTAGCAAGGGGAAACAATCAGGACAGGATCCTGAGTCACACACAAGGTTCTCGACAGTTCTCCACAAACAGTGCACAGATGACGCTGTGAGCAAAGGTTCATTTATTTTATTTTATTTTATTTTTTTCCTGCGAGCTTAGGCCAAGCAACTCTCTGCCGCAGTAGCTAACAGGACAAAAGCCTCCAAAGATACTTTCTCGCTAGTGACTTAACGTCCCAGCCATCAATCAAAGACGGGGACGAGATAAAATGTAAAAGCATTACAAGAGTCACCCAACGGGTCCTCAGAGATCATTAATGAGGAAAATGTCTTCATTCACTTCCATTAACCTCTGTACCTCTTCTAAAACTCCTCCTTTCCCATTTCATCTTGTTCTGGATTCTTTTTAGACAGCTCTTGAAATGAAGGATGGCGATCTTGGGCTCCCCCTTGAGGCAAAAGTATGCTAGTGCGTCTCCTTGGACTGGTTCTTGAGCTTCCCACCTTACCACCAGCCTTTGTAAACGTGCTGTTTGGTTTCACTGGTTTCCACGACATCTGTCTGGCAGCACTGGCTCTTAGCTACTCTGATCCTGACAATTGAGAGGATCGTTGGCCCGAGACATAAGTGTGTTTTACAGTTTTGACTTTGATTTCTCCACCATCCAAAACACACCATCCGTTTCCTGCACCTTTTCTCAGTACTCTTCAAAAGTCTAATTTATGCAACACCCTCCACCACACACCTCTGAGATCCTCTAAATCAGGTTACAAAGCTCTAGTCAAGTGCCCAGATTGAAGTTATCTCTCTCTATTTTTTTTAAACTATCCCCACTCGTAATTACACAATTTCTAGCACGTGTGAGAATCACTAAATAAATATTGAGTTAAGTTGTAGAAAGATGATTTCAAATATCTTATTTTTATAAGCAAATACAACTTTTTTGTTTTTTGTTTGTTTGTTTGTTTTTGGTTTTTCAAGACAGGGTTTCTCTGTGTAGCCTTGGCGGTCCTGGACTCGCTTTGTAGACCAGGATGGTCCCGAACTCCCAGCGATCCACCTGTCTCTGCCTTCAGAGTGCTGGGATTAAAGGCATGCACCACCGCCACCCAATTGTTTTCTTTTTTTTTTAAAAGATGTATTTATTATTTATACAATATTCTCCCTGCATGTGTGCCTGCATGCCAGAAGAAGGCGTTAGATCTCATTATAGATGATTATGAACCACCATGTGGTTACTGGGAATTGAACTCAAGACCTTTGGAAGAACAGCCAGTACTCTTAACCTCTGAGCCATCTCTCTAGTATCTTCCATTAAGCTGAACATGTTCTCCTTCTGACTCTTGCTAAATGCTACTTCAAAAGGAAGCTTCTAGTCTAATGCCAACTACATTTGAGGCCAAGAAGAACTGAAAAACAGCTACACTTAAGCAAATCTCAGTCAGCCACCTCAACCTGGGACCTCCAAAAGTCACTTGTCAGAGATCATTGTGGAAGTGCTAGAGAGACTGCTGGGCAGTTAAAGATCATTGCAGAATCTGAGCAGGAAACAAGACAGCAGTTGGAAGCTGATCATAAATGAGAAAGAGGGGCCAGTGAGATGCCTCAGTGGGTGAGCACATTTTCCACTAAGCCAGAGGACCTGAGTTCGACTCCTGGGATCTACACTGTGGGAGGAGGGAACCAACTCTTAGAAATTGCCATCTGAGCCAGGTGTGGTGGCGCTGAAAGAGAAATTTTTTAATTAGCACTAAAGCAACCAGAACAGCAGAGCTCTCAGCTCTCTAAGCCCAAGGCCCCACGTGATAAGTCACAAAGAATGTGGAGCGTTTCAGGAACCGGCTGACTGTTAAAGATAGGAAGGATACACAAGGACAAATTCCTGAGAGAAACATGTACCAGACAGGATCAACTCAGATAAACATCCACCCTCGGGTTCCGAGAGAAACAGGAACCAAGGACTGTTTGCTGATGTTCAAATGTTTGAAACAACCAATCGTGTGTGGCCGCGCCAAAACTTCTCGTTCCCCCCGCCCCCAACCCTTGCCCATATAAACCCTAAGCTTCTGGGCTTCTGGGTCGACTCCTCTGTCTCCTGCGTGAGATACGTAACCCTGAGATACGTGTCGACCGGGAGCTCCGCCAATAAACTGCAGCAAGATGGTCGTTTATGTGTCTTTGGGTGCGTGCCATCCCGAGACTTGAGTGAGGGTCTCCCTTCGGGGCTCTTTTAGCACAAACCTGTAATCCCAGCACTGGGGAGGCAGAGGCAGGAGGATCACTGTGAGTTCGAGGCCAGCCTGGTCTACAAAGCGACTCCAGGACAGGCAAGGCTACACAGAGAAACCTGTTTCGAAAAACAAACAAACAAACAAAAAGAAGTTGTCATTTGACATTACATACATTCTATGGCAAGCCTTCCCATCCCAAATAAAATAAGTTGTTGGGTTTTCTTTAATGAGAAAGAATTTAAATAAGATATATTAGAAAAACAAGAGTTGGGCATGGTGGTACACGCCTGTAATCTCAGCACTTGGGAGGCAGAGGCAGGTGGATCACTGGTCTACAAAGTGACTCCAGGACAGCCAGGACTACACAGAGAAACCCTGTCTCGAAAAACTAAAAACAAAACAAAATAACAAAAAACAAACAAACAAAACAAAAACGAAAACAAAAAACATGCAGAGCTCAGGGAATTAACTGCAGCTTCTGGGACCTGTGACAAGTACAGATACCCAGGTCTTCAAGGAACAGGAGTTATATACACTAAAAGACTTCAGTGATTTTTTGTTTGTGTGTGTGTGTGTGTGTGTGTGTGTGTGTGTGTGTGTGTGTGTGATTTTCTTAAAGTTTAGGTTTTTTATGTCTTTGAAATGCTGCTCTGGGGTTGGGCGTGGTGGCACACACCTGTAATCCCAGCACTAGAGAGGCAGAGGTAGGAGGATCACTGTGAGTTCAAGGCCAGCCTGGTCTACAAAGTGAGTCCACAACAGCCAACACCTCACAGAGAAACCCTGCCTAGAAAAACCAAAAAAAAAAAAAAAAAAAAAAGAAATGTTGCTCTGAATTAGCTATTTTTATCATGTCTTCCTGACTTATCTTAGGCAATTAAAAATGTTTTTGTCTATGTGTTTGTGTGAGGGCTTGTGTGTGTAGATGCAGGTACCCATGGAGACCAGAAAAGGGCACATTCCTTAGAGTTGGAGTTAGAGGTAGTTGTGAACCACCCAATGTGGGTACTAGGAACTGAACTCAAGTCTTCTGCAAAACCAGCAAGTGCTCTTAACTGCTGAGACATCTCTCCTGTCCCTCTTTAAGGGGTTCCTAAACTACCCACTGTCCTTGCAACTAAGTGTTGCTGTTGCCTCTTGAGCCTTTGGGTGTGCTGCTTGCTCCAGGAAACATCTTCTACCCGACTCCTCACAGTCTATTCTCAGCCTTTATGAAGACATCAGCAGAGTGACTTGCTCCACACGGCCTATCAGCCTGGACACACATGATGCTGTCGTTTTCTTCATCACCATGGTCACGGTTGGGTGAGCACCAGGCACACCCAGTTGGGGGTTAGTGTACTTGAAGAGGGATAGAACCGGGATAGCAGAACTCAAGGGTAAGAAACTAGGGATTTTCCTTACTGTAGGGGACGGGCTATATGGCCAATGTTCTTCCATCTTGTCAGAGCCTAGGTTCCTATTTCTCCAGCAGTCTGCCATTTACCAGAAACCAGCTGACCCTGTCGTGGTTCAGCAGTTAGACTAAAGATAAGATTTAGACGGAGCCACCATGTTGTAGTTTAGCAGTTAGATTAGATAAAGATAGCAAAAATATTCAGTGTGGCAGAAGGTTGTGACCTGCTTGGAATTCCTCACATCTTGAGATAGCCTACAGCTGGGTTGCCATAGCAATATGCTTCCCTGTCCCCTGCCTTATAAAAACTCTGCGAAATTTTTCAATAAATGGGGTTTGATCAGAATCCAGACTTGCCCCCATTTCCTCCTGTCTTGTGGTCTGTCCCTATACAGGAGAATTTTCCTCCTGAGCGTTAGTGGAGCCCCGGCTGGCCAGGGCACCTTACAAAGCATCTGATGTCAGCAGCTTCAGGAATGAAGACAACTTCCTGCTGCCTGGCCTGTGGCTGGCCTAAGGATTTCCTTTATCTTTTGAGGATTTTAACTCAGATAAGATGAGCTCCTTGGCTTCGAGGAGGATCAGAAGTCCCCGTACTGGCCAATATGAAGTAAATGATGTTCTTAGAAACAATTTTAATCATGAGGGTTGAAAAAGGCGTTGAAGGAGAAAACAAGACAGGCTTGAGCATGGGCGTGTTTTCCTCTAGTTGAAGCTGAAATTTCATTGTCTTTACAAATTACATGTGATCAGTTCCATTTGCAAGTCCTGGGTCATCCGTACTTCTGGTCAACCCGTGGTGTGTGATAGTTTGCAGAAATGGCTCACAAATCTCATGAAGGCAATGTGTCTATGTTTACCAGCTTATTATAAATGATACAAGGATTATCTGCTTGAAGAAATATACCAGGTGAGATGCAGAGGGATTCTCAAGAGCCGAAGCCTCTGTTCCCACAAAGTCAGGGAATACCAACACCGTTCTTTCAGCACCTTGATGTGGTCACTGACTGGGAAGCTGCCCACCCCCATCATTTAGTGCCATTTATGGAGGTTTTGTAACATAAGAATTAATAGCCAAGTCACTGGTCAGTAGTGAATTCACTCAATCTCCAGGTCTTTTCCCATCTCTGAAGCTGGGACTGGACTATACTTCTACATTTCAAAGCAAGGCTTAGACTTCCTAGTCGCCAGTCTCTAGCCTGAAGCTATCTAGGAGGCAAAAGTGATTCCATAAGAAAAAAATGCTCCCATCACCGTTATTACTCAGGAAATTCCAAGGGTTTTAGGATCTCTCCACTAAGAAACCTGGACAAAGACCAAATATCTTTCTATGTTGCCACAACATGGCAATGAATTCAAGGGTGTAAATCCCAGGGTGTATGCAGTTACTAAGTAGTTTGTAATGACGGGGCCAACAATGTTGTTAACTGAGTTTCAACCATTAGGTTGCACTTGCGTTTCATTGCAATTTATTTCCCACCAACTTCTTAAATTGACAAATTAATGACATCAGCATGTCTTCACTTAGTAATTACAAGCCTGCCCTTCCCACTTTCATCCAGTTCTAACACTGTCTGACGCTGAGTCATTTATTCAGTAATTAGACGTTCCACATACTCATAGGACTGTGTGGCTGAACTGGATATTCCAATGCATTCCAGATAGTTTGTCTACGGAGAGGTGGATGCTTTTCAACTATGGCACATCCACAAGACCTAGGAGTTTAGATGTAAACTTTGCTTCTATATACCAATGCTTACCCTATCACAACACATGTTTAAGCAACACAAACTAGATATAAGTTGCTATTTTTAAAAAATTTATTTTAAAACCCAGGCAAGGTGGTGCATGCCTTTAATCCCAGCACTCAGAGGCAGAGGCAAGTGAATCTCTGTGAGTTCAAGGTCAGCCTGGTTTACAAAGCAAGTTTACAACAGACAGGGCTGCGTAGAGAAACCCTGTCTTGAAAAACCTAAAAAAAAAAAAAAAGATTTAGTTTAAACTGCATGTGGTAATGCATCTTCAGTCTTAGCGCTTGGGAGGCAGAGGCAGGCAGATCTCTGTGAGTTTGAAGCCAGCCTAGCCTATAGCATGAGTTCCAAACTGCCAAGGCTACATAGAGAGACCCTGTCTCGAAAAAGCAAAAAAAAATTATTTTATTTTATTTTTATGTCTGTATGGACTAGCTGTATGGCTAGCACTCAATTAAGACACAGACACTTGTTATAGTTTAAAATAGCCTTAGTTAACCTGGGGCAGGGCAGATATCAATCCTCTAAAACCCTCCCCCCCCCCCCCCCCCCCCCCCCCCCCCGTAGTGTGGCAGGCATGGGATCCCTGCCTCAATCCATCTGCCATCTGTTTTTAATAACTTCTATCAAGTTACCTCCCATCCATAATCCTAAATACTTGCTCATGTTCTTCATCTGGGCTGGATTCTCCATCCACACTGCCGCCCACGTGCTTCTCCTCCAGCTAACCCACGGCGGCCTTCCTCTCTTCACTTCAGGTCTCTCTCCTTCTCCTCTTGGCTGTCCTTCTTCCCAGAATTCTTTCTTCTCTACACCCTACCTATCTCCTGCCCTGCCCAGGTGGGGTGGCTTTTTATTAAGCAAAAGGTGGGTCAGACAGCAAGCAGTAATTAGCATCAAAATACATCAGATTATCCCCCCCCCCCCCCCAACAGCCTATAGAGTCCAGAAGAGGGCATCTGGTGTGATTCTCTGGAGCTGGAGTTACCGGCGGTTATAAGCCATTTGACCTGGGTGCTCATAAGCAAATGTGAGCCCTCTGCATGAGCAGTTCATGCTTTTAAGTGCTCAGCCACCTCTCTAGCCTCAATAAGTCAACTCTTTAAGGGACCAAAGCAGACCCTGCTGTTCTAACACACTCATGCTCAAAGCTGTTCCTGGCCAGGTTATAGGAAGTAGAAAGCTCCTTCTTTCTTCCACAGGAGAGATCAAAAAGGTTATCTACAGCCCAGAAAGAAAGCCCTCCTATAAACTACACCGAATAGCACCTGCATCTTTGGTTTCTTGGGTCCCAGAACAACCAGGAAGCAAAATAGAAAACAGAGATCCTCAAAACACACAGCAGTTTTCAACTCCCATGTTTGCTCTTTGATTCTTCTTCCAGGGTCCCCAGGCCATCAGAGGGGACTCTGTGCAGGCCACATGTGTGGAGATAATGCCAGTAACCCTGGCAACAGGGGACAATGACTACAAGTGTACAGTGGCAACTGGGAAATGATGATAGAAGTTAAAGATCATGCTCACCAGCATCTCAAAGAGCATCAGCACGGAGTACCAGAGCACGCACCTGGGTCGCCAACCACTAGGACTCCAGGAACCCTGGCCTGAAGCAGCATTTTGATCGGCAAGAGCATCTCTGCTAGGCTGTTACCAAGATGAAAGCAAAGGAAACGATCAGTGACAAGATGCCAGAACCGAGGCACAATCCAAGGGGGCTATCCCTGAGCACCAGACAGTCAAGACTGACAGCACGGCCCACCGGCTGCTGCTTTCCAGCACAGCAAGTGCAGGGAGAATCCTGTTCCTCTCACCAGGCCCACATATGCAGCACTGATAAGCTCCTGAGGACTTTTGTTTTGGTAATCATCGGAAGTTCTCTTGATAAGACCACTCAGGAGGACCGCAGTGATCAAGGCCAGCAACAAAGAGGAAGCAGTAGGCCATGGGAGCTGCACAGAAAATTAAGATGAAAAGTAAACAAACCAAGAATTAGGGGTTAAGATGTTCTTAGGTCTAGATAGGTGTTTTAAGTTGATAATGACAAGATATGATAGATATTGATTTACTTTCAGAATTTTAGATGCACCAAGATAAGAAAGATGTTTTCTTCTAGGGTGCCAAATACAAATAGCCAAAAGACTATGAATGGGACATTTATATAATTCCTGATTGTTTCCTGGTTCTTATTGCTGTAGGTAGTTTATTGTATATATGTGTAATAATATAAATATATATGCAAATAAAAAATAAACATAATAAAGTATCTAAAAAAAAAAAACCAACAACAACAAAAATTTAATCAAACCACAAGTCAGATATGGTGGCACATACCTGTAATCCCATCACTCGGGAGGAGACTGCAGGGTCAGGAGTTCAAAGAAAACCAGAAATGTCAATGATAGTCTGAGCTAAATTAAACCTGCCCAATAAGACAGATGACAGGGTAAATAGAGGTGCTTGTGCACAGGCCTAATGGCCCAAGTTCAACCGTCTCATCTTAGTCCTGGATTGTGCTATAGCTTCGGAAAGTGGGTGAGAGTGTCTGCCTTCAGCCTGAACTGACAAAAAGACATTTAGAGATGTGCATTCTCAGGACTTTCATAACAAAGGTCCCAGAAACTCAATAGTATATTTCACCCTCTACTAGTATTATAACAGAAAGGACTATGGGGCTTGTTAGAACATTTCTTACCTTTACTCGTGATCTGTACTGTTTTTTGTTTTTGTTTTTAAATGAATATGACCCAAGTTGAGTGGCAGAGATAGCAGACATCTTATAAAGATATTGGCAAATTGGCAAAACTACAATCATGGGCCTGTGACACCCTAGAGATGTTTTTGTTTTGTTTTGATTTTTTTTTTTTTTTTTTTTTTTTTTTTTGCTATAATCCATCTTGGGTCAATAATAATTGCTTTAGTGAAACTGGACCTGAATAGAAGACCATGGGGATCGAGCCCCATGTACTCTCCTTTAAAGTACACTTTCTGGCTGATGTGAATGGGCATTTTCTTTTCTTCTAGGCAGTATTAACATAACATTGAGCACTACAAATGTGTCAAAACTGTGTACATTCCAAATTCAGGTTCAGACAAGATTATTTTAAATCCCTTTACTTATATGGATTTCTAAACCTCTGATACCGTCTATGCTGAAGCCCCAAACTATAAGAGTGTTTCTGTCTTTGTTTAGCCAATTCCAAGAGCTTGTTATCTTTTTAATCCCCTAAAGAAGTCAATACAAGGGGCTAGAGAGATGGCTCAAAGGTTAAGAGCACTGACTGCTATCCCAGAGGTCCTAAGTTCAATTCCCAGCAAGCACACAGTGGCTCAGAACCATCTATAATGTGATCTGGTACCCTCTTCTGGCCTGCAGGTGTATGTGCAGCCAGAGCACTGTCTACATAATAATAAATAAATAAATCTTAAAAGAAGAAGAAGGAGAAGAAGAAGGAGGAGGAGGAGGAGGAGGAGGAGGAGGAGGAGGAGGAGGAGAAGAAGAAGAAGAAGAAGAAGAAGAAGAAGAAGAAGAAGAAGAAGAAGAAGAAGAAGAAGAAGAAGAAGTCAATACAAATGAGGGCAGGGAGCAGAGCTCTAATGTCAGGCAGTCAGAATGCTCCCATTGGGTTTGATGGCACTGTGGATGTCAAGAGGAACCAGAAGTGGAGTCTGCATGCATTACTGGTCTGGGATTGAGGTCCAGTAAAGCAACTGGATCAAAACGGGATACTAAGGCTATAACTTAGTTGGTAGAGCATTTCCCTACTACATGCTATGCCCCTGTTTGGCCCAGGACTGACTGCATAAACTGGCCATGCAGAGCCAGGAAGATGTCCCACAGGGTAACGATCATTGCTGCCAAGCTGATGACTTCAGCTCAATCTCAGACCCACATGGTGGCAGAGAACCAACTCATAAAATGTCCCCTGACCTCCACAAGCACACACATAATGTAATTTAAAAATAAGACACATACATTTACACAATTATGGTAGTGAAAGCCTATATCCCTAGTTACATAGTGTATTCATGACCTAACCTGGGACCCTGGAGACACAGACTTTAGAAAGAGAGGAAGGAAGGAAGAAAGGAAGGAAGGAAAGAAGAAGGAGGGAAGGAACGATGGTAGGAAGCCAGGTGCTGTGGCACATGCCTGTAATCCCAGGACTCAGGAAGCAGAGGCAAGCAGATCTCTGTGAGTTCGAGGCCAGCCTGGTCTACAAAGCGAGTCCAGGACAGCCAAGGCTACACAGAGAAACCCTCGGAAAAAAACCAAAACAAACAAAACATGACCAAAACCAAATCAAACCAGACAATCAACAAACAAAAAAGGAAGAAAGAACTTAAGAAGGAGATACTTTGTGGTTTTGGTGAATAAAGATAGTATTAAAGTGCTTGCTTGGGACTTTCTCAGTGTCACCTGGAGCTGTTGGTTTTGTTTGTCCACTGACCTTTACCCCACATTTTTAGCAGCCCTTCTAGCATCTGGGCCCTTAGGGGAGTACAGATCTTTTAATCATCAAATGGTAACCTAGCTGCACTGGAAATATTACCTTGTACAAGATAAACAGTATGAAATGTACCTTTGAATATTCGGTAATTTGGGTTTTCTCCTTCCCTCCTAAGGAAATAATTGGGGACGATATAAATATGCATGGGCTAGCTGGGCGGTGGTGGCGCACGCCTTTAATCCCAGCACTTGGGAGGCAGAGGCAGGGGGATCGCTGTGAGTTCGAGGCCAGCCTAGTCTACAAAGTGAGTCTAGGACAGCCAAGGCTACACAGAGAGACCCTGTCTCGAAAAAACAACAACAACAACATGCATGGGCTAGTATGGGGCTATGTTTGGCAAGCTCAGAAACTATGTAAAAACACTACGGGTGAGGCTAAGCAATGGCTTTCATCATAATGTAATACTAGGTATGTTGTAAAATGATGTAGAAAATAACATGTTCATTTTATTTTGTCATAATAATTGCTTACAAAACTATAACATGGTTGGGGATGTAGCTCAGTTGATAGGATGCTCACTGCATGCTGAAGCCTTCTTAGATTTGATTCCCAGCACTGTGTAAACCAGGGATAGTGGACCATGCCTATAACCCCGTGCACACAGGAGGTGGGTGCCCGAAGAGCACAAGTTCCAGGATATAAACAGGGGCTGGAGAGATAGCCCAGAGGTTAAGGACACTGACTGCTCTTTCAGAGGTCTTGAGTTCATTATTCCTAGCAACCACATGGTGGCTCAGAACCATCTATAATGTGATCTGATGCCCTCTTCTGGCCTGCAGGTGTTCATGCAGGCAGAATGCTGCATATATAGTAATAAATAAATAAATCTTTTTTAAAAAATTATAAACTAGCCTAGATTATATAATATCCTATATCAAAAATATAAGCACCCACCCACAAAACCATGCTATCAATTATATTTCCAAACTAAATGTAGAGATGGGCATGGTGGCGCACACCTTTAATCCCAGCACTTGAAGCAGAGGCAGGCAGATCTCATGTGAGGCCAACCTGGCCTAAAAATTGAGTTCAGGATAGCCAAGGCTACCCAGAGAAACCTTGCCTCGAAAAACCAAACCAAACCAACCAAACAAACAAACAAAAACTTAAATGTAGACATCAATTATGCCTATCTCCAGACAATAGGATTATGGGAACATTTTTCGCTATGCTTTTCTTCTACTTAACAAATTATCTAAAATAACACCTTACACTTGACATTGCCAATAAATTATATTTTAAGAAAAACCAAAAAGTGGCTTAGTTTTCTTTTTGTAAAAAATGTCTCAACCAAATTCCCCAAGGGCAGAACAGAAGACTATTTCAGAATGCCAACTGTGCGTACTTAAAGCATCTCTCAGAAGACTTGTATTTGGAGACAAAAAAGTTACTTCCAATGCTGCCTCGAACTGTCACAGGAGCTATAGTGACTGTTTGAAAACCTTCAGACATTTATAATAGTTCAAGAGTTTTTGGGGTTTTTTTGTTTTTGGTTTTGGTTTTTTAACATGAATTTATTTATTTTATGTATGAGTGCTCTATCTGCATGTATACGTGCATGCCAGAAGAGGGCATCAGATCACATTACAGATGGTTCTGAGCCACCATGTGGATGGATGCTGGGAATTGAACTTAGGACCTCTGGAAGAGCAGATAGTGCTCTTAACCGCTGAGCCACCTCTCCAGCCACAGTTCAAGGGTTTTTTGTTGATGTTGCTTTTTGTTTTTGTTTTAAGAGACAGAACTTCTCTGTGGTGCTCTGGTGTTGGGGACGGGCTATATGGCCAATGTTCAGCCATCTTGTCAGAACCTAGGTTCCTATTTCTCCAGAAGTCTGCCATTCACCAGAAACTAGCTGACCTTGTCATAGGTCGGCAGTTAGACACCTGTTGTGGTTTATTGTGGGGGCTGGTCATTCCAGACCCCCAAGCTACTCCTTTTCTGGTGGGACTACTGATAAGATCAGATTAAGAGCCAGCTGCCTGCGAGCAGCAGTTCTGGGAGCTTTTTCCTGACTAACCAGATCCTTCACGACTTTCCTGGAATTTCTCTCCTGCAATTATAGCAGCTGTAAAGGTAGATACCTACCTGCTGGAGCATTCCAGAGTTAGGTATCCATAGCAACCCTTGCTTACGCAAATACTCATGCCTCTGTGCCTATAAACTCTGTGAAAATTCTCAATAAATGGGGTTTGATCAGAATGCAGACTTGCCCCCTTCTTTGTGTCTAGTGTTCTGTCTCCATACAGGAAAATTCTCCTCCCGAGCGTTAGTCGAACCCCGACGGGCCGGGGCACTCTGGTTGTCCTGGACTTGCTTTGTAGCCCAGGCTGACTTCCAACTCACAAGTGCTGAGATTAACAGCGTGCATTGTCACTGCCCATAGTTCAAATTTTAAAATAAATTTGTTAATGTGTATGTCTGGTGCAAGTTTCTGTGCAGCACTTGCATGAAGAAAACTGTAGAGGCCAGAATAGGGTGTCATATTCCTAATAAGTGGGGTTACAGTGGCTGCGAGTCTGATGTGGGGTTACAGCGGCTGCGAACCTGATGTGGGGTTACAACGGCTGCGAACCTGATGTGGATGTTAGAAACTGAACTGGAGTCTTCCAAAAGATCCCAGAGTGCTCTTAACCACTGAGCCATCTCCCTGCCCCCCTTTCAAGGGTTTTTCATTCTGGCATCTCTGGGATTCCATAAGAAGTCTCTCCGAGCATCCTTGGCAGCTATGTGTCAAGGGGACCACTGATAGTCTTGAGATAATATCCTAGAGTTCCTGAGAGAAGGAGGCAAAGGAGATCTTATCAGGAGGCGGAATAGCGTATCTATTAAGAATTAGGACTCGGTAGCTAAACCTAACTTAGAGACTGGTAGTTTGGGTGACCTTAGATTCATTACTTAATCTGTGTGTCTCAAATTCTTCATCATTCAATGAGATTATAATAACATCCATTTATGTTTCAGTGATGACTAAAGTAGTGCTGCATATTAAATAGTCAGCACACTTTTGTACACTGTAAGTAGGAACACAGAGAAGCCACTGTTACTATAATCAGTAGCACAAAAGAGATATAATGAGGGTCTTGATCAAATCAAGAAAGGGCATTGTGGTTGATTTGAATCACAATGGCGCTGGAAGTGGGCTTTGAGTTGTCAAAAGGCTCATTCTATTTCTCAGTGCTCTCTCTGTCTTGTGGTTTTTTAGATCAAGATGTGTGAGCTCTAGGCTGGTCCTTTGCTGTGCCATCACGGACTCTGACTTTGAAGCTGGAGCCGAACCAAACATCCTTTTATACATTGCCTTGGTCACGGTGCTCTATCACGGCAGCAGAAAAGTAATTAAGACAGGCACACTGGTTCTGATGGAAATGATGATGAAGGATGGCATTCCAGGGGGGTGGGAGCATCAGAGCTTAGAGGTGAGGCCATCATAGCACCATGTGTTGTACAGCTGTTGTGAAACATGACCTATATGAAGAGCATGTGGAGATAAGAACAGCCAGGAAAGGGGTTATCCTAGGTCATGGAAGTTAACAGATGCCCCATCTATTCGTCATCATCAGCATTCTTGTTGTTGTTTATTTTGTTTGTTTTTGTTTTTGTTTTTCAAGACAGGGTTTCTCTGTGTAGCCTTGACTTTCCTGGACTCGCTTTGCAGACCAGGCCGGCCTTGAACTCACAGTGATCCGCCTGCCTCTGCCTCTGAGTGCTGGCTCTAAGTCTTCCTTTTCATAGGCCACCATGGTCAGCTCTGTGCCCTCCTTTTCATAGACCTGTGGACAGTTGAAGACTTGGGAAGTATCCTACTTACTTTGCTATTGCTGGCATAAAATGCTGAGGCTACAAACACCCCCCCTAGGAAGAAAGGTTACAGTCCAACATCAGGGGATGCCAAGGCTGGGATTCAAGCAGAGAGCATGGAGGAAAGACTCTTCCTAACCTGCTCCTCCTGACTTGGTCAGCTTGCTTTGTTACACACAGGAGCATCTGCCCAGGGATGGCACCACCCATAGCAGGCTGGGCCCTCCTGTATCAATCATTAATTAAGAAAATGTCTTTTGGGGCTGGAAAGATGGCTCAGAGGTTAAAAGCACCGGCTGTTTTTCCAAAGGTCCTGAGTTCAATTCCCAGCTAACCACATGGTGGCTGATAAGCATCTATAATAAGATCTGGTGCCGTCTCCTGGCCTGCAGGTACACAGGCAGGCAGAACACTGTATACATAATAAGTAAATAATCTTTAAAAAAAAAAAAGAGAAAGAAAATGCCCTTCTAGCATGCCTAAAGGCTACTCTGATAGAGGCACTTTCTCGAATGAGGTTCTCTGTATATGCATATGTCTAAGTCTGTGTCGAGTTAACAAAGACAAACAAAACAAACAAACAAACAAAAAAGACTGCATTGTGGCAGTAGAGAGCCTTTAGGCAGTAACTATGGAGTTTCAACTTTACAGTCTCCATATTTTTATAAATTAACTCTTTTTTCAATTAATTCTTTTTTTTTTTTTTTTTTGGTTTTTCAAGACAGGGTCTCTCTGTGTAGCCTTGGCTGTCCTGGACTTGCTTTGTAGTTCAGGCTGGCCTCGAACTCACAGCAATTCTCCTGCCTCTGCCTCTCGAGTGCTGGGATTAAAGGCATGTGCTACCGCATCCAGCCTTTAATTAATTCTTTAAAAAATATGTATGCAGGGGCTGGAGAGATGGCTCAGAGGTTAAGAGCACTGTCTGCACTTCCAGAGGTCCTGTGTTCAATTCCTAGCAACCACATGGTGGCCCACAGTCATCTGTAATGTGATCTGATGCCCTCTTCTGGCCGGCAGCTGTCCATGCAGACAGAGCACTGTATACATACATACGTATAAATAAACTAATACATATTTTTTAAAGGCAGAGAAAGACCCTCCCCTGGCTGAGGTTTGAAAATAGTGGTGGAGTAAGAGGGGTGTGTGTGTGTGTGTGTGTTTTAAATGTATGTGTAAATGTGAACACATACACATATATAAAATTCATGTATATATGTGTCCATACATACATATATACATACATACATGCATGTTAGTTTTTCTTCTGTGGAGAGCCCTAATATACATCTTTGCTGTTTGGCATAAGACAAGGATAAATACAAGTAATGAACATTATCTTCGCCATTTACCGTGGATATGGAGTACCATTTAACATGTACCCCCAAGTTCATGAACTTTAGAGAATTTTACCCAGCATGCTTTCTTTTGCACCTTTAAAGATGTGCATTTGGAGAAGTACGTTCTGTGTTTCTGATTCAGTTCACTTGCCTTGGATCCAGACTTAAACAGTCCCTGAAGGAGGGAGGGAGGAGAGGTTTGCTGGAGTCAGGAAATTCCTAAGAAATGTACAAGGTTCCTCCCTGGGTTGTCTTAACAGTGAACAATTACTGGAGGAGAGGAGACCCTTGGGTAGAGGGGCCTTCTGTTGTTTTGTAAAATCTGTGTAATTTAATCTATGTAATTACCCTTTCAATACAAAAACTTCCTGGATACCAACCTACTCCAACAAAAACAGCAGTCTCTGGTGAAATAGGACAACGCATACACAATAGGACAATACGAACAGGGGTAGAAAAGGGAGAAACAATCTTTATAAAGAAATGGAAAGCCAGGTGGTACTTCCCAGGGGCTAGTGTTCCGCCTAATAGAAGGAAGGTCTTGCTTCCTGTTGGAGGCTGACTTTGGCTTTTAGGTAACGGTGACTTACGGCTGCTTAAGAAACTTTCCAACTGTGGAAAAATTCAGTCTTCCTTTTTTCAAAATTTTATATATTTATTATTTTGGTTTTTCAAGACACAGTTTCTCTGTGTAACCTTGGCTGTCCTGGAACTCCCTCTGTAGACCAGGCTGGCCTCAGACTCACAATGATCCGGCTGCCTCTGCTAGAATTAAAAGCATGTGTCACCACTTCCTGATGAGATCGGAAAGTCTTAAAACAATAACAAAATCCTGCAATCCAGCATTAAGTCCTATTTTTTTTTTTTTCTGAACCTGGCATATTCTAGGTCCTAAGATTAAAAACCTTTATTTACTCACGCCTTTAATCCCAGCGCTCGGGAGGCAGAGGCAGGCGGATCTCTGTGAGTTCGAGGCCAGCCTGGTCTACAAAGTGAGTCCAGGATGGCCAAGGATACACAGAGAGAACCTGTCTCAAAAAAAAAAAAAAAAAAAAAAAAAAAAAAAAAAAAAACCCTTTATTTAATTTAGCGGTAATTGTTGTCTTCAAGGAGTTAAGCGCTCATGTACCATGTACCAGGCAGGACTTTGTCTTTAAAAAGCAACGTATTTACTTCTTAAAATCAACACTAGGCATGGAGGTGCTTTTGTTTTTCTGTGAATAAAGGAGAACTTGGCCATTTAAAGTAAATTATTGTGAGTGTTTTTGAAGTTAAAACAACATTTTTTTCTTACTTCAAATCTAATACATGCTTATTCCCAGAAAGACAGAGAAGCAGGAAGACGGAGAGACAGGAAGGCAATGCGGCTCCACGGTCCAGCAGCTGCTTGGGGTGTGTGAGGCACCCTGTGTCAGATCTGCCGCAAGAGGAGAAGTGGGTGAAAAGAGAGTGAACATCCATACTGCCAGCCTACTGGGGAGCCATATGGTCCTGGGAAAGGAACAGGACCCAGAGTTAAGCTGTATGGATTCAGACCTCGCCATTCCAGATGCTACCTTTGTGACTTGAAGTAGTTTGATATAAATATATATATATATATATATATATATATATATATATATATATATATATATATATTTTTTTTTTTTTTTTTTTTTTTTTTTTTGCCTCAGCTTCCTTATCTATAAATAAAATGGTACTTGTTCCATCCTGCGGGGTCTTCAATGGATACCTGTGGAGGGGGCAGACAAGTGGGGGGACAGGAGACACAAAGAAATGAGGGCAAGTCTGGATTCTGATCAAGCCCAGTTCACAGAGTTTTTATAGGCACCCGGGCATGGGTGTTTGCGTAAGCGAGGATTGCTATGGATACCTAACTCTGGAATGCTCCAGCAGGTGTCTACCTTTACAGCTGATATAATCACAGAAGAGGGAGAAATTCCAGAGAGAAAGGGAAATTGTAAAAGATGTGGTTAGTCAGGAAAAAGTTCCCGGAACTGCTGCTCACAGGCAGCTGGCCTTTAATCTGATCTTACCAGTAGTCTTACTGGAAAAGCTAGTTTATAGCCAGAAAGGAGTAGCTCAGGGGTCTTAGAATGACCATCCCCCACAATAAACCACAACAGGTGTCTAACTGCCAAACCACAACAGGGTCAGCTGGTTTCTGGTAAAGGACAGACTGCTGGAGAAATAGGAACCTAGGCTCTGACAAGATGGAAGAACATTGGCCATATAGCCCGTCCCCAACAGATACTGTAAAAATTAAAGATTAAATTAGATAAGCTATGTAACAGACCCTCAGTTGACATGACCTCTGGACAAAATTTCCCGCGTCCTTTTTGTCCTAACATCTTAAAATAGGAATCGTGCTGGGTTTGATACATTTGAAAGGAACGCCTTGCATCTCAGTCACTTTCAGCCAAATTATGTTTTCCCTGGATCTTTTTCTTACTTTGTAGGAGGGAACTGCAGATAAAATCTTACTCACGGAGCTCGCCCTGATGGTATGGGTGTAGGAGAGCTGGTGGGCTGACCAACTCAGCTACCTGCCAAGGTAGCATGGGACAAGGTCACTTGCTGAACCTGGACCTAGGCTGGCAGCCAGAAGCCTCAGTGACTGTCTGTCCTCCACAGCACTGGGATTCCATGATGCCTAGCTTTTTATGTAGCCACCAGGGACTCAGATTCTGAAGGTGCTCCTACCCACAGAGCCTATCTCCCTAGCCCAGCACCTCTCTCTTTTTTTGCAGGAAGAATATTAGGATTTTTGACGTTGTACCTGTGGTTCTCATCCTTCCTAATGCTATGGCCCTTTAATACAGTTCCTTATAAAATTAGTTCATTGCTACTTTCCAACTGTAATTTTGCTGTTATGAATCGTAATGTACACATCTAATATGCAGGATATCTGATGGGTGCTGACACCCAGAGGGGTCATGACCCACAGTTTGAGGGACACTGGTGTACCCAGTCTCATTTTCTGTTTTATGACACTTCTCACCTGAAATTACCATAAACTGCACATAAATTCAGCATTTTCTTTCTAATTTCTAAGTTGTTACATAGCCATTTCTTTTTTAAGGTTTTATTTTTTAAATTATTTTTATTTGTATGGGCGTTTTGCCAGAGTGTATGTCCGTGCACTATGTGCATGGCTAGGGACCAGAAGAGGATACCCTGGAATTGTGCTCTTAAGCCCTGAGCCATCTTCCAGGCCCAGTGACTTCTTTCTAGCTGAAGCATTTCCTCATGGAGGGAAGCCTGAATCTATGGCCCAATGCATAAGATTCACGTGGCCCAGGAAGCAATCAAAATATATGAGACTCAAGCCAAGCAAGATAGCACACACCTTTAATCCCAGCACTCATGGAGGCGGAGGCAGGTAGATCACTGTGAGTTTGAAGCTAGCCTGGTCAACAAAGTGAGTCCAAGACAGACAAGGCTACACAGAGAAACCCTGTCTCAGAAAACAAAAAACAAAAAACAAAAACAAACAAACAAAAAAAAACCCAACCAACCAAAACCAACTTATATTGTTCAGCTGATCTAGTTGAAGAGACAGGGAGCAGTCATCTTTGTGGGACTGGCTTACATCAGTTTCCTGTAGGTCTGTATCTCAGCAATTCTGGATGGAGTCTGTTAGCTGACCCGGCCTGCCAGGGTTCGACTAACGCTCGGGAGGAGAATTCTCCTGTATAGGGACAGAACACAAGACACGAAGAAATGGGGGCAAGTCAGGATTCTGATCAAACCCCGTTTATTGAAAGTTTTCACAGAGTTTTTATAGGCACAGAGGCATGGGTATTTGCATAAGCGAGGGTTGTTATGGATACCTAACTCTGGAATGCTCCAGCGTCTACCTTTACAGCTGATATAATCACAGAAGAGGGAGAAATTCCAGAGAAAGAGGGAGAAATTCCAGAGAAAGAGGGAAGTTGTAAAAGATGTGGTTAGTCAGGAAAAAGTTCCCGGAACTGCTGCTTGCAGGCAGCTGGCCTTTAATCTGATCTTACCAGTAGTCTTACTGGAAAAGCTAGTTTATAGCCAGAAAGGAGTAGCTCGGGGGTCTTAGAATGACCATCCCCCACAATAAACCACAATAGGTGTCTATCTGCTGAACCACAACAGGGTCAGCCGGTTTTTGGTAAAGGACAGACTGCTGGAGAAATAGGAACCTAGGCTCTGACAAGATGGAAGAACATTGGCCATATAGTCCGTCCCCTACAGTTAGCCACGTGAAAATCTGTTGAGACAAATACAGACTGGGGGCAGAAGTTAAAATTGTGTCCATAAGACAGTTAGAGTAGGCTTATGTCTTTGAAACCCAGTAAGAGCATGAACATTTTTTTTTTTAGTCCAGAAGACTTGATATACAAATTGGACAGACTCTTTTTTAATAAGCAGCCAGTACTTTACTAGTTTATTATAACCATTGATCTTATTTTAAATCTGTAACTTGCACTTATCAACATTTAAACTCTTTTTAGACTCCTAAATATTAAACAGTTTTTAGACTTTTAAACACTTGCATTTATTAACTTGAAACACTTTTTTTATAGACAACCTTAAAACACCTTTATATAATAGACTTTATGTTATGTTTGTTCAATAGTTCTCCTTGATTGACAACCCTAGTGTATACTGACCTTCGGTCCCTACATTCTAAGGTGCAAATTATGGTACTAAGACACAAATATAAAACTATAAAAGACTCTCAGATCATGTTAAACAATCTCTAGACCTGTTTCAATCTTGAAGCAGTTACAAGAAGAAGGGGGGAATAAAGGAACCAGGTCCCCCTCCTTAAAGACCCCCATTAAGGCCAAAGCATGTACATTTTTAAAAGGTCCAGCTTGACTCAAGGACAGACATCAATATCAGATGTGTGACAGGGACACGAAAAACCTTGAAGAGTCCAGCTTGACTCAAGGACAGCCAGTTTGTGTTACAGCTTGTCTTTAAAACATTTCCACTATCCCAGGAATGTACTTACCCCTCCCAACTAACAAAGTTCCTAATGTGCCCCTGCCCCCGTCCATCCCCCCTCCCGTGACTGCTTCAACCAATCATCTCCATAGGTCGACTTGTCCTCCACCCATTACCCAACCATGAAATGCCAAGGCTTCTAACTCCCTGCTTGCAGCTTTTCTGCCCAAATGCCAACCAATCACATACTGTAAAACTCATTTCTTTGTCTAAAACCTATAAAAGGCCCATGCCTCTGTTTCGCAGGGTCTTCAGCTTGAAAGAGCCAGACAGACTCCTGTCGTGTCTGCTTAATAAATTCCTATGTGTTTGCATCGACAACTAACTCCATCTCTTAGTGGGGACTTCGGGAATAGGCTAAAGAACTCCCTAGAGGTACATTTCTGGGAAAGTGGAAATTTTAAACACAAGCTGTAACACAAAACTTGCTGTCTTTGAGTTAAACTGGACTCTCAGCACAGGCGGGCTGTCCTTGGGACAAACTGGACTCTTTAAGCAGATAAGATTTACAGACTTTGGCCTTAATGGGGGTCCTGAAGGAGGCTGGTTCCTTCATTGATTGGTGTGGTTGAGCCCTAACACACACCTTTAGTCCAAGAGCTTTTTGTACACACGATTTAATAAAGTTAGTCCTAGGTCAAGGGGCAGAGCTAGAAACCAGCTGATAGGGATTAAAGAATAGGAGGGACTTTGAGTCGAAGGGCATTTAAAGACAGTGTGTAGAAGTAGAAGGGCTCTTTAGCTCCTTAGCTCTTGGGCACTTAGCCTTTAGCACTTCAGCTCCTTGGCCTTTGACTTTTTGAGCTTTGAGCTAGCAAGCCTTTGGCTTTGGGTTTTTTGGGCTTTTCCTCCTGGGCTGTCAGCTGAACCTGTGAGCCTCTTGGGCCTTTTCCTTTGGGACGTGAGTTGAGTAGGAAAGTCAGCTGGGCGATTTCTGTGCCTCTCTGAGCTAGCAGGTTTTCACTCCAGCAACTGGCTCCTGAGTCTTTAAAGGTAAAACAGAACATTTGGGATTTGCATTTAAAAAACACTTATAAAACGCCGGAAATCAATGGAAACATAGAAGGCTCCTGAAGCTCCTGAGACACAAGTCGTAAGCCCCTCTCCCAGGTTACATCAGCAGTAAAAGTTGCCAGGCAGTGTGACTCCAATTGACTGAGCCTCCTACGTGTCATAGTTCCTTTTCTCATACAGGCTCTCACTTCAGAAAGGTAGAGTCAGCTGGGCATGGTGGCACACACTTTTAATCCCAGCACTCGGGAGGCAGAGGCAGGCGGATCGCTGTGAGTTCGAGGCCAGCCTGGTCTACAAAGTGAGTCCAGGATGGCCAAGGATACACAGAGAAACCCTGTCTCGAAAAAAAAAAATCGCCTTTTGCCCAAGTCTCACAATTTCATTCAGTTGCTTACATTGACTTATAGGCCATGTCAGTTTCCTAGTGCCTCCCTCCGTTTTCAACAGCTAACAACAACATTTTGACCACAAACCATGGCAATTTAGAACTGTGTAATTTTGTTTTATTTTTGGAAACAGGTCCTATTACGAAGGCCCGGCTGTCCTAGAACTCCTTGTGTAGACCAAATTGGTCTCTAACTCACTACAATCCACTTGCCTCTATCACCCTAGTGCTGGGATGAAAGGCATGAACCATCATATCTGTCCGAACCATATACTTTTTTGTTTGTTTTTGGGAGACAGGGTTTCTCCGTGTAGCCTTGGCACTCCTGGACTCGCTTTGTAGACCAGGCTGGCCTCAAACTCACAGCGTTCCGCCTGCCTCTGCCTCTCCAAGTGCTGGGATTAAAGGGGTGCGCCACCATGAACCATATAATTTAAAGACCATATAATTGTTTTTCGTACAGGTTTTTAATAAATAGATCTTGGTTGCCTCAGAACTTGCTACACAGACCAGGATGATGTAGAGATTGAGGCGATCAGACAATACTGTTGTTACCTCTCAGATGTTGGACTACTGACTGGCATGCATCATGAATCGCAAAGTATTTTTACTTAAATCTAAACGTGTAATTTAAAATATAGCTTTACTCAAGCCAATAGTGGCACCAACCGGTTGAAGATAATCATTCGTTGTAATAAATATTCATTAGATAAAACATCTGCCCAGAATTTAGGCGTGTCCTGAGACACTGATTTGGTGCGGTTTCGAAATCCTCCCCAGGGCTTTAGAAACCGGTAGAAGGACCACCTGGTTCAGCAAACAAGAACGGAGAAGAGGAGGGGCCAGCAGGAGGAGGCCGGTCTCCGTAACCCAGCGCGAGAATACGCCTCAGCGCATGCGCACTTCCGGGTGGGCGCCTTCCATGTGCCAGATGGGGGTGGAGAGCACAAAACTGCCTCTAGATTTTGAATTTCTAACTTTAAAAAGGAGCCTAGGCTGTGAGGAGTTGCGTAAACATTGTCGCAATGTCGTCCTCCAGACTCAACACCAGGGACCCTTGGCATAGACACCTAAAACAAGAAGTGACTCTTCGTTCCTTCCCCCTCCCCCTGGGATAGTGGTGGTCTGGCCCGGGCCACACACTTTCGCTCGCTAGCAGCGGGTCGGAGATCGAAGGGTTGAGCCAAATGCGGACGAAACGTCTTTACAAGGCAGGGGGTGAGGGAGCAGTCCTTTGAGTTCCGCCTCTTCTCTAGGTGCTGGTGGGGGAAGGAGAACGTAAGACATCCTGCCCTCTGAGCCAGCAGATCCGACACCTCGGTGCAAAGTGCCGAGAGGACGGCGGGAAAACCGCCCGCGGGAGCAGGGGACGGGAAACAGCCAGGAAGCCGTGCGGGAGGGCGCGCGCGCGCGCGCCCCTTTTTCAGCAGTGTGGCGGGGTCGCACGCACGCCCGCCTCGGCGGCTGGGCGCGATTTGCGACAGTGGGGGGAGCGGCGGAGGTGGCGGAGCCGGTAGCTTTGCGGCAGGCTCCGGCCGGGCTTGCTTGACGGCGGTGTGGCGGAGGCCCCGCCCAAGGCGGCAGGAACCTGGAGGGAGGCGGAGGAATATGTCTGAGAGGGAAGTGTCGACAGCGCCGGCGGGAACCGACATGCCTGCAGCCAAGAAGCAGAAGTTGAGCAGTGACGAGAACAGTAACCCGGACCTCTCGGGAGACGAGAATGTGAGTGCAGTCCTGACTGTCCCGGGACCGTGGAGTGGAAGTTTCGGGTTCTTTGGAAACTGCGCGCGGGGTGGGCGGGCGGTCGGCTGTGCGGGGTGGGGAGGGGGGGGGAAGGGAAAAGGTGTCACCTGGCGCTCGGGAAAACGCGGGCGTGTGAGGAAGTCCAATTTGTCTGAGGGGTTCCAACTGGCAGAAAGTTGACGGAGGAGCGGGTTAAGGTTCCCAAGGGTCTTCGAGGTTGCGTGGGACGGGGAGTGTGCCTTTGGGGACTCGACGGTGATTGCGACTCTGAGATTGTACTTGTTTAAAAGGCATGCTCCAGGTAAGAGATGTTGTTTTCCATGGAAAGTTGGTGGGAAGGGGCCGTCGGTTAGATCCTCCTGAAGGATTCAAGGGGCTGTGTCCCTGTAGAGCAGTACGGAATCTTCAGGATGGAAAGTACAGATTTTTTGGGTTGGGTTTACGTGACTGGGGTTGTGGATGCTCTTTTCCGTGGAAGTGGGTCGTGTCTTCGTGTGGATTTTACTGTGGAAGGAACAGACTCGAGAAGGTGGTGGGGGGAGCCACCTTTGATTAAGGCAAGGGAGGAGACGATTTGAAAGTTTTTTACTTTAATGTACAGGGATTGGAAAATTTCAGGCAGCCGTGGTAAAAGTCTGATTTATTTGAGCAAGTGTGGCGATTAAGTGAAGTCACAGTGCTTAGAGAAATGCTGCCCCGTAAAAAAAGTGCTGTATAAGTGTTGTGAAAGGTACCATGCACGTGCTGTAGTAATTATTAACTTATATTCTGGTTGGGGAATGTAGAGTTGCAGCTTTGCTCCTTTCCCATGATTAATAACTACTCAGAATTTAATGAAAATGTCAGATTTGTTTAGAATGAGGAAATTGTCAGGGTAAAAAAATTAAGAGAAAGCTCATTTTAATTTAGCAGACTCCTAAGGTATATTTTTTGATGCTTTCTTAAGCTATCCATAACTGAATAATTGGTTTAGCTTTTTGGTCCCTTCAAACAGGAATGATACGTTTTGGTGTGTGTTCCTTTGACACATTATTGAACCTTTTAGGGGCCTCTGGAAATAAAACTTCCCTTTTTGACTTAGAATGTCCCTATGTAGCCCAGGCTGCCCTTACCCCTCTTGTCGTTTTACCTTTACCCAGTACCTAAAGTGCAATCCTTCACCACCATGCCCTGCAGAATACTGTGGATATACAGGTGAAGTGTATAAAATTACAAACAAGACCAGTATAAAACCTTTATTTATTTATATCTATCTATCTATCTGGAGGGATAAAGCTCATTTTTGAAGATCTGTTAAGGAGAAACAGATAAAATGTGATTTTTTTTTTTTCCCCCTTTTAAATTGGGGTCTTATGCCCACGCTGGTAAGATCCTTTTGCCTCCCCCCCCCGGCCCCCCCCCCCTCCGTTGCTGGGCAAACAGATGCCTGGCTAAGTTGATTGTAATTTTGGAGCCCGATTTTAAACATGTAACATTTAAATTTCCATAAAAATGAATTGTGTGCATTTACATTAAATTGCAATCCAAACATTTATAAGTCACCTACTTTGTGGCTCTTTTTTGTTTTTGTATCACAGGCTGCCCTCAGACTCGTGGCTAGTCTCCTGCCTCAGCATTCCAAGTACTAAGATTATAGGAGTGAGGCACCATAATATAGTCTAGAATATTGTATTTTCATAAAAGGCATTTCATTTTGTACCATTGTGAAGACTGAAAAACATTTAAGAACTAATGTTTTTAGATGGATTAGTGATGTTTAAATACTATTTGACACTTCAGTTTATTTTTAACCTTTTGTTATATATCAACTTTAGGAAGCAGTAAGACCACAAAGGGAGTGTAGACTTCATGGACTTCAGTGTGACTCACTCTGACAAAATGTTTCCTCTGGAATGGATTTGGGGACTACTGCCCCAGGGTAATAGATGGAAATGTTTGGTTCGAAAGAAGACTTAAGTAGGGTTCTGAGCTAAAGATAAGAAGTTAAATGACTTTCAGTATTTCCTGCAGCTATATCTACAGTTGGACAGATTGTAGTGTACAGAGTTCAAATGTTTGTAGTCGTCCTCAAAGTATGAGGTAAAATGCCTTTATACATAGAAGGGACACATGTAGGACTTTTAAAAAAGTCTAAGTGGCTTGTGTGTTAAATAAGTAGAATATGCCTAACAGAAGTTGTTTAGAACTACATCTAAAATAAGAGGTCTTAGCTGCTCACAGTGATACACAGTTATAATCCCAGCAGAGGCAGGCAGATCTCTGAGTTTGAGAACAGCTTGGTTTACAAAAGCGAGTCCAGGACAGCCAAGGTTACAAAGAGAAATCCTGTCTCGAAAAAGCTAAACTAAACTACCAGCAGCTCCTAATGGCCATGTGCCTTTGCTTCAACTTGAGTAGCACTTAAACAAATTACAAACATGATCAGTTGTGTTGAATTATGCGTTAGTGAACTATTGAGTCCTAGCAACTCTTTAGCAGCAGGAAAGCAGTTAGTTTTTCTCAGCATTTCCTTGTCTGATGGTGGCTTCCCCAGAGCTGTGTAAGAGTGCATGATGCATTGTATTAGTGTCACTTAAAGTCTAACTTAAAGCCAAAATTGCTTCACTTATCTTTCCCAGTAGTTTTTTCCCCCACTTTCTCTGCAGTGTAAAGTATCTACAGGTGTTCTAATGTATAACTGGATTTTATTTCCTAACATTCCCAACTTTAGCCAAGTACATGCCTCCCTTTTTCTCTTTTTGCATACTTTTAACTCAGTCATTAGCCTTGAGCGTCCTGGACTCACTTTGTAGATCAGGCTGGGCTCAAACCCACATCTATCCACTTGCCCCTGCCTCCCTGAGTGCTGGGAGTAAAGGAGTGGGCCACCACGCCCTGCTTTTTTTTTTTTTTTTAAATAAAAATTTATTTATTTAGTATATATACAGTGCTCTGCCTGCATGTGAGTCAGCCTGCCAGAAGAGGGCACCAGATCTCATCTAGATGATTGTGAGTTACCATGTGGTTACTGAGAATTGAACTCGCGACCTGTGGAAGAGCAGCCAATGCTCTTAACCTCTGAGCCATCTCTCTAGCCCAGTCATTCTCTTTCCATGTGCATTTCTGTTTAATGAAGTTGACCCTGGTTCCCTGCTCACAGGACGATGCTGTCAGTATCGAGAGTGGCACAAACACTGAACGCCCCGACACACCTACTAATACCCCGAATGCACCTGGAAGGAAAAGCTGGGGAAAGGGAAAATGGAAGTCGAAGAAGTGCAAATATTCTTTCAAATGTGTGAACAGCCTCAAGGTATGTACAGGAGGCACTAGGCTTCAGACTTCTCAGGGACATGTGTTTTAAAGAAGTTTCTGTGTGTTTATGCTGAGTGCTGTGATCTATCATATATTTAGCCATGTGAACTTTAGTTCTTGTTGTCCTTTTCTTTAAATGTATAACACTTGAGTTTCGGGCTGATGTTGCTTTATTTGTTTAAGCTTTAAGAAATGCTATGCGTGGTGGCACGCGCCTGTAATCCCAGCACTCAGGAGGCAGAGACAGGCGAATCTCTGTGAGTTTGAGGCCAGCCTGGTCTACAAAGTAAGTCTAGGACAGCCAAGGATGTTGCACAGAGAAACCCTGTTCAAGAAAGAAAAAGAAAGAAAGAGAAAGAGAAAGAAATGTTACTCTTTATATTCCAGACAACGTTAACCAAAGCCATACCTGGCATTAGTTACTAAAATCTTCCAAGTGTGATCTGTTAACTGGTCTCTAGTAAACTTCAGCACATCTTATTTTTTATAGTTTTAAAAACATTCTAAACTTTTGCTTGTAATTGTCTTATAAAAAACAATATAGCCAGGTGTGGTGGTGCACACCTTTAATCCCAGCACTTGGGAGGCGGAGGCAGGCAGATCACTGTGAATTTGAGGCCAGCCTGGTCTACAATGGGAGTCCAGGACAGCCAAGGCTACAATAGAGAGACCCTGTCTCGAAAAACGGGGGAAAAAAGAAAGAAAAGAAAACAGTATAACATTTTAAAAAACTTTTGGGTTCTGGGCCAGCCAGATGGCTCAGTGGATAAGGGTGTTTGCTGCCAAACCTCACAACTGAGTTTAATCCTTGGAACCCAGATGGTAGAACAAGAGAATTGATTTCTAAAGTTGTTCTCTGATTGTCGTATGTGTCTGGTAAGTGGGCCTTTATACATATACACACACAAATAAAAAAAAATTTTATTTATTTGTATTTTATAGGTATTTGTGTTTTGCAGGCATGTTTATCTGTGTGAGGGTGTCAAATCCCCTGCAGATGAAACTATAAACAGTTGTGAGCTGTCATATGGTGAGGGGGTTCCTGCGGGTGTCAGACAGAGAAGCAAACTGCATGAAGAGATGAGAATGGAAACTTCAGTGCAGATTGACTTGGTCATCCTGGATCAGACTTTGGGGACTCTTTCACCAGGAGGTTTATTGTAGACATGTTCAAACAAAACACAAAAACTATGTAACCCAGGCTGGCCTCAAGCTAGTTATAGCTCAGTCTTCTGTGCATTGTGATTGTAGGTGGGAGCTCTGTGCCCAGCTTAACTACTTAAATATGCAATAGGGGGAAACCAGAAATGGGAGTTAAATTACTGTATTTTCAACATTTTAATTAATTTATAAAAAAGAGACCGCTGGTAGTAAGGACTTTTGGTGTTTACATGGTTTAAATGCATCCATTTACTGTTTTCTAGATTCTGTGGGCTTTTTTCCCTTTGAGGAAAAAAAATATATGTATATGTACATGTACATATATGGATATATAATCTTATATAAGTTTAGGTTTAACTTTGTGAGAAGAACTTTGTTTGCTATATATTTGACTGGGAATTAATAGCTATAATATACAATTAACTTAAAAAATTAACCCTCCCCCCAAAAAAACCGAACCCAAATATAGTCAGTAAACAGGTAGTAAAATGACACAATTCAAAAGATGAAGTCAGGCCATCCATGTAAAATTAATTGTATGGTCTTTCTTTTGGTTTTTTCAAGACAGGGTTTCTCTGTGTAGCCTTGGCTCTCCTGGACTTGATTTGTAGACTGGGCTGGCCTAGAACTCAGATGAGCAGTATGGTCTTTCTATGTGCCCGTTCTAGCTCCCAAATAAATGAGATGGCGGTCCATCATTATAAAAACCCTTAAGCACTACAGCTGGACATATTCTCATCTAATCTAATCTGTCTATGCTAGCCTGGCCGTCTTTGTCCTCCAGAGACTCTCATAGTGACCTTCTCGGCCACCTCCTCTCTCTCCGCTCCACCTGGGACTCTCTTCCTGGGATTCCAAGTCCTGCCTCAACAGTAAACGCTGTTCAGCTCTTTACTGACCAGTCAGATGATGGAGGACAGTTTTTACACTATCTAGATAGTCTTGAGGGGGTGATATTTTCCTACAGTGATCCAAATCCATCCTAGGTTTAAAGATTTTTTTTTTTCAAGACAGGGTTTCTCTGTGTAGCCTTGGCTGTCGTGGACTCGCTTTGTGGACCAGGCTGGCCTTGAACTTACAGCAGTCCACCTGCCTCTGCCTCCCGAGTGCAGGGACTAAAGGTGTGCACTACCACCGCCTGGCTGGTTTAAAGATTTCTTAAGATAACTTAAACTTGTTTGTATAAGACTAATAAAAGTAGGGGCAGAGTCAGGCATGGTGGTACGTGCCTGTAATTCTAGCACTTGAGAGGCAGAGTCAGGGGATCACTGTGAGTTTGAAGCCAGCTTGGTCTTACAAAGTGAGTCCAGGACAGCCAAGACAACACAAAGAAACCCTGTTTCAAAAAACGAAAAAAGAAAAAAAACCGGGCGTGGTGGCGCACGCCTTTAATCCCAGCACTTGGGAGGCAGAGGCAGGCGGATCGCTGTGAGTTTGAGGCCAGCCTGGTCTACAAAGTGAGTCTAGGACAGCCAAGGCTACACAGAGAAACCCTGTCTCGAAAAACAAAACAAACAAAAAAAAGGTAATGGCAGATATGGAGTGTGATGTGGTCCGTTTTTCTAAGAAAAAAGTTAAGCCTAATAAAATCCATAGCCTTTTGTTTGTCTTATATAAGAGAAATAACCTCGGAAGGCAGAGGCAGGCGCATTTCTGTGAGTTCGAGGACAGCCTGGTTTACAAAGAGAGTCCAAGACAGCCAGAGCTGTTAAACAGAGAAACCTTTTCTTGAAAAACAAAAACAGAAGTCATTATGTGCACGATACGTGTCTTAGACAGTCTTCTCTTGCTATAAAGAGACACAATGAGTATGGCACTTCTTGTAAAAGAAAACATCAACTGGGACTTACAGTTTTAGAAGTTTAGTCCCTTATAGCTGGAAGCAAGGCGGAATGCAGACAGACATGATGTTGGCGAGATAGCTGAGAGTTTACATCTGGATCCATAGGTAGGAGGAAGAGAGAGAGACTGGGCCTGGTATGAGCTTTTGAAACCTCAAGGCCCAACCCAGGGACACAGTGCCTCCAAAAAGGACATACCTCCTAATCCTTTCAAATAGTGCCGCGCTCTAAGCATTCAAATATATGAGCCTATTGGGGCCATTCTTATTCAAACCACCACAGTATGTAAAATAGGGAATGAGATGAATTTGGAGCAGATGAAGGTGAAGTAGGCCGGGTGTGGTGGTGTGTGCCTTTAATCCCAGCACTTAGGAGGTAGAGGCAGGAGGATCCCTGTGAGTTCTAGGATAGCCAAGGCTACACAGAGAAGTCTTGTCTGGAAAAACCAAAAGAAGGTGAAGTAAAGGTTAGTTCGCTAAGTTTTTTTGTTTTCAAAAATATGTTATAATTTTCTTATTTCATGGTTACCTTATAGGAAGATCATAACCAGCCGTTGTTTGGAGTTCAGTTTAACTGGCACAGTAAAGAAGGGGATCCTCTGGTGTTTGCAACCGTGGGGAGCAACAGGGTGAGCATCAAATGGGCAGGTTGTCAATAGTGATGATTTTGCATCTGTTACAATTACAGTATTTACAGTATTGAAATGCAATGATTTGAAAATAAATTCTGGCACTCAGGAGGCAGAGGCAGGCGGATCGCTGTGAGTTTGAGGCCAGCCTGGTCTACAAAGTGAGTCCAGGGTGGCCAAGGCTGCACAGAGAAACCCTGTCTCGAAAAACAAACAAACAAACAAACAAAAGAAAAGAAAAGAAAATAAAATAAATTCTGGGTAGCTGGGTTAACAGTATGTTAACTCTATATAAGAGTGAAGCTTTTGAAAAGTGGTCAGGGTTAACACTAATGACTAGAAAATACATCTTTATTTACATTTGTTATGAAGCAGATTTTATAGTTTCCTTTATAAATAAGTTGAGTGGAAAAGAATTGACTGTTGTTTATCATTCAAATATGAAAGAAGCCCGTACCTTTATTTTATTTATATCTTTATTTTTAAAGATTTATTGTGTATACAATGCTCTGCCTGCTGGCACACCTGTAGGCTAGAAGAGGGCATCAGATTCCATTATAGATGGTTGGGAGCCACTATGTGGTTGCTGGGAATTGAACTCAGGACCTTTGGATGAGCAGCCAGTTTTCTTAACCGCTGAGCCCTCTTTCCAGCTCTTTACCTTTATTTTTAAAGTTTCACTTTATGTGTATCAGTGGACTGCCTGCATGTATGTCTGTGCACCATATGCTTGCAGGGCAGGCAGGCGGGGTATCAGATTCTCTGGAATTGGAGTTACAGAGGATTGTTAATTAACAGTGTTTATTATACTAAATCATAAGAAATTGTACATATTTATGGGGTATCAGAAGATGTTTCAGTACATGTATATATTACTTGAAGTTCTTTAATTAGTCATTGCTTCATGTTACCAAAGATGTTTTGTTACAAATTTAAAAGAGGATAAGCCATAATTATTTTAAGGTTTTTAATTTTAACTCATTTTGAAAAGTTGTGATTTAAATGGATGAAATGTATATTTAAGTGCTTGAAAATAGAAACTATTATTACTAGGCTATTAAATATAGTCTAGTATTACATAAGATGTGTGAGGATTTTTAATGGCTTTGGTAAGCATACAGAGCTGTTTAAAGCAGTTTTTGTAATGCTGTGAAGTTACAATTGCGACTAGTGTATTTAAGAGACAAAGAGGATGTTTTTTTATTTGAGATGATATGCATATTTTTACTTCTTTAGGTTACCTTATATGAATGCCATTCACAAGGGGAAATCCGGTTATTGCAGTCCTATGTAGATGCTGATGTATCCTTTTCTGAGTGTTTTTGTATCTCTGGAAAACATTTATTTTGATAAGTACACTAAAACTTATAAAAACTAATTCCATAAAGTTGCTGCCATCCTTTAGCTAAGCATGTTGTCACTGGGGGATTCTAGTGTCTCCCTGATTTTGACTTTGTCATGAGGTGGGTGTGATGAGTGGGTGCAAAATGAACGGAAGCGGGAGCATTAGAAGCCCATGTTAGCAATTACTGACAGAGGCCAGTTCAACCTTCTGCGGGGCAGTAGTGGCGCACGCCTTTAATCCCAGCACTTGGGAGGCAGAAGCAAGTGGATCCCTGTGAGTTCCCAGCTTGGTCTACAAAGCGAGTCCAGGACAGTCAAGGCTACAGAGACAGAAAAACCTTGTCTCCAAAAACAACAACAACAACAAAAAAACCCCAAAACCTCTTGCTTATTGAACATGCTTAGAGCTTTACAATTTTAGTATAGTTTTAATACTTAACTTAGCTGGCAGTCATTCTAAGTATTTGGTGGAAAAAATTAAGTGTAATTTAGGAAATAAAATATTGGAAAGTGAGTTATGAAGAAAAGTAAGGTCTTAACTTAAAGCCAGAAGATAGCTCACAGGAGTTTTTAAAAGCTGAGTGATAAGATGTTTCTTCCAGATCCATTTGAAGAAATATGGCAAGTGAGGCAAGGCGACGCTGAATCTGTAGATGACACAGGAATAAGTGAACTGTTGCCAGGTTAGGAAGATGGAAATGAGCGAACTGTAGGTTCATAGCAGTGTCAGGATAGAGGGTCAGCAAAGCAAAGCCTTTAGACTCACCACTTAGCTTTGTAAATCAAGTTTTATTGGAGAACAGTCAAGCCTATGTGTTGAACTGCTGTTTTGGCACTCTGCCAGTGGAGTAGATACAGGCAAAAGAGAGGTATGGTGGAGTGAAATACAGGGAGGGAGCGCATTTAGTGTGGATTTTAACCTAAAAGTGACACTGTAAATATTTAGTTTTGAGAATTGGGCCTTGCTGGTCTTTAATTTATGAACATCCTGCTGCTTCTGCCTCTTGAGTCTGGGACACCTGGCTATCATTGTGCAATTTCTGTATTTAAAAAAAATAAGCACTTAATATCCAAAACTTTAGCAGTTGTTTGGAAAGTTCATTTTTGTTGTAAACAAGGATATGTTTATTTTTCAAAATAAATTATATTTCTTAACTGGCTTTCTTAGGCAGATGAAAACTTTTATACTTGTGCATGGACCTATGATAGCAACACCAGCCATCCTCTGCTAGCAGTTGCTGGATCTAGAGGCATAATAAGGATAATTAATCCCATAACAATGCAGTGCATAAAGGTGCGTCTTCTAGTCAAAATGTAGATTTTCTGCTTTTGAATACACTTCTAGTAAAACTTCATAAAACGACTTTAAAACAAATGCAATCAATAACTTAAATACTTAATTTGAATGTACCTTGCTTATTTTCTTTTTTATTACATTTATTCACTTTTGGGTGTGTGGAGCAGGTATATAATGAGTGTATGTTTATGGAGGTCAGGTGTTGCTGCCCTTCTTCCACCAAGTGGGTCATGAGGATCCAGCTCAGCTTTCAGGCATGCCAGCACCTTTACATGCTGAGTTGTCTTGCCAGCCCCCATACTTTATTTAGATTAGCCCTTTGAACCCCTGGGAAAATTGGATAATGTAAATTAAAAAGTATGTAGGAAAGGTTGATATCCACACATTTTTTGGTGTTTTTGTTTTTGTTTTGGGTTTTTTGTTTTGTTTTGGGTTTGGGTTTTTCGAGACGGGCTATCTCTTTGTAGCCTTGGCTGTCCTGGGCTCACTTTGTAGAGCAGGCTAGCCTCAAACTCACAGCATTCCACCTGCCTCTGCCTCCCCGAGTGCTAGGATTAAAGGCGTGCACCACCATGCCTGGCTTTGTTTTGTTTTTTAACTTCTTTCTCTCTTTCCCTTGCTTTGAGAGTCTTTAACAGAAAACTAACAGCTTTCTCCAAGGGACCCAAACTAAGAGTTGTGGGTTCCAGGGCACCTTGTAAGGAACAGGAAGGGAAAGCCAAGAACGCTAATAGGAAGGCAGGCTTTACAACTGCTGTTTTTAACCCAGGGCTCATTGCATCTCAAAAACAGTGCTGTTAGCTGAGTCTTGGCTAACTGGTACCATTTTCTTTTCCTTAAGCTTGTTGGTGATTTTGAAGTGTAGGCGAGGTTGAGAACTACTTTAGGTGGATTTATTTGTTTGGGGGCAGAGGGTAGCATAGCTGCATATAAAACCTTGGGCCTTGCTAGGCTAGTGGTCTACCACTAAATCTCACCCCAGCCTTATGTTTTTTTTAAGGTTTATGAAAGAGGACTTACTGGCTTTTTGTTTGTTTTTTCGAGACATGGTTTCTCTGTTTAGCCTTTGCCGTCCTGGACTCACTTTGTAGACCAGGCTGGCCTCGAACTCACAGCAATCCGCCTGCCTCTGCCTCCCCGAGTGCTAGGTAGGATTAAAGGCCTGCGTCACCACCGCCTGACTAACTTACTAGCTTTTGAGATGAAACAAAATGTTTTAAATTTATTATAGCACTATGTTGGCCATGGAAATGCTATCAATGAGCTGAAATTCCACCCACGAGACCCAAACCTCCTCCTGTCAGTAAGTAAAGGTAAGCTTACAAGAAGCAAATGTTCCCCTAGTTTAGTTTGTTTTGGAATAATTGTTTGAAAGAGACAAGTTGTGTTCTAAGGAAAAACAATCAAAATTAAAAGAGGAAAAAAAAAAGTTATAGTAGTAAAAAGAAAAACCCTGTATTAGCATTTCATAAACCAAGACTTCAAACATAAGCCTCTGCCTATTGATTCTGGACACAATGTGATGTGTCATCCTTGTCACTTACTGCTTTGTGGTAGTTCTAGGACCTTATCCTTGTGTGAATAATTATGTTGTTTTATCAGTACTGAATGACCTATCACCAAGGTAGAATTTTTAAAAAGTTTTAATAGTTTACTTCCCACCAGTCTCTTCAATAATGTTAAAGAAATGCTGCATGTTAACTTTTTAAAAAGGGGCCTGATGAGGTGGCACGGTAGATAAAGCCTGACTGTGCCTGGGACCTGTGAAGGTGGGAGGAGAGACCTACCTCCACATACATGCCACGGCACCCACGTGTCCAAACACACACACACAAATAATGGGAACACTGCAGTGAAGAGCCATGCTGTTATTTTTAAGAGATTTTGGCTTTGAATCTATAAAATTCTTTCACACACGCCCTGCCTTGTGTTTTGGTTTTTGAGACAATTTCTTATTCTGTATCTCGGAGTAGCCACAAATCCACATAGAGCCTCGAATCCCAGCCTTCTCAGTGCTGAGGTTACAGGTGTGAGCCACTGTACCCAGTTAACATTCCTTGAATGGCTATGCTCTCAGGCATGAACTCTGAAATACTTCCAGTTTAAAAAATAAAAAATAATAAAAATAAAAATAGAAAGCAGGCTAGAGAGATAGCTCAGAGGTTAAGGGCACTGACTGCTCCTCCTGAGGTCCTGAGTTCAATTCCCAGCAATTACATGGTGGCTCACAACCATCTATAATGTGATCTGATGCCCTCTTCTGGTGTGCAGGTGTACATGCAGGCGGAGTGCTATACACATAATAATAATCTTTTAAAAAAAAAAAAAAAAGCATGGCATCGCTTCTTGTACATCCACTGCTGTTAAAAGTTTACCTGGGCTTAGAAAGATTTTGCAGCTTTTCTTGTTTTGTTTTACTGTGTATGGATCTTTTGCCTGCATAAATGTCTGCAGTCTGCACTACATGTGTACTTGGTGCCCAGGGAGACCAGAAGAGAGTTAGATCTCCCGAAACTGGAGTTAAAGTTATCTGCCATGTTGGTACTGGGTCCTCTGGAAGATCAGCCTGTGTTCTTAACTGCGTAACCATTTCTCCAGCCCCTCTTGGCTGTTGTAAACCATTTCTTAGCTTTCTAAAATTTATTCTACACTACTACCTCATCTCTTTATATTTCTACTTTTTTTTATTATTATTATTTCTACTTCTTTTAAGTCTGTACTTTAAAAAAAGTTTCACTTTAACTTTGTAGACGTGTAAGTTTGCATGTGGGCATCTGCATATGAAGGCAGATGGCTACAGAGACCAGAGAGCGCCTGGAGCTGGAATTAGAGACCACTGTGAGCTATTTGCTGTAGATTCTGGGAACTGAACTTGGCTCCTCTGGAACAGCCCAACTGCTCTTAATTGCTGTGCCATTTCTTCTCTCCATTATATTTTTGTTGTTTGTTTGCGACAGGATCTCTCTCTCTATAGCCTACGTTGGCCTTGAAGTCTAGGTAGTCCTCTTGCTTGGTCACCTTCCCCAAGAGTGCTGAGGTTACAGGTGTAAGGGGAGGGGGATTTTGCTTTCTTCAGTGCCGAAGCTTGAACCGCAGGCTTTGGGCAGGCTAGGTAAGTGTTCTGAGCAACATCCTCAGTGTCTGCTGCAGTTGTCGTTGGTTTGTTTTTGAAGCAGTCTCGATGTATAGGTTGGAACTTAACATTAGTATTCTACATGTGATGTACTGTAAGTTGTTATCTGTCATTGTTGTACATAATCTAAATTTTTGTAGCTTTTACATATTAAAGTTTACCTACTAAAAGTTTGCGGTAGACGAGTAATAAGTTTATCTTAACTTTTTTGTGTTTATACCAGATCATGCTTTACGATTATGGAATATCCAAACGGACACGCTTGTGGCAATATTCGGAGGTGTGGAAGGGCACAGAGATGAAGTTCTGAGTGCTGTAAGTTGAAGCTGGGGTGATGACCTCAGTTTACATAGTGTGGTTATCTCCTGCTGAACTTTGGTCTTCGTAGGCATATGTGTCTGCTTCATGCAGCCCACCGGGCAGTTATTTCATCCACTCAGCATAAAGACTAACACTGCACATAAAGGGATAGTGCAAGTGTGGCCTGCCAGTTTCAGTTTTATAAAAATGACTCGGATTTTATGAGTGCCATGATTATCGAAGAAGAATACTACAGAGTCATTCCTTTGAGTGGGGGTAGGGATGGTGGTAGGGGTTGGGGTTTGGAGATAGGGTTTTACTACATATAGCTCAGGCTGGTGTTGATCTCCATCCTTCGGGCTCAGCTTCCTGAGTTGCTGGGATTACAAGGATGCTCCACTGGATCCAACTTTTTTGCTTTTAATTTAAAATCACCTTTTAATTTCAATTTTTTTATTTGAAGTTGAAATGAAGTATTCATTTTGAGGAAGTCTTATGAAGTGCTTATCCTTGTATTTTAGAGTGCTTGTTCTCTGGGTAGTCTGTAAGACCAGTAGTTGATGTTTGGGGTTTGTTGGTTGGTTGGTTGGTTTGGTTTGGGTTTTTTTTTTTTTTTTTTTTTTTTTTTTGAGACATGGTTTCTCTGTATAGCCTTGGCTTGCTTTGTAGAGCAGGCTGGCCTCAAACTCACAGCCATCTGCCTACCTCTGCCTCCCTGAGTGCTGGGATTAAAGGCATGTGCCACCATGCCTGGCTAGATGATTTGTTTTTTAAAGATTTTATTTATTATGTATACAGTATCCTGCATGTACACCTGCACACCAGAAGAGGGCACCAGATCTCACTATAGATGGTTGTGAGCCACCATGTTGTTGCAGGGAATTGAACTCAGACCCTCTGGAAAAGCAGACAGTGCTCCTAACCGCTGAGCCATCTCTCCAGTCCCCCCGCTAGATGTTTTAATGTGATATATTATAGTGTATCTTGTTCATATTCACCCCTTTCCCCCAACTTCTCCTAGAGCCTTCCCCACCTCTCCACATCCATCTTTTCCTCCCTCTGGATGAGAATCCAGTACAGTTTGTGTTAGCTGACTACTCCTAGACATGAAGTCTGCACTGAAGTGTGGTAAATACACCAGGTGTTACACCACCGAAGAACTGACTCCTCCCCAAAGCAGGCAGGTGCCTGTAGCTCCTCACCAGGAGAGGGACTTCATGCCTGTCTTCACTGAGCCATGCTGGGATTTAGTAAAGTACATGTAGTAGATGTACTCTTATTAGATGAACCGAAATACTTTTGCTTTTTGTTTTACACTCTAGTGGTGACAAAGTAATTAAACCTTTAAATGGAATATACTAGAATCTGTGACTTAGGATGTACTGATGTGAAACCCAGATAGCATTTAAGGCTGTAACTTACTTATTGGCACTGTTCTGTTTTCATTTCTAGGATTATGATCTCTTGGGTGAAAAAATAATGTCCTGTGGTATGGATCACTCTCTTAAACTTTGGAGAATCAACTCAAAGAGAATGATGAATGCGATTAAGGAGTCTTATGACTATAACCCAAATAAAACTAACAGGTGACAGTTCCAATGCTTTGTGTTGCTTGAAAAGGTGTGCTTTCCTCTCCACACTGTTGCTTTAGAAGCCCTTACTCTAACTTCCCCGTATCATTTACCGGCCATCAGATTCACCTCTTTGAAATGTTTTCAGTCTTATTTGAGTTGTTTTTATCTAATTTGGTGGTACATTTCACCTATTTTGATTTATGTATGCATGTTCTTAACTCATTATGTTGAAAGTATAAAAGTTTAAAATTGAACCGGGTGTGGTGGTGCACGCCTTTAATCCCAGCACTCAGGGAAGCAGAGGCAGGAGGATCGCTTAGTTCGAGGCCAGCCTGGTCTACAAAACAAGCCCTGTGTAGCTAGGGCTACACAGAGAAACCCTGTCTCGGAAAAACCAAAACTAAAACCCTTTCCTGCTGGGCATAGTGGTGTGCACCTTTAATCCCAGCACTGAGGAGGCAGAGGCAAGGGCATTTCTGTCAGTTGGAAGAGTGGATGCCAGCCTGGTCTACAGAGCAAGTTTCAGGCCACTTAGGGCTATGTATATAATGAGACCCTGTCAATAAATAGATATTATTATTTTCCTATAAATAGTGCTTCCTTCACTAAATAGAGAAAATTCAAGTTGTGGAGTCTTGTTCCATAATACCACGGGCTAGAGAACGTGTATTATTGACGTGCTTCAGTTGTTTTTCTTGAAGCATTTCAGGTTTTACAGAACTGCCTTCTTAGTACTTACTGGGTTGTCAGGAACACTTTCACTATAAACATGTTTACGTGTGTTATTCTTTGACCATAAGCATCATATTAAATATGTTATCTTTTAATTTTATTTTAGCAAAGAGTTTATTTTCAGGGTTTTAAATCAGATTAATAGGTTAAGTTTGCAAGTTTTAGTAAACAATGAAACATACTTAATATACATAACTCATTGGCTTTTAAGAATTAATACAATTTCAGCCTGTCAACATCAGGTACAAATTATATTTCACAGAGTTGCCCCAGTCTTTTTGAAAGGGCTCTAATTTATAATTTGCATTTGACTAAAAAGCAATTGACGTTGTAATAGGTAAGAATTCATGTCAAAGCCGGGCGTGGTGGCACACACCTTTAATCCCAGCACTTGGGAGGCAGAGGCAGGCGGATCAGTGTGAGTTTGAGGCCAGCCTGGTCTACAAAGTGAGTCCAGGACAGCCAAGGCTACACAGAGAAACCTGTCTTGAAAAACCTTTATTTAAAAAAACAAAAAAAAAAGTCAAGATGGCTTGGCGAGATGGGTGCGAGCACTTGCTGTAAAAGGGAAATGACCTCAGTTCAAATCCCCAGCAACCATGTAAAAGCCTGGCATGGTTTTGACCTCCCTGTAAACCCAGGCCTAGGGAGTGGAGTTTGCTAGCCTGGAAGCCTAGGAACTTACTAACTTCAGGTTCAGTTAAAGGTGGAGAGAGATACAGGAAGCCGCCTGTGGTCCTCCTCTGGCCTGTACATGCGCATTCATGGGCACAGGTGTACACACGTGTTTGTGTTCAGTCATTGATAGGATTTTACCGTCTTAACTTTGAATTAGAGTTTGAGAAGATGAGCTTAACCTGCTTTTTTATACATGAGGGAAAGGGGAAAGGAAAACATGATCGCCTCAGATAACTAATCACAATCACAGTTTTATAATTAATATAAAAAGTGAATAACGGGTGGGTGGGGCTCTGGTTGAACATTTGTCCAACAAGTGTGATGCCGTGGGATGTGGTCCCCTTAACAAAAGAAAAAAACAAAACAAAACAAAACAAAAAACACCTAGGCCATAGAATCACTTACTAGTTTAGAAATGTTAGGTGTGCTTTTAATTTACCACCCCCAGAACATCTTTTTTTATTTCCCACAAATATGTTAGCAAAAATGGAGGTCGGGCTGGGCAGTGGTGGCGCATTCCTTTAATCCCAGCACTCGTGAGGCAGAGGCAGGTGGATCACTTTGAGTTCGAGGCCAGCCTGATCTACAAAGTGAGTCCAGGACAGTCAAGTCTACACAGAGAAACCCTGTCTTGAAAAAACAAAAACAAATAAACAAAAGGAGGTCAGAGGACAAGTTTGTGGTGTCATTTCTCATCTTTTACCCTCCTGTGGGTTCCAGACATTGAGCTCAGGTCAGGCTTGTGTAGTAGTTTCCATCTCGCCCACCCCAAGTTTAAAAAAGAAAGTAAAACGTATTGGAAAAAGAACATGAAAGAAAATAAAAGTGAAAAATGGATACTTTAGATCTGAAAAGCAGATTAACTTGTACACTTTATTTAGGAACATAGAGAAATCAGTAGTCATATTTTATGTTACAGAGTTTTAAAAATTGAACTGAAAAATGGAGCTCAATTGGCAGACTGCTTGCCTGATGTGTGAAGGTTTGAGCCTGAGCACTAAAAAGTTTATAATCCCAAACCGAGAAAAGCAATATGATCCTACTCCAGTTTTTTCTTTTAACTTTTACATTTCCATTCTTTCAGGCCATTTATTTCCCAGAAAATCCACTTTCCTGACTTTTCTACCAGAGACATACATAGAAATTATGTGGATTGTGTGCGATGGTTAGGCGATTTGATACTTTCCAAGGTACGGAAAACTAGAATTAAGTTGTACTTGCATTGTGTGTGTGTCTGAACTCTGCAGGAAACAGTTAAAAATCAATAGCAAATAGTAAACGTTTAAAGTCTTATACTTTGGCAGATCTGCAGACCCATTTAAGGAAAAAGAAGCTCAGTAGAATGTAGCTCTTTATGCTCTAGTAAGAAGAAAAGTAAGCCTAGAAGGTGTAGCTGTCTGGGAATCAGTGATGCTGAAAATAATAACTAAAGCCAAGAGCGATGTTTTTGTGTTTTCTTCACTAAATCCTTATTTGCAAGAACAGGTGGCTGGAGTTCATTGCTTACAGGCTACAGTTTGCTCACATATTCTCTACCTTGTTGCATCCGTGGACTCCATATCTTCTAATTCAGTCTGCAGTGGTCAGAAATATGTGAACAAAAGAGTTTCATCTGTACTAAAAATGTGCAAAGAACTTTTCTTGTCATTCACTACAGTACAGCTACAATATACATGTACATTGCACTGGATTTCATAACCATAGTCATAGTTGAAAGTATGGGAGGATGTGGCACACACTGTGTATCTATTGCAATAAGGTACTTGAGCCTTCGGTGTCTGTCGCCAGTTCTTCACGCCTTGCTGTGTTTAGTTTGGCTTTTTGTACTTGATCATCTAGAGGCGTCATTGGTGATGTTACCTGAGCTTGTAGGCTTGTCAGAGTTGGAGAGATTCCTGCCTGGCTTCTTAATGTGCATGTCAGAGTGCTTCATATTTTCTTAGGTAGAACCAGCCTAGTTTGATTTTTTTTCCCTCCTTTTTCATTTCCTTTCTGGTTGAGGTTTACTGTTGTTGGTTTCATTTTTCCCTCCTCAAAACAACTTTTAATCTTGAAGTAGACTAACAGGAAGTTTTAAAGGTTCAGTATGACCATCATCTACTTCTCTCAGTAGTTACGTTATTATTATATATATATTTTTATTTTATGTATAGGTTTTTGCTTGCGTGTATCTCTGTGTACATGTGTATGTGTGTGGAAACAAGAATATTGACATGCTGTGTTTAGATCCTTGTCATTTTGTCACATGAATTTTGTCATTTCAATAATGCTACGAACAGTTGGGAGTTGTTTTTTATTTTATTCAATAGGATTCACTGGCAATCTATCCAAGTTGCTGCCTGTAAAGTAGTTCCTATTTTCCACTGCTGAGGAGTATCCAATGGTATTGCTGTTAATCACTATTAATCAGTTAATTTTTATGTATTTGTTTGTTTATTTGGGGTGGAGTCTATGAAGCCTTGGCTGGCCTGAAATTTGCTGTGTAGACCAGGCTGACCTCAAACTCTTGTCTGCCTCTGCCTCCCGAGTGTTGGGATTAAAGGTGTGGGCCACCATGCTCAAGATTCATATACTCACTTATAATTGGACACTAGCCCAACAGGGATGTCCCTGAACGTCTCCACTTACCAGGAGATTGGGATAGGTACGGGGACCACCTTTTGGGACTCTAGGTGAGAGAAATACGGGAGAATAGGGGAATAGAAGGATCCAGAGGGCCCTAGAAACCTACAAGAAAATATCATGTTGGTCGGATCTGGAGCCAGGGGAGTCTGTTCAAGATATTGTACCAACCAAAGACAATATATGCAGTAAATATTGAACCCCTACTCAGATCTAGCCAAGGGACAGGACATTATTCACAGTCATGTGGAGAGTGTGGACTGACTCTGACATGAACTCTGATGCCCCATATTTGACCACTTCCCCTTGGTGGGGAGGCCTGGTAGCACTCAGAGAAAGAATAGGAAGGCTACCAAGATGAGACTTGATAGGCTGTGATCATATGGTGGGAGAGGAGGTCCCCTTCTGTCACAGACCTAGGGGAGGGGAATAGGGTAAAAGAGGGAGGAAGGGAGGGAGGAACAGGAAGATAGAAGCAAGGAGATAAAATTGAGATGTGTAATCTGAATAAATTATTTAAAAAAGGAAAAAAATCAAGATTCATCACAGTTATTTTAACACAGTATTACTGGCTATATTTGTTACAGCACACTTGTGTACAGGATTTGATGTGGACTTTATTGTTTTTCTGGGATAAATGCTTAGAGCAGTTGTTGGGTAATGAATGGTTAAGGGTTTTGTTGTTGTTATTTTTTTTTTTTTTTTTTTTTTTTTTGGTTTTTCGAGACAGGGTCTCTCTGTGTAGCCTTGACTGTCCTGGACTCGCTTTGTAGTCCAGGCTGGCCTTGAACTCACAGCGAATCGCCTGCCTCTGCCTCCCGAGTGCTGGGATTAAAGGCGTGCGCCACCACGCCCGGCAGGTTTTTGTTTTGTTTTTCTGTTTTTTTTTTTTTTTTTTTTTTTTTTTTAAGATTCATTGTATATGAGTGCTTTATCTGCAGAATAGGGCATTGGATAATGTTATAGATGGTTGTGAGCCACTGTGTGGTTATTGGGAATTGAACTCAGAACCTCTGGAAGAACAGCCAGCACCCTTAACCACTGAGCCATCTCTCCAGCCCCATGAATGGTTGTTTGTTTTTGTTTTTGTTTTTTTTTTGATTTTTCGAGACAGGGTTTCTCTGTGTAGCCTTGGCTGTCCTGGACTGATTTGTAGACTAGGTTGGTCTCGAACTCAAAGAGATCTGCCTGCCCCTGTCCTGGGATTACAAGTGGATGCTCCACCACACCTGGCTTGTGTAAGGGCCTTTGTTTCCATGACGATTCTAAGTCCCAAGAAGTTGATAATCAGGATTAGACATCACATCTATAATATTTTTACTGGGACCTGAATGTTTTGAGTATCAGAAGACTCTGGAGACTTTTCTTTTTGTCATTCACCCAGCCATTAATTTGCTTTATCATTTGTCATCTGATGGATATCAAACCCAGGGCCTCAAACCTGCTAGGCAAGCAATCTGCTTTGAAGCCAGCCCCAGGATCTTCTTGGGATCCTCTCTTGTTAGCAGGCTTTGTTCTTCTCAGCTGTGGAAGGGAACATTGCAGCATGGCCTTGCAGGTTGCCAGGTGAAGGTAGGCGGTCAGGCTTCCCTCTACACCTCATCTGATACCACCTTAAAGGAGGTGAGGGGGATGCCTTGCCACTGCTTACCTAGTGGCCTCTGCTGTGATGTGCTGGCTACCAGTCTTCCTCTGGTACTAGCCAAGCCAGCAGGTTAGCACATTACTACAGAGGATAAAGAGAGGCAGGAATCTACGTGTTAAGACCTAAGCAATGGTTTCTCAAAAGTAGGTTCAAATGTCACTTAGCATTAGGATTTTCAAGTCTGAAGAAAGTAGAGAAGAAAATTGTGCTCTTCCCATGTTAGTCTTTCTGTTGGCTTGTGGTTAAACTGTTTAAATGCAAAGACCCTATAGGCTGCCATCTGTGACTGCATAGACTGCCCTAAGTGAAGAAGATCTCTAGGTGCTGTTGAGGTTGGCCAGGCTTGGAGGAGAGATTGGTTTTTGGAGTTTATATTGTTTATATTTTGTTTGTTTTTGTTTTAGGGGGTTTGGTTTTTGGTTTTTTGAGACAGAGTTTCTCTTGTCTAGCTGTTCTGAACTCACTTTGTAGACCAGGCTGGCCTTGAACTCACAGAGGTCCACCTGCCTCTCCCTTCCAAGTGCTAGGATTAAATGCATGAGCCACCACACCCAGCTAGGAGGAGAGGTTGTTAATGAGATGTTTAGCAGCATCTCTGACTTCTGTCAAGTAGAGGCCATACACATTGCCAAACATTTGGTATATGGAACACTGTAGAAGTGATTGAAATAATGGCCACAGGGAGGTTGTATAATTTCATGGCCTATTCCTTTCCCCACGCCTTGAGGTACTCTAAAACATATGGTTCTTAGAAACCCTGTCTGAAAAAAAACAAAAACAAACAAAAAACAAACATATGGTTCATTCAGTGAACTAATCAATTTCCTATGCTGACTTCTACGCATATACCATGTGGAGCCCACATTGGGTGAAGCCTTAGTAGTTAACTAGGTACAGGGAGACACTCCTGGTTACATGTGGATTGGGAAACAGGAAATATGAGCGAACCCCAGTGGCCAGATTTGAAAAGCCTCTTTTTTTGTTGTTTTTTGTTTTTTGAGACAGGGTTTCTTTGTGTAGCCATGTCTGTCCTGGACTCTCTTTGTAGGCCAGGTTGGCCTCAAACTCACAGAGATCTGCCTGCCTCTCTCTGCCTCTGCCTCCTAAGTGCTGGCATTAAAGGTGTGAACCACCACACCCATCTTTTCCTAATTTTCTATGGCGCTCTTCAAGTCTGAGGGCCAACATGTTTAGAAAGGAACTGGAAGAGAAACTATTTCAAGTAGTACAGTTCTTCTGTTTTGTTTAATTCTATTGCTAGTGAGATTTCTTGTCTTTGGATGTAGAACTGGACTTGGTAAACAGTTTATAGTCTTGGAAAGCAGACTTCTTGCTATTCTAAAATAGTAAATTTTTATTTTTATATTTGAAATTCAGTTCTAATATGTGTCTCTTATTTCTCTTTCAGTCTTGTGAAAATGCCATTGTATGCTGGAAACCTGGCAAAATGGAGGATGATATAGATAAAATTAAACCTAGTGAGTCTAATGTGACTATTCTTGGGCGATTTGATTACAGCCAGTGTGACATTTGGTACATGAGGTTTTCTATGGATTTCTGGCAAAAGGTAGCACATACTTTTACATTTGGGATTGTCTTGTAAAACACTGTAGTTCTAGCCTTTTCTGTTCTGTCTTGCTCCTCCTCCTCTCACACTGGTGGTGGTTCTGACCTGTGTCAATTGCTTTGGCTGCCTTCCTGGGTCCTTGCACATTATCTGCAGTGTTATAAAAGAAATGAGCAGTTAAGTGTTCCTAAAACTTGTTCCCAAGGTACAATATTTTAATGTGTTTATCATCTCACATAGCCTTTTTCTAGAAAAACAGAAACATTAGCATGGAAGGTAAAATAACTATTATCTAAAATGTTAGAGGACTCCGCTGCTGTGATTTTGTTAGACAGATTAATTGAATGTTTAACAGAGCTCTGGAAGAGCATCACACTGGTAACTCTTAGGGTAGAAGAAGAGTCCCATACCTGTGGTCAAACTTAGGCCAGCCACGAAATGTTGCAGACCAGAGCCTTATTTTCTCAAGATGCCAAGGAAATATTAATTGTTCTTATTCTACTTACACATCAGTAACATAGATGCAAAAACTAGTCAAGTGGGCCGTCAAGTCTACCCTGAGGCTTCTCTAAGCAAGGAAGTTGTCTAGGATTGCTGGACTGCCTTAGAGCCTGGTGCAGCATTGATTTTGTGTTTTCTACTATATTTACACAGATGCTTGCATTGGGCAATCAGGTTGGCAAACTTTATGTTTGGGATTTAGAAGTAGAAGATCCTCATAAAGCCAAGTAAGTATAGAAATTTTTGAAATGTTCTATGCCTGACTTGAATCATTAATTTTTGTGGTGCTGGGGATCAAATTCAGGGCCTTATACGCTGGGCCCAATCATTCAACACAAGTTTCAGAGTTAAAGTATTTTTAAAAAGTATTTCAATTAACTTATAATTAATGTTTTAGTTAACTGTTATAACGGTGATGAAACCTGATGAAGTTTGAGATGAATTCTTAATGAAGATAGGCTAGTCTTAAACTACATTTTTTTCATTCGCTCTTTAAGGTAAATATTGTTATGTGTGTTATTTAACCCCCTGTCATGTTTTTCCCTAGATGTACAACATTGACTCATCATAAATGTGGTGCTGCTATTCGACAAACAAGCTTTAGCAGGGATAGCAGCATCCTCATAGCTGTCTGTGATGATGCCAGCATCTGGCGTTGGGATCGACTTCGATAAACTATTTTTTCCTAGTAAAAGTTAGACTATGTTGTCTGTGTACACTAGAGTTAATGTATCTTGCTAGTAAGGGCACAATAGAGCAATTAGGCTTGTTTTTCAGCATTCAATCAGGCTGAGCTGAATGTAGTGATGTTTACATTGTTTACATTCTTTGTACTGTCTTCCCTGCTCAGACGTTACTGCTTTTAATAAAAATTTATTTTTGTAAAGCTGTGTTATTTTTATTGTGATTAAAAACAAGCTGGAAGAAATAAAGTTATACAATATCTTTCTGTAACGATTACTTTAACTGGAGAAAGCTGTTTATTTACTATGGACTCTACAGTGTAAATTGTATACCTAAACTAAACTTAAACCATGGTTCTGCTACCGTGTAGATGTGGATATTGTCTTAGTCATTTTTCCTGGTCATGTGTCATGAAGAGACATATGATCAAGGCAACTCTCTTTTTTTTGGGGGGGGGGGGTTGGTTTTTTTTTGTTTTTTTGTTTTTTTTTGAGACTGGGTTTCTCTGTGTAGCCTTGACTATCCTAGACTCAGTCTTTGTAGACCAGGCTGGCCTCAAACTCACAGCAATCCGTCTGCCTCTGCCTCCTGAGTGCTGGGATTAAAGACGTGCACCTAAGGTGACTCTTATAAAAAAAGAAAGCATTTAGCTGTGTGCGGTGGTACTGGGAGGCAGAGGCAGGCAGATCTGAGTTCGAGGCCAGCCTGGTCTACAAAGTGAGTCCAAGATAGCCAAGGTTACATAGAAAAACCCTATCTCCAAAAACAAAACAAAAAACAACCCCCCCCCCCAAAAAAAACCCAAAAAACAAAAAAAAAGAGACTTCCTTTTTTGTTTGTTTGGTTTTTTTGTTTTGTTTTCTGAGACAGGGTTTCTCTGTGTGTAGCCTTGGCTGTCCTGGACTTGCTTTGTAGACCAGGCTTGCTTCTGCCAGATCTGCCTGCCTCTGCCTCCCTGAGTGCTGAGATTAAAGGTGTGTGCCATCACTGCCTGGCTTTATCTTCTATACACTTTATCTAGTTCTGGCCTTAGAAGTTACAAAGAATATATGATGATACGTGAACAGAAGACTAGCTTTCAACAGACTAGAGAAAGGTTTCTAAATTATTTCTTTTTAATAGATTATATATACACATTGTATAATTTTATATATTACATATACTATATAGTATACAATGTTCTGCTTGCATGTGTGTCTGCACGCCAGAAGAGGGTACCAGTTCTTATCATAGATAGTTGTGAGACACCCTGTGGTTGCTAGGAATTGAACTCGGACCTCTGGAAGAATAGCCAGTGCTCTTAACCTCTGAGCCATCTCTCTACATGTAAATTATTGTTTATAATCCTCTGTCCAGTCTAGAACTAAAATTATCAGAAACGGATAAAGCTGGGCAAGGGGTCACATGCCTGTAATCCCACCACTCAGGGAGGCAGAGGCAAGTGCATCTCTGAGTTCCAGGCCAGCCTGGTTTACGAAGCAAGTCCAAACAGCTAAAGCTACACAGAGAAACCCTGTCTCAAAATGCCAGAGAGGGAGGGAGGGAGGGAGGAGAAAATGGTGAATAAACAAGTTATACATGATACAGACTGACTAAGATGTTAAATAGCAGCTATAGACTAATAAGTGGCATATAAAGAAAGGATTGACTATCACATGTTATGGACAGATGAAAATGTTGCCTAAGCACATGCAAGTCAAAAAGTAAGTTGCTTCTAAAGTCAAGCACATGCACAGACTCTAAGGTGGGTATGGCAGAAACACTGGGCATTGGACAGTGTGTGCACTGTGTGCTACAGTGTAAAGCACTGATACTGAGCGGAAATCTAACCACTGTAGTAGGTCATATGTAAGACTTCATCAAGCGACCGTATTAGGTAAATTCAGATATTCCATTTTAAAGATGGTGAAAAAGGCACACAGGAATGTTAGGGTAATCAATCAGTCTGTTAATGCACCTAGTAACTGGTGGAAGTGAAATGAATTTTGAACAGTAGAATGACTGCCAGTGGTCGTATTATATACAGCCTTTCTATTCTACAAGTTCAGGGATTTGTTCGGTAAAGAAATTAGAGGCTCCAGTAGAAAGATCTATGTCTTCACCTTTGGCTCAGCTATCTCAAGGTATCTCTGACACCCTGTATAAAACTTGCTCTTGGGAAGAGAGCCCTGCTATGGCTGGCTGGTGGCCTATGCTCAGATCAAGCTGGGCAAAGACTGCCTTCCTTTCTATGCAAAAGGCAAAGGGATTAAAGCTGAGAAAAGGAGAATGAGTATCAATGGCTGTAGATCCTTGATGCTACTTCCTTATTGTTTTGTCTTTGCTATTAGCCTTTTGTGGAAATGCACAGAGGAAAGAAAAAAAAAAAAAAAAAAAGAAAAGACATTTAGGCCAGGTATGGTATGCATAATCCCAGCACTTGGGAGGTGGTGTGAGAAGGAACAGGAGTTCAAGGTCATCCATGACGCAGGGTGTGGTGCTGCACGCCTTTAATCCCAGCACTGGGAGGCAGAGGCAGGCGGATCGCTGTGAGTCTACAAAGCAAGTTCAGGACAGCCAAGATAACACAGAGAAACCCCGTCATTAAAAAACCAAAAACAACACCCCCCCCCCCAAGTAAATAAATAAATAGGTCATCCATTACAGCTGTGTGTGGTGGCACATACCTGTAATTCCAGCATAGACAGGAGGATTACTATGAGTTCAAGGCCAGCCTGGTCTACAAAATGAGTCCAGGACAGCCAAGGCTACACAGAGAAACCCTGTCTAGGGGTTGGAGGGGGTGAGATCATCATGACTACAGAGCAAGTTCCAGGCCAGCCTAGATTATGCAAAACCATGTCTCAATAAAATAAAATGAAAACAAACAAGCAGGCAAGCGTTCAAACAAACAAAAAACTAACAAGCTGGGTGGTAGTGACACACATCTTTAATCCCAGCACTCAGCAAGCAGGGGCAAGCAGATCTGAGTTCAAGGCCAGCGTGGTCTGTAGAGTTCCAGGACAGCCAGGCCTACATAGAGAAACCCTGTATCAAAAAACTGGCTCCTCAAAAGTGGGACAAACTAAGATTAAAAAAAAGGAAAAGGGTATTTTAAAATAAAAGTCCCATTAATTAAGCAGCATTAGATGGTATTCTCAGAGGGAGTTATCGATTAATTTATCATTTAATCCTCCCAGCAACCCCAAAAGATAACTACCATTTTCATTTTGCAAATGAATAAAGAAGCTGTTACATAGCTTGTCCACACTTGTACATAACATTATTGGGGGGGGGGCATGAGGGGAGGCAAAAGTGAAGCTGGAAAGCGCTACAAGAAATATAAACAAAAACACAACTGCTTGTTAACATTAGTACTTATGGGGAAACAAATAAGTACTTCTGGCCCTCCCTGGCGTCCTGTAGACCTATAATTCCAGCAAGCTGGGGATCGAGAAAGGAGGTTCACGAGTTGGAGGTCAATCTGGGCTACATGAGACCCTGCCATAAAAATAATGAGATAAAAATACACAAGTTTTTCTGAGATAGTGTTCGGCAAAAGAATGCAAGAACTGGACGACGACTTGCATTCACACTCCAAAATTCACAGCTTTGTCAAGTTTTAGGTCACTCTAAACTTCAATTTCCTTCACATATAAAATGGAGAGATTTACCCCATACGGATTTTGTAGGGAAGTCGCTGGGTGAAGCGATTCTGGCAAAGGCGCAGTTACTCCTAAAATGTTACATAACGCTCAGAAACACCTTCACCCAGCATCGCATTGAGAAAGTTTCATTCACACAAGCACGTAAATCACGTACTATCATTCAAATTCTCCGGGCTTGCCTTCCCGGAGGCCGGCGCATGGCACGATGGGATTTGTAGTCTTGGTGAGATGCTCGCTCTTACTTATTGCCTTAGAAGGAGGAAATGAGTGAAAGCCCCGGAAGTACTCGTCCCTGAGAGGCGTGCAGGTTAGGAAGGGAGGGTCAGAGGTCGCCCGGGCCAGAATGCGTTCCCGAGTTGCTATATAGTGTAAAGGCGCGTTCCCTCCTGCAAATCCTGGAAGGTTCTTGAGTTCAATTAGGACAGTGGCTGCGGAATTCCTGTTCTCCGGCCTGAGGTGCCCGCTGGCCGAGCGGAGGCGCCGTGGGCGCTGCCATGTTTGGCTGCCTGGTGGCGGGGAGGCTGGTGAGGATGGCCCGGGCGGTGGCAGGATGGGGTCGATGACTGATAGGCGGGTGGTGGCACGGTGCTAGGAACGCGGCGGAACCCACTCATTGTCTTTTTTGGCCTGGTCATGTGCGATGGGGAGTGGGACGCTTGCCCAACTCTTAGACGTGTTTGAATGGTTGTCAAGACATTACTGCATTATTATCGAGTGCGCATTTTGTTCCACCTACTGGGCTGAGTGCTGTAATTACTTGTTATTTAAGCTTTTGGTGAGGCGTTCATCCTGGCATTGCGCCCTAACCGCGGTTAACTTGCGAGATGATCGTTCTCTCTTTGCAGGTCAGGAACTTAACACTCAACAGATAGTGTAAATACTCGCTGAAATGTGTAATGTCACTTAGAAGAAAAGCTGAGATTTGTAATCTAAAGCTAAGAGTTTTTCAAAGATTTTAAAGTGCCCGGGCAATGAGTTTCCGTTGGTGCCTTTGAAAGGCCCTTTTTATGAAGTTTACTGACCCGGTTTAAAAATTTCCACTCTGTGGAAAGTTATGCTTAAAATAATTGGAAGTTGATTAGTAGAAATGACTGAAATTTAGGTGTGAGCCATATCTGTGATAACTAGAGAAAGAGTCGAGTGAAACGCTTCCTCATTGGTCAAAAGAGATTTGCTTAGCCAGAGAGTTAGAATGTAATGAAATGAGTGCCTGGCATTGTTGAGGAATCATCTAGAGTGACTCTCGTTTGCTCCTTTAGAAACCATCCACATTTACGTCTTGAAACCTGGTTCCTATCTCTTTGTTTTGTTTCTCCCTGCTTTGTTAAATATTGCAACCTCTTTGTTAAATTTTGCCTCATGCATGATAGGCGAGCGTTCTACTGCTCTCAATAAGTTTTCACCAGTTTTTGATAATGTATTGCCCTTAAGAAACCACGTGGTTCCAAGAAACCGCAGACTACTAGCGATAGAAAGCTTATTTTCTGTCTCCGGCTACTGAGAGGCTCCTGTAGAGGTGGGCTACTGGTGAGCTAGTCCTGGAAAATCCCAGCTCTGGAGCTGGAAGATGAAAGAAACCATTTGAGATGAAAGTGACTCTCAGATGCCTGTCATTAGTAAGCCCAGCCTGGTACACCTGTAATTCCAGTCGTTCCAAAGGAGGGGGAGCATAGTTGCAAGGCTAGACTCTGTCTCAAAAAAGGGGTGTTGGGAATATAGGTCAGTGGTAGAATTTTTAAAGTTTCTCTGTGTAGTCTTGCCTGTCCTCGACTCACTTTATAGACCAGGCTGTCCTCGAACTCACAAAGATCCACCTGCCTCTGCCTCCCGAGTGCTGGGATTAAAGGCGTGCACCATAATGCCCGGCCCCTTGAGGTCAGTCTTGACCACATAGCTCACTCAAGACCAATTTGGGCCACATACATAAGATTCTATCCTTAAAAGGGGGGATTGGAATGTTGGTACAGATTTACAGAATGTCTCTTGCCTGTGCAATAAAAATTGAAACAAATACTTACTTTGCCTTATGGTTATTTCCAGACTTGTGAATACCATATTTTCTCATTCCTAACAAGAAATATATGTGCTGAAAATGAGTCTAGACTAGCCAAGGCTACACAGAGAGACCCTGTCTTGAAAAAAACAAAAATAAGGGGCTGGAGAGATGGCTCAGTGGTTAAGAGTATTGCTTGCTCTTCCAGAGGTCCTGAGTACAATTCCCAGCAACCACATGGTTGCTTACAACCATCTGTAATGTGATCTGATGCCCTCTGCTGACATGTAGGTGTATATGCAGATAGAGCATTCATATACATAAAATAAATAAATCTTAAGAAATATATGTGCTAAAACTTGGTGTAGTTGAATTTAGCACTACAGAAGTTTTGGGTTATATTTTTGTTTTTCATTTTTTTTTTTAACCGTGCAAAATTTTAAGTTGGGTCAGTAAATTTTATAAAAGGGAATCACAACTTGACCTTAACACTCAGTCCCAGATGCCTACGGTGACATGCACGTTTAAGTCTGACACCTGTGACTGAAGCAGACTGAGCAGGAGGCAAAGGTCATTCTCTGTTGTGTAGTGAGTTTGAGGCTGGTGTGAGCAGTGTGAGATCCTGACATTCAGCCTTGACATCTTGGGATTTAGTTTAGTTTATGGATGGAGTTAAGTAGTAATCTGGTTTTTAAGGCTTCTTGTATTGATAGAATAGAAAATTATAGAGAAGAAAAAGTAAGCATTTAAGTAGCAGCAAATACTGGGCACAGAAAACTGATTGCATTCAGGCAGTAAGAACTCAAATTTTGAGTGGCACACACTTTTAATCCCAGCATTCTGGAAGCAGAGGCTGGCCTGGGTCACAGAGTTCCAGCACAGTCAAGGCTGTCCAGAGAAACCCTCAGTCAAAATATCAATCAATTCAATTCAGTGTTTAGACTTAAGAATAGTTGTAGTGAAGTGGATTTGTTCTTTTGATGAATAGCAGTTACAATAGAACCAGAAAGATAAAATTAAAAAAATTTTTTTTCAATCTTACATAAGCTGAAATTTACTCAAGTCCTCTCAGAATTGCTATTTCTTTTTCATGATGTGTAGGGATTCAGTAGTAACAGTACATAACAAAGATAGATTTTTATGTACAACCAGCAGCCCCACCCCATCACACAGGAACTCATGGAGACTTCCAACTTGCTGTGTAGCCAAGGTTGGCCATGATCTCCTGAATCTCCTGACTCTACTTCCAAGATATATGTGCCACAATTCCTGGCTTACCACTAATTCTTGTTCTTCCCAAAAGTAATGTTTTCTTTACCTTGAAGACTAAATGGTAAATGCTAATCATTGCAACTAGTTGAACAGCAGGATTAGGTTCTTGAGAACTTTTGGTTTCAGCATTTTAAAAAAATTACTTTTATTTTTCTTAAATTTATAATTAATTAATTAATTTACATCCAACCAAAGTTTCCCCTCCTCTCCTCCATTCCTTACCGGTCCGCCCCCTGACCCCCCCCTTCTCCCCTCCCCCGGTAGCATTTTTTAAAACATCATGTCATTTTGTTTCATATGTATTTGTCTTTTTTTGGTTTTTCAAGACAGGGTTTCTCTGTGTAGCCCTGGCTGTCCTGGACTTGCTTTGTAGACCAGGCTGGCCTTGAACTCACAGCAATCTTCCTGCCTCTGCCTCTGCCTCCAGAGTGCTGGGATTAAAGGTGAGTGCCACCACGCCTGGCCATGTATTTGAGCCAAGAGTGATAGTATACAACTGTAATCTTAACACTTCAGGCTGGAGAGTTACTGTGAGTTCTAGGATAGCAGAAGAGGTGTGGGAGGTTTACATAAGCCAATACCAGGCCAGCCAAGGTTACATAGCAATATCCTATTTCCAACAGAAAACATTGTTGATTGATTAATATTCAACTCCTGGCCTAACACCACTGTACCTCATACTAGAAGAAAAGTATAACTGTATTTTTCCATGGAGGCATTTCATGGTCATCTTGCAAGTAGAAACACTAGAAGTACTTTATAAAGTGTGACCATTTTAAATATCAAAATCACAAAAGTACAAAGTGGAAACCATGGCACTAAATAGATTGCAAAAAGGACATTTGCACATAGCATGGAGGTTGAAAGAGGAAGGCACAACACAGCCTTGTTCCATTTTAGCTGGAAATGACTTCTTTCTTTCTTTCTTTCTTTCTTTCTTTTTTTTTTTTCAAGACAGGGTCTCTCTGTGTTAGCCTTGGCTGTCCTGACTCAAGACCAGGCTGGCCTCGAACTCACAGCAATCCATTTGCCTCTGCCTCTTGAGTGCTGGGATTGAAGGCATGTGCCACCACACCCTTCTGGAAATGATTTTGTAAGGCAACTTAATGTATTTTGTTGTTGTTCTGCCCCTGAGACTGTTAGTGAATGATGGGAGAAATTCTGCAAGCCTTGCTTTTGAGTTATAAATAAATTTTAGTGGCTGAATTAGCAAACCCAGAATCTTAGAACAATTGACTACCCATTTTAATTACCTGACCCTCTAGCCTTGAGATTGAGGATAAAATCCTGATAGTGTTAATTTGAACACTTTTATTTTTCATTTATTTATATGTTTTTCTATCCTGAGTGTAGTTTTTCCTTCTTCCAGCACCCGCTGCCTCTCCAATCCACGCCTGTTTCTCTTCAGAAAAGGGCAAGCCTCCCATGTATATCCACCAGCCATGGCATATATTAAGTTTCAGCAGGACTAGGACTTCTTCTATTAAAGCTGGATGAGGCATCCATCCTAGTAGGAGGAAAGTGTCCCAGAAGCAGGCAACAGTCAAAGATAGCTCCTTCTCCCACTATTAGGGGTCCTACGAGAAGACCAAGCTGCATAACTTTAACATGTACAGAGGGCCTAGGTCAGTCCCATCCAGGCTCCCAGGTTGGTGCTTTAGTCCCTCACACTTTTCATTTTTACAAGGCTTTTGTATTTGAGGTGAGTCTCATGTAGTCCAGGCAGCCTCAAACTTGCTATGTAGCTGAAAATGAACTCCCCCTCCCCCATCCCCAAAGTCCTGGGATTATAGGCATGTGCCACCATGGTCATTTTTACAATGTTTTTTTTTTTTTAATTGTTAGAACAGCTTTATTCAGAGGCTTAGGGAAAGGTTGGAGAAGTCCTTGCTGTCTGCTGTCCTCCTCAGAGCAGATTGTAGAAGTCTCCCAGTGGGCAAGAGGTTTACAATGTTCTTAAATCATAGTTACTTGTTTTTGTAGGTGAAAATCCATTCAGAGAACTTTTGAGAGAATGTAGCAATATTTTAAAATGAGCTTTTAGGGCTAAATATATGGGTTCGGAGTTTTATTTTTTGATACATTTATTTGGTGCTTTTGTAACTATAATATTAGGCTAAAAGCATTATAGTAAGTGTAATGACCGTAGTAGATTATACTGGTGACTGTTGCAGTACTAAAGGTTATGATAACTTATCAAACTCTCAAACTAAGACTGGTTTCTTATTTTCTAGGTGCAAACAGCTGCACAGCAAGTGGCAGAGGATAAGTTTGTTTTTGACTTGCCTGATTATGAAAGTATCAACCATGTTGTGGTTTTTATGCTGGGAACAATCCCATTTCCTGAGGGGATGGGAGGATCTGTCTACTTTTCCTATCCTGATTCAAATGGGGTGCCAGTGTGGCAGCTCCTAGGATTTGTCACGAATGGGAAGCCAAGTGCCATCTTCAAAATATCAGGTCTTAAGTCTGGTAAGAGTAATATTCAAATATTGTCAATAATCATAGTGTTCTTGTAAACAGCATAACCCAGGTGCTGCCATGTGCTCTGAATAAGAACAGATACAGAAAACGTTTGACAAGCAGCAAGTGAATGCTAATGCTTCCTAGGTGCTTGTCTTCTGGCCCTGAAGGAAATGCTCACGTTAACTTTAAACGTGTCTGAGTTCCTGAGTATTGTAATAAAGAAAGAAGCTGGTTTCTTCTTCTTCTTCTTCTTCTTCTTCTTCTTCTTCTTCTTCTTCTTCTTCTTCTTCTTCTTCTTCTTCTTCTTCTTCTTTCTTCTTCTTCTTCTTCTTCTTCTTCTTCTTTTTCTTTCTTTTTTTTTTCTTCTTCTTCTTCTTCACATTTTATAGTATATGCATGTCTGTTTTACACAGAAATCGATACAAATACAACCGAATAGGAAATAAAACTGGAATTCTTCATGAAAAATGTGAACTTCTATATGGCTCAGTTGGTAGTGCTTGCCGTGCAAGCATGTAAAAAGTCAGACATGGTGGTATGTGTTTGTAATCTCAGCACTAGCGAGGCAGAGACAGCTGTAGCCTGGAGGCTTGCTGTGCAGCCAGCCTAACCAAAATGGCAAGCTCCCGGCCAAAGAGAAATCTGTGGCGAAAACCAAGACAGACAGACTCAAGGAATAACACCTAAGATTAAGTTTTGACCTCTACAAACATTTGTGTGCATTCACACACGTACTTGAACATGCACACCTGAATGATACATGCTTCTTCATGTATGCACATACCTGCCTATGAGGTTATTCACACCCATGTGCACACACATGGAACATGCATGTACACACAGCTGGTTTCAACTCTTTTTTTTTTTTTTTTTTTTTTTTGGTTTCTCGAGACAGGGTTTCTCTGTGTAGCCTTGGCCATCCTGGACTCACTTTGTAGACCAGGCTGGCCTCGAACTCAGTGATCCGCCTGCCTCTGCCTCCCATGTTTTCAACTCTTATGTCTGATCTCTAGTGTTCTTGTTTTGCTTTTGTTAATAGTGAGGGGCATTATCTTCACTTAAAATGTGAAAATAAGCTTAGATTGGATACCGTTTGCTGCTGCAGAATCCTTGTTTCTCCTAAGTCTAGATGGAAGTGTATAGAAACTCAAATACATTTCTTACAGAGATTGCATACGGAGGCCAGGCAAAAGCTGATTCAGGCAATGTCAATAACATGTTTACATACTGAACATATGTACTTCATAGTTGGCTGCTCTGGGTGTTTAAAGATAGCAATTCAGTTCTTTTTATTTTACTTTTTAAAGATTTGTTTATTATGTATACAATGCTCTGCCTGCTCTTAACTGCTGAGCCATCTCTCCAGCCCCAACAATTAAGTTCTTGTCTGCAGTAACATTTATATTCTTACAGAGGCAGACAGTTCTGTAGAGCTGGCCACATGACTCAGTCAGTGAAAGCACTAACTGCAAGCCTGACAGCATGAGTTCGATCCCTGGTTCCCATATACACACACTCCTCAGAAAAAGGGTTCAGACAATTCAATCTGTTTAAAAAAAAGAAAAAAAAAAGAAAAAAAAAAAAAAAAAAGTAAAGAGTAGTTGTGACTGTAAAGAGCCCTGAGAAGAGTAGGAGAGTAGTATGCTCCAGGTGCTTGGAGGAGGCCCGGAAGAGACGTGTTGTTGCTCTTGGGAAGGGCTCGGCAGGCCTCGGAGACCTGTTGGGTGAGAACGCGGTTCCCTTGTGCCCACACTCTACTCCTTTCCACTGCATATTCTTTCTTTTTCATGTTTCTTGTTCTTTTCATCCATCCTGTCTCCTCCATGTGGTTTCTAAAGCTCTTCGGTCTTTCTCGATGACATAGCTTGTCCAGGCTCCCTAGTTCTTCACTGTCTCCCCCTGCTGCTGCCTCCCCCTGCTGCTGCCTCCCCTGCTGCTGCCTCCCCTGCTGCTGCCAACCCCCGCAGGTCCCACTCTCCTTTGTAACCCATCCTGTTTATCTCCTCCCCAAGTGTAGGCAACTACTGACCTCTCTTTTGATATAAAATAACTTATATTTTCTAGAATCACGTAAACGATGTCATATAATATGTACTTTTCTGGAGGTGGCTTCTGCAGTTGACCACAATTAATTTTGAAATCATCTATATTATAGTGTGTATCACTATCACTAGTTCATGCTCTTCTGTTGTTGGATTACAAAGTTTTTGTTTTGCTTTGTTTTGGTGTTTATTTTTTTGTTTGTTTTTGTTTTTGTTTGTTTTGTTTTTGAGACAGGTTTCTCTGTGTAGCCTTGGCTATCCTGAACTCACTTTGTAGACCAGGTTGGCCTTGAACTCACAGGGATCTGCCTGCCTCTGCCTCCCAGTGCTGGGATTAAAGGCCACCACGCCCAGCCCAGTTGGGATACTTCTAGATAGTTGGGTCATAAAGTTGCGTAGGAGATAAAAGCACTTGCCTTTAAGTCTGATGATTCTAATTCAGTCTCTAGGACTCACATAGTAGGAGAGAATTGACTCCTGCAAGTTGTCCTCTGACCTCCATACCTATACTGTGGCAGAAATGAAAAATACTGGTTTTGTAAGCATGTATATGAACATTTGTATGGCATTTACATGTACTTCTGGGTAAGCACTGAGGAGTGCAATGACTGGAGTTGAAGCAACTATTCTCTTTGCCAACCCTTGCTATGATCTGTCTCAGCATTGTTAGTTTATTTTCTGGGGGGCTAGTTTTGTTTGCTTATTTGTTTGAGATGGGGTTTCTCTGTATAACAGCTCTGGCTGTCCTGGAAACTTGCTGCTCTGTAGACCAGGCAGGCCTCAAACTCACAGAGATTTGCCTGCCTCTGCCTTCTGAGGGCTGGGATTAAAGGCATGCAGCACCACTGCCTGGCTTCTCATTGTAGTTTTAATGACAATTTTACTAATGTCTTATGATACTGAAAATTCTTCATGTGCCTTTTTTTCCCTTCTTAAAGACAAGATTTCTCTGTGTAGCCCTAGCTATCCTGAAAACTCGCTTTGTAGATGAGGCTGGCCTCTATTGAGCACCCTTATACCGACTCTTTCATGTGCCCTTTTGAGGTCTATAACTTCATGAGTGCTCAAATGCTTTGCTTTTTTTTTTTTTCCCAAGCAGGCTTTCTCCTCTCTCTTTCTCTCCTTTGCTCTCTCTCTCTTTCCTCCACAGTCAGAAGAACTTGTCATATAGTTTAAGAAGGCCTTAGACTTTTATCTTTTCTACACCTCCCAGGTGCTGGATCACAGTATATTCTGCTACTTCTGGAAATGGGAATTTTGAGCGTTGTCTACATGAGTTCTTTATCAGATTCATGATCTGAAAATGCCTTAGTTTTTCTTTTTGTGGAATATTTAGTTAACAGAAGTTTATGTTTTGGTATAGTCTATATGGATTATGTTTCTGGTTTCTGTCTAGCTCAAGGTATGTTTTGAAGGCCCCCTTTTTTTTTCCTTTTTCTTTTTCTTTTTTCTTTAATTCTTGAGAAATGGATATCCATTAGTTCCAGTGTAAAAGAAACATTTATTTTCCTGGCTCAGTTGTTGTGTGGGAGGCTTACTGCCCATCTGCTAGCCTATGCCTAGGCCTAGAATGTTTTCAGGTTCTGAGACTTACTGCCTAATAAGCTCACCCTTACTCGTTCTTTCTGAGTTCTGGCATGGCTGGTTCAATTTACCTGTTCTGGCTCAAACTCTTCTCCCAGCTGATTTATTTAATCTGACTTCTCTTTCAGCCTGGAATTGCTCTGCCTGGCCTCAAACTAACTCAGCAATCTGCTCTAGTCTTCTGGTTTCTTCTCAGTTTCTGGCTCATTCCATCTTCACCTGAGTTCTCTCTCTGCAACCCATCTATTATTGTCCTAGTAAGCAGCCCCCTCTCTCTGGAAAACTGCCTCTTATGTAGCTTCCCTTTTCTCTATCTTCTCTTGAGAGTTGGGTATATCCTATCCTGTCAAATCTTCTCTTATTTGTCACCTTTCCTGCCACTCAATTAGACATCACTTTCAAACATGGATTCTTTCTTCCACAAACTAACTTTACCTTTATTTGAGAGTAAAGGCATGTACCACCATGCCCGAACCTAAGCTTTTCTTTACCTGATACTTGCTTTATACCAGGCTGGCCTTGAACTCAGATCCATTTGCCTCTGTCTCCTGGATTAAAGTCGTGTTTGTATTCCAGCCAGATCACACAGACCTAGAAGGATGTGATTTTCTTCCCAGGACAGCCATGTTCTGAATTAACATTCCTCTGCATTCCAGCCCATGTTAAAAGACAGTCAGGAGCGCATTTTCCTGCCATTGAGCACGTTCACTTGGTATCCATGTGGGAGTTCTCACTGCTGTGTTTTAAAGTATAACATAAACATATATTACTCTTCAGTATACATTTTCAACTAAAAAGTAATGTATATGTGTGGGCACAAACATGCTAAGGCCAGAGGGCAACTCGTTGGAATTGGTTCTCTCACCATATGGATACAAGTTATGGGACTTGGGTTGTCAGGCTTGGTAGTAGGTGCTTTTGCCTACTGAGCCATCTCACTGTACTGTATTTAGATCAAAAGGATAGAAATAATGCGGAAATAGTGTTTGTTTGTTTTTTTTTAAATAGGGTTTCTCTGTGTAACAGCTCTGGCTGTCTTGGACTCGCTTTGTAGACTAGGCTGGGCTCGAACTTACAGAGTTCCACCTACCTCTGTCCCTCTGAGTGCTGGGATTAATGGCATGTACTACCACTGTCCAGCTCAGAATTTTACTAAATGAACCAAAAACAAAACAAAACAAAACAAAACAAAAAACCAAAATGCTAAAGAATAACTAATGATAAAATGTTATAAAAATTACCAAATTTTACTTCATAGTTGTCAACATATATAGATGTTTACTTCTATAATATTAATTCATGGAATGTTGGGCTGGAGAGATAGCTCAGTGGTTAAGAGCACCGTTTGCTCTTCTAAAGGACCTGAGTTCAGTTCCCAGCAACCACATGGTGGCTTACAACCATCTATAATGAGATCTGGTGCCTCTTTTGGCCTGCAGGTGTATGCTCAGGCAGAGCACTGTATACATAATAATAAATAAATTTTAAAAATTCATGGAATGTTACAAAAAGTAAATTATAATCTGTAGGATAAACTAAAAAAAAATGTAAAGAAATATAGCTTATGGATAAACTTTAAAATATTCAAGCCAGTATGAGTTGCAGGGCAGCCAGGGTTACAGAGAGACATGCTGTCTCCAAACAAAACAAAACAAAACAAAAGAAGTAAAATTTTGAATGCAATGACAAATTGAGGAGAAAATATTTTTGATTATTTTGAATTAAAAATATTTGCCTCAATTCTTATTATTGCTGTTTTTGTTTTTCGAGACAGGGTTTCTCTATGTGTATTTTTGGCTGTCCTGGAACTCACTCTGTAGACCATGCTGGTCTTGAACACACAGAGATATGCCTGCCTCTGCCTCTCTTGTACTAAAGGCATGTGTCACCGTGCCCTACCAACCTTGGCATTGTCTATAGGCATCAAGAAAGTCCAGGCAGTGGGATGTCAAATGTTCTCTCTGTTAAGGTACTTTGCCTATTTTCTCCAAAGTTTGGAGAGTCAAATAAGAGGCAAAAAGGCTATTTGGTTACTTTTGTTTTGACTTACTTTGGTCCAGCAAAGCATTTCATTTCCAGGTGTCCTGAGAATTGTCTTTAGTGGACTACATCTTTAATTTTCTTAATAAAGTCCTTTTATTGGTTTTTGTCTTATTAACATAAAAGGTACTCTAAGAATTTAAAATCTGTGGTGCATACCTGTAATCCTAGCACTCAGGGAGGCAGAGGCAATTGGATCTCTATGAGTTCGAGGCCAGCCTGGTAGTGTACAGAGGGAGTTCTAGAATAGCCACAGCTATACAGTGAAGCTGTGTCTCAAAAACAAAACAGAACAAACAAAAAACCAACCAAAAAAAAATTCAAAACCATTTCCACATATACCTAGTGCATCCCTCGTGTTATATTAACACTGACTACTGCTTTTTCCAGTTGCTTCTTTAAATGTCATATCTGAGTTCTGAAAGTGGCATTTATTCTTTGTGTTATAAATTTTAAGGCTCCCTAGAAAACTTGATACTGCTTTCAGTATTCAGAGGTCAACTGAAAACTGGTTTCAAGTTAAAAGTCTTTTTTTTTTTTTTTTTAAGATTTATTTATTTATTATGTATACAATGTTCTTCCTGCACTCCAGAAGAGGACACCAGATCTCATTCCAAATGGGTGGGAGCCACCATGTGGTTTCTGGGAATTGAACTCAGGACCTTTGGAAGAACAATCAGTTTTCTTAACCTCTGAGCCATCTCTCCAGCCCCAAGTTAAAAGTCTTAACACCTGTAACAGCTATGAAAAAAAAAAAAAAAGTCATGAAATGTTTTGATTTGTGATAGATCAGGAATATGGGTATGGTTTTTTTAAATTATGAGGTTAAAATTTTGATTCTGAATTTGGAAGTAGAAAGCAGTTTCTCTTGCCAAAAATAAGTAAGTACTTAGAAAAAATATAAATAATGTATGTCTGTGTATATTTATGTGCATTTGTCTGTCAAAGATAAGTGTTTGCAGAGTTCATATACTATTTGAAGAGTTTGTTAAAGCCACATGCACATACCCTTCATACACACAAAGTTCAATTTCAAACCTTCCTTTTCTCTGTAGGTTAACTATTTGTAAAGTGTTTCAAGAGACAAGGAGGAAATAGCGCAATGCGTCAGTCAGGGAGCATTCCAGTGCCATCTACAGTGGAGAATGGGAAACAGAAGAGGCCAAGATTGGAAGAGCAGGTGGGGGAGTAGACCTTAGGTCAGATATAAGAACACTTACATAAAGCCTGACAAAGTTTTCATTGTGTTTACAGCACTTTTAATGTGTGATTATACTTAATAGAATAATAGAAATAGTTGCTCAAATTGCCTGTGGCATAAGAGACAATAAGTGTGCAAATAAGTACTGTAGTGGGGTTTTATAAACTGCACACCTTGTTACTAGTAAAGGATTATGTTTTTGTGTTTCAATCGTCCAGAGTAAATTAGGTACCTTGTAGTTGAATTTTCCTTTATACTGTTTTGATGAAAGCCCAATTGTGAGATACTATTAGTTTGAAATTCAGCTTTTTAAAATAGCAGTTCTAAGGGCCAGAGAGATGGCTCAGTGGTTAAGAGCATTTACTGATCTTGCAGAGAACCTGGGTTCAGTTCTCAGTACCCACATGGCAGCTCACAATTTGTTTATAATTCTAGTTCTAGAGGATCTGGCGCCCTCCCTGCTCTGGCCTCCATGGGCTCCATGCACACATACAATATACAAACTTGCAGGCACTCACACATACACATTTTTAAAAATCTTTAAAAAGACAACGCTTTTTTTTACTATTAGGGATTGTATGTGTGATATGAGTGTGAGGCAAATAAAGCTCTACCACTGAGTGACATTCCTAATCCTGTACCAGAGATTTACAACTTTATTTTGAAACAAGAAATTAACAGAGAATAAAAGAATTGTACAAAGATTCCTATGCTCTTTTCATACATTTATAATTTTTGCCATATTTGTCATTATCTAGGTATGTTTATTCCTTTTTTAAATGTGTGTTGTGCATGTGCGTGTGTGCCATGGCACACGTGTGGGAGCCGGGGATTGTGTCTCTGCTCCTGCCATGTAGATGGTTCCGTGTGATTGAAGTCAGTTTGTCAGGCACAGAATGAAGTGTATTTTCCTTCTGAGCCGCCTCACTGGCCCTACATGCATTTGTTTTTCTTCTAAACATTTTGAGAACTATATTGTACTTACCGTTCTCCTTTACTGCTGAATGTGTAAGCTTATATTTTGTAGACCCATGGCGTGATCTTGCCAGTAGACACACAATATCATCAAATTCAGTATTACGCAAACACAGTACTCTCATCTGATTTGTAGCCTGCCTTAGTTTTTGTCATTTGTCCCCAAAAGCCTTTTATATCTGTTCTGTCAGCCTTCATCTAAGATCTAAGCAGAGCGTGCATTGCTGTGTTATACCTCAAGCCTCTGATCTGCTACAATTAACTTTTCTTTGCCTTTTGTAACAGTAACATTAACATAGTTAGTAGTAACATAATTTACTACCTATGAAAAAAGACTGTCACCAAAGAAGTTTAGAAAATATTGAAGTTTGTCTTTATAAATCTTCATTTGACTTACTGTTTTTCTTCCTTCCCACCTCTGCCCCTCTACCCCTTTTTGTTTTTGTTTTGTTTGTTTTTTTTGGTTTTTTGAGACAGGGTCTCTCTGTGTTAGCCTTGGATGTCCTGGACTAGCTTTGTAGACCATGCTGGCCTGGAACTCACATCTGTCCGCCTGCTTCTGTCTCCTTGAGTGCTGGGATTAAAGATGTGCACCATCATGCTTGGCTCCCTGTTGATGTTTTTGAGACATGATCTCAGTCTCATCGTGTAGCCCTGGCTGGTCTCCAGCTCACAGATCCTTGAGCCTAAGCCTAGTGTTAGGATTAAAGGTGTGCACCATCACATCTGGCCCCGAGTTACTTCTTAATAATCATGTTCTTTTCCTTCTGGCCCTGTTGCTGTTTTTTTAATGACATTACTTTTAGCTTTCTCTATATGTAGCTTTAATGCTGTCTTGTTCAGTTCAGTTGCCAGAAGCAACACTTACACTAACTCTGGCTTTGTTTTAAAATTGAGTTGAGTTTGTTAAGAGGATAGGAAATGACAGAAACCAGCTCAAGATGGCACTGTTCTTCTGTGTTCATGGGTGGGTGGTGTTGGTGAGCCAGAGTGGGAACCTTGTATCTCCCCACGCTTTTCCACTCACTTCACTGAGTGGTTTCATTGTCAAGTAAGGATTAAAAATGGATTAGAGTTCTTAGCAAAGAACTTGATGGGAATTGGTAGAAGGTAGAATAATGAGCTGGAATGGGTATGCATCCTTTTTATTTATTTATTTATTTATTTTCATTGTGTAGCCCTGCCTATCCTGTAGACCAGGCTGACTTCCAACTGGCAGAGAATCATCTGTCTGTGCCTTCCGAGTGCCGGGGTTAAAGGCGTGCACCACCACTACCTGGTGTGTGCATTCTTTTTTGACCTGGGCTCTGTTCCACCCGCCTTTGTTGTTGTTGTTTGTGTATGGTGTGTATGCACTTGCCTGTGCATGTACTTGTGAGGCCAGAGTAGGACTTGGGTGTCAGTCCTTTCTCCCTTTCTTCCTTATTCTTGAGGGGCTGGGTCTCTTACTGAACTTGAAACAGTGCCTGCTAGAGAGCCCCAGGGGTCTCTGTATATTATGCCCCCAACGCCATGTTGTGGTTACAGGCACATACAACCTTAGGCCTAGTTCAGATCTCTCTTCTCTGAGCCCTTACCCCAGTTTCATATTTGTTAGTTGGTTGTTTTCTTTTCCTTTTTTTTTTTTTTTTTTTTTTTTTTTTTTTGAGACAGGATTTCTCTGTGTAGCCTTGGCTGTCCTGGACTCGCCTTGTAGACCAGGCTGACCTGGAACTCACAGCGATCTGCCTGCCCTCTGCCTCCTGAGTGCTGGAATTAAAGGTGTGTGCCACCATGCCTGGCCTTTTTTTTTTTTTTTTTTAAACATGGTCTTATGTAGCCCAGGCTGGCCCTAAACTCCTGCTTCTACCTTCCAAGTACTAGGATTATAGGTACATACTGCCATGCTCAGCTGTCAAGGGCTGTTGCTATACTGCCCAAATTGATCTCAAAACTCAGAAAGTATGTTACCGTGATTTAAGTTTACATTTACTGACAAGAAAGCTTTAAAATACACTTTTGAAACTATGTTAATGAAAAATGTATTTTTAAAGAAAGATTTATTTACTTATTATGCATATAGTACTCTGCCTGCATATATGCTTGCATGCCAGAAGAGGGCATTGGGCATTATATCACATTATAGATGGTTGTGAGCCACCATGTGGTTGCTGGGAATTGAACTCTGAACCTCTGGAAGAGCAGACAGTTCTCTTAACCTCTGAGCCATTTCTCCATCCCCGAAAAATGTATTTTCATACTTGTTATCCTATTAATAAATATGGAGCAAAGAGATTTAAAATATACATATATCTTTATGTACATATATAGATATTTATTTGACTTCTAATCTTTCTGTTCAATATTGTTAAGATGTTTTCATGTAGCTTTGCAGCATACATTGTCATATTCAGATGTTACTATGTGGCAACTGCTTTCCTTTGTCATAAGCATTTTCAGTTTTCTTCCTTGGCTGCTGTGTGCACATATAGTATCTGAGACTGGACTTGTAGCTTTTTAGTTTTTCCCTTGAGCACTTAATTAGATGAATTATATTTCATGATTTTATTCTTTTTTCCAGGTCTTCCAAAGTACAGAGGGAACCTTTACATAAACAACTTTGGGTGTGGCTTACAGGGTATGTCCACCTTGGCTCTTGAGACAGGCTTTTCTACTGCAGCCTGTGTCTCACCAATTGCGATAGGTTAGCTGGCCAGTACTGGGATGATAAGAGTGAACTATCATATGTGGCTCTGTGTGAGCACATTGCGGGTTAAACTCAGGTCCTTGTGGTTGTGAGGCTAATACATTGTTTTTGGTTGTGAGGCTAATACATTGTTTTTGGTTGTGAGGCTAATACATTGTTTTTGGCTAAGAGCTTATTTTTATCTTGCAATTACAGAAGTTCTGTGGGTCATTTTAGAAATCCAAAGTGTATCTGGGGCTGTGTCTTAGGATTCCAGTATCTCATATACTGACTTTCTTTTTTTAAAATATATTTTATTAATTTATTCATGTTACATCTCAATTGTTATCCCATCCCTTGTATCCTCCCATTCCTCCCTTCCTTCCATTTTCTCCTTACTCCCTTGCCCTATGACTGTGACTGAGGGGGACTTCCTCCCCCTGTATATGCTCATAGGGATTCAAGTCTCTTCTTGGTAGCCTGCTATCCTTCCTTTGAGTGCCACCAGGCCTCCCCATCCAGGGGATGTGGTCAAATATGGGGCATCAGAGTTTGTGTGAAAGTCAGACCCCACTCTCCACTCAACTGTGGAGAATGTCCTGTCCGTACACTGACTTTCAATCAAGAAATTATTTTACTTTCAACACATCACTAATTTTTAGCTCTGCTAAAAGAAAAGGGGTTGGCATATAATAAGAAAGCTGGGGGAATGATGGGATTGCTCATGGCAGAGGTTGGCTAGGTTTTTTTGCAAAGGGTCATATAGTATATATTTTAGTCTTTCTAGGTGGTCTCTATGGCTTATTGCTCTTTAAACAACTCTGAGCATTATAAGCTGCATTCTTAGGTCCCAGTCGTATAAAAATGGGCTGTGAGTCAGATTTGCCATTGCACTGACACGTAATCTTCATGGACACTTTTCAGTTATGCTGTCTTATATTTGATTTGGTTTTTTGAGATGAAGTCTATCTCACTCTGGCTGGCCTCAGACTCACAGACATCCATCTAAATCTGCACCTCACATACTGGGATTAAAGGCGTGTGCCAGCCACCATGCCCAGCTCCAGTTACGCTATCTTTAAAAAAATACATAAAAGGAGACTGGAGACATGAACTTTATGGCCTTCTTTTAGCTTTATTAAACAGAATCTGGAATCTACACTTTTCCGACTGTTAATGATGGTAAGGAAAGAAACGGACAGAGGAGGTTTTATAGGGAGAGAAATGCACAGGGAGACAAAAGAGAAATGCATCCAAGAACGATAGTGAAGATGCTCATGTTAGCAAAGGCTGACATGCTGAGCCTTTAGATGGCAGTCTCCTCAGCTGAGTGAACTGTTTCTAAGGACCACAAGGAAATACGGTATTTCACTCAGTTATTTAAGAAGGGCTTAGCTTTCAGTATTTGGTAACATCTTGAGTATCTGATGAAAATATTTGTGCAGATCCTGAATATGGGTTTATGTGTAAAGAAAATTGAAGTGAAATAGAACAAAAGCAAAAGAGAAACATCATTGGGTTGCTGTGTTAGTCACTCGACTACTTGCTATGACAAAACACCTGGGGTAAGCGTCATAAGGGAGGAAGGGTTATCATGCTGAAGTCATGGTGGCAGGGGCTTGAGAGCTGATCACATCGTATCCATAGTCAATCAGAATTGATGATTGGCCAGCCAGTGGTGGCGCATGCCTGTAATCCCAGCGCTCAGGAGGCAGAGGCAGGTGGATCTCTTGAGTTTGAGGCCAGCCTGGTCTACAGAGCAAGTTCAGTACAGCCAGGGCCACACAGGGAAACCCTGTCTCAAAAACCAAAGAAAGAGATGAATACTTGTGCTCAGCCCTTTCTTAATGTGGTCCAGGAGTCCTGCCGTTGACTAATACCACCACATTCAGGCTGGGGGGGTGGGGGTGGTGTGTGTGCCTTGGCTAGCCTTAACCATTTTCAGTTGACAAAACGTCCTAGATAAGTTGGTCTGGAATATGTCTGTGAGGAATTGTGTGGATTATTAGCTGGTGCAGGAGAGCCTAGCCCACCATGGGTGGCACCATTCTGAGGCATGAGGTCCCGGCTATGTAAGAATGCTGTTACACCTGAGAGCAAATCAGCAAGCAGTGTTTCTCTGTGGTTTTTGCCTCAAGCTTTTTCTTGAGTTCCTGTCGTAACATCCTGTAATAAATGGACTGTAACCTGGAAGCCAACTAAACCTTCCTTTTCCTTCTCTACGTTGCTTTTGGTTGGAGTGTTTTATCACAGCAGCAGAAGAAAGCTGGAGTCAAGGGCCTTCCCACCTCAGTTAACCCAGTCTAGATAACCCCTCCCAAGCATGTGTGCTTGTCTCTTGGTTCTGCCAGCTGACATCAGGGTTACTACCATAAACTGGTCATTCTTGAAGAGTTGTTTAATTTGATTTTTTGTTTTGTTTTTGTTCGTTTTTTCGAGACAGGATTTCTCTGTATAGCCTTGGCTGTCTTAGACTCGCTTTGTAGACCAGTCTGGCCTTGAACTCACAGTGATTCACCTGCCTCTGCCTCCCGAGTGCTGGGATTAAAGGCGTGCGCCACCACACCTGGCACTTAATTTGATTTTTTATATTTAAATGTTGTCCTGTGTGTATGTGTGCCATAGTATGTTGGAGGACAGCCTGTAGGAGTCAGTGGTCTCCTTTGACCGGGAACCCTGAAGCTACAACTCAGATCACTAGACTTTGTGGCAAGTGCTTCTACCTTCTGAACCATCTCACTGGTTCTCTTATTTAATTTTTGTTTGTTGGTTTCGTTTTTTTCGAGACAAGATTTCTCTATATAGCCTTGGCTGTCCTGGACTTGCTTTGTAGACCAGGCTGGCCTCGAACTCACAGCGATCCACCTGCTTCTGCCTCCCTCTGAGTGCTGGGATTACAGGTGTGTGCCACCGTGCCTGGCTTCTTATTTAATTTTTATGTATTTACCTATTGTCTGCCTGTGTGAGTGCTCCAAAGGGTGTGTGTGGAGATCAGAGGACAATTTGTAGGGGTTGGTTATCTTCTTCCACGATGTGGGACTCAAGGGTCAAATTCAAGTCAGCAGGCTTGGCAGCAAGCACCTTTACCTGTTGAGCCATCTCACTGGCCCTGTAGATGGTCCTTCTTAAAAGTTTACAAATGTAAAAATGAGAATGTTTGCATATTATGGCTAGAGAAGATGATCTTCCTCACTTGAAAAAGATGATGAACCACTAAAGGCTTCAGATTCCAAGCTTTGAGGTACTGTATATGACTGCATGCGCATGAAAAGATGAAGATATGACCATAGACAGACCATTAGAGATCTGGTTTACAAGATTCACATCCTTTCTTACTTTTGTGTGTGGTGATGGGATCTGTAAGATGGACATATTTATTCTATGTTGTGTTCCTTTCCTAGGGAGACTTAAGGGGTTAGAAGGAGCTGCAGGTTCATAGCAAAGGGCAGCTGGGCTGAGTTTCCTTTCAGGGGAGCTTCATCAGGAGAGTTAGAGCAGCGAGACCCGAGATGGGGAGCAGGCCTTCAGGTCCAGAGCAGCTGCCGTAGACAGCAGAACAGGGACCCTGAGGTGAAACATCCTTCAGTTAGCAGAATCATAAAGGTAAATGTCACCCTTTGCAATGTGTTAGATCAGGGGAGACTCCTCATTTACAGAGGAGTTTGCATGAGAACAAGTTATCTTGAGATTTGTAGCACCTGTACATTTCTTCCAGGAGAAGGAAGCCAACATCCATTTGGAGCCATGAATATTGTGCGAACCCCATCTGTTGCGCAGATTGGAATCTCGGTGGAATTATTGGACAGTCTGGCTCAGCAGACTCCTGTAGGCAGTGCTGCTGTATCCTCTGTTGACTCATTTACCCAGGTAATGCATACACATTTCAACTTTTTGCCCCCTCCCCCATTGTGGTGTGTCTCACTTTGTGTATTTCTGTGGTGTTTAAGATAGTGTTTTGAAGCCAGGCACCATGGTGCATACCTGTAAACCCAGCACTCAGGAGGCAGAGGCAGGTGGATCTCTGTGAGTTCAAGGCCAGCCTGGTCTACAAAGTGAGTGCACGATACCCTGTCTCGAAGAACAAAAACAAAAGAAAACAAAGAGTAAAAAATGTTTCAATAAATGTCTGTTTTGTGACGTCACTAAAGCTAGGTAACATATCCATGATACTGCATTCTTCCTTGTGTAAGCACATTGAAGGTCTGATGTCTTAGCATATCTCAAATATACTTTCTTTTAAAAAAAAAAGTATTTATTTATTGTTTGTACAGTAAGTATTCTGTCTGCACGTGTGCCTGCAGGCCAGAAGAGGGCACTAGATCTCATTATAGATGGTCGTGAGCTACCATGTGGTTCCTGGGAATTGAACTCAGGACCTTTGGAAGAACACACAGTGCTCTTAACCTCTGAGCCATCTCTCCGGCCCCTCAAATATACTTTCAACATATAATCTTCTGTCATACATACACATTGGCACTCTTTGACCAATACCTCCACGTTTCCCTTAACCATTTACATCCACCCTTCTCCTGTCTGCTTCTGTGAGCTTATCATTTTTTGAGCTTTTAAATAAAGCACTTGTACTTTTATTGAGCATTTTATTATGAAATATTTTGTTTTTGGTTTTTTGAGACAGTGTTTCTCTGTAGCCCTGGCTGTCCTGGACTAGTGTTGTAGACCAGGCTTGCTTTGAACTCACAGAGATCTGCCTGCCTCTGCTTCCCAAGTGCTGGGACTAAAGGTGTGTGCCACCAATGCCTAGCGAAGTATTTTAAGTATATAAAGTACAGAGAAAAAGTTAGGTATTCCACAGATTTTTATTGTGTACTTACTCTGTGTCAAGGATTTTAAAAGCAGAGATAATTACAAAGAAGTAGACAAAATAAATAACACCTGTCCTTGTAGATGGACGAGCCCTCTCCTCCAGTTTGTTATAGTCTCTCACGTCTGCTTATTTCGGGATTCCTTCCCTCTCTTTTATATCTTTTTTGTTTCTGGGTTTAATTTACGCCCAGAGTCTGCATGTATAAGTTATACCTCTTTGACTTTCTTCTGGAGCCATTCCTCTTCCAGCTCTCTGCTTTTCTTTTTCTTTTTATTATCTTTTAAATTATAACTTATTCACATTATATCTCGATTGTAATCTCCTCACTCTTATCTTCCTGTTCCCACCCTCTCTCCCCTTTCCCCCCCATTCCCCTCCCCTAGACCTCTGACAGGTAGGGACCACTTTCCCCACCGTCTGACCACAGCCTATCAGGTCTCATCTGCATAGCCTGCATCCCCTCCCACAGGGCCTCTCTGCCAAGAGGCAGTGATCAAATTGATCAAATCGCAGGCACCAGAGTTTGTGTCAGAGTCAGTTCCCCACTCTACCCGTCCTCCCACTTCCCCATGTGGAGAATGAGCTGTCCATTGGCTACATCTGAACAGGGAGTTCAGGTTCTCTGCTTGCAATGACCTTGGTTGCTATATCAGTTTGTGCAACCCCCCCCTAGATCCAGATCTGCCAGCCTTGATAGTCTCCTTGTGGAGCTCCTGACAACCTCCTCCCCGTCCTTCCATCCCCCAACTCTTCCATACAACCCGCAGCTCTTTGCCCAGAGTCCTAGTATCTGTCCTGATCCCCCACTGGGTGGAAGTCTCTCAGAGGACATCTATGTTGGGCTAATATCCACTTATAAGTGAGTATATACCATGCACGTCTTTTTGGGTCTGGGTTACCTCACTCAGGATGATCATCTCTAGTTCTGTCCATTTGCCTGCAAATTTCAATATTTCCTTGTTTTTGATAGTTGAATAGTATTTCATTGTATGTACCACAGTTACTTTATCCATTCTTTGGTTGAGGGACATCTAGGTTGTTTCCAGATTCTGGCTATTACACATAAAGCTGCTATGAACATAGTTGAGCAAATGTCCTTGTATGGTAGAGCATCTTTCAGAGTGGGTTTGTTTTTGTTTTTGTTTCCCCCCCCCCTTTTTTTTTTTCTACTGTGAATTGGTTATTTGGGTAGCATACATAATCTGCGTGGGTTGTTTTCTTTTACTATTAGTATAGAAGTTTCTTTATTCCTCTTTTGCATTGGATTCCTTTATTTTTGTTTTTGTTTTATTTATTTGTTTTCTTGTTTGTTTTGTTTTAATACTTAGCCTCTTACCCTAGAGTAAATAACAACTTTATCATGTATCATGCCACATATATTCAGTTATATTTTGGATTTTTTTATTCAGGTAGTTTATTTGCCTGCCTCTTTGCCAGTTATATCTTAAAAAAAAAAAAAAAAAAGATTCTTTTTTGCTATTTTGAGAAAAGGGCTCATTATAGAGCTCTGGCTGGCCTGATTCATTATGTAGATCAGGTTGGCTTTGAACTACAGATATCCACTTTGACTCTGCCTCCTGAATGTAGCTATTAAAGGTGTACACCACCACTGCCCGCCTGCGTGCGCCGCCACACATGGCTCTTTTTTTTTTTTTAAGATTTATTTACCATGTATTGTGTTCTACCTGCATGTACACCTACACACCAGAAGAGGGCATCAGATGGTTTGTGAGCCATCATGTGGTTGCTGGGAATTGAACTCAGGACCTCTGGAAGAGCAGTCAGTATTCTTAACCTCTGAGACATCTCTCTAGCCCTCAGCAGATATTAATGATACCTTAAAGAAAAAAAAAAGATTTATTTATTTATTTTATGTATATGAGTGCTGTATCTGCATGTATACCTGCATCCCAGAAGAGGGCATCACATCATATTATAGATGTTTGTGAGCTACTATATACTTGCTGGGAATTGAACTCAGGACCACTGGAAGAGCAGACGGTGCTCTTAACATCTGAGCTATCTCTCCGCCCTATTAAGGATTCCATAATGGTAGCTTTTTGAATTGTATTACTTCCGACTCATTAAATGAGTAGATTTTGTTGTTGTTTGTTTTTTCCAAGACAGGGTTTCCTCTGTGTAGCCTTGGCTGTCTTGGACTCACTTTGTAGACAAGACTGGCCTCAAACTTGCAGAGATCTATTCACCTCTGCCTCCCAGAGTGCTGGGATTACAGGCGTGCACCACCGCTCCCAGCTAAATAAGCGGATTTTAAACCTCAATGAGGTAATTCCTTTTGGGGAAAGGATGCATTAGGGACTTTCAGAGCTGGTTTTGTATTTTAGGAAAGTAATGTTGGGAAGATCATTTGTTTTACATTTATTATTATTATTTTGTGTGTGTGTGTTACATGCATGTGAGTGTGAGTAAAAGCATTGAGGTGTAACCTGCATATTTAATGTAACACACTAACACCAACTATTAACTTTTCAGTTCACACAGAAGATGTTGGACAACTTCTACAATTTTGCTTCATCATTTGCTCTCTCTCAGGCCCAGATGACACCAAATCCATCTGAAATGTTCATCCCAGCAAATGTGGTTCTGAAATGGTAGGAGGCAATTCTGATCTCTAGTATTAATATATTTTGTTTGTGAATGGATTTCTTATTTGAGCACTAAACATAGTCTTTTATTGTGGACATCAATGTTTATGTTCATATGTTGCAGGCTAATAATGTATGTTCTGTAGCATTCAGATCTGGAATAGTTCATACCGTGTAAACATCCTATTAAATAGTAGTCATTAAAAATTCATAAAGACATGAAAACATAGTTGTTTGTGTTCGGGGGAACATTATTAGGGATGATACATTTTGTATGTTGAGTCAGACGTACTATATTGACACTTGAGCAGTGGCTCAAAACATTCCTCCCTGGGCCTGCCTGGAGAGATGACTTGGTGATTAAGGACACTTACAGCTCTTAAAGTTCAGTTCCCAGCACCTAGAACTGTTTGTAACTCCAAAGGAGCTGATGGCCTCTTCTGGCCCACTGGATCTCTCTCTCTCTCTCTCTCTCTCTCTCACACACACACACACACACACACGGTGCACATAACATGCATGCAGGCAAATTGCTCCTACACATCAAATAAAAATAACATTAATAAAATTGAAAGTCAGCACACTGGGCATCCTGTGGCTTGCACTGCATCTTGAGCATATGACTATCACTTTTCTCTGACTTCCTGTGTTTTGCAGGCGTTTCTTTTTACTTAGAATGTCCCAGTGAGGAGATGCTTAGGAAGCTTTGTAGGAAGTGGCACTCTGCTGTAGTAATGGCACCAGACCACACTCGGTTTGCGCTTTGTTCAAGTGCTGTTGTGAGTCTGAGCAAGCGGCTTTCAGGGGTCCGCAGTCTTTCCTTGAACGTGCTACCACTGGCTCGGCCTGCTTGCGGAGGTCAAGCGGTTGCTGCTGTCGGCCCAGAGCTGCCAGTCCCATCTCACTTTAGGTCACTGTTTTTGCTCTTGTACTGAGACCTTCCCGAGTTGCTTTCTCCCTTTTTATTGTAGTTTTTTGGGAAATGTCACAAAATTACTGTTGATAAAAGTTATTTGGTAGGTTATGAAATACTAATTGAAACATTCTTATATAAATCTGGGTTTTCTTTTCTAGGTATGAAAACTTTCAAAGACGACTAGCACAGAACCCTCTCTTTTGGAAAACATAATTTGGATAAAATAATTTGCCATGTCATGTAAAAGCACGAAGTCAAAAGGGTCATGAAGCCTACCTTTCAAAACTGCTTAGTGACTATGAAACTTACTTAAAACCCTTACAAAAATTAGAAACATTGAACAAGGAAAATGTTCAGTATTAATTACTTTTTCCCTGGTAAGAGTGAAGTACTTCTCAGAGGCAAACATTTTGTATTGTCTGTCATTCGTTTCTTAAAATAAATCCTACTCACGGTAGTAGTATTTGAAATACCATTGCATGTGTAACCTTTTTGCTTATATAGTACTTTGCTAAAGTAGTTAATTTTCTTTGTTGTTTAGTTTGAAGGGCCGTGTGTGGCCAGGACAGCCAGTGATTCACTGTGTAGCGAAAGTGCTGTGCTTACAGGCTTGATCTACCACGTTCTGCTTAGAATAGTCAACTTTAAATCAAATATTTCATAATTGGGGAACTTTTGAAAAGCATGTTGAATTTGTGTTTTAAGATGGGAACATTATCTTGAGGAAGTTTTTCTTTTCTTTCCTCTTTTTTTGGGGGGGGAGTGGATGGTGTTGGTTTTGAGACAGGGTCTCATGTGGTCCAGGCTAGTCTCAAACTCCCTCTGTAGCTAAGAATGCCCTGTTCCTGATGCCCAGCCATACCTCTTGAGTGCTGGCATTACCGGATATACCAACACCACTACATTTGGTTTCAGGGAGTCTGTCTTTCTTTCTTTCTTTCTTTCTTTCTTTCTTTCTTCCTTCCTTCCTTCCTTCCTTCCTCTTTGTTTTTGCTTTTTTGAAGGTAGCCTTGGCTGTCCTGGACTTGCTTTGTAGACCAGACTGGTCTTCAACTCACAGTAATCTACCTGCCTCTGCCTCCCAAGTGCTGGGATTAAAGGCTTGTGCCACCATGCCCGGTGCTCAGGGAGTATTTCTTAAGACTAGCTAGTTGGTTTTCAACCAAGAAAGATTGGTTGTGAGTTTTTATATCTGCTGATTGATATACTTTTATTTAATAAAATTTCTATGTTTAATACCTGTGAACTTTTTGTATACTGTTGCTAACATTAGGGGGCAGTTGTGTATAGAATGTAGGAGAGTAGTACCTTTGCATATGAAGACAGCTTTCTGTCTCATTTAAAAAGGACTCATGCTGGTGAAGCATATTGCCTGCCGACCACCAAGATCTCATCTGTAATCAAAGATGAATATATTATACTCCTCAACCAAGGAGTGTGTACAGCAGAGGAGCCACAGGCCCCTATATAGGAAGGGAACTTAATAGTTTTGGAGATTTGAGTTAATTTTGTGCTGTTTTGGCAGATAATTCTAAAATACTGGGAAATAGGTCATTGATGGTACAGTGTATTTTGTCTTCAAAAGGTATAAGATTAATTGTAGGCTCTCAGCTGCTGTTGTCCCTTCATCACCAACATTGAGAAAATTAAAAGAATCCAGAGTATTAACAATGTCTTTTAAGTATATGTACCTGTGCAGACTTATCAGTTAGATCAGTTTGCCATCTTTTGTTGAAACAAGGAACTAGTTGAGCTATACCCCCAACTTTTCCCTTTGGAAATTTCTTGAATTGTCAGAGTTTGGTGGACTTTGCATGTGATGTGACTTTTTCTTCAAATTCTTCTCAATTCTCTGCCTTTCTTCCTCCAGAAGCCTAGGTTATTAGGTTATGATTGTGCACATGTATTATGTTCAATCCTTCTTGTTTATAAGTGATTGTTGTCCAGTCATTTACCTTGACAGTGAGTATACACAGCTTTTATTCCTCAAGACAAAAAGCATTGGTCAGTTTCAATATAACTGGCATAATCAGAGTGATTATTCTCACAGTGTATGCATAACCAGAACTCTAGATCGCCAAACCCAGACTGCAAAACTATGACTCAACTCTACTAAATCTGGCCGTGCAGCCACTGGTTTTTACCTAGTCAAAATCAGTTCTGGGGCTGGAGAAACAGTTCAGGCATTAAGAGCGCTTGCTGCTTTTTCAGAGGATCTGGGTTTGGTTCCCAGCACCCACACAGTGGACCACAATGGTCTGTAACTCCAGCAACAGGGAGTCTGACACTTCTGTCCCCCACGAATGCCAGACATGCATGCTGCACACAGACATACGTGCAAGCAAAATGTCCATATACATAAAACAGAAGTAAATAATCTTAAAAACCAAAACAAAGAAAGCATCTGTTCTGCCTATTCAGTGACTTGGTAGATCAGGTACAAGTTATTTAACACAAACTGTTCCTTGACTTGGTAAGGGGACATAGACTGTATGACAGTATTGGGTCAATACATTTAAATTAGTTTGGTTTCCAGACTAGATGGTAAGAGTTAAATTTTGCATGACCTTGCTGAGTTGTTCTTGCTCTTGAGATAGCATTTTGCCTAGCATGAGCAAAGTGAGTTAGTTTTCACTTCTAAGAACTGTGGCATATACTCCTGGCATGTTGGAAATGCATAGTTATTCCCAGGGAAACAAGAAAGAAGAAAGTTAAGTATCTGAATGATTACAAAAATTACTTTATATACACAAGATAGATTTTTGTGTAGGATGCATATATAAACCTGGTTTTGAAATAAGTAATTAAAAAATATTTTAGTTATTATATATGAGTGCTCTATTTACATGTATACCTGTATGTCAGAAGAGTGCATTAGATCACATTATCAATGGTTGTGAGCCACCATGTGCTTGCTGGGAAGTGATCTCAGGACCTCTGGAAGGGCAGACCGTGCTCTTAACTCCTGAGCCATCTCTCTAGCCCTGACATAAGTAATTTCTAATGGTACAGAAAATATTGGGAACATTAATTATTTTTGGTCTTTTAGTCTAATTACTACTTTAGAGTAGTTCGTGCTGACTAAGGAAGTACCCAGGAGAAATAAAAGTAGTGGGCTGGAGACATGCATGCTGCGCTAAGCTGGACTTAGTGCTGGGCTTAGTGCTTACAAGTTCAGATTGCCTTTGCAAAGGACTCAGGTTCAATTTTCAGCACCTGTATTGAGTGGCTCAGCATCACCTGTATCTCCAGCTTCAAGGAACCTAACACCTCTGGCCTCTGTAGGCATATACACAGACACATATTTTAAAATAATAAATCTTTTTTGTTGTTTTGATTTTTTTTTTTTTTTTTAAACAGGGCTTCTCTGTGTAGTCATAGCTGCTCTGGGGCTTGCTCTGTAGATGAGGCTAGCCTTGAACTCACAGAGATCTGCCTGCCTCTGCCTCCTGAGTACTGAGATCAAAGGTGTGTGCTACCACTGCTTGGCTCAAAAAAAATTTTTTTTAAGAAAAACATTCCTATAAAAAGATAGAACATAGATATCAATAGCATTATTCTTAGTAGCCTAAAAACAGGGAAACAACCTAGTTGTCCATCCACTGAGACTAGGTGTGGTGTACTATGTCTTCATAATGGCATATTTTATTTGCAATAAAAAACAATGAAGGACTAGACATGGCTATGGCATGGACAATTTTGAAAACATGTTAAGTGAAGGAAGCCAATATGAAAAGCTTACACGCTTATAAAATATCTAGGCACTTAGGGCTTAGGGCTATTGCAGGTCAGAGGATAAGATAACTGTTACTGGATCTGAGGCTTTAGGGGAGGATGGAAGTGTTCCAGAATAAAAAGATAAAAATTACAAAGCAAGGCGTGGTGGTGGTAGTGGTGGTGGTGCACACCGTTAATCCCAGCACTCGGGAAGCAGAGGCAGGTGGATTGCTATGAGTTCAAGGCCACCCTGGTCTAGAAAGAGAGTCCAGGACAGCCAAGGCTGCATAGAGAAACCTTGTCTTGAAAAAACAAACAAAATCACAAAACAGAAAGTGATGTTCTGAAGTCAGACTGATACTGCTGGCACAGCTCTGAGCATAATAAAAGCACTGTACGCTTTCAATAGGGAGTTGTATGTAGGTTATGTCTTAAAGCGCTTTTAAAAGCTAAGGCAAATGCTGAAATAAATATGTACACAGAAGTCATGGAAAAACAGAAGCCACAGAAATAAAAGAACTCGATTGTGTTGCAAGAACGAGAGGGAATGACAAGCAGACTGTTAGGCAGCGTTTATAGGTCTCCAGTGCTCTCTCGTTGCCTGTATGCCTTGGCTCAGTCAGCCAGCACGTGTACTGCTGCGGGAAGTGGAGCCTAGTAGAAGGCCACAGAGTCATTTGGGGTGCACTCTTGAAGAGGATATTGGGGCTCTATTCTTTTCCCGTCTCTCCTTGCTACTCAACTGCCATGAAGTGCGCAAACTTTCTGTGTGTGCCTCCACGATGGTGCGTCCTTTCTGCAGGCCTAAAAGTAACAGGGCCAAGCCACCATGTACTGAAGCCTCAGAAACTGGGAACCAAAATAATTTTTCTTCTTTTAAGCTGATGGTTCTGTGCCAGTGGTAGAAGTTAACACAGCCTTGCTCTGTGTCCGTGCGTGATACCTGTTTCTATTGGGTATCTATGTCAGAAGCTATGAACATACAGAAAACATCATTTACACATCATCAGTTAAAATGGCTAGCAAAAATTTTCATATGTCCATTTATTTTTTTCTCTGGTAATTTTCTCTAACTAGGATAGGGTCTCACTATGTAGCTCTTGGCTGTTCTGGAACTCATGATGTAGACTAGGCTGGCCTTGAACTCACAGAGATCTGTCTGTCTCTGCCAACTGCTGGAGCTAAAGACATGTGCTTCTATGCCTAACCATAAAATATTTTTAAAGTGGCTTCACAGTTTTAAAAATTAGTCTTTGAGACAGATGTTAAATAGCTCTTAACTTTTTTCTACTGTGCTGAATGCAAATAGTGACTGAGACTGTCCTTTGGCCCTTCAGACATTTTGACTTAAGTGTTTCTCCTGTCCTTGTGACTAATCTGTTTTCCCTAATTTCAGGGATGTCTGTATGCCTGAGCTCACTGGGGTTCTTTGACATGTGGATGAAAGATCTGAGAAGACTTAAGTGTTAGCTTGGAATTTTTCAGATTTTAGGTATTCCAAAAACAACGTTAGCATCCATAACTTTAAAATCCAGCTTAAAATGGGGAAATCTAGAGTCAGTCAGTGAGGTGGCTAGGCATGTGGAGGCTCTTTCTACATAACCCTGACAACTCGAGTTTGAGCCCTTGGACCCATGGGAGAGAACCAACTCTACCCACAACCCCCTCCCCATCTTATAACACACAATAAAGTTATGGGACACATTGAGAGTTTTCACTGTCAATAATGTACTCATGATAATCATTACAATTCTATAAGTTGTACCACAGTAGTGGGATTAGTAGATCCCACCCCAAGCTACAAACAAAAGCAGCATTGTTTTCTGTAATGGCCTCAGTTAACATAGGAAATAAGGTCTCCTAGAAGAGACAGAAAAACTGCCATTAAGGAAAACTAGCTTAATTAATGCTGTTTAACATCTAGCCTGGCAATAAAGCTCCAAGATGACAACTTTGGGGCCCGTGTTTTCAACTAAATGACAAGTATCTTTTCTGAGTGGCCAGACAATCGCTCCTAACAGAATTTGAGCCAGTGCTCTTAGGAATACTCAGTAACCAATATCTGAGGACAAAAGCTAATCAGGTTCTTCACATAAAGATGGCAGTGGGAAGTGGATAACTTCTTCCCAAAGCAACAAGCAAGTTGGATTTATTAATATTACAAACAGCGACTGTCTTTTGAGCCAAGCTGCCACCATCTTCGTGAGCTCAGCTCTGCCTGCTTGCTAAACTGGGCGTGTGTTTTGCAGTATGACTGCTCTAGGGCCACCCAATCTTTTATGCACACCCCCTTCCCCCATTGCTATGTATGTAAGCCTAATGACTCAGTGGATCTTCCAGGGATGGACTTTGGTGAAATTATATCTTGGTTTATCATTGTGACCTTCAGAAAAGAAGTAAATGGTTGAGTCTTTCTAGGGAAGGAATTTTAGCTCATTGAGGGTTGTTCTTTTATTGTTTTGTTTTTGTTTTTTGTTTTTTAAATGAGACTCACCTGAACTCAAATATGTGGTGCTTATAGGCCAAACTAAAGCCCCAGAGTTTTATAGTTCAAGGCCCTGGGAACTAGAACTTGTGGCTCTAGGTCTTAAAAGCCAGGGACTTACAGCTCCAGATACTCAGGCCAAACACAGGCCAGAGGCTGTAGCTCATGGCCTCAAGAACTGGATTAGTATTATTCTAATCTTCAAAGCTTCAAGCAGCTCTCCGTGCTCAAGGCAGAGGCTCACTGCTATGGGCGCTGAGTGCCAGTAGTCCTGCTAGCACCCAGTAGCTAGAGTTGAAGCTCCTACAGTTGGGATGTCAGATTCCTCAACTCTTAAGCCATGGTGGCTCTTGGGACGTCTTCCAGTAACTGAGGCTTGTGAGTCTCACCTTTGGTTGTTCTAGTCCCTTCTGTAGTCTTAGCTGTCTAATTTCTGCCATGAGCAGTCTGGGTAACTTCAGCTCCTTTCTTATAGCTGCTGGGTGTGCCTGTTCTTTGTTTTTTCTCCTTTGTGCAACGAGCTTAAACCACTATTGGTGATGAAGACCGGGCAAGATCCTTTTGAAAATGCCCTTTATTTTAGTGTGATATTGGCATACCAAGGGTAATAGAGAGAAGTCTTCTATAGACTGACCTGAAAAGCAAGGGGAATATATTGCGTAGATAGCCTGGTGGGGAGTATATATCATGCTTGTCTACATGGTATGTCATCTGCTACATATAGCTAGTTAATTCCATCCCTGACAAGCCTCAAATAACAGGCTGATCATAGGCCCCACAGACCAGACACAGGCTCTCACTATACCAGGCACAGTCAGTTTTTTATTTCACCAGGGAGATGTTCTCCCATCCTGAGTGATGAACAGCCATCCAAAATTTACCAAGGCTTGTCTGTCTCTGGATGGTGTTCAAAACCAGTGGAAATTGCACTGGAGCAAGCTGTCTCTGAGGTTTTAAGAGGCTTGCACCATTCCCACTTAGCTGTTTCTGCCACCATGTCTGCTGCCATGACCAACTTGTTTCTCTGGGGTTGTGTGCCCAAACAAACTACTCTTTCTTCTGTAGTTACCTTGATCATGGTGTTTTATCACAGCGATAGAAAATTAACTGAGACATATGGGAGGGAAAACCTTTTCATCCTGAGAGAATGAATGTGTAAAAATGTAGTTCATGGTGGAGGGCTTGCCACTTGCTGCAGTCCTGCACTGCACTGCGTACACACACACACACACACACACACACACACACACACACACACAGAGAGAGAGAGAGAGAGAGAGAGAGAGACAGAGAGAGACAGAGAGAGACAGAGAGAGACAGAGACAGAGACACAGAGAGACAGAGAGGCATGCACTCTAGCACCAGCTCTACCCCTCAGCCCGCTGGGGTTTACATCCTGGTACCTCAGTCATTCAAATTAGTATATTTCTGATACCTTTTCATCACTGAAAATAATTGATTTTAAAATTGAAACAGCTAGAGACCTATTTAAGACAGACATCTCTCCTAAAAGGATATGTATATTCTAGTATTTTAAATTGAACTCTCTTTTTCCTTGAGACAGGGTTTCTCTGTAGTATCCTTCGCTGTCCTAGACTCACTTTGTACACCAGACTGGCCTCGGAGTTACAGAGCTCCTGGCACTTTTATTGAACTTTTGTCAGGGTTTATTTATTCACCCATCTGCTTCATTCTTTTGGTTACACCAACATGTACTTATCAAGGCAGGGAACGAGGACATCGTGAGCAGCTGCTGCTGTCGTTAGGTTGTTGTTTGAGAACTCAGATAGTGAGAAGAGTGGTGCTGGGTTCTTTAGATATTTGCTCTTCCATACGCAGCATGGGAGGGCCTGATGATAAAAACCCGCCTTTACAATTGATAGCAGACCTGGAGTGTGCATGGGCAGAGGCAAAGAGGAGAGGAGGAGACAGAGGGAGGGAACAGGTGTGAATGCAATTTTGGCAAGAGACTAGCTACTGTAAACATTTCTTTTACATAATTAAACAATCCTGCCAATGCTGTAAACGTTAAATCTGTGAGAAGCAGTGGTAGAGACACCGCTAAAGGCCTCCCTTGGAAAGAACTGCCACTTAGAAAGTTTCATGTGGATGGTTCTAAAACAAGACCTGGAAATGAAACTGTAATGAAAAGTTTCAAAGGATTATAGCAAGAATTCAAAATAATCTTATGTGATGTTTACATTTACATGATATGATAGAACACCCGTCCCCTTTCACTAAAAGAAGTACAGTCTGCATTTGATTATGTTTCATACCTTAGTTGTGGAATGGTGATATGTAAACAAAGATGAAATAAATAAGACAAAATTCTTCCCTATGAGCTCCTGTGGTATGGAAAGCAGATGTTGATATGAGTGTAAGATGCTAAAGGAATGGACAAGGTCCTTTGGGACCACAGGAAAATGTGGTCACAGGCAGCTCTACATGGCAGACACTAGCTTATATGCATGTATATATATATATTTTTGAGACAGGGTTTCCCTGTCCTGGAACTTGCTCTGTAGACCAGGCTTGACTTTGCCTCTGCCTCCCGAGTGCTAGGATTATAGAGGTGTGCCACACCATTGCCCGGCTAGTTTACAAGTTTTATTTCTGGGGCTGTGGAGATGGCTGTCTGTAAGGGGCTTGCCATGCAAGCCCAAGAACCTGAGTTTAGTTCCCAGCACCCACATGGAAAATAGGATACCATAGCTGTCTACCTGACAGAATCCAGAAGTACCTGGGAGACGGACGTTTGGTGCACCTGTGGGGCTTATCCTGGTTGCCCTGATCGAGGCGAGAAGACCTTCCCACTGTGGGTAGTGCTGTTTCCTGGACTGCATAAGTGGATGGAGGGAGCTGAGCAGCACTGTTCTCATTGCTCTCTTCTCTGCCAGCATAATGTGAGCAGCTGCGTCTGCTCCTGCCTTGACTTCCCTGCTGTGATGGACAGTACCTCAACTTCGGTCTCATATAAATGCTCATTCTTTGAAGTTGCTATTGTCAACACAAGCAAAAAGAAAAGAAACTAAAACACCAGGTGTGCGAGTGTCTGCCTGGGACCCTGGCACTGGGAAGGTAGAATCAAAAGGACTTGCGTGCAGAGTTATAACAGGGAACAGCAGCCTTAGAGGCCACAGAGGATAAATCTGTCCCTGATGGTCAGCTTTGGACCCTACCTCCTAGAGCCCTGGTAACAGTAAAGAGGGGAACATAACTCCTGGTCAAAAGAATGGGTTGTCTCTGGCTTGGGTAGAACATGACACTTTGATTTGTTCCAAAGATTAAAACATTACATACCGCTGTCTACTTCCTTAAGAGTTAACCCAGAGCAGGGTGTGGTGGCACATGCCTGTAATCCTAGCACTTGGGAGGCAGAGGCGGGTGGATCTCTGTGGGTTCAAGCCCAGACTGGTCTACAAAGTGAGTCCAGGACAGCTAGGGCTGTTACACAGAGAAACCCTGTCTCGAAAAACTTAAAGAAAAGAAGAAAAAAAAAGAGGTTAACCCAGTTGGGCATGTCAATCACCTGGTCAGGAGCCCACCCCCTAGGAAAGCTGATTTATCTGTGGAAGTGCTAAGGATCTCAGAATATTGTTTCCCTAATGAGATCCACACTTGTCTTTCCTAGAAGTTTCTCCGTGAAGACACTGAGAAGTGTTTGTCCACTTTCTGACGCCAAACTCAGGAGAGCATAGCTTTCTCCTTTCCTTCTGTCTCTTCTTTCAGATAGTGACCAAAGCCCAGTCACGCTTTCCCAGCATTCTGGGCTTTCTCAGTTGTTCTTTGAACTCCCCTACTCCTTTGGTCTGTCATGTGCCTGCTTACTGACCTCCATTGCTAAGTCATGCCAACTTCACAGGACCTGACTTCAAAGGGCATAGCTTTTTTTTTCTTTTTCTAGATCTCTTAACTCTTAACTCCTGCGGAGATCAATAGCTTGTTGCCCTTATTTTTCTCTTAGACTAATGAAATTAACTTCTTTCTGAGTCCATTTCTGCATGTTTTTATTAACAAGACTAAGAACCCCCTTTCCAGCTTGGGTCTGGGTAGAATGGCTCTGGCAAAGAAGAGAGGGAGAGGGAGGGCTGTTCCTGCATCAACAAGGTGGTGACCCAAGAACACGCCATCAACACTCACAAGCCCATCCATGGAGTGGGCTTCAAAAAGCGTGCTCCTAGGGCACTCCAAGAAATTTAGAAATTTGCCACGAAGATGCGCACTCCAGAGCCGGGTGTGGTAGTGCACACCTTTAACACCCCTGCACTCGGGAGACAGAGGCAGGTGGATTGCTGTGAGTTCGAGGCCAGCCTGGTTTACAAAGTGAGTCCAGGATAGTCAAGGCTACACAGAGAAACCCTGTCTCAAAAACAAAACAAAACAAAGCAAACAAAAACAAAGAGATGTGCATTCCAGATGTGCATGTAGATACCATGCTCAATAATGCTGTCTGGGCCAAAGGAATAAGGAATGTTCCATATCACATGTGAGTATGTTTGTCCAGGAAACGTAATGAAGATGAGGATTCACCAGACAAGTCTGTTACCACATTCAAAAATCTACAGATGCTCAATGTGGGTGAGAACCAACCTGCTGAATGTCAAATAAAGTTGCAGAACTGCCCCCCCCAAAAAGGACTAAGAACCCTAAACGAGAATCTCTTTTTGGGATTTCCCCAGTAATGTAGGGGTGCTCTGCTTCATCATTCTCTTTCTTATTCCCTTGAGACCAGGTCTCTCACTGAACCTGGAGGTCATGCTTTCAGCTAGACTGGTCAGCAGTAAGCCCCAGGGCTTTCCCTGTTTCTACCCTGGAGTTAGAGCTATGCTGGGCCGTACCTGACTTTTTATTTGAGGGCTAGGGATATGAATTCTGGTTGTCACGTTTGCACAGCAAGTGTGCTTTACTCCCTGAGCCACCTCTCTGCTCCAAGTTCTTTAAGTATTAGCTAGCCCTTACTAGAACCTGGGAGATGCTCTTTACCAAGACAGAAAGCAGCATTTGGCTCCAGCTGATCTTCCTCAGCGTGTGTGAGAGCCAGGTAAGACTGCATGCTCAGGCGCCAAGCATCTCAAGAACAAATCCCGCTTCTCTTCTCTTTCTGCAAGCTATTCCTCGGCACCAGAACCAAGTTTCAGCCCCGTTGTATCTCATAAACTCTGTTGCCCGGATGTTTCCATTGGCTGTGTCATGCACACCCATCTGCTGTGTTTGTTTGCTCCTCTAAGGAAGAGGATCTTTGTGCAGAGTCTAGGCGGGTGTGTGTGTGTGTGTGTGTGTGTAGGGATGGGGGAGGTGACTGGGGGACAATAGGAGCAAGCTGAGGAGTTCTTCCCAGCTGCAGAGCTTTTTCTCCTAAAGTAAATGATTTGATGTACTGTTAGGTGGATTAATTTCTATCCGAGGACCACACACTCTAATTACATTAGGCATTAGGCATTAGGAATTACATCTACATTAGGAAGTCTAATCTTGCTTTGTGCATTTGTTCTTTCTCTGTTTTGTTTTTTTTTTTTTTTTTCTCTGTTTTTTTTTTTTTTTAAGGATCATCATGTTAACAGCACGCAGTTCCGCTGGAACCACATGGGATTTAAGTCGGCCTTTTAAATCTGATCGTTTAGATAGCTGGCCTCCTTTGATGCCACCACACTAGTCTGGCAGTTGTCTTTATACATTTGTAAGCAACAAAGTCACAGATTGTTGCATCGCGCCCCCTAGCGGCGTTTTCCTTCAGCCTCAACTCCTCCAGCGCTCCGGTGAAGCTGGTTGGGCGAAGGCTTGTTCTCTCTCCATCAGGTCACAGAGAGGGTTGAGAATCTTTGGGGATGAATGTGGGCGCCTGTGCGGAGCAGAGGGGAGCCAGGTTCTTATGCTGTCTGCGGAGAAGGGGGAGCCCAGGGCTTGAGGAAGTGCAGGGTAGCCGAGCGCGCTTGGCCAAAAATAAGACAGCGGAGAAACAAAGAACTAGGTTTTAATTCATATACTAAGTCTGGCATAGAGTAGAGTCCGAGCTAAGCTGAGAAAAGGAGAGATAAGGAGAAGCCTAAGAAAACGGAGGAAGCCGGGCATGGTGGCGCAGGCCTTTAATCCCAGCACTCGGGAGGTAGAGGCAGGCGGATCTCTGTGAGTTCGAGGCCAGCCTGGTCTACAAAGTGAGTCCAGGATGGCCAAGGCTACACAGAGAAACCCTGTCTCGAAAACAAAACAAACAAACAAACAAACAAAACAAAACAAAACAAGAAAACGGAGGAAAGGACAAAATGCTCGGGGCCGAGAAGATAAAGGGGACAAAAAGGCACCCCCCCACACACACTCGGGGGACTGGACCCCGGGTTTTTAAGCCCTGGGTTGTAGATTGCAGGAGGCATACCCAGGATATCCCCGAGGGCCTGCTTCAGGAGTGGATCCTCTTTGGAGCATCTTTGAAGTGTCTTACTGAAGGGAACCAGGATTGTCACACCTTTTTGCCAAACGGGATTTTATGGTTACTCTCTGGAGTTCCTGACTCAGACCTCTGCCCAGAAAAGTCCCACAACAGATGTTGACTTGAGTTAATTTAAGGGAGTTATTGGAAGTCCATGGGCGAGGCTACTCAGTGATGGGGGCTGCGAGAGTCAGACACCAGGAGTGGAAAGAGCTGTGAAAGGTGGCTGTTATGAACCCTAACAATTCTCTTTAATCCAGGTAGAGAGGAAAGCATGCCATCTCTGCATGGCTGTCTCCTCGCAGATATTCCTGCTGTCTGTGTCTGAACCCCTGAGCCAGCTTCTCTCTTGAGCTTCCGTTGGTCACATGCCTGGCCCTTGGTCCTGTTGAGTCAGGGAGGGCCAGGTCTGTTTCCTTCAGCTTCTGGAACGCAGCGTGGCCACCGGGAAATATGTCCCACCGACATCCTGCACATCGCGGATGTGTGAGCTCCAAAAGGCCACCTGGATGTTCTTAAGGAGCCAGAACATTGTCAACTCAAGCCAGCATGGTTCTACCAGCCGACAACTAAATTGCAGGAGCAAAGGATCGAAGATTTAGGATGTGACAAAATGGGGAGGGAAGTGGAAGAAAATAAGAGTGGGCAAAATAATAGAAAATATTCTCTCAAAAGATTGTTTGGCCTCAGATAACGTACTCCTGCAGGCCACTGTGGCTTTTTTGCCTATAACTGTAGTTCTCAACCTTCCTATACCTGTGACCTTTTAATACATTTCTTCATGATGCGGTGACCCCCATTCATAAAATTATTCCATCACTACTTCATAAGTGTAAACTTGCCACTGTTATGAAGTGTAAGGTGAATATCTGAGATGCGGCCCCTGTGGAGATCCTAGCTGCCCTGGAACTCTCTGTGGACCAGGCTGGCCTTGAACTCACAGAGATCCGCCTGCCTCTGCCTCCCAACTTCTGGGATTAAAGGTGTGCACCACCACATCTGGCTCCTTTCTATGAACTGAAACTTCCATGATAACCTAGAGGAAGAGGTGCAAGAAGCCTTTGGGTTGGTAAACAAACCATTTGTATGTCAAAGCAATGAGATGTGAGTTGGTTTTCTCCCCACTGTGGTCATATGTCTGACATGACGCTAATAGAGAGGAGGAGAGGTGTGTTTTGGTTCATAGCTCAAGGGTATAGTTCCTAATGTCGGGGAAGTGCCACCCGGTGTGTCTCTTAGCTGTGCCATCAGCCATGTGAACTGCTCAATAAGCCTCAGGGGAAAGGAACAGGAAGCTTAGCTGGGTCAAGCTCCAGACCTCAAGTTCAGACCCCTGCTCCAGTGACCCCCCAGTTCCACCCCATGAAATAGTGTCCCTACCTGGGGACAAAGTGCACATATGAACACACAAGCCTGTGGGGACATTTTACATCCAGGCTGTAACAGACGGCGCACTCTACCTCCCTGCTGGAGACAGAAGCGCCAGCGTACGAGGCCCTTCAGGACCCTGCCCTATCACCTCTTTATCTGGACGTATGGCTCCTTTTATAACATTCCTTGTCGTAAAGCTGTGGACAAAAAGGGGATTTGGGGCTCAGAAACACTGACATTATCTAGTCATATAAACCCTCTTATAGTAATTATAAGCTTGCACGCAGGCCTTTGAATGCCGGGTTCCTTACTGTAGCATATATGAAACAGAAGACGGGTGGAGATGTGTAAGAGGAGCAGGTCAGGTCTAGAGATTAAATATCGATTTTCCCTCCTGTTTATAAGTGGATACTGTTATATATAAGAGTATCATTATCATATTTATTATTAATCAAGACCACATTTGTTATACATAACAAAGTCCCATTGTATGATTTTCAGCAGAAGGTGCAAGAGAACGGTGACATAGTCTATTTTTATTTATTTACTTATTTATTTTTGAGACAGGGTCTTCTTATGTAGCTCTGGCTGGCCTGGAAATCTCTCTATAGATCAGGCTGGCCTCAGGTTCATAGAGATAGCCCTGCCTTTGCCTCTTGAGGGCTTGTGCTATAGGCGTGTGCCATCATGCCTGGCCCTTCCTCCTATCTTCTTGGAGTCTCTTTCTACTGTCTTTATGCTTTGAATGGGATATTCAAATGAAGTGCATTGCAATTAACTTATGTTAACTGGAGTCTAAAACTGAAAGAAAATGAATCATTAAATACTTGAGGTTTTTTTTTTTTTAATTTCTTCGAGACAGGGTTTCTCTGCGTAATAGTCCTGGCTGACATGGACTCACTTTGTTGTTGTTGTTTTGTTTTGGTTTTTCGAGACGGGGTCTTTCTCTGTGTAGCCTTGGCTGTCCTGGACTTGCTTTGTAGACAAGGCTGGTCTTGAACTCACAGTGACCCACCTGCCTCTGCCCTCTGAGTGCTGGGATTAAAGGCGTGTGCCACCACGGCCGGCTAAATACTTGAGTTTTAAGTACCAGTCTCATAACAGAGTTCAGTTGAGAAACAGAGCCTCCCTGGTGATAGAGTGTGGAGTTAATTGTGGCCGTAAGCTCTTACAAGGCCACCGGAGCTAGTTAGGTCACCTGTGTCTGGTGTTGGCCTCTCTGAAGGGTGCTGAGACCAAAGTCAGCAGAACCAACAGATGGAGGATGAAGGGAGTAAGGAAATGTGGAAACTGGTAGGAATAATCTAGAACCAGTCGGGTCTGGGTTAGGCTATCCAGATTTCCTTCTTTCTCCCCTCACAATTGATGTAAAGGAAATGACAGGCATCTTTCTGTGGTGTCTGTGAGTCTGTAATTTTCACTTGTCCAAAGGAAGTTTATCAAGCAGCGTATGCTAACTGAGGCTACAGGTGGCATGTTCCATATGCTAGTCACATATTAACTAAAGGGCTCGATGCCTGGGAGAAGATATAACCCGATTACTGTAGGCGCATACTATGGGCTGCCCGTCATGTACACGGTCATTCTCAAACCTGTAAGAGAAGAGCTCCACTTTGCCTCATGCTCCTCCCACCACGCTGCTCTATGCATACTCACCTTGAGAAGCCAAAAGGGTCTATTGCTTTGCTTATGCTGATCCTTCAAACAAGGAGACCATGAAAGGGCAACGCAGGGTGACAAGGAAGGGCAGAGTGCCGATGCAAGGGCATGTCAGAAAAGAGGATATAATTTATTTTTTTCTCTCTGTTGAAGTAACAAGAACTATTTTTGCGTTCTGAAGAATACAACATGATGGCTTGTTAAAGTTGGATTTCTTTTTCTTTCCACTGATCGTCAGTGTGACAAGGGTTAAACATGAGTAGTCAGTAAATACATTTTAATCTAAATTTAAAAATTTAATTTTATATAGTTATTTTTAAACTATGCCTTGGGGTTGGAGAGGTAGCTCAGAGGTTAAGAGCATTGACTGCTCTTCCAGAGGTCCTGAGTTCAATTCCCAGCAACCACATGGTGGCTCACAACCATCTATAATGAGGTCTGGTGCCCTCTTCTGGCAGCCAAGCACACATGCAGGCAGGGTGTTGTAAACGTAATAAATAAAGTAACTCTTTAAATTATGCCTTTTATTTTCTGAGATTATAATGTAATGAAATTGTTTATCCTTCTCTTTCCTCCCTCTAAACCCTCCCATATAGCCCTCCTTGTTCTCTTTCAAATATGGGCCTCTTCTTTTTTTTTTTTCTCTTCCCCAAGATAGGGTTTCTCTATGTAACCTGGCTGTCCTGAACTTACTTTGTAGACCAGGCTGACCTCAAACTCATAGAGATCTGCCTGACTGTGTCTCCTGAGCACTAGGATTAAAAGCATATGCCACCATGCTTGGCCTGAGTTCTTTTTTCATTAATTTCTGTTACATACGTGTGTGTGAGTGTGTGTGTGTGTGTGTGTGTGTTTGTTCCTAAACACATAAATACAACCTGCTCAGTCTATCAAATACTACTTGTATGTATGTTTTCAGGAATGACGGTTCAGTATTGGACACATTATTCTTTTTTATGTTTAAAAGTATATCAAGTCATTCTACATAGTGTTATTTAGTATATAAATCATATTGCGACACATAAAACAAAGTATGGTTAAAAATAATCTCCAAGCCAGGTGTGGTGGCACACACCTTTAATCCCAGCACTTGGGAAGCAGAGGCAGGCAGCTCACTGTGAGTTTGAGGTCTGCCTGGTCTACAAAGTGAGTCCAGGATGCCAACGCTACACAAAGAAGCTCTGTCTCCAAAAACCAAAACAAAAACTCCCAATATTTTATTTGATTCTTCAAAGGACTCTTCCTGTTGTTGCCTTTGAGATGGGATGTAGTGTCGCCCAGGCTAGCCTTGAACTTGTTAGATAGCTGAAGCTAGCCTTGGACTGTTGTTTAATCTCTGCTTCTCATACTGGAATTATAGATGCTTGTCACCTCAGCTCCTCAAAAATATCCAAGTATTCTGCAACCAAACACTATGAACAGACTTACAGACAAAAGTTGAACTGTAAAGTAGAGACTAAAAAGGGAAATTGTTTTTCTGAAAAACTAATATAAACTCAAAACTTTGTTCTGAGCTTCTTTTGTATTAAAAAAAAAATTTCACAATGACTCATTATTATCCTGAAAGGAGATTCATAGATAATACAGGCTGTCTACTCATACTATTTAAAATATTAGCTTACAATTAGGTTTCATTCATTTTCCAAACCCTCGTTTTCTCTCCTCCTTGCCCTCCTTCCCTGTGCTTGTGCATCCACTGGAGCCTGTTTTCCACCTTCATGTTACCCACGTCCTCCTCATTCCCTGTTATTACTCCTTTCCTCTATCTAGTTTTATAGTCTATTTCCACTCTCACAAACTTTATTTACATACAGACATTAAGTTAGGATCTGCATATGGGAGACAATACATGATTTCCGTCTTACAAAGGCTGGATCACCTCACTTCGTTCTACTTAGAAGAGTTCCTTCTATTTCCTTGAATCTTTCATGTTTTTTTTTTTTAACAGTAAAATTCCATTGTGTATATATGCCACATTTTCATTACTCAATTCTCTGTTGATGGACAACTAGGCTGGCTTCATTTCCCTGATCTCGTGGCTTGAGCAGGAGTAGACACGGATATGAAAGTATCTCTGCGGATGAACAGGGAGCCCTGTGGGTATATATATGCCCAGCAGTAGGAGCTGAGCTGCTCATACTTTGAAAAATGGATGCAGTATCTCAGCATGATAGAGATATTAAAAGTGATGAACAGTAAAATATTATTCAAGTCTCATTTCTGTTGCTCTGATAAAAGTATTTGATTTTAAAAAGCCACTTAAGCCAAGCACAGTGGCACTCACCTGTAATCCCAGCACTCTGGAGGCAGAGGCAGGCGGATCACTGTGAGTTCGAGGACAGCCTGGTCTACAAAGTGAGTCCAGGACAGCCAAGATAACATAGAGAAACCCTGTTAAAAAAAATAAAAAATAAAAAATAACAAACAAACAAAACAAAACAAAAAAAAGCCACTTAGAGGAGAAAGGGGTTTATTTCAGCTCATAGTTCTAGGTCAAAGTTCCATCGTATCAGGGAAGTCAGAATAGCAGGCACTTCAAGCACCACAGCTAGGGCAGAGGGAAATGAATGCATGCATGTTTACCTATGCTCAACACCCCCTTATATACACAGCCTAGGATTCCCTGCTTATGGGATGGTGCCACTCATAGTGGGCTGGGGGTTCCCATATCAATTAACACAAGACAGTCCTCAGAGGCAGGCCGACAGGCAAATCTATTCTAGTGAATCCCTCATTGAGACTCTATCCTACTGAGTCCACATTGTTTCCAGTTGACAATTAAAACTATCTGCACAAACACTATATTTCAATGTGTGGTGTGTCTGAGAGTGACTACTGGGGGGCATGATAATGCCATTTCAAACGTATCTGGATAATTATTATGAATGCAACACATACAAAAGCATCCTGCTTCAAGTGTATGGATTACAGCTATTTTATTCTCAGCTGCAAAACAGCCTTTTTGGGTTTTGTTTTCTACATGGAAATCAGATGAGATGTTTAAAAATGTTGATGTAGAAAATCCCTTTTTCGTTTCAGGTGGCCTATGGTCCCTGGCCTTTGTCCACATTATGTGCCAATAGCTCCTCTTGCCTCTTCATAGCAATAACTACTGTGAAATGTGCTTGGCATTATCCAAGGCAATCATGTGCCTTTTCCATGATCCATTCATGTACTCGGACTTATATACACATTAAAGATGTGCATATACTAGCAAAAAATTAAAAGTCTTGAAAGAGAATGCTTGTAGCAGCAGTATTCCTAATGTTCCCAACTGGAAGCAGCTCAAATGCTTCTCCCCAGGGGAATGGCTAATTACTGTCCTTTAGTCACACAGAAATATGCAAGTCAAAACGACAGATAGCTACCACAGAAGCCACAAATGACTAACACACACACACACACACACACACACACACACACACACACACTGTGATAGAGCCAGATAAAAGAATATGCATGCTGGGCATGGTGGTGCACACCTTTAATCCCAGCACTTGGGAGGCAGAGGCAGGTGGATTGCTGTGAGTTCGAGGCCTGCCTGGTTTACAAAGTGAGTCCAGGACAGCCAAGGTTACACAAAGAAACCCTGTCTCAAAACCCCGCCACACCCCCCCCCAAAAAAAAAGAAGAAAGAAAAAGAGAAAAAAGAATATGCATATATGTCTTCAACAGTTCAATGTCACAGCTAATGTATAGTTTAAGGTGGAGTAATGACTGCAGGGGACCAAGAGCGCTTCTGTGGTACTGACAGCCTTGTTTCTTGACCTGGATGGGGTTGACCTGTGCAGAATTAGCAGGAAGGAGAACATCAAAGTCATCTGCAGGAGTAGGTTTGTCCTATTCTGCTCTCTATAGGGAAGGGGGGAAATGACAGGGGGCGGGCGGGGGGAGGGGAGGAGAAGGGAAGGGAAGGGCATTAAAAACATAAACTCTGCCTTCATTCTCCAGCCCTCCATTTCCTACGAGGGGAGCCTGGAAACAAAACAAAGACAAGCCAAGAAGTAAACCAGCTCAAGCTCAAATCTTCAATCAGATCCATATGGTCTAAGCTACATCACTGATGGCAAAATGCACCCTCCCCCTCCCCATTTGCTCTGGATGACTGCAGTATAGATCACCTTCAAGGACAAGTCTCTTTGTGCCCTGGGTAAGAGAGAAGGAACAAAGTTTAAAAAAAAAAAAAAAAAAATTACTTCCTAAAGTGGTTGCTTGGGCTCTCAGGTAGCCTAGAAACTGCACTCTCATAGGGGGCCGGGCCTTGAGGCCCTAGCAACCGAGCGAGCCTTTGTCGCGTCATAGCAACGCTTTCAGTCCTCCCTTTCCCAAGGCTTTCTTATTCAGCGACCCTCCCCAGCCCTCCATATGCCCGAGGCCCTCGCTGTTTGGGTGGGCCTGGACTTGCCCTTCTGGCTTAGCGAGGGACAACGCTCTGGCTACGTGTTGGGGGAACAGGTTATCCACGAGCCAGATCACCGGGGAGGGACGGCGACAAAGAACGTTTATTTAAGGAAAAATAATATCAAAACATTTAAAGACTTTTAAAGCACACCCCAAATTCCGGGCAAAGAGGGCTGGAGGGTGGGAAAAATCATTTTAGTGCGAACTCCATATAACAAAGAAGAGATTATCCAACGAGGACCCACCACGGAGTCAATCGGGACCGAAGATGTTGGACAGGATCCCGCCAGCTTTTCAGGACAAGTACAAGCAGGTGCTGCCCACACTGCCTTCACTGAGCCAAGAGGGTAAGTGACTTGCTGTGGGAGATTTGGGGCTGGACTTTCCCGTGTTTCAAGCAAGACTCAGAGCTTATTTCCCTATGGCCAAACTTGAGCCAGCTCAGGTGTTGTTCTTGTTTCGGCTCAGGGTTTTTATTTTTTAGAAATGCCACACACTGCCTGAATAGTACTAAGTACTGAAAACAACCTCCCCACCTCCCCTGCATGGATGAAAACTCTTGTGGCTACCCAGAGAAAAGCATTCCCCTGTAGTCCTAAACAACTCCTCTTCAGAGCTCACAAAAAAGGCACAGCTGCTTGTATCGTTCCTCACACCTCGCAGGTGTGTTAACGGGAACGGATGCTTTTTGTTAAACAAGTTATAATAAGCAATCTATTTTAGTAGCTTTCTTATAATTAAATTTATAATTAGCCATTATAACTTAGAGAGCCATTATAACTTTTTTTTAGCTATTAGAGAATGATTTTAGGAGACAAATAGGAATAAATACTGCTTCTTTCATGTCCCTAGCAAAATTTCTAATTGTTCCTGTCACGTTTTTGAAAGAAGTAGAAAAGGTAATAGTTTCATGACTTTAAAAATATTTTCTATCTTCTCCCCATACATCTTCCTTCGAGTGTTTTCAAGTCCTACTGTGTGCTGAGCTCTAGAGAACTGGGTGACCAAAAGCCCCCGGATTTACAGTCAGTGGGGAAGATACCCAGCAATCAAAACACAAATAAGTGTAAATTTACATTTGAGCTAAATCCTGCCAAAGAGGAGGTAGATGATACAAATAACCTTAAAATCATATTTATTTATGTTTCTAAAGACAAAATTTCTCTGTGTAGTGTTGGCTGTCCTGGACTTAGTAGACCACGCTGGCCTCAAACTCATAGTGATGCCCCTGCCTCTGCCTCCCTGAGCGCTGGGATTAAAGGTCTGCACTACCACACCAGCCTTGTTTTTATTTTTATTTTTTATTTGTGTGTGTGTGTGTGTGTGTGTACTTATGTATGTGGGATTCAGAGGAAGCCACAAGATGGTGTGGTGTCAGATTCCTTGGAGCTGGAGTTACAGGCAGTTAGAAGAATCCAGACTTGGGTGTGGGGAGCTGAAGCTGGGGCCTCTACTGGAAGAGCAGCACTCTTAACTGCTGAGCTCACTCTCCAGCCCCGCAATAGGAACTTTTGTTAGATATTTTAAAGGTTAAGAGAACGATATAAGGGTATCCCTCATACTTGTACAGCACCCGAAATTTTCAACACCGCCCCAGCAGAGTGGAACGGCTCTTAAAAATGATGAGCCTGCTTTGAGTTTGTATTTCCCCTGTCTGGGTTAGGGTTCCTACCTGGAGTCCCGCTGTGCAGCCAGAACAGGCTGTGCACACCAGGCTGGCCTCTGACTCATAGAGCTCTCTCTGCCTGCCTCTGCTTCCCGAGTGCTGGGGCTCTCAGGTCCTGCCTGTTAGTCCTGTTAACATTGTGTTGGTTGCTTTGTGTCTTGCTTCTCCATGTGAGATTTAGAATGAGTTTGTCGATATGTAAAACCTGGCTCGCTGGGAAGCTGAGACTGTAGTAGACACATAACATCTGGACAATGCTGAACCTTCTTATCCACAGAATGTTCTGCTACGGAGCTCTTTGATTTCCTTCATCACTTTTGTGCATATTTTCTTATAGATTTTATACACATTTTCAAGATCCATACCTAAGTATTTAAATTTTTTAGAATTCTAATGTTGTATTGTGTTTAATTTTTTTTTTAAAGATTTACTTATTTATTACATATACAGTGCTCTGCTTGCATGTACCCTCTACACATCAGAAGAGGTCACCAGATCTCATTATAGATGGTTGTGAGCCACCATGTGGTTGCTGGGAATTGAACTAAGGACCTTTGGAAGAGCAGACAGTGCTCTTAATCTCTGAGCCATCTCTCCAGCCCAAATTTTTTAAAGTCTCCTTATTTATTGCAGCTATATAGAACACTCACTTTTTATCTATTAGCCTTGTTAATTATGATTTATTATGACCTCCATAATCTTATATGTTTGAACACTTAGATACAGTAGGTGGCACTATTTGGGGGACATTGGGACATTCCTTCGAGGGTTATAGCATGGCCCTGTTCTCAGGTTGCGCTCTCTGCTTCCCAATTCCCACGAGAGGCTCCTGCCACCACTTACTGAAACATCCTAATCATTGTGCCTTGTCTGTCATGACGGTCGACACCCTGAGTCAAAACAACCCTCCCCTACCTGCGTTCTCTTATTAACTATAGAATACACCGAGAGCTGGAATCATTCTTGCAGTAAACCTGACCATGGGGCGCATAGACTTTTGGAACTGGCTTACAGGAGGCATGTAGAGGAGTTCTGAGGTGTGTGTTAGAGAAACCTCTAGAATGATGTTTTCTGGGCATAATGGGTCACTCTGGTGAGAGTTTGAAAACCAAAACATAGGTAGGAATGTGGAAAATAGGAGATGCTCTTGAGATTCAAGAGAATCAAGACACTCAGGAATTGAGTGACAGGCCATTTGTGTTCAACTCTGCGAGGAAAGGTGCCAGAGACGTGAGGATGGCTCTAAGAAGGGCAGAGTGATTTACTCAGTGGCGGGAGGTTCAAGATGGGGTAACATTCACCAATGCCATGGTCATCGCTCACTGATTGTTAGCTTGATTTACAGTGAGAAAGTAAAGAAAGAAAGAAAAAAAAAAAGCAGAAAAACGATAGAGACCATCCAGTTTTGTAGCAAAAGATTAGAAAGCGTTCAAGTTTGCTACAATTGTCGCAGACATTACCATCATTGAAGAAAGTCCAGCTGTGTCTGTGCTGCGACAATGTGGATGAGGACCACGAGAGCAACTCATTGAAGGCTCTAGGGTGTGAGAAGGCAAGCTAGTTTGAAAGGTGTTCTTCTAAAAACATCATGAAAGTGGTGTCCTCCGGGTTTCAGAGCACCAGTCTTTCCCTTTCTCTTCTCCCCATCTCTAGTTTCATATTTGGCCACACAGTCTCTTTCACGACAAACATTCCCACTATGAGGTAGCATCCCAGGAAGGTCAAACCACTGTGGCTGCTTGATCTTGAACTTGGACTTGGAACACCTCCAAAACTCTTGAGCTCAATAGGCTTCTTTCCTTTTTAAGTCAGTCACCTCGGCCGGGCGTGGTGGCGCACGCCTTTAATCCCAGCACTCGGGAGGCAGAGGCAGGCATATCGCTGTGAGTTCGAAGCCAGCCTGGTCTACAAAGTGAGTCCAGGATGGCCAAGGCTACACAGAGAAACCCTGTCTCGAAAAACCAAAAAAAAAAAAGTCAGTCACCTCAGAGATTTCATTGTACTAATGCAAAGTCAGTGAACACACTAGTTTTCTGAGTCTTTTTTTGTGGGGAGGAGTGCTGGATTTTGTCAAATGACCAGACTTCCTTTTTTTTTTTTTTAGCCTGACGTCATAGATCACATTTAAATCTATTTTTGGATGGGGTTGAAATCATTTTTATTCTGCCATTTAGTGTTAATCTTTCTAAAGCTTGCTTGTCAAAACAAATTGTTTAGAAATCCTAATTGGTAACATTTACAAATCTATTCTAATTGAATTGCAGAGGCCTAAAGCCTCTTTCTCCAGTAAGGAATAGCAAACTTCAGTTTAAATAATTAACTCTACTTTTGTGTAACTCTGCCTGTCCTACTGTACTGAATAAAACATTGCCACAGACATGGATACATCTCAATGAACAAAGACCACTCAAATTCCCAGTTAAATCAAAGAGTTTTCATCAGGATTTAGTTACCTGAAATTTGAACTGCATGTTATGTTTAGTCATAAACTCTTTATCAGTTTTGACATTATAATTCTGAAAATTCTCCATGTAAATCAGGAGAGTGAGATTTTTGTCAGTGAGTTAGTAACATTTATGTTGACAATGAGAGTTTAACTCAGCATATAGTTAGAGTTGATCAACAGACATCATAATTCTACTTTGATTTGAAGGCTTCCTATATTTTTTTTTTCTTGAACTCAGTCTAGTTCTCTTTATTCTAACTCCCCAAAACTAGCAAACTTAACAAAATAGAAAATTATGTCTGTGTTGAGCTCTCACTATCCTAAGTCTAATCATATGTTCCTGGTGGTCATTTCTAATTAGGAACTTCTTGCAGATCAAGAAGGCAAAGTTTTAATTATTAAGATAAAAGACTAAGAAAATCATTTGATCATTTTTATTGGGTTGCCACTTGGGGACATGGATAAAGCTAGGGACAAAAAGGTCAATTCTCCAACTAGGCAAACTGTCATTATTTTTCTCTTAGTGGATGAAAGTGCTCACTAAAGCAGGAAGATTACGGCCTTTAATTCTGGTATATCATGGCTGTAAAGTACTTTTTCGAATGATGTGTGAGGAAACGGGTGAGTTTGGTGGATAGGAAGCAGCTAAGGATTGAACTCTGGGCTTCATGCATGTAAGCATTCTACTACTGAGTCTCACTCTTCTGTTGTAGTACTGGGGGTTGAACCTAGCGCCTCCTACCCACTGGGTGAGCACTGCTCACTGAGCCACATTCCCTAGCCTCTCATCGTTGTTATTAAAGCCATAGCTTTGGAACTTACAGGCATTAGCTCTAGCTAACAGGAGAGTTAATTTTGGGGAATGATTTTATTTTCTGTTAGTTCTATATGAATTAGAAGTTACTACCATTTAATCATTATTTTCATATTTATGCTTTTGTTTAGTAGGATTAAAATACTATCACATGGTTGCCCACGTAACTTGTTTTCATTTTCCTTTGGATTTCAGAAGTCTCCACTATCTGGGGGAATGTTTCAGATTTTGTGGAACGGCAGCTCACTATGCACAAGGTAGGCTTTACTCTCCAATTTCAACACAGTAGCCCGAGAGCCATTTCTTACGTAGACTTGCCTATTTTGCTGGGAATAGTGAAGTAGGCTTTAAAGCCATTTTGTCTTGTTTTTAGTTTTATTTTATTAGACATCATCCCCTTTTTATTTTTATTCTTTGAAACATGTAGGATTGCTTTTTATTTTTATTCTTTGAAACATGTAGGATTTTATTTTTATTCTTTGAAACATGTAGGATTGCAAGCTGGATATTATCCTTAGACAATGCATCCGTAAATCTTTCTCACTTAGTGGTACAGAGAGCACAGGCTGCTCAGTCTGGGTCTGTGTAAAGAAACTAGATGAGGTCTGTTTGTAGCTGAACTGTTCCTGACATGGATGTAGAAGGGTATAATACTTCCTGTTCTGCCATTTTTCTGGGAATAACTTGTGATTGGAATATATAAATACTGAAACTAAATTTAGCTAGTGCAAAACAAGGAACTGCCTATGGTTAGACTCTTCCTTTAGGGCAAGTGTTGGGCTTAAATGCTGTAGAACTAGGAAGAGATTTTGGGAGGAGCATGGAGGAACTTAAAAGAGGTGGTAGAACTCTTATACCCTGCTCATATGTCCTAAGTATGATAGTCCATGGCTGACTGAACCCTTTAATGGCCCTGTGTGTGCTGTCCTTTTTGTCTCCTTTCCTCTCAGGGGGTTCAGATTCCTGGACTTGGAACTTTCACTTTCACGAGGCAGAAGCTTGAGGTGGGAAACAAGTCTATCCTGGTGCTGAGGCCGGTGTTCATCATGTCTGAGAAGTTAGTGCAGACCCACGGACTCAAGCAAAACAAAGTGTTTTCTCCTGGTAAATCCGTTTAACAGTTGAGATCCCCCCCCCCCCCCCCCCGCCAGAAATTTACTGGCCTGTGGAGACAAACTGAACGGGTGAAACTTGGCCAATACTACATTAGTTTCTGGTTTGAGAGCCTTGTGTTTTGTATGGTACTTTTGGCAGAACGTGGAGTCAGGGTGGAAAAATTAAAGTCTTCCTGAAGCTCAGTATGTTTACTTTTTAAATATTTATTTTAACGTGTGTGTGTGTGTGTGTGTGTGTGTGTGTGTGTGTGTGTGTGTGTGTCTTGTGCCACAGGATGCATGTGGAAGTCAGAGGACAATCTCTGGGAATCATTGCTTTTCTTTTTTACCATGTAGGTCCTAGGGATTGAATTCTGGTCCTCAGATTTGGTGGCACATGGCTTTACTCGATGAGCCATCCAGCCAGCCCCTGGAGTCCATTTTAGACACTAATAACTTAAGAGGCAGGCATGGGAAGACCGAGTTCATTTAAAAACCATGTGACAGAATTCTACAGGCTTGGTAGACTCATGTTTCAGATTCTAAGAATTTAAAAGTGGCTTTAAAGAAGAGAAATCTTATTTATGGTCTCTGGGTAACAATAACAACAACAACAAGAACGACAACAAAAACTTGGCCAGTTAGCTGTGAGAAAAATAATGTCTTTCTATCATGGATATAATCTAAATTATTAAAAATTAAAATTTAATAATGCTGCACTTAATGTGTATTAACTTACAGGTTTCTAAAAATATCCTAAAACAGTCCTTACTTATTTCTTTTCTTCTTCCCTCCTTCCTTTCCTTTCTTTCACAAATGTTTATCGAGGGCCAACTCTACAGACTCTAAAACTGCAGTAGTGAGCAAAACAAACACTACCCATGTTGTATGTACATACCTACATCCAGCCTCAGTGTGGGCTTCACCATACCTGTGTGGCTGCTTATCCACTGTTGGGGGCTGAGAGCCCAAGGGCTGTGTTCCTCTTAGTATTTTCTAGTCTTCGGTTGCATCACATTCACATGTGGTTAGAGAGAAATGGTCTGCCCTTGGCAGCAGGGGTAGAAAACCTATAATGTTCCTTTAACTTTCCGGGAAATTGATTTTCAGGATAGCTCTCCATGAAAAGGAGAGAGCAAGTCAGGAGTCCAGGTACAGTGGCTCATCCTGTAATCCCTGCACTTGCAAGGCTGAGGCAGGAGGATAGCCACAAATTTGAGGCCACCTAAGGTATACAGTGAGTTCCAGTTTGGCTGGGCCTACAGGGTGAGACCCTGTCTCAAAACCAAACAAGACAAAAAATATGCTGGAAAACCAAAACAACTATGCTTAGAATTTACTTTGCATACATTCAATATGGTGGGTTTGACACAATTTTGCCTTTCACCTAAAATTTTATATCTCATCAAACAGTATGAAAGGAAATCAAGATAAAGCGAACTTCTTTTAAAAAAAATACATTTGCTTTAGAATTAAGGGTTTATTCTTTACCTTGGATCTTGTATCATAATCTTATAAAGTAGTTTGGATCTACAACTCATTTTTTACAGTGTGTAAAAACTTCAGAATTAAGTAGTTGAAAAGAACAACCCTGTCTATATCTCAGATTCAGAGTTAAAATTACTCATTACTAACTAACTAGATAATCAACTCCCGAGAGCAGTTTTCGGTAATCAGAAAGATGTGGTTTTTACGTCAAAGCTCTCAGGATTTGGTGTTGCACAGCAGCCTTGGTCAGAACTGGATCAAATATGCCGTATAGGAGAGCAGGCCTGTCTCCAGAAGGGGAGTTTTGCCAGCAGAGAAGCCATGGGACGATCTGTCAGGAATTGTACGAACATGGCAAGAGTACGAGACAGAGTGAAGCCTGTTAGGGCCATCCTGGGCACTTCTATGTGGCCAGGACTGAGGCCAGGCAAATTGAAGGGATATAATTAGGACAGAAATAGTATCACTTGTGTGGGATTCATTCTCTGGGATGTAGGTGCTATTTAAAACAAAACAAAACAAAACTCATTTTGGTTTCTTAATCCTCTACCTCCATTCTCCACCCTAATCCCTTCCAATACTCCAATCCCAGGTAGGAGAGAGATTTTAGTGGGGAGAAGGGGCAGAGGTCTGTTTAGCTACTTCCGGCTCGTTAGGGTTGTTGGGCTCCTTGAGGCAAGACCAGTCTTCATTTCAGGACTTCTCCAACTTTTTCTTGTCAAACTACATCAACAGTAACCAGGAGCAGCACCCACCTCCTTTCTCAGAGCTTCCCCTCAGAGCTTCCCCCCACCTTCTCCCACCCCCCTCACCCCCATCTCTCACTGAGCTCTGGCGTTTATTCCCTCTTCAGAGTCCTCAGAATTAAACTATCTGCAGCTGACAAAGAGCCTCTCTCAGAGCCAACATAAGGCAAACAGTTTGCTGCTGTCTACCATCTGAATCACACCTATTCCACACCTGGGGTTAAAACACAAACATGTTTATGTAACATAACAGTTCTTTTAAAGACACCAAAACTTTTTCACTACGCTGGGAACTGCTGACAGGTTTGCAGCTGTACATTTTTGGTACTTTTTTAAAGCTTAGGTAGAGCGCTTTGGATTACAGCAAGTTGGTGAAATAAGACAAATGCTGGAGTGGAGGCGGCAGTAGTGAGGAAGGAATAGAAGCTAGTTCAGGTGAGAGCTGATGGGACTAGGTAGGAATGGGGGAAGTCATTTAGAGTTACTCGAATGGGGGAAGTCATTTAGAGTTACTCAGATTTCCTGCCTAGAGAACAGAGGATGTGATGCTCGTGGTCTTGGGTAATGTAGCAAGCTCATTTTGAGGCACTTTGAATCTGGCATTCTCCTAGGGACGTTTACAAAGAGGTCAGTGACCCCAGAGTTTAGAAGAGATGTGGAGAACACGGATCTAGGTTAGAATAAGTTTGCCTCGAAGAGGATATAAGGAAGCAGATGAAGATAGTGTCCTGTGGACCAACAAACCCTCCCAAATCAACAACACATGAAAATCAAGACAACTTCTCAAGCTCCTCAGTATAATTAGGAATAAAAGAAGAGAGAAGCCAGAAAGTAGAGCAAGGAGGAAGTTGGAGAACCATGGCATGAGTGGACACGATCGACAGGTCACTGAAAGGTCATGAGAGGAGAGATGTGCAAGTATCCACTGGCTCATCCACCATGACGTAAGTGGACTGGAAGACTGGCTGCAGAATGCAATGGGGTATGGGAAAGCACGCAACCCGACCTTCTGTTTTAAGACTCATACATTAAACAGATGCAGAGGGACGTAGAAAAGAACCAGTGTTCACTGTGCAAGAGCATGGGCTGATGTAGTGAAGGCCACATCTAGTAGAACTGCTAATTCTGTTTTTTTCTTTTTTCTTTTTGAGTTTCCAAGACAGGGTTTCTCTGTTGTAGCCCTGGTTGTCCTGGACTCTGCTTTATAAACCAATCTTGCCTTGAACTCACAGAGGTCCACCTCCCTTGGCCTCCTAAGTGCTGGGATTAGAGGTGTGCACCACCATGCCTGACAAACTGCTAATTCTTATCACTCAGCAGTAATGGGCATTTGAAAGAGTAATTTGTGTTAAGTGCGTGCCTGGAGAATGCCTCTCTTGGTCTTGTTCCTCTCCCAGTGGACCTTGTTACTGCTGTTTGCCATGGTCCCCTCCATCCTCTTTGATGTTTCCTTTTCCCCTAATCTGTGGCCCTTGCACAGCTCCTACACCAGTTCTAGTCCAATAGATCCTTGCCTCTTTCATGGTAGATACAATCTCATTCATTTGCCTTGTCATTTGTGAGCTCTTTGGAAAGGAGCACTTTCTGCATCTTGTCTACTCTGATACCTTTGTATAAGACCTTTAGTGTCATCAAAGATAACATCCAGGAAAGAAGGCTATCTTTTCAAACAGTTAATATTTACAAATACTTATAATTATCTAAAGATGATATGGCAGTCAGAAGACATTCATAAGTGGGGCTGCAGAGTGTCCTGAAAGATGAGGGAGCAGAAAAACCTCAGACAACTGTGCACAGAGGAGCAACATCTCACCTCTGCTCCCTAGAGAAAACCAAATCCTTGTTTAGATTATTTAGACAGACAATTGTTTTTATTATGAGCAAAGTGCATTATAATTTTAGATGAAATGGTACTGATTAGCATGTTTTAATGACCAGATATATTCATTTTTTTGCAATGATATTACAAGTATAAGGGGAAAATGTGGATATTTCTGTCTTTCAATGTCAAGAATCTGGTAATTACTTAAAAGTGTGTGCAATATGTTTTTATTATATTTTATTATGTGTCTTTAGTATAATTTCCTTCCCCTTGCTCTGTCTTTTTCTTCTCCAGGTGATATTCCAGTTGTCCCACTTAATTTTGTCATGATATCCCTGGAAGGTCCATTTAACAGGGATACAATAGAAGGATGTGTTAAGGAGACATTACTTTTTTTGTCACGATCCATTTCTGTCAAACAAAGCGTGGAGTTCACATTCAAAGGAATTGGGGTCCTTTCGATCAGAGACAGCAAAGTGAAGATGAGATTTTATAAGGACTTCCTTTGTACCGTGGATGGAAGTGGCACCTTGACTAAAGCCCTTGCAAATGTAAATTGTTTTCTTCTAACTTTTCCTGCTTTCATTTCTATTGCTGTGATAAGATAGCCTGACAAAAAGCAACTGAAATGGGTTTGTTAGCTCACACTGGCAGGTTACCCATCCATCAGAGCAGGTACCTCAAGGTGGCAGGAGCTTAAAACAGCTAATTGAACCACACTTACAGTCTGCCCTCTAGGGCAGTCGAGGGACCAAAAGTAGGGAGTGATGCTACCCACTTTCAGTCTGCGTCTTTCCACATTAACAGAGGAAATTGAGATAGTCCCCCCCCCCCCCCGCCCCCAGGCATGCCCACAGGACAATTGAACTAGAAAATTCCTCAGAGGCTGTCTTCCCAGGAATTCTATATCAGACTAAGTTGACAACTAAAATTAGCCAACACATAACCCCTCTTTCCAATCTGTGGTTCTGAATCAAATTGGGTGTGCTGTCATTAAGAAAGTCCACTCAAGATAGGCATAATGTTGTGTGTCTTTAATCCCAGCACTTGGGAGGCAGGTGCTGAGTTGGATGGCCAATTGTGAGTTAGAGGCCATTTTGGTCTATATAGTGAGTTCCAGGACAAGCTAGGGCTATGTGGAGAAGAGACCCTGCCTCAAAATGCCCTCTCTGCCTCCACAAATACCATACAGACAAACAATAAAAAGAAAAAAAGAGAGAAGCTTGTGTTGATATATTTTAAGTGTGTGGAAATGTGTGGCCATAGATGGCCAGTTTCTTGACAAGTAAGATGAAGGACTTAAACCAAATCTTGAATCAGTGTTAACCAAGGAATGAAAAAGCAACAGAAACCCTTAGTTCTAGACATTTTATAGTACCTTATTGCTGACAAAGCTCTTCTGTGTGCATTATTTCATTTGGCTCTTGAAATGCCAAAATGTTTTGCTTGTTATGTTTGTCTGTGTATGCGTGTTTAATGTCCCTGGAGGCCAAAGGAGGAGGCCAGATCCCCTGGGAATGGAGTTTCAGACAGTTGTGAATGTCTGTGTAGGTACTGGGAGTGAAACCAAGGTCCTCTGGAAGACCAGCCAGTGCTCTTAACTGCTGGGCCATCTCCCCAGATCCATACTATTAGTTTTTAGTTACAGTGTCATAAAATACATTTCATAACTGTCACCATCGTTGTTCACCATTAAGTAGCTGGTATGATGTTCATGCTAAGCTAGATACAGCAGGCGTTGAAGAGGTGAAGGAACCGTCGGTAGCATTCATCCAGTGGTTAATGGGCCTCTGTAGACCTCTGGGTACTAATAAAGATGATAGGAATTAATTGAATCATCTCAGAATCATAAATAGCACGAGCTTGATTTTCTTTCTTTCTTTCTTTCTTTCTTTCTTTCTTTCTTTCTTTCTCTCTTTCTTTCTTTCTTTCTCTCTTTCTTTCTTTCTGAGACAGGGTCTCTCTGTGTTCACCATAGCTGTCCTGAACTCACTTTGTAGACCAGGCTGGCCTCAAACTCACAGCGATACATTTGCCTCTACCTCCTGAGTACTGGGATTAAAGGTGTGTGCCACCATGCCTGGCTTGATTTTTTTTTTTTTTTTTAAACAATGGAAAGACTATGAAAATGGCCTAACTGTCCATTTCTCCCTTCATGGACCTCTGTAGTGGGGACTGAGGAGGTGGGGCGGTGTGTGAGGAGGCTCCATGGAGTTTTCCACACAACCTTATTTTTACACAGGATTGCTAAGAGGGACCACAAACCAGTGTGTGGAAATGAAAACGATGAGAATTTAGATGAATTTGGCCCTGGAGCTCTGGGTTAATCAGGACGCCTTAACACATGTCACTCACTCTGTGAACACCATGAAATGTGTGTGTGGGGGAGTGGTAGTCTGACTGACAGATGGTCTATAATTTAAACCTGAGTATGGTCCTGTAAAATAGTCCTCCAGGGAACTTTATGTGCATATTTTGGTGATTAATTAAATAAAACCTCTTTTGGAATTTTCTTTAAGGTCTTTTGTAGGCAATATCATCCACTCAGAAATAATTGTGCATATTAATCAGCCGTAATAATGCGGTTATTATAGAAGGTGATAACTACAGTAGCTCTTGCTTGTGTGCTCTTGTATACATTTCCATAAAATGTGGGGTTCAAAAACTCCACTAAAATCCTGCAGTGCAGCTCCAATTGTTACCCCCACAAGCCTACTGCCTGGAGATACATAGCAGTTAGCAGCACGCAGGAGACAAAAGCTTCCTTCAAAGACTTTCTCTGAACAGCAAAATTTTAATGTCCTGTGGGTCAAGAGTGGAATCTGAGCTGTGCTCACCTGGTGCTTTCTGGACGTTTGCTCACTTTCCAAAGAAGCCTGGAAGAAACTCCAATTCTTAGGGGGACTTTGTTGAAGGAGGCCACACTTACTGGACTTTAAGCACCGAATCAGTGTAAAGAGCACAATGGTAGCATTGTTTTGGAGGCAGCCTGAGGTGTCTTGGACTGTTCTCAGTCACGGCTCAGATATGATCTCTGTCTCTGTCCTCCAGAGGCCTGGCACCATGGACTCAGTGCTGTCTAGCAGAGAGGTCTTTGGAAAGCGTCCCAACAGCGCGCTGGCCTTTCCAAGGTGAGTGCTTTGCTCTGTGGGTTAAACCAGGCGCGAGTTCGCCTTGCCTATTGGGCAGTATTTGTTTTCCAAACTTATTCCCTTTTTTTTCTTCCCTTTTCTGCCTTCATCTCTGTTACTCTCATCCCCTTTCTCCTCCGTATCATCTCTGTATAAGCACCAAGAGCTTACTGCATGGATTTTCTGTGGTTTAAGTTTTAGCAAACAGAACCCAAATGATTCTGACCCTACATGCCACTCATCTTAGTTTCTGCAGTATTTGTAAAACTCTAACCTGCTAGATTTCCTGTGCTGTCTCCCACTTCCTCCACCTTAGCCTCTTTTTCTCTCAGCTCCCAGGATACCTCCTGTCTAAGCATTGACTATTATGACCGAGCATGCTGATGCTGTGTCCTCAGGAGGATAGTGGGTATTCCTGGGCCAGCTGCTGGGAATGATAATTGTAACAGTAGCAGTAGTAGTTGCTCTGTGGAGCAAGTGTTCATCTCTTAGGTACTTTCTCAGTAGTATGATAGTCAGTCTTCATTATAATCATGTTATATACGTCTTGTAAAATTTTCCATTTTGTAGAGCTGCAATATCAGTTTAATTCCTTTTTTATTTTAGACAAATGAGATAAAAATAGTGTGCTACCAAGAACAGTGAAAGATGAGCTAAGGAGGCTTGAGTTTTGTTTCCATATACTGTGACTGTGTACTCTGACATTTTTGTTTGTTTAGTTGTTTTTTTTTTGAGACAGTGTTTCTCTGTGTAGCCTTGCCTATCCTGGAATTCTCTCTGTAGACCATGCTGGCCTAGAGATCCTCCTGCCTCTGCCTCTCAATTGCTGGGATTAAACACGTGCCACCACTGCCTAGCATGCTTTGATATTCTTAATCTTTTAAAAATATTGTTTTTATTACTTTTAACTGCGTGTGTTTAATGTAAATGAGTGCAGGTGCCCTTGGAGGAGTCAGATCCTCCTACAGCTGGAGTTACAGATGCTTGGCAGCTGCCTGACATGAGGGCTGGGAATTGAACTTGGGTCCTCTGGAAGAACAGTATAAGATTTTATCCACTGAACCACCCCTCCAGCCCCTATATTCCTAATCTTGATAGCCATGCCATTGACAGCCATTCAGTTCCGGGGAAGAAACTTGGACAGTAACAACCAACTTCATAGAGCTTTTCTCAAATATTCATAATAATTCTGATTTCATTGTTTGGAAAGACACATTTACCTGTTGTCTTTGATTCTTTTGCTTTGAATACTTAATTTATGTGTGTATACATGTGTGGAGATGGGCATGCCAGTGTGTTATATGTATGGAGGCCAGAGGGCAACTTTCTTTTCATCTACCATGTGGTGCCAGGAATTAAACTTGCTTAGGCATGGAGGCAAGTGAGCTACTGAGCTACCTTATGTGAATTTTCTTTCACAGTTTTTTGACTGAAGCATTCTAGGGGGTTGTTTAAGGAATTCTTTATGTGTGAGAGTATTGAAATGGGCATGAAAAATCAAATACTCAAAACAAATGTTAGAGTTTATTTCTGTGAAGTTTGGTCCTTGAATTTACTTAAAGGCAAACAGTCCCGCTCCAGTGAGAGGGCCCTGAACTCACCCCTGAGACCAAAGAAAACCTTCAGCCGCATACACCAACTGGACACTACTTCCCAAAGCATCCTTTTGTGGGTCCTTCCTTCCTTCCTTCCCTCCTTCCTTCCTTCCTTCATTCCCTCCTTCCTTCTTTCCTTTATTGTTTATATTATTATATATATTATTTATTATTATAAGTAAATACATAAATAAATAAACAAATACATAAATGGAGAAGATGGGGAAGTGAAGAGAAGGAGAAAGAAGAGAAATGGTCATTGTAGGCTGCAATCTGGCTATCAGGCTATGGTTTTAAGCTGATAGGCATCTCTCACAGATATAGAAAGGGTAGAAAATTCAAACTGAAACCAAATGTAAAAAAAAAACAACAAAACCTAAATTGAGGTGTTCAAGGAGTTCCTTTATATGACGCTCTTTTGGGGGCCATGGTACAAGAGCATGTGGTCTTGGCGGACCCCCAGCTTTGGCCTCAAAGAGAGAGCTCATGCCACATATTTACCAAGGCAAATATTGCACCCCTCGGAGGAAGTAGGGTTGCTGTGAAATCAGAGAGGTGGCGGGGTGATTCCCAGATATGAGAGTTCACACAGTCACCTGTTGAGGACCAGTGCAGAGGACAAACATCTTGTTTATTCTCAGGATTGAGCACAAAGAGACGGAGAACAAACCACCCATGGAGGTCATTGCTGAGGAAGGCGGAGAGAACAGACCAAGGAAGATCAAGCTGAAAGACCAGTCGGACAAAGAAGGGGGAACCAGGGGTAGGCCGATGGTTTGTGGGTACAGCCTGTTATTCTTGACTCTTATGAAGTAGGTGGTGGTGCTTAGTAACTTATATACTCAAAGTAAATAAAGTTAGTGTATTAGTTACCGTCCTGGTTGGCATAAAAATATCTGACAAGCCATTTAAGAAAGGAAAGGTTTATTCTTGCTTACGGTTGGGTTCCAAGGGATAAACATGGCAGGGTGGCAGGCCAGCTGGTCACGTTGTATCTGGAGTCACGAAGCAGAGAGTGATCAGGAAGTCAGCCCACCTGCCAAACCTCAATGCTCATCTTCAGTGCTTCATTTTTTCCACCCTTTTAAAGGACCCACCTTAACCTTCTCAAAGAGTTTCACTGGGGGCCAAGTATACAAGTACACGAATCTATGGGGGACACTTAGTATTCATACCACAATTTTTTAGATTCATCGATAACCATTGTGTTACTTGCTTTTTCTTCTAAACACCTTTTATTCATGAAACCCTGTACCTTGCTTTAACCCTGTGACTTGTAGCCTCTTGCACCACTGTTTGGTGTTTGGATCCCTGTTGCGTGATCAGGTCCTGATAAATGGCATAAATCATGAGGTGGCCCGGACATCTTCTTTCTCACTAGGCCAAGATTAAAGCAAAGAGCATATCTTAGATGAAACTCTCCCTGGTAAAAACTGTCAGAATGTATATGTGTGTTTCGTGACCTATCCAGCTGTTTGAGAATTGAAGAGAATGTCACTTGCTTTTGTTCTATACTTTAGATATCTCACCAGCCAAGAAACATCGTGATAGGCAATCTACCTCTCCTGGCAAACTGACGAGTGTCAGCCTGCTGGAGAATTTGGAGCGAAGTGCAAACGGCGGGAAGACCACGGCCTCTGAAAAGTAACGCATTGGGGTTTTGTTGGTTGCATCTTACTACATGTAGTTTTGAAGTTTCCCACGACACAGGGAATCTTAGTAATTCTTCCATTCCTTCATTCAGTGTTGAGAATGTTCTATGTGGGAGGTGATGGGGATTATAGAGGTGATCTGGGCTCATAATCTAAAGGGAAATGCAGACACATGTGATGGGTAAGATACGTTATGGGTAAGAGGAATAAATGTTACTCAGCCGATGCAGAAATCACACAGGGAGAAATCAGCCTGCCTGGTTGCTTTCAGAAACTACCTCCCAACTCTACAGGCATTGCCAGTTTCTGAGTGCTTAGGTATCATATGGCATCGAATGGAATGTAAGTTTGCACACAAGGCTGGGACGTCCCACTTCTTTATTCACCAGTGTTTCCGACATATTTGCTTTTTGCTGTCTTCCTGTGTCTTCTGTAGTAATTCTTTGGGCAAGGTCTCTGTCTTTTAAGTAGGGTTACTCTTTATACTGCTTACGTGGATTTAGTATTGTGTTGCTGGTTCTTGGCTTTTACAGTTAATTTTTCCTCAGCATTTTAATGAGGTTTCTCTACTTTCTTCTGCTAAATGTCCCAAGGAGACATTTGAGCTGGTCCTTCTTGTAGCTTTTTTTTTTTCTCAAAAATTTATTTATTTTATGTATATGGGTACACTGTCTTCATGCTCACCAGAACAGGGCACCAGATCTCATTGTAGATGGTTGTGAGCCACCATGTGGTTGCTGGGAATTGAACTCAGGACCTCTGGAAGAACGGTCAGTGCTCTTAGCCTCTGAGCCATCTCTCCAGCCTCCTTCTTGTAGCTTTTAAGAGTTTCCTTTCTTAGTGTTTGTATTTCTCCCTCCTCACAGGACTTTCTCAAAAATTCTTTACCATTTCCTTTGTTTCATAGTTTGGCTACTATGAAATGTACATTGGAGCTTCTGAATGTGGTTTCTGTTTCTCTCGTTAAAACAAACAATTTTCTTTTACCTTTGTGCTGCTTTTAAAGTAGCATTCTCAGTTTTATTTTAAACATAATGGTAAATAGTTTGTGTTTTTACATGTCATATATTTTGTTAATATATAGGATGCATTTTTTTGTCTCTTTGTTCATTTTAGTTGGAGAACCACTCTTAGGAGTCAGTTCTCTCCTTCCACTGTGAGGGATTCAGGGCTTGAACGCAGGTCCTTAGGCTGAGTCAGTTCTCTCGTCTAACATGCTGTCAGCGCTTTGGTCTTAATTATTTTCCATGCTTTTCCAGTCCATCGATCATTTAGCTCTTTGTTTGAGTACCCTTGTTTAATACTAGGTTTGCCTCTTGTGCCATTGCCTTTATTTTCTTGGCTCTGAATAACCTCACCTCTTGGAAATGATGACAGAGATTGTTTCGGTTCTTTTGATTCTTACAATGCTTGGCAATTTTGTGTTAAGAGTTTTTCTGTGTAGGAGTACTTTCCCCATGTGTTTTTTCCTGCTACATTGTTAGCACAACATTCAAGTTGTACTGCCGAAAACACTGGCCAATATTTATGATACTATTTAAAGCCATTTTTCCTGAGCAATACCATTCCCACATCCTACATGACCTCAGTTCTTGGTTTCTGGCAAGGGGCTGGAGCCCGTGTGAAATAGAGAATGAGGCTATGCTCAGGGGATTCGCATTGTGGTAGGAAACATTATTTTTGCTGCAGGCAAAATAATCCTGAGTAAGACAGATGATGACATCTACTACTTAACCCTCCAAGCTCCTCACTCTCTTCTGAGACATAAAGTCCTCTTGACAGCAAGGGATCTGCCTGGTGTCTGACTTCTCCAATGCTTCTCATCCTTTACTCATTTTCCTCCAGAAATACAGATCCAAGGACGTTGCCAGCTCCAGGACTTTGCTCCCATGTGCTCTCCTGAAATGTCTTTTCTGCTGGGAATCCACATTTTTTTAAAAGTTTTCATCAAGATTAGTTTATTAATTACATTTTTAAATTTTTAAAATTAATTTATTCTTGTTACATCTCAATGTTTATCCCATCCCTTGTATCCTTCCATTCTTCCCTCCCTCCCATTTTCCCATTATTCCCCTCCCCTATGACTGTTCCTGAGGGGGATTACCTCCCCCTGTATATTCTTATAGGGTATCAAGTCTCTTCTTGGCAGCCTGCTGTCCTTCCTCTGAGTGCCACCAGGTCTCCTCCTACAGGGGACATGGTCAAATGTGAGGTACGAGAGCATATAAGAAAGTCATATCCCACTCTCCACTCAACTGTGGAGAATGTTCTGACCATTGGCTAGATCTGGGTAGGGGTTTAAAGTTTATTGCCTGTATTGTCCTTGGCTGGTGCCATAGTTTGAGCGGGACCCCTGGGCCCAAATCTGCCTTTCATAGTGTTCTACTTGTAGATTTCTAGGACCCTCTGGATCCTTCTACTTTGCTATTCTCCCATGCTTCTCTCATTTAGAGTCCCAATAGGATGTCCTCCCCTCTGTCCCAGTTTCCTGGTAAGTGAAGGCTTTCATGGGACATGCGAATCCACATTGTTTATCTCACGTTCTTGGGGGCATTTTTGCCAATATTTTCTTCTTGGTGGGAATTTTCTTGGGAATTTGACTTGTGATTTACTACTCCGTTTCTTCAGTGCACACATTTATTATCATCATGGAACATATTTAGTTATAGTATTACTGGCTGGTTATCTCCACCAGAATGTTAAGTCCTTGAGGATGGGGACTTGTGTATTCGTGGTTTTGTTTGCACTGCATTTCCTGCACTTAGAAGAGTCACATGGCAAGCAGGCATTATGTTTTTGTGAAGTGAGTAAATTTATCCCCATTTCACAGAAGTTGTAACTGAGGATTTTCAAGATGCCATGGCTTGTCCTCACAAGCTACAAAATGAGCTAAAACCTGACTCCTCTGACACAAAGTACAGATTCTTTTCTGTTTTCTTTCTTTCTTCTTTCTTTCTTTCTTCCTTTGTTTTTTGTTTTTTTGAGACAAGATTTCTCTGTGTAGCCTTGGCTGTTCTGGACTGGCTTTGTAGGCCAGGATGGCCTTGAACTCACAGAGATCCACCTTCCTTTGCCTCCCGAGTGCTGGGATTAAAGGTGTGCACCACCATGCCCAGCACATGCAGCTTTTTTTGAAGGGAAACACTGAGATTTTTTTTTCTGTATTTTTTTTTTTTTAAAGACGAAGCTTCACTATTATGTAACTCTGGCTGTCCTGCTCTGGCCATGTAAATAGGCTGACCTTGAATTCACAGAGATCTACCTCTGCCGATCTGCCTCTACCTCAGGAACCACCAAGCATAGTCCTTTTCTCTTTATCTTGTGTGTACACTTGTATCTAAAATTATCACTGTCCTGGGGTAGACATAAGTCCTTCGCTAAGAGTGCTTATGGCTGTTTCAGAGGTCCATCCTGAGTTCAGTTTCTAGCACCCATATCAACAGACTCACAACTGCTTCTAAGTCCACCTCTAGGGGGGCTGGAGAGATGGCTCAGAGGTTAAGAGCACTGACTACTCCTTCAGAGGTCCTGAGTTCAATTCCCAGCAACCACATGGTGGCTCACAACCATCTACAATATGATCTGATCGATGCCCTCTTCTGTCCTTCAGGTGTATGTGTAGGCAGAGCACTGTATACATAGTAATAAATAAATCTTAAAAAAGTCTACCTCTAAGGGATTCAACATTCTCTTCGGGCCTCTATAGGCCCTCATGTGCTCATATCCACAAACAAACACACACAGATTACACAATTAAAAGAACATTTAAACTGATCATTGTTCTAGAGGCCAGCTTGTATTAAACATTAATTTGTGTCCTATTGTCTTTGAAGCTTGTCATCTCCAGGTTGTCAGAGAAATGGTGAGAAGCCCAGAACATCTCCTGCCCCAGCTTGCCAGGATCATAACAAGGCAGGACAGGTACAGTGCCTCCAACCGAGGAAAGCCCAGTTAGGCTCCCCCTCTGGCTTTTGTCTCTCTGTGAATCTCTCCTTACTGTAATCTATGGGCATACTCACATGTCTGCACTGAGACGCGCCTGCTGGTCAAGACCTCCTACTGAAGGGAAAGGGGACCCGAAATCTCTTCTAATTCTCAGCTCCTCTGGGAGTTCATTAAATCCACTTAGTTATTCGTGAGACCTACACTATAAACCTTCTTTTGCTAATTGCATAGTAGATACTATTTCACTAATGAATTCTCTTATGGAATGTGTTTCTTGATAAACCCAGTCTTTGGAGAGCTTGTGAAGGGGATAAAGTCAATGAAGACACAAAAGTAAAATGTACAAATGAATTTGTCCTGAAATTTGGAACCATAGGAAATGTGCTATGTGTGTTTGCAACGAGCACAGCGAAATTTCCCATTGTACTACGGAGAGGAGAGGAGGAGGAGAGAGGTGGAAGATGAGCGACTCATGCAGCAATACCAAATTCTGAAGGACCAGGAGGCTTTCTTCAAAAGCCAGGTAAGCCTAATAGGCAAATCTTGTGGAGACATTTTCTCAATTGAAAGTCGGTCTTTCCCAAATGACCCTACTTCATATCTAGTTGACACGAAACCAACCGACATACCATGGAAGTTTTAGCCCAGCAGCTTACAAATGTGCTAGAGTGGAAGCACGTGCAGACTATATTTAGTTGAGCCTAAAAATGGTGTCCCTACTGAGCCATGTCAAGCCCTCTCCAGAGAAAGTATTTATGGCAGTGCCACCCCTGGACTGGCGATCCTGAGTTAAATAAGGCAGACCGAGCTAGCCATGGAGAGCAAGCCAGTAAGCAGTGTCCCTCCTTGGTCCCTGCTTCAGTTCCTTCTTGCCCTCAATTTCCACCGTGACTTCCCTCAGCAGTGGAGTCGAACTGGAGAGATGAACTAAACTCATTTCCTCCCAAATTGCTTTTGGTCATCGCGTCTTATCACAGCGATAGAAACCCCCAACTATAAGACAGGCGGTGTCCAAGTTTTCACTGGTGGATGTCCTTGTATTTGAATGTCAGCGTACATCATGGGTCTTCCCCCTCAGCCCACAGGGCTGAGTTTTAAAGGGGAAAATGAGCCAGAAGTGTTTGTGCATGCCTTTACTCTCGGGAGGCAGAGGCAGACAGAGCTCTGTCAGTTGAGGCCAGTCCACATAGTGAGTTCCAGGATAAGCCAGGGCTGTTACTGCATTAGTAACACCTTGTCTTAAAAAAAAAAAAAGTGAAAATGATGGATTTATATTACTTTTAAAATTTCTGATAAAATATAAACCTGGTAAAACCCTTACACCTTTTAAAGTCATGCCCTATCTCAAAAAGAGCTGGGGATGGGGTGAGGGTGAGGGTGGGGGCGGGACACACAAGGGCACCTTTACACTTTCTCTATACAGATTTCTGTGGTCTCCAATAATAGTGTTGCTACTGTTTCCTGCTTTTGTGGTAAAAATCTTCCATTAGTTTTTTACTATCATTATAGTGATGGTATGCAGATTCTCAGAATGGAGAATAAAAGCCGGGTGTGGTGTCGCACTCCTTCAGTGCCAGCACTCAGGGAGGCAGAGGTAGGCAGATCACTGTGAGTTTGAGGCCATCCTAGTTTACAAAGCAAGTCCAGAACAGCCAAGGCTACACAGAGAAATTCTGACCGGGGGTGGGGGTGGGGGGGGGGGGGGGAAAGAAAGAAAAGAAAGAAAAAAGAATGGGGAATAAAAACCTTGACTTACTTCTGCAACTCTTTAAAGACATCAGAAAGGACCATTGTATTTTGTCCGGACAGGTTTCTGTGTTGGTTGGAATATATTGACACAGAATTGAAAGAATGGAACATATAAATGTTCATTAATTTTGAAAAATGATTTATTTATTAAGTATGCAGCGATTTGCCTGCATGTCCACCTGCATGCCAGAAGAGGGCACCAGATCTCACTATAGATGGTTGTAAGCCACCAGGTAGTTGTTGGGATTTGAACTCAGGACATTTAGAAGAGCAGCCACTTCTCTTAACCTCTGAGCCATCTCTCCAACCCCTAAATGTTAATAAATTATTTAAAAATTAATTAATATAAAATTAAAATTAAGTTTATTATTTTTATTTTTTGAGGCAGGCTTTCATGTGTAGTTCTTTCTTTCTTTCTTTCTTTTTTTTCGAGACAGAGTCTCTTGGTGTTAGCCTTGGATGTCCTGGACTCGCTTTGTAGACCAGGCTGGCCTTGAACTTGCAGCGAACCACCTGCCTCTGTCTCCTGAGTGCTGAGATTAAAGGCATGTGCCACCACTGCCTCGCAGAATGTAGGGTTTTTAAGATCATATTTTGTGATTAAATTAAAAAGTAAGAGCATCCATTTTGCCATAGATGAAAAGCATGGCCACCAGAGAGCAGAATCAGAAAAATGCTGCTTATAATCTTGGAGTTGCTGAAGCTATAAGGAATCACAAGAATGAGAAACCTGAATTTTATGTGAGTCTCTACAATTTCTGTTGATTGCATATAAGGAACTCTTAGAAAAAAATGTGTGCTTTTTCTGTCAAATTGTTTCCTATCAAACTTTTTATCATGTAAGCAATAACTTTTTCTTGGACAATTGGATCGCTTTTAACATCTAATTAAAAAATATTTTGATTTGAATATATGTTTCTCAGTGTGAAATGGAGTAACTTTTCATAACTTTCAGAAGTATTTGTAATTCCTCTGGGGGAGAGCCTTTCTGTCTCTTGGTAGTTGCCATTTTTCTATTTAGAAGCTGAGTCATGGAATGCTCAGCAGTATAGTGATTACTCCCTGGCTTCTGCTAGATGTGTATTAAGGAAACAGCCATCTCTGCATTTTATTAAAATTGTATCTTTTATTTATTTATTTATTTATTTATTTTGGTTTCTCAAGCCAGGGTTTTACCTAGACTCACTTCGTAGACCAGGCTGGCCTTGAACTCACAGAGATCCACCTGCCTCTGCCTCCTGAGTGCTGGGATTAAAGGCGTGTGCCACCAAGTCTGGTAAATTGTATCTGTTTTAATCATAAAATATTCTATTGCTAATATTGCCTCACCTGTAAGACTTGGGGGCCAATATCCTAGGCTGCAGGTTGTGCCATTTAAAGTAACTAAGTCAGAAAGTGGCCTGTGTAGGTCTGTTGAGGGTCTGCCTTCCCAACATTCTCAGTGACAATATGATTTCTATTAATGGTGACAGCTCTTGTTAATTGTAGTCTTTGCCAATCAGACCCTGGGACAGGTGAGGGACAGGACCCTCACACCTAGCCCTAGGATCTAAAGAGAAAGCAGCAGCACCAACATCACCAGGGAACTTGCTAGGAATGAAAACCTTCAGGGACTCACCCTAGACTTCCACCATGCAGATTTGGATGGGTGAGATTTCCAAGTGATCTGAGCACATTAAGGCTTGAGAACACCCAGTGTAGATGGAAGCAAGCTACGTGCTTCACTTCCTGTCTTCAACTATTGAGCCTACCTTTGGTATTGCCTGTTCGTTTTATACCAGTATTGATACAATCCAACATTCTCCACATAGACATAAGAGAAATGCACTTTGTTCATCATTAGACATACACTGAGCTCCTCTGGACTGGCTAATCTCTTGGCATCTATCAGTACAAATTCCTTATTCTGATGAGGTTTCAGTCTAGGGGAGGCAGATACTCAAAAGAGATGAGTGCAGTATAACCGCCATGTAAATCTTTGAAAAGAGCAAAGAGGAGATCACTTCACCCAGACTAGGAATCTAGGAATGTTTCATGCACGTAAAGAGATAGGCAAAGAAGAAAATAAAGATATTTCCAGGCAAGGGCATCCATCAGGGAGGGAGAGAAGCACTGGGCCCTTCCCACAGTATAAGTATAGATTAGAGATGTGGCCCCACTTTGTGCCTCTTCATAGACTAAGAAGTTATGTATGACTCTATCCTAACCTGGTCTTCACTGTCTTTCCATGTGAGTAGGTTAGCTGAACTATGTCAATGTCACAGAACTAAGCTTCTGTGTGGGATGCTGTCACAGCCAGTTGTACAGACTTGATGTAGGAGTGATTGGTTTCTGGTTTCACTCTTTCAAATGCAACTGTCTACAAGTCCAGCCAAGTATAGTCAGTGTTTGGCCCAATCTCTTTATCATCGCTGTTACATTCTTTCTCCAGGGCATATTATAGACAAACTTCTGTCCTGTCCTCCCAATTATTACTCCTCTACAACCAGTTCTTCACACCAAAGCCAACATGATCGTTAAAAATTCTTAAAGTACCAAGGCTGAGAAATTTCAATGCAATTAATACGATTCTTTGAGGAATAATTGGTCACAGATTTAGTCACAATTTTTTGGGAAAAAAAAAAAAAAAAAAAAAAGAGGGCAGAGTGGCAAGCTGCACAGTGGCCCCCAAGGCTCTCAGGTTCTAGCTTCTGGAAGGCATATGCTTTACTTTTGTAAAGAGTGGAGGTTAGCAGATCTAGCCAATGGACAGGACATTCTTCACAGTTGAGTGGAGAGTGGGGTCTGACTTTCACATGAACTCTGGTGCCCCATATTTGACCATGTCCCCTGGATGAGGAGGCCTGGTGGCACTCAGAGGAAGGATATCAGGCTACCAAGAAGAGACTTGATACCCTAGGAGCATATACAGGGGGAGGCGGTCCCCCTCAGTCACAGTCATAGGGGAGGGGAGTAAAGGGAAAATGGGAGGGAGGGAGGAATGGGAGGATAGAAGGGATGGGCTAACAATTGAGATGTAATATGAATAAATTAATAAAATATATTTTTAAAAAAGAGAGTGGGGGTTAGGATGTGGATCAGTGGTAGAGTCCTTGCCTAACACTGGAGAAGCACTGAAAAAAAAAAAAAAAAAAGAAATATGGAGCTGTGGATTTTGTGGGTGTTCCTATATCCAATTACAGATGCCCAATTAAGACAGGGATAGAAAAAGTTGGATGCAGTGGCAAAATTGCCAATTCAAGGCTAGCCTGGGCTGGAGTGACACTCTTTACACACACACACACACACACACACACACACACACACACACACACACACAACGGGGAGGGGGCAGAGAGGCACTGAGAAAGGTGCAGTACACAAAAGAGGCCATGTGACTTAGAATCTAGCCTACTTACAACTACAGTGATTAGAGCCACACCAAGCTGTAAGAGGTAATTTCTGTCTTGAGACATGGTCTCACTATGTAGTCCTGGCTGCCCTTCAGGCTCCCTACATAGACCAGGTTGACCTTAAACGACACTCCCATGGCCTCTATTGGGATTATAGATAAGCACCATGCCTGACTGCTTTGCGTTTTGAGATAAGGTCTTACTTTTTAGCCCAGGCTGACCTTGAACTTTTGATGATTCTTCTTCTATCAGCTTCTGCTGGAATTACTGTCATGAATCACCACACCCAGATACTTTCTTTTGCTTGAAGCTCTCAAGTTTTTGGTAATGTCTTGGCACCCTGAGAGAGCTAAAACAGGCTGATAAAACACATCTCCCTCACATGGTGTTTGAACTACAACCACAGGTGGATGATGAATCCCACACTTCAAGGAAAAGCCTTGAAGTGTTCTCTACGTTAAGATTTAATCTGGATGAAAATATTTACATCACTGCTTGTTTGCATTTCTCTTTCTTTCTTTAGTGCTGGGGATCAAATCTAGGACCTTGTGAGGTCTAGGCCTCAAGAGTGTTAGCTTTGTCCCTAGCAGCTCATTGCTTTCTTTAAGTTTAGACTCACGCTGTCTAACCTGGAACCACTTGACTCTGGCTTTTGAGCACTTGAAATGTGGCTAGTTTTGATTGAGATATGCCTTATACACACCAGGATTTGAAGTCAGTATGAAAAAGGAATGTAAAATATATAATTTATAACTTTATGTTGATTACATGTTGAAATACTATTTTGAACATACTGAGTTAAATAAAATACATTATCTAAATTTTAAAAAATCTTAAAAGTAAATTACTCTCCTGCTTAATTCCTCTAATGGTGTCCCACTGATTCAAAATGAAATCCAAATTGCTGTGGATTTTGGATAGAGGCGAATTGCTTTGCCTCATCAGACCCCATACGGCTGCTCTGCCCCCGTCTCTCTGAGCTTCTTTACTTTTGCTCTGTCTTCACTATACTTCAGCAGCACACCCCCCATTTTTTCTTAGCATGTGTGACCCCCTTCTGGTCGGGATACGGGAGGCAATTATGGGAAATTATCAGGCAATTTCATTCCATCCTCAGACTCTTGCTATGGTTAGCGTTTTGCAGCATTCATTACAACGTTAAATAACCAGGTGGCATTGTCACTATTTCCTACAGCAGAATGCAGTTGATGAGAGCAAGGTCTCTGGTCTTTTGTCTTGACCACACACCAACAGTTCTAGAATGTCTAGGCTCACAGTAGATATTCTGGGACATTTCTTTCCACCTCTGCTGTGCCCTGGGTCATGCTTCTACACACAGAATTCCTTCTTCCACATGGATGGTGTAATTGCCAGCTCAGGATCTTTTCAGAAGGCATCTGGGAACTCACTGTGGCCCAGCATTGTCACTGAACATGCTCATATTCTCTGGGTTATCTACTAACTGGCTACTGTTTTGGGGGCTGGACAAATGTTAGAAGTTAAGTCATTTTAGTTTGTATTGTTAACTTTACTCTTTGGTGCATAAGTGTAAGAGAATTGCTTGTGTTTCCTTTCAGAAATCCTTCCTGTTTGATAAACGGCCTCTTAGTCCTGAGATTAATGCTTTTAGGCAAGAGGAATATTCCCAAAGTCTCCTGAAACAAATGGAAAGCAAACGGGAGAAAGAAATAAAGCAAAGACAGAACAGAGAGTTGATGGACCGCTTGGAACAAGTGCAGCTCACGGAGGAGTGAGTCCACCATGTGGGCTTGGAAAGATGGATGTTTTGTGTGAAGCTAATTTCTGTGTGGGACTGAATAAGCATTCAAAATTTCATTAGCACCTCTGTAGCCAATTGAACAAAAACTAACCCAAATAACAGCCAGTACCACTGTGTAACTGCATTAAAATGAGAAAGCCACCATTACTGTAGTTACAGCAATGACTGGCACTCTAAAAGTACTATAATTATAGAGCAGCATTTTGTGCTATTGGTGATTATCAGCACTGGTGGATACAGGAAGGAAGGAACATATCAGGAGCAGGCATCATTTCCAACTGTGAGATGCTCAGGTAGCCTCATGGCAAAGCTGAGGTCTTATTGTAAGCATGGTCCATAAAACCCGGGGGCACATGTGTATTGGGGACATAGCTGACACTAGAACCAGGGACTGAAAAGTAGTGTGTTTTCCCTCTGCTGGTGCTCACAGCTTCTTAGCATCGCCTTTATCCACCTTGAACTTGGAGAGTATTAGTCTCGATTCTAAATTCTCAGGAAGGAGAATTTGATTGCCCAGGTTGGGTTGTCTGATGCCTGAGGTAGGGCCAGGGCCACAGAATCCATATTTACCTTAGGGGGATCTTACTTTTGCTGTTGAAGTCAGGACAGTAATTATGTAGCATGGGCAGGGACTGGCACAATAAACAATAAGCTAGTTTCTGTGCCCAAGAGAATCTACTGCTCTACAATCTATCTGTTCTATTATACCAATTTTATTGACCATACAGGCCATTGGTAAGTTTCATAATTGACTGTAAGTTACAATAGGATAGATTACTTTTTTTAAACAAAGATTTATTATTTTTTTATGTATGTGATGTTCTGCCTGCATGTGTACCTGCCCACCAGAAGAGGGCACCAGATCTCACCATAGATGGTTGTGCGCCACCATGTGGTTACTGGGAATTGAACTCAGGACCTTTGGAAGAATATCCAGCGTCCCTAACCTCTGAGCCATATCTCTCTAGATTACTTTTTAAAAAGAAGAATTATATATTGAGTCTACTGGTAGAGGCATGGTCACGCCCTTCTTACTCATCTAGATTAAAAAAAAGATTTGTGTGTATGCATGGGGTAAGGAGGGTACCTGCCATTTTTATCTCATCTGGATGATATAGCCCACCATCTGGTTATACCTGCCCTGTCTGCTCTGTGTGCAACAAAGTGTCCAATAACCTATAGACTTGAATTGCCTTTTACTTACAGTGAAAACATCCAGAATTAGAGCTACATTTTTATGTATCAATGCATATTCCTATGAACACTGGACAAGTTTTTATGATGTTAACTTGTAATGGCTCTCTCACCTTCTCTTCTCCTTAAATACCAGACTTGCTGCACAAAGAGTTCGATATCTAAAAGAGAAGATGGAAGAAACACAGTGCTACAAGAGAGCTTTGGATACACAGGTGTGCCGATAGTGATCATTATTTTAAAGTTATGCACCGCACCAACACTATTCTATAAGTAAGCATGTAATGCTGTAAGCATGCATACATGTTATAGACTTGGTAGGTTTTGAGGCCCTGGTTCCTTCCCGCAAGCCTTGGTGTTGGTGCTTTACTAAGTTGTAGAACTGTCCGTTATGTGCTGCTCATTTCAGGTAAAGAACAAACCCTCCCAGCTACCCATGTTTGAGCCCGACTCTGCTGAGCCCATCTTCGGTAAGAATGAGGGAGAAATGGAGGTGGAAAGGCGAAAGCGAGAGCAGAGTTGCATGAAGCATCAGATGGAGGCAGCTGCCAGCGTCAAGAGGAATGCCATCCTGAACCAGCTGGTGGACCAGAGGCGAGATCTGCAGATGCTTCAGAGGACGCAGAGAGAGTAAGGAGAGCCTGGGTTGGGCTCCCCTCCTCTGCACCACTACCCTCCTTCCTTTCACGCTACTCTTTCTTTCTTCGTAACCACAGTGGAGAACAAAAGTAGCTAACATGTTGAGTTATGCTATTCTAAATTCAGCACACATCTCATGTTGTTTTATCCTTATAATTCATCCAATGAGGAGAATGTTATTAAGAAATTAAAAAACAGCCAGGCGTGGTGGCACATGCCTTTAATCTCAGCACTTGGGGGGCAGAGGCAGGTGGATTGCTGTGAATTTGAGGCCAGCCTGGTCTACAAAGTGAGTCCAGGACAGCTAGAGCTACACAGAGAGACCCTGTCTCAAAAAACCAAAACCAAAACCAAACAAACAAACAAAAAAGTCTGTTGAGGTGTAATTGACATGGTAGGTTTTGGTTTAGGTGTGCAGTCACCCATGAACACAGTACTCAGTCTTTGTAGTTGCACATATCCATCACCCACAGAATTTCCTCTTGCCCCTTTGTAATTTTGCCCAACTCTGCTCCATTAAGTGCTCATCCTCAAGATACCCCAGAGCTGCTTTCCGCCATTCTAGCCTAAATCTGCATTTCCTTGGGCTTTGTATATACGGAGTCTACAGTAAGTGTATATATTTTCCCCTGCCTTGTCTCAGTTGGTAATGACTTTGAAAGCCACCACATTGTTGGGTATAACAACAGTTCAGCCATCCCCCCGGCCCCTGCCATTACAGCATATGGGGGAAAGCTTATGAGAAAAGTAGATATCAAAGATTCCCAGTCTGTGGTCAGCTTGGCATGTTGGGTATATTTTATCACCTAATCTTCATGATAGCCACACAACAGCAGTTAGGTTAGTGCTTGCTTGATGAAAAGATGACCCAGTTGAAGACAGTATTGATTTTTGTCAGAGGGCCCTGACCCTTAGTGATGGTTTGTTTGGAGACTAGTGATGGAAACATATCACCATCAAAGGCGAGGTACCCAGGAGCAGCCTCTTCTTGATGACGTGCCCTTCATCTAGACTTCCTCCCATCACCCCAGCCCTGGTCAGTTCCCTGTTTCCTTTCTCTCTTTACAAGTCATGTCTATACCTTGTCTCTTTTTTGCACTTTGATTTGTATGGTTCTCTGTCTCACAAAATGACTGTAGTGCCCAAGCGTGGCAGTGAACATCTGTAATTCCAGCACACTCAAGGCTGAGGCGAAGAAAATCTACAGTTTAAGGCCATCCTGAATCACTCATAGAGAACCTTCTCTCAAAAGAGAGAAACACAAAAACTAAAGAACCAAATGCCTGTAGCTGCTTTAGGTTGATTACTGACAGCAGAAAGGCTGGGAAGAAACACACAGTACAGAAAATCCATTTGGGATGTTTCCTCAGATGAGTTAAATTAGCTTCAAAAGGCATCAGTGACTTTGGAAGCTGAAGGTGTTAATTGGAATAGGACTTAAATCCTGCTAATTTACACCAGGATGGAAGATCAAAAATCCTAGTACCATCCCGCTATCCAACAGCTTGCAGTTTCCCCATGCTTTTACGTCATCCATATCTTTTGCATATTTCAAAGATCCATGACCCAAACCAGAATGCATTCCATCTAACTTAACATAAAAGACATAGGGCTCCCAAGGTCGACACTGGCCCTCTCCGGCATTCTGAACAGAGTCAGGCTGTTTTTTTCTTTCTAGGCACTCGAAAGACAGAGCTGCTGAGCTGGATCGCATGAACAGAGTCAACCAGCGCTTGCAAGAGGACTGGGCCAGGAGCTTGGCAATGAAGAAGCAGCGGGACCGGGAGGAAAAGGCCTTTGAGCGGTAAGACCCAACGGGACCCGAGGTGGTCTTTGCTTGCAAGAAACTTCATAGTAACCCAGCTCCCAGTTCACCTTCCTGTTACCTCTGATTCCTTAACGGGTCTACTTTAGTCGTAAGTTATTAAAGGGATGTAGCTCCCTTACAACCCAACTACCCTAAAGAGGAGGGAAAGGAGATTAAGGAGAACAAGAAAGAAACCTTCTGCACATGAGTTCTGTGGGGCAATTCCCCTGGTGTAATTCTCAGGAGTCTAGCAGATCCTCTGTCCGACAGAAGAAGCTGCACCCGTCCATGGGCCCAAACCTGGAGGAATCCACTGAGCTCACTGTCCTCTAACTCTGTGCACTGTGGGCAGAAACCTGAACTCTCTCACCCCCTAGTGTCCTTCTCCTCCCAATGGTCCTTTCTGCAATACAATAATCTGGGTGGAGTCGCAGCGAGCCTGTCTTTTGTCTTGGCCTGAAACTTCCTCTCTCTCTGGGTCTACCTAAGGTCTTTATCAGTTTGTGGTGATATAAAGTCTCAGTGCCGGGGGGGGGGGGGGGGGGGGCTGGAGAGATGATTAAGAGCACTGTCTTGCTCTTCCAGAAGTCCTGAGTTCAAATCCCAGCAACCACATGATGGCTTATAACCATCTATAATGAGATCTGGTGCCCTCTTCTGGTGAGCAGGTATACATGCAGGCAAACCAAATACATAATAAATAAATCTTTAAAAAAAAAAAAAAAAAAGTCTCAGTGAGGTCAATCCATCCAAGACTGATTCACCTTGGGCCCAGCCTAAGGCAAGGTTACATTCTCATCACACCTTCCTCTGACTCCCTGGCTCTCAACCTTTAACACAGTTCCTCATGTGTGGTGACCCCCCCCCCCAACGACAAATTGATTTTGTCGCTACTTCATAACTGTTATGAGTGAATGAATCTGTTATGAATGAACCTGATATTCAGGCCATCTGACATGTGACATGAGAATGAGAGAGAGGCAGCAGTGAAAATATGGCAAAAAAAAAAAAACCCACCAAAGCTTTGGGGCCACCTTAGAATATGGGGGTAGCCTTGGGCTTTATGTGTTCGGTGTTAGGTTAGGCATGGAGAAGGGTCAAACTGTTGAGAAGGCACCGGCACACAGCCTTCGACTTAGTGGAAAGGAGGAGACAGTAGCTGCAGGATATAGGGTAAGTAGTAGGTGGCAGGGTGAGGCCACAGGGCCACTGAAAGACCCTAGAAAGCAAAGATTGGGTATCGGCTTTTCTTCTCTGTGCTGCTAGGGACTTGGGGGGTGGGGTGGGGAATGCCTGATGACATCAGCTTTTGCTTCCCTTTCCCCAGGACTTCGGACAAGCTGTTCCTCTTGGACCAATGTGAGAAGTACAGACGCTGCAGGCAGTGCCAGAGGCGCACTTCCAACGTGGGCGAGAGCAATGTGTGGCCTCTAAACAAGCTCCTGCAGGGCTCGAGATTGCTTGTGTAGAACTCAAGGTTTGAACCCATGTTCCTGGGGAACATTTGTTTGGAGTAGTTGAATATTTATACTCAGAGGTGGGGGGAAAAAAGATGGTTTTCAAACCCTTTCTTGAATTCATGTGTACTAATTGTTTCCTATGTGTTCCCTGAACTTGGTCCTGACAGCTGTGAAGGTATGGGACTATTCTTAGCCTACAGCCCCTTGCTGTAGGGGCTGGGAATGGGGCCTACCTTCTTGCTGGATGCTGGCTACATCCCATACCCATTCCCAGCTGTCAGGATGCTGGGAAGTTTCTAAGGAAAAGCTCTGTGACTTTTTCTTAGAAACTTCATATGTTCCCATCTGTAATGAATATATTATAATAAATATTTTCTAAGTGCTGGCTATGCATGGTGATTTATTTATTTATCTATCTATCTATCTATTTATTTATTTATTTTTGAGACAGGGTTTCTCTGTGTAGCCTTGGCTGTCCTAGACAGTCTCCCTTTGTAGACCAGGCTGGCCTCAAACTCACAACAATCTGCCTGCCTCGGCCTCCCAAGTGCTGGGATTAAAGGTGAGTGCCACCATGCCCAGCTTGCATGGTGATTTATAATAGTACATTTTATCCTCTCCCCAACTTTCATGCATTTATACAATGTATTTTTGATCGGGTCCACCCATCACTGCCTTTCCCCAATTCCCCCTCGTGCACCCTACCTAACACCCCTGCTAACCTTATGTTCTTCTTTGTTTTTGTTATTTATAACCCCTTGAGTCCAGTTAGTCCCTCAGAGGCCATCAACTGCCAATAGCTCCTCCTCCAAGGGTGGAGCCACAGGAAATCCTCCCTCACCCATTAGATGGTCCACTGATCTTACGCAGGTCTTGTGCAGATAGCCGCAGCTACTGTCAGATGATGTGTGCTATAGCTGTGTCATGAAGTCAACACTGCACAGTTCTCCCTACCTGCCATCTCTTACGTCCTTTCTACCGCCTTTTTAGCAATATTCCCCGAGTCTTGGATAGAGGGAGGTTGATAACGGATGACATGACGTATCCACAGCTGAGCACTCAGAGTTACTTAGACTTGGCACTCTGTCCAGCTTAGTCACTGCATTAACCACTACCCACTGCAAAAAGAGGCTACTCTGGTCAAAGTTTCTGAGAGCACACGTCTGCGGGCACAAACATAAATAGCATGGTCATTTAGTCAAACAACAGTAAATCCCTCACTAGGGCCTATGAGCTCCTTAGTTATGGGCTTTTGGTCAGGTTTACAGTACCAGGCATGAATTCCCTCCTGAATGGAGTTGAGTCAGATTAAAAAAAAAAAAAAAAAAAAAGCAGTTGATACTACTAGTAACAGTCTTGCCACTATTGCACTAGTGGGCCCATCTTCCCAGGCAGGTAGGTATTTTAGCACATGGACTCCAATGCTCATGAAGCTGTTGTTACCTTTTCTCCCCCAGCAAATGCACAGCACCTTCTGGGACTATGTAAAGCTAGCCATCGGGGCGAGAGCTTCCTGGTGAACTGAGGTTGATTTCTCGAAGTCCTGCATCCAAACAGTGCCAAACTTAGACTTTTATGGACAGTTTATGTGTGTACATCACCTCGTAGGCTCAAAGCAGTGTTGTTGGGGGTGTTACGGTTAATGACACACAGGGACTTTGTCAGTGTCTCAGGGGATCCCATTCATCTTCCGTGATGTATTTTGCTGTCCACTCATTTCTGCATCCTGGTCACATGTCTATTGCAGAAATAAGTGTGTACTGTAGGGAGAGAGTGGCCGGCTTGGCAGGAGGTACCATCTCTCATTGCTTTACTTGTGTGTACTCTTAGGCTGCATGTACTGCTGAAGAGGGCTTATGTTTCTGTCAAAGGGCTGAGCTAAGGTAGGCTTAGTTAAGGACTTTCTTCATTTATCTCTATACATTACATCTCCTTTCACTGTGGTTTCATATTATTACTTTAGTTAATTGATCTTTATTCCATGTGCGTTGCCTCCATATATGCCTGTATGAAGGCGTCAGAACCCCTGGAACTGGAGTTATAGACAGGTGTGAGCTGCCATGTGGGTGCTGGGAATTGAACCCAGGTCCTCTGGAAGAACCGCTGAGCCATCTCTCCAGCCTCTCTCTGCTTTTTAATATCTGGGTTCTGGAGATTGACCTCAGGTCCTTGTGTTTGCAAGGCAAGCACTGTACTGACTGAGCTGCTTCCACAGCCTGCCTTCCCTTTTTTGTTAAGTGTGAATACACCGTAACCAGTTATATAGAATGAAAACCTTACCAGAAAATGTTAACATTTTTGCTTTAAAATTGTGTGGTCTAAGAAAAAAAAAGTAAATAGTTGACAATACAACAAGTTTTACTAATTCTTTTAATCTTCCTTCCTGGAGGTTCAATAATTCCATAAAACTTCCTTCAGCATTTTTTTTTCTATTTTGAATATATTTTATTAATTTATTCATATTATATCTAAATTGTTATCCCATCTCTTGTAGCCTCCCATTCCTCCCTCCCTCCCATTTTCCCCTTATTCCCCTCCCCTATGACTGTGACTGAGGGGGATTACCTCCCCCTGTATATGCTCATAGGGTATCAAGGCTCTTCTTGGTAGCCTCCTTCAGCATTTCTTTAGGGAAAATTTAGTGGCTACAGAATCTGTTAGCTTTACTTCATCTGAGATTATATTTTGCATTTATTCTTGAAGGAGACTTTTATGGCGATATGAATGTGGGTGAGTAGTTATTTTCTTTCAGTATTTTGCAGAAGCTAGTCTGTGGTATCTGCTTTGATGGGCTCTGATGAGAAGTCCAGTGATTTTAGTTGTAATCATGTTTGCACATGCTGCTTTCAAGGTTTTTCCTCTTGATTTTTGGTTTTCAGTACTTTGGTTACTTATGACAGATTGTTCAGTGTGGTCTTGCTTTATGCGATTTGTGTGTGCCTGTGTGTGTGTGTGTGTGTGTGTGTGCCTGTGTGCATGTGAGTGCAGGTGGCTGTGGATCCTGAAAGAGGGTATCGTCTCCCCTAGAGCTGGAGTTACTTACAAACAGGAGGTTGTGAACTGCCTGACCTTGGTGCTGAACTCTGGTCCTTTGCAACAGCGCTGAGCCTCTCTCTAGCCCAGAATCATTTCTATTAGTCTCTGTTCATCTACATTGATGCATTTTAAATTTTAGACCCCCATCTGAGTATATAATGTATCTTGATCATATGCAATCCAAACTCCTCTTCCCACTTCCTCTCTGGAACTTCACCTTCATACCCTACCTTTAAAAATAACCTACTGGGTCCTAACTGAGTGTGAGGCTGTCCACTGGGGCATAACGACCCTATCAGAGGCCACACTCATAAGGAAAAACAGCTTTCCCTCCCCTAGAAGCTGTCTATTGCTAACAGTTCCTCAGCTGCTGTTGAGCGTTATGAGCTATTCTTCCATTGGTGCTGGAATGCTGGCTGACTCGCTCTTGCATAGGTCTTGTGGAGGTCAGCATTGCCACTGTGAGTTCACGTGTGCGGTGGCTCCATCATGTCCCAAAGCTGGCATTTCACAGAACTCCTCCCTATTCTCCACCTCTTCTATGATTTTTTCTTCCCTCCTTCTAGATGGTTTTTGAACTGTAGGGGGTTTGACATAAATGCTCCACTTAGGGTTGAATACTCAGTAGTCACTTACCCTCATCACTTGGACTGGTGATCGTTGATGCTGTTCATTGCAAAAAGAATTGTCTGTGATGGAGGTTGAAAGCATCACCAATTTAAAGGTATAAACATAAATATTTGGAAAGCAATTTGACAGCATCGACCACATAGCAAAACAGTAGCAGGAGGTCCCTCCTCCCCCAAGGCCTATGATCTCTTTCTGTTCTGGTTTATGGTATCAAGAGTGAAATTATTCCTGTGGCACTGGTCTCAGATCCATTCAGAGAGCTGCTCGTTACCCATAAACAGTCCCGCCACTGTTGCATTGGTCGGCATACCTTGCCAGACGGGTTGGTATTGTAGCACATACTGTCCAATGCTGATGTGACCATTGATGCTGATTCTCTCCTGAGTAGATAGCTTGTGGTGTTGTTGTTTTAAAAATAATTTGGCGGGGGAGTCTCTGGGACCTTCCTGACCAACAATTTGTAGGAAAGGATCCCAATCTTAGCACTGAGATTTTCATTTAATAACCCATTAATTAAATGTACTTGGCTCAGTGGGTGACACACTTGCTGCCAAGCATGAGGACCCAAGTTTGATCCCCAGGGCCCATACCACACTGAGTCTTGTCACTTGATCTTCACACAGTGGTGTGTGTGGTGACGCACACATACAAACAATGTGTGTAATGCACACGGCAGGCAGGGAAGGGGGTGGAAGAATGAATGTCAGAGGATGTGGCTCAGGTTGCTATAGTGCTTGCCTCCCACACAGGAAGCTCTGCGTTCCACTCCCGGAACCGCATAAGATGCATGACCATGAGCACCTGTAATCTCAGCCCTTGTAAGGAGGAGGCAGTAGCAGGAGGGCGTGAGAGCTTCTTGGCTACAGTCTGAGTTCAAGGCCAGCATGGGGCTACATAAGATCCTGAGGAGTGTGTGCGTGCGTGCGTGTGCGTGTGTGTGTGTGCGTGCGTGTGTGTGTGTGTGTCTGTGTCTGTGTGTTGAATTGGAAAAAAAATCCAAACAATATTGTTTCCAAGGGTTAAAACATGAAGCAGGCACAGCTACCCAAAACCTTCTGCTATCTTCCTGCTTCCTGTCCCCGGGTACCTCATGTTTCCCTCTGCAGGCTTTGTCACCTCCAGCCTCCCAAGTTTCTTTTCCCTCAGGCCCAGAACTTACCACATCAGAGGGAGGGTTGCAGGAACCTGCTCTTTGCCTCTGGATCTTCCACAGTAGCTGGTGAGGTGGTGCTCAGATCCCTTTGGGTTTGGGGAGGCTCCCCCTTTCTGAGGAGTAAGGGTTGGGGGATGGGGGAAGAGGAAGGGAGAGTGGGACTGGAAGGAGAGGAGGGAGGGAGGTGGCTACGATCAGGAACTAAAGTGAATAACTAAATTAATAAATAAAATAAAATAAGAGAGCTTGGGACACAAGGGCGACTGGGAGCACCCAGATTGGCTCCCTCGGCATCTTACCAGCTGTCTTTGCCTATGTCACCAGCACCCAGGCTGGCTGTATGCTTAGGACATGGTGGTTCATTGAGTCAGTTTATGTTTCTTTTCCTTGATGCTATGGGACACCCATTTATGGATCTGCTGCAAGGCCCTGGAGATTACTGCCAGGCACAGCATGACCTTTTTGACTGTAGGGAGGAGCCATCAGTGTTCAAGCAAGCTGCCTTTAAAGTAGAGTCACAGGTTGGTTATCACAACTCCGGGTTCTGAGTAGCCAGGGCAAGCCTCCATGCCTTTCATATTTGCATATTGATTGCTTGTCAGGTGGTTCTTTTCTTGTTACTCCCAACTTCATCTTCAAAGGGCTGGGAATTTTGGGTGGCGGGTATTGGACTTTGGTTTCTTGAAAATTTTTCTGTATTTTTTTTTCTTTTTTGGTAACTGGATGAAGCATTAGTTTTAACTTGATTAACACGACTCCAATGAACCACCACCCACTTGCTGTGGAGTTCACTTACAGGAATATGAGCTTTCTTACCATACAGAACCCAAGCAGTGCAACCTAGAACAGATTTAGAGGGACTTAACTACAGAAATACAACAGTACAAGTGTGTGCAGCAACTTATGACATGGCTCTTGTTGAGCAAGAAGGTATCCAGGTTCTAGATTGGCCTTTTGATGATGGCTCATCACTGTCCAAGCAGATTGTGGATGACCGCTTAAGTCTTGTGAACATGACATTTCGGGAGGAACCTGGTTGCTGTACATTGTGCTGCAGGTCTTGGGGGGAACTCCAGTGCTTGTTGCCTCAGCGTTAATTGAAAGTGCAATGAAAAATGAAGACAAGATACTCCTTATAAGACAAAAGGGGCACAGAGCTTCCGACAGCAAGCAACTTTTGTACTTGGAGCAGCAGTGTTCTAAAATGTGGCAGCTTTTCAGAGTCTCCAATGGAAACAACTGTTCAATAAAAGATGGCTGCTCGATGGAGTTTCCTTGCGAGTGGACCTCCACTTAGCTTATTGCTCGTATTAGTCAATAGTATAGGCGTAATGAATGAATCTAATAATTTCCATGGGAATATTAAAGCTACAAGCTTGATAGAAGCACAACCTCTGTAACGCTTATAACTATCACATGCAAGATACGTAAAAGACAGTGAGATTGGCTGCCAAGATGCAACACGGTACTTGTCTAATTTTAGTAATACAAAATAAAAATTACAAAAAAAGTATAAACAGCATTCCAGACCTTATGTGGTTTATTCCTTAAGTCCTTCGAAACATTGAAAGCATACAGTTATTTGCCTGCTCTCTGGTGTTCACCTCCTTGTATACACTGGTATACATCAAATTTATGCAGCACTTGCTTATGTGGGATTTTATGTTTCACCGTGATTAAATTCATTTCCATAAATCTCATTTTATGCTGTTTTGAAACCTCTATTTTGAAAAGCCAGCTCTGGTAGGGGATCATGCAAGATCCATTCTGTACAGAAGCAGTGTGTTATATCTTCTGATAAAAATGCCTTGTGATAAATGGTTATCATTGGCATACAGATTAAAGGAGTAGGGTTGAGGATAGAATGGGAAAGACTATGAAATAAAATATTGCCCAGGATATAAAGATTTTTTAAAATTTATTTTTATTTCTTTTTCTTTTTTTTAATTTTTTACTTTTTTTGGATATAAAGATTTTAATTAGGTATTTTGTATGTGTGTGTGTGTGTGTGTGTGTGTGTGTGTGTGTGCACGTGTGCATGTGCGCGTGCATAAGTGGCTTCCTCAGTTGCTCTCTTCTTCTGTGTTTTGAAATAGGGTCTCTTAGCGTTTACCTGGAGCTTGCCAATTGCCCTAGGCTGGTTGGTCAGTGAGCCTCAGGGACCCAGCTGCCTCTGCTTCCCCAGTGCTGGGATTACACATGCATCTGGCCACTCTCAGCTGTTTTACATAGGCTGTAGGGATTGAACTCAGGTCCTCAGGCTTACACAGCAAGCTTGCTATCTACCGAGCCATCTCCTCAGCCTGTTGTGTTTTATAAACATAAAGATGTGTTCTCTTTGTGGCTAAAACAGTGCTTAAGTATCTAATTCTTGAAACTCCCATTTAAAAAAAAATCAAACAACAGAAATTACTTACTATCAATTCTTTGTCTTAAAGTCTAATATTTTTCCTGTGTTTTCCCAACCAAAATGAGTTTCTACTAATCAGCTGGACATTTAATATTTGAAAAATTCTGTGTCTTAAAATTAGGGTTCTTGATAATTATTTTTATTGTCAAGTGATGAAGTGATTCTATGTTTTAATGTTAAGACAACCATATTTACACTATGGGGAAAGATGGTTTGAGTTCTGTGGGAGAAGTAACTGTTATCAGGTACCATACAAGTTTAAACATCTGAATAGATAATGAATTCCAAGAGAGACTTGCAAGATATCATATGATATCCATGATATGGCATGATAAAACACATCATTATTAAGTAAATCACAAAGGCTTACAGTTTTGAGTTCACTGTAAGTTATAACAATCTAAACTTCATAACCTAATAGTACTAGGCCAAAAGATATAAAGTAAATATGGTCAGAGCTACAAGGAAAATTGAAGTTTTCCATAACTCTATTTATCTTTCAGATATAGTTTGAGTAGACAAAGTCAGTAATATGTAGAATTGAGTAAAACAATAATCCCTAAAACAAAGGGTATTTCATTCAACCATGATGGCATACATGTCCTTTTAAGAGGATGGGAACAGTTTTGTTTTTTTTAAATTTGACCCTAACGTTTAACAAAAAAATTTCCCAACAAATGTAAAAATATTTCAGTAATTCATTGATATTAGGACTAGGTTTGGAATTTTGAACATCTATGTCTAGAACCTTCTACTTGTCTACACGAGATGTAGTAGATGATGGAACCTCAAGACACTACCTGCACCAGTTAGATGTAGCAGCACTTTCTGGACCCATCTGTGGTTAAGTAATGACACAGATTCTTATTAATATTTGTTATAGCTTTGGCCTTTAAACTGACCTGACTATTCTAGCCATATGTCCCACTATGTGGCTAGTTCTTTACCTCTCTTTGAGTCCCAATTTGTCTGTTCCTTTCCCTATCCTGCTGGCAAATCTCCAGCTTGTCAGTTCTTTTCCCAGATTCCCAATCTCTGCCTGGAAGTCCCGCCTTCCACTTCATACTCAGCCATTGGCTGTCAGCTCTTTTTTTTTTTTTCCTTTTTCTTTTTTAAGGATTTATTTATTGTGGACACAGTATTCCACCTGCATGTGTGCCTGCATGCCAGAAGAGGGCACTAGATCACATTATAGATGGTTATGAGCCACCATGTGGTTGCTGGGAATTGAACTCAGGACCTCTGGAAGAGCAGCCAGTGCTCTTCTCCTCTGAGTCATCTCTCCAGCCCAGCTATCAGCTCTTTGTTAAAGCCAACAGGCAAATACCAAGATCTGGCTAGTACTTGGCTCTCTGCCAGTACAGCCATCAACAATTGACAATACAGAGATACATGTTTACACAATGTACCTCAACAAAGAAAACATGAAGACATTTCAAAGGTCATATATTTAGAGAGATGTAAACGCTATGAGAGGAATATGGACTAGCAATATAGTAATTCCATGGAAGGAGCCTCTCTGATGTAAGCAGCCATTTTCTTCACTGTGTGCACTTACTGACTCTGGACATGGGATAAAAAGGATTAGGTTGGGTTCAAGCAGATTGTTTCTCTTGTGGAAATGAGAACTACAACAAGGCCATTGGTGGTCATGTGGGGCTGATACAATAGATCAGAAAGTTGAAGACCTTAGCCAGTTTCTTCCGTCTTTTGCAAATTGCATTCCTCAGGACACAGGCATTAAATGTGAGTCTGCAATCAGAGATTTACTGGGGATTCTTTGCAAGGACTTACTGTTTTAATCTCTTCTAGAACTGTATAGTTTACTTTTCCACATTTAGGTCTATGCTTTGGGGGATATTATTGGCTGAGTACTAGCACCAAGGAAGCTGATGTTGGAAGAATAAGACCCAAATAAGAGGTGATTGATTCATAAATCTGCTACATACTCTTCATGGATCTTCATAGTTTACCTGGCTTGTACTGGGAGATGGTCAAATTGGACCTACTCATTATATGCAGTGAGAATGCTGGCTGAGGTGACAGCAGGGGTAGGTCTTAAGCATGATTTGTACAGTGAAAGGAGACACATCACAGCAGGAGCTCCCAGTCTTTCTTTACTGTTTGTCCTGCAGTGTGTGTACCGAGCAGGGGGAGGTAGAAGTTTTCACTAAATTGGCCTAAGAAACACCGAGGACAGACTACTGTCACCTCTACAAAAAACTACTTTGAATTGCCCGATTGCTTCAGTGTGAAGGGAATGTGTCCCAGAGCCTGGAACATTAAATCATGTCTTCCTTAGACATGAAGTTAACACGTTCTCCATGGTGTTCGCTCTTGTTGCTTCTCTTTTCCTCATTCTTTGGCATGCTGACCCTTCCCACCTCTATTTCTCCATTTTTCCTTTGAGTGATGACAAAAAAAGAATTTACAGTATTCAACAACCCAAAGGGCAGTGGCCGTTCTTGATGAGCATCCAGCCCCTCACCCCCCACAACCTACTGAGTTTTGAAGGTAATGTATTCTTCTGAAAGGGATTAACTCCCTGATGGGTGGACCTCCTTTTTTAGGAGGTGGCTTTGCTTACATTTCCCGAGTTCTTAGGATTTAGCCCATCCTTTGCTCTTGGGGCAAAGCACAAAAAACCCACTAATTTCCTTTTATGTCTTCATAGGAAGTGTCCTTTCTTCTTTGAGCACTCCAACTTTTTTTTTTTTTTTTTTTTTTGGTGTTTCGAGACAGGGTTTCTCTGTGTAGCCTTGGCCATCCTGGATGAGCACTCCAACTTTTATATGAACATATTTTTCATGGACATAACAGTTTTTTCTCTTATGAAAAAAGGACTTCTGCCTAACATAAACCTTGAGCTCTACAAAGGCAGGATGCCATGCAGAATTTCCCACAAGGCATGGTAAATAGTTAGCAATTAATAGTAGAAGAAACATTTGGAGAGGAATTCAGAAAAGGGTTATAGGTAACTAAGCTTCCTAGGCCTTCAGGAACAAAGCTATCTTCCAATGTATGCCTTAGCATCTCCCCAGACACACAAAGGAAAACAAACAATAAACAAAGATAACCATGGAGACAAGACTGGCCATTTTGGAACCTGTTTATATTGTATTTCTTCATTCAGCTCCCCCAAAAGCCCAGGAGACTGCATCAGACCTTCTGAACATTCATAGCTTCCTTAGGCCAACTGTAGGTGTCTAGTGTGAAGGAGTCATAGTCTGGAGTGTAGATCAGAGATCTGATAAAAGCCTCCTTGTCCTTGGGCTCTGGATAGTAGGAGGCCAGGTTGTGTTTGTACGCATAGTCGAGGACCTAGGACAAACATGTTTGGGTAAGATACTAGATCTGTGGGAAGGTCTGTCCTAAATGCCTCCTATTTGGTAGCCAGGGATATCCCGTTAAGAACCAGAATATTTCTCTTCACCTATGGCCCCACTGGAAGGGGACGAGTAAACCTTCCTTCCTAGTCAGTACTTGTTTCTTTTCCCAAGGGGCTAGTAGTTCCTTTCTCCCAGAGCTCTGGAGGTGATGGATGCATACTCAGTGCCTGGGCCAGGCTCAAAGAGGCCCAGCCTATCACACCTGCTTCTTAGTCTCTGAGGGTTTCTAGGCGCAATAGACTCCAAGAGTGCTCCAGCTTACTGGTTGGGAAGTGGAGTAATGGTAACAGTTTTCTACAGTGATGTGAATATAATTAGCAGCAATCACCCCTAACACATTCCTGTGTAGGGTGAAGTGGTTGAATTAGACCATCATGCTGTGAACAAGCCCTCCAATGAAGGAAGTGGGCTGGCTAAGCCGGACCAGAACCTAGATTGTTGGACTTTCGTAGCTGCTGCTTAAGGGTGCCTGCCCTGGACAATTCCTGGGGACTATGTCTTGCTGTGCAGGGTCATTCTTGCAGAAAAACCATATACACAACTGGAAATGATATCAGGTACCCACTATCCAGCTTGGATAATTATTATTTGAAGTTGGTCTTTCTTGTGTTATGCTGTATATGAAAACCCGTCATCTTTGTATAATCTCATAGTCTGAAATATTCTGTGAACCTGATCACGTCATCACTCCTTAAAGAGAGAAAGGAGAAAAATAAACCTCTACTCTAGCCAGCAGGAACTTTTGCTCTCTAGAGCTCTGGGTGAGAGGCCTTGTCAGGAAAGGAGCTAAGGTTGAGGGAAGTAAAGCTATTTGGGCTGCCATCACTCCTCTGCTGGTGTCAGAGTGGGGACTCCAAAGCCTGAGTCCTTTCCATGATGCCACGCAAGCTGACCTTTCTCATAAATGAGTGATTATGACTCATTAAAAAAAGAATTCCACCCACATTCTGGTTCACAAGACTATGGTGACCCTCTTTCCTGATGTTTGTGGGGGAACTATGGAAGCTTTTCTAGAATTGGCTTGAATAGGAATTTGGGGTGGGACTCAGGCTGTTGAGCCGGCAAGAGTTTGTCACTCAGTCTTTGGGTTGCACTCAGGGAGGCTGGAGGAGCTCAGCTTGAAATGTTTCCCTGGATGTCCCCCACCCCCTTATCCCTCCCAGAGTCACAGGAAGAGGGGGAGCCTTACTGCCCATATTAGAGGGTACGGGTAGGATGCCTCTTACTTTGACTGCAATTCTCAGTGACACATCTCGGATGGTGCTGAGTGGTGGGTACAGTCTCCCCTGGGACAGGTGCTGCTCAGATACTTCTTGAGCAATTTGCTAGAGGAAGAGAGAGAGAGAGAGGGGGGTGGGGGGCGGGGGGAGATTACTTCTTCACAGAAAAAATCCATCCCACTACCCCAAAGCTTGTTCAGGTACTGTACACGTTACTACACATAGCCCCAAGGAAGCTTAATGCTTAGGTTTAAGCAAAGACTCAGTTCTTTCTATAGTTAACTCTGGCTGAAGTTTAAAGCCACACAGGGCTCCTTGAATTCTAAAAGGAAACCACTAAGACCAAGATGAATGAACCTGTGGCTGGCAACAAAGACTCCCGTCCTCTGGTTGGTCATGGACTGTTACACAGGAGTCTCTGTGCTCCTTACTTACTTCCTGGGTCTGTCTCCTCCCACCTGCTCCTCCTCCCATTATTCCAGGTGGCCATTTAAGTAAAACCGGTTCTCTGTTCATGCTTCTGTGTGCTTTCCTTTCCAGCCTTGTTTCTGGTCTGTTGCAAGGGTTGTATGTGTGTGTGTGTGGGGGGGGTGAGTGGGTAAACAAGACAAGAGAGGACAAATCCAGGGGTCACTGGGCTTGAACCCCCAACCCTATTCAAAGTCTCTTAGGGAGAACAGACAGTGGTACCTCTGCTGTCAGGAGGAAGATTTCATCTGGGATGTGTCGGATCCCACCGGCGATGACGCCCAGTGCTACCCCAGGAAACACATAGGCATTGTTTCCCTGACCAGGAATGAATGTCCTGCCATCTTCTAGAGTCACACTCTTAAAAGGACTTCCACTGGCAAAGATCGCTCGACCCTGGAGGCAGGAAGAAAAGCAGAGCTGGAGTTTGGAGCCAGGTTTGGGGGCAGTGCTGGTAGTGCTTATCTCTTCCACGTTGGGTTTGTCTCCACCCTCCCCTAAACTACAGTGAGAACTTGATAAATATCTAAGAACAATTTATTTAGTTGACTAGAAAGCTAAGCCCCACCTCCCTTCAAGTTACTGAAAGTGGAGATTATGGTGCCTCTTCTCCGAACAACTGGCATGGCCAACCTGGGACAGCTGCCTAGAGAGAATATGGAAGCCATGGTTCTGGACAAAGCACTATTGTTTGGGGGAGCCTTGAGAAGTGCAGCATCATGGGAAGAGCTTTGGTCTTGGAGTTAGATATAGGTTTGAGGGCTAGCTCTATTCTTACATTTTTGTTTGTGAGCCTAGCCTTTAACGGCCGAGCTATCTCTCCAGTCCAAGTTCTACTCTTTGTTAACACGATGATCTTGAGAAAGTTGATGCAGCTTTCTAAATCTCAGTTTGCTCACGATGACGGGGCATGCTTTGTCACCCTTATAGGGTTGCTGGTAGTAGCTATTGCTACTTTCTCTCAGCTGGTGGGAGGAAGGACTCCCCGCTGACCTCGGTGACCCGGTAGCACTTCTCAGCTGTGCACTCAGCCTTGCTGGTGGGGTTGCTCAGGGCAAAGATGATAGGGCGCTCATGGAAGGAGGCCATGTCCCTCAGAATCTGCTCCGTGAAGGCTCCTGCGATGGCAGCAACACCTACAGGGAAAAGGGGGGTGGGGTAGTAGGGAGTGCCTACTCTGTATAAACACCCCATTTCTCTTCTTGAGCCACTGGTGGGGGAACAAGGTACTCTGTGACAGACTTGGGAATCTTGGGGATAGAATCTGCTGCAGGGGCTGAGGGAGCAGCAGGGAAAAGAACTTTTGCTTGAGTTAGACCTGTTGTTCATTCTATGGAGACCACTGTTTCAGTTTAGGTCTCTGGTCTTTAAGGTGAACCTTGAAGGCATTCCTGAAAGTTGTTGATGAGAGCAGAGTGTCTAGTACAGAGACAGGTGCCAGGACCCCTGTCTTGAGGTGGGAAGGGGTGCTCATTTTCATGCTGGAGAGCAACACTGCGTTCTCCCACTGATCATACCATTCTGTGTCAACGAGCCCCAACTCTGGCCCCTCACTTCTACAGTTTGAGTACATAAGTCCCTCAATAGAAGTGTATGGCATTGAACCAGACACGGAATGTGAGGGGAACAACCATGCTTCATTGGTTGTTTATGACTCTTCCCCGAGTCTCAGACTCTCCATCTGCAAGTCAAGAAGGTTAGGTGGGCTGGGTAGTGGGGCCCCTTCTTCCTCCTACCTATAATTGCTGTGGGCTTCACCAGCCTCACCACCTCCTCCAGGGAGGTGACTTCAGCATGGTCTTGGGCAAACATCTCCTTCTCATGGTTCAGGTGGCTCCTACCCTGTTGGAAAAGGAGGAAGATGGGGTAGATGGAGTGTTGAGGGCCCATTGAGCAGGGCCTGGATGCATTAGCATTCTGACGGTGTTTCTGACTGAGTCTCGTGATTTGGTCTGAGGCTTTGGAATAATGAGGCCCAGACACTTGATCAGATTTCCCAGCAGGACCTAAGGTGAATCCTAAGGAAATATATACAAGTGTTTCTTTTCTTTCTTTCTTTCCTTTTTTTTTACATTATATATTTATTTTAATTGAATGAGTATTTTTGCCTGCTTATGTTTATGCTCCCTATACATGTAGTATCCATGAGGGCTACAAGATGGCACTGGGTGCTGAGTGAACTTACAGTTGTTAGCCACCATGTGTGTGTGCTGGGAATCAAATCAAATCAAATCAAATCAAACCTGGGACCTCTTAAAGATCAAATAGGTTTTCTTAACATCTGAGCCATCTCAGTCACACAGAAAAAGAAGCAATAAATCATTTTATTTTTATTTTTAGCTCTTGGGGGTCATAGCTTTCTGGGCTAAGAAATTCCTTAGCCTCACGGAATCTCTGGCCACAAGAAAGGCAGTCCACAGGTTCATGGAAGGACAGGGCTTGAGACTTCCCCTGCCAGAGCGCTAGTGTGAGTGGATCTGCTAGGACCCACCAGTCTTCCTGTGAGTCTCACTAAGCTGACTCTAGGATAGGCTGTTCATGCCAACTGTGCCTGAGAAGCTTCAGATGTCTTTCCATCTCCTTCCAACAGAAGCCCAGTAGTGACAGGCTGCACCAAGTTCTGATAAATAAGTGCGACCATTTCTGACTGGCCTAATGAGTGCCAGAGTGATGATGTCAAGCACCTGGATTAGAAGTCAGCTCAGTAGGGTGAACAAAACGATGCCGGGAAATGAGCAAGTAAGTAAGAGGAGTCACCAGCATCTGGTAACCTGCTCTGAGAGCATTCTCTGGAGTGATGGAAAGCTTTATCTGCAGGCCCAAGTTTCTTTACAGCGGTCTGGCTGTGCAAAATTGTGGAAGAGAGAGAGAGCATGTGTCTTTTGGAGGATTATGATTCAGTATGGCTGAGACTAAACCAAGGCAGGAAGGGGTATGAGAAAAGGCTGAAAGGGGTATTCAGGTACCCATACATGCATGTGCTTGCATGCACGCATGCACACGTACACACACACACACACACACACACACACACACACACACACACACACACCCCTTCAGTACTTTTGGACAATAGCAATTAAAGCTTTGGAATTTTCTCTAAGCAGTCGGTCTCTTGGAGAACTTTCTCTGTCTTCCTTCTCTCTTTTCCTCCTTTTTTTTTTTTTTTTTGAGACAGAGTATCTCTGTGTAGCCCTGGCTGTCCTGGAACTTTCTCTGTAGTCTGACTGGCTGGCCTCAAACTCAGAGACTCCCCAGTCTCTGGCTTCCTAGTGCTGGGATTAGAGGCGTGTACCATCATGTTCAGCCAGGGAACTCTTTCAGTGTAGCTCTTGGCAGCTCCAGGTGTGAGGAAACCTCCAGCGTTTCATCCCTGAACAGTACCTTGACAATGAGACCCTTGGAATCCACCATCCAGATTTTCCTTGTGGCCTCTGCCTTGGGTATGCCTTCTTTCTCCAGGGCCATGACAAGGAGGTGAGCGATGCCCATGGCTGCCTGGGTGAGGCAGGGGTTGGGGGGGGTGGGAGGGTGGGAGGGGGTGGGGGGGAAAGGATGCACAAGGATAGTGTTTAGGCTCGGAGCACACAGCTGTTCAGCACATACAAGATGTTTCCCCAAAATGAGCCCTTCTCCCCCCGCCCCCCGCAGCCGCACAATTCCTAGGTGGCCCAGTTACATCTGTCCTTTGAGAAACTCAAAACATTGACACTCAAAAAGCTGCAATGATCAGAGTGTGCTCCTGCTGCTTCCTCTTGTCAGCACCCCAGACCGCCTCTCCCATCAAGGCTGCTTTTGCCAGTCTTACTGTTCCTGGAAGAGCCACTGCAGACCGCTGCTGATAGCACTTACCTCACCTGCACCCTGGAAAACAAACACATGGTTGGAGAGCTTGTTCTTGGTGATTCTCAGAGCAGCCAGGATCCCTGCCACAGCTACAGAGGCTGTGCCTGCAACAGAGTGGACGTATCAACCAGTGACCTCTAGCACTCAGTAAAGACTCTTGGCAGAGCTCCCTGTGGACGACGCTGACCTTGAACTCACAGACATCACCTGCCCCCTGAGTGCTGGGATTGAAGGCCTGCGCCAGGCTAAAGCAACTTTTCTTAACTCTTTTTATTTTTATTTATTTATTTTTTAGTATTTATTTATTATGTATACAGTATTCTGCCTGCATGTATGTACGCACGACAGAAGAGGGCATTAGATAACATTATAGGCCATTGTGAGCTATGGTGTGGTTGCTGGGAATTGAACTCAGGACCTTTGGAAGAGGAGTCAGTGCTCTTAACCTCTGAGCCACCTCTCCAGGTCCCAACTTTTCTTAACTTTTAAAGAAGTCATATCTGCAGGCACATGGGTTTTCAGGGTCCTCCTTTCTACTGTAAATAACTGTTTAAGAAATAGTCCCTGGAGTCTATTATCTGTCTGTGGGAGTGACAGCCAGCTACCCAGGAGCTGTTACTATTGTTATTATTAACAAATGAGGTGATGTGATAGATGCAATTAACATGCCAAAAATGAAGTGTGATCCCCATATGTGGGGGGAGTAGATGAAACTCAGAGTCAATGTGTACAGCTGACAGGAGCACAGCCACCTGAAGGACCTCGGAACCTCAGACCCGTGGGAGTGGACAAAGCCTTCCCCTGGTCTGGGCAGGACTGTTGACAGAGTGCACAGGAACCAGCTACTGCGGTTTCCTCCTTTCCTATGTATACAGCCTGAGACTCTTCCCCATAGAGACCCCCAAAGAGACTCAGTAACCCTGACTCCCATGATGTACACATCAAGCAGGACTTGTGGAGTCCTGGTGGCCTCCATCATAGTTGCTACAGTGTACCAACTCCCAGCTTCTCTATACGTGCGTTTGTTATTTCTTTATTCCTGTTGTCATCCCGGTCACGTTTCCATGACCAAGTCACGCAGGGCATGCTACCCATAGAGTTATTCAAGGATAAAACATTTAAAAACAAGACCCAATGGGACCACGAGACACAAAGTGTCTCTGTGTTATGAGCTGCGCATCTTACCCACCATGTCATAAGATTGTGCATGGTAGTAATCTTCAGCCTATGGTCTGATTTAGCAAACAATACATTGTGCCCTTTTTCTCACAGCCAGAACATGTGGGCTTCTCACAATTCTACCAGATAACTCAGACTTTATGCTTCCTGTGGCTTCAACTTTGTGCCCTGCCTGATTAGAGGCCTTAACTCCCTTGAGAGAAAAACTTCCATTAGGAATCACAGCAAGCTTCTATTGAATTGGAGATCAAGACCACTACTTGGGAATCGAGACCACCACCTGGGAATCGAGACCACCACCCAGGAATCGAGACCACCACCTGGAAATCGAGACTGCCACCTGGGAATCGAGACCGCCACCTGGGAATCGAGACCACCACCCGGGAATCGAGACCACCACCTGGGAATCAAGACTGCCACCTGGGAATCGAGACTGCCACCTGGGAATCGAGACCACCACTTAGGGATCAAGACTCTCTCTGCACTAAACCAGTAAGCAAAGAAGACTCCCGTTTCTCTGGCTGTGGGGATTGGTCCTACCAACCAAGAGGAAGACATCCCTCAGCGGGAACATAGCTGTCCTGAGGCATCCTCTGGGGGTTATCTTGATAGTTCCGTGCTTGCTAGTTAATATCAATAAACATAACAACTACAGAGAGGCAGGGCCATTGAAGATCCAGGGCCTTCAGAAATGAGGAGTAGGCTACCTTACCAGGTGAGGAACCCTGGCCAGATAAAGTCCTGTCAGAGGACAAGAAACAAGATTGGTTGAGGCGAGATTTCTGAGCACTGGTGACAGTATGACTGGCTAAAGACATGCATACTTCCTTCTCGGCCCTCGGCCATATGACAATAGACAATGGAAGGTGTTAGCTAATTCCTTCTCCCTTCTTTTTTCTTTGATTGTTTTTTTTTTGTTTGTTTGTTTTTTTACAGTTTTGGAAGTTAATTCTATACTTTCATCTTGGAGTTACAGGGTTTTCAACCGTGACTGGATTTGAAGAGCAAGGTAATTAATTCTTCCCAGTGATGCTTAGTGTGACTCTCTTGCAGTAACAAACAACTGTTGGGGCGTGTCTCTTCTTATTTTGGATGGGGTGGGTGGGGGAGGGGGAAGGGGAGACAGTTTTTGTTTGAGATAGTTCTGTTTTGTTAGCATTGCTTTTGTCACCTGGAAGCACAAAGGTGCGGAAGTTTGTGCAAGGACGCTGAGAAAGCAAGAGGGAGGACTGTACCAATTAACAGTACTTTCTGAGCTTACATTGATTAAAGTACAAACCACCAACTGGCTCTATGCAGGGATCTGCCAGAAGGAGGCACTAGAGAGCAACTGAAAGGCTCCAGGAGGTGAAAAGAACATTATTTCCAGAACTGCCTCCGTCTTGCGGAATCACAGGTAAAGTGTAGGATATTTAATAACATTTGCATTTTAGATAAAAATAATCTTATTTGGGCTTAATCCTGTGAAACATTAGTACAATTAAAAATATTATTTATTTGATATTGGAACTTAAACGCATCCATAGCTTTGCTTTTGCTAAGTCAGACAATTCCACATACTTGATTCTTCACCTCCACAGAGCAGTTAACCCCTCTGCAACCCATCAATCATTTCGTGGATAACCTCACAGCAGGCCCGTGAGCACCAGCCAGCTGCCTCCTCTTCTCTTTTGTTCTTCAGCCTCAGGGGGTAGTAGCGGAGTCTTATTGTTTCTTTTCTGCTTTTCAACTCTCTAATACGCACACTTTTTATGTTGAGAGTTCTCTGTCTGAGCCTCTGTCCCAGTCCTGTCGGATACTGAGGGCTCACAATAAAACTGCTATCACAGTGTCAAAATTAAGCCTCTATGATGCAACCACAGGAAAGGAAATTAAAGTGGGACTGTTTATGGTTTGTTCCATTTTCAACAGTTAGAAAGCAAAAATGAGATTATCTGTGGCTGGTGAGGGAGCAATGACAAATGGGAGGTTCCAGAATTCTTTTCAGTCTAAAGAGTAACTTTCTTTTAGGAAATTATTTCCCCATCTAAATTCAGAGCATAAAGTGTTTTTGACCTTTGACCTTATACTTCTACTTTTCAAAATTGGTGTATGGGAAACAAATATGCACACTGGAACATATTTCTAGGGTTTATGTCTAGAACATATGTCTAGAACTTAGGACAGTGTTATTTTTTAATACACAGTGACTGGAAATAATCTAAACACCTAGCAAAGAGAAAAATGATTGAGTAATTTAGGTAGGTTATACACTCAGGAGAATATTTCCTTCTAATAAAAATGACCACCACAGGTGGCTGGAGAGATGGCTCAGTAGTTGGGAGGACTGGCTGCTCTCCCAGAGGCTCCGAGCTCAGTTCCCACTAACTTCATGGCTCATAACCATCTGATTTGCCCCTTCTGATGTGCATGAAGACAGAGCGGTCTTCTACATAAAATACATGAATAAATAAATAAATGACAACCATGGGGCTGGGGAGATGGCTCAGTCTGTGAGGTGCTTTCTGCCCAAACATAAGGACTTGAGTTTGGGTCCTCAGCACCCACGTGTGAGCTGGGCATGGTAGTGTGTGTCTGTTACGACAGAGTGGACCCAAGAGCATCCCAGAGGCTCATGGTTACTGTAGCTAAAATGGTAAACATCATGTTAAGCATGACATTGTGTCTCAAAGAATAAGATGTGGCATGGCTGAGGACTAGACTCAATGTCAACCTCTGGCCTACACTCTTGTGTGTATGTGTACATGGGAGCACATACCTGCACAAACCTCATGCAAAAATTTTTATTAAAAATTTTATGAAGAGCTGGGCATGGTGGCACACGCCTGTAATCCTAGCACTTTAGAGGCAGAGGCAGGTGTATCTCTGAGTTTGAGGCCAACCTCGTCTGCAAAGTGAGTTTCAGGACAGCCAGGGCTACACAGAGAAACCCTGTCTTGAATAAAACAAAACAAAACAAAACAATTTCAAAAAAATGAAGATTGTATAGCAACCCAGGAAATGCTACAAGTAAGTAACTAACATATGTATTTCTAAAGCTGTCTGAATTTTATGTGTGCTCATTTAGTGCTGACACACATTGGTCAGGATGGCTTCTCCCACTCAGGCGTTGGTTCTCTGTCACCTGGAATCAGTTTCTGGCTCCTTCGAACACTTTCTGCTTTCAGGGAGGCAATTTGCAAATCATACACCAGTAGATGGCGCCAAAGATGCTTCATAGTAGATGTTCCCTGGGCTAGATGTCTCTGGTGGCTTTTTTTTTTTTTTGGCTACCAAACATCTTTTGAGGGTTGAATAACTGAATTTATCAGCAAAACATAGTGCTAGAGGAAGCTGGTGACTCTGACCTCCCCTACGTACATGGAGAAAGTGGACTGGTCTGGTTAGTGGTCTAGAAGAAAAGCCTGGACCACAGCCTTTCCTGGGGAGTTGGAGGCAGCAGGAGAGGCTTTGTGGGCCTTGTGGGAGAGAACTGTGGGGTGGGTGATGGACGAGAACTGCCAGCCCACATCAGTGTTCAGCAATGAGTCTCACTGGGGTCAGGACAAAAAGCAGTGGGGATGCTCAAAGAAGAGCTGCACGCTGCCACAAAACAACACAAAGGCAGCCACCGTTTATTCATTATACCTTTGTTGTTGTTATTGTATGCTGTGCTGTCTGTTTTGTGTGTTTGTGTGTGATGGGAAAATGCATGTGTGGTACATGCATGTAAGCCAGCGGAGGGTGTTACCCTAGGTGTCTTCTATTGCTCTCTACCTTACTGGCAGGCCAGGGAACTGGAAGTTCACTGTTTTAGCTAGGCTGGCTCATCACCAATCTCCCAGGACCTACCTGTCTCTGCACACCCCCTCCCGCCCAAGCCCAATGTTGAGGTTAAAATCAAGAGCAGCCACACCTAGCTTTTTTACATGGGTGTTGGGGATTTGAACTCAGGTCTTCAAATTGGTACAACAAACGGGCTTCTTCCCAAACTCCATTAATTAAGGTGAACTTGGCTATGTGCTACTGTCTTATCAGCACTTGCCCGGTTAATCTTTATATAAACTCTATAGAGTAGGTCTTTTGTGATCCCTCTATTAAGGTTTTTAGGTTTTTGCTTTCTCCTAGGAAAGCGAGGTTTGAAATAGAAGCAGTCAGGTAAAGCCTACCCAGGCACCTCACTTGAACGTATAACGAAGAACGAAACACTCTCAAGACACTGTGAATCTCCTTAGCAGCTCTCCAGACCCTCTGACTCATCCCACACCCTTTGCCACCCCGCAGACACCGTGAAGGTCCTTTCTGATCCTAATCAACACCTCCTCCTGCAGTGGATCTCCTTCTCAAGGATCCAGGGGATTTGTTCTCCAATTTTCTCTCTCCTCAATTCTTCACCCTCAATTCCTCCCTCTCTGCTGGATCATACGCATCTGTGTATAACCACACCGGAGAACTTTTGTTAAACAAAGGGCTTGCCCTTGTCACTCGTCACAGTCTTTTACAGTCAAACTCTTCCAAGAGCTGAATGTGACCACTACCTTAATTTGTTTTCTTCTCTGTCTCCATGGAATCCAGTGTATACAAGTGACGGGGCCACTTCTTGTCATGGTCACTGAGAAGCTCCACTGTGCCAACTTCAGTGGTCAGTTCTCAGCTTCTCATCCTTTAGCTGCTCAGCAGCGCTTGGCACGGATGCCCATTACTCCTTGGGAGAACTCTTTCTGAATTTGGCTCTGGAACTGTCTCTTCAGTCACTTCTTTATGGTCCCCTTCCTGAGACCCACTCTTAAGGCCTAACAAGATATCTTAGTTCTAGATCAGAACTCAAGACAGAAAGCTGTAGTTCTTAGATTCCAAATTATAAAACAGGAGCTTAGCAAATCAAGGCTTGCCTCCACCATTAACTTCCACTGTTGGGTGCGGTGGGGGTGGGGTGGGTGGGTTAGTTCTTGGACTGTGTGCCTGGAATTTTTAATGGGAGAGGAGGAAAATTGCTTAGATTTTTGGAGGTAACCACCCTAAGAAGTCTGACAGTCTGGGGCTGTGGGAGAACATGGCTTGTGCCCACAAGTGATGTGAACTGGTTGTTCTCACTTGTGATGAAAGATAAACAAACTTTCCTATTCAGCGGGGATGTTCCATAATTACACTTCCTGCAAACAGAACACTTGAGGCTGCTGGCTTAGGAAATGGCGCAAAAGGACAAGCTGGAAATGGTCCTTTTCATAGTCACGTTGGACCGAGTTGAAGCAGTTTCTCAACTGAACAGATTTTGGGAGTAATCGGTGACAGTGTCAATAACTGCTAGCTAGAGGGACAGGGAGAGGTGGGCTGGGTGAGGTGGCCGTGGAGCCCTGGGTTTCTGAGGACTGATTGGCTTCTATAAGCTAGGCAGGCCTTTGCCACCATCCACTGTAATTCCCTTCCCACAGCAGGAAGCCACTACCTCCGTTTACTCATTTGCACACATTGAGGGCTGAGGGGACATCAATGGCACAGAATGAAGAAGGAGCAACAGGGTGGAGTTGTTCTCTGGGAGCTGCCAGCATCCCTCCAGAAGAGCCAAGTCCCTCTTTCTAGGTCCCCGGCAAGGCCTTGAGACCACTTCAACAGTTCTCTGTTGTCATAAGGGACTTTCCTAGTGCCCTCGGGTGCTCTAGCGCGTATTAAACCGTGGGTAATAACCTCATGGGAGCCATGTAATTGAAGTGGAGGTTGAGAAGAACACAGCAACCGTCAAAAGCTTCTGGATGTGCAATAATAAAAAATTACTGCAAAGCCAAGCATGTTGCGGACATACAACGTGATCACTTTCCACTGCTGTGCCATCCTAGCGTGCAACACCAACCATGCTGCCTGGGCAGGCCTGGCTCAGGCTTGAGACTGGAGTCTGTTCCAAACTGCAGGGCCTCTGCCTGTACCCACAAACTTTCTGCTCTTATAAAAATACTGTTTAACTATGGAAAAATAGAAATTTAAAAATATTTTTTTTTACACTGCCATTGTTCAATATGTAAACACTAAATTTGTACATCTTTGGGTTGTATTGGGTTAGAATTTTTGATTTTTTTCAAAAATTACTCTTTGAGTTATTGGCTTGAGTTTTATAAGTCAGTGCTAAGTGAATTTGGGCTGGGGAATAAGACAGAATTTCCAACAATTTCTGAAACAGCCCTAGCCACACTTCTGTCATTTGTGCTACGTTATCTATATGGAGTGGTATTCTCAGCAGGACAATTTTTTTTTTTTTTTTTTTTTTCGAGACAGGGTTTCTCTGTATTAGCCTTGCCTGTCCTGGACTCACTTTGTAGACCAGGCTGGCCTCGAACTCACAGCGATCCGCCTGCCTCTGCCTCCTGAGTGCTGGGATTAAAGGCGTGCGCCACCACGCCCGGCTAGCATGAACAATTTTAATATTAAAATGGATCAGCTCTAACCTCTACCCTTTACTGCAGGCTTATACCCTGCAGTATAAAACATTCATCCATGATTTAACTTTACTTTTATATTTGACTTTAAAAGTAATTAAGTGTACCAATCTCAGTAGCATGAAAACTTGGTTTCATCTTTAATAAAAGATAAAAATTATATGCATACCAAAGAATCATTTTAAAATACACGTCTTGATTTGATGACCAGTGAATGTTTGATTTGAATATTCATTCTATATACTTTTGTATCCAGATTGCTGCAAAAATTTATCTAAGTTTCCTGTAAAAGTTCCTCGGGGCGGGGGGGTGGTGGTGGTTATGAGTAGGAAACGAACAAAAAGCCCACTCTGATAACAGTTCCAAGCCACAGTGGGCCTGTCCTGCCGTAGTCTGGAAGGACCTGGAAGGAAGAAATGCCATCTTAGCTTTTCCAGGTCCTTTGCTGCCCAGCGGCTGAAAGAGGAGGTTCCTGAGGAGTCTGGCTGAGGCTGGTTCTGAGAATAAGTAGCCTCAGAACACAGGACATGGTAACAAGAAAGGCTGTGCACGCTGGGGAGAAATGATGTGCGAGGAGGTGGTGAGTTTGTTGCGGGAAAGGCCAAGGGAAGACCTGGAACCGTTGCGTGTGGCAGGAGAGGTGGAATATGGATCCTTGATGGCTTGTAATGCCTCTGCTGTTTTGTAAGCAGGACAAACAAGATGGACAAAATCTGGACCCGTTTTAAGTTGATAATGACAAGATGTGATAGAGATTGATCTACATTCAGAATTTTAGACGCACCAAGATAGGAAAGATGTTTTCTTCAAGGCTGCCAAATAAAAATGGACAAAACACTAAGAATGTAACATTTATATAATTCCAGATTGTGTCATGGTTCTTCTTGCTATAGGTAGTTTATTGTATATGTGTGTAATAACATGTAAAAAATAAAAAACGTTTAATTAATAAAAAAAACTTAAACTTACAAAAAATATCTTTGAAGCTCAGCCACGTATGTCCATCTTCCTGCGTGCGTATGGTGGTATCTGTAGCCAACTATATGCACACTGAGGTCATCTGTCAGATACGTGTCTCCCATTTCTTGTCTAAGTGCCCTGTTGGTGGCTGTGGGGAGCATTCTTTGTGCAGAATGGAAAGCCATTGCCTAGTCCTGGGTCATGAGAAGAGTGGGGTTACCTGGGTACCTGTGGCATGGCCACGGATGCAGTATCTCACGGGAGCCTTTGAGTATCAAACAAAATTAGCCAAGAGCAGGAGGAGGGTTCTAGGTGGAAGAATCAGCATATGGCAAATTATGGAACCAGTAAAAACTTCACAGTCTAGTGCTGTGGGGAGATGGGATCGCTTCATGAGTAAAACCATGCTTGTGCAAGCCCAATGACCTGAGTTTGATTCCCAAAACCCACAGTTGGAAGGGAGAATTGATTCCTGCAAGTTGTTCTCGGTTCTTCCCATGTGCAGTATAGTGTGCACACTGTCACTTTTACACACACAGTACACACAACAATACCAATAAAACAAAATTTAAAAAGGACCAGAGAGCACACAGAAAACTATAGAAAAGCATGGCGGCCATGCCTTCCTTTTGACAAGGCTTCAGAAGCACGGTGCTTACATCCCCATCTCGTTTTCCTCAGTGCTCTCATTTTGCTCTCAAAACCATTTCCTCCCCCCCATACTTATGCACTATATATATATTAGTAATAGGTACCATGAACCGAGTGGCTGTTCCTGTGTGTGCACATCCCCCTCCCCCAGTTAGCGCAACACGGGTAATTCTGGAGATACTTAGCAATGAACTGGCATAGATTTCACTGTAGTAGGTACTGGCTTGAGAAGCGCACACAGGATGCTCTGGTACTTTCTGATTATTAGTCATGGCAGCTAAGTTGTCGCAGAGGAAGGATAAAAACATGTACCACTTGGCTAGAATCACAGAGCAGAAAAGTAAGGATTCAGAGACAGACCCATCTCAGTCCAATGTCTGTTAACTACTCTGGCTCATACACCGGAAGCTTCAAAGTATGAAAGGGTACCAGGCTCAGTGGCGTGCAGTTCTGTGATCCCAAGCAGTAGTAAGGCAGTGAAGGCAGAGAGATAGCCTCAAGCTCCAGGCTAGCCTGGGTTACCCAGAAACACCCTATCTTGAGAACAAACAAAACAATCAAGCAAAAATTGTGAAGGAGTGACATCGCATACAGGCATTATGTCAGGTTATCTGTCCTTGAGGGCTTAGAAGGGCTAGAAGGCAAGGCTGGTAGGGTGAAGTGTGTTCTGGAGTTGATGAGCCAATTGTTTCATGTTCCCCAGTCACACTGTGTGGTTAGCTTGCAGTGGAGGCACAGACCCAAGGTCACCAAGTCAGCAGTATTCTGTACCTGATTTCTTGCAAGCAAGTTATCCTCACCAAGGCAAAATTAGTCTGTCCCCAGCATGACCATCCTCACTGCCCTTTCCCTCCCCTGCCTCTGTCTTCTCCCCTAAGAACAGAGGTGTTCCCAGCTGAAACAACAAAAGTCACCTGAGCCTCTGTCTATTCCAAAATTCCTGAAGAGGCTGCCAGCGATGAGTCAGTGCACTGGCAGCCCTGTTCACCAAGCGCCAGCCAGCCTCGCCTGGGCGGATGATTCCTGTGAGCCAGAGGCACAGATGAGGACAGAGGAAACAAACAGGAGGAAGTCTTTCCGTGCTGTGGCTCCGGAGTTCAACCCTGTGGACCCCATGGGGTCTGCGATTCAGATGGTACAAATAAGGAGCTTGACGTCGTGCACAGTAGAGCCCATTGGAAGCTCAGCCTGGGGGCTTCTGAGGACTGCAGTTCCATCTTTTCCTGTTGCACTGGGGATGTGAGGCAGGGCTTGTGATGAAAGTAGGCAGCATGGCTCTATTCTCATTTTCATGGGGCCCACTTGGCTCCAGTCTTTTCAGTAAGTGGGTCACAGGCAGATTCTGAGGCATTCCCACATCTTGTTGGGATAGACTGTGCCTTGTGGTTGTGTGGACAGGAGCAGAGAAGGATATTGAGACTCAGTATAGACCTCAAATCCTCAACTAACCCTGCTAGGAGGAGCTCAGTCCAAGCCAGGGATGGAATGATTGGACACGTTTCTTCATCAGTGGGGAAGCTAGCCTGTGGCAAGGCAGGGCAGGGCTAGGGCTTTCTGCAGCTGAGGCTCTGACTGCATCAGCAGCAAGAAGTCTTCCCTTGAAGGAAGATGTGGGTGGATCTCCATGCCAACCTCTTGACATTTTGATTGGTTACAACATGGGCACATCTATATATAGGGCTGTGATCATCAAAGGCTATAACAATCTTATAGAGCCCCCATATTCTTGCTCTGTCTAGCAGCTCTTAATTTCTGATAAAAATAGAAAATTCATCTGTGTGTGTGTGTGTGTGTGTGTGTGTGTGTGTGTGTGTGTGTGTGTATGTGTGTGTGTACCTGAAAATTATCTAACTGGTTTTGTCTGAGAGTCTGTAGACAGGACTCAAAACAACGAATTTAAACGAATGAATTGATTGTTCATGCATATGGAATTGCACGTGTGTGCACACATGTCTAAAACCTGAGCATGAGCACAGATGAGGTGCATTTGTATGATGGTCAGGAAAGAGAGAGGCTCCAAGGCAGGAACCAGCACAGATTTCTACAGGAATAGGTGTGACGATGAAGATGTTATTTGTACGGGTAGGTTGCATTCATGCACTCTTACTACAAATGTGCCTATCACTGTGTTGCGAGCTGAGGATCAAACCTAAGTAAGCCACGGCTGCTGACTCCAGAAGCTTCTCACTTAGCAAGAGGCAGAGAATGCAGCAGAAGCATCTAGAGTTCAGTGGTTCGGGTACGATGCACTTTCCAAAAGCTCACGTGTTGAAATCTTGGCCCTTCCTGGTAGATCCAGTCATCGAGAGGTGATTGGATCACAAGGGTTCTGATTCACCAATGGTCAGAGTTTTAGGGTGTTGTTAGGAGATGATGAGAATCAGGAAGTAGGACCTGGTTGGAGAAAATGGTTGCCAGGGGGATGCGTTTTAAGGATGTTTCTGGTCCTGAGACCCTTTCATCCTTTTCTCACTACTTTCTGTTGCTTTTGGAAACTAGCTCTGCCCCACCTCCTGTCCTGGCCTAGAAACAATGGACTGTGGACCAAAACCTCTCACATGGTGGCCAACAACAAACTTGCCTTCCTTCAGCTGTGTTTCTCAGGTATTTGTTACAGTGATGTTGAACTGATCAGTGCCAGACAAACGTGATAAACACTACACGATGGAAACTGGCTTGGAATTGACCAATGTAAGAATAGATGGAGGAGGGCACCTGGGTAGGCACCCAAATTAGACCATTCCATTGAACTGAGTCTTGAAGGATAAAGGAATTACTCTGGCGAAGGTCGTAGGAAACAGCTGCACATGCTGGCTCACAGCTGTACCTCTAGCACTTGGGAAGGAGAGGCAAGAGGAACAGGAGTTTGAGACCAGGCTTGGCTACATAGGACTTTATCTCAAGAACCAACCAACCAAACTGAAGGGACAATTAGAGGACAGGGAAGAGGTCCTTTCAGCAGATGAGTGCAAAGTTTCTCATGAAGGGACGGCAACACACTGAGTCATATTTCCATCTCAGAGGAACATTCTGGCGCTAGCGTGGGACACATGAAGGTGGATAGACAGCAGGGCCCTGCTGTGTACCTGCGTGTGTCTAGGATGTACACATATGAGCCAGCCTGTCTGCCTGTACATCTGGAGTCTGTGCACCAGGTGTGCTGCCCATATGGGCTTGCTTTCCATTTAGCAACCCAGGGGACTGGGAAGGTGGCTGTCTTGTGGCTGACTCATGTGCGAATGGCATGACCACTAGTTAGCAGGTGCTTCCTCCAAGCCACAGGCACACATCTGCCTGTGAGTTGACTGGCCAGTAGTGAAAGAATGCTCTTCCACCTCCAGCCAGTCTTCTTGGACTGTACCGCTGTGGCTACAGAATACCTAGCTTGTTAAGATGAGGTTGACACTGTCCACCAGTGTCTATTGCAGGCCCAGGCATCAGGGGACCGGAGAGACAATATAAGAAGCTGATCTTTCCCTTCTGGGTCTCTCTCCCCTTCTATCTTCACCTACTCTCCAGGTCTGAAATCATGTTCGAACTCAATTCCCTAACAGTGTGCTATAACCACATTATGTTTCCCCTTGAAAACTCACAATAAATTTAAAAAAGTCATTCATCATATTTTTGTTACTCTATAATATAGATCACAAAGAAAAGAGGAACTTGGCTTTGTGAGATTGACCTGGAGCAGTATGGTAAGTGGTTATAAATGTGGGATTTAGAGTCCGGATACCTGAGATAAACTTTCAACTGGACACTTATTGGTTTGGTAAGTTACTTATTATCCTTGTGCCTTGTTCATTCATAAGAAGATACTAATATCTCACGGGATTATATGTGTACAGTTCCCAGGATGGAGAGTGCCTAGTATGTCACAAGCACTCATCAATAAGCTTTAAGCTGGGTTTATAGTCTCTGTAGTCTACCCCTAACTGACTTGAGGAAGACTCGTTATCATATGTGTGAGGAAGCGTCTGTAGAACGTCAGCCAGCTTTCGCTCAAGAATAAGATTGCTCCATACCAGCTCATTCGTCATCTGACCTGGACCGCTGCTTTAACAGGCTTGCCTTACCAAACTTCATTTGTTAAGTAACAAGATATGTGGACCCATCAAAGTTTCTACTGGGCCTTACAAAAATCTAGGAACAGCCCCCAGCACTTCTCACTGAGAACTCCTGGGTGAAAGCATCACCGAAAAGCCTCTGCTCTATTGCAGCAGCTCCAGATATGGGCACCTGCAGAGCACACACAACTTCCCATGCATATTTTAAGGCTTTAGGACAGGTGACCAAGTGACACAGAATTAAAAGAGGCTTTCCATTGACTTTTGAAATCTTCTGTGTCTCTGGTGACCAGTGTCTTTCCAGCTTATAGCTCTCTGCAGCACACAGCAGCCAAGCTCAGGGAAGGACTCATCACAACTCTCTGTGCACCTTGTGTTTGAAAAGTCTAAGAGTATAAAGGCATTTTATGACCATTGATGTTTTGAAATAAGTCACGAAGTAATACTTTCTATGTTTAATCTCCTCCCCACCCCCTGCACCTCTCTCTCGGAGGTGTATGCCCATAGTATTAGTGTGCTTACAGAAGACATTGGGTCTCTGTACCTCATTTCATTGAGACAGCCTCTTATCAAAAGCAGAGGTAGTCTGGAGGCCAGAAAACCCCAATGATCCTCCTGCATCAGCCACACTGTGGCTACAGTCATGTGCAGTTAACATAGGCTTTTTATGTGTGTGTGGAATCCAATTCAGGTTTTCCTGGTTGGACATCAAGTGCTTTTTACCCACTGAAGATTCCAGCCTCTCAACCCAGGCTCTTGCAATTTTTACAATGCTTTTCTGAGGTAGTTATTGTCATATTAGAACACATAATAAAATTATAGTAAGGGAAGAGATTTTCCAAGTTTAGGTAGGTAATAATTGACAGTGGTGTACAGAATTTTTTACAAATATAAGCTCACACAGTTCTTCCCTACCTCAGAAGCAGTAATGATGTACACTTAGTGATTAAGCACACTAATGGTTAGCTAATTGAAAAGAGCTATTCAAGGCCACAGAGCTAAGAATCAACCAAGGAAAGGTTGACTCCAAGTTGAATATTGTTTCTTGAGCAGCTTTTGGCAGCAGAGCAGCTATGAAATGACACTTACTTCCTGCCTTTCACATTTGACTGAGCTTTGTGAAAGAGCATTATTGTCCTGTGACGTCGTGAGGTTAAAATGTACCTTGGATGTCATCGTTGAACATACAGTACTTATTGCGGTATTTGTTGAGCAGACGGAAGGCATTGGCATTGGCAAAGTCTTCAAACTGAATGAGGCAATTTATTCCAAACCTGTAGCGTGGAGAAAGAGAGAGGAAAGAATGTGGGATTATTACTTCCTGGAGCAGATCCTGCTGGAACTGGGTTCAGGGGAGGCTCAGGACAAAAGGTAAGGATGACCTGTGCACTTCCTCTTATTTTTTTGTCACTTGGCTGGATTAGCAACTTCTAGAAGAATACCTTTGTCATTATGTACATGAATGAGAGAGTGTAGGGACCAAGGGCTTCACAGCCAACCAAGTCAAGATCACTGTATCTAAAGTGGACCATAGGCTCCCCAGGAACCACCAAGCAGATGGTAGGAATAACAGTAAGGCTGGGGTGGGGCCTGCTTTCTCTGCAACCTGTGGCCATCCAAGATCCCAGGAGAAATCTCACTCCAAACACAACAGTGAGCAGACTCGCTCTGAGTCTGGGAGCTTGTGAAGCCTGCTGTTGCCATCTCCAGACACGGAGGCTTGGAGTCGGTCCACTCTTCTTCATTCATGTGATATACTCCAACAAGGCTGAGAAAGGCCACCCCATGAAGCCACTGTTAACCTGATAAAGGTATTGTCCAACTTCCACCAATAGAAGAGCAGCTAGTAAACTCATTGAAAGTATACCACCAGCTCCATCTCACAGATGATGACCTCACCCAAGGGCTGTGGGATGGAGTTCAGGAATCTGCATTTTCAACGAGCGTCCCAGATGGTTATGATTCCAAAAGTCTACACAACTAAGAAACACAGCCTTGGTGGATGAAGGCACAGTACAGCAAGCTGCTTGCTATAACTTATTGGAAATCTATGCATATTAGATTTCCTGGTCTTGATGAAATGATATTGGATTTATTCGTGCTTTATAGCACATGTTTCTGTGTAATATTTATTGCCTTCGGGGAAGCCAAGAGAGAAGTGGCCAGCTCATTTGTAGAACGACCCCTTAGCCTAAGTGCTTCACATGTAGGTTTCACCTGCTGTTGCCCTTTGGTTCTGGTGTTTGGTTGCTATGTCTCCTAGGCCTTCTTTAAACAGTCATGACCTGTTAGTCATTTTGCCTTCTGCTCTGCCCTAGCTTCCTATTTTATTTCAACAGGCACAATGGTATCTCCCTTGTCAACTTCTGTGTGCTCTCGTAAGGATTAAATGATGAAGATGATTTTCTTTTTCAGTGTTACAGAGGTGTAACTGACACATGAAAGAAAACCTATTAAAACATATACCACTTATGATTTGAAATTTGTGTATACTGCAAAATAATTGCTATGGCTAGGCTAGCTGACATATCTACTACCATAAGGGTCATCGTTGTGTGTGTGATCTAAAACTAAAGGTCTAGTCTCTTAGCAAATTTCAATTATATAATATAGTATTATTAGCTATAACCAGCAGGTGATTTTTAGACTGCAAAGTGCTAAGCTCAAGTGTCATTCTCACCACAGCTTTTATTCACACTCATGGACTAAGTGCTGCTGAGATGGTTAGGGGCTCCCTGTGCCTTTTAACCCACCACCCAGGCTTCTTTTCCTTGTATATGAATTTTTGAATGAGGGCTAATCACAAATGGCTTAAAATGGAGTTGTAGTAGAATCCCAAGGGTGAGAAAGAACACAGCCTTGTAAGGCTGTAGGGAAAGTAATGGCCCCAGGGGAAAAGTCAACCTTAACCAGGACAGGACAGAGAGCAGAGTTATGGGATGTGGGAGAATGTTAAAACCATAAGTCTAGCTCCAGAGGACTCTAGAAAAGGGGAGAAGAGTGAGGTGTAAGAGTTGGGATTGGATAATGAAAAGCACACAGCACTGGCTTTGGGCTTAGTGTGACCCTCAGAAAATTTAGTGATTTCTCCATGTGTAGCTCAACAGGACAGCAGTAGAGAGGGCTACGAAATGTTTCTCTTTCTGTTTCCTTGTATCATTAGGTATGATTACCCAACATTCTCTGTTGCTCTCTTTCTGGGTAATTAAATACAGATTGACATATTTTTTTTCTAGTTCTTAGTAGTTCCATAATTTCTCTCATTAATGAAGTCAATGTGTAGTGGTTTAAACAACAATGGTTCCCACAGGCCTATAAGGAGTGGGACTATTAGGTGGTGTGGCCTTGTTGGAGTAGGTGTGGCCTTGTTGGAAGTGTGTCGCTGTGAGGATGGCCTTTGCAGTTCAAGCTATGCCCAGTGTGGCTCACAGTCTCTTTCTGCTGCCTTTGGATCAAGATATAGACCTCTCAACTCCTTCTCCAGCACCATGTCTGCCTGTGTGCTGCCATGTTCCCTGCCATGATGATAATGGACCAAACCTCTGAAACTGTAATGTAAGTCAGCGCCAATTAAATTTTTTTTTTTTTTTTTTTTTTTTTTGTAAAATAAGAATTCCAACCCATCCACAAAATTTTTTGACCCAAAATTTACCCTGCCTACAAGATGTGCAGGGATAAAGATAGAGCAGAGATTGAGGGAATGTCCAACCAGTGCCTGGCCCAAATTGAGGCCCACCCTGTGAAAGAGAGCCAACCCCTGACACTATTAACTATACTCTGCTATGATTGCAGACAGGATCCTAGCACAGTTGTCTTTTGAGAAATTCCACTCAGAAGCTGATTGAATCAGATGCTGAGACTCACAGCCAAACATTAGGTGGAAGGTGAGGAACCTTGTGGAAGAGTGGGGGGAAGGCTAGAAGAATCTGGAGGGAACATGAACTCCACAAGAAGACCAACAGAGTCAACTAACCTGGGCCCAGGGGTTCTTACAGAGCCTGAAGCACCAACTAAGGACCATGTGTGGACTGGATGCAGGCCACCTAGATGTTTGTAGTTGATGGGCAGCTTAGTTTTCATGTGGGTCCCCTAGTAAGAGGAGCAAAGGTTGTCTCTGACATGGACTTTTCCCCCTGCTTTTTGATCCCTTCCTCCTGGTAGGGTTGCTTTGTATGGCCACAGTTGAAGAGGATGCATTCAGTCCTGATGTGACTTGATATGCTGGGGGTGGGTTGGAAGTTGGGGGGCTCCCCTTTTCTGAGGAGTAGGGGAGAGGGGATAGAGGGGAAAGGGAGGGAGGCTGAGACCGGCAGGAGAGGAGGGAGGGGGCTACGATCGGGAGGTAAAGTGAATAATAATAATAATAATAATAATAATAATAATAATAATAATAATAATAATAATAAAATAAAATAAAAGAGTTGCTGTGGTTATGGTATCTCTCCACAGCAATAGAATCCCTAATAAGACACCATGGTTTATTATTCTGTTAAGCAGCAGCACCATGCAGTACCCAACACATTGTAGGTACCTGGGAATAAATTAGCCCTTTATATCTGTAGATTATGTATTCATGGATTCAGCCAATCCTACACTGAAAACGTTTAAAAAGATCCAAGAGTGTAAAGTAACAATCACTCACGCAGCATTTACAATGAATAAGGTGTCATAAGTACTATACAACTCATCACTCTATAGGACAGTGCATGTAGAGTATATTACGTAAGACATTTGGCCATCTACAGTTTTGGTATCCATAGGAATTCCAGAATAAATTTCCCTTGGATACTGAAGGATGATTGCACTGTGAATAGAAATAATAAGTAAAACTGCCCACTCATAAATATGTCATGCCTGTCAAGCCAAAATTTGCTGTGATTTTTTTTTTTTTTTTGTTCAGGTTATGAACTGCAAGAATGTGGACTGGGAGTAGGGAACAGAATGTCTTGACATTTAACTATACATAAGAATTTCAGTGCTGTTTCACAACTAGCCTGGGGCTAAGGTCCTGTAAAACATAGACAACACAAGTGATGTGTGGAGATCCCTCTGTCACACATTAATCTATATTCACACCCTTAACCTTGATGCAATACTGCTACCCATTTGCTGAAGTAAAAAGGCAAACATTATAAATATCTTTATTTGTGTATTACTGTTTCATGTTTATTTAATTTTGCATAGGAAATTCCCCTGGATTATAGAACAAATCTCTGACAGTTCAGGTTTATCTAATTCTGACTTAGACCCAAAAGGCTGACAGTTCCTAGCACTTCAGAACCTTTACAAACCTATGCTTCTTTGGACCTGCATCCCCAAGGATGTTCCCTGGCCCAGGAACAGCTCCAGTTCTGGGGTTTGTACACTGTTGCCTCCAGTCTCTGACTCAAGCTTTTCCTGCCACTCCTACCCTCCCTCTCTTCTACTCTTTTTTCCTTTTTTTATTATTAATTTATTCATATTACATCTCAGTTGTTAGCCCATCCCTTGTATCCTCCCATTCCTCCCTCCCTCCCGTTTCCCCCCATTCCCCTCCCCTACGTCTGTGACTTTGGGGGACCTCCTCCCCCTGTATATGCTCATAGGGTATTGAGTCTCTTCTTGGTGACCTATTATCGTTCCTCTGAGTGCCACCAGGCATCCCCATCCAAGGGACATGGTCAAATATGGGGCACCAGAGTTTGTGTGAAAGTCAGATCTCCTTCTCCACTTAATGGTGGAGAATGTCCTGTCCATCGGCTAGTCTGGGTCAAGATAGCCACAAGCAATATAAAATATCTAGGAATAACCCTAACCAAGCAAGTGAAGGACCTATTTGAAAAAAACTTTAAATCTCTGAAGAAAGAGATTGAAAATGACATCAGAAGATGGTGTGATCTACCTTGTTCGTGGATCGGGAGAATTAATATAGTAAAAATGGCCATCTTACCAAAAGCAATTTACAGATTCAATGCAATCCCTATCAGAATACCTACAAAATATTTTGAAGATATTGAAAGAACAATTCTCAACTTCAGATGGAGAAACAAAAAACCCAGAACAGCAAGAACAATCCTATACAACAAAAGATCCTCTGGAGGAATTTCCATACCTGATCTCAAGTTGTACTATAGAACAACAGTAATTAAAACAGCATGGTACTGGCACAGCAATAGGCTAGTGGATCAATGGAATCGAACTGAAGACCCAGAGATGAATCCACACACATTTGGTCACTTGATTTTTGACAAAGAAGCCAAATCCATTCAATGGAAAAACGACAGCATCTTCAACAAATGGTGCTGGTCTAACTGGATGTCTACATGTAGAAAAATGCAATTAGACCCCTATTTGTCACCATGCACAAAACTCTTCTACTCTTGTACGTACCCACTCTTTCTCTCCATCATGACCTGGCAGCCTTGAGCTCTATTTCCCTAGTCCCCCAGCCTCCCCTGTATGGCTCTGTCTAACCAACCCAGTGTGTCAGGAGCCATCCATCCATCCACCCAACCAGTGTTCTTCTATCTATTGAAACTTATTGAAAACCTGTGATGAGCCAATTCTGTCATTCAGTGTTTTAGGGGAAGAATAGATACATTAAAGCACTGGTGGGTTTTCAGTGTTGTGAACTTACCTCCTAACTTGTTAAACAAGTTACAACCTAATTATGAACAAAACCCAAAACTCAACATGAAAATCTAAACAGTTCAAGAGAAAACCATGGCTCTCAGTTCAACCATGTACAGTCAAGTGCATACTCAAGACATAAACTCAAACATTAATTGTCCATTAAATACGTATAGAACACCAAGAACAATGGTGGCAAATAGTTGACCCTTGTGGGGTCCCAGCAGTCCGGCAGCATACCAAGCTTTGAACTGCACTCTCTCTCAGTCGTCACACTACCATGCACACACTGCTTCCAGAGAAGGAATTGAGTGGCTCAAATCTGGCCACTGTACTTCAGTTTTGGGTTAAAAGAAACCCAGATTCATAAAAGATATAACTCAATAGGTAGCCGAGCTTGATTTCTTTCTCAGCTGGAATAATACACGATGCAGAAAGCATTAAACAGGGAACCAGAAAAATAGTTATCTTCCATTGTCTCTGACGAACACTGGGGTCTCCTTTTTCTCTGGCTCATAGTTCACTATCTGACGTCATTAGAAGTGGAGCATAGGCTACTTAATGCTTGAGGTTGGACTTGACATCGGTGCACTTCCCTCAGACATCCCTTTAAGACTAAGATGTGGTGGGGGAGGCGAGAGATTGGGGAGGGGGTGTCCTTCATAGATTCTTGTAAGCGTTACACGTGATGAGGAAATCTGGAGAATTAAGTCTTAGGGTTCTCTCTGACCACCATACACAAGCAGACCAGCAGGTGGCCGTCGTTCAGGAGCTGCCCCATGAGGACACCTCGCCTCAGTCTCCTCCCCTCTGGGCTCGGGCCAGAGCCCCTTACTCTGGGCTTTTCGCCAGTCTTAGTACAGCCTGTGTCCTGGCGCCCTTTAGTCTTGCCTTGCCAGAAGACACTCTGACCCGAGAGGCTCCTGCTTATCTGCCTCCATTTGCACCTTTGAACCCTTCACCCTGCAGCCCTGGCAGCAGCAGCAGACCTTGATGCTCCTCCCGCACAGAAGTCCTGCCACGGAAAAAGCAGCCCTCCCAAGCCAAATGGGAACTCCCAGACGTCTTCACTGTGGGGCGCTGGGACCAGCTGGGAAGTGGTCTTTGAACTGTCATGGAAGTCTTTCCATTCTGAGACTAGGGCTCACTTGTAGGCATAGGAGGATAGAGTTGATATCTGATTTCTCCCCCAGGTTGTCAAGAGTAACCTGTGTCTGGGGGACAGGAGATCTAGGCTAAGGCCAGGTGAGCTCAGGGCCACGTCTCTCTGGGATAAGGCGAACTGAGAAGGTTCCTGTAGAGGGATGCTGGTGAGAGCAGAACGTTCCAGAGGCTGTGCACCATTTCTGTCCCAGAGACCAGGGCCTGTCATTCTTTCAAACACCTGTTCTGACCCCTTTCAGGCCTGAATAAATATGAGAGAGCTTGAAGGAACAGGCGAGCCTGCTCAGCCTGCATCTGACTAAAAGGTACAATTCATATTCTCAAGGGAGTCCCCTCTGTTTTCCCTGTGAAAACCAAATGCAGGTCTCCCTTGGCCTAGAGCCCAGTGAAACCAGCAGTCATCACCCCATGGAAAATGATTTCTTTTCTTTCTTTCTTTCTTTCTTTCTTTCTTTCTTTCTTTCTTCCTTTTTTCTTTCTTTCTTTTTTTTTAACTTTCCTTTCCCAGAAACTAGAACTGGCAGAATCATGAAACTCTAGGCCTTTTAAACATTTTTACACATTCCATTAAACTCTATGGCCTTGAAATGCTCTCAGATAAATTTCCCTGGATAACTCTTTATATTACATGTACCAGACAGAGTGTATATTAAAGGCCTTCAAAAGTTACATGTGAGGGAAAAGGTTTAACCCAGCAGTTTCTAAACTTGTTTGACCACTGACTTTACCTTGATGTGTTTCCTGCCCTCACCTGCCTGAGGCAGAGTACACTTGGAGAGATGTGACCCCTGTACAAACAGCTCTGTGCATTTGGGCCTGGGGATTCAGGGTAGAGCCATCTCTCTCTGAAGTTACAGCCTTGCTGTTCATGGCCGGCTACACTGACTGCTCTCACCTCCTTTATGTCCTTGGCTCCCCTCCCTCCCCTCTCCTTCACATCTTTCTGAACACAGGCCTGTGTAGGCCACTTAGTTCCACGTAACAACAATAAAGTAAAAGGGCTTGTGCATTTGGTGGGAAGGTATAGGTGGAGCCAGAAGGAGAGGGAGGGGAGGGAAGGGAAGGAGGGGAGGGGAAGGAGGGGAGGAAGTGATTAAGATGTGCTCATGAAGTTCTTAAAAAAATAAAAATTTTAAAAATTTATTTTGCTAAGTGGTGGTAGTGGTGGTGGTGGTGGTGACACATGCCTTTAATCTTAGCACTCAGGAGACAGAGACAGGTAGATTTCTGAATTCAAGACTAGCCTGGTCTACAAAGCAAGTTCCAGTTCTTAAGAGGTTTCCTCTGCCTTTGGGAGTCAGGCTCACATCATAGGTGGCCTCACATTGTCCCTAGCTAATTGCTTGTAGCCACTCATGTTTCTAGATACTCTGGGCAGATGTTGCTGCTTCCAAACCACTGTGGATCCTTGTACATGGCTTTGCTTCAGCTGATGGTTCTCTCTACCTAGGTTTCTTTTCTTTTCTTTTCTTTTCTTTTCTTTTCTTTTCTTTTCTTTTCTTTTCTTTTCTTCTTCTTCTTCTTCTCCTTCTCCTTCTCCTTCTCCTTCTCCTTCTCCTTCTCCTTCTTCTTCTTCTTCTTCTTCTTCTTCTTCTTCTTCTTCTTCTTCTTCTTCTTTTGGTTTTTTGAGACAAGGTTTCTCTGTGTAGCCTTGCCTGTCCTGGACTCACTTTGTACACCAGGCTGGCCTTGAACTCACAGTGATCTGCCTGCCTCTGCCTCCAGAGTGCTGGGATTAAAGGTGTGAGCCACCACTGCCTGGCTCTACCTAGGTTTCTTTATGTCTGGGCAAACTTAGGGCCCACCTCTAACACCATCTCCTTTCAGGAGCCTTCCCTGGCCCATCTCTTAGAATAGTGTGAATTCTTTGCTTCTAAGGGATGACATGATATACTGGTCTTATCTAAAATAATGTATGTCACAATGTATGGCATTTATTAACGTTTTGTTTAGCTCAATTAAAGCACTCTATTGGGCAGCAGGGTAGCCCCTATGCCTGGAACTATATACTAAGTATGATATAAAAATTCACTTCAGGGCTTCTGAAATGGCTCAGTGGGTAAAGGGGGGCTCAATTCCAAGACTGAAAACCTGAGTTTAGTCCTCTAACCCACTCAATGGAAGGAGAGAGATGACATTTACAAATTGTCCTTTGACCTCCATGTGTGTGCCATGGTGCATGCCTCCCCACAAATAAATAAAACATAATAAAGATTTAAACGTTTTAGTTCTACAGGCTAGTCTTAATATCTGGTATAAGCAATGGAACTTGCCAGAAAGCAAAGATCTTACAGCTGAAAGGGAGCACAAGAAAATAGAAAAGTAATTGCCTCACACTGTGGCAAGAGCAATAACAAAGGCCTGTGCAGACATGTGGGACAACTTAAAACAGGCAGGCAGTTCTGCTTTTGGGGTGATGCAGTAAGGCCCTTAAAGAGCATGGACTTAGAGCTGGGGCTCAGAGGAAGAGCCACAGTACCCATACAGACTGAGGGTATATGGATGAGGAGGAGAGAGGTCTGTGGAAGGGACTAGAAAATTCTCCTGAATTGACAGAAATTGCACAGAGCAATTGGTAGTGGGGAGTAAGAGAGAGAGGAATTTGAGGGAGACGAGGTTGGTATGCTGGCTGGTTTTGTGTCAACTTGTCACAAGTTAGAGTCATCTGGAGAGGAGGAAGGAGTCTCAGTTGAGACACTGTCTTTGAAGGATCTGTCTGTAAGCAAGCCTCTTAGGCATTTTCCTAGTTAGTGACTGACGTGTGAAGGCCCAGCCCATTGTGAGTGTGTCATCCCTGGGATGGTGGTCCTAAATTCTATAGGGAATCAAGCTAAGCAAGCCATGGAGAACAAGCCAATCGTCAGTGTTACCCTATGGCCTCTGCATCAGCTCCCGTCTCCTGGCTCCTGCTCTGTTTGAGTCCCAGTCCTGACTTCCTTTTATGATGAACAGTTAGTGCTGTGGAAGTGTAAGCCAAAATAAGCCCTTTCCTCCCCAAGTTGCTTTGGTCATGGTGCTCTGTCGCAGCGATAGTAACCCTAAGTCAGAGGAGCATGGGCAGGCAGCTGGCATGTGTTTCAGGAACTTCATTTTAGTAACCGAGAGGATGATGAGTGAACAGCTGAGAGGACACTCTGGAGACCAGTTCTTCTGCACAGATGGTGAAGAACAGATGGTGAATGACAATGGGGATGTGGAAAGGAAAGGGTAATTGAGGAAAAGATGTCTAGTAGGTAAATAAAAAAATTAGAAGGAAGGCAGATTGCGGGGGACTGGAGAGAGCTTTGACACCAAGAGTCTGGTTCCACCAGTTACTATATGTATGACCATGGATAAGCTATTTGACACAGGTTTCAGTCATCACTGGCAAGGTAGAGGGATGATAACACCTCTTTAAGTTTCTTCATGAGTACTGAATGAGATAATACATATAAAGTCTGGACACACTGTAGGCATTGATATCCATGGTCAGGATTCGATAACAGGACCGATGCAGAAGATGAAGAGAAGGAGTTTTGTAAGTTGAGTTCTTTTGTGTGTGTGTGTGTGTGTGTGTGTGTGTGTGTGTGTGTGGTGTCTTCTCTTTGAGGTAAAGGATAAGGAAAAAGAGCTAATTTTACTACTAGATTAGACAGTTGAGCCTGGGGTTCTGTGTGGCATCTGAACGGAGCTGTCTATGAAGCAGAGAACTATGCGAGAGGTTCAGGAGGGAGAAGCATTCAACTGGGGGCACTGTGAGTAGTGAAAATCAGGGAGCTGAATGGCTCTCCTAAGGAAAGTGTATACGTAGCAAGCAGGGAGCCAAGCTTAGGACAAAATGCCAGGACACACACACACAAGGATCAGAAAGAGGCACAGGAAGGGTTCAGCAAGGGCAGTGATCCTAGGAACCACAGAGGTAGAAGCCTACAGGTTAACTACCTGCTCCAGGACCCATGTTAGGCTGTAGTCAGGAGGATTACGTGATGCTGTCCAGTAAAACAGGGATCCAGCAGTGTCCACTGAGTCACTGTTTGAAGAGCACTGGTAACCTTTGTTCTGTGGAATGGTGAAAGGGAGCCATGATGCCTGATGAGGTTAGTGTGGAAAATGGAAGAGCAGTGTCAGCGATTATGCATTTTAAGAAGTTTGGTCTCAAAGTGGGTGTGGATGGGGCAGCCACCAGGGGATGCAAGACGGAAAGATAGATTTGTTTTGGAGATGGGAGTATACACAGGAGATAAAGAAGCTGGACAGGGGGAGAGGTAAGAGATAAGAGACACACGGATGAAATGAAGGAAGAGAGGTTGGGAAAGATCCTAAGAAGCTGGGAGGAGGTAGGAGCTTGCCCGGCTGACGTGTGAAGATGTGGTCAGATATCATGAAGCAGACATTAGTTGTCTCACTACAGTTCACCCACAGACATATATGAAGGAGTGACTGCTCTAGAGGTCAAAGGGAAGCAGAGGTCGAAGAGGGCTTCACAAGAATGCCAGGGAATCCATAGGCAAGGCAGCAGGAAGTCGTAGATTAGATGGTGGGCCCAGTGAGGCTAAAGAAAGAGAAGGCAAATGGAACGGAGGACAGTGAACACCTTCAAGCATGCCCAGGACCATTTCGTGGGCTGTGAGTTGTGCTTTGTGAATAGCCAATGGGCAGAAGAGAGACTCAGATTCTAGTGCTACGTAAGGTAGAGATTTCAAACACAGGGCTGACCAAACTTGATGGTCACTGGACCATCTCAGTGAGGCACTAGTGGATGAGGTTCCAACCTGGAATGTGAAGGAAGACTTCAGAGATCTTCTCTCCTTCTGAGCTCCCAGTCTGGGAAAGTCCCCCTTGTGCCTGCCTGGAAGCCAGACTAGTGGGCTCCTCACACCGACAATCTGACCTCATTAGGGGAAAATTCCATTGACCAGTAAGACAGTCTCAGGAAGCAGCAATTTCCAGCAAACATCTCAAGATAACATGGCCACTCCTCAGTCATTATGAGGGGCAAGTCTGGGCCAGACAGAAAACACTTCACAGCTGGATTTCCTCCTGAATTTCCCTGTTTGACTCAGTTCCTAGGCAAGCACACGGGGCATCAATAATCTCAGAGCTAGGAAGAAGGTGGTGGCTGACTGCTGACCTTTCAACCCTCAAAGGTCAGGGGTCAAGCCTGAGCTTTTTTTCCCCCTTTCTGTAAGTTACAGCAACTCACTCCACAAACTCCTGTTCACAAAGAAAAACATTCTTTTCTCTCAACTACCTGGAGCTTCATAGAAAACAGACCTCGTTTTTCTGAGCACTGTGTGTTCCATTCAGTCATCATGAACCTACTGGTGTCCTCCACAAAGCCTCTCTGATTGTTTGTATGGCTCCTCTTGAGGCACCGGTACAGTTATGCCTTGACCTTTCTCAGGGTCAGAACCTCTCATATAGAACTAGCTATGTTCCACTATGAGTTATGACAGCTGTTCTTGAGCTAGAAGATGATAAGGTGGGAAGCAAGACTGCATTTGGTGACTTTCAGCACACAGTGTGTGAAGACCATCTTGAAATGGTACAAGAAGAGCTTAGAGCCAAACAGTGCTCTTTCCACAGGCTTTGAAAGTGAAAACACAATCCTTACACTTTCATCGTGGTCTGGATGCCAGAATCTTGAGGGCTTTCTCTTGTTTGTGTTGCTTTAAAAACTATCACAAGAACCCTAGAGCACACATGCCTCATCTTTTCCCTTGGCATTAGGCTGGGATGGCTGAGGTTTGAGGTTGGTTGAGAGCTGGGTGGGGGTGGGCCTGAGGTGGAGGTGCTCATCTCTGGTGAGTGACGGAGCAACTGGGCACCTGTGGTCAAGAAGGAAGAGTCAGGGAGAACCAGATGATTAACCTGGATGATGATGAAGTGAGTGGATGGGTCATTCACCACCGGAAGCTAGAGTGTCTTGAATGGTAACTGATGTCTGCTCCTTCTACAGTGCCCTTCTGAAGAGGACAGGTAGACACTAACCTTGCCTTTGAACAAGACAGAGAATAAAGCTAAGTGGAACAGTTTTAATAAGATCTCTCTCTCTCTCTCTCTCTCTCTCTCTCTCTCTCTCTCTCTCTCTCTTACTTTCTTTGTCTATTAAGGAGGTGTCTGGAGAATGCTGAGCTGCCTTTCTTTTCATGTGATGGCATAGAAGTAGAAAATACTCCTTAAAAGGTGAGTTGTGCAGTTAGACCATCTGTGTTCACAACCCTGAGCCATTTCCCTAACTTCCTGGGCCTTGGGTCTCTCATCTGTGCTGCAGTCCCCATTGTTTTGGATGCCTGAACTAGAGCAGTAGATGAAAAAGATGAAGATCTCTCACTGAGACTTAAATTTTAGTGGTATAAGAGAACAGTACACCTACTTACTAGTCTAATATAGTTTGAATGAATATTGCCCATGGATTAAGGATTAATCCCCAAGGTGGAACTTCTGGGAAGTGGCTTTTAGGAGAAGGGGCTTTATGTCCTTAGAAAATGGGGCACTTTCCATCCAAGGTAAGTATGGTATGTGGCTCATTTTCTTCTTTCTGGTCATGAGACAAGTGGTGTGCTATACAACATACTCAGAGCCATGGCAGTACCTCTATCAGAGGCTCATAGCAGTAGGTTTGCCTAGTCTTGAACTGGAACCTCCCAAACTATGAGCTAAAAGTTATCGTCTCCATAATTATTCCTAGTATTTCATTAGAGTGATGAAGAGCTGACTAACTTAGGCTTGTTGACAGTGTTAAATGGGTTAAAGCAAAGGAATTGCTTATTGTCCATAGGCATCTAGATTATACCAGTATCCAGTTTACAAAGAGGGTGAATAGATATTTGTCTAATAATTATACTTTTGTTTTTTAAAGAATGAGAAATGATCTCTGGGTGAGAATTGTTATTTAACTCATATTTAAAGTTTTTTTTAGTTATAAAAGAAGTATCTGTGCATAAATAAATAAGCATGGCAAAATGAATAATTTGGTAAACAAAATCCTAGGCAATTTCATTCTGTAGTGGTAATCACTATTAACAATTTGCTTTATATGCATTCAGATAGTTCTTTCCCTATGTACTGGTTAGTTTACCACAACCTAGAGTTACGTGAGAAGGAAGCCTCAGTTGTGAGATTATTTAGATCATTCATATTGGCCTGTGGGCATGTCTGTGGGGAACTACCTTGACAGTGACCCAGCCCACTGCTGGTGGTACCATTCCCTAAGCAGGAAGCCCTGGGTTGTATAAAAGTGGAGGAAACTGGTGGGGCAGTAGCTGGGCAGGATCCCACCCATGATTTAGTTCTCTCTCTGATCTTGACTGTGGATGTGATACGTCTAGTTTATTGAGATCCTGCCCTGACTTCTGCTCAATGACGGACCATGACCTGGAATTTGTAAGCCAAATAAACTCTTTTCCCCCCCTCCCCTATTTTTCTTTCGGTCAGGACCTTTCATCATGTCAACGGAAATGAAACCAGACCGCCGTATACTGGAGTTATTAGGGGAGCTTAAAAACAGACATTCCTGTTTCAATCTAAACACTCTGCAATTTTTATAAGCACCCCCCAATGATCAGAAAAAAATAGCTAGATGTGGGGCAGTGTGGTTCAGCATTGACACATCTCCTTTATTTGGCCCTCCGCTCTATTCTGCAGCAGATAGGAAGTGAGGGAAGGGGATTGGATGTGCCCAAGAAAATGTAATTGTTCCCATTTCATGGAAAAAGGAGAGGGGAGAAACTTGGTTTAGCTCTGGAAATATCCTGAGCACATGGAGGACAAGAGGAGCCTACATTAGCCTCTGACCTACTGTTGAGCTGTAGGGTTTGCAGGACCAGCTAGAGTAAATGCTTATGAAGCCAGCAGCCTAGGCCACAGAGCCTCATAGATCCAAGATGGATTAGGTATAGCATTTCACATGTGCTACGCACCTTACTACCTGCTCAGGGCAGACAATGCCATGACGACACTCTTCCCTGTTAGACACAGAGTCCCGAATAGTTGAAGCTAGAACAGGGAATGAGATGTTTTACTTCTCTTCCTCGCCATTTCCACCAACAATATCCCAGTCTAATCCTAAATTTCATAGAGTACTTGGGCACGGTTCAGGTGGGGGTGGGGAAGAGTCATACTCTCATCCCTTTCTTCTGCCTCAGTGGCCACAGTCATTCCCTCAACTTTAACATTTATGGGCTGGAGGCTCAGCTTTTATAATTCCACCATAGCACTCACTCTTCTTGAACTCCTGACTTATGTAGACACCGAGCCAAAGAAAGCATGGAAGGTCAGGTTGTCTAAACACAAGCAGATACATATGAAAAGTGTTTGAATGCAGTATTTTTGAGAATAGGATCAGGATGATTTGATACAAGGTTTTAATATGTAGCCCAGGTTGGCCTTCAATTCATGATTCACATTCCTCACCTTAGTGAGTGCTTGGATTGCAGGCATGTGTTTTCATGCCTGTTTGAGTGCAGGGATCTTTATATATCTTTAGATTAAATATAGCAAATGCTAGGTAAAAGTGCTTCTTTCTTTTGATAACTCATTAATTTCTTTCTTTTGTTTGATAACTCACTAATATATATATATATATATATATATATATATATATATATATTTGTAAGCTATATATATATAAATTCCAATATGTATATTCACTGGTATGAGATAATCCACTGGAGCATAGGAAAACCAGCAGTGGCTACAGACAAAAAAACAAAACAAAACAAAATAATTCTTCCTTCCCCAATAGCTATCAGCTGCCACTCCTCAGTAAGGAGTGGGTCCTGGAGAGTCACTTCCTCATTTCTCCTGGCTGATGTTGTGTAGGTAACCATAGCTGCTATGAGTTCACAGATTTGCTAACCCTGTTGTGCATAGGAAGCATAGCATGCCCTTCTATCCACTGGCTTTTACATTTCGTTTGCCTTTAGATATCATTCTTTTTGGAAAAAATATTATTTTATGAGTGTGACCATGTAAGTCTGTGCACAGCATGCATTCCTGCTCCCACAAAAGCCAGAACAGCATTAGATCCCTGGAGGAACTGGAATTACAGACAATTGTGAGGCACCTTCTGGGGGCTGGGAATCAAAGCCCAGTCTTCTGGAGCAGCAGCCAGTGCTCTTAATCATGGAGTCATCTCTCTAGCTCCCAGGTACCATTCTTAAGAAAACCTGATAACTTCTCTTTGGTGTTCTTGGAATTATGGACTGACATATTGAAAGTTAGGAGAACCCACATGAAAAGCCATGGGAAGAGGCCGAGTCTCTGAGAATGTGAGGAAAAGCTAAGTTTAACATCTCTAGAGTAGCTGAGTGCAGTCACATGCAGTGATCTCTGGTAAGACCGTTCAGTGAGCCAACCAATTAAGTCATTCAGCTTGCAACAGTCAAGCGCCAGTGATGTACCCAAGAAAAAACTTAAACCCCAGCTCTACTAACTGTTAGGATTGTTGTTACTATGTTTTGCAAAAGGAAACATAGAAACCGAATCACACTGAGATGCTCACGACTAAGGAAGAACTCTACCATCAAGGCACCTAGCCCTTCAGATTGCTTTTAGTTGATTCTAGAAATCACTGCTTTTGGAGCTTGTGCAGCTGAGCAATGCATTAGCCTACTAGCTTTGCTGGGGATGACAGCTTAGACTAGAGGTTCTCAGCCTTCCTAGTGCTGTGGCCTTTTAATACAGTTCTTCACGTTGTGTTGACCTCAGCCAAAAAATTGTTTTCGCTGCTACTTCAAAACTGTAATTTTGCTACTGTTATGGATCATAATGTAAATATCGGATATGTGACCCCTGTGAAAGGGGTCATGACCCACAGGTTGACAACTGCTTGCTTAGACTGAAGCCACCTAAGAGAGAAGAACTGTTTTTCTTCTGTTCAATGGAAGATAGCTAGCTGCCAGCTTAGTTAGCTATTTGTTGGGAAAAGAAACTTAAAGACACAAGTCATAAGACTTTGCACTCAGTAACTCCAGGTTGACAGAATTGAGAATGTCTGGTCACAACAGTCCAATGGGCTTTTGTTTGTTTGTTTGTTTTTGAGACTACTCAGAATTTGTGTCTAGCCAGGAACTTCTAACTGCCCTGGCACTCATCTTTCTTTGTTCTCTCTCAATCTGACCAGGGCCCAGTACAGATAGCAAGTTGTATTTTTCACACATTTGAATGGAAACCTTTGGGTCACCCACCAAACGTAAGGACAGAAGCAAGTGGGATGAGCTACAAAGGGGAACTGGGATGGGGTCCCACTCAGGCTGAAAGTGTGCTGGGAGTGCATGACAGAGCACAGGAGTCTGGCTCCAGAGGAGCAGGGGTGCACATCAAGGCTGAAAGGTAGCATTAGAGGTGAGCCTATGGAGTGGTTGACTTCAGAAATGGGGATCAAAAGCTTCTATACTGTAACTTATCTGGAAAGACCATTAATTGTGAATAGTGACTTCCACTATACTGTGAACCTTCTCTCTCTCTCTCTCTCTCTCTCTCTCTCTCTCTCTCTCTCTCTCTCTCTCTTTCTCTCTCTCTTTCTGTGTGTGTGTGTGTGTATGGGAGAGAGAGAGAAAGAGAGAGAGAGAGAGAGAGAGAGAGAGAGAGAGAGAGAGAGAGAGAGAGAGAGAGAGAGAGAGAGTCAGAGAAAGAGAGACAAAGAGAGGGAGACAGAGGCAGAGACACAAAGAGAGAGAGAGAAACAGACTTAGGCCTTTTATAGAGCTGAAAAGGTAGAGGGCTTCATTGTACAGTAAGGGTCTTTATAATTTAGGTTGTTTTCCTTGTTACTGAAGCCCAAGCAGCTTAAGAATCTATAGATTTAGAATTTGTGGAACTAATGGGAAAGGAGATGGCTTCACTTCCTGTTCTGCCTAAAGGCTGAAGCTGCTGGGAACATCAGATATCTGTTAAATCAGATGGATTTGGGTTTCCAGGTGCAATCTTAAGCTAGATAATTCCCTGAAAGTAACAGAAATAAGAAATATAAACAAACACCATTGAGGACAACCTGCCACAGCAGGATGTGATAACCTTGAACTTCTGATCTCCTTCCACCTCCCAAGTGTTGGGATTACAGTTGTGTGCTGCCATGACTGGTTCACATGGCTCTAGAGATTGGACTCAGGGCTGCTGAGCATGCTAGGCATGTGAATATTCCCTTGCCTTGGTGTGTCTTCCACAGTGGCTAGCCTTCAGCATACGAACTGAGCCTTATCAGTACTTCCCACCCAGAATCTACAGACACGTCAGTTAGTAGGGAAGGGTAAAAGAGGAAGCTTTTTATTGGTAGGATGTTTGAGCAAAGATGAGGAGATTGAGGGCAGGAATCATGCTTTCCCAAGGCTCTTTTTAAAAATATAGTGTGTTTGGCTTCAAGGCTTCTGACTCACCCTTAGGTCATGCATTCCATCTCTGGCCTAGTACATTCCCAAGAGTACCTGAGGAGACCAGCTCATTTTTCCACCTACAGTATCTACAGAAACATCTGTTCTACCTTGCTAGAAAGTCAAAACAATGACGTGTCAACCCATCATCTCCTCTGCGGAAGGACACATTCCTGTTGGCTGATGCATACCCTTCCCAAAGGGTTCACCCTGGACTGCCTGTCTGTCTGTGAAGCTGTGTATTGGTGTTGATGATGATTTGAGGAGTCTCTTGCGTGCTAGTTTTTTTTTTTTAACCTTCTCACATGAATAGCAAAGACTTGTCTTTGGGGAATCATGGAATGGCCACTGACTCACAAGCAAGCAATGAGCCCTGGAAACAGGAAGCGAAAAGTAGGCTCTAAGGCAATTTCACTTCTTTTGCTCAGGTCACAGAGAGTTATAGAAAGAGCCTGTACGAGGGGTGGGCAGCCTGGGTTCACCTGACAGCCCCGAAAGGTGACAGTGACCTTGTCATCTCAGGGCCTCAACTTCTTCATTAAAGCGAGCATGATGAAAGTACCCACCCTTCAAGCTACATGGCATTCTTAAAAGGTCAAACTACAGTAAGGGAGTGGGAAGACTCATTTAAGAGCATGTGCAGCGTGAGCCCATTCATACTATTACCCCCAAAACACCAGGCAACATATATATCCTAGAGTTCCTTCCACGACAGAGAACTCATATCCAGAATTTAGTGTATTGTGGCACTTACTTGGTGACTACAGTGGCCTTTGCTGGCACTGCAGCCATTGGTTCTCCTTTAGACATATAGAAACAAGTCCAATCCTGTTCTGGGGAAATGGCTTTCAGATGTCCAGAAATAGTCCTGCTCCTTGATACAGGCCTCTGAGCCTTCTCACCACCAAAGCAAACATTTCTTTCCCTGCACTGTCATGGCTGTTGTCAATGGTCCTCAGTGTAATTTGTTTGGACTTGAAGGTGGCATTTAAAATACTCTGGAAGGGGAAAAATGAAGTGGCACTCACTTCCTTTGTTCTAGATGCTGTGGTTCTGTGAATGCACCAACCTGTGAATTAGTTTCTTTGGTTGACACATCCCAGTGGTGCATTTCTTCCATAATCTCTACTGTGAACATGAAGCTTTCAGAGCACACTCTAGTTCAATCAGTTTATTCTACCTGGTACCCAATGCAATGAGTCACCACAACTCAGGGTCTATTGATCTTATAACTTTCCTCATCCACTACTAACTCCTGCTTCTCCACGTCATTATTTTCCATCTTCCTCAGCCTAGACCTTTGGGACACCACTGCCATCGTTCTCTTGAACAAATCTCAACTTCCTTCTTGCCTGGAAAAAATCCCGAGCACGATGCATCTATCTCATCACCATTTTCACTTACCCGACTCTGCATTCTGTGCCTCAAAGCCTAAGCTTCTCCAGGTGTGCATTTGATCCCTGATCCTCTAGCTTACTCAAATTTCTGCTTCCATCCTATGCCCCATTATTAATTTTCTCTTTTCTGCAGCATCCTTCCAATCCCATAGATAATTTTCTCCTCTTTTCAAGAGAGAACAAAACATATTTTGTCTTCATAGGTCCACTGCCTTGCAGAAGCTCTGGCTTACCCAGTATGTGGAGGTCATTACCAGAACTCCCTCCTGCAGCGTGCCACCAAGTGTGGGTGGCCATGTTGCCTAGCAGAATAAGCAAGAGTGGAGGGTGGATCTGTCAGCGTTATACTCTCCAGTGAAGACACAAGCCCTCATATGTCTAGAAGGCTTGGATCTAGGGAGTCTGCTTCACCGGCTTATTAACATTTCCCTAACCTGACCTAATGGGGGTGAGGGTGTGTGTGAAGGCAAATATGGTGAGCTGCTTTTCAAAGCCATTTCATCAGGAGGGCAACATCTCTTCATCAGAAGAGCAGTGTCTATATTCATGTACACTACCCTGGCAACTCAGACCATGAGTGTTTCCCTCCTGGGACAACAGATACTTAGCACCTTCATCTCACAGTGCCTTCTTGAAGGTAATCCTGGAGATGAGCCCACATGGCTTCCAGACTTTCAAGTGCACGAGTCAAGTTGAAAATTTCAGGCCACCCCCAAAACACATGCTTACAGCTGCTTGCTTTTGTAATTCTTCCAAAGCCAGGGTGACTTGGCCATGGTACTCCTTAGGAGCTCTCTGTAAAAGGGACAGTGTGGTCCACTTACTTATCAGTCACAGCCTGCATGAATTCATCCAGGAGGTCATCATACTCCTTCCCACGGACGCGTTGGTGTTTCAGGCCAATGTACAGAGGGTCTCTGAGAAGCTCCTGGAATAGAGAGCATCTGCTTACTAAACCCGCTCCACACTCCCTGCTTTATTACTGTTTTCTGTAAAGCAAGTGTCCAGATTTAGTGGGAAGAACTGGAGGTAGGAGGAGAGAAGAAAGTAGGAAGCTGCCTCAGCTCCCTACCTCTACCTAGGGGGTAATCCCTGTCTGAGAGTGGATTCCCATGGAATCTCATCTTTAGGAATGAGCAATGCTTTGAGGTAGATAAGCCTCCACAGGACACAGTTGTTCAAGCCCTGGATGTAGTCTCTGGGTTTATTGTAGGATTTCTCAGTGGTGTCACTGCTGACATCTTGGCTTGAATTACTCTTTAATCTGAGAGCTGACCTACACATTGCAGCATAGTTAGCAACATCTCCGTACCCACTAGAACCCAGCAACACCTCCAGTTGTGGCCATAAAAAATGTCTTCTGATATTGCTACAGTTATTCTTGAAGGCTGACTGTAGGCAGCATCGGCATTGGTGAGTAGGATTTTGTTCAAAGATCTTGTCTCCAATATAACTTAGAAACCATTGATTCTCTGTGACAGGATAGGCTCCTAGGAGGATACTGGGATGGCTCCAGATTAGATTCCTCGCAGCAGGGGGCCTGGAGATTGAAGTGGCCACATCTTAGCCAGGCAGGACTTGCAGTGGAGGGAGGGGAACAACAACCCACCCACAAAGCCTTTGACCCCAGATTTACCTTGCCTATAAGATGTGCAGGGATAAAGATGGAGCAGAGATTGAGGGAATGGCCAACTAATGAGTAGCCCAAACTGAGACCCACCCCATGGAATAGAACCAACCCCTGACACTATTAGTGATACTCTGTTATGCATGCATTCAGGAGCCTAGCATAATGGAACATGTTGAGACCCACAGCCAAACATTAGGTGGAGCTTGGGGAGTTTTGTGGAAGAGTTAGAAGGACCTGGAGGTAACAGGTGCTCAACAAGAAAACCCACAGAGCCACTAACTTAGGCCCATTGGGGCTTACAGAGACTGAAGCACCAACCAAGGACTATGCATGCACTGGATCTAGCCCCCCTCCCACATATATGTAACTGAGGGGCAGCTTGGTCTTCATGTGGGTCCCCTAGCAACTGGAATGGGGGCTGTCTCTGACATGAACTCTGTTGCCTGCTTTTGCATCACTTTTCCCTAGCAGGGCTGCCCTGCCTGGCTTCAGTGGAAGAGGACGTACTTAGTCCTGAAGTGACTTGATGTGCAGGGGTGGATTGGTATGAGGGGAGGGTCTCCTGTTTTCTGAGGAGAAGGGAAGGGAGAAAGGGAAAAGGGGTGGGAAGGCAGGGCAGGAGGAAAGGAGGGAGAGGACTGTGATTGGAATATAGAGTGAAAAAAATCAATAAAGAAAAAAACCCCACACTGATTCACCTTAATTTAAGTAAAATCTTACCTACCATGCATCTCACACGTTGCTAGGTCTTGGGGATATGAAGGTTGAATGATGCAACTAGAAATTTTATTGAAAAAAAATCACACTCACCTTATCCCTTCACCTTGGCAGGTGACTCTCCATTGTTTCTTGAAACAACACTTCTGTCACAATAGCCACATGCATATTGTGTCTTTTCTTGTGTTTCTATTGGTCTGACTAGCTTTTCTTACTGGGCTCCCCATTTCATTCATACTCCAATGGGTCAGTAGACTAATTCATGCATAACACATTTATTTGTTAATGAATTAATTTTAACATCCATAGAAGATTCATCATATAAGAGCAAAACCAAAAAAAAAAAAAAAATCCTCTTGAAAAACTATAATGTCTGTTAATTGGCTAATCTAGACAAATCTCAAGACACATGATATGGAAGAAAGCAAACCCTGAAAGACTGCATACCACCCAATTTCATCTATATAGCATTCTTGAAATGACAAAAACTATAGAGATGGAAAACAACCATCAGAAGTTAGAGAGAGGACTGGGGATGTGGGTACGGTTATAAAAGGGTGGATGAGGTATCTCTATATGAAACTTTCCCATAGACTGACTGCCTCAGTGGTGTAGGAATCTACACAAGTCATAGACTTGATAGCAAATAAGCACACATGTACACACGCACACATATGTGAATGGATGCAAAACCAGTGAAATGTGAATAGGATTCATGGCTTGTCAAGGTCAAATTTCTGGTAGAATACAAGACGCTACCATTGAAGAAAACTGGGTCGGTGGTACAGGGGCATGTGGTGGCTTGAACGAGCAATGTCTCATAAGGGCTCATATATTTGAACACTTGGTTTCCTGTTGGTGGTGACTTTGGGGGTGGGGTTGTGGAACCTTCAGGAGGTGAAACTTTGCTGGAGGAAGCATATCATTGTAGTTAGGATTTGAGGACTTATAACCTTGTTCCTTTTATTCTCTTTCTGTGCTTCCCGTGTGCAGATAAAATGTGACCAGCCAGCTTCTTGCCCCTGCTATGTCATTCCACACCTAGTTTTAAGAACTCTGGCCTACTGAAACAAGTTGCTTTTGGACACAATATTTTATCACTGCAACAAAAATGGATCATTTCTAGTTTTTTATGAAAACTGCATGTGAACCTGGGATAAAATTGGTGGGAGATTTCACCCTGGGACACTGAGGAGGACAGACACATGAAACCTGAGCAGAAGTAAGCAGCCATATGGCAGAACTTAAAATAGAATAAACAGAATATTAGCTATAATCAAGTCAGGGAATGCACCTCACTATATTGGCCTGGGCTTTTGTAAATATATTTAAATCTCTTTATTTCTGGGAGCAAGGGCGTGGTTGAAAAAACACCGGTTACAGAAAACCCCCTTCCACCTGAGGTTCCTAACTGCTGCCCGAAGCATTATAATGATTAGTGAGAATGATTGATCCTTTGAAGGATGACACTGCCTCGGGGAATAGTGTTGCATATGAACACACAGAGTGGGGAAGCAACTTTACTTGAATGGTGAGTGTATTGAGGGGGAAATGGTCAGGCTTGAAAAGATTGTCTGATTCTAACAGGTTACCTGGGTCTCCAGGCAGAGTGAGCATAAAGGAATGCTGGAGGCTGGAGGCAGAGTGAGGGAAAGGTGGCTGACAGTTTATTTGGGAAACAGAAAATAACTCCCTGCTATAGCCTCTTGGAATTTTGAATTTTTGTGCCTAATTCAAGCAGATTAAGAGCTCATTGACGAATTCACTGTGCTGTTCCCATCTGAGCTGCTGCTGCGGGATGGGAAGATAAGGGTGAAATGGTCAGGTTTTAACCTCCATCTTGACAGGCTGCTGTGACTTTGGGAAAGCTTTTATGACCTCCCAGAATCTTCTCATTTGTCAAGTGGGGATAAAGTGCAGCCACACTGAGTGGTTATGGCGATTGTGTGATAGAATACAAGAGCGTTTTGTGGATTATAAACACCTGGTATAAATGGTGGCAGGCATTCTAGCTCTTAAAGCTTTTGATGTGCCACATGCCCAGGGCTTTAATTGTGGTGTCACAGCAGCCGCAGGAAGACTCTGAACTCTAAACAGAATCTGTTGCACTAGGGCAGTTGAAGGACCATCACCCATCCATATTCTCTCCAGAATGTTTAAAGATGGGATGAGGTGTGTGGAGTGTTGGGGCAGAGCATCCTTCTTCTTCGCTGAGGCCATTTGATACAGTCTTTGTTTGTAGAAGTTTAATTAGCCTTCTAATTAGACTCTCCTGGGCTGTACTGCAGCCAGTGTTCTTAACGCTCCATCTTTTCTTCCCTCTTTCTATGGGAATCTTGTCAGTGTTATATAGTCTGAAGGTCCCAGCACCTCCGACTCCTCCTGCTCTGTCTCTTTGTTCTTCAGGAGTTTACCCTTACCAAGCTCTCACATATGTATTTCTGGGAAGACCTGAAAATGGGCTTCTTTATTTATTATCCTTTTATGTTATGAACAAAGCAACAAGATACAGAGAGGTTAAGCCACCTGCCCTAAGATGTTCGCTTAGTAAGAGCCACAGTCAGTATTTTATTTCAGAGTCCATGCTCTTAGCATTTAGCCATGAAGCTTTGGTGGTTCTCTCGCTCATCAGGAAGAATGGACGTATTGTGTAATCCACTGACCCAGACCCATACTGGAGTGCAGGCTGCTGAGGCAATGTAGAAAGGGCTTGCCTCTGTGCCTTCCCTCATGATGGAAGCAAAATACATCCTCCCTCACGTCACTTCTTTTCGGTATCTACACAGCAACAAGAAAAGTAGTGTATACTAATCCTGAAAACCTTTTAAAGGCCTTAAATACTTCAAAACTAGCGACAGAAATGGGGACAACTTAAACATAGAGATGACACTAAACAAATGTGTCACATGCTTGTGTAGAGCGTGCATAGACCATTCCAGTGTCTGGCTGTCCCATCCTGTTTCATAGACCAGAATGTTGGAGTTCAATGGTTTAAACAAAGTGCCCAAACTCACTGAACCAGGAGGAAGTGGCCGAGACCGAGCCTCGCTCAGATGGGTTCTCGTGGTAGCACCTTTTCCTCCCCATCACTTTATGGCGTGAGGACCAAGGAACTAAGCAGCAGCTTCTTGTCCTCACCCTCTGCCTGTTCTTTGTCAGGAAAGTTTAGGAACAGCTGGCAAGGTGCAGGAGGTCTGGGTTTTTGAGCTTTGGAGTCGGATGGACCTGAGTTGGATTTCACACCCTGTCATTTAAGTGAGAGGCTTTGGGCAAGAAGTAGAACTCTTCTCTGCTTTGTTTTTCCGCCCCCCCTCTCTGTTGAAAAGGAATAATAGTGGTTCCTGTGACATAATGTGATTTCTTGAGGAAAAGTCTGTTCCTTCTTCATTCACATCTCCCCAGAGATGGCACAGTGTCGGCGCACAGCAAATCCATGGGACGTGTCAGCTGATACCAGATGCCAGAGCGTCAGCGCTGGCCTGAGATGCCAGAATAGAAACTTCCGTCTTGGAAATAACTCACAGCAGCGTCCTCCCAGTGAATTTCTGAGTCGTATGAAGGTGAAGTGAGCTGTCCCAGGCCACAAAACCCACTGGCCAGAGTGGCAGGGAGGAAATCATTCTTTTAGAACAGGATAGAATCCGAACTTATTCATTCCTAAGTGCTGGTGTGTACGAGGTACCTAAGTAGTATCTGATGGCTGAACCTTCTCTCTCTGTTAGATGGTTACTAAGCTCCCAGAACTGAATACATCAGTGATTGGAACTGTGGGTGAAGGAATTTACCCAAGGAAGGCAAACTGGACCATTTCCTCTGTAGTGGGAGTTGGGGGGTGAATATGCCCTCTGGGGTTGTCTGCCTAGCTTTGCCTTCCTAAGGTTAGAGGCAAAACGTCATGGAAAACAAATGTTTTTATTTTTCTTTTCTGCTCTTTGCAAGACCTATCACAGAGGGTTGTACTTAAGGTGGAAGATAAACCAATATTTACCTCAAATATCAACCAGCACACTAACAGGTCATACAAAACACCTGTGTGTTCAGGAGGTCATGGCATGGGGTCCACTCTGTGGCCATAGTACCATCTGCTCCATTGCTGTTGTTTGCTGCTCATTTTTTTTTTAACATTAAATGAAGCCTAGGAAGAAGATGCCAAGATTCTTCACACATTTGTGCAAAGAGTGAGCTTTCTGGTGGTACCACACGATAAAGCTGAGCATTCTAGTCACAGAGCCAATGAGCTTGTAAACTAGAAGAAATAGCAAATTTCAGCACAGCAGCTGACTGTTGATTCCTGCCACATCTGCAAAGTCAAGGCTTCTAACCCTGCTGCCAATTTCCACCCGAGTCTGTCTGCAGACACTGACGTTTTCATCAGCCACACAGCGAGTTCCAGAGGTCATGTAGCAGCTCCGTCAGAGGTGAGTACACGTTCAGGATTTCCAGCAGTAGAAGACTCTGAGGGCTCAGGAGGGCAACCAGAGAACCAAGCCTGTTGGGGTGCTCCAAAGAACCTCACTATAGAGTATCGCGTGCACAGGGTTTTGGAACTAATCCTTAGGGAAGCCATGTATACTCTGGGCCTCTTTTCCTATGAAGAATGAAGGAACTGTATGAGATACCATTTCTGGTCCCTTCTATTTGGACAAATGACCATCTTGTGCTTGGTATCATCCACATACAGAGCGATGGCTGAGGGGCTCCTCTCTGCTGAACCCTTGGAACTAAACCCTGGGGTGTCCCTCTTCTATGGAATCCCTGCTCTGTGTGTTTATTTTCCCAATGTCCATGGTATTGGTAGGTCAAAGTGACTCAGGTTCAGGGATGTAGACAGCAGATGTTTTCCGTCAACAGGAAGCTCAGAGGGATGTTCTGACACTGATTAAATTGCTGTTGCCTCAGAAGTTCTTTATTTTTTTTTATTTTTTGTTTTTATTTAATAGAGGCATGCACACTGGTGGTTTGGTTATTTGGATGTGAAACACCTCATGGCAACATCCTTTCTGCCCTGTGATAGACAATGGAAGTGATCAGGTCGAGTTCTCCTGTCCTACAGTCCAGAATTTCTCTCAGGGGAAATAAAACATTTATTTTGATTTCTTTGCCAGTTGTATATACCAGTATCGTATTCATATTGTTTCAACCGTACAATCTCCTACTTCCAAATCCACCTCCCTCTCAATTCCCAATTTCATGAGCTCTTCTTTAATTATAAATACATATATACACATATATGTATATGTATGTTTTCTTCAGAGTCCATGTAGTGTTGTGCTCATATGTACTTGTAGTTAGGGCTGACCACTTGGAATTGGAGTTGGCTTGTCCCTAGAGACAACTGGCTCTCACTCTCCTAGCAGCTTTTACTTGGCTGTAGCTCTTCACCTATGGGTAGGGCCTTGGGAAATTTCCTCAATTCATTGGCATTTTAACTGGTGTTGTCACTGTGCAAGTCTTACAAACAGATGCATTTTTGACAAAGAACTGTACTTTGAGAAATGACATAGCAAAGTCATTTGAAGGGGGATAAATCATGTCTACCTAATGTTGGTTCACTTGGCAGCATTGGAGTTTCATGCTTGGAGCAAAACACTCAGGGGAGAAGCAGACACTTTGAATAGATGTAATACATGACTCATTAAAATGATCCATTACGTGACAGTGTTGAAACACGGACAACCAGACTCTTCCACCCAGGCCTGGCTCATTTATCTCCCTCAGGCCTAGCAGAATGCCTCACACCTACTAAACACTCAATAAACTGGTTAAATAAATAAAGAGAAAGTGTTCACAAATAACCTTAATTGAAAAAAGTAAGAGCAAAATTACAGGTGCACTATGGTCCCAGCTAAGTAATATGTGCATCTAGATGTGCATATGTCGTAGGTAAATATTGAAAAGGGACCACATACATAGTACTATGGGAAAATGCCATTTCTTTTAAGAATTTGAATAATGTTTTAAAGTTACTTTAGTAATAAAAGTCAAGAGATGATGTTGGCTTATAGACAACAGAATGCTGGTAGGGGTGTCCTAGGACAGGGCATCTTGGCTCTGATTAGAATCCATTGGGGCCAATTAAAGCCCCTGAGCTTAAGATTCCTGAAGTGGAAAAGAAGGCAGTGACAGAGGCTTCACTCTGCTACTATGAGGCTCAAATTAGGTGTAAGGTCCTGGCTCAGGACTACTACTTGTTCCTGATGGGTTTGTTACAAATTTAGGTCAACCCTGAACTTCACTCATGTTGGTGGGTGCTGTGCTGGACCTTCAACAGCAAAGGATCCCCATGCACCTGCTGGAGGCAGCTAGCATCCCTCAGGATACAATAGCTCAAATTAAAAACTCAGGCTGTCCTTGCTCCGCCTTAGGATTAGCTGCTAAGACACTGACAAGGTGAAAGCCTCAATTAAGCCGAATTGTAACACAGCTGGAAGAATGACAGAAACAAGGTTTTTTTGTACTCGTCTACAGAGGCAGTGGTGCACTCTTTGAAGCTGAGGACAGCTTTAATAGCTGTTTGGTATAAACTTAAAACATCTGGCTGGGGGTAGAGACCTTGGTTTAGAGAAAAACGTGAGATCTGGCCCTTGTTGAGCAGCTGGAAGACATGTGTCACCACCCAGCCCCATCTCATAGGCCAGTCAGGAGGACTAGCAAGAAGAGGTTTTAGAGATGGGAGTCTTGTTCTGGGGATCAGGTCTAAAGAGGGGCAGCTTCTCTCTCTCTCTCTCTCTCTCTCTCTCTCTCTCTCTCTCTCTCTCTCTCTCTCTCTCTCTCTCTCTCTCTGTGATTTTTTTGGGACAGAGTTTCTCTGTGTAGCCTTGGCTGCCCCGGATTGACTCTGTAAACCAGGCTGGCCTCGAACTCACAGAGATCTGCCTGCCTCTGCCTTCCCAAGGACTGGGATTACAGGAGTGTGCCATCATGCCCCACTATGGGCCCCTGCTTCTTAATCCAGCTCTTTCCCCACTTCTCTGGCCCCCACTGTCCTCATGATTTCCTGGCTCTCAAGGAAGGGTCTCCTTGAGGCTTCCTCAACTCAGGGAGGAACCACAGGTGGAACCTGAGGAAGCTGCATTCGGTTACTTCCTCACAATGTTCACTCTTGACTAGAAACCCAGACCATCGTGTCTAAAGAAGAGGAAACCAGTTTTCTTGCAGGAAATCATCGTGGAATGCTAACGGCTGTAAACTGTTTGGCAATGTGAAGCAAGCAGCTGAGCAATAGAGACCGTGGAGACGGTTCAGTGAGTCAAGTGATTCAAAAGCATGAGGGTCCACGTCCAGTCCCCAGTAACCGCAAACAAAGCAGCTGGGCGTGGCAAGGCAAGCCTGCAATCCCAGCACCCCAGAAGCACACTCACTAACCCAGACCACCCACCTGACGCCCTGAACCCCAGGTCCCAGTGTGAGGCTGTCTCAAACAGCAAGGTAGACAGATAGATGGTGCTGGAGGAGGAATGGCGCTAAAGGGTTGCCTCTGGCCTCCTCACACTGCTTCCCCAATATGTCCGCGTACCCAGCATGTGACTCTAGACAACTAACTCCAATTGGCACCAATATTTCTGCCTCTAGGAATTTGTCCTAGGGAAACATGAGAGATGAGAACAGTGATGGATTTGCAAACTGGGTACCAGAGCACAGTTGATACCACCTAAATGTACAGCTGTGCGGGCTTTCCTCTGTGAACTGTGGCACAACCTGCCGCCACTCATGTGGCAGCGTGGAGTGATGGTTCCAGGCCTGAGAGGAAGCTCATGACTTATGTCAGACTTCAAAAAGCAGGGAAAAGAATCACAAGGTAATTCAGCTCCAAATTTCGGTTTTGTAAGGATTTGGAGGTGGCGGGGGGGGGGGGGAAGGTTGGAAAGAAAAATGTTAAAAATGTAATACATATATGTGTATATATAAAAATTAAGACTTATGTGATTGATATTTTACTTTTAAAACTTCCATGATTTTACTTTTTAAAAGACAAACACACACTAATCTTAAACTCAAAAAATGTTATTTTGAAGGAATTTCTTTGAAGTGTATTTTATAGACATGTAAGAAAATATCATAGTGGAACTCATTGTTTATATAATTCATATATTCCAATACAGTTATAACTTGCAAAACAAGACAACTGGATAGAGCTATATTTTGTTTTCTTTGTGAAAAGCAGAACTAAATTGTTTTAAACGTTTGAATTAAGCAAACAATTTTGAAATGAAAAGGAATTCTTTTTTTTTTCTTTAAATTGGTTTTTCAAGACAAAGTTTCTCTGTGTAGCCTTGGCTGTCCTGGACTCGCTTTGTAGACCAGGCTGGCCTTGAAGTCACAGCAGTCCACCTGCCTCTGCCTCCTGAGTGCTAGGATTAAAGGTGTGCACCACCACAGCTGGCTTGAAAAGGAATTCTTAAGGCATTTTTTTCCCTGCCAGCCACAGGGCCCCAAGAATTATAGACAGAAACAATGTGCCAAGGTGGTATCCAGAGCAGCCAAACTCTTGACGGGCGTTGAGCTCCTTGAGAAAGGAAGCCCTTGAATCCTGCAGGAGGATAGACATGTGGCTTTGCCCAGTGTCTCTCATTCGATCTGCAGGACACCCATCTGTCTGTCTCAAGACATTTCAGCCCGTAGTTTTGGCTTTGAATCTAGGTCATACACAGACTAAGTCTCACCATTGGCTGCTCTCTCAGAGAGTAGCCCCAAAGAGGATTGCAAACTGCGTGGGCTCATGGAAGCAATGGAAGAAGTAAGTCCGCAACATCTTGGGCACAGGGAGGGAGACAAAAATGCAAGGGGACTCAGAAGTAGAAGGGTTGGGAGAGTTGAGAAACTGAGAGAGGAAAGTCCTCTACTTTATAACTATGTGGGGAGAGAGGGGGTGGGAGGGGGTGTCAAGGGGGATGCTGGGAAAGAAACAACCCATGTGGATATAATTATTCCCCAAAAGCTCCCTCCCCAACCTCACCTTCCTTCTGGCCCAAGAGCTCCTGGCTCAGACAGCCTGTTACCTCATTGTTGGTGCCGACATCCAGCAGGACAGGAAGGCACTGCTGTGGGTTCACTCCTCCGCAGGCGGTGTACAGGGCCAGCTTGCCCACAGGGATGCCCATGCCATAGCAGCCCAGGTCTCCCAAACCCAGTATGCGCTCTCCATCAGTCACCACCACAGCCTGAAAAACACAGTGGGGCGCCCTCAATCAGAAGCACCACCTCCATGACAAAGTGCTCATTTTCAAAGGCCTAGCAGTCAGCCTGACAGCTGCATACCCACTCATTTGGTTGGGAAGAAAGCAGCCAGTCTGGGACAAGGCCAGAGGAGTCATCAACTGCAGGTGGCTGGTCCTTCCTGGCAAGTGGGTGAGAAACCTCACTGAGGCCAAATGACAGGAAGGCAGCGTTCCTTGCATTCTGAGGATGGGTTTGGGAGCTGTAGAAACAGCTGGAGAGAAATCACATCGACTCTCTCTTTTTCTCTCTCTCTTTCTGAGAATCAGGACAGTCTCAGCCTGAAATTCGGGACACGAGACAAGAAGGGAGAGCTGTAAAGGAAAGAAGAAAATGAAAGACAAGCTACTCCACGCTGCTGCTACAGCTGCAGGATTTGAGCTGCTTTGCAGAGAACAGAGTTTGTGATGTTTCCTAGAATTACGATTTCTTATGAAGTCAGAATTCTTTGGTTGCATGAGGATTACTTTTTGGCAAGGAACTGCCAAGGGTCAATTATGTACTAAACGGTTCTGGTTCAAAATTTACCTTCCTGTGTCCAGATCCGCCAGCCTTAATGGTCTTCTTGTAGGATTCTAGGACCCTCTGGATCCTTCTATTTCCCCATTCTTCTTTACCTTTCTCAGCTAGTGTCCCAATAGGAAGCCCTAGTATCTGTCTCAATCTCTGGCTAAGTGAAGATTTTCAGGGGACTCAAAATACTGTATCAACAAAGGATAATGCATGCAGTAAACCTAGAACCCCTATCCAGATCTAGCCAATGAACACCATATTCTCCACAACTGTGCAGAGAGCAGGGACTGACTTGGACATGAACTCTGGTGCCCCCTATTTGATCCCTTCCCCTTGCTGGGGAGATCTGGTGACACTCAGAGGAAGAATAAGCAGACTATCAGGAAGAGACCTGATAGGCTGTGGTCTTATAGTGGGGGAGGAGGTCCCCTTCTGTCACAGACCTAGGGGAGGGAATAGGGTGAAAGAGGGAGGGAGGGGGAATGGGAAGATACAAGTGAGGGGATAACAATTGAGATGGAATCTGAATAAATTACTTAAATAAAAATTTTAAAAAATTGCCTTTATCTATTGAGAGATGCTGATGGGGCTCACGGTGATGACAGCTATGACTATACGATCACGATGGATGTTCATTTATTCATTCACTTAATAAATATCTTTGAAGCACCTGTTTGTTAGTCAGACATATCCTGCTGGAAGGAACTCTAGCTTTGCTTTTATATGAAATTAAATATGTGTGGACAAAAATAAGAGTGGGACATAATTACTAACAGTTATAGCTTTCAGACAGAGGCCTGAATGCAATAGAACAACGCAGGGACAATAGAGATTGAGATATTCCTGTAGGGTGACCCGCTCTGGTAGGTTTTGTAGATGGGGGATATACACACCAGACATTGAACGGGAAACAGTTGTCTGGGTGCAGGTAGAATGAAACACCTTTCAAAGGAAAGAAAGTTAAGATGCTTGTGGACTGTGTGTGAGAAGCAAGGAGGTGCCAATTATATAACTGGCCGAACGGGAAACGAGGTAGAAGTCAGTGAAGGGTTGTGAGCATCAGGCCAAGGGCGATCCCTTGGGGTGACAGTGAAGTTGCTATTTCTTTTTTTAAAATACATTTTATTAATTTATTCACATTACATCTCAATGGTTATCCCATCCCCTGTATCCTCCCATTCTTCCCTCCCTCCCATTTTCCCCTTACTCCCCTCCCCTATGACTGTGGAAGTTGCTATTTCTATGTCACTGTACGAGCTCACTGTCATGGGCTCCTGTTGTTTCTGCAAGGGTTAAGCCCACAGACATCTCATCCATCTGTTGGAACCTGGCTCTTAACCAGGGTTGAAGACTAGCTCTAACCTACAGATGTGACCCCACAGTACCCATGGGTGTATAAAGAGTTAGTTTGTCTATGGAGGGAAAATGCTAGGATAAAGAGGAGAAGACCTATCCTTGCCCTGGAAGAGCTTGTGGTTCAATGTAGAAAGGTGTCTTCCCACTTCTTTACCTCTCCAGGGGTCACACACACACACACACACACACACACACACACACACAGAGGCAACTTTTGCCTTTTTGTAGAGAAAGTGCAAAGATTCTTACAAACACTCCTCAGCCTCAGGAAGTGAGATCTGGAGCGTGCAGGAGATCCATGAAAATTGTGCTAATTCCCTCTCAATCGCTCTATAGCTTTTGTGGTGGGTGGTCACAACCACTCTCCCACACTCCCTCTCTCAATCATGGTCTGCACACAGGAATGTCTAAGGCTGTTAATTCCACACACAAGTGAGCAAGAGGAAGCTCAAAGGCTTCCAGGAGGTCTACATATACGTGTCATATATCAGCCAAGTCGTAGTAACTGGGATGATGGTTCTATGTTAGTTACCTTAGAAGTCTCTATGACTTGTAAAGGTCACCTTGGCAAGTGCTGGACACCCCTCCCCCCAGTCAGACTTTAGGTTTCTGGTTTAGGGGTGTTTCTGCCACTCAGTCTCACTGGGATAAAGCAAGCACGCTCTCAGCAAGTCCCACCCCGCCTTAGCACCCAGTCTTTGTACCTGTCTCTGACCTTGTCCTGGCAGCATTTCCAGCTACAGCCTGTGCGTCATGCATCCTCTGGAGCTCCAGACTCCACATTTCGCTACTATCTGTCCAAATCAAAGCTCACTGATTCAGGCTCCCATTCTGTAGGATACACACACACACACACACACACACACACACACACACACACACACACACACACATACTTTTTTTTCTCTCTCTTTTTAGAAAGAAGTTGTTGTATACCTATTTGCTCTGAATTAAAACATTTCTTCCTGTGGAGAAGAGGGATAGGCTACTAAGAAGTAAACACAACACACAGGGCTCAGGGACTCTAAGCTTACAGGAAGTTCCTGAAAGTTACAGAATCCACAAGATTATATAAGCTGCAACTCTTGCTGAGGAAGAAACTCTTTGAATGGTCAGTTGCCAGCAGGTTGAGCAGGGAGCTCCAGGGTTGCAGTTTTTGTGAGTTATCTCCATATTGAGCTGGGATTTTCAGTGATGCAGCTGCCTAGGAGTTACCTAGTAAGTAGCCTCTGAACCATACTCCCCAGTAAACTCACTGGTTCACTAAGGTATACTTAGGTGGGATCGTTTCTTTGGTCTGTTGTTAGTATCCTATCTGGGGTGAATGTTTATTCATGTCTCCTCAGGAAAAATCACTTAACAGCAGCAAACAGCACACAATTAAACCCAAGCAGCCAACTACTCTAATGCATTATTCCTCCAACCCTACGATGATGACGAGGCCATCAGTGCTGTCTCCCAGACTGGGAATGTTTCAGGGAATCCCACTGTATGTTCCATTCTTCCAAAGTGAATGCCTCACCATCTATCATCAAATTTTAGTTCCACTGTGCAAATGGTTGACTTGGCACAAAAACTTCTCAAACTGCTTGACTCCGCTTATGTCTTTTAGTCCCTCCTGCTAGCCAGTGTCAAGTTCATTGTCTGCAAAGTTTATCTTTATCATGCCATTTCCAGGATCAAAGACTGTGCTGCCTAGTTTTATTTCAGCTTGACGGGAGTTAATGTCATTTTGGAAGAGGGGACTCTTAATTGAGAAAAATTCCTCCACAAGATTTGCCTGCAGGCAAGTGTGTAGTACATGCTCTTGATGGCTGATTGATGTAGGAGAGCTCAGCCCATTGTGGGTGGGGCCATGCTTGGGATGGTAGTCCTAGGTGTTATAAGAAAGCAAGGTGAACATGCCATGAGGGAACAAGGCAATAATCAGTGATCCCACATGCCTTCAGCTTCAATTCCTGTCTCCAGGTTCCTGTCTTGAGTTCTGTCCCCTTTTCTTTTGGTATTGGATTATAAGTTATTTGATGAAATAAACACCTTCTTCCACAAGTTGCTTTTGATCATGATGTTTTATCACAAAGGCAGGAACTCTAGCTAAGACAAAGACCTTCATTGATTTTTAATTGCCCCCAAGTCTTTATTTTGTTTAAAATATCTTCTCAAAGTTACCATTTCTGTGCCTCTCTATGTAACTGCAGCCTCTTGCTACTAGTCTCTTCACTCTGAGAAATGCATCTTTCTCTCAGACTTTATATTCATCTTTTTTTCTGGAGGATTTTTTTTCTTGTCCTTCTTCAGCTGAATAAATGGAGTTTGTGTTCCCTAGAAACCGTTAGCATTTGTTATACCTAATACACACACTCCCTGTCACCTTCTTACCTTCTGCAAACACTTATTAAGAACCTGCTGGGTACTGAGACTCACATAAAATGCCACTGTTGGGGACTGCCATTTGTATGTCTCATATTCCTTTCAAATCCTGTCACTTCCTATCCAAATGGATTCTTACATCCTTTTCTCTTTTGAATCTTTTTACTTTGCTGTCTTCCGGTCATGGGCTAGGGAGGGCTAAAGGCCCTTTGGGGTCCTACACATGGAACAAGGAGCTCTGGGATTTTGTTTCCTATCAGGGTCATACTTGGCATGGCCAGCAATGGACTGGCTCCAGGGCTTGGAGGCCCCCAAGGCCAAGGCGTGGAGCTGGACAATTTCTCTGTAAAGCTGTGGCCAAATGTCCCAGACACAGAGTTGTGAGGAGCTCTGCTTGTGCCAGCATGGAGGAACTAGAGTGACTTTGTGGTACCCATAATTCTGCTGTCTGATGAACTTTATTAATTTGTCTTCTGCGTCCTTGATTGAGGGATAAAAAAAAAGCTGTGATTAATAAACTTCCTAGCTTGGGTCATCAACTGCGCACAGTCCTCCTGACCCTAGCTTTTGACACTTTCTCTTCTCATCAGTGGTCTCACCCTCAGAGTCCAAGGATGAACTCAGGAAGAACTGCTGGTCCAGTTCACCTTTGCTCTTGTTTCCCCATATCTTCCAAGTGAAAGACCACCCACTTGTCTATAATTTTTCTTTGTGCCCCGTCAAGTGTGCCCAGATGGCTCTCAAGTTCTGTTGATCCTGCCTGCTCCATCCGTCTGGCATCTTCATATCATTTCTGTTGCCTTTGACCAGACAATCTGTCACAAACCACTCTTGTGATTTTCTGACTGTTCTTTTCACTCTTGAAGTCTCTCCATCCTATTTTATTTTTACAGACCACATCTGAGTGTATCAGTTTCTTACACCCTTACAAGACAAAGATCAGACATCATCTTATCTTGACTTTAATTTTCTATGTACTGTTGGTCCACTCTGTCTTTTATATTCTTCTGTCTTTTCCATACTCCATCCTAACTAAAATATTTCCAGTTTAGAATGGGATTCACACTTCCCTCTCTATGTGGCATTTTAGCCACCAACTCTTTAATTTCCTTGATTGGAATTCTACTATTTTTGTGTGGTTCAAGGAACAATTCAAAATTCACTTGTCTCCAGGAAACCTCCCTTCTGAGTTTCTCATTCTTTTCCTTTGAATTCCCAGAGCATTTTTCCTTGCCCAAAGTAGCCATCGTTCTTTTCATTGTATAAACACAAATATTCTAGTCATGTTTCTATGTCTTTCATAATAGCTGTAAGATTTTTTAGGGGCAATAGTGGGTTATTATTCCTTAGATGTTGGCTCTGAGGCCTGCAGTGTGACATATACTCAATTAGTCAGGCAAACTATAGTTCCAACAGTGCATAAAGTGGCTTCTCGGCTAGCCAGGGGTCAAAGCCAGTATAGTTAAGTTCAGAGAGAAGATATTGCCTCTCATTACTTCTGATAGCAACGGAATTAGTGCTGGGAACCACTTAACTAGTTCTCTGGGTTGCCAAGGGCCCGGAGAAAAGTCTGGGCAGTGTCTTTGGGTTTGAAAAGCCAGCAACGATTTCTGGAATGACGGAGATCCAATTTCCTTATTTGGTTCTTGAAGAAGTCATAGCATCCTTCGTTTCTTAGACAAATGGGGAGGTTTGAAGGATGGTATGCTGTTTTCCTTCTTGCTCGCCTTCCTCAAATGCATGACTTTTCTGATTTATTGGGTACATCCCTGAGTTTCACTAACCAAAGACTGGCTGGGAGATTGTAAGGCCTCGTTTGCTCTTGGGCTGTTTTAGATTTATAGCTATGATCATGGGCTGCCTGCAAATGTTTTCAAACCACTCTTTCTTCTTCCTTTTGTTTTACCCTTCCCTCTCATGATCCTCCTTCTCTCTTTCCTTCTCCATAGAGAACATAAATAACGTCCATTCCTTAATTTCAAAGCTTGCTTCCACTACTCACTTGCAAAGAACCTAGCCTCTCAGATTCCTAGTCTCTAAGGCAGAGATAACAAGAAGCCCCATGGCTGTCAAGGGAATCAAGTCAGTCTGTGCGAACCACTTGTGTAATCCTGCATGAAGTGGGGCTAGTAATGTCTGCCCAAGGTTGTTCCTTATTCAGGAAGGAAGGAGTTGTTTTGCTACTTCCGCTCTTAGCCATCAGCCTATCTGGAGAATTTTCTCTATCTGAGCCTCCTTGCCCAGAAGCTATACCTCTTCCCAAGATCAGCCTACAGCCCAGGAATCCAAAAGCCTGCCCCTCTCCTACAACAGCCATCCCAACTCCCAACCTGCCTCATAGGTTTTGTTGAGTCTTCCATAGACCTCACTACAGCCCTCTGCTCTATCCTGCCACCTTCCCATGCAGAGATGTTGACCCAAGAGCCCTTCCTAACAAGGTAATTTCTGTCTCAGAAAATTTTTTTAGAAGTCCATTCTCTGATGCTGACAGAGACGATGTGTTCTACATTTTGGGCCTGTGCATGATAGGTAGACACCAGGTCTTAGCAATTTTAACACCTTTGCCACTGGGGCTCAGTGATGGAGGTTGCTGCTTTGGCCCCACCATCCAGAGGCCTCTCTCCTCAGAAGTGTTGGTACTAGGCTGGGAGAGATATTTAGGACTCCAGGGAGCTGACAGGGAGAAAAGTTCTCAGTGGAGCCTTTCTCCTGCTGTAGACAATGCATACTCTAGGAAGAAGGTAGGACAGCAATTCTCACTTCTTTGTATGATTTATCCTGGACAGCTCTGGGTGACGTCTTTCTGGAAGAAGAAAGGCCACAAAGCTTCATAATCCTGGATCTGAGCCCTAGGATCCTCATAGTCATCTTCTCCTGCACTTCTGTTTCCTGGCTTTCTGGCTAGGACACCACAGAAAGTTATTTTTTAAATCTTGCACACTGATTCAGAAGCTCCTCGGAAATCAGTTCTCTTCTCTTCCCTAGCCAAACAGCCGGCAACACTAGGATCCAAAGACTTCCCAGGCTCCAAGAAACTGCCTCTCTGAATCAGCCACGGGAGGAGAAGGAGCATAGCAGCAAGATGTCCCTTGGAGAACGCAGCACTGTCCCTGTGGGTGACTCTGTGAGCGTCACGCATGCTCCTCTCAGCAATGTCCACTTGACCCTTGCATGCTCTTCTGAGCAATGGCCCCTCCTCCTGTTCATCTTTCCTTCTGGGCCCAGCTTAGGGGTTTCAGAAGGAATACTTGCCAAGATTTGATCTCAGTGACCTGTGAAGACGTCCCCATGTGAGCTCTGAAGGGGTGATGAGAGGGGAGTTCCTATGAGAATGGGGAGATCTTTGTCCCCCTCTTTTTTAATGTTTAGATTTTATAGTTTTTTGTCCTTTAAACTTTTTATTTATTCACTTTATATCTTGATTGTAGGCCCCTCCTTCCTCTCTTCCCAGGCCCACCCTCCCTCTCTTCTTCCTAGCTTCTCTCCCCTACTCCTCAGAAAGGAACCCCCCTCCCCCTGCACCAACCCACCCCAGCATATCAAGCTTTTTTAGGGAACAAGAAACACTGCAGCTTGGAACATTCTGAACTTCCAAAAGAGTACCTTGGGTCACAGGGGAGGGAACCTTCGGAGAAAGGCTGTTGAGTGGGCCAGGGTAGAGTATGGGGTGGGGTAGCCCAGTCAGTTCCTATTAGTTTGTTTATGCAACGTGACACAGGCTATGTTCAGAGTGCTTCTAGAGAAGCCAAAAATTCAAGTGCTTTTATATTTATTATTTTAAATGAAATATGATTTAAAAATACCGCCTATAAAAATTCAAAAATTTTAACAGCCACCAAAGGCTAAACCAAGCGTATCTGGGGACAAGGCATGTGACTACCCATTTGTGGCCTCTGATTCCCAGAAGAGCCTCTGTTGCCCTGGCTGCCCTTGATCCTGCATAGCTGCAGGTGGTCACCAGACACTCTTTTTATTTTTTTATTAATGTATTCCAATTACAACTCAATTGTTATCCCATCACTTGTATGCTCCCATTCTTCCCTCCCTCCCACTTTCACCCTATTCCCCTCCCCTAGGTCTATGACCAAGGGGGTCCTCCTCCCCCACTATATGCTCATAGGCTATCAAGTCTCATCTTGGTAGCCTGCTTATTCTTTCTTTGAGTGCCATCAGGCCTCCCCACCAAGCCAGACACTCTTTAAAGTGAGACAGGAATAAAGGGTGAATGCTGTCCCAGGCATTTACCTGTCCTCTTTGGAGCCTCATGGCCGGGCAGGCTGGGCAGCTTGTCTTGTCTGCATCTTGCCCTGTAAGTTGCTGTCTTTGGCTGCAGAGGCATAGTATTCTGTCCTTGCTGCCAGGTATACCCATCTAAGCAGAGTGTGAGCCCATTGAATTTGGTCCTTCACATCTTTATTATGGGGCTTCAGGGAGCTTTGTCAGAGGGCATGCTTACTTAAGGGTGGCCAAATGCAACTGAGAGATGTCACTCACCAGCCTAGATCAACTCACATGCCTTACATCCTTTCCTGGTGTCTGGATGTCTGTTTTGGAGCCTACTTGAAACACTCTTCCTCTAGAGAGACTTTAAAGCTATGTTTCTGTTCCTTTAATCACTGTCACCACGTTTCTGGCATTCAATATTTAGAAGGGTCTCAGAATATGTTTATTAAAGTCAATAGCTACTTACTCCCATGACTCTACTTTGAATTTACATTCTGGGTTTTCAATCGCGGCACAAAGAATCTGGAGACAAAGCTCCTTTCTTTTTCACTTTGGAATTCTTATGGGATGACTTGATAATAATTGTACATTATAAGAAAACAACTGAAACCTAAGGTTTGATGCCTGTGCTGGCCTAGAAGAAAGGGTTCTTTTTTAATTCCAGTTGAGGAAGAGGAATTTCCTTTAGTTGCTCTGATTGCTCATAATTTGCCTGAAGGTACTGTATGTGTTGTCTGTATTCCTGGCACAGTGGCTGGTACATGGAAGATGCTTCATGTATCTGTTGACTGAGTTTATTCGCCCCGGCAAGCATCTGCTAAGGGGTACCACGCACAAGGTTTCTCTGTGGTTGAGCGGCCCGAGCATGTGGAAAAGATGAGTGTGCAGGGCTTCAGCATTGTGCCCACTCAGGTTAGCCTAAAGTTAGCCCAATAAGTGAGCTGGCTTCCCTTAACGTCCTCAATAGTTTATTATAGTTCCACCCGGGACACACCCTGGAAACATGTTTCCCTGGGACAGTGGCCAAAACTTTCAAGGCCAAGGCTTTACACACAAAACTGGAGTCCAGGCGGAGACACACAGGGCAAAGTCACACCCGGATGGAGATGGAGGATGAACCACTAACTGGAGCCAGCACTGACCCTTGGCTGCAGCTCAGACCTGGATGCAGACAGCCAAGGTCGTAACCTTTTCTACTCTTGTTCTGAGTGCTCACATTCCTGAAGAGAGCCTGATGAGGGTAGAAAACCATTAGAAGCTGGTAGGAAGAAGCTCTATTTGGTATCCTTTGGTGAGGAACAAGGTGCTCAGGGAACTAGCAGGGGCAGAGGGAGAGGGACCCTGCAGATAAAACAGTAGAGATTCATGGCATCCCAGGGGAGCTAAGGTGAGGTGAAGTGTGGGCTCCCTAGCTACACAGTGTTTAGATCCAGTACCTTCTCACTCCCGGGCTGGAAATTTCCTCATTAAGGAGCCATCAGCTTCACTCATGTTGCTTCCAGAAATGATAATTGCCTCAGGTGCCAGATCCCTCAAACTCCTCCATACAGTTGGAGTTCCATATTATAATCTCTTCTTTGTCTCCCTAAATGTTTTGAAGAGCCATGATGTCTGGGAACCAGTGGCAGGTTAATTTTGTCACTTTGCACATATACTCCCTCCATTGTGCCACCTGGGACACAGCTACCCAAGTTTGCTCACCATGAACTTTTCTCTTCATGCAGAATGTCCTCACCTATATCCTCATAACCCTCAATCTCAGGCTCAGTTCCATTGTCATTTCCCCATGAAGCCACCCCAGAGTTCTCTGAGACTAAAGTCCTACCTCTGGGACCACCCACAGCTCTTTCTGTGTGGCTCACTTAGCTCAGAAGATATTCCTCCTGGATAGTCTGTTATGTTACTGCCCAGTTTTCATTATGAAATATTTGTTACTTCAAAGAGGTCTGTGCTCGATTTCTGCCCACATCCACAAGGACACTGGCACAGTGCGTTCAGCAGGTACTCAGCGCATGCTGGACATTTCTTTACACTAACAGTATTTAAGAACAATTTTACCTAGATATGCAGCTAGTGCAAATTTGTGGGTGGCTATACAGGTAGGTCTGTGATTGGGGTCTGGAAGAAGGGAGAATATCCTACCCTGTGTCATAATGGCTCATTCATAGGTAGAGATAACATTGATGCAGATGGCAATGACTCCTCACGTTGCAGGGCAATAGCAATGAAAACAGGATCATACCTTTATATTGTCCTCTGGCCAAGAGTTCAGCATTGTTGCAAGGTGGCCCTTGTCATGAATGGTGATAAACAGCCCACTAGGAAAAATAAACACGTACACACACATAGAGAAACCAGACAGTCAGTGCAAAACCAGAACAAAGACCATGAGTTCTGGCATCAATTGCATTGCTGAGTTTTGCCCTACACCCAAGGAAGATAGATTTTTGTTCAAAGCTCTAGAGGGTTCGGGTATCTTTCCTTCAATTACTTCCTTCCATAGGACCAGGAAAGCATCGGGTCAAGCGCATGCCTTCCTGGATCCATCTTCTCTAGTGACTGACTACATCTTCTCTTTTCTTTCTAGATCTGGTACCAGACTCCCCTCACCCGCCAGCCTACAGTTGCCTTAACAACCATGTGGGTCTGCTCTCCAGGTACTCGCTCCAGAGCACAGACCACATGGCCGTGGCCAGAATGTGGACACATGGGCTGGGAAGTACAGACACATATGCACCAGGCCTCTGAAATGGGAGATGCAGCTGGGGACCCGAAGAGGGGGTGGGCACTTATCGTGTGCACAGGGCTTCAATGATACCAAATTCAAGCTTGGCCTTCCAGTCTACTAAGAGGGCAAGGCCGCAAATGTAAGACGGTAGAACATACTATATTTAATAGCTTATTACCTGATATAGAATGTTTAATGTTTAAACCTAAAAGGTGCAGATATGAATCTTCTGCTTTAGGATGACAGATGAGAGAAATGTGGGGTTTGGGGGATCCCTTCTCTCTCTTCCTCACTCTAGAAGATAACCCCTAAACTATATCTACTCAAGTCTTTATCATCCTAGAAACAAGACTCCTGGCTTCTGGTAGTGACACAGAATAACCTTTCAACAGGCAATTGTTAGAAAACCACTCATTTATAAGTAATTTGTTATTACTGTTATGCTATGGAATATGTGGTTTTGGTTTATGGCAGTAGAGCTGGGCCGGATGGTGGCAGGAACTGGAGGAGCATCTGCCTTTGAAAGTTGAAACTTTTCTTTGGCATGTGCAGCTGTGCCGGGTTTTGCCTGAGTGCAGTTAAGTCTTCAAGCAGCTGGGGCAACAGATACAGGTTGAGGTGCCTGAGAACAGGAACGGGGTTAGAAAGAGCAACTGGGAAGTGAAGGAATCTAAAGGGGAGGGACTCTCAAGTCTGGGTCAAAAATGCTCGGCCATGGCTGGCCATCGATACACAGGGGCACTGACAAAATCAGTTGCAGCAAGAAGCCCAAAGAACTGTGCAGGGACCCCAGTTCTTTCTAATTTGGGCAAATGGATCTTAGAACTTGAGTCCAGTTTAATGGACTCTCATACAACAACAACAACAACACACTTGTTAGAGAAACAAAATACAATCCAGCATTCATAGAAGTCAGGGTACAGGTGATATCTGTTAGGATGACCTGCTGATTTCATTTATATTTGAATTTCTGAAACAAAGTAAGTATCATACATGACTGTGAAAGTCAGAGATTAAAATAATAAAATTTCCACCTTATTTTTTGAGACAGTGTTTGCCTAGACTGTGTGACCAGTAAGCCCCAGAGCTACCCCTGTCTCTGCCTCCATAGTGCTAGGATGGCAGCTGGTTGTTGCTGCCCTCTGTTTTTGTTTTTGTTTTTGTTTTTAATGTTAGGTGCTAGGTATTGAACTCAGGTCGTCACATTTGCACGGAAAATGCGTTTTCTCACTGACCTCTCTCTCAGACCCCCACAAAGTATCCAAAATGTTAATCCCTTAATGAGACTGTTCTTTCTCTTCTCTCCTATCACTAAAACAAACAAACAAACAAACAACAAATTAACTAAGCAAGCCTAAAACCAAACCAAAACAAGCCAAAGTAAAAAATCCAATTTGCTTGCAGAAGCTGACTCCATTTTGTTCCTCTCACTAATTCTTCACACACAGTAGCGTGTGTCTTTTATCAGCATCGTATTACCAAACTTCCATTGGTCTTCCCCTCTTTGAATGCAATGAACACTTTTCATCCCTCATGCCCTCTGGTTTCTCTATTAAAAAGAAGGGTTTTTTTTGTTGTTGTTTTTGTTGTTTTGGAGACAGGGTTTCTCTTGTAGTCCTGGTTGTCCTGGACTTACTTTGTAGAGCAGGCTGTCCTCGAACTCACAGAGATCTGCCTGTCTCTGCCTCCTGAGTGCTGGGATCAAAGGCGTGGGATTTGTTTTTATTATATGTGTTTTGTGTTTTGTGTGCATGGGCTCCATGTGTGTGCAGTTCCTCTGGAGGCCAGAAGAGGGCGCTGGATTCTCTCGAGTCCGAGTTACAGGCAGTTTGTGAGCTGTCTGATAAAGCTGCTGAGAATTGAACTCTAGCTTTCTCCAAAAGCAGCAAGTCCTCTTAGTGGCCTAGCTGTTTCTCTAGTCCCTCCTCTGGCTTCTTGATAGAACCTGATACATTTATTATCCGCCACCCCCACCCCACATGTTAGCTTCTATGAGTTACCTTTCTTTGAATTTTCCTCCTTCTCTGACTGCCTTTTTTTTTTTTTTTTTTTTTTTTTTAATGCTGGTCAGCCAGCCATGTTTGTGATAACATTCCTCAAATACTTCCTGTATCCTGTATCCAGTCTTCTATGTGATCTTATCCATGCCAGAGGCATATGGAGACTGACTTTCACATGTCTGAAGACTAGAATTTCTCATTTTGGGTACTATTGACATTTTGGGTTAGAGAATTCTTTGCTGCGTGGGTGAGGTTGCCCTGAGCCTTGCAGGGTTTTTGGCAACACCCCTCATCTCTACCATATATACCAGTAGCACCTTATACTCAGCTGTGACACCACCACCACCACCACCACCAACAGCAAATGTCTCCAGTCATTAGCAAATATATCCAGAAGGGACAAAAAAATCATCACAGACTTTAAAGGGGTTGCTCTAGACCTCTGTGTTAACTGCCTGCCTGCCACATGTCAAAGGCACTCAAACTTAACCTGCCTGGGACGGAATTTATGATCTGGCCTTTCAGCGCCGCGACTCAAAGACAAGATAAAACAAAGCCTCATTCCTTTTATTCTCTAGTTGTCAGCTGCACTGGGTTCCTTTCAAGACTCTGTTGCCATGCGCCTGCCTCCCACCTCACAGTGGCCATGCTTTTCCTCCTCCCCAATAGCCCCGTGCTTTCTCACTCTTCATGCAGGTAACTCATTCTCATTATTATTCTGATAATTTCCAAATCAGGGTAGAAGGCTCTTGTTTTGAGCTTCATGTCACATGTCCTTACATGCACAGACATATTTACTGTGTGGCTCTTGGGCTCACTTTCCCTCATTAGAATGTAAGCGCCACAAAGGCAAGGTCTGCATCTATTTTTGATCTTGTCCAGCACGGTATCCTCCTGCTTACTTCATAGGACGTGCTGGTAGATTATCTCTGAACCAATGGAGACGTGAACCAACAGGTGATGGCGATGTTCAAGTGATAAAGGAGAAAATTGCTGGATAAAATTAGATGAGAGTTGGCACAAAGGCAATTTGTGTGTCTGCCCTGAAGGGATCCTGTGAGCTATGGGTGGTGCTAGATAGTGCTAGTAAATGCACGGAGGATGGTGGATGGGCCAGGGAAAAGAAACATGCTGAATATTTGCGGTATAGGCTTCTAATTTTGAAGGGGGGGCAGTGTGAGCTCCTGAATTAACTTACTCATAAAGTCCGATGGCTTCCAGGTGACAGGTGCTAGAACCTCCTCCCTGAAATATGCCTCTCCCTCTTAGAGAATCTCCCATCCAGACCCGGAAATATGCTTCTCTCACCTAGAGACTATTTTGAGCTGTTTCATTGTGAACTGAAGTTTTCAGTTAAAAAAAGAAAGAAAGAAAGAAAAGAAAAGAAAAGAAAAGAAAAGCCACACCTGTGTTCTACAAGGCTGATTAAAACTGATTACGGAGGGTTGGAGTGCTGCCAGGTTATCTTCTGCTAGCTTTAGCTCTGGGTCTGACCTAACATCCTTTGATTTTTTTTTTTTCTTCAGGTAAATACTTTTGGAATGTAGTAACAGAGCTCTTATTCCACGAAAAGCAAAGAATGATATTAGATAACATCTGAAACCTGTGACAGATTAAACTTTTTTTCCCCCTGTGCTACAACCTGCCTTCCTGATGTTTCCCCTAATGTATTTGAAGAATGCCTTGATTTATATGACTTTTATAACTTCCCTTTGTTCCGTGACTATAAAAATTTCCTGAAACTGTTACTATGTTGGAATATGGTATTTGAGGAAATGTGAACCCATGTTCCTGGGCCATAGTCATTCATATGTGGCTCCAGAATAAAGTGTGTGTTAGTGTTGAGAGCTGTGTTTTACATGGACAGACCCAGAATGAGGGCATACATTTCTTTCTATCTATCTATCTATCTATCTATCTATCTATCTATCTATCTATCTATCCGTCTGTCTATCTTCTATCATCTATCTATCATCTATCTGTCTATCTTCTATCATCTATCTATCTATCTGAAAAAGGGAGCCACTAGGCAGCCTTGAACTCACAGAGAATCACCTACCTCTGCCTCCTGAGCACTGGCATTATAGGGAGTGGGGTGTGCTACACCAGGGTCAAGTTTTTCTTTTGTAAAGAAACATTTACATTTACTTAACAATTTCTGTATTTTTGCCAATGCATCTCTTTTCTGTAAAAGCAAGAGGGCTCTTATCTGAACAACAAATTTTGCTGACTAACCTTTGCTTACCTCATTTGTTTACCTCACCTGTGGACATTTCATAATCTCTTTCCTTTAGGACCTCGCCCCCCCCCCCCATACCCATTTTTTTCTTTTGTTTTATCTAAAACAGTGTTTTAGCTTGAAGTTCTAACCACTCCTTAGGCTATACTTGTCACGTTCCATCTTTCTCTTGTTATCCTGTCTTTTGTGGAAGGGCTCACACCTAGCCAAGAATTATGAAGGGCAGACAGGTTAGTGTTTCTCTGCTACATTAACAAGGAGGCCAGTTTCTTCAAACTAGGATGAAGAGGTGAGGCCCCAGACTCACTGATGTCTCACTAAGTGGCCCTAGGGAAATCACTTAACTCACAATAATGACCATGACACATTTCTGGCTCTTGGCTTTGTTTTGGAAATGACTCTCAACATTCCTTCTCAGGACCCTCAGCCCTGATAGAGGACCAGTAGGATGCTTACAGGGGGTGGGGAGCACATGTGTGAAGGGGTATCATCCATGCTCTGGTTTAGAGCTAAAGGAATCAGTGTGTGGCTACTTGCAAACACAGGTGAAGTGTGATTACTACAGTTATCTGCTGCACTAAAAGCAGACCTTTTGTGTTGGCAATAAGAAGGAGAGGGTGTCAGGGGTGCTCAAACTTCTGACCTGATGAAATGTTAGAAGATTTGTTTGCCCTCTTTCTTTAAAATTGAAATTTTATTAAGAGCTTTAACAAAGTACATATAAACTATAGGAAAGCATTGTTCTGGATATGAGTTTTGAGTTTTTCTTTTCCCCTCTGACTCTTGTTGGCAAGGGATCATGATAATAAAAGGATTGTTGGTTCCCCATCAGGATTCTTTCTTTCTTTCTTTCTTTTTTTTAATTTTAAATTTATATTTTAAAATTTATTCACTTTACATCTCAATCAGAATCTCCTTCCTCATTTCTTCCCAGTCCTACCCTCCCTTCCTCTTCTCCACTATGCCCGTACCCTAGTACTCAGAGATGGGGGAGCCCTTATCCCCTACCAACTGATCCCAGACTACCATGTAGCATTGGGACTACCTGCATCCTCTTCCTCTGGGGCCTGGCAAGGCCACACTGGCAGAAGGAAGTGATCAAAGGGCAGGCAGCAGATTCCATGGCAGAGACAGTCTCTGCTCCCCTTATTAGGGGACCCCTATGGCGGACTGGCTATTGGCTACATCTGAGCAGGAGGGCTAGGTCCTCTCTACGCATGGTCCTTTGGTGCATCAGTTTCCATAGGCCCCTGGACCCGTATTTGTTGGCTTTATTGGTCTTCTTGTGGAGCTCCTGTCCCCTCTGGGTCCTCCTATCCCCCCATTCTTCCATAAGATTCCCTGCCTTCTTCCCAAAGTTTGGCTGTGTGACTCAGCTTCTGCTTTGATCCCTGCTGGTGGAGTCATTCAGAGGACAACTGTGGTAGGCTCTCATCCTGTTCCCTCTCTTCAACAGCTTCCAATGTCTATTCTCTGAATGAGAATCAAGCATACTCTCTAGTGCAAATTGTAATATGATCATCATGTATTATATGGCTAATATCTGCTTACCAGTGAGTATATATAAGTGAGCATGTCCTTCTGGGTCTGAGTTACTTCATTCGGGATGATGTTTTCCAGAGCCATCCATTTGCCTGAAAATTTCGTGATGTCCTTGCTTTTGATAGCTGAGTAGTATTCCATTGCATAGATGTACCACAGTTTCTTTATCCATTTTTGTTGTTGTTGTTGAGCGACGTCTGGGTTGTTTCCAGTTTCTGGCTCTTATGAATAAAGCTACTGTGAACATAGTTGAGCAAATATCCTTGTTGTATGTTGGAGCATCTTTTTTGGTATATGCGCAGGAGTGGTATAGTTGGGTCTTGAGGTAGACCAATATTCTAAGAAAGTGCCAGATTGATTTCTAAAGTTGTTGTACAAGTTTGCACTTCCACCAGCAATGGAGAAGTGTTCCCCTTTCTCTGTATCTTAACCAGCATGTGCTGTCACTTGAGTATTTGGTCTTAGCCACTCTGATAGGTGTAAGATGGACCCCAACAAGATTCTTGAGGGATGTAAAGAAATAGTGAGGTTCTGAATGACTTGGTATTACTGACATGGGCAGGGTCATGTTAAGGACCCCCAGTGCCTCAGCTGCCTGGGATGTGGCAAAGCCTTCCCCAAGTGAAGTTCAGAGGCATGGCAAAGCGTCCTTGGGTCTTAGTGGGACTGTGGATGGTGTGTGCAGAAATGTCCACTGTAGCTTTCTCTGGTGGCTACAGGTAAAAAGACTGTTCCCTTAGAGAAGGCTTCTGCAGAGATTAGCTAAACCTGCCTCCTTATTCAGCCATACGCAACAGCTCTGCCTCTCTGTTCAACTTCATATAACAAACCTGCTGAGCTTCCGGGGTGCTGTGGATTCACCATCCAAGTTTTCCTGCATCCTCATGGCTTTCATTTTCTCATTCCTTCACTGTTACAGTTAGGTCAGTTCCGGAGCCGCATGGCAGGCAGCAGTGGGGCAGGGGAGATCTTCACCATGTCCAGCTCAGAAGGAAAGCGCCTATGAAATGCTCGCAGTAAACAATTTTCAGTTCTAGCCACTTTTCACTCAGGGGAAATCAAAGTTTCCAGCAGTAACTGGGCACGGGATGGTTCCCATCCACTTCCATAAGATGTTTATTAACTGACGGCTGTAGTCATGCGTTAGCATTCCTCCTCAGTGACCTCAGAAAGAGTACCTCGCGTCTTGGGAAGCCCCCTCTTCAGGCCTGCCGAGCTCCACCCTGAGAACTCAATTGTTCTGTAGGCACTGTGCCTGGAGTGAGGATTTAAAATAGCACCAACAAGTGATGAGGCTGCCCATGGCTTAACTGATGTCTGAGAACTGACATCTGAGAGGACCGCCAGAGGGACAACGGCATAGAGTAGGGCCTAATGTGCCTGCTCTGCAGCCACAGCACCTAGACTCAAAGCCTGCTGCCGCCAGTCCCTGGCAACATGGCTGTGCACAAGTTCCGCTTCTGTTCTTTGGCCTTCTGATCTACACGTATACAATGGAAGAAGCAGCCCCATCTGTTTCGTACCTTGGCTATAATGGTTAAATAAGGCAGTGCACGTTTAAATAGTGTGTTACTTCTATAAAGTTGGGTACAGTGCCTGGTGTAACTCAATGAATGGCAGCTCTTCCTGTTGCTGACAGCCCAGTGCCTAGCAGCACAGCTCATGGGTTAGCTCTTCTGGGTTCGAATGTTGGCACAGCATCCTGGAGGCATAAGGCTCATACTATTTGCCTGGTAAATGCTAGAATCCGATTATAAATTAGCATTTTTGGTAGAATGATAGTCTGTCTGTCCCAAGCCATGATTGGTAGTTGCAGTGTCTTTGTGTGTGCGTGAGAGAGAGAGGGGTGGGGGGAAGGTAGTCATAAATACAATGTGGCAAGCAGAAAAATCTCTCATTATATGGGTCACTCACTGGGGACAAAATAAAAGGCTGTTGGGTGATACACACAGTTGGGGCTAAAGGTTTCCTACTAGCCCTGTAAGGGCTAATTTTGTGAGAATGGGACCATAGGCAACTTGAAAGGAAGCATAAGACACAAAAGGACACCATCCATTCGTTCATGCAGGAAACTTTTGTGAGTACCTCTGATCCAGGGACCCAACAGGCCCTGTATTGATGTACCCTGAGCACAGGCTGTGCTCTCAGTGGCCAGTCCTATCATCCTATGGGCATCTTCACAAGACAGTGATGTGAAAGCCCAGAGGAGATTCAAATGCAGGTCTTTTAGATAGCAGGAAGGTGGTTCCTTTAGGTGTCTGCATTGGGACAAAACACTTCAGCTTTCTGGGTCATAGTTTTCTGGTCAGCAAAATGGGGACCCCAGCTTCTTTGTGGGATGATGGTGAGTAACAGACAGGTCAAGGTTGCAGAATCCTTGTGTACCACAAAGCCCGATGCTCAGCAACTTTTTTTCCAGGGATGTCACATATATAAAACAAAACTTGGCGAAAGCAGAAGTGAGGGCCACCGCTTTCTGAGGAGCTCTCATTTTCTTCTCCTCAGCTAGAAGTCCATGGCAGCCATGGAAGAAGACTGCATTAGTGGAATATGCTATGGGAGTAAACGATGTTTAGGAAATTATATTTCAAATGTATATCTCATTCGACTAGACTGTTTGTTGTTTAATGAGGCTTGGGTTACATCTGTTTTATTCATAGCTATAAACCTGTGGCCTGGCCTGGTGCCATGCACACAGCAGGTTTTCTACACAGTATATGCCTTAGGGATGATGAGTGGTACAGGATGCAGTGCCGAAACGAGATGAATCTGGGCCTGTACTCTCAGTATACACTGAGCACATACTATCTCAAGATGTTTTCTGTGAAGGCCTACACCACGCCATGTGGATTGTGTGACCCTGACTTAAATGTTAAAATCCTAACCCTCTGCACCTGTGACCTTTCTAAAGAGATGGTGTCTTTGTGGAATAGTCAGTTAAGGTGATGTCATCAGGTGGGGACCTTATTTAGAAGGGTGCTGGCCTTGTAAGAAGGCAAGGCAGTGCCACACAGAGAGAAGACTGGATTTGTAGAGATGGAGTATGAGACTAGGCTCCATGTTAATAAGCCATGGGATGGATGCAAAGGTTTGCTAGCAGAGGCCTGGAAGGTCAGAGGGCAAGTTTTTCCTTCATTGCCCAGAGAGAACATGACCTTGACTTCAGAATTGTGTGAGTGACAGAATTCATCCTTGTTGGTTCAAGCCACTCCACCTGTGCTTGCTCCAGAAGAACCTAGGACTTGAAGAGGCCGACTCTCTGATTTTTGTATGGTCGCCTTGAGTAGTGGTCATCACATACTTTTCCTATATGTTTCACCATTTAAAATTTAATTTTTTCATTCTTATTTTCATTTTCTTTTACTTTTATTTTTTATCAACTTAGTTTTCTGATAATTTAATACATGTTTATGACACGTTCTGGTTACTTTCTTTCCGTACCCTCTCTTATCTCTCTCAAACCTTTGTCAAGACTCACTTCCCCAATCCATCCCTTTGCCAGAATAGGGGCTTTTGGTTTATTGTGTGATTCTCTTGGCTTAATCAGGGGGATCTGTTTGATCATCAGATAGCTACCCATTAGAGCCCAGTGGGGTCACCAGCAGGTACACAACTGAAGGCCATGAGTTCCTTTTTCTTGACTCTATCAGAAGGAGGTAGTTCAGCCATGACAGTAGGCCATGCAGAGTCTTTCTTCTCCATCTTGTTTGGCTGTTAATGGGCCCACTCTACTGCCATCATCTAACAGCTGTTGAGAGTTCCTCATTGCAGTGGCTACGTGCTCCGAAGATGGCATTTCTCAGATTGTTTCCCTGTCTTCTGGCTCTTGTAGCACAATGTTCTCAGAGCCTCGGAGTGGTGATGTGGGTACCTTGTTCAGGGCTGAATGGTCAGCTATGACTTATGTTCAGCACCTTGTGAAGTTAGGTGTCTGCCTTCATCACAGCTCATGAAATGGAGGAGAGGTTTCTCTGATTAAGGCCAAGAGTGATAATTGTTTGGTGTCAGAAGTCAGGTTCACTGGAAGTGTTGATGAAATTCCCTGGGCTAGCATGGGCAGAGCCAAAGTGGGCTCATGTAGCTGGGATGGCATTGAGTGAACTTGCTGTATAGTCAAGGATGCCCTTGATTTCATGGTCCTCCTATGTTTACCCCCTGTGTGCCGGGATTGTAGATGTAACCCTCAAGCTCCAGCGTATATGATGCTGGAGAAGAAACAAGGGCTGCACAGAAGCTGGGTAAGCACTCTACCAGCTATGCTACAACAAACTCAATGTCTGTTAGCGTTTCCTGAGGGTAAGTGCAGGTGAAGTTTTCCCCCATCCAACAGAGACCTGTCAATTACATCATTGTGTCTGGTTTCCATCAGGAGGCAGAAAAATGTTCTTGACTTTGAGAATTCAATTACATTGGAGGGAAAGCAAAACAAAGATAATGTTCACTCTAGAGAATGTTATTTATTTATTTATTTTGAGAAAAAGTCTCTTAACCCTTATCTTGAAGGAGTGACCCTTAGACAGGTCCTAAAATAGAACTGGAAATAAATGACAGCCCAGAACAACAAAAACCCATTGAAATCCACAGCATTCATTTAGACTTCTTGGCACCAAGTCCAACACAAAAGGAAGACTTAATTAAAACAGGGTCAATTGCATTCGGCAAACCTCTGCAGCGGGCTCAGGAGGAGGGACCTGCACTGTCAACTCTGTAACAAAGACTGGCTGTTGACAGAAAACCACCATTCCAAGCATTTTTGGCTAGAAGGCAGCCTGTCCTCTGAAAAACCCACAAGAAGCCATTTTTAAAGCCCACCAGCACTTTCTTTACAGTCAGCAGCAGAATGCAGGAGAAATAGTCTAGAAAGTATAGGAAATTGATCTATGCATCCTCTGGGGGCTTTCTAGGCCAGGTACCTACAGAGTGTGAATCAGGGATGGAGAGGTTGGAGGGGAGGAAGGGGGACAATGCTCAAGGTCTGTGCAGCATGCTTGAAGTGGGAGACAGGGTGACTACAGACAGGGCAAGTGTCAGTGGTGGGTCACTCACACCCCATTGTTGGTTGTGCTTTCTCTCTTGAGGAACAGTTTGATTATTTAAGCTCACTGGAGCACCATAGCTTATTTCCTGTACCCTGGACAGCCCATCCTGTTTGGACTCCATTTCCCTCTGAGGTGGGATGTTACAAAGGGGGTGGATGGGCGTGTGCCCATCCCCACCTAATAGAGGCCCCTTTCCTTGTGACCTTTGTAGCTGACAGTGAACAGTGAGTGTAAGCTTGTCTTTGGAACAAGGCTGAAAGTTACAGGAAATGCTTTTTATCTAAGCGACACCATCAACTGGGCCACAGAGTGAGTAGTGATATCTTGATCTCACACACTGAAGGTTAATTATTACCTTCAGCCTGCACAGTTTCGTGCCTTACGGTTTGTGGTAGACATGATACTGGGCACATGGGACACAAGGACAAATGTTAATTGTCTCTGGTCCAGAGAGCATTCTGATTTAAGATCAGAAAATAATACGTAGCATAATAGAAGATCTAACAAAGTCATTATTGGAGGATTAAAGATAAGCATAGAATAATAGAACATCTATATCTTGGAGTGAAAAAGTAGAGCTGGCCCAGAAACCCATTGGCCATCTCCTTTCTGTCTCCTGCTGCTTGCTGTAGAATAGGTTTCTTTGAGTAGACTCAGCATTAAAAAAGAGGCACTGTACCTTCCCATTCCAGTGACTTCCACGGATATGCACTTATGCAACTGTATACATACAGTATTCCAATTTCTTTGACTCCTTTGAACATGAGAATATGGCAGTGTAGACAGGGCATTGGCACAAGCTATGGGACTGTGAAATTATTAGACCTTTCTCAATCTGTTTTCCCATCTGGAAAATGAAAGTAGTGGACTAACTACTAACTACTAAAACCCTATGATACTTTGCCTACGGTTGGCCAGGGCTCACAGAGGTCCTGCGATAATCATTGCGATAACTTGGATTTGAAGCCAGATAGACCTGCATTTCAACCCCAGATCCAGTGCAAGCTGGATTGTTCATCATGGGTATGAAGCTGAAACCGTTAAATCCATCTCACTCAGTTGAGCATATCCGTGCACTACACCATCACAGAACAACTTCTCCATAAGTTTCAAGTTGTGCTAGACATGTTTGCCAAGGGAATATAGGCCATATCCCCCGAGAGACATTGACTTTCCTGTTTTGGTTCAAAGATGGGCAACTTCACGTTCTGGTTTCTATGTGTCTTGACACAATTACTATTTATTTTCTTTTTTTGTTCTTAAAAACATGCTAATCTGCAGATCTAGCACATTACAAATACTTACTAGATGCCAACTATAGAAATGTAAGGGTTTTTTCTTTGCTTGTTTCAATTTTTATCATTATTGGGGGTTGTGGTGTACGTGCGGAGGTCAGAGGACAACTTTTATGGAATCTGTTCTCTTTTCACCCCTATGTGTTGTATTGTTTGAGTTATCCATATAGCTATTAAAAACCAAGTAATAAGGGGCTGGAAAGATGTCTCAGTGGTTAAGAGCATGTGTTGTGGTTCTAGAGCGATGATTCTCAATGTTCCTAATGTTGCAACTCTTTAATACACTTCCTCATGTTGTGGTCACCCCCCCCCAACCATAGAATTATTCTTGCTATCACTTCATAACTGCAATTTTGCTACTGTTTGAATCATAGTGTAAATATATGATATGCACAATGGTCTTAGGCGACCCCTGTAAAAAGGTCCTTCATCCCCAATGGGTTGTGACCCACAGGTTGAGAACCACAGTTCTAGAGGATCTAGGTTCCATTCCCAGCACACACGTGGTGGATCACAAACATTTGTAACTCAAGTTCCAGGAGATCTGGTGCTTTCTTCTGTCCTCCATTGGCACCAGGCATGGAAGCGGGGCACAGACATACGTGCTGGTCTCTCTCATACACACACACACACACACACACACACACACAAATGAAAAATAACAAAGAAGTCAGAGCAGTATGGAAAAGCAGGTGAAAGGGCACTCTGCCTCCTGTATTTTGTTGAAGTTTAGATTACAGCTTTCTTTTGACCCTGAGAAAACCCATAAGAAGCTTTTATCCCCCCTACTCATTTTGGCCTTCCTGGATTTTGTAAATGTAATAGATTGCTTTAGTTCTTTGTTGACTATGAGATGGGCTTGGCAGGAGAAATTTGCTGAGTTGAATTCCTCGAGCTGGAGAGGAATGTCTCCATCCGCACCCTTTGAGTAAGAAGGATCTGAGGAGGTAGAGAAGGTATACAAACACTGAACAAGTTCAGGCTTCCTTTAAAAGCCAAATGCAGAGGGAAGCCGGTAAAGACTACCTTGTGTGTGTATCATATGCCTCCTCTGTGGTCAGGAGGGAAGGAAAGGCCACACAGATGGCATTTCAGCAGAGACACTGTAGTCCATATAGGAAATGACCATGGAATCTGAAAATGCCAACCCTGCAGCTCACAGATGATTCCAATTAGGCCAGAGACGGCTAATGTAGTTTCAACCACTACTTGAAATATTAAAATCTGCCAAGGAGCCCAGAGAGAGTGGGCACAAAAGAGCTTCTTTTTCTACAGTAATATTTGCTCTTCCAGAAATAATAATCACAGATTCCAGGCCCCCTTTTATTCTGAGAAGTCACACTTTACACTGTTTGCTTTCTTTCCTGGCTATGAACGTGGCAAAGGCTCACACATCCCTCCACTTTTTAAGACAATCTCCTTGCTGCCTCCTTCCAGGCTGCGGATTAATCTGAGTCTCTGGGAAGTAAGGTTTGGGGGATGTATACTAACTCAAACTTTTGATACCCAAAGCAAACACCCATCATCAACCCGTGATTCCCACGTTGCTGTCCTCCTGACTCAGAGGCAGCCAGTGAGTCACTTGTTTACACGTCTGTGCAAGATGGAGAAAAACATCCTCTCAGCCTGCTTTTCCGAAAGAGGTTGGGGAAGTACCACACATACCTTTCCCTACTCACTCATAAATCCCTGCAGCTTCCAGGCACTCACAAGCCTGTGGAGACACCCCGAAACAACAGGCCGCCATGCAAAGCCCAAACCCACTGCATGCTAGCACTTATGAGGAGGCAATTCTGAGAGTAGGCATCGGAGGTCTATCTTGAAGCAATTTGTAAGCGGAAGCTCTTACCCTCTTTCATTTATCATACAAGCATTTCTGGGGCTATCACAGCAAATTACTCATGAAAGCTGGAATTTAATAAGAGAGAGAGAGGAACACAGTTTCCAAGAGGACAAAAGTTCACCCGGAACACATATACTTGAATCCCAGAGACCCTGCACACTAGAAGCAGATGTGAGAGACAGCAAAGTGCCTGAACTATTGTCTTAAAAACCCCCTCATCTGGCGTGATTAATCAGGAAGGACGTATTTGACCCAATTTGTTGTTTTGACCAAGTTTAGCCTTCAAACTACTCATATTGTTAAAGGAAGGAATCCCAGAGCACTCAGCTCAGACTTGTTAGTGTACAAGGCAGGGTTTGTTTGAAAATGCCTCGACTATTTACATCCCAGGAATAAAAGGGCTCATGGAAAGCACTACACATATTAAGTTACCAGTGCTATTTTGATGGCTGAGAGTACAGGTTTGGATGGGCTTTCCCAGGTTTTAGGCTTTGTGGCGGCAGCAGCAGCAGCACCTTGGTAACCAGTCCCATTTGAGCCTCAGTTTTCGCATCTACAAAGTAAGACAAACAAACAAACAAACAAACCAAAAACCAAAAAAAACAAAAACAAAACCCCCCAAAAACAAACCCAAACCCAAAACCCAACCAACCAAACACACAAAAACCAAAAACCAAAAAAAAAAAAAAAAACCAAACCCCAACAACACACACACACACACACACACACACATACATACACACACACACACACACACCCAACAGACCAAAACCACAAATAACTAAGAACAATATACTTATTTATGAAAATTAAAAGAGAGTTTATGGAAAACAGTGAGCACAATGCCTGCTGCATTTGGATTCAAAGGATATAATTATTTGAAGAAAAGAGTCAAAATCATTTCAACATGAAAAAAAAATTTTAAACCTTGTGGACACAATGGGATGGCATCCACTGCTAATCCTAGCACTTGGGAGGCAGAAGTAGATGATTTCGATGAGTCTAAGGTTAGTCTGGTATACATAGTATGTTTCAGGTCAGCCAAGATTACACAGTGAGACCCTGTCTCAAAAACTAAACCAACCCAACCCAACCAAGGAGAACCCCACAGACAAACAGCCTAACAAGACTACAAGGGGAGGTAGCAAGAGATACAGAAAGGAACAAAGAATCTACACAACTTCTAGAAAACTATTAGCAAAATGGTGGTAGTTCTTACCCATTGATAGTTATTTTAAATGTAAATGGAATAAATTTGCTAATTGAAAATCATAGAATTGGTGAATGGATAACAATAAAGAAATCAGGCACATGCTTTCTACTTGCTTCCTTCACTGTACTCTTAAGGAAACGAGCTGAAAGTGAGAATGTAAAAAATATTCCATGTAAATGGAGATCAAAAAGAAGAGGTGCTTATAAGTCCAAATGTATATAAAAGAGATAAAGAAGATTATAATATGACGATTAAAGTAATTAATTAAGAAGGCTTAATGATTACCACCCCAAAATTAGAATTAATGAATGAATTCAGAAAGGTCAAAGAACACAAAATAATTATAAAACCAGTAAGCTTTCCATAAATAACAATGAGCTATGTAGAAAAAGAAATCAGGAAAAGTCCTGCTTGTGGCAGTTCCACAGAGACAGTGCTTAGGTGTTCACTTAACCTCCAGCTCAAGGGAAGTGAGGCAGGGGGATCAGGCATTTGAAGCCAGATTAAACTACACAGGGAATGCAAGGGTAGCCTGGACTACATAGCAAGACCTTGCTGTTTAAAGAAGTCAAACAAATGAAACAAATAACAATCGTGGGTTAAATGTTAACCAAGGAAGTAAAAAATAAGTATGGAAAAATTGATATGAGACAAATAATTAGAACAAAGGGCATATTTTGTTGGGGGCCATGCAGAAGGAACAGCAAAACAGCTCTAGAACTTGTGGAATGTGGCCCACCAGTTAGCATACCCACTATAGGTGTGTCTCGGCGAGGCATAACCCTGAGAACTACTTGTCCTAAGGACATCATTCTGTTACAGAGCATAGCTCTCTTGTTACCCTTGTGGTCATCATAATCCTCCTAATATATGAATTATGTGAGTGCTATAAGGAGGGCTTCCAGCCCCTCTCCAGGCAATATTATTGGCATATGCAATAACAATGCTTGATCTCTTTCAGGCATTGCTACTGGAACAGATTAATGACTCAACCACCCCCTTTGAAAAGCACTGGCAGGTGTAGATTGCTAACAATGACCCTTAGAAAGAATTTGGAAAAATAAGTTGTTCAACAAGGTTAGGTGAAGATGTTTTTGGTATTGGCTCTAATGCAGGAAACCTTAGGGAACAAGTTGAAGTTAAGAAAAAGTGCACTCTTCTAAGCTTGCCTATTTTTAGGCAGAATTCTGTCTGTGGCTGAATAGAGGACATTTTGCCCAGTGGCTTGTTTGCCACATTTGAAGCCATCTCCATAATGAGATTCATTGATGCTTATCATTTTCTTTGAGGTAGGCTGGGTGTTACCAGGAGCTAACCCATCTTGTTAAAGAATCTTTAAAATAATAAAACATCTTTAAGTGCCATCTTTTGTATGTCTCTGAGGCTTTTGAAGACCTTATCTAACTATTTTACCTTACATATCTATAGAATCATATCTATCTGTTAAACCTAGGATATATATTCTTGTGATAAAAGTAGACTAGCAATTGATGACCTTGATTTGACCAACTAACAATTAGTTTGTATTACTTAATTATCCTAAACAGCCTGCAATGCCACTTTCAAGACAAGGTAAGCAAGTCCTTAACAGTTCCTGCCTTTCAAATGTGTCTGTCAGATATATTGGGCCAGAATGCTGAAGATGATGCTCTACCATTATAGAGAGTGTTGAGTGACCGTTCAGGCAGCAAATTGTCTCTGTCATTTTTTCACTTGGGAAGCTGCTAACCTGCACTTCCGGTTCACTCAGGTTAATCAAGTTTTATTCCTTCTCAAGTCTCTGATGGAGTTGAAGACCAGACAGTTTAGTCTTATAATTAAGCTTAGTTGTTCAGGGATTAAGATGTTTTTAGGTCTAGATAGATGTTTTAAGTTAATAGAGATGAGATATGATAGATATTGATTTTCATTCAGTGTTTTAGACTCACCAAGATAGGAAAGATGTTTTCTTCAAGTTTGCCAAATACAAATAGCCAAATCACTATGAATGTAACATATGTAGTTCCTGATTGTTTCATGGTCCTTCCTGCTCTATGTAGTCTATTTTATTTATGAGTAGTAATATAAATGTATATGTAAAAAGAGAAAATAATAAAAAAAGAAAAAGTACACTCTTAATAATAAAACTCGGGGCTTTTTGAGGTTTGTGAGCAAAGACAACACCCCAATTAGCACTAAATGAAGTGACTTTGTACTGAAACTGGACGTCAGGGTGATTAATTTCTTATACTTATTTTTGTCCTCAGCTTCCTGTTATGATTTAATAAAATTATTAATGAGTAGATGAGCACCTTTAGGACTTAAAGTAGAAATGCCTGATTGTTTTTTATATAGAAGTTTAGATTTGTGATTCTTTTAAGATTTTTATTATATTAGTTTTTAAAGATAATTGATTCTTTCTTTATAACTGCAAATTGCAGCCTGATAGTAAATGAAAAGCTGGCTGAGACATTACCTTGCTTGCTTATCCTCTGTTAATATATAACAAGTTGCTTAGTTAAAAATGTATATGGGAATAACTTGCTTTTCATGTTTGTTTCTCATCCGTAATATGTAAAACAGCTCATCATGTGAAAGTATTGAGAAACATGTTTTTCTTGTGTATACTCATTGTAATCAATCACTTCAAGAAAACCAGAATGTAACCACACTGTGATTTTTGTACTCCACGAAAGATCTTGCTAGGATATACAAGCTGTGGGAGAAATAATAAAGTTGTTGGAACTTGCTCCTTAGAGTAAGTTTAGATTTTGTTCCATCCACCGAAGCATATATGGATATGTTCAATAGTTGGTTAGATTGGAGCCCATTCTTTGGAGCTTGTTCAATCCACCAAGATATGTGTATGCATGCATGTGAATACGTAAAGTCAGAGAGGCTTAAAAGAAGAAGCTTGTTGAAACCTACCTTCTGGAGTCTGTCCTACTTCATCATCAAGTGTGTGTGTGTGTTTCTTTTCACTCCTTCTTTCCCTTTCTTTTTTAGATGCTTGCCACCATCAGTGGAAGTACCCGCTAGCAGCCATCAGCCCTAGCACCTGCTTGTCATCATCAGTGGAAGCCATTGGTGGTAGCAATCAATTCCAGCTTGGAAGGTTGCCTTCAGAGAAAGTCTACAGGGTCCCAGCCAGCTGTGGGATCTATACCCTGCCTCAGTTTCCCCAGTTGATGTCAAAGCTGGACTTTGATAATATTTACTGAATTTTTAATAAATTATTTCTATAACTACTGTTTCACACAAGCTAGCCTATAGGAGTCTTCACATCCGTGGTTTACCACCAGTGGAGGAGTGTTGGGACCAGGGTTACACAACCTGAACTTGTTCTAAACTATGCATGAACATGCTAAATGCTCACAAACCAACCCCCCATTCCAGCCCCTTTAAGAGTATATTAGGTCTACACAACTAAATAGGAAACTCATCACTGAAAAATAATATCAAATATCATTCTCAATTTTCATCTGGTTCGGTGTCTACTATGAAAAAATTACATTATTGTGTTAGGAAACATAGCAGGCCCATTCTTTTGTTTCTTTTTTTCATTCTTTTGTTTTTTTAGGCTTGTTAAAATGTATGAATTATTTTAATAAATTATTTATTAAACCCTCCATGTAAACACTTGAGATATTTATTTCAGTGCGTGAAACAGACAAAATCTTATTCTCATAGAAACTGCTTCCAGTTCATCCATCCATCCTCCCATTCAATTCTATCTATGGTAAAGATCATAATAGACATTAAAGAAAGAGAAAAAATATGAAGATGAAGAAGATGCAGAGCTCCCTGTGCAGCACAGCAGAAAGTGATGGCCGATCTGTGGTGAGCTTCTGGGCTATAATATAGTGACTCCTACAGCAGAAGCTAACAGAGAGTGCCATACACAGAGCAGGGATCAAAGCATTCTGCAAGTGAGCTTGGAGGATGGAAAGTAAGGTGCTGGTGGCAGGTGTTTGAGGTAGATTTCAGAGTAAGCAGAAACCATCTGGAAAAGGAGACTCAGGTACAATGAAAACTACTGTTGGTTGTCATCAGTTGATAAGATGTATGGCAGAAGGTAAGATTAAAAGAAAACACTGCATTCTAGCTGAAGTTGCTGATTGGAAGTTCACTGATTTTTGTTTTGCTTTAAAGCTTAGGCGTAAATAGAAAATAGTCCTGATTCTCCCTAAGTTTTCCCATGAGGTGAGAGTAGTGGAGTCGCTCCAGCTTGGGTCAGCTCTCTGATGCTTTATGCTGACCCCAGACAGTGCTTATAGTATACAGTCTAAAAGCGGTAGGATGGGCTGTGGGTCATTTTTAAATAGAAACTCTTGGGATCCTCTTCTACTACAATGGATCAGAATCTTGAAAGAGGGGAGTGGAGTGTGTAATTTTCCATAAGCAGTTTCTTAGGAAACTTTAAAATTGGCGTGGGTCATTTACTCTCAAGCACTTTGCTGGTTTGATGATAAAAATCCTTTGTTGTCTTCATTATTCTACGCAGCCCCCTTTCTGTTTTTCTTCCACCATTACTTGAATGTAAACTCTTCGCACTTTCTTTGACTAGAGGAATTTTTTTTCCTTTCCCTGCTCCTCACTCCTGGGCACCTCCACTTCTATCCCCATTGAATCTGAAGAGGGTCATTCCAGCTCCCATCTATTCTTCCAATAAGTAAAAAGGTCACCATGACAACGTCACATCTATGCCTCTCTGCTTGGCTGCACATGAGAGGCACTGATTGGCTCTCCCGGGGTCCATCCTGTAGTGGGAGACAAGGGTAATTTCTTCAAGCTCATTTGTGATGAGCATTGGACATTGTTACCAGCCCTCCAGAACCAAGGGTTCAGGACACGTGGGTCATGATCTCACTCCACTGAAGCTGTTTATCTCTCCCCAGTTGATAGACCTAGATTTGAGGACCACGTTATTTTGCAAATAATGAATAAAGTCATTCTTTAATTATCCTCATAACACAGAGGGTCTTTGTGATTACTGTGTCCTTTTCCTAGTGCTTAAACATAACTAAATTGCAGAAACACTTAGAGAAAATTGATCATGCCCTGTGCAAATACTCTTGCTGAAAATTCTTAAATGAATCAAGCTACATTTTACATTCATGATAAGCAAATTTAAGACCACCCCATTCAAAGTTACAGTTATAGCTCTTTGTATTTAAGGGGCCATTGCTAACAGTGACCCACACCTCTGCGCTTCTACCAGAAAGTATCAGGAAAGAAAGATTCCACATAACTTCCATCCATCTACCCATCTGTCCATCCATCCATCCATCCTTCCAGGTAATAAGCACCACAAGGAAGGTCCTGTGGAGAGGGGGGTATTCATAGTTACCTGTCAGCAAACAAATATGGCTGCCCCCTGTTGGAATTCTAGGATCCATTTATGAAAACAGTTCTAAGTGGTAAATAGAAAGCTAGGAGTTCTATTTATGGTCTCAGTTCTCTACCTTTATTTTTTATACAGCCTTGGGGAGGGCACATCACTCACCCTCTTAAATTTTCATTTTCTTGTGTGAAAGTGGGCTCTCCTGTTTCAGAAGGCACTTGAAAAGACTGTATTTGAGTTGACCCTAAAACCTTGATGTGAAACACACACACACAGACACAGACACACACATACACACACACACACACACATTTAAAATTAATTGTTTCTGTACAACGGAGGGGAGAGAAGAATTTAGAATAAGAGGTGGGAGGCTATGGTCTGGGCTATAGGCCTGAAGCCATGTTGATATCCGTGGGCTGGTTGCCACTGGGGGACATATCTATTCCAGTGGCCTGAGCAGCCACCTAGCGCCATGGTGACGTTTGGGCATGTGCTGCCACTGAGGGTCATGTCTGAGTCTGTAGTGTTACTGCAGCCAGGGTCTGTGTTGATGTTTGTGGTTCATATTGCAACCAAGGGCCATGTGGATGTCCATAGGTCATGCTACTTCAAGGGGAGGGGCATGATCTGAGTGGCCTGTGTTGCCACTTGAAGCCATGTTGACATCCATGGTTCAGCTGCCTCCAAGGGCCTTGTCTGGGTCTGTGGTCCTATTGCATCTAGGAGTCTTGTTCATGTTCTGTGCTGTCCCCAGAAACTGTGTGGAGGCCCAGGATCCGTGGTCCAGCTGACTGTGAAGAGCAAGGTGGCTAAGTTTGCTGTGATATGGATGAATGGCAGATGGATAGTTGAGAAGGAGGGACATGGGAGGCTCTGCAACAACCCCCATCCTGGAAGGGGACCACCAAAGAGAACTCATAAAATGTGTGATAGGATGCTGAGGTGTAGCTCTCCACAACTGATGGCGTCTGGCAGGGGAATGGGATGGGAAGGGCTGAGTTCTCTTTAAGGAGCAGGACACTGAGAGTTTGAACATTCTCCAGTGAGTATATAGACAACACAAACTGGACTTAATGTTTATTTTTATATTTTTGGGGAGGAGGTCAGAAGGATGGAGGCGGACATGGAAGGTTGGGAAATGAGTGTGATTGGAGTGCATTATGTGAAAGTCTGAGAGAATCAACAAAAATGTTATGTTAAAAAATTATGTCTTTACATAGAATAAACAATTTGCTGTCTGAAAAGAAAAGAAAATAGGAGAGAGAGACACACACACACACACACACACAGAGAGAGAGAGAGAGAGAGAGAGAGAGAGAGAGAGAGAGAGAGAGAGAGAGAGAGAGAGAGAGAGAAAGAAAGATGGAAGACATGTCATTGTCCTGCCACTTGCCCTGACTTGTACTATTGGTAATCAGGGTCACTGACTCTCTTAGCCTTAGTTTGAGCTGGCTGATTTATAGATTTGAGGTCCTGCCATTGTATGCTATGCAGGGATGCAAAGCCACAGAAATACAGAGCTCAAGGGGCTTGTAAGAACTAATCAATTTCAATCAATCTGCTCCCAGGCAGGGTCCCACCTTCTGCTTCCTTGAAAGGTCATGAGTCTCCTATTCAAAGGCCTCTTAGGAGGGTAATTCCATACCTTCTCTTGGAACTGGCCAGCAGGAAGTTGTTTGACAGTGTCGCGAATGAGCTGCAGGGGGCATATGGGTGACATTTATGTTGGCTGGAAGTGGATCTTAAAGTGTAAAGGCTATTAAATGTTATGATACCAACTCAGGGTTCCCACATAAAGTACTTGAAGTATCCTTGCGATGTGCCTGTAAGGCTCTGCCTGTGCAGGCATGAATACCCCTGGGCATTCTTTCTGGGGCCCTATAACCAAGCACCTTAACTTGACATTGTAATTTACAGCCCTACCCTTCTCTGTCTCTCTGTAAGGGATGCTCACCTGAGACTCACACACATGGAATCCTGTAGGTGCTTGTTCTAGGAATGTGTTTGCTTTGTTGTTGTTAGGAGTGGAGGGAGTTGACCATCTCTTTAAGAACACATATAATTCAGAAATATTGCATCTTTAGCAATCTAGGACTAATGGGAGTTTTAAAACGAATTGAGAGAGAGACCTTGGGATAGTACCACTACAGGCTTGAGATAGCAACTTACTAACACATGGTCTTAGGCAAGCCTTCTCCTACCTTTGAGTCTCTCTTGGCAGCATAATAGATTCTGATTTCTCACTGCTATTGTGGGATTGAAAGATAATGAAGGCAACTTGACCATCACAGTACAGGCCAGTCAGTAAAAATAAGGGAATTCCGTAGCATTAGTTATGTTCTAGCTCAGTGTTCTGTTTCATGAGCCCAAGCCCTGCTTTCCACATCATCAAGTTCCTCAGAACACAGTCCACAGTCTGACCGATTCCACCTGCACATAGCGCAGATCCCAGCTTCTCAGTGGCCTCAGCTTCCAGAAATCCATCTCATACCTAAGGCACTGTTAGGTAGGCTCTTTGGTCTTTAAGCTATCCTTGGGTTCTCTGAGAAATCTCTCCAAGAAACATTTCTATGCTAGCGTTCCCTTACTCGAACGTCTATCACCACCCCGGAATTACTCCATCCAATTCCTCATTTCCTCTGTGCTCATTCTTACCTCCCCCATTTGGCACTAGACTGGTGTTGTAATAACTTCTGTTCAGGACTGACTTAGTGGACAGTTTTCTATCCTGGAGACAGATGTTCAACCACCAGAGAGAAGGACAGGGACCTGATAAGAGCGTAGGCTCTGGAGCCTGGAGTGAACCATGACTCTACTAGAGACTAGATGGCTGAGCCTTTTCAGGATTCCTCAATTGCTTCATTTTCTTCCTTCTGGAAATGGGACCAAGAGTACACACTGCGGTGATTGCTTTTGATTGTCTACTTGACACACATAGAATCACCTGGAAGAGGAGCCACAACGAGAAACTGTCCAGGTGGAGTTGCACTGTGAAGGATTTTCTTAACTGAGTTGGCTGAGGTGGAAAGACCCATCCTGAATGGAGCTGGGTCCTGGGCCAAGTGAAAAAGAGAAGGTGAACTGAGTGCTAGCATGCATATGTCCGTATGGTGGATGCATTACAACAAACTGCTTCAAGCTCCTGCTACTGTTGTGTCCCCTGCAATGAAAGACTGTAATCTTGAGATGTAATCTTTCTTTATTAAGTTGTTTTTGACAGATTATTTTATCATAGCAACACAAAAGGAAATGAAGGACACACCAACCATGTTAGGGTTAGCTTCAGCTGCCAACAACACAAAGCCAGGGTCTCCTGGGAAAAGAGAAACGCAACTGAAGAATTGCCTTGGTCAGACTGGCCTGTGGCCATTTCTTAGTTGTCAACTGATATAAGAGTAATCATCCCACACTGGATGTGCTGTCCCCAGGCAGAAAATAGAACTGGGTTGCATAAGAAAGCTAGATGAGGGGGCTGGAGAGATGGCTCAGCGGTTAAGAGCACTGACTGCTCTTCCAAAGGACCGGGGTTCAATTCCCAGCACCCACATGGCAGCTTACAACTGTCTGCCACTCCAAGATCTGACACCCTCACACAGACATACATGCAGGCAAAACATCAATGCACATAAAATAAAAATAAATAAATAAATAAAAAAGAAAGCTAGATGAGCAAGCCAGGAAGAAGCATTCCTCCATGATCTCTGCTTCTGATCCTGCCCCAGCCTCTCTGGATGGACTGTGACCTGGAAATGTAAGCTAAAACAAACTATTTCCTCTCCAAGTTGCTTGTGTTCACAATTTCCTTCCCAGCAACGGTGATAAGGCAAATTGTGACATTCCATAGGAAATACTGTGGGATCCGAATGAGTGAAGTGGCTGGAAGGGTTCCTGCGGTACTGGATGCTCTGTGCAAAGAGATGAGAGATGCTGCCTCTGTTGGGGTAATCCAGCATCCCTTCAGGAAGTGGAATTGTTCTCAACTAGAGGAGCGGGGCCTTTGATTTAACTAGCTGAGAAGAAGAAATTTGCTTTACATAACAGGAAATCCAGAGGTGTACACCTCTGGGTTTTATTTGGTGGCCATAGGCTGGACTGTCCATGCTTCTACTTTGCCATCCCTAGCATTACAGTCTTGATAGTGGTGCTGCATTTGTCAGGGCTGTGGAATGACTGCTGCAGGCATTCCAGACATCCAAGACAGTTGTGGGAATGTCTAGAAATGTCTCAAGACTCTCTTCTGAAGTAAAAAACAAACAACAAACCAACTCCAAATTCTCCTGGCAGATCATGCTCATCTTTTTTTTCCTATATGTAAATCTATCACTGGCAAGGGACCATAGTATTGGGATCCTGAGGATGATTAAGACCCACTGCTTGGTTCTGGAAAGACCAAGGTACCTTTACTGCTTACAATAACTTGGAGGATGAAGGACAACTGAGAAACTTGTTGATGTTAACAAGGAAGACAAGACAAGCAGCAAAGCCCTTCACTCTCATCTTATTCTAGCCACATGCCCTGCATATGCAGATTTACCTCCTTGGAACTCATCCAATAAATCTTGTATGCCATGGCCTATGCTGGGCCATCCTCCCAAAGTACACCAAAATCCTTTCAAGGTTTAAACCTAGAACCATAAATGCACAGATTTCTTTACCATGAGTTATCTTAATACTAGTGTTTAGTAAAGTAGATAATCCAGACCATACATTATTTATTGGTGTGCATGTCCTTAGAACCATTCTTAAGTTGGGCTGTAAATACTTTAGTAACACAGATGAGAAATTATCCATGAACAAACATCCTTATTCCATTGGGAACTTTATGTGTTCATGGTGACTGACCATAAAGATGATGCTTAGTCAATGCTTGTTGAATTTCATTACAAGATTCTGTCTCTGTCTCTCTATCTCTGTCTCTCTGTCTGTCTCTGTCTCTGTCTGTCTGTCTCTGTCTCTCTGTCTCTCTGTCTCTGTCTCTCTGTCTGTCTCTGTCTCTGTCTGTCTCTGTCTCTCTGTCTCCCCTGTCTCTCTGTCTCTCTCTCTCTCTGTCTCCTTGGGGAAAATAGGCCATATGGCCAATGTTCAGCCATCTTGTCAGAGCCTGCACCTTTAAGTCTCTGTTTTTCCCAGAGCTTGCCTTTTACCAGAAACTAGCTGACCCTGTTGTGGGTCAGCAGTTAGACTAAAGACAGATAGAGATGGAGCAACCCTGTTATGGTTTAGCAGTTAGACTAGACAAAGATGGAGCCAGATACCCTGTGTGGCAGGACGTTATGACCGTGACTGGGATTCCCTGTGTTTTGGGAAAAGCATGCAGCTGAGTTGCTATAGCCATATGCTTCCCTGCCTTCTGACTTATAAAAGCTGCTGCCTGACTAATAAAGTTTGAGAGTTTTATCAATCAGACTTGCTCTCCTTCTTTGTGTCTTGCATTTTCAACAGGTGAACTTCCTCCTGAGTTTTAGTCAAACCCCACAGGCCGAGGCAGTCTCTCTCTCTCTCTCTCTCTCTCTCCCTCCCTCCTCCTCCCTCTTGTCCCTCTATTCCCTTCCCTTCTTTTCTCTTTCCTTCCTCCCTTTCTCTCTTTCCCACCTCTCCCTGAGCCTTTTTTTGGAGGCTTGGGTTTGAACTAAGGGTTTTGTGAATGCTAACAATATGTTTTTATCACTGAGATGCATCTTTAGATGCAGAAAATCTTGTTTAAGTGTTCCCTCTGGTACAGGCTTCAAGACAAGATGCTCCGTATCTTAGGAGACTCAGGGAAAAATAACACATGGTTCCTTTCCTGGAAGCCTGTGATCCAGGAGAAGAGACAATGCGTGGAGCCTGAGAAATCCATCATCGACCCCCGCATTTCCTTTTATCCTTTTAGTTTAGCCATTTTTCGATTTGCTCTTATTCAGGACCCTTTTTTACACTGCTGGCGATACCACATCTGGGCCTGCTCTAGTTTGCTTTTCAGTTATTATGATAAACACCACGATCAAAAGCAACCTGGGGAGGTGTGCTCCCTGGTTTTATGTCAGCTTATCACAAGCTAGAGTCATTTGAGAAGAGGTAATGTCATTGGAGAAAATCCTTCCACCAGATTGGCCCATGGGGCATTTTCTTGATTGATTCGTGAGGGCCCAGATCACTGGGAGTGGCATCCCTGGCCTGGTGGACCTCGGTTATAAGAAAGCAGGCTGAACACGCTACCAGGAGCAGGCTAGAAAACAGTATTCCTCCATGGGTTCAGCTTCAGCTCCTGTCTCCAGCCTCCTGTTCTGAGCTCCCTCAGTGACAGAGTATGGCCTGAGAGTTGTAAGATGAAATAAACCCTTTCACCCACAGCGAGAAAGGGTTAATTCACCGTTCAGCACTGAGGGAAGGAAGGACTGAGGCAGAAACCATGGGAAAAGCTGCTTCTTGGCTTGTTTGTAGGCTCTTGTTCAGTGACTTTTCTCATATAGTAGGCCTGCCTGCTTAGGTATGGTATTGCCCATCATGGCCTGGGTCCTCCATCATCATTAGTGATCAAGAAAATGTCCCACAGACATCCCACATGCCAATTGGATTGAGGCAATTCTTCAACTGAGGTTTCAAGGTGTCAAGTTGACAGTCAAGATCAGTCATCACAGATCCTGAGTTTCGGTTTTTTTCCCTCTAGCACTTTAGACAGGCCCTTCTTGAATATTCCTTCCACTTCCAACATCACTGATCCTTATTGGCTTGAGAAGTGATAGTTTAAGACTCCCTAAGAAACACTTTTAAAAAGTTTTCAATGTTACCCTCCTAGACATGGGGATTTCCAGAGAGTTATGTAGGTGTAGTGGTCTGATGCCAAATAATGAGATAATAATAATAGCTCTGGGGGCAGGCTAAGAGTGTGTGTGTGTGTGTGTGTGTGTGTGTGTGTGTGTGTGTGTGTGTGTGTGTGTGTCTTTATGGCAAGGCAACTTTTGCTTTTCTTCAAAAAGTTTTATGCCAGTTATTAGTTAGATCTCCTCTATCCTAGAAACTTCCAGAGAATTTGCACTCCTTAAGCCTCCTTTTGGATTCCTTAATGTGAATCAAGACAGCCTTTAGCACATTTTACAGGTCAGTGGGAGATCAAGGTCGTTCGAAGAAAGGTCTCCTAAACTCCAGCGCGTGTGTACGTATTTCCTGGTTTGACTGAGGAAATTCCCCCACAATAACTCTTTGATCACCAGGGCTAGGATTGCCAGGGACAAAGGAGGAAAAGGAGAGAGCCAGTATAAGAGAAACAAAATCAGTTTGTTTAAATGGTCAGAGAAATCTGCCTTTGGCTAAAGGAAGTCAAACCCAGAACATCCCGTTCTGCTTAATAAAGGTCATCTGTCTCCAGCGTAAGGAAGGAGAACATGATCTTTGTGTCTACATGGGAGTGCTCAGCGATGCCCACCTCCCCTCCCAGCCCTCACACTCACAGAGAGTGAAGGAGTGCCTTCAGTCCTGTCCTCACAGCAAGCTGCTCCTTTGGTGGTAAAAGTCCTGGGCAGGTCATGGACAATGAAGCATGTAGTCATTTCTAAAAATGCAAAGCCTGAGATCTCTATGAAGAATAAGCCAAATCTCTCCATGATTTGAAATCCATGTAATTTAGACTAGAAGTAAAAGTTCTTTCTCTCCCGTGCCGCCCCCCCACAACCCCCTGCTCTTCTGCTTCAAACTGCTTCAGCAATGTAGGGCTGAGGGACAACTTCCTTGTGACATTTGTGTCAAGTAATGGTTCAGCAATGTCATTTGGGACATTTGGGACAAGAGGGACTCTTCATGCCTTCTATCCATTTCAGCAGAGATTTCTAAGGCAAAGTACCAAACCATTCTGAACAATCGTGGACTGCTCTGCTGGTCTGTCTGGAAAAGTGCCCACTTGTGAATCAGAGCTCTCAGCAGTGGGGGTGGGGTGGGGGACGTCTACAGATAAGCCTTCAAGCTTTTTCTTGTCAGAAAAATGAAAAGAATGTGTTTTGCTCTACCTTTTCATTTTTATCTTAAATACCAGAAAGTGTAGTTGTAACTTTATAGTTGCAGTGCTTCAGTGTGCTCCACAAACTGGAGCTTGTCAGGGTCAGAATTAATACTTGAAACCCCCAGTGAAACTCCTCGTTGGGTTAGGCAAAGAGATTCAGGTCCAAGAAGGGGTTGGGGGGAGGGGTCTTACAGAAGGTGACATAGTTGGTGACAGGCACTGGGATCAGAACCCATGTTCACGACTCAGTTTTTTTCTCCTCATGTGCACTGGGTTCTGGAAGGATCTACTCCTGCTTCCTTCAAATGGTCTCTACTCATTTTGCTGTAAGCTGCCTTTCCCCTTCCCTTAGCCCACTGGCTCCAGGAGCAGCATCAGCATCAGCATCAGCATCAGCATCAGCATTAGCATCTCTGGACTTTGTTAGGTATGGGCACTTACTGGCTCCTTCCCGGACATGAAGAATGTGTGTCTTAACAAATCCTTCTGATAGTTTTCATGCTTGCATGCTAAAGATGGAGACATCCCACTTTAATGTCAGCGCCAGCCAATCTAACAAGGGCATCAGACCTATCTGATTTCATTGCTCCTTTTCAGTTGGACTCTTCTGATTACACACAGCAGAGGTTCACTTAAGTTACCTATGGAAGAAGAGGGTGCACTGTACAATTGTGATCAGGAACTAGTGTAGAGCATCCACTCAGGGAGCACCAGCCACCAGCCACTATTTTGGCAGCTCTTTCCCTCTCTTCCTGCCCTGTTTTCTTTCCATGAGCCCCTTCATCTACTGTTCTACGTCCTGTTCCTTTATAGCTGGCATTTGTCTTTGGTTTACCATGGAAGAATCTGAACCATAGCATCCTTTCTGTCTTCATTTCTATATAATTTTTTTTCTACATCAAACTCCTGGAAAGGACACTGATGGTCCAGTTTATCTTTTGAGCCAGGCCACACTATCCATGTGCTTACTCACATGCTTCACCGAGAATGTGATGTTTGCTACTGTATTAATTCCTGACACTGGATGAGCGGGCATCTATGACTATATGAGGAGAGTAATTCTACAGCATAGTCATGAGAATGCTGGTATATCTTTGGGAAAGCAATGACCACTCCTGGCCCAGAAACCATTAAGAGAACTTGGCAGTGGAAATTAACTGCTTGCCTAACTGAGGACTCAATTAGAGATAAGTTCTGTTATACTGAGACTTTCATCTCCATGTACACTTCCACAATGGGACGGCTTGGAAATATGAGACATAGACTACTGACTCTCTAAGTCACAGCAGCTCCAGCTGCGTGGCATCACCCAGCTTGGTGATTTGCAGCTGTGGCTCCTGTTAAAACCTCTGGAGAGCCTTTGAAAACCTAAGAGCATTTTTCTAACTCAGGGATTTTAATGAATGCTCTCAAGATATTTTTTAATGTGCTTCTAGGACCGAGAACTGCTGCCCGGACTTAAGTTTCTTAATTTTACAGGTGGGAAAGATTAATCTCAGCCACATAGTATAGACTGTGGCTTATTTCAAGATCTCATTGCTAACTTGATTATAGAGATGCACTAATTAGACCATAAATTGTTAGAACTGTCAGGCATTCTAGTAGCCATGTAGGCTAACTCTGTCACTTACTCAACAGGAGTGAGTGAAAGGACGTGCCCTAGGATCCGTAGCCTGGAAGAGGATCATAGGCGAAGAACTCAGACCTCCTGACTCCTGGTCCAAGACCAAAAGCCAGGAAGGCCAAAGAAGAAGCCAAGGAGACTCAGGGCCAGACCTCACTTGTTCTCTAGAAAGCCATTCCAGGCTTGCAGAGGAGTCTGGGAGGACTAGGTGTGGAACAATTTTGGCAAAAGGAATCCATACTTTAGCATCCTGCGGGGAGAGACAAGGTGGCCTGATGATGTTAGTCCTTGTTTTCTGCCTGCTTTCTGATTATGCAAGGTCTCTGTCTCTTTGTCTCTGTTTCTCTGTCTCTGTCTCTCCCTCCCTCCCTCCCTCTCTCTCTTTCTCTCTCTCCCTCTCTCTGTCTCTCCCTCCCCCCCCCCCTGTGTGTGTGTGTGTGTGTGTGTGTGTGTGTGTGTGTGTGTGTGTGTGAATCAAAGCTGACAGCTGGGTTTAAATCCAGACTGTGAGGTGCTCAAAGACTGTGCCCTGGGCTTCAGGGGCTCTCCCCATTTGTTGGAATAAGTTTGATCTTATTTTCCACACAAACTTTGTTCAGGATATTGGCATCCATTTTTTTTTTTCTGTTTTGGGTAGAAATGGATTCCGGTGCACATTTAGAAAGCAGAAACATACAGTTCCTTATCCCAGAGGGTCTTTGTGTATGTGTGAAGCTAAAAATGTTTCAGTTCAAGAAAATGAGGCTCACTAGGCATATTGAGCAGGAAGCAGGGAACTACAAGGTGAACGAAACGTAACCACAACCTTTTATGGAGACTGGAGTTAGGAAGGAGAGATGGGGAAAAAAAGCCCCTTTAAGTTAATGGGACCCTTTACCATCAATAAAGCATGTAGCCACCCCCTCCAACCTTTACGACAGACCTCATGAAGTGCACAGTTTCTGTAATGCACACCTGGGGGACGGAGTAGCTGGGTTCCAGGGATGTTTGGTTATTATTATGGTAGGGGGGATGACACTCCCCGAGGACTCCAACTCCACTGTTGTGTTCACCATGGCGTACTGCCTCTTCTACATGTGAGTTTCTGTCTCTGTGTGTGTTTGTTTGTTTGTGTGTGTGTATGTATGTGTGTTTGTGTATATATGTACATGTGTGTGTGTGTGTGTGTCTATGCCTCTCTTATATGCAGATCCTTCATGCAAAGGATGGCATCAAGAAGGCAGGTGGTTATCATCAAGGATCATGTTTGTCAGGGCTGCAAGAAGCTGCGCCGCAGGTTGAGAAAATGCACAGAGAACTGCGTTAGCTGTAAAATCTTGGACAGGCTAGCCCCAGCTTCCTTTTCAGTAAATAGCAAATGCTTTGTGGGAGTTCCTAGCCTAGGGCCCAATCACAGACATCGCAAGTGTTTAATACATGACAGCTGTTAACATCCTGTACGTGTATAATACTGGCCTGGGTACAGAAACACTTCTGTTTGCAGAAAAGGATGGTGGCTTGGTTCAGGGCCAAGGGATGTTATCTTATTTCAAATCCAAATAAATCTTTTCTACAGAGCATCCAACCGGTGTGATTTTTAATTTTAACTCAGCACACTTTTCTAAGTCCTTGTAGGTAGCTATGGAGAAGAGCACGTACCCTGTCTATCATACTGGCTTCCACTTGACACCCATCTTTTGGGTTGAAATCTCCTGGCATCTACCCAGCCTTACCTCTGGCTTTCACTTCTTCCCAGTCAGCATCACTGGGTGCCCCTGGTAGTCAGATTTATGGAAGCACAGGCAGAAGATGTACCAGGGGAAAGGCACGAAAGGATGAGGCATAGCCACTCTGCTGTGCAGAGCCACTCAAGACTCTCAGGTACCCCAAGATTCTCTGGGATCGCCTTCCAGGCTCTGAGGTGATGTGAAGCTGATGTGTGTTGAAGGCTCAGGGTTAGTGTTGCAGCCTCAATTCTAATGTTGGCTGGATCTAATTAGCTTTAGTGGGGGTACAGACCCTTCCACAGAGCCCCCCTTTTTTTGTGAACAGCCACCTGGCAGGAATGTTTACCACTTCAGAAACTGAGAGGGCCTGGCCCTCCTCCTCTTGGTCCTGGGGCTGTCCTTCCCTCAGATGCTAATCTATAAAGCCACCCTAGGCCAGGCTTCGGATAAGGCTGGGGGCTACAGCGGACTCAAAGTCTCCTCTCCTTTGGGAGCAAGACAAGTGTGACATTAGCACCTGGGAAGAGGCCAAATGGAAACCTAGAGCAACAGCTCAGAATGTCATATGTCAAACCACTTAACTGGGTAGTCATCTGAAGAACGGTTAGTGAAAAACTTGCTGTACTAGGCATGAGGAACGTGTTGGACTAGGTGTGAGGATCTAATTCAAGGAGACAGTTCCGTCTGCCCGAGCATGCCTCAGCCTCAGCCAGCTGCAGGCCAAGGGCCTGACTAGGTCCTTCCTCTGGTGGCGGGGAGAGGCTCTGAAGTGGTAGCCTTCATATAGACTCTGGGAAGACAATCACCTTCGAAACTGCAATGGTGCCCAGTCCTGAATGCCCACCGTGTATGTCCTAGTCCTGACCTACGAGGCATTGTAGTGAGCACTGTGGCAGTTCCCTGCTCTACACTCAGTTTGGAGACCATTGGCTTTGGTGTGTGACTTTGGGTAACTCTCTTCTCTGTGCCTCAGCTTCCTCATTCTGTGGAAGATAACAGCACCCATCTCCTGAGGGTGTGATACTAGTTAAATAGGATGTATAAAAATTGACGGACGGTATCTGACAGTACAGCTACGGATTTTCTCCACATGCTAGTTCATCTTTGGGTTTCTCGCTGGTGTTGTTGCCTATCTGGTCTCCATGCCGTGTCCCTTATGGCAGCACCGTCTCTACCTGCACCTAGAGAGGACCTGGTTCTCTGGGTGGAAGCGGTTTCAGGATTCTGCTTCTGTACATCTTGAGCCCTACCTTGCCATCACTGCTCTGTTGCAGTTTTTTTTTTTTTAATCTGCCTACTGATGACTCCTTAGAGAACCGCCTGAGCCAGGAACAGCTCCCTATCAGTCCAAAAGACTTCACTTTTGGGCAGAAATATCTGTTAGTTCTAACCAGACCCTCGAACCTCCTGTTTTTTACCACCACAGAGAGCTAGATGCTATGCATTCTAACAAAGGCTGGTATCTAGACGAATAAAACCAAGCCCTCCGTACCTTTTCTTGGTAGACGTAAACACATACAGAAGCATTAGATAACAAGTGCTACAAAGAAAATAAAACAATGTAACAAGAGCAGAGCCAGAGGGTGGCACAGAGCTGAGTATGAAAGATGAGAAGGGAGCAGCCATCCCTCACTTTCTGGGAAGACTGCTCCAGCCAGTCTCACATCAGAACACACCATTAAATGACAAACTCCTCTTGACTTCTGTATCTTTCTGAATTTCCAACAATGACAACTACCACAACAGCAACAACTACAACAGTAGCAACAACACAACTCTTCACAAGCCTAGACTCTCTTTTCTGTTTCCTCTTCTTGTTCCCCAGTGAAACATTCATCAGTTCCACAGAATGGTCCTCTGTTAGGTCCTGTCAAGTCCGAAGGAAACTCCATTTCCCCCAAATTCTGGTGGTTAGACAAAAGCCAACATACTTGAGGTGCTCCCAGATGGAGCCATTTCCATTTTTACTGGCGGAAGAGACAAATGGCTGTCTGTGATGTTTACTAGTACACCCAAGCTCATGCTGGGCACAGGGCTCCCCCAGTGTCACAAGTACCTGTTATACATTTCAGAGCCTATGCTGGCTTCCTGGCTTTTCTCAGCTCTTCTCACCCACTGCTGCCCTAAACTTCTCCAACCCCTGGGCTTCTTTCCCCCGGGCTGTTTACTTCTCCTTAAAACCCTGCTATTTTAGCTAAGCTTCTTTCTCTCTTGGTCCTTTCTTTGTCTTGCTCCCTCACTCTCCTCCTCTCTCTGCTCTGCTGCTGCTTCTCTCCCGGCCAGGTCCAGCCTGCTGGCCATGTCCACTCTACTACCTTCTCTTTCTGCTCTGAACTCTTCCAGCTGCCTCTGGCTTTTCTCTCCCATATTTACAATAAAAAAACTTCCCCTTACCCAGGTGAGGGAGTAGTCCGGCCATCAGTTTATAAAAGGTCACCACCAGCTTTCCTCATGTCACCTCCTGCATAACTGTCTACTGACCCAAGTGGATCTAGTCATGTTAGTGCTGAGGTGGTTCCTGTTTCTGTACATTCCTAACCTTAATTAGTTTTCCATTGATTCTACGGGTCCCAGTACACCTTCTCACCAAGCCCCCCTCATAGCTTTTTTTGTTTGTTTGTTTGTTTCTATTTTTTAGTCTTTAACAATTTTATACATGGATATTCTGAATTTTTGCTCATTTCACCCCCAGTACTCCCATTCATCTCTCCCCTTTTGAAATCCTCCTTTTCCCTAATAATCACCCCCACTTTAATATCTTTTTTTCTTTGACTCACCGAGTTTAATTGAAGTTTCTTGGGAACTAGTCAGGGTTATTTACCGGAACATGGGCAACTGATCAGTGGCTACACCACTGAAGAAAATGATACCCTCTGCCCCAGCACACATTACCTGCCCATAGTCCCTCGGGGAGGCTGAGAGCCACATGAACGGCTTCCTCACGTGTGACACAAAGTGATGGCCCACTGCTATACAGGCAACTGCAGGTATAGTGAGGTTATGAGGGAAATGTCCTTGTCATGTCCGCAAGATGCTACTTCGCAGTCCTCCCACCATGCGTCTGGCTCATATGTTCTTCCCATTCTCTCTTCTGGATGTTTCCTGACTCAGAAGCAGTTGATAATAGATGCCTCACTGAGTGCACAACATCCTACACAGACATTTTTTACATTACAACTTTTTAAAATTCATCTTTCACAGTCCACCCTAAATTAACAAAAGCTGTCACAGATCCATGATTTCATGTACCCCATATAAGAGATAACTTAGAAAAGTGGTCGGAGGACCTTTTCCACAGTTAAGTGCAAAGTGGGGACTGACTTTCACACAAAGTCTGATGCCTCATATTTGACCATGTCCCCTGGACGGGGAGGCCCGGTGGCACTCAGAGGAAGGATAGCAGGTTACCAAGAAGAGACTTGATACCCTATGAGCATATACAGGGGGAGGAAGTCCCCCTCAGGAACAGTCATAGGGGAGGGCAGTATGGTGAAAGCAGGAGGGAGGACACAAGGGATGATAACAATTGAGATGTGATATGAATATTATCAATAAAAAAGGAACACACACACACACACACACACACACACACACACACAGAGAGAGAGAGAGAGAGAGAGAGAGAGAGAGAGAGAGAGAGAGAGAGAGAGAGAGAAGTGGTCTATAAGTAGGCGTGGTGGCAGATTCCTAAGATCCAAAGGGAGGGATGCAAGAGGAACAAGAGATTCTAGACAGTTTTCTACATTGTGAGTTTCCAGGCCAGCCTGGGTTACATGAGAAGCTGTCTTTAAAAACTAAGCCATGCATGCTGGACAGTGATGGTGTGAACCTTTAGTCCCAGAGCTCAGGAGGCAAGAGGATCTGTGAGTTTGAAGCCAGTCTGGTTTACTGAGTGAGTGCCAGGATAGCCAAGGATACACAGAGAAAGCCTGTCTTTAAAAATCCAAATAAGTAAATAAATAAATAAATAAATAAAACTAAAAACTAAGTCACAACAGATAAAAACAAAAAGTCTGACTTATAACTACTTTATAAATGCAAATCACATGCCTTTTTTACAGTATACTGTACATTTATAATTTTTTTCTATGTCGTTCTGCTACATACAGTGTATCTAGACATGTCTTTTATTGTTAATGCAAGAACTATGTAGTTACCATGATCAGGCACCGTGGACTGAGAGCCATGTGATCCTTCTTACTCTTTTGGCACAAATATATTCATTCATTCATTTATTTATTTATTTTTAGTACTGAATAGGAAGGTAAAACTCCTCTCAAGTCCTTTAGCTTTAGGAGAAAATGCAATGCCACGTTCTTTGCCCAATAAAGTAACATTTTATATGGTGCATTGATTTAAAGGCTCACAAAGGAGCATTGTGTTTGGTGTCCAGTGCTATTTATTGTCCTCAAATTACCCAGACGTCTGTGGGTATGTTGGAGATGAACAGAAAAAAAGGGAGAGAATGTGAAGAGGTGAGAGGTGGAGGCTGTGAAAACAACGGGGAACACTTCTCAGGCCAGTGCTTTGAGCGGTTATCATTTGGAGGTGGCGAAGGTTCAATATCCTTTTGTTAACCCCTCTCCCAGTTCCTCTCTCGGTTGGTGGTGTTCTTTTACTGAGTACGTTTTTAAAATCAAATGTCTCTTTGTTGGGCCATTGACTCTAAGGCAGCCGCTAAAGATCCCAAGGAGCAAGGACACTAAGAAACAATTTCTTGCCCTCTCCAGGCCGGCCCCTTCCTGGCCCCCGTCATTGGTACTCACCGAGGTCGGCGGAAGGTCAGGCCATACTGCTGACAGGCCAGGCCCACGGTGGGTGTGTACACAATGGGCATGAACTTCTCCACATCTGAGGTCAGTACCCGGTAGAAGAGCTTCTCGTTGCGGTCTTGGAGAGTCATGAGAATGATGTACCTTGAGAAGGAAAGAAGACGCCAGCTAGCTCATCCTGGTGCAGCTGCTTGCCAGACCCTGGATGACGTCACTGTGCTTAAGAGTGGAGCCCTCACCTCAACCAACTGCCAGTGTAGGGAGGGCATTTCCCTAGCCATTTGTGGACATCTTTCAGCCCCATGTTCTATTCCTTGTCACTACCATGACACTGACCAGCATACTGCAGTCCTGATAGTTGGGGAGCCTTCAGCTTTTCTCCTAATCACCTGCTGCAAGGAGGGTCTCTTGGGGGAGTGTGTGAAAGTAGTGAGCCCTGTGCCGGGAGCAAGCCCCCTGGAACTCTCAACAATATGCACGCTCTTCCTGATCCTAGAGCGTCATTTTAGGTATGCAAGTGAGTCCCATTGCATTGGAAAGAATTAAGAAGGCTTTTGAGGATGTAGCTTTTATAAGCTTGCATTTTAAGCAAACATTCCACTGTGAATTCTCATTCTTTTTGGTGCACTTAACAGGAAAAGAGGTTCTGATCCTTCAAAATTTCAGGTGTGTATCGGTTTATTAGGAGAACCTGTTATGTAACCTTTGGTGTGTTCCTCAAGAGGATGTGACTAGATCTAGTGTGAGTGGAGAGGGGAAAAAAAAAAGGGAGAGAATAATATTTGGCATGGTGATAAAATGGCCTTGGAATTAATATAAGAAGTAGCCTTGGAGTTTAGTGCTTCTTAACTGCTTCTCAGAAGCTGTGGGTGGCTTGGGGTGGGGCAGCAGGAGCTAGATGCAGGATGGGCCTCATGTGCTGCTGAACTCTGCCTTTCATGCCTGTCATATCCCTAGGACAAAGTCCTAGCCATTTAACCCTAGGGATATAGAGAGCATTTAACCAAGGTGGCACATTTGTTTAATAGGGTTTACTATGTCCCAGCAACATTCTAAGACCATCACAAAGACAGGCATTTAACTCTCGCAGGACCTAGTGAGTCACATCCCATACAAGTGAAGGAGTGAGATTGGCAACATAAATTTAGTTATTCAGTGCAGGAAGGTGGATTTCACTCAGTCTACAATTAGCCTTGTAACAACTAGGCTTTGCCACCTCCAAGCGATGTATAGCAGAGAAGTTAAAATTGTAGAAGTTGGAGCCAGCTGTGTTTAGATCCTGTGCTAACTCATGGTATGTTCCTGGGTAGTGACTGCAGTCTTTAATAACACTTCACACTGACTCGAGGACACTGAAAGTGTGTGTGTGTGTGTGTGTGTGTGTGTGTGTGTGTGTGTGTCTCCATGTGTCTGTGTTCACTGAGGAGTACTCAGAGGAAGCAGTACTTTTATTTGCTGTCCATGACTTTCCACATAGCCTCTAGATCCTTCCCGACGTATCCTCTCTCCATTTCCCTTTTGTGAACGGTTCCTCTTCTTACCCCTTAACAATCCCATCCATTTTTGCCCCATCTCTTTCTGCTCAGTGAACTGCCCTCCCCCGACCTGGTGCCGTCTGCTGAATTGTTCCATCAAGGCTTCTGGGACTGATTCATCTCTCAGACAGCCTCCCAGAGGCCGCTTGTCTGTGCTTTTGTTGTAACCCTCATCTTTAGGGAGACCGTCACTCTTTTTAAAGTCAGAGCTGCATCTGACATCTCTCTTGGACTCTCAGCCGTTCCTAGCTACACGGAATTCAGAAAACCCTTTGTGAGCCTCAGGGCAGAGTGGCTCAGCCTCAGGACCAGGCACAGCAAATGGATTTCAGGCACTGACTTGTCCAGGTCGCTCGGCTGCTTCTCGTAGTATCTCATGATGCGGAGGAGCTGGACGTCCTGGCTGAGGAAGCAGGGCGGGATCAGACCATGGATGCCAAGCTGCAACCTTTCTTCAAGAGTGAAGGCCATGCCCTGGAGAAGAAAGGAACGCGTAATGAATGTGCAGGAAACTAAGGAATGGAAGTCCTATCTATAGACGACAGGAGGCAGTATACATCACCAAAAAGGAACGAACACCTTGCTGTTTCAAAGGGAGGCCTTTCTTGTACTGGTTATTTGATGCCTCCTGATGAAATAAATGAGTAAGACAGGCACTTCATTAAGAATAGATTTTGTCTTCTTAAAAAATGAAGTTTAGATCATTAAAAAAGAAAAGAAAATGATAGACAAGCATTCCTGTATATGCTTGTCCTCCTTGCGCCACTATGGGAAGCCATTTTATAAACAGGGCTATGAAGTCCCTTTTCTTTCAGCCTTTACAAACCCCGTTATTTTCCAAAGCTACTTAAGCAGACACTTCTTCTTCCTCCGTCTCCACTGAGACTGTTATGTAAGTTTACAGTATCGTATAAAACCTCACAGGCATTACCTGTTCATCCTTTCTTGCTTTGCCCAAACTCTGGCAGCCACTAATGTTCCTGTACTGTCTTTACAGCTTCACCTTTCCTAGAAAGCCGTGCAACTGGAATAGTAGAAATGTAGGCTTTCCAGACTAGGTTCCTTCACTTAAACTTAAGCACTTTGAGGCTTTTGTGCCTTTTCATGACTTGACAGCTCATTAATTTTATTAGTGACTGACATCCTGTGTCATTTATGCCACTGTCTCTGAATATGCAGTTTTTTCCCCTGAAGCCCACTCACAACCACTCTGTGAAGGACGTGTTAGAGCTTCCACTTTACAGAGGATAAAGTAGAGGGTATGAAGTAGAGGGATAAAGGGAGCCAAGTAGAGAGGCCACCTGACTGTAGCCAGTGTGTCCATTTGACAAGGTAGCTTTGCCGTGATGATCTTGGGCTAGATGGTGATCCAATTTGATCAGAGAAAAAGAATCAATAGGTGGGGAGGGAGCATGAAGAGTCCTTGGTCCCTTTTCATTTCCTCTTTGTATGTGTCTTGAAGGCCAGGAATCACAACTCCTGCTTGTCTTGAAGGACCATTTCCTCTCCAGGAAGTACTGGATCGTTGTGAAAGGGCCTACCTGAGGATAGGTGACTTTCTGTTTGAAAAGTGACTCACAGGGGCATAGCCAAAGTATTCCACACATGAAATTCTACAATTTTTTCTTCATCCAAGATTTTCCCAAGTGGTTAGAGATGTGGGGTTCAGAGGGGGTACTGAGGCAGATTGTCTTTTGGGGTAAGACATTTAGTAGAAGAATTATTAATGGCATAGACTTACATGTAGACGGACAGACAGCACTTCAGGGACATATGGCAGACAGCAGACCCATGAGTCAATAGTGAGACTCCTCTCTTTAAAAATATTTTAAAAGTGCCTTTGAGGTTATAATTATATCATTTCCCTTCCTTTTCCTCCCTGCAAACCTTCCCATGTACTTCCCTTTCCATATATCTTTCAAACTCATAGCCTTTTAACAATAAAATTGTTCATATGTGTGTTATATGTATGTATATATTCCTAAAATATAAATACATCGTATTCAGTTCACATCTTGTTACTTGTATGTATGTTTCCACGGCCGAGGCTCTCAGAGGAATTGGGGAGGTTTGTGGAGTCTGTCCCTGATTCCTGGGCACAGGGTGGGGGTGAGGGAATTCTGGAAGGAATACGCTTTTCTGAGGATGGGGAAGAAGAGGGGCATTTGTTATGGTGTATCTTTACATTGCTTGGGTACGCATGTTAAAGGTAGTCCTGTGTTGGCTGGAGTCTGGCAATCTGAGCATGTACCTTCCTTGGAAAAATGATAATGACACCTGTCATTCTCGTCAACTCTACACACTCAAAGATTTTGGTTATAGATTGCCAGACAGGCTCTTGGTAGTGACCTTCCATTTCCTCTATGACAGCTGTGAGAGAGACGCTGCTGCAGGATTTGTCCTGATCAGCCTGTAGCCTTAGACCTAACAGTTACCAGTTTCCTACATCCCTGGTGCTTGTCAACAGCCTTGCAAACAGGGCCACCACACTAGTTCCTAGATTTCTTTGCAAAAAACTACCTTACTTGAAGACTGGTCCCCATTTCTTCCCCCCCTCCAAGACAGGGTCTCACTATGTAGCCCTGGCTGTCCTGGAACTCATTCTGTAGACTAGGCGGACCTCCAACAGAGATCTGCCTGCCTCTGCCTCCCAAGTGCTGGGACTAAAGACGTGCACCACCACGCATGCCTAGACTGGTCACTCTTACCAAGCACCATTAGGTCAGTGACTGTTAACTGATTTGGAAAGATTGTGGCTGCCTCTCCTTGGCCGCAGGGATCCCAGGGATTCCAGACATTTAATTATGACATCACCTTTGTTAATGGCCACTGTGGCTTTTAATAACAGCCTGCTTCTCTCTACAAGCTTAAGTGTTTCTCTTGGCTGACTTCCATCAACTTCTTTTGTATTTGAGGAAAATGAATGACTGTTTAGCAACTGGTAATTTTAAGGATTTAAAGAAATTACTTCTAGAAGCTCTAGGTTTATAAACTGGCAAAGAAGAAAGACAGTTTAGCAGTTCCATGGCTTCAAAAGGATAAGTACTTCTTTTTTTGTGTGTGTGCGGGTGAAATGGGGGGTGGTACAGAGGACTGAACGCACAGCCTTGTGCATGCTAGAAAACACTCTTCTCCCACATTATATCCTAGCCTTTCTTTATTTTAATTTTGAGACAAGGTCCCACTATATTGTCCAGGCTGTCCTGGAACTCACTAAGTATCTTAAGCTCACTTAAACTTGTGATCTTGCCCTGGCCTCCAATACCAGGATGATATAGGCACCTTAAAGACTACTCACTGTAGCAGAAGGGAAATGTGCTAGAGCTTGTATTTATCCATAAGAGGCACAAGTGTTGGCTCTGTTTCTTATTAATTAAACTTTATTATACAACCCAACTAGCTTACACAAGAAGGAAAAAAGGTTAAAGGGACAAAAGAGTGAACCTTCCGGTATCCATTCCATGGGACAGGCCCTTAGGTGTCTCTCTGGCCCGTGTGCTGGTCCAGCCGGTCTGCTGCTCCCCACGCTCTCTCGCCCAGGCTGAACTTGTTCTCTCAGTGAGGGTCAGTTAGAAAGACAATAGTCCAGGTGGGGTTCCCAGGTCTGCTTCCTGAATTCCAGAACCAGGATGGCTCCACTCAGTCTGTCACAAGGTATTCATGGGGTGCCCCAAGGGTAAAGCCCGCCAAAACTGCTTCCACCTGTGACAAAGCTTAATTTTTCCCACACACAAGTTTTGCTAAGTGCCACTCAGACTCTTGGTCTGCATGTCAGAAAGTCATTTCCACAAAGTATGCTAAATTTCCTCATGTAAGAGCAGGGCTGTACAATATGGAGGGGTCAGTGATGGGCACTTACCCATTGCTGCCATGATGAGGAAGTATAGCTTTTCTGTGCCTGGCAACCAAGAGCCACAGATAATATTATCTAGTTTTAATAAAACCCCCAAAACAGGACAACTCAAAAATGAGTTACTCTCCTAGTTAAATTTCAACCTCACTAGGGCCTGGAGAGATGGTTCAGTGGTTAAGAGCACTTGCTCTTGCAGAGGACCCGAGTTCAGTTCTCAGCACCCACATGGCAGCTCACAACCATCTGTAATAGCTCCCGGGCATCTGACGCCCTTTTCTGATCTCCAAGGGCATCAGGCACATGTATGGAGCATACACATGCAGGCAAAAACACTTATACACTTGAAGTTTATAACAAATTTTGACTTCATCTCTCGGTGGTATTACGTAGTTAAGATGTGCAGATGGGACCTACCAATTGTTACTGGTTTGAAATATTTCAGCAGTTTGAGAGTTTCCAGTTCACCATCTGCTCTGGCTTTTTTTTTTTTTTTTTCATTCAGGAAACCACTGGACTGTCCCGAGACCCACCAACCACTGGGCCATGTGGATGAGTAGGGAGGCCCTATGGCCTGTTTAATGACCGACAGCTTGTGGCCACTGTGACTGTCAATACCTATGCTGTATTAGTTTTAATATTTTGCTTATCATCCTTGATTTTTCCTAGTTCTTCATCTTTCTTCTAGCCCAGGCCCTGGACTCGTATCTATTTGCCAAACTGCCCATAGTCTCAGAACAAAACTTACTGGTATCAGAGAGAGTAGTTTTGGATATATCCCACCATCAAATGGCAGGGCTCAGGGCAGCAGCCTATCAGATTGTACCCAGCTTCAGTCTCCTACTCTTCTGAGATCCTGGCTATCTAAGGGCCATTGCCCCTAGTGACTGAGCTTCTCTGAACTTTGGCAGTCTGCCTGGTGTCTCTAGACCCAGAGCTATGCTGTGCATTTGGCAACCTTTCCTTGTTTATTTCACAAGCGTCAGTGAATTCCTATCTGTGGCAGGCCTGCCATGTTAGGCACTGCGGTGTCAATTAGGAATAGTCTCTGACCTCATGAATCTATTTGAGTAGACACACGGGTCAACATGAAATAACAATCGTGGTCCCTGCTGTGGTGCATGAGGCTCTTCTGCACCCAGGAAACAGCACTGCTGTTTCATGTCCAGTGGGATTAACCAGTAATGCATTCAAAAGGCTTAGCACAGATGTGGGCACATAAAAGGCACCAAGCGAGCACCACAAGCTCCTTTTCTTTTCTGTTGTACTTTCTTTCTTTTTAAATATTTTTACATATACAGTTATGTTTTTACACATATATAAAATGAACTACATATAGCAAGAAGAACCACAAAACAATCAGGAATTATATTAATGTTGCAGTATAGTGTTTTGGCCAAAACACAAGCTCTCTTTACTATTATAATATTATTCCAGGGAGGCGGCAGAAGAAAGCTCATTTATAGATGCTTGGAGATGAGTCTTAAGGGGCACTTCAGAGTTAGGCTGGAACCAGGGGTTGAAATGACTTCACCAAAGCATGTCGGCTTGTCCACCGGCTCAGACAAGGCTGCTGCACCCATGCTGCAGGCATTTTCTTCTCACACTCACATTCATTCTGGCAGTCGTTCTGGACTTACAACAGTGTCCCTGTCTACCATGCTCTGACTGCGCTCTGCTGCTGGTTTTCCCAATCATAGCCAATCTCTCCCAGGGGGCTGTCTCTGTCACCCTTGTTTTATATACACGTAGATATACTAAGGCCTGTGAATGTTCGACTGGTCTGTGGCCTTCTGCAGACAGGTGTGTCCGTCCTTCTGAGTTTATACACAATATACACATAGTTGATTCCTTTCACCAAGGGTTTGTGTCTTACACATCGTGACATCATGCTCTTTGCTGACTGTTTATGTGACAGCCAGCTTCCTTCATCGATCAACTAGAAAGCAGAGAGGGTAGCTAGCTGGGATAGGGCTGTGTATTCAACCCCGAGGCATATAGTTAAAGCTGATTAGCTGTTTAAGGCCGGGAATGGCATTTCCTCCTCCTCCTCCTCCTCCTCCTCCTCCTCCTCCTCCTCCTCCTCCTCCTCCTTTTTCACATTCCTTCTCGACTCTATTTGTTTGAGATTGTCAAGACTTAGGGCAATGAGATTCTGGTTGGAAGAGGAGGTAGGATTACTAAGGCAGCCATTCTCCCTCTTGGCATCACGTTGATGAGGGCTCTTAGCATGCTCCTGGGATGGTTATATGAAGTCTCAGAAATACAAGCTTTGCAAAGTCTCTGCAGACAGACATGAGGATAGCCTTTCTCCCAGACACACTTCTGTTCTCAGGTATAAAATTACTTATCCAGAAAGCCACTGCAAGTTCCCAAGGGGGAGTTTAGGAGAAGGCTCGGGGCTGGGCTCTGCTGCTTCCAGTTGCACTTTTATCCAGGAGGCATGTGCCCTTCCTGCTACAATAAACATGGGAGCTCCTTTCTAGTTTGGAGATACAATTTGGTTATTTCTTCCTGTGATTACAGACAGGGCATACAGGCGCTGCTGCCACACAGGCAGTACGGGGAGCAGAAGACAATCTGGAAGATGAAAATTCTACATTTGGTTTCTACTGGCTGTGTGAGCCTGAGGAAATTACTTCACCCCTGAGGTTGCTCATTGCTCTGGGCTGTTAGAACAGATTGGAATACAGAAGTTAATTCTCCTCAGATGCAGTGTTTTAGGTTGTGATTATTGAAGTTTCATATTGCTTCCGGTTAAGGACTATAAGCAATAGCTATTTAGTGTAACTAGGGGGAAAAAAACCCCACTTTGGTATTTATTTCCTTTCTTGTCTTCTTTCCACACAGGACAATACATTGTTCCACGGCATAGAATATATGTAAATGACTGTGTGTTCATTTCCCAGCACAGTAGCCAGTACAGAGCAATCACTCAACAAAGATATGGATGGAGGCATGAATCATTTTGCAAGAAAATTATATGAGAGATACTAATTTAGATCACATGGAATCTGAATGAAAAGTCATAGACTGTTCCAGATACCTATAGGCCTCAAGTGAGCCATTCCTATAGCAAACTTAGAGCAGTGGGTCTTCACTAATATATCAATAGATTAGTCTCTTCAGTGCTGCTATAAGAAATATGTTCTTTACCTTTCTAGACAGTGCAGTAGCCACCGGGCACACATAACTACTGACTACTTGAAATATGGCCAGTATAAATGGGGGATAAAAAATTTAAATTATTTTTATTTGAACTAATTTAGTAGAGATGCACACACTGCCTTGGACAGAGCAGCTCTTTCTCACATTGGAAGTCATTCCTGGTCAGACCTAATAGAAAGAAAAGAACTGAGTTCTGGTTGCTTGGGAACCACCATGTGTGTGCTGGAAAGCAAGGAACTGAGAAATCAGATCCTTGGCCTCAGTTGCATAAGGGGGATACTTTAATCTACTAGCATGAGGAATGGTGCGTTGCTGTGTGGAGCAGGCTGCCAGAGCTGGGTAAACAGTTGCTAGAGGAAGCTCCCAGACAGACCAGCATCTGAAGGCTGCACCTGCACCTAGGTGGCAGTGGCAGAAGAGGCCTTTAAAGGATTTTAGGATCTTGCCCTGGCCAGCCCAGGAGTGTGGGGAGTTTCAGGAGTTCAGAAGAGACAGCACATTTTTTTTAAAAAAATGATGGATGATTTAAAAAATAAGGATGAAAAAATAAATTAAAATCAAATTTAAAATCTAAGTTTTAGTGCATGCAAATAAAGCCTATACAGGGATAGGAAATTTTATAGAAAAAAATATTTCTTCCCGGGAGCCTATATGGGCATGTTTTGCAAACATTGGTGACAATTGAAGTGTCTCATGATGGGACTTTGTGGTTTCCTGCATGTAGTTACATAAGTAGAAGCATTCTGGAATAGTCTACCACCTGGCCTGCTTTTGTTGTAGTGTGGTTATGGAGAGGGAAAGTAAGAAAAGTCAGTAGAGGGCTAAAGAGCTAGATGCCTCAGTAGTCAGTAGTACCGGTTGCTCTTTCAAAGGACTTAGGTTCAGTTTCCAGCCCACACAAGCTAGCTCACAACCATCTATACTCCAAACCCAGGGACTCTGACACTCTCATCTGACTTCCATAGGTACCAATCAGGCACGTGGTGCATAGACATACATGAAGGAAAAATACTCACACATAAAATAAAATGAGTAAATCTAAAGCAAAAGTTGATGTGAATCCTCAAGACACCATTAGAGATGCTGTCATCTTAAGCCTGGGCATCAGAGGAGGGCCACAGTAAGAGTCTTTTACACAAAGACATCTTGAGGTCTGAGATGCAGTTCTGACTGTCTGTGAAAACTCTGGGCAACACCCAATCCCGACTGTGTTTAAACTGAGCAGGAGCCTATTTTTTCCTCAGGCAAGGCAGGGTGGGAGTGCGGACAGGGCCCTTCAGTGCCGGGAAAGCTGTCTATCATACCTCTCGTTGTCCTTGAAGCATCTCAAGATATTCAACTTCCTCTAACATTTAAAAAACACACTTCTGATAGCAGTTATGACAATATAAGCAGCTACTGCAGAGAAGCCAGTTTGGAGACTGTGCTCCAGGAGAGAATTTCTCAGCTCGGCTTCCAGTCTTAAGTCTCTGGGATAGACCCATGTAATCAAGGGCACACTACTCCAACTACATTTTCTCATTTTCATGTAACAACATGCAAGTAAGCTCTATTGTTCCAGGCCCCAGTTTCAGCTATCTTGGCAAAGTACAAATTCTTATTTCCTCTTCTTTGTGGGGGTGTAGATGTTTCAGCAAAAATAATAAGCAAGGAAGTGACCGTGAATGTAAGGGCGAGAGTTGTTAGTAACTACAAGAGAAATGGAGATAGCTCCACTGCTCCACTCACTCTTTTTGCCAAGACCAAAAAAAAAAAAAAAAAAAAAAAAAAAAAAAAAAAAAAGTATCTGGATCTGTTGGTTTGGGAGGAGGATACAGTACTGGGTATAGGAGAATTTCATAAAACAGGTACAAGCAGTGCTCTATGTCAGCCTGACTTCCCCTAGGCTGGGTTTGGAGGTTTATGTTTCTACAGAACCCTGTCTATTTCTCAACCAAGCTTCAAACTCTTGCTTTGAAAGAGCTATTTGTTAATCTATCTTTCTTGAGGACAAGGGCTCAAATTAGATTTAATATATTTTATATTCAATGCAATTATAGCTGTTTAAAATAACATACACAAGAGGCATGAAAGGATGAATGCAATGTAGGAGTTCCATATTCTCACCCACCCTATGTGTCACCACCTACATTGTCATAAATTTTCCAGTATCATCCGAAGACCACAAAAGGGTTCCCCCAAATTTCAAGTAACACAAATTTTATGATGTTGAGCTCATTATGTATCTCTTTGAACACAATTTATTCACTGATAAAAGCTGGTTCATAAAGTTTATATGTGACAAGGTATGTGAAGTGTCTATGTGTATGAGGCAGGTTTTTTGTTCTTGATACTATAATAAAATAGCTAACAGCTAGAGAGATGGCTCAGAGGTTAAGAGCACTGGCTGCTCTCCCAGAGGTCCTGAGTTCAATTCCCAGCAGCCACATGGTAGCTCACAACCATCTATACGGGGATTCGATGCCCTCTTCTGGCATGTAGGTGTATGTGCAGATACAGCAATCACATAAAAGAAAGAAATATTTAAAAGAATAAAAATAAAATAGCTAGCACAGACTACTTAAAAATAAAATGAGAATTTTTCCTCACACTTTTAGAAGTCTAAGATGAGACAGTTCCACTACCAGTTTGGCCTCTAGTGAGGGCAGTAGATGGTGGTATGTCTCAGTGGGGATGGAAACAAATTGTCACATTTCCAGGCATGAAGTCCATAACAAGAAGACAAGGTTGTTCTTTGGATTTGCACAAAAAGTACCTCCTGAGACCACATTTACTAAGACTTTAAGGACTTCCAACCAAATGGTTTAATTCCACCTCCTAAATGTTCAACCACTACCTAAATGTGCATACTGGATACTAGCACTTTAATTATAATGGACTCTTATGGGATATTTGGATATTACCCAAACCATACCACTAGTGTTTATTAAGCACCCAATAAGTGACTGATAATGCTATTCATTCCTTAAAGTTAAAGGAGGTGATGTGATTAGCTTTATGAGATGCTTAGAGAAAAGTAGATGGGGTGGCAGACAATTGAGTGTTTTTCAAGATGAATATTCAGCTAGGTGACTAGGGAGAGAAAGAGTGGTAGAATTTGCTACACAAATATTATTCCAACCAGCACTCTAAATTCCCCTTATCCTCAATACACCTCCAACAGTGAGGGTAAGAGGAAGGAGTGGTGCCCTTGCTTGTAACCTTTCTTGCCTGCTCTATTTCCACTTACTCCTTTCTCACAGACCCCTTCAGTTGAAATCTCAAACAAAGACTCAAGCCAACTGCCTGCTCCATGTTAGCACTGCCTGACAGAGCCAGTGCAGCTCTGACTTATTTGTGGGCTCCTGCCTCCTTCCTTTTTGTATTTTCAGAAGCAATGATAAGAAGTATTTTTCTTCTCCGCTGTAGTGCATCACCATGAGTTCCTGTGGCACAGTGTGGATGTTTCCCCTTGGCTGGCCTTCTCACTGGGCCCCTCTTTATTTATTCACATTTACTTCAGTGTGGTAGACCAGTAGTCTCTAGCTGGTAGGTAGATAGAACATAAAAATCATGTATGTCTCTTTAAAGACTGATATTCAGTCTGAAAGACCAGAGAAACTGAAATCTTTGTAAATTCTTTATGTGATTCTGACATATTCAGATTTGGAAGTTGCTTGAAATTTGGAAGTTGTAATAGGTCTTATTTTTAAAAATTGAATTTTCTAGAAGAAGAACAAGAAGGTAGGACCCCACAAATAAGTCAGAGCTTCAGAGACAGTGCAAGCTTTCTTTGTTCTATCCTGGCTCAGTCAGTAGCCACATGAAGGAGGTGTTTGATCAACACTCAGCATCAGGTTCTTCCATCTTTCCCTAGAAATTGTCAACCAAGTTTCCAGGGTTTTCCTTGTGGTAAAGCCCAGGGGATTTTGTTTGTTTGTTTGTTTGGCTTTAACATTCAGTGGACAAACATGTGATTTGGAACACAGACACAAGTTTGCTTGATCATCTGAAGAAACAAAATTGCTTAGGAAGCCCTGGGTTCATTTTAATCAACAGAAACTATATAGCTAAGGTGTTGGGGGCCATGCAGGAAGAACAGCAAAACAGCTTTAGAACTCAAGGAATATGTACGACTCACTGGTTAGCAAATCCACGATGGATGTGTCTTGGCAAGGCAGAACCCTGAGAACTACTAGTCCTGAGGACTTCACGATGTTACGGGGCATAGCTCTGTTTGTTCCTTTATTGGTCCTTATAATCCCCTTAATATTGAATTGCATGAATACTATAAAAGGGGCTTCCAGCCCCTCACCAGGCGATATCATTGGCATACTCAGTAACAATGCTTGATCTCTTTCAGGCATTGCTGCTGGAGCAGATTAGTGATTCAACCACCATCCTTGAAAAGAACCTGCAGATGTAGGTTACTAACAATGAGCATTGCCATTAGAAAGAATTTGGAAAAATACATTGCTCAACAAGGTTAGGCAAAGGTGTTTTAGCTAGTGGCTCTGATGTAGAAAGTCTTAGGGAAAGATAGGTTGTTTAGCAAAGTGAGGTGAAGATGTTTTTGCTATTGGCCCTGATACAGGAAATCTTAGGAGACAATTGAAGTAAGAAGAAATTACACTCTTATTAGTAAAACTAGGGACTTTTTGAGGCTGGCAAAGCAAGAACAATGGCCCATAGCAGCATTGGATAACATGACTCTTTCCAGCTGGGCTGGTGACTGAGATGACAATTCATCTCCTTATTCTATTTTTCTGCCTTCAGCTTCCTTATATGATTTAATAAAACATTAATGAGTAGATGAGCACCTTTAGGACTTAAAATAGAAATGGCTGATTATTTTTATATAGGAGTTTAGATTCCTGATTCTTTTAAGATCTTTTTAAGATTACTTCTTACTATAATTGATTCCTTCTTTGTAACCGCAAATTGTAGCCTGCCAGTCCAGAAAAGCTGGCTGAGACATTACCTTGCTTGCTTATACTCTGTTACTATATGACAAGCTGCTTAGGTACAAATGTATGTGGGTTCTTAGAAATAACTTGTTATTCATGTTTGTTTCTAACCCATAAGGCGTAAAACATTTCATCATGTGGAGGTATTGGGGAGCTTGATTTTTTTAAAAGTATGTCTGTTGTAGTCATTCACTTGAAGAGAAATAGAATATAAGCACAGTGTGAGTTTTGTACTGCTTGAGAGATCTCGCTGGGATATATAAGCTGTGTGAGAAATAAGAAAGTTGTTGCCATCTTTTGTCCATCGACAAAGATGTGTGTTTGTGTATAAAGTTGGGTTGGAATCTTGTTACATCCATAAAAATGTGTATGTATGTATGTATGTATGTATGTATGTATGTACATCAATTGTAAAGTAAGAGGAACTTGAAAGAAAAATAAAAATAAAAAAGGAGGAGGAGGAGGAGGAAGAAGAAGAAGAAAAAGAAGAAGAAAGAAGAAGAAGAAAGAAGAAGAAGAAAGAAGAAGAAAGAAGAAGAAGAAGAAGAAGAAGAAGAAGAAGAAGAAGAAGAAGAAGAAGAAGAAGCAGTTTGTTGAAACCTACCTGCTGGGGTCTGTCTTACTACTTCATCAAGTATAAGTGTGTGTGTGTGTCTCTCTCTCTCTCCTTTCCCTTTCTTTTTTAGATGCTAGCCACCATCAGTGGAAGCCTCCCCGCGCCCTCTAGGAGACATCAGCTCTAGCCCCCTTGGGAGCCACCAGCCCTAGCCCCAGTTTGCCACCATCACTGGAAGCTATTGCTGGTAACTATCAGTTCCTGCCTGGAAGATGGCCCTCAGAGAAAGTCTACAGGGTCACCAGCCAGCCGGCCACAGGATTCATGCCCCACCTCAGCTTTCACCAGTTGATATCGAAGCTTGGCTTCCATATTCTGACACCTGAACAGCAGGTCTTCCACACTAAGGGGTCAGGAAAATAACATCAAGTGAGACCCTAGAGCCACATATACAGCTTTGCTGAAGCCCTCACGAAAGTCTGCTGAATCAGAATAAAGAAGCCTACCACCTCTCAAGTCCAGATTTCTAGAAACTTAGCCTGCTTTGCTGAGCAATTTCTGCCTCCCCTAGAAGACAGGAAGATTGTTTATTCTTCTACATGTTTATTTAACAGATGTTGAGTATCAAGGACCTCTTTTGTACTGAGTAGTTTGCTGGACACTTGAGTGAATGGTCACAGCTTACCCTCATCTGTGTGAATAGGTTCTAAATCTTCACTTAATGTTGGTATAAAGGTTGTGACTCATGTAAAATATTAAGATGAATTGTTCACTGCTTGAGAGTGAGTTAATTTTATACTTTATATTAAAAAGTGAGTTAATTTTATACCTAATATTGCTTACACAATTGTTTGGTTAAAAAAAATTTATGACATAAGTAGGCACATGATTTTCCCAGTATATTTTATTGCCTTAAAAATGTTCTCATATGGTTTATGTCATTTGAGCCTAGACAGGGCAGGTGTGATTATTTCTAATTATAGAAGAAGAAATTGAAGCCTAAATGGTTCTTGGTGATGTGATTCCCAAGTGACATTCAAAATCACATGAAAATGATGGCCATTTCAACTGTTTTTATTTTGGAGGACTAGTTTGTGCAAAAGTGTTGATAAGAACCACCACGGGAGAAGAATGGAAGAATTTGCTCCCAAAGTAGTTGACAACTCTGGAATTTTGTCCCCATCGAACAAGAGACGAATAGCCAGAATGATTATGAATCATTCTCTTGGGAAAATTCGGTGGCAGACTGAATGCTGCATGACCTCTTATTCCCAAGAGCTTATTATTTAACATTTAAATAATGTTATTCTTGGCACCCTGAAGGCTTTCACTCAGCTGAACCTCAACAGCAGAGAGGCCTCTGAGAACAAAGGAGGCAGTTTCCTTCCCTCAACAACACAACTGTACTTTGATGGGTCCAGCCAGGGAGGATTGGGTCAAAAAGTGAACCATGACTAGAGTAATAAAACAAACAGACATGCCTTGGGAGGGGCTGAGGGTAGGCCTTGAACATATACACCTGGTGTTTGGAGATAAGCTCATCACTAGTGCTAGTCTCTAGCTGCTAAGCTTTTCCAGGCCTTACATGGACCTAATTCTCATTCTCCTGGGCCTTGACCAGCTCAATTCCCTAACCAGATGAACCAGGAAGGAGGTCATTTTTCTTAGGGACAAATGACCATTGTGTATCACAGATAAGGGTAACCAGTCTCTCTCTCTCTCTCTCTCTCTCTCTCTCTCTCTCTCTCTCTCTCTCTCTCTCTCTCTCTCTCTCTGTCTCTCTCATCTGTCTGTCTTGCCTTGTTTCAAAGTCTAGAATCTGTTGGGTAGTGGATTTATAACAACTATCTACACCTAAGTACATTGCCAATATTATGTTAGTTTTTGTTCAACTTGACACAAACTAAATTTATGTGAGAAGTCGGGGAATCTCAATTAAGAACCTCACCCTGAACTGTGGGCATGTGTGTGTGAGCATTTTCTTGCTTAATGGTTGATGAGGCAGAGTCTCTGCCCCTGTGAACAGTGTGACACTTGTGAAGGTGGTCTTGGAGTGTATAAGAAAACAAAATGAGCTAGTCACAGAAGCAAGCTAATGATCAGTGTTCCTTTATCATCTCTGCTGCAGTTCCAGCTTCCAGGTTCTTCCCTTCACTTCCTGCTTTGGTGTGGTAGTTTGAATGAACATGGACCCTATAGACTGATATATTTGAATGCTTGTCCCCACTTGGTGGAACTGTTTGGGAATACTTAGGAGCTAAGGCCTTGGTGAAGGGAGTCTTGAGGCTTCAAAAGACTTGTGCCATTTCAAGTGTGTTCCCTGCTTCCTGCTTGTGGATCAAAATATGAGCTCTCAGTGGCTGTTCTGCCATTTCTGCTACCTGTTGCCTGCTACCTTTGCTCTGCCACCATGTACTCTAATCCTCTGGAAAGTAAGCCTAGTCAAGCACTTTCATTTATAAGTTACCTTGATCATAGTGTTTTATCATAGCAATAGAAAAGTAACTAAGAAGCTTTGGCTACCAGTGTGTGTGTGTGTGTGTGTATGCATGAATATAGCCTCTGCTTTTGTAAATTATCAGTCTAGTGATTTTTAACTTAATCCAGTTTCATTTACAGCCTTCCTATTTCAGAAGTAATATGGATTTTTGTTGGCTGGCTTAGTGCCTGACAAGTTGGGACATCAGCAGAAAAGCACAGGGACACTTCAGGTGTACACAAAATGATCTGCCTATGAGAGTCAGGGCACCACCAACAAGGCATTACAGACTTTGAAGTTAGTTCTTGGGTTCAAATGGTGACCCAGCCTCCTCTGTTATGATCATGAATAACTTTCCTAACTTCTTTGAGCTTCAACTTGCTAATCAATAGAATGAAGTTGTAATATCCAGGAGAATTTCCTGGAGCCCCCATGTGATGTGCCTGGCTAGTTAATGGTTAGCACCTGTGGTGAACACAGCTGTGACTGGGCCCTTTCTAAACACCCTGGAGAACATGTGGATTCCCAAGCCTCTGACTTACTTGTTTTAAAGAGAATTTTCATCCTCTCAGCCTTTATCCTAAATTGGTTCTACTCATTTCTTAGTTCTCAGAGTTGAGATACTATTTTTGGTGGATATATGAGTTGGTGATCAATAAATTTTAACTGTGACCTGTTCTAGATCTAAATGGAATGAAACAAACTCAAAGGGGAGTGGGATAAAAGTCCAAGGTGCAAGACTGCCTTTGAATGACACTTCCATGTTTTATTAGATTTAAATTAAAAGAAGGAAACCAAAGCCATGTGAGTCTTTGTTTTCATCAGCACTTAGCTTATATAATCAACATTGAGTTGTTTTCTTTTTTCTTTCCCGAGATAGAATCTGATCCTTGTACTTGATGAAACTTTAGTATCTCTTTCTTTTAATTCCTCATTTCATAAACTTGATTAGCTCTGGGGGTCTCTGTGATTAGGGACTATTTGCACATGGTTAAATCACTCTTTTCTCTTCTTGTTTTCCAGGAAGGTCACTGGAATTTCTGCACATATGGCTGGGTTCTTCTACAGTGACATCTCTTGCTCTGACGGAGGCCATGTTGACATTCCCGGAGACCTACAGGGTGACCTTTCCGCTAACTACTCCAAGAAAAATAGCCCCATGCCAGAAGCTATATTTAGTGCCCCTTAGCTAACAGACTCTTCTAAAACCTGTATACTGTGATAAGTAAAATCAACATTTAAAATCTCCTTTAAATGACCTCTCCTGCTACCACTCCAGGGACAGACTTCAACATGGTGAAGAACTTTACCATTCTCAGAGCAAGCACACTTTCCCATGCCTGTGTGTGTGAATGTGGGAGACCCTCCGGGAAAGCCTTCCTGTGCCCATCTTCCAGTCACTGGAGTAGGTTAAAGGGGAGGAAGACATAAACTCACATTTAATGAAATATTGATTTTCAAAAATTCAGTGTGCATCAGGAGCACTTCAGAGACTGACTAGTATCTATTTTAAGTCTGTAAACGATGACACCATCAGGGCTAAGACTTATCACCTGCATTAAGAGGGAAAGTTTTGCTTAGATTTAACCCTCAACTCTCAAATTCAGGGGTAAAGGTGTCTCCTTAATCTTTGAGAAGTACCTGGGTCAACAGAATTGATTAGGAAAATTTACTAAGATATATGAAGACATAATTTTTTTTGAATGGGAAGCAATATCAAAAAGGAAAAACACTGCTGTTTGACTTAACCTTTAAGATAATTAAAAATTAACATTGCACCATTGCAGAAACATGGTGATGGCACTGAAGCGACACTGCTGTGTCAGGGTCTGTGAAGGAGATGCATGAAGGGGGAGAGGAAGCAGGAAGAGAAGATAAAGACCAGGAAGAAGGGGAGAGGGCTATTTAAATCAAGTAAATGTGATTTACTTTGCCTTAGGGGCAGTTAAACCTTGGTGAGAAACCAAATCTAGAGATTGGCTTTTTATAAGGAACAAAGCTCTGAACCATACCCATCCCTTTAAGCATTTTTAATGGTTGAAGATTAATACAAACCCAATTACCTCATAAATAAGGATCTTAGAACAGGTTACTTACTGCTCTTTTTGTTGAGTGGAACCATCCTGCCCACCATCCTGTTTAATCAATCTAATCATTGTTTCTCTCTCATCTTCTTTACTCATTCACTCACTCACTCATTCATTTTTTTTTCAGTGAGTGCATACTGTGTACCATGTATAATGCTAGATCCAATGTGTTAGCCAGTGTTCTATTGGTGTTAAGAGACACTATGAACACGGCAACTCATATAAAGGAAAACATTTAATTGCAGCAGCCTGGTCTACAAAGTGAGTTCAGGACAACCAAGGCTACACAGAAAAACCCTGTCTCAAAAACTCAAAAGCCAAATCAACAAACAAACAAACCACCACCACAACAACAAAAACCAAAAAAAGAATTAAAGCATTAGGCTGGAAACTAATATTTTCTACCTAGGTAAAAAGGTTTACATCATTGGTCTGCGCAATTATTTTTTTTTTAATTTGATATGAAAAAATCTAGGAAACATAAACTAAACATACAAGGGGAACTACAGCAACTTAAAACCCCTGGCACAGAAAAATTTACAGCATTATGGCAAGGTAATCTGAAGAACCAAAGAAAATATTTATAAACCACATAGCTTAAAACATAAAAGGAACTTGACTCAGTGAAACCAACAACAACCATAACCGCAAAATCAAAACAATATAAAACCTAACCTGGCAGCTGGGTTGCAGCTCAGTGGGCGGAATGTTTGCTTGGTACACACAAAGCCATTCTTAGCACTCCAGCACCACACACACCAGGTGCAGTTGTATGTGCCTAGATAGGTACTGACATTCAAGATTACCCTTGACTACATAGTGTGTTTGAGGCCAGGCTCGAATACATGAGACCCTGTCTCCAAAAAAGGAGGAAAAGCAAGGCAAAAAAAAATGTGCCTGCGCAAATTGATTAAAACAGGGGCAAAAGACTTGAGGAGACATTTCTCCAAAGATATACGGCTAGGTAGTCACCAGGCACAGGAAAAGATGTTCAGTGTTATTAACCATCAGAGAAATGCAAATGAAATATGCTATCATCTCACCTCTGTGAGGGTGACTATTATCAAGTAAAATATAGCAAGTGTTGTCTGAAGATTTTTGAAAAACTGCAACTCTGACTTATTGGTAGGGATGTAAAATGTTGCAGGCCCATGGGGGAAAAAGCAAGGAGATTTCTAAAAAAATTAATAAAATAAGAGTCTACAATATAATCTAATGGTCATTTTCTGGGTTCCTTTTCAAAGAGTTGAAATCAAGGTCTCAAACAAATATTAGCATTCTGTGTTTATGGCAGCCCTGTTCACAACAGCCAGGGTGTGGAAGCACTTCAAATATCCCTTGATAAATGAATAGATTAAAAACATGGTATGCAAATTCAACAGAGAACGCTGCTCAGCTTTAAAAACAAGGGAACCTCGAAAAATTAAACAACATGGATGGGCCTTGAGGTCATTTTGCTCAAGAAAATGAACCAGTCACAGATGAATAAGCACTGTACACGTGCAAAAATTGCACATGTCCCAAATGGACAAACTTGTTTAGTAGAGGTTGCCATGGGCTCAGGAGAGGACGCAATAGGGGTAAAACTCCATTTATGCAAAATGGAGTCCTAGAGATCTGCTGTAAAATATTTGCTCCTATAATGGCTTATAATATTTTAAATATTTTATACTTTTATGTCTGCGTGAAAGGGTTGACCTTGTGTTAGGCGTTCTACAAGCAGTGGTAGGAATAGTAACAAATAGGAACTCTATGGTAAAGAACAAGTCTATGTTTCTGGTGTAACAACGATAAAGACAGCTGACTAGGCTGAGTGGTGTTCTAGGGTTCAGCTGCGCTGTCTCCATGGAGACGAGTTCTCAAGGCTTTCTTTCGGGAAGGAAAGGAGCATGAACAGCGACAGAGTGGTGAGTAGGTGCTTTGCTCAGAACTGAGGTTTGCAGCCTTGGTGCAAAAACAAACAAACAAACAAACAAACAAACAAACAAACAAAAAAACCCAAAAAAAACCAAGTCACTGACATTTTCAACAGAAGAGAGACACAATAATTTATTTTCCACAGAAGATCACTTTGGCAATAAACAACAAAGGGAATTTTTGGTGGAGACTAAGAATGAGCTGATGAGTTAGTTGAGTTACCTGCAATTGTCTGGATAAGGTGAGATGGCAGCCTGCCTTCAGATGATGGACGGAGGGAAGTCAAAGGATAAGACGTATTTGAGAAGTAAAATGAACAGGACCTGGTGACCGATGAGCTTAGGTGTTGGGTGAGAGAAAGGGGGTGGGGTGTCAATGGACACTGTTGCCATAACTGGATGGCTGATGGTGGCACTATTCAGATGGGACAGTAATGATGAGAACCGCAGTTATTTTGAAGAGACACTTTTGTCGTGCGTTACCTTATATACTCCATTTGTCTTTGATGCATTCACTTAGAGATGTCATGTAAGTAGCTGAGTGTCTTGAAATCTGTGTATCTTGCTCAGTTTTTATAATTGTTTATTATTTGAGATTTTTTTGAATGAAAAAAAAAATGTCTAATTGTTTTGTTATTCCGTGACTAAAAGAAGTATTTGGAGAAAAATACTGAGCTACATGTTTGTTTGTCTCTTTGGCTTTTCCTCAGCTTTGATTTATTCTGTAATGGGCAGGGCAGGTACTTGTTCTGCTTTACCCTTTAACAGTGGACACCCCCACCCCTGCCCCTCTTTCTTTTCTTGGATCACTTGATAACAATGACATGAATAAGAGATTTCATTGGTCACATGTTTACCGTATATTCAGTTGTACTAGGGCTCAGACAGCTACGCTGAAGTGTTCGGGTTTCACACCACAGTGACAGATGCTGGGACCTTTCAGGTCAGTGGTAGTTTAAGGTATCTCCAGTTTGGTTTGTTGTGTCTAACCTTAACATAACTGCTGCACTCTATAGCACTTCTGCCGACTGAAGTTTTGCTTCAGGTATGTGGGTCAAGGATGCTGTCTGTGGGTTGTTTATTACTCATGTTGCAAAGGATATTATGAGGCAACTCATGGATGCCACAGCACAGACCATCAAGGCTAGACACCAAGAGGCAGAAATAGCAAGGGTGCTGTGTGAAGGTTTGTGTGAAAGTTTAAAATGTGGAATACTGAATCTGGTTCTCCACGGGCCTCCCCTTATGGGATGAATTAAGCTCTCTTAAAATTACTGAGTCAAAGCCTCCCTTTTTGGTACCTCACATTGAGATTGTGTTTAAAGAAGAGTTTTATTTATTTATTTATTTATTTTTAATTTTTATTAATTTATTCTTGTTACATCTCAATGGTTATCCCATCCCTTGTATCCTCCCATTCTTCCCTCCCTCCCATTTTCCCCTTATTCCCCTCCCCTATGACTGTTCCTGAGGGGGATTTCCTCCCCCTGTATACTCTACCCAGATCTAGCCAATGGGCAGAACATTCTCCACAGTTGAGTGGAGAGTGGGGTATGACTTTCACACGTACTCTGGTGCCTCATATTTGACCATGTCCCCTGGAGGGGGAGACCTGGTGGCACTTAGAGGAAGGATAGCAGGTTACCAAGAAGAGACTTAAAGAAGAGTTTTAAAAGAGGAGTTAAAATGGATGTTGTTAAGGGAAGCCCCAATGCAATATGATTGTTTTCCCTATAAGAAACAGAAATCAGAACACTGAACACAGAGAGATGACCTTGTGAGGACACAGTGAGAAAGTGGACATCTCCAAGCCAAGAGGCTGAGCTCAGAAGAACCCCATAATCTTGTAGCCTCTCAAAATGTGAGAGAATAAATTTCTGCTGTGTAAGTCACATTGCCCATGGCATTTTGTTATGGCAACCTGACCAAACTAACATACTCCTTGTGAGCTAAATCTCACCACGGTCCAAGTCTGCCTGGATGATGGTTATAAGAAGTCTCCTGGGAACTGAGACCAAATCATCTGTTTTTTTATTTCTTCAACTCATTCATCTTACTCATCATTAAAATCACAGTAACCCTGATGACATAGGCAAGGAAGCAGGGGAATTTGGTCACTTGATCAAGAATGTCACTGGATAGTTTTGTCAAGGCCATGGCTTGAACCTGCCAATTGGTTCAAAAGTTCACAGAGACTCATTACACTGTACCAGCTTAGAGGCAGAGGCTTAGGCATTCAGGAGGGAGAACATTCCAGCTCAAACTGGAATGACCTCTGAGCTCTATTGGCAAAATACAACTTGGGAGAGGGATACATATGTGAAAAGAATCTGTCTTCAAGGAGAAAGGCCATTGGGGAAGTTAAGGATCACTTTTATGGAACCTATGTGCCCCTAGAAGGGTGTGACTTCATTACTACTTCCAAAGAGAGAAGGGAAGGTGAGCCTTAACTGGGCAAACATAGAGACATTATCTGGGAATCTCACTGTGACCAACAGAAGACAGTTTTCACAGACAACTGATGGATGTGACCAAGTCAGTACCCAGATCTAAGATGAGCTATTTACCTAAGGGTGGCTGCATTAAATCAACAAGAAGGAACATTTTACCCATCTACACTTAAAGTTTGGAGATGCCAAGTTTTCTTGTCCTTGGCAAGCAAGAATAAATAGAGAGCAATCTGGGTTATCTAAGGATGCTACCTTTCCATTTCAGCAAGACCTGGAGAGCATACTTTCTGGCTACCCCTCTGAGATGGAGTACACTGAGGGAGGAAGAGTCAGAATCTAGGAGATGAACAACCAGCATTTGAGTCATGGCCAGTAGGTTATTCTGCCTTTGGCCTCAGGACAGTTATTGCCCTCAGTATCCTCCATACTCATCTATAAACCTGACAAAATATATCCCTTTCTGTACAGAGTGACAGTGAGGAATCAGTGACTGTGGATTAATAATAATAATAATAATAATAATAATAATAATAATAATAATAATAATAATAATAATCCTAAAAAACAAGAAGTGGGTGGAGATGACAGTGGGCTTGGCTCACTGCCAGGAAGGTGACTCATTACTGCACATCAGTGTCCCAGCTCATGGTTACCATGACAAATGAGTGTGAAAGGTCAGAAGTTCCCGAGCCTTCCTCCACCCACATAACAAAACTAAGCAAACACCTGCAGTGTTCAAGGTGCTCTGCACAAAGCAGACAGCCCCCCTCTTCCAGGCACCAGCAGAGTCCTTCTCAGCAGGTTATGAATCTTAAGGTATATTATAAAGGGGTGTCTTGACGCTTTGGGGGTTTTCCCAAACTTACCACTTTCCACAATGTAGCAAGAACAATAATATATCAACTAACATTCCTTGTTCTGGCGCTATGCTTAATATTTTACAAGACAACACTGCTACGTATAATATGTGAGTCCCACAAAGGTTTTGAGACTCAAAGCACAGCTACTAAGCTTTGGAACTGGAACGTGAGCCTACTGCCATGTTCCTAAGTTTAAAGTTAACATATACTAAGCACATTCTGGAAACTGTATCATTTTGACCTATTTTCTTTCAGCCCTTTTTCTATGATTTATCTAAATGAAGCACAAAACCAAAATTTTAATGTAAAAAAAGTTGAGATCATCCTGGGTGCAAATTTTCATATTTGTCTTTGTCTTCACTTAGAATTACACGGTTAATACTTACTCTTTCTCATAGTAAGACTCAAAGAATCATTAAAAACAAGACCACCTCCCCACCCAAAAATCCCCAAACAAAACCCAGACCTGTTTCCCAAGTATGTAATAGTGACATTGTTTTCTAGATATGTGCATATAGAACTTGTTATGTGTAGGACTCTGGTTTAGGCACCTTTGACTTCTGAGTAGATATGATCACATCTTCACTTTACTGATGAAGAGATTGAGCCTAGATAGTTAAATACTTGCACAGCCAGGGTCTGATCCCATGGGGTCTGTCCAGAATCTAGACACATAATACCATAGTAATAGAAGTCAAATGTGGTCAGAGCTGTACTTCCTCAGGTCAATGGGTTGGGTCAAGAGACATTTCTTGAGTGTCTTCTATGAATTAGACCCTGTGCTGGCCCAAGGTCACCAGGTTGATGAACGGGTTCTCCGAGAAGTGTCTCCACGTCTGCCAGACTGCAGACCTCACTCGTTTTACTGTATCCCACTAAAGGAGAAGTGTTTTCTCACTGGCTGGCACAGGACATGGCCCTCTTGTGCAGAATGTCACAGTCAGTATCCTCCTTTCTTGTGAGGGCACAATGTCAGAATAGCCTCTGAGTGGGCTTCTCTTTCCTTCTGCTGGCTCCAGACAGTGCAATGTGGTCCAGGTGACTCAAGATTGGCCTCGTGGGCTCAGCTGCTCCCAGGCAATGAACAACTGTCTTTAAGAATTCCAGGAAGTGTTCTTATAACCCCAGGCTTTGGCATCAGAATCCACTGAACTCCCAGTTATTGAAAACTCCTTTATGTCTTTTCCCTTGACAGCTCACAGTGTACTTCAGACTGCTTTGATAGCTCCCCTAACAGTTTCCTTCATGTTTCACAACCTATGAAATGTCATTTTTGAAGGTATTTTATTCATTTTTTTTCCAATGGAAAGCACATATACCCCATAATGTTTTAATAATGGTAACCAGATGGATTGAGGGGGACCTGACAAGGGCTTTCTTTAGCTGATTTGAGAACATACTGAGTTTCAGTTTCTTTTGCCTCGTATAAAAATGGGCAGAAAAAAAATGCTTTATAAATTTCCTATTTTTTTATGTTCATCGTGGTTAGGTGACATATATTAAGAGTTAACTCTCTCTCTCTCTCTCTCTCTCTCTCTCTCTCTCTCTCTCTCTCTCTCTCTCTATTTTAGAAATAAAGGTTCTAGGCTTTATATGAGAAATCCCTAGAAAATATTTAACCATTAGAACTAGATGCTCCTAAATAATAACAGTCTCCACTCAAAATTTTGGCAAAATACCTCCTAGTCTATGTGCATTCTCTGGGTTTCTTCTCTCTGATTCCTAAAAGAGCCCAAAAGACTTTAAACAAAGCTCTTATCTACTTAGAAAATCATAAATTATGAGCAATGAAAAGGGCCTTATGGTCATGTGATCTACCTCCATGCTGTAGATGAAGAACAGAAATTTCAGAAAGTTTCAGTGACTTTTACTGATGAATCTCATTCTACAAGTAGTAACCACTCACTTCGTCACCACACCTCTAATCCGCCTCATGTTTTCTGAACTTTCTCACCATTTTTCTTTACTTTTCTCGTTTCCTTTATCAGAACCAGATTCTGGATGGTAATGTGAGTGGACCAGGTTGGGAACAGGCAAATTTGGTAAAGGGAGGACAAATAATAGAGGGAAGATTCTGGAATCAGCTAGAAAAACTATAGTCACCAAGTCCAGAGAAGCAAGAAGCCAGGTTGTACTCGTGGCAAATTCAGAGCACAGAACCTGTTATCTGGTTACAAAATGCAGTACATAGATAGTAGGGCCTTGGTGACAAGTTCTCAGAGGTACTGTGCTCAGTGGCCGTGTTCCCCATCAGAGTTAAGGCAAGAATGTGGCCAAAGGGCCCAGGGGAACTGGAATAAAAAGAAATCTGGAGCACCATTCCAAGGAACACATTTACAAGGTCAAGACAGACTCAGCAATGAACTGGCCAAGAGTTCTTTGGCCTAACCTAAAACAGAGGGGCAGAAACAATCACTGTCTAACTACATCATAGTTTCCCAGTGTTCTGTGTATCTGGGCTGGGGCCATGTGACTACTTCTAGTCAAACGATTGTGATGGGGAAGCAGAGACTATGGCGACTGCACATTTTATGGTTAGTGAGGAAGGACAGAAAGTCCTAGAGAATAGATCCATTGTCAGTTCTGTTCTGTGAAGTAGACTTCTGGAACATGTACAGATTTAGACACTGCATGGTTTTTTTTTTTTTTCTGAGGACTTAATGACTATGTGGGAAATGCCTTTGATCAAGAAGAAAGTATACCTTGCTACACAGGTGCTGCCTCTGAGAACAAAGCAAGAGCAAAGACATTTCCTCTGTAAAACCAATGTGCTCTGCTATTATAGCAGCTTGTCTTGTTGGAAAAACAAAATTGAAAAGAGTGCAACAGTAGGGAATCCATAAATTATATACACTAAAGCAAGGGATTTAGCTCAGCAACAGTGTGTCTATCTAGTAGGCGCATGTGAAAATGTGATATAAACGCAAGCACGTTTACATGATTGCAAATGTGCACATTTCTATTTATATCTAATATTTAATCTCAGCAACAAATGAGGCAAATATTATTCCCACTTGAGAAATCAGGAGACTTAGGCACAGAGGATAGAGATGATTGCAGGCCGAGAAGCTGACCTAGTAGATGAAACACCTGTCCCACAAGCAGGAGGGCCAGCGTTTGGATTCTAGAACCCGTGTGAAAGCTGCACAGGTGATGCAGTTGCCTGTGATAGCAGCATCCACGAGGCTGACTCAGAGGATCCCAGCTAGACTAGCTGGGAGCATCAGGATCTGAGTCCACAGGGAGATCCTGCCTCAATAAATAAAGTGGGGAACAATTGAAGAAGTACCTGAACCAACTTGACTACCCAAATGCATCTGTGCACATATATGTGTCCCCACATATGCAAACATGCATACACATATACATATATACTACAGCCATCTATTCCAAGAAAAAAGTATGAAAAGTTTAGAAGACAGTTGACATAAAAATCTTGACTAGACAAGCCTCTATATTTGTAATGAATTGTAATGAATAGTTAAAAATTATTATTTATGCATCAGCTACTATAGTTAAAGCTAAGCCAATCCAGTATATTTTATGTAGTTTTAAATCTACAATGAGCCATCCTAAAGTTAATGGTTTGGTAGTGTGACATGCACTCACAACTGTGTAGTCATTACTTGTATCAGATTCAAAATACTTTCATTACCCACAAAGACATCTCTACCCATAAAACAATTGCCTTTTCAAAAAACAGAATTAATTCGCTTTATTTTTCGTGTAAAAACCCTTATGTGGTAGCCACAGCTGGAGCCTGGCTCTGGTGTGGGTTTTCACAAGAAGGTCAGTGAATTCCTGATAAGGAGACTTGGTGAACACAGTTTCTTTCCAGAGATCGGGTGTCAAGTAGCTGTAGGTCTTGGAAATGGCATCAAAAGTGGCCTTGGCAAAGTTGCCCATGGTGGCAGTACAGCTCCAGTCATCAATACCAGCCATCATCAGTAGCTTCTTTGGAACAGGAGCAGAGACAATGCCAGTGCCTCTGGGGGCAGGGATGAGACGCACCAAAACAGAGCCTCAGCGGCTTGTCCCCTTTGCATGGAACAGTGTGTGGCTTGCCAATCTTGTTCCCCGAGTAGCCTCGCCACACAGGTACGATGGAAAGCTTGGCCAAGATGATGGCTCCTCGGAAAGCAGTGGCTACCTCCTTGGAGCATTTAACAACGTGACCATTGTAGTCCCCAATAGCGACAAAAGCCTTGAACCTGGTCCGCTGGCCAGCCCGTGTCTGCTTCTGCACTGGCATGATCTTGAGAACCTCATCCTTTAGGGATGTGCCCAGAAAAAATAATTAATAATCTCGGATTTCTTAATGGGAAGGGAGAACAGATAAATCTCCTCCAAAGACTTGATCTTCATGTCCTTAACCAGGCGGCCCAGCTTGGTGACGGGGATCCACTCCTTGTCTTTGGCTTTACCTCCACGAGCCCTGCAGCCTCCATGGACCACAGGGTCCTTAGGAGGGCTATGGAATCCTCTAGGCCCCACCTCCATGCTCTCTTAATCCTGGGTGCTCTGGACCCTTCAGCTGCACCAGCGTTATCCACCATTTGGTGTTTTCCAGAGGAAGAAAAAGAAGAAGAAGCAAACAATTGCTTCTTGTTCCTCCTAGTCCCTTAATTCTATGCAAACTGCAGTTCTAAGCAATCACTAATTACTTTCCGTCTCTAGATTTTCTACTCTGAGTGTTTCATTGGAATGAAATTTTACAATATACAGCCTTTTGTCAGGGCTTCTTTCATTCAGCATGATGTGTTTAGTTTTACTCATATTTATTGTGTGCCAGCATGTCATTTCTTATTATGGCATATTAATATTCCATGTATAGGCACAATGCAAATTGTTTATTCTTTCATCTGTTGATGAATGCTTAGGCTGTTTATCCATCCGTCTGCTAATGGACAGGGCCTTATGCCCAATGCACTAGCCTGGATTCCAGTGTGCACCTCCCAAGGCATATGTACATGCAGGTCTATGACAGACATGAGGCTGAACATGCTTCTGAGTCGCATGGTTTTTGTGACGAGAGTTCATGGCCATGTATTTGTCTTAGGAAATCTTTTAGGACAAGAAAAAGAAATTACATTGGCTTTCAAAGATTTTTTTTTGCTGGTGTCTCATTCTCTCACCAATAGCTGTGTGACTATTAGCCAACCCATTTGGAGTTTAGCCACTCAGTGTATTAATCGTAGAGAGCCCTGGGTCCTTTCTAACCCTGATAACTAGTGACCTGTATTTTCATGATATTACAACTCTTGTTGTGTTACAATGAAGTCAGTTTTCCTCCAAAGAATGATTAGTTTTCAGGAATGCTTCCTATTTTCATCTCTGTTTAACTGTATTATTTTGAGTATTTGCAGCAACCCTTTAAATTAAATTTATTTAAAATTATGCCCGTCTCATAGATGGAACGGACAAGAAACAGTCAGTGTGGGAGGGGCCAGGGCTTAAAGCCAGACAGCAAGAATCCAAAGACCACAATTATTTTTTCTTCAAGTTTCTGACATTAGTTCTCTTTCAGTGATCTTCTGTTCTTAGATTTTTACCCTTTTCAACACCACCAGCCCCATGGGTCTCCCACAGCTGCCCAGACAACTGACGGTCTTTCAGTCCTACTTAATTAATATCATCTTTTCCTGCTCCTCTCCTCTAGGTCCTCGTTCTTCTCCTCCTCCTCGTTGTCCTTGGCCCCCCTCTCCTCCTCTTCCTCTCTGTGCAGGTTTATGGATGCTTGTACATGTGTGCGTGTGTGTTTGCAGGCACCTCCTGGTCATGTGTGTATGTGCATGCATGTGAGGCCAAGGGTTGTCATTTGGTATCTTCCTTGGTTATATTCTTCCTTATGTAAGATAGGTTCTCTTTGCTGAACTCATGGCTCACAACTTTGGGGAGCCTGGATAGCCAGCTTGCCTTAAGGATTCTAAGTCTTGTGGTGCATGCTGAGATTACAGACAGCGTCCCGCCCCATCCAGCTTTTTAAAAATATATTTTATTAATTTATTCATATTACATCTCAATTGTTATCCCATCCCTATATTTCCCATTCATTCCTCCCTCCCTCCCTCCCTCCCTCCCTCCCTCCCTCCCATTTTCCCCTTACTCCCCTCCCCTGTGACTGTGATCGAGGGGGGCCTCTTCCCCCTGTATATGCTCATAGGGTATCAAGTCTCTTCCTGGTAGCCTGCTATCCTTCCTCTGAGTGCCACCAGGTTGGTGCCATAGTTTGAGCAGGACCCCTGGGCCCAGATCCTCCCGTTTTGGGATCTTAACTCTGATCCTCATGCTTGCACGGCAAGCATTTTACCAACTGATCCTACCCCTCCCCTCCAACCTCTGTCCCAGCCCTGTGTTGTTTCTAAGAGATTTTGAAGCCCATTCTCTAATGGCAAGCCCTAGGAGTTCATGCTGCACAGGGAAACTCTGCTTTTTCTCCCATCCAGTGCTGTCTGAACCAATGAGAAAAACAACACTGTCTTGTCACCCTTACACAGCAATGATTGGTTCATTAGCCCATCACTCTCTCATGCTTATGGGACCCTGACAATAGCCGTAAGTTAGAAGAGGATTACTTTCACAGGCGTGGACATCGAGGAGTCACTTGCCCCTAGTCACATGCCTGCCTCCAAATACACCATTTGCCCCCTAGGCCGTTGACATGTTGTGTGCCTTGGAGTTAGGAAACCATCACAAGACCAGGTTTAGAAGACCCTTGTTGAAGTGGGGTTGGTTTTGTCAGCAATAGCTCACTACAAAAAGAATGAGGGCATCTCTGGCTACTTACAGCTAAACACACAAGTGCCATCCAGAACATTGGTCCAGTCCTAAAGAATGGCCAGTGACCTGTCCCTAGAAGCTATCTCAGGGTGCCTAAGATGTTGTCTGTCCCCTTCCTCTACAAAGGCATCTCATTATGATCCAGGAGGTTGACAGCAAACATCCCTGACAACCCAGTGACTTAATGGTCCCCAGATGCTGCTCAGGGCTTAATCCCCCTTCAGATCTCATGCAAAACCCTTCACTGCACACTGGGAAGTGACCCTTAGTCCATACTGCTGATGACTCTCCCAGCCAAGAAAGAAGAGGGATTTTGGCATGGTGACATAGTGCCCCTGCTTGGTGCCTCTTGACTTAGAGGCTGTTTATCTGGATAAATCTTGCTTTAAGTTAACTGGTGTTTACCTTCCTGTCTTGACCAGCTCTACTTCCTCGTTAGTCCCTATGTTACCATAAAAGGGAAGCACGGATAATCAGTCACTGCTTGTGGTAAATAAACTCAGCAGTCAAAGCCAAGCTAGGCTTTGCCTGAAAGTCACTCTGGCACCAATGACAAGAAAAGGAGACAAAGTTTTGTTCCTCTTAAGCCAAAGGCTGGAGTTTTAGTTTGGTCCATCATGGGCTTTACTATAGCTGCTGCTGCTGCTGCTGCTGGGCTGCAATGCAAGTTTCTTTCCATAGCTGGGTTTGGGACTCCAATGAGCATTTCATTTGGAGATGAGTTGCTAAGTAAATTCTATCAGCTTCACACATTCACAGCCATTAAGACATTTAACAACCCAGCCTCCTTGAAGGAAGGATGATGCTCTCAATTGCAAATGTGATTGTGCTTCTCCTCCTTTAGGATAATCTGGCCAGAAGTTACTTCTCAGGCTTACTGGCAGGCCTGTTAGTTGGCTAGCATTTCACAGCGATCTGAATTGGCTGGCGTCCATTTCCAATGGTTCAGAGACGTGCCATACTCCGCATTAAATAGTCTGGAGCTCACCCATCCTTATTATCCTCTTCTCCCACTCTTACCCTGATGGCGCCAAGTCAAGTCATTCCAGGGCACACATCGTGCATCCGGTGACCCGAGCTCTCCTGTGTTCTCACACCCTTGCTGCTCCCTGCCCATCTATAACTCTTCTCGTCACTCAGCACTCAGGGCAGCCGTCCCTAACTTCATCTTCTCTCCCCCTCCCACCTTGCATGCTGTTAATCATTTCCTTCTGATTTCCCAGAGCTGTTTACAGACCAGTAAGTTGAGACATAGGCCTTTTGTCTTTCTAGAAGATACCAAATCGGTATCTTTAGAAAAAAGTGAACTGGGAAATAAGTCCTTAGGAAAGATTTGCAAATCTTTCGAGGTGAAACATTCTCTCCACTCCCTTCTGTGATATTCTTGATAGAATGTTTTCCAGATTCTAGTTAACTGTGCCCAGAGATACAAAAGTCAGTTTTAAAAATTTTACTTATCTGTTCTTTCATGATTTCATGCAAATACACAATGTATTTTGCTAATATCCATCCCATTACTTCTTCTAAACTCCCCTCTTCTGCTGAACCCACTATTTCCAATAAACTCCACCACACTTTTATGTCTTTTGTGTGTAATGTTCTGGGTTTAGTTATGGTTGCTTACAGCATCATGGTGTGGGCCTATGCACTGGCTCATGGACAGTGCACCACTGAAGGCAGTGATTTTTAACAAATATTTTTTTTCATTATTGAGATAAAGCTGGTCTTGCAATAAACTCAGTGTGTACTTGCTCTGACTTTGACAATGGTGCTAGGCCAAACCTTCACTGAGAAAGACAACAGAGCTCTAGAATCATTCTCTAGATGGCCAGGAAAGAGTACCGTGGGGATGGGCATGCTCAAGGTCATTATGCATTCACGTGGAAATGGCCTTGTAATACTGTGTCTCCTGTGCTAACAAGCTATGTGTGCCTATTGGTTATTTTCCAACCGCTTGGCAGTAGGCAGTAATTTGAGGACATAAACACTTTATGAAACAGAGTTGAGAACAGTATAAGCATAAATAGTATACTTCTTAAATGTAAGATAATATAGATAATAATAAAATGAAAGAACCAAAGTACTCAGAGGGTGTTTGTCAGGCATATAGTGAAGGTTCCAGAAATTCCACAATGGGCCTAACTCTAAGGTTCAGCTGCAACAAAGAGGTCAAGAGACAAGGCCTGAGTCTTTCTACATCTATGTTCCACTTGCTTAATTTAGGAAAAATTCTTAGGAGGGGCCACTGTGGGGAGCTGAAGACCACTCTATGGTGAAATCGAGCTCTATCAAAACTAAATTTTAATAGAATTCAAACAGTCTGGGCTGTATATGACTGAAGTTTGGGAAAGGATCCTGGAGTTGTGTGTGAGGATCCCTCACTATAGTAATGTCCGCAGGTAGGGATTCAACACTTTTTCCTGGAAGTCAGAGCAGTGGTCTCCAACACACTGTAGGCTCCCTCTAGAGGTGGGAGTGTGCAGCTGCCTGTGGAGCTCTGGGGCTTGGGTCCTGCTCTAATGTCAACATGAATGGGACAGGACATTCTCCACAGATGAGTGGAGAGTGGGGACTGACTTTCACACAAACTCTGGTGGCCCATATTTGACCACGTCCCCTGGATGGGGAGGCCTGGTAGCACTCAGAGGAAGGATAGCAGGCTACCAAGAAGAGACTTGATATGCTATGAGCATATACAGAGGGAGGAAGTCCCCCTCAGTCACAGTCATAGGGGAAGGGAATAGGGGGAAAACGGGAGGGAGGGAGGAATGGAAGGATACAAGGGATGGGATAGCTATTGAGATGTAATATGAATGAATCAATAAAAAAATAAAGTAAAAAAAAAAAAAAAACCCAAAATGAACCGGAAAGGCTATGGCTAGGGAAGAATAGCATGGGGAATGGGCATGCTCACGTGGAAATGGCCTTATTATACTGCATTATTATAGCAACAGTAATAATAATAAAAGCAACACTGGGAGCTATCAATCCTTTTCCTTCATTACAGGAAAATTTATTGGTTAAAAAATTAAGCTTCACGATATACATGTGTGAAATTCTCAGAGAATGAATAGAAAGAATGATAAATAATGTCCTAAAAAAGGATTTAAGATTAACACAAAAGTTTGTTTGTTTCTTTGATTTTTACATTTTCTACACTGCGAGATGAGATTGAACAAACTATGATACATTTTTTATGGAAGGGGCTGTAGCCTGGAATATGAGATTGCAAATTAGATACCTTATTATAACTTACGGTTTGTGGTACAATGGAAGGAAAGAAAGAAAATGTCCACAATGACTCCTAGATGTGTTGACTCCTGGAAGGCCAGACGTCTTGGCTTGAATATGACATCATTAGCACTGTCACTGGAGCACCAGTCACCGAACACTTATTACCTGTCTGTGACTAAGTAAGCACTTGCATTTTCTCATGAAACCTCTCTTAGGTAGATACTAAAATGCAGACCGGGAAGCAGGAATTTATTAAAGCCAAGTCCTTTGAACAAGATCACACAATTAGCATGGGATGATTTAGGAATCTGAATTTGGCTCTCAGGCCTTAAGCACAATAAAACAGTGCTTTCTTGTGAGATTAAAAAGAGACCTAGTGAGATTAGTGGTGAGCATCAGTGGCAAGTGAGACCACTAACATTTGTTGGAATGAAAGTATACCTCCAATGTTTAATCCAACATGAATACTCAATGAAAAGATCCCCTACCCTCATAAAGGAACTCAGTTCTGACTATGCAATCCGTGTCTGTGTGTGATAGCAGACAGCTCTGCTTTTTAATATTAACATTTTGTCTAGCTTAAAATGAGCTAAGAGTGATATAACCTGTATACACAAATGCAGTCACTAATATAATACAAGTGAGCTAATACACCCTGAAGACTATGTAGTGACCGTTCCTCACTATTATAAGCCAGAAAGGTTTGCCCACGTGCAAGAAACATTTGAGAAAATGTTGACTATAAAATAGTTTGCGATAGCAAAAGTTGGGAACAATAATGAAGTTCATGCGTGCAAGCATGGAGAAGTGTCTTTGAGTTTAGTGGTACAAGGAGATTAAAATGAATTTAATAAAACTAAATTTATAACATAGGTGAGTCTTAAAACGCAATAAGCGAAAGTCATGATAATACTGTTTCACACATACTAGGCTAGGCATTGTTATATGGTTTACATGTCAACATCCTAAAAATGAGCATGTTGAAGAAAAATAGTTACATTTGACATGTTTAAAAATGTTTAACCATGACCAAAGAGATGTAAGATTATGCATGTATGTAGTAAAAGCATACAAAGTGACATGGGAATCAAGAAACACAAAAAAGAGGGACATGGGATCTGAGGGGCCAATGACGGGGGCAGATGTGATGATAATATCCCACTTTTTAAGTCATGTGACTTGTGTGTACATGGGCCCAAGTGTGTGGTCACAGTCTGTGGTCACAGGACTACCTTCTTAGTGTTGGGATTACAAACACGCATGGCTATGCTTGGCTCCCCAGCCCGTGTGGATTCATGGGGATCAGATCCACAGCTTCATGTTTACAAGGCAAGCACTTAACCAAGGAAGTCATCTCCAAACCCCAGTAAGCACTCACACTTCTTTCCTATGTCTGAAATATCTCACAGTTAAGAAAGTGATCTGTGAGTAGAAACCAAACATTTTGAGGGCCCAGTGGAATAAAATATTGCCCAGTTATCTCATGAAGAAAGGATCCCTTGTCCTGAATCTACTCACAAGGAGGACAGTGGGAATTTAGCAAATGTGAGATGATTGCTAACAGCACAGGAATGAGGTGTGCATGAAGCAGAAAGATGGAGCTAGGATTGGAGTGAGGAGAGAAAGTTCATTCTCCATCCCAAGATGTCTGGGAGACTGGCTCAGGTCCTGAACTTGGTGACAACACTCCGCTTGGCCTTTTCTTTGTGGGCATAACTGGGAAAACTGAGAGATGCTGCCCTTTCTGCTCCTGGTGACTGCATGAATGACTCAGCTGGTCGCCTGTGGTTCTTTCAGACTGTGGGTGTGTTGGGGCCATTGTCTGCTAGTCAGAGGCAGACTGGTTGCCATGGAGGATCTGTATTTGCAGATGTGAATAACAACTGAGCTTTGAGAAAAGGACGAACACTTGCTGCAGTGCAGAACTGACACGAGACTGGCTGATGGGAAGCAGGTAGAACGTTGTCACATGTTTGGCTACTTAGAAACCAGCCAGACTGTTGGCCAGAAATTAGCACTGGGTTGGGACAGCCCAAAACTCCAGGTGCTGCCTCAAACCAAGAAGATTCCTCTAAAAATGTTTTTTTTTTGTCTTGCCTCAATTTCTTCCCTATACTACTGTCTATTCCTCTGGGGACACAAACACCATTGGGTATACTGAAGAACTGTTTCACTGGCTGATTGATGAATCAGCACTTAGGATCAGAAAGTCTGAGATGGCCTACTTTAGAGCCTGGCCTGTTGTTCTCCAGAGTCTCCAAGGACAACAATGGTGACTCCCTGCTTTCCCAACTGCACACTCAGGAGAACAGCAAAAACCATATCTGAAAAAAGTGAGCATTCCATAATGGAAGCAACCCAAGTGCCTGTTGATGGATATGGACAGATATGCATACACACACACACACACACACACACATACACATACACACACACACAGATATGCGTATACACACACATGCATAGTCTGTGCATATGTATTTATATGTATGAATATTATTAAGATAAAGGACAACATGTCATTTGTGGCGACATGAGTGAACATTAAGGACGTTATTCTGAATGAACTATGACAGATACAGAAAAATAAATACTTGATTTGGGGGGGATCAAATTAGATTTCACATATAAGAGAAATTTAAAGTCAGTCACCGAGACTGAAAGTAGGATTGTAGCTGCCAGAAGTGGGGGCTGAAGAGACGTTGTTAGGAAGGTTCAAACTTACTTATAAGATGAGGAAGCGCTGAGCCTGAGACAGAGTAAAGTGGTAGTAGTTAGGCAGCACCGTATGCCTGACATTTTGGAAAAGAGTAGATCTTAGTGTTCTCATCATAGTAAGGCAGGGATGGGTAACCATGTGAGGGAATGGACAAGCTAATTAGTTTAGTAATAGCAGACATCATATCACATTGTATTACATGTACCAAATAATTACAGTGTAGACCTTCAGTATAGATAATTGTTTTTGGTCAATTGTGCCCCAACAAACCTGGAAGAAAACAGAAAAAGGATGAATGTCTGGCTAATGCTGCACTGAAAGCATATATATTCATACATACAGCTATTAATATATATGAATACATATATATATGTATATATATTGAATATAGGACATTAAAAAAAAAGAGCTTTGCCCCATCAAGGAACAGGAACACCTAGAAGTTGAGATTGCATCAACAGCCTTGGTCATTGGCTCCTCCCCTGGTTCTACAGGTTGGATATTGAACCCCACGTCCCCACGCCCCCCAGCTTTCTCATCTGTGATGCTGAAGTACTATTGGCCACCATCTGTCTACCATCTACTGAATATGCACCATGTGCCTAGTCCCCTGTTTGGAACGTTGAGATAGAATCTCACATTAAAAAAAAAAAAATCTCTTACCTCTAAGAAGGAACTGGGGAAGAGAGTTTAAATAGTTTGTTCCAGTGTGAGCCTTTTGTGCCATATAAGCAGATGGAGACCTGTTTCCTTTCTATCTAGGCTGTGGGTGGGATGACTAGATAGTAAGAGCTCCCAATGGAAAAGTACCCATATGCAGGAGTTCTGGCTCTCCCACTTTCCAGGGTTAGTGCTCTTACCCTGGATCTTCAGCTTCTTGGCAATGGTCACTGCCTTAGTTGGGCTTCAACTCCAGGTGGGAACAGTCCCCAGCTTCTCACTTTTGAAGGATGCTAAAATGGATGTTTTAAGGCAGAATGGCTTATTCAATATCACAGAGCTAGGAAGAGCTCATCTCTGTCTGGGTATGACCTTGCCTTTGCAGGGCTGCGGTGGTCTGGGGATTGGTGGTATGTGAGTGCCATGAGCACCTCTTTCTTCTTTTCCATTCTCCCTACTCAGGAAATGTTAGTATCTTGCTCTTGGTGGTGCTGTGGCTTGGGTGTGGAAATTAGGCCTAACTCATAGGTCTTACATTCTGGGACTCTTAACCTTTTGTAGTCACAAAATGTCCTTGTAGGAGCTTAAGAGCAAATTCCTTTGAGGGTGCTTTGTTGTTGTTGTTTCTTCTTGTTTCTTTTTCTCCCTCCCTCCCGCCTTACCTCCCTCCTTCCCTCCTTTCTTTCTTTTCTTACAATACAGAAAAAATCTTAGTAGCATGGAATGTACAAAAATTTAGAACAAACTAGAATGTCAAATCTGGCCACGCCAGGACAGCCATTGTTGACATTTTCTGTGTTTTCTTCTAGTCACTTTTGGACAATGCCTGTTTTGTTAGTTGTAACCAAAAGGAATGCACTGTTACATCTTTTCCTGCAACTAAATAGTGTCCATATTATGACCCACTTTTGTAAACATCTTTTTAGGATGCTGATAACACATCATTTTGCACATGTGCTATAATTTACTTAACTATGTCCTTGCTGTTAGGCATTTGTGTGCTTTTAAATGTTTCATTATCATAAATAACAGTCACATTTGCCCCTCGAGCCCTTTGTGTTATTTAAGCGTACTTCTCTTACAACAATTTTCAACATGAAAATACTGTAACTTCTTTTTACTTAAAACATTATCTCATTATGAATTTAGTGCTGACACCAGTTCTCAAGCTGTTATTATCATTCTAGAAATATGCAAGTCATCTTGGGATGTCCAATTAAATTAGTGTATTAAATAAATTTCTAAAAAAAGTTGTGCCGAGGTTCTATTTCATACCTCGGTAGACTCTAAAATGGAATAACCAATAGAAACTTATGATATAAACATGTCTAATAGTGACAGTGACAGCACCAGAAAGAGGCTAGAACAAGGGTTGCAAGGCAAGTGTGATGGGGCATGGCTGTAGTCCCAGCACTCAGGAATCTGAGATAAAATTAAGTACCAGGCCAGCCTGGGCTACACAGTGAGGACCTGTCCCCAAAATACAGTAATAATGAGGGAGCTAAAACGAGGCAAACACAGTTAGGGGACATTCTACAGGATGTCTGAGCAGTGTGGCTTCAAGGCTGTGAACAATAAGGAGAGGCCAAGGACATCACAGTGAAATACACCATGGCCTTCTGCACGGAGTCCTCGGGGCAAAGAACAGTGGGAGAAGGCTGGAATCCCACTGAAGACTGGATTTTAGTTAGTAGTAACAAGGCAACATCACTTTCTTACACGCTGGAAGCTTGGTGAGAGGTGTTGTGAGCTCCTTGTACTATCTGGACCAGTTCTCTGGAAGCCTAAAATACTCCAGGTATTTTAGAAGATGGAAGACAAGAACCCTGAAGTCTGGTTTGATTTTGAGGCCTGAAGCTGGCATTTGTTACAGCTGACTGGCCCTGGACAACTATTTCTTTGAGCTTAAGTTCATCTATTGTACACCAAGAGAATAACCCACATCATCACACAATGCTGTAGATGTAATTAGCATTATGACTGGCACAGATAAGCACTGTCTGTTCGGTGTGAGAGTGCCTCTTTCCAGTTTTTAGTTTCTTTAGGATAACTAAGAATTTTATGAAATAGAAATGCAGGGTTATATAAAAAAAAATTAGAAAACTAAAAAAAAAACAACAACAACAACAACAAAAAAACAAAACTCATTAAAATTCTAGAGTCAACATAAAGGATCCATTACTCGGGTCTGGAAATGGCAACTGAAGTGGGATTTGGGGGGGGGTCATTACTTTCATTTTTCTATGTGGTTATTGGGTCATTTCCTAAGAGTAGGTGTAGTTAGAACATGGAAGAATTTGAAGAGACCCCCATAATCTAGCCCTGACTACCCCCAACACACACTTACAAATGCCCATTGTAAGACATGGAATTTCTTTCATTTTGGCTGCTCAGAAAAACAATCCAGCAGAGCACTGAAAATGGTCTGTGCTTGGCCTTTGTCCAAAGGCAAATTATTTTAGTATGAAAGTCTAAGGAAAATAATTTAACCACAAGCTATGTGAGCAGGAAAGGAAAAATAACCAAAGAGTAAAGAAAAACATACTAGGGCCTTTTCATGTACACAGCTCCTTTTTCTGGGTGCTGAATTGCAGCACAGATGTGCAACATGATCTGAAAGTTGGATTCTAAATGACAGAGGCAAAATTCAAGAATTCAAAATGTAAAAAAAATAATTCTGAGGTTTGATACTAAACTATCTAGAAGCCTATGAATGGGTACAGGTGAAGTAAATGATTTAATATCATCAAGCTTAGAGGACAGGATATGTGTGATTTTCCTGGAGGGAACACCCATATTTTCTTTACTCTGGAGAAGACAATGACACATCAAAGAAATGTTTTTGTCTAAGTGTAGCCTGGTGAGTAGTCAGTGGCTTTACTGGTGCTTCTTACAGGAACACAGGTGACTTGGGCAGCTTCATCACCCGAAGGCTCCATCCCTGCATAGGTGACCACTAGTGAAAGCTGCATGACTGGAGTCCCTTGTATAGCTTTTACTTGGCTACACTGCTGAAAAGCCTCCTCTCCCACAGCAGCCTATTGCTTGTGTCACCTCTGAAAAGGGCCTTGTGAGTCTTTTGAGTTCTATAAGCCTCCCACATCTCTCCATGATGGAAAGGCTCAATCTGCAGGAAACAGCTACAAGAAAGGGCTTGAGTTCAGAACTGCTTAGGATATAGCAGTTCTGTGTGTGTGTGTGTGTGTGTGTGTGTGTGTGTGTGTGTTTGTGTCTATGTCTATGTACATATATACTCATAAATTATCTCCAGTTTCCTCATTCTAGAAATTGTGGTATTAGCTACATAACAAGATTCTATAGAATGAATATAGATTAATGAGGTAATGTGGGGAAGAATGTTCATGCAAAGCTCTCATAAAGAGGGCAATGAAGGAACATCAGGGCCTGAGGAGATAGCCCAGTGGTTAAGAGCAGATGTTCCTTTTTTCAGGGGACCTGAGTTTAGTTCCCAGCACCCATATCAGGCAGTTCACAATCACTCTACTAAATCTAGCTCCAGGGGATCCAAAAACCCTCTTCTGGTTTCCACAGGCACCTGCATACATACATATATGCAAACATACATACATACTTTGTATGTACACACACACACACACACACACACACACACACATTTAAAGAACACCAATGAAGTTTAAGTCTGAATTTCATTGACCTGGTCAAATACATGCTTTTGTCAAACAAACAACTTGCAATCTTCCTTATAGAAACAGCTACCCATATGAAAGTTTATAGACTAACTCTGAAGCTGCACTCTGAATTATTTACTGAAGTGAGGGGTATGCATATGGCATTGATTAACTTCAGTTTCTTTCTGGATGCAAAATTTGACTTTGCTTTTCAATGTGGTCCTTCTTGGAAGTAGAGAAAAGGAAGGATATGAACCAAACCCTGTACATTAATTAAGGGCAGTGAATTCATCTTTTGGGCATGAGCCTGATTAGCTAATTAATGTTCGTCCAGCTATGAGAAGAAAAAGAATCCATAGCAACAATTCATTTTACCCAGGGAATAAATTTTTTTTTTCATGGAACTAAATTTTCTGATATAATTATATGACATTGAAAGTGCTAAATTTTGATACATTTTTGGATAAAGATTGAAAAATAAAACACTTCATCATCTGGTTCTTATTCTAGACTATGAACGCTGGCCTTATCGTCCCTTGAATCAATAGCCCTGAGCACAGAACCTGGCATTTGCTAAGCATTCAGAAACTGCTTTATTGAAGTGAAGTGAGTGACTCGTAGCCCTGACCTTAAGCAGAGGCAATGAATGTGATCAGCCTTATCACCAAGCGCAGTCATTGTTCTAAGCAAATAATTGCATACCGTTTCATGCCAGGAAGCCCTCTCAGGCAATTTGCTCTCATGAAATGGTCTGAGATGTGATTTTTAGGGCTCCCCCCACCCCCCAGCTTGCTTTTTAAGTTTTCCATCCTCTCTCTTATCACAAAGGCATCAGCCATTGTGGCTAGCCTTCCTGTGGAGGGTTGCTATTTTCCCACATGTTGTGCATTTGATATCAGAAACCCAACTGCCTGGGATCTTTTCTAAAAGTAAGGGAGTGACTAAGCTTTATGTGAGGGTCGGCAGGGCTAGAATCTGAACTCAGACCTTTGGGTTGCAAATGTCTTCCTTCCCTACCACACATTATACAGGGTCTGAGAATGATGATCTTGCTCATGGGACCAGTGAGTTAGTAAGGCAAGTTTGTTTCGCTGTTGTTTTTGTATGTGTGCCTTGATGCTTCTGCTTTTGCCTTGACTTCCGTAAGGAGAGACAACAGGCACCACAGCAACCCATGGGAGAGGTAGCTTCAGCGACCCACCTACCTTCATAGAATACATCTTTTTTCTGTTCCAAACTTTTAAAATTCCATCACTTTGCTAAATCTGCAACCTCTTCCCTCCACAACTTAAGCCAAAGTGTTTTGTGCCAGTCTGGCTTCACCTGACCCCATGTCTCAGAGCATTTTCCCACCAGGGTGTGAGGTTTCTCAGGCTTGTGATTGGTTACAAAAACACAGCTCTGTCCAAGCTCCTGGAGAGACAGTTTCCTCCAAAGCAAAGCCTGAGTTGGGATCCAAAAGTCAATTGATGTCAGGGCGTTATTCCAAGCCTCTCAGTGAAGGGCCCACCTCCCCAAGAAAACAAACCAACCAACCAAACAGCCTCCCCTCAAAGAAAAACAAAACCCAAGCCCAAAACAACCAAAACACCTATTCTACCCATCTCCAATTTTCTCTCCATGGCTTTGGGAAAAGAAATTGGCCTATTTGATATGTTAATTTTCCATCTTAATATAACATTCTATGAGGTTACTAAAAGGAGAAAACCATCACTTTGAGCAATTCTACCCAGGCCTAAAGTCAATGGAAAGAAAATACTGCTTTTATTGGCACAGAACAATGAAGGTTAATTGCCCTGTTTTAGAAGAAAATAAAATGAGGCAAAAGGAACTACTTGGTACCCTTGGTCTTAGATAACTTGTAAGCAGGATTCTCAGAATTCTTAAACAAAAATGAAGAACTCTGAATTCCTGACACTTGGCCTGAGAAATTCTCTTGAGTAATCAACAGGCCAGGACTGGTTTCATCACTTTAAAAAGAATTTGCTTATTTTTTTTTCCAGCAGGCTCCCTCTTGATAGTCCATTGGCTAAATTTTCTGTGATTCTCCCACTACAGCCCCACAAATATTGGGATGACAAGTGTGTGCCACTATGCCTGGCTCCCCAAGCATGTTAAAACTTAAGACCTTCCCCACTATAAAAAGTTCCCAAACTGTAAACTTGCTTTTATGAGGAGGATTGTATCTGAATTCCAGCTGACCTAAACATCATGATTATGGTAAAATTAGTGTCTGACCTCTTAGTATGATTTAATAGCTCAGGCTGAGAGAGTTTTATAGATAAGCAACATTCAGCTTATAATTTAGATTAGAAAAATGGATATGGTGGGGGAGCTCAGCATAAGACTTGAATTAAAGCACATTATAAAAATATTTATTGAGTAAATTAGTTTTATACATCCACCAGCCAGATTGGTCTCAAAACTCATGATTCTCTTGTCTCGGGCTCTATATTGCCAGTACTACAGTTGAGTAAGTAGCACCTCACCTGCCTCTTTGAATAAACTTTTATATAAGAACAATGACAAATTGAAATGAAAAATAAAATTCCCCTTTTCTTATTACAAGAACCTTTATATTTTTTAAATTCATAGGAACTTCTTGGATAATGTAGTCAGATTACGAGAGGGGAACTGAAGGATTTGTGGAAGGATATCCTTCCGTGATAAAGAAGCTGTTCCAGGGCTGAGACCGAGGGAATGGCCAACCAACCACTGGCCCAATCTGAGACCCACCCCATGGGAGAGAGACAACCCCTGACACTGTTAATGATACTCTGCTCTGCTTGCAGACAGGAGCCTAGAATAGCTGTCCTCTGGGAGGCTCCACCCAGCAGCAGATTGAAACAGATACTGAGCCCCATAGCCAAGCATTAGGCAGAACTCAAGAAGTCTTGTGGAAGAGTCAGGGGAAGGATAGAAGGACCTGGAACGGACAAGAACCCCACAAGACAACCAACAGAGTCAACTATCCTGGGCCCCTGGGGGCTTACAGAGACTGAAACATCCAGTAAAGAGCAAGGATGGACTGGACCTAGGTCTCTATGTATCCGATGGGCAGTTTGGCCTTCATGTGGGTGGCGGCTGTCTCTTACATGGACTCTGTTGCCTGCTTTAGATCACTTCCCCTTAGCTGAGCTGCCTTGTCTAGCATCAGTGGAAAAGGATGTGCTTAGTCCTGATGCAACTTGATGTGCCAGGGTGGGTTGGTATGGGGGTGGGTGGGGCTTTTCTGAGGAGGAGGGAAGGGGGAAAAGGGGAGGAGAGTGGGACCAGGAGGAAAGGAGAGAGAGGAAGCTGAGATTGGGATGTAAAGTGAATAAAGAAAGAAAGAAAGAAAGAAAGAAAGAAAGAAGAATATGTTCCAGGCATTTATTGTTTATTCCTCCTTTTAAAACTACAACTTAATGAAGGAAAGACCAGAGAAAGCAGAAAAGTTAAGGTCTGTTGTAATGTCTCAAATTAATGTGCAAGCCCCCTCTGCCCAAGAACCAGGTAAGTTCCTGAAATGCTGGAATTTTAGTTCTGGGAAACAACAAAGCATTATGGGAAAGTATGGTGGCCTATAGATTCATCCTTAAAAGTCTCTGCAACACATGGCTTGAGGCCAGTCTCAGATGGGAAGTTTTGGGGACTTGTCCTGACCAAAGTCCATCTCTTAGTCAATTTTTTGGTATTTAATAAAGCTTGCTTTAAATTTTTCCCAACAGAGTGAAGTTGGTTTTTCTGGAAAATCTCAGTATTAACACTACCAATGGTCATGCAAAAGTTTGTAACAGAGATAGGATTGAATCTCGACTGTTCAGGTTTTGGACTATACTATCAGTGGGAGTCATTAACAAATGCAACACATACCTCCTTGTCATAGCAGATAAAGAAGTAGAGTCCCCATTGTAGAAAGAGTCAAGAACCAAAGTAACATAGTTGATGACATCTTCAGAGTCATAGGTCACAGAAAATAAAAGATTGTTTGCCACATAATCAGTGTTCTCAGAGATGGGAATCCCTAACTGTTTGTTGCAACACAGGTCTTTTCAGAGACCTGAGTGATTTCTTATTCATTTAAGGGTGAGGTCTTTCTAAGACATAGTGGTAGCTACCTGAAATCTCAGCATTTGAGAAACAAAGGCAGGATAACCAAGAGTTCAAGACCAATTTAGGCTACATAGTAAGACTGTCTCAAAAATACAACCAAACAGATCTAAAAAAAAAAAAAAAAAACCTCAGCAACTGAACAGCGGTGATTTGTTTGTCTCATGCTCATCACTAGGGAACTCATTGTCACCAAACAGCCAGGCTCTACTTGCCCAACCACGGCTGAGCAGAATGACCTTTGCAGTCAGACAGACTGGAGTGTGAATCTCTGCTCTGATCAGTACCTGCTGCCTTAACTTTTCTTATGGCACAGATCCCTTATTCCATTTATTCAGTCACTCGACACACATTTATTAAGGGCTTCCTGTTTGGCAGACCTTGTGTCAGGCTGAGGGGATCCTTTCGTCAGCAGAGAGAGAGACCCAGTCCCCACCCTTCTGAAGTCAGTCTGAGGAGAGATTGAGAGAGACGCTGGGCAAGACTCACAAGGAGAACTGGAATCTGAAGGCGGGGCGGTGTCACTTTAAGACCGCCCAGCCTGGACTGAGTGTTCGAGTTCCCCATCTAGTTGTTCTGTTTCCTACCTGAATGTTTCATTGAGTGAATGACTTCACTTATCTTGGTGTTAATTCCATCACCTGGAAAGTGAGACTAATGTGTCATTCTCCATTGCCTTTTTGTGAAGATGGAACATTGGTAACTGTCGGTCTCGGCATCTGTTTCCATCAGCTGCTGGATGAAGCCTCTCAGAGGAGTTATGCTAGGCTCCTGTCTATAAGCATAGCAGAGGAACATTGATGGTGTCAGGGATTGATTTTCTCCTGTGGGATGGGTCTCAAGTAGGGCCAGTCTTTGGCTGACCATTCCCTCAACCTTTGTTCCATCTTTGTCCCTGCACATCTTGTAGGCAGGACAGATTTTGAGTGGAAGATCTTATGGATGGATTGGTGTCCTTATCTCTCCACTGGAAGTCCTGCCTGGCTACAGCCAAACATTAGACAGAGCTCAGAGAGTCCTATGGAAGACTTGGGGGAACTGGAGGGGGTCAAGGACTCCACAAGAAGACCTACAAAGTCAACTGACCTGGGCCCATGGAGACTCGCAGAGACTAAACCACCAAAAAGCATTCATGGACTTGTCCCAGGCCCCCTGCACATATGTAGCAGACGCACTGCTTGGCCTTCAAGTGGGGGCCCTCTCTGACTTTGATGCCTCCCTTTGGATCCCACCCCCCCTAACTGGGCTGCCCTGTGTGGCCTCACTGGGAGAGGGCGCACCTAGTTTTGTAGCAACTTAATGTGCCAGGGCGAGACCTGCCCCTTCTCTGAGGGGAAGGAGAGGGGAGAATGGAGGGGTGGGGGCATGTGAGAGGGTGACTGGGAAGAGAGGAGGGGGTTGCAATCAGAGTGTAAAATGAATACATAAATAAAACTTTAAAAACTGTGCCAAGGTGCTCTGGGATACAGTTCTTATTAGTATTTTCATTAACTGTAGCTAATGAAGTGGAGAGACAATACACAGTACAGTAAAGACATGATGGAGGTCACTGGTTGCATCACAAGAGTCCAGAAAGTCTCCTTACACTAGTTATGTGACTCTTTTGGTCACAAGCTTACTTCTGTACCACCTGGGTTGGTCAGCACTAGGACCCTGCAGAGCAAACTTTTGCTTTGCAAACTGCCTCCTTGTTTATCTCTGGTGAGATGGAACAACAGAGGGAGGCTGAGGACAAGAGAGGTGACTTGTTCTCTGACTTCCTGGGTGGTTTCTGTGACCAGATCTGGGCAGAGTTCTTCACTGGGGAGCAGCAGATACCTCCTGTGGAAGCATTTTGGGAGGGTGCACAATTTTCTCACTATTTGAAAAGCCAGTTCCGTCGTATCCTGCGTCAGAGATGCTGTACCAGGCAGCCGTGCCCCCACCCACTTCAGAGGCCCAGGCCCTTTCCCTGGCTTTCTATGTTTTAGCAACTCTAATTCGTACTCACTAGAAATTACACTGCTCCCTACACTTGCCACCTCAGGAAACTTTAGAGCAGAGGTCAATGAGCTCTCCATCTGAAGGAACAGGTAGTAAATACTTCAGACTCTGTGGGCCACATGCTGTCATTGTTGCTATTTTACCTGACAATCTTTAACAGGAAAAAAAAAAAAAAAAAAAAAAAAAAAAGAACCCATAAAAACACTCTTAGCTCACTGGTCAAACAAAAACAGGCCATGAACTGGATTTGGTCCACAGGCCATTGTTTGTCAACCCCAGCCTGGAGTTTTCTTTTCTTCTCTTTTCTGTTACCTGCTAAACACCTTTGAAAATAATTTAAGATGTATCAAATTCTTTAAGATTGTTAAAAGTCATTATTAAATAATGTAAATAATTCAACACACACTTAATAAGTCATCATGTTATCTCCATCCCTGCTGTTCAACCGATTAGTGTGGTGGTCTCTGTCTCCCTCCTAAGCCCTAATAGATGTCATGGGGCACTGAGGGAAGACTGGGAGCTAAGTGGGCTGGGGGGGAGGCGGGGTGGAGGGGATACTGTAGAACACAGAGATGGGTGGGAGAAAGGTGCTACAGAGGCAGGACAGAGGTGAATAAATGCCACCAGTAAAAAGGGAACGAAACTCACTGTACAACTGCCCTGTCAGAGAGGGAAAGCCTCTGGAGTCCATGGAAGGCCTTTGAGGCATGGTTATGGCTTTAGTTTTCTACTTTGCAGTTAGGGGGCAGGCTCGTGCCTGTCTTTCGAAAATATCTTCATGGGTAAAATAGGCTGTGGCAAGGAGTAGGTGGGCTAATGTTTGCGAAATGACGTACAAAACCCCAACAAATTCTCAACCAAGCTCAGTTCCCCACTTGTATTCCCCCGGGGTAAGCGTGGCTCTGAGGACTGTACAACCAGAGCCGCGTGGCTTCCATGGGTCCAGGGTTAGAAGGATGCTTTTTTAAACAGCGGGGGGAGGGGGGGGGAACCTCTCTGCCAAGATGCAAATCAATGCTAAGGACAATTCTTTTGTTCTTGCGTTGCCTAACCACCAGTACAATTTTTCAATCAGACTCACAGTGAAATTACCAAGGTTCTGGGAATTATGTTCATGGCCACTTGGAAAGAATAGCGTTGGCAGCTTTTCTGCTGACTTGTGAGGGATTTAATATCAACCTCAAAATCAGAGCCCCTAGGACTCAGGGAGTGTTCCAATGAGTCCTCTGACAGGCAGATTGAATGCTTAGCAGAAGCTTGGGTACTGGGAGTAAAGAAAGAACACAGGAGGCGGAGCCTGGATCCAGGGGCCGCAGACTCAACAAGCTTCCCCTGGCCTCCGGTAGGTCCTGGTAGGTACCGGTAGGTACCGCACAAAAGCGTATTCTTAGTTTCAGGGGGAAGAAAATACTGTCTGGAACGAAAAAAAACCTGACAAAATCACCTTCTTAGGAAAGTTTGTGCCCAGTCATCGTTTGCTAAGTCCTGTGGTGTGCTGCCTAGGGGACAGTGAGGAAGAATAACTTAAGACCTTCTTCCTGGAGGATACAGTTTAAAGTGGAAGATGAGGGACATCTTTGAGTGCCTGAATCTCACTCAGAAAGAGCTAAGATTGTAGTAGGAGAGTTGAGATGTAAGCATACAAAATGTTTCCACGCCAGCATCTAAGAGTGTCCATGTTTGCCTCCCACAGTCATTGCTATGGGCAGTGGGGGTGACAGGCTGCTCCCACACCTTATAGAGCTGTACTGCTTGCTCCTGTCACCCACATCCTCAGGCCCACAGTCTAAAATGCATTGTCTGTCCTAAGCAGTGGTTCTCAGCTCTGCGATTCAGGTTACACATTTGAACTACTTGGCAAGCTGGAATTCTGATGCCCAGGCCATACTCAGACCAATAGTTGGAATCTCTGGAGTGAGAACTGAAATTAGTATTTTCAAAAAAATTCTTAGTGATAATTTTAAAAAGAGCAACCAAGCAAAATTTGGTTAGAGAGCCAGGGAGAGTCTACCTGACCTTACAGAGGATTTAGTGAGCCTCTCTCTCCTCCCATCTTTCAATTGAATTTGTTAATCTCCTTGTCTTGGTCACCTGAGCATGAGGATTACAGTATGTTCTACCATCAGGATTACATGTGTGTTCTACTATTAGGCTTACAGGTGTGTGCTACCATCAGGATTATATGTGTGTGCTACCGTTAGGATTACAGGTGTGTGCTACCATTAGGACAACAGGTGTGTGCTACCATCAGGACAACAGGTTTGTGCTACCATCAGGATTACAGGTGTGTGCCACCATCAGGACAACAGGTGTGTGTTACCATCATCAGGATTACATGTGTGTGCTACAACAGGATTACAGGTGTGTGCAGCCATCATCAAGTTTACATGCATGTGCTGTCAGCAGGATTACAGGTGTGTGCTATCATCATCAGGACTACAGGTGTGTGCTAACATCAGGACTACAGGCGTGTGCTATCATCATCAGGACTACAGGCTTGTGCTACCAACAGGATTACAGGTGTTTGGTACCAGCAGGATTAAAGCTATCATGCTAGGTTCAGGGCCTGTGTGCAGTCTTTCCTAGATGCTCTTAATGTTTCTATGCTTGGTTACCTGTCCAGGAACCACAGTAACCAAGTCAGGGAATGGATATGCAGACTTACTCAGACTGTCCCATGTATGGGAGGTGACTGAATTCTGCTGCCTTGTGCCTTAGTCTCATTCTCCTACTTTCAGGGAAGTATAAAGTGAAACAAAAAGAAGCTTCTAGATCTCGTTTTCTTTTCAATTGGCAAGGGGAGATGAAAAAGACAAAGATGACGGTACCGATTATGGTCTTTGTCTGATAATCTAGAAAGCTTCACTAATAATTTGTCTTTGGGGAAAGACGATCCAGGCTGGAAACTGGAGCCCACTATCTTTCTCACCAGGTCATGAGAATGTCTAGTGACCCGAGTTCATGTCCTTGAACTTGTATTCCTTTGTCAAAACACTGTGAGCAGCTGGGTTATTTAATCCCAGGGGCACGCTCTGTCTGTAGGATTCAAAACATGTTTCAAGAGAAAGAGACCAGGCTTGGACTCATTTATTTTCCTAAAGTAGCTTTTCAATAAAAAAAATAAATAAATAAAAATAATTAAAAACACTTGGGCAGCCTTTTCTGTTCAAGAAAGGAAGTTGACTAAATATCAAGTGTTGGACCAGACTCTCCTGTTTCCCCCATGGGTAGAGATGCCACATTCCTATTACCTGGAACGTATCGTTGTTATAACATCTTTCATCATTTGAGGCGTAGGCATGTATAAAGATAACCACTGAAGGTTTTGCTCGCTGATAGAAGAAGACCAACCATCTTAATTAAGCTTTATGGTGCTGTGATGAAACACTGGCCAAAAGCAACTTAGGGAGGAAAAGGTCTGTTTGGCTTGTACGTCCCAACCAGTCCATTATGGAGGGAAGTCAGGGCAGGAGCTAAAGCAGAGGCCATCAAGGAACACTGCTTACTAGCTAAGCTTGCTTTTTTATACCACACGAGACCCCCGCCCAGGGGTGGTACTACCCACATCAGTAGTTAATGAAAAAAATGTCCCATCCTCTTGTCTATAGGCTAATGTAATGAAGCCAATTCGTCCATTGAGAGTCCCTTGTTTCAGGTAAGTCTAGGTTATTTCGAGCTGACAGAAAGCAGTTACCACACTAGCCCTCTAATACGAGCACAGATGGTACTACCTTGGTTATCTTCTAAGGAAACCCCTTTGGTTTCCTTAGGGGTCAGCAGTGGCTGTAAAGACACAGGCCGGGAATCTTCAAGGTCATGAGCCCAGCAGTTATTCTCACTTAACGAGTCAACCTCAGAGCTTAGACTTCACCACCTATCCAGTACCACCAGCTGTCTCATAGTGTTTTGCTGGCTGAGAAGTCACGACTGAGGTTGGATGTGAATAATAATGTGGGTTTAACTGCTAAGTTTTACTTCTGCAAAGCTGGAGTCATGACATTGGGGGTAGTATGAAGCATCTAAGAAGAAACTGAGCCTGGCAAGCTGAGTCTGAGATGCTTCAGCACCCCAAACCAGGAGAACCTCAGAGGCTCTGCTGACACTGGCACTCATAAAGCCTGAAGCCTATAATGGGGCTTTCACAGCCTTTCTGTGTTTTACGGGAGCCTCTAGCCATGCAACCAGCAACGACTCTATCATCAATCAAGGAGAAAGAGCAAGTGGTGGGCACATGGCTTCCTATCAGGAGGGCCTGGCTGTCACCACTTTGCTTGGAGTGTTTTGTAAAGACAGATGTACTCTGAAGGCTGGGCCACCACAGGTGAAATATCCAGTGGCCTGAGGGGGGTATCTGGGGGGGCTTTTGGTTTCTATTACTCTTTGGTCACTCATAACGTCATGGATTGTACTGCTTCAATGGCCGATCACTGGGAATGGCTTCCTAGAACTTCCTGTCTTGTGAGGACAGATTGTTTTGTTTCTTTTTAGGGTGGTAGTGGTGAATCCTACGGCTTCTGGGTGTTACAGCAGCAGCCTCAGTGAGAATCGGTGTGCATGTGCCTGTGTGTAGTGTACGTCCATGCTGTGTGTACATACACGAATGTGGGTGTGGGCACATTGTGTGGACACCAGAGGTAGAGGCTAGGTGTCTTTCATTGTCGTTAGTCTCTCTCTCTCTCTCTCTCTCTCTCTCTCTCTCTCTCTCTCTCTCTCTCTTGAAATAAGATTTCCACTGAACCCGGGGCTCATTGATTTAGACAGATTGGCCAAAATTGAGCCCAGCGATCTGCCTCCCCCACCAACAAGGCTATGCACAGGAGCCATTCATTGCACCCAGACTCACTCTTTCTTCTTTTCTTTCTTCCTCCCATTCTTTCTTTCTTCCTTCCTTCCTCCCTTCCTCCCTTCCTTCTTTTTATTTTTGAGAGACATAAGTCAAACATCAGTTTGGTACACTGCATACAGATTCCTTCAAAGCAGTGTGATTCTGGGTAAAAAGCCAAGCCTCCTGCAGCATTTGCTTCAGACAAGCTCCCAATGCCATGAGACACCTACAGGATGAAGCACATTTAAGGAATCAGCCTTTGACCAGTAGGAAACACACTCCTTGGCACTCTCTCAAAGTACCCACCTCCAGCATTTCTTTCTCCTCAGAAACTGCTGTTTTATGAATCACCATGTTAACAGGCATGAGTCCTGCTGGAGGCTGGGGCCAGGATAGTCAAAGGCTGACAGTATTGCTTCTCAGTGTCACACAGGTCATGGCCAATGGGAAGCCATGCAGGTATGAAAACAAGCTTGAGATGTTAATCAGGGATGCTCAAGGAATGCTGATAGAGGCCACCCGGGACCTGGGAAAGGGTGAGGCAGAGCCTGCAAGGGACTGCACAGTGCTGTGGAAATCTCACTTCCAGTGCAGGCAGCAGGGAAGGTGGAAAGGCATGAATGGCACAGAAGCTGGGATGAAGGACTGATCTAGTCATCGGAGAACCCCAGGCTTAAAGCCTTGAGGTTCTGGAAGATCAGAGGTAGGGGAGCAGTGGGTCTTGGTTGGAGGGTGTAATATGCTAAATTGCAGGGTTGGGCTGAACAAAATCTTTTAAAAGTCAGTTTGAAAACTGGTCCAGCAGCTCGGTTTGCGGAGAAGCAGCAATCAGCTAAAGGTCATGGCAGAACCTGGATTTGAACATAGTGTATTTCAGTTCTGAAGTCTAGCTTTCCGACCCCCGTGCTCACCTGAATTCCTCTCCTCTCACATTAATATCTTGGTGGCATGTAGCTCATTTAGAGAGACCAACAGTTTAGACACCTGGGTGAGGGTTTTCCTACTCTCCTATTGGTCCACTTAGAAAGCTGCCTCTAACCTGTGAGCAGAGCCACACTCACATCAGGAAACCCATAGACCATGAGGAAGATTAGTTTCCTAGTTCAGTTGTCAATCCAAATCTTCCAGGTAAATGTTTTATAAAGCCCCTTTCCAACCTGCCACGTGAAGAGTGTCCTGTCTTCAGTGATTCTCAACCTTCCTGAAGCTGCAGCCCTTTAATTATTTTTGATAAAATTATTTTCATTGCTGCTTCATAACTGTAATTGTGCTACTGTTATGGATCGTATTGCAAATATCTGTGTTTTCCAATGGTCTTAGGTGACCCCTGTGAAAGGGTCATTTGACCCCTAAAAGGGTCATAAACCACAAGGTGAGAAGCACTGTTTTCAGAGTTTCTCTGTTAATTTTGTACCTCATGGAAGCATGCTACAATCTGAGAGAGCTTTTGTAATAATCAATACTATGCTAACAATGGGCACTGCACTCCTCACCATGCGCCAGTGTTCCTTGAGATAGTGAGGAACGTTTTCATTGTCTCTTTATTACAGAACATTGAAGATGAAGAACAGAGCTCAGAGAGGCTAAGCACCCTGCCCATAGCCACACAGTGGCTGCCATTCCTGCTCAGACACACTACTGATTCAAAAACTGTGGTATGATGGACTGAGTAGCTTGAAAAGTGATGTGTTTAGGAGATGTTGGGAGAAAAGGCTCCCATGCTCTCCTAGGACAGCACCGCCACTTCAACCTCACAAGTCACTAGGGAAGTAATAGGAAACTGGCTAAGGCCAGAAGGAAATGGAGCAACTAAGAGGTCAACTAGAATGCCCTGTGGAGCTGAGAAGCACAGTCTTGCTTCCTTAGGCTTGTATCTGCCGAGTCCTCACACCACAGCCAGGGAGATCATTGAAAGGGTTCCTGAAAAGCAAGGGGACTTAGGACTTAGTCCTTAGGGCTCCACTTCTCCTGCTGCACTTCAGTCAGTCTCCACATTTACAAGAAGCAAGTTTCCACAAACCCCATCGCTAAGGCTGAGGCTCCTTCCAACACCAAATGCACTGGTTCTCTAGTCACATACTGGAGAGCTGGCCAAATCTATGACAAGCTCTCATCCACTGTGATGAGGGTCTTGAGGTAGTCATAGAAAGTGCCATCCTGGGCCTTGAGTAGTAGAGAAATGGGCTGACCCAGGTGATGAGTGACAGTAAAGGGCAAAGCTTCCCTCAGGGTAACCCGTGTTTAACCCCAAGGACATTGTTTCTCCACAGAAGTACAGAGACTGGGTCATGGCTGCATTGACAGGAAGCATATGGGAAGAGAATTCAGAATTCCTTTCCCGCAGCCCTCCCATTCATGAGTCAGTCACCACAGCTGAGCCACATTTTGTCACTCTCCCCTGGAATTCCCCACAGCTCCAGATCCTGGGGACACAGAGTCAGGATGTCGAGGGTTCCCACAGGAAAATGGTGTGTGAATCTCGTATGTGTTTCAGTGTTGACCACTAAGTCACAATCAAGCCTGGATGAGCCTTTGGTTGCCTAGTTTCTGGCCATAGAAACTACCCCAGAGAAATGAAAAACTGCTTAATCATCCCCATTCTACTTACTGTCTACTCAGAGGGAGGACACTAAGGACACAGGACTGCAACAGGTAGACATGGGACACACCACAGCAACAGGGAAACATGGGATACGCCATGGCTACAGGTAGGCATATAGTTACTTCCAGTATATCAGATACTGGTCTGAGAGCTTGGAGAGGACTCAGCCCATTTGATCCTTCTAAGAGCTCTTTATTGATCTTGGCTTTTTGGTTTTGGTTTTGCTTTGTTTTTGTTTTTGTTTGAGGGGTTAGCTTTTCGAGACAGAGTTTCTCTATGTAGCCTTGGTTGTCTTGGATTCACTTTGTAGACCAGGCTGGCCTCGTAGAGATCTGCTTGTCTCTGCCTCCCTGAGTGTAATCCTCCTGAGGCCTACAGGCATGAACCACCGTGCCCAGCAGCTATTGATCTTGTTTTGTAGTCTGGGAAATCGAGCGTAGCATGCTTACAGAGTCTTCCTAAGCACTCATAGCTTGGCAAGGCAGATCCAGAATTCAAACCTACAGTAAGCCTACAGCAAGGCTTGTGGTAGGACCCCTCTGTTTAATATCATCTTCTATCATCTAATTAAAACAGTAGAAAGTAACAGCATGAGGAAGGAATATGTTCCTATATCCAAATGCCTGCTCTTCCCAGGCCAGGTATGAGAGAGGACAGTGTTCGAGGGGTCCAGGGGAAGAGAGTATGTCTTCTGATGCACTTACATAGGGATTCATAAACCACAAGTGTTTACCAGGGGCTGTAGGGCTTTCCAGGCATCAGTGAAGATGAGGTGTAGTTCATAGGGGTCCTCATAGGAGGAAGAATAGATTAAGCAAAAGCAAGAAGGCATAGAATTAATAGTAAAGGGCTGTACTTTCTTTAGTTACAGGCAAAAGGAGACAATGGGACAGCCAGGTTGGAGAAATCTGATTTTAAAAAGACTCTTGACAGCCTAGGTTTTATTTATAAAGCAAGTGATAGCTGTGACGCTTCCAAAGAGCACAGTGTGTACCAGAGCAAGACCTTTGGAAGGTGCCTCAGGGTAAGGCTCGGAGGCCAACTGATGTAGGAATAGAGAAGCAAGTAGCAAGGGTGGTGAGTGGGTGTGAGACTGATAGACAGCTCACAGAGACACAGGGACTGCAATAGATGTACCCTAGGGAGGCAGATTTGCAGGATGTTGGGACAGAAACTGTGTGGGAAGAGAAAACAGGAGTCATGAGGTACCCATCCCATTTTGGGGAATAGTCAGGAAGGAGGCAGATTTTACTTTTAGACTTTTTAAAGCTTTGGCGTAGTAGCAGATCCAGTTAAACAGTGATGGGCCAAATCAGGTAGGCTTCATACAGACTCCTGGGTTCCAGCAGGCTAGCTGAAGGCCACCAAACAGAAGGAAGTCATGAACTCATGAGGACACCGATGCAGCATTCCTTACTCTAGAAAGGCCCATCCAGCTTCCTCCTGTGTAGTTGTGAATGGTATTTAGAGGAGATGGTCCAAGAATACAGAGCCTGGAGCTTGCGTGTGCTTGTGTAGGTCTCTGCTGTACAGCTACACTTGAACAACTTCCCGAATCTCTGTGTGCCTTAATTTTAAGATAAGGATAATTAAGCACCTTACTCCCAAAGGCATTAAGAGATGGGAAACATTAATACACACATAGAGCTTGGATAGTAATTGCTACACAGAAAACTACACAGCATTAGTTAAGATTGTGTTTGTCAATACGTATGATACTTTCTGCTTTTCAAGTCACATTTCCTATCTGATCAAGTTACCATGGCAATGCTGTGAAGCTGCATGTCCACCAGGAAATCTAGGCTTCATGCAGTTAAGCAAGTGGCCTACGTTTGCTGGTAGAGCTGGGAAGAGAGCAGGCCACTGGATCTCTGTCCCCTCATTACTGTTGGAGTATGGGCAGGAGGAAAGAAAGAACATCTTAACATCTTGCACTGTTACCTCTGGTGTATGCTGTTAGTTCAGTCCCTATATTATGCTCCCAATGTACTTCCTCATATCAATAGCCATTTTGGGGCATGAAGAATAGAAGGAGGAAAAAAAAAAAGGAGGAGAGGAAAAGTGGGATCAAGAGATGGGAAATGTGAAAGAGGTGGGTGTTTCTATCTGCACAACCAGAATGGAGGCTCTTATTCAAATCTTCCTCTACTGAGACCTAGGTTTATGGGGGCAAAGCATAGCATACATGCTTTGTTGTCATCCTTGTCAGGATCGTCTTCTCATTTATAATGTGCCAGTGGCCTGGGAAGGTCCCAGGCTCCCTGGCTGTGTACTGACGTCCTGAGAGCAGGGATCACGCCAGCTAATGGACAGATGCCACTGAGGACCACATCTTAAACTCTTGCCTCTCCTTCTAATTAGTTCACAAGCCATAGGATGATCTGTCTTACTCAGTACTCCACTTGCCTGACTCACCATGAAGCTGTGGACTTTGGCTTAAAATAAACTTACTGTGCCTTCTTAAAAAAATATCTGACCAAAAAAAAAAAAAAAAAAAAAAAAAAAAAAAAAGAAATCTTTGCCCTGGGCATTGTCTACAGCACACAAAGTCTGGAGTTAGAGAGGATCACATTCCCACGCTGGGAAATGGTTTTGGGTGGTTCTGTTTGCTTTCTCTATTTTGTTTCTTATTCTGAAGAGAGAGAGAGAGAGAGAGAAAAAAAGATAGCCATTGGTTTGTCTATTGTCTTCTTGCTGGGGAACCTTTGCCAGGTTCCTTTGAACATAATACTCCTAGCTTACTTTTGTAGAACAAGCTTAACCTATGATTGTTGATAAGGAACAATAAAGGCTCATTTAGACAGAATTCTCCATTTTTATAGCCTTGCATCCATGAGACGAAAACTATCAAAACCCAGGAAACCTCAAATGACCATTTATGAGGGGAGAGATAGTATTGCTATTTATGGATGTTAATGGGCACTGTTAAACAATTAGGAAGTTCCCATGGAGTTTGGGGCTTTGTAGGTGACTTTAACATGGCTCCTAAACTGTGAGGTCATGGTGGCAGACCCTACTACTCCCTTCTTACCCACAGCCGTACTCTTCTCCCCTCTCCTCACTAGCACAACAAAAAGAAATACCACCATGGTGAGAGATGTTCAAGGCCAAATACCTGTAATTCTCGTGTGGCACCTAGTGTGGCACCTAGTGTGACAGCACCTAGAAACAGGGTCTTTGGGAGATAATGAGGCTACAATGAAGCCATGAAGGCAGGGTATGCTTTGGAATTTATATTTTTGCAAGATGATGGAGTTCTCTGGACATCTGCACATACCAGAGGAAGGCCACATGAGGACACAGTGAGAGGGAATGTCGGAAGAAAGCCCTCACTCAATGCCCAGGCATGAAGACACCTCGATGTACCTTGCCAGTCTCCAGAATATAAATGTCTCTAGCATAAACCATCAAGGCTATGGCCTGCTATCCTACCAAAGGGCCTGAATTGAGATAAAAGCTGTACAGACTGTAGAGAGCATGTGAGTGATGCTATGCTCACCTCAGACATAAGGACTCATTTATAGAGGCGAGGGATGAGCACAGTCTGGCTAAATGGAAGACCTGGAACTGGAGTTCTACTCTTTAGCTTGGTAGTTTTCTCTCCCAGGGTCTTCTGGGGTCTACGCTGCTTACAATAGTCTTGTGTCTTGGGAATGCTCTGGGCTCCAGGACACGCAGTGTCATATATGGCTGGCAAAGACCAGTTCTAAGCTTGTGAGGCCCCTGTGGAGCCTCAAGCATATAAGGGTGGGAGGAGTTGTTCAGTGCCATGGTCTAGGCAAGGTTAAAGGTGCCTGGTCTGAACCGTGTGGGGTTAAAGTCCCCATAACACCTAGAGACATGGATTACTTCTCTGTGCCTCAGGGGAGGTTTTAACCTGCAAAGTGGAAGCAATTATTGCATATCCCTCTTGTGGGTTTTATAAGCAGTAAAACAAGGTAACTGTGAAATGCTTTTAGAACACTATGTGGCTTAGAGCAAACACTTGTAAAGAGAAGGATGAAGGCCGTGGCCTGGGCGGGATAGTGGTGGCTGAGAGCCTTGCCTGACCACAGCTGCTAGTGCTAATTAGAACTGTCACTCCAGTGAAAGCCAAGAGCAACACATTTCCCACACCTGGAGACAGCTGCAGCAGCCACCATTCTCTACCTGCTGAGAGGGTTCAGATTGGGAAACTGAGGCTCATTGAGTACATCACTGAGAATCTGCACATGTGTTGGGATCAGAGCTGCGTATCCGTGCTTTGGCATTTATGTTTGCTGTGTGTGTGAGAGAGATCTTGGGAAAGCTAACTTAACCTCTCAGAGCATGAATCTCTTCATTCTAGAGAGAAAAAAAAAAAAAAAAAATTGACAGGACTCCCTCAAAAGCTTCTGTGGGGATTAAATGAGAAAGATTACAGGAAGGCATTGCTAAACATGTTAATTTATGTTAATTCTTTAATTACTCTTGCCGTGAGCTACATGGGAGCTGGTGAGCTGTGGAGTGGACTCTAACAGCTACACTTTGGGTGTTGAGAAAACGTAAGGGTGGGGTTGCAGAGAGAGTGAAAAGCTAACCGTGCGGATGAGATGTGTAAAGACTCTAGTATCGCCCTTCTTTATTCAATATATGGAAGGAGGAAAGAAATAGAAAATGGGGTGAAAAACAGAGGTGGAATGTCAGTCCTGGTGTCTCTATCGGGAACTTCCAATGAATGGCTTTCATTGAAGACTGATGGAGGCCGAGTCTTACATAGAATATACGCATGGACATTTAGTGAGTCCTCATTATTTTATTCAATCATCAAAAAGTTGGTAGAGTCTGCTGTGAGTGTGAAACACGCGGCCAGACTCTCAGGGCCACAAAATGTCATAGAAGACTCACTGTCTTTAGGATATTACAGAACGTAAGACAAAATAAACGAAAACTGCTTCACAGAAGTGTGTTAAGGGTCACTGTAGTAGAATGACACTGGATATAAAGCAGAAAACCCCTATATTTGGTCTGGGGGCTGTCAGAACTAAGAGAAGAAAGGAGATGGAACTCTGCCCGGGGTCTTTAAGAACTGTGAGTTTGGTGCACTCAGATACTGGGAATCACAGAGAAGTCAGAGCCAGGTTGAGCCTCCTCTTCAGAAAAGCTATGTACGGTGTTGAGGGCTATGGCTTTTTGTAGTACATGTTGCAGGCAGTCACAGAAACCTTTCTTAGAAGGGAAATTCATGTTTTAGAATTATATCTGGTGGAGCACCCTTTACCAGAAACTGGAAGAGGTAAGTAGAAGTCGGACCCAGAAGTGGGAGAAGCCAAAGATAAGGAAATCACTGTGATGACTCTGGAGATGGCCGCATGGGAGAAGGCGAGGTTCTGACCTTTGCACGGGCAGGTATTCAGTGGACAGTGTCTGATGATGCCAGGGCCTGGGCTTGGGATACAGAGATCATATGTTAATAAGTTAATGTGTGAATATGTGGATACATGCAGGTGCGCACAGGTGTACACACGTGCAAAGAAAGAGCTGATTCATTCTGTGTTTCCTATAGCACCTTGGTCTGTGTCCCACTCAGTTTTCTTGCTCTTCACAGAGCTTCCCCTGCTCGGCTCTGGCCCCTAATAGAGCATGACTTAGGCATGTTGTGTCCTCTTCTCTGATGCAGAAAATCCAAAAGGCTTTTTGTTTCCAGCCTAACCTCAAAAGCCAGCATTCGAGGTAACTGCTATCACCTGTGAGGTGGTGGTACTAGGGACTTGCTCTTCCTCCCAAACACCAAGTACAGGGTGTATGGCTTTGCCTAGACACACACAGCACGTCCAGGGTCATGCAGCGTGGAAGCAACACAGCTGTGTTCTGTTCTGCAATCAGACTTCTAAATTAACAGAGGCAGTGCTGATACCGAGGGAAAAGGAAAGGGACATTTACTGTGGCTTTTTATAAACCGCAAAGGAAAACAAAGAGAACTGCAACGATCCACAGCACACATTGCAAGAAATAAGAGCTAATTAAATGTTTCTTTAAAAAAAAGGGGAGGGGGAGCAAATTCTTGGAGTGGATATGAGGAGAGACTAGTCTATGCTGGACTGGGCTTTCAAGCTCTGATCTGCCAGCCTCCACCACCTGGACGCTAGCATTACAGCCAAGTGCATGGTTTATCTGGTGCTGTGGATTTGAACCCAGGACCGTGTGCATGCTGTGCAAGCATCTTACCGAATGCGCTACCTCCTAGCCCAAAGTTCCCTCACCTCTTATTAATACGGTGTTACTATTTGTAAAAGACTCATGAGACCAAATGCAATTCGTTAGGAACCACTGGGGGTCAGATGTGTTGAGTGAGAGCTTCAAACAGATGTTGTCACTGTAGGAGCTTGGCGTCGTTGAGCTCTTTCATAGACAGAGAACTCTGGACAAGAAGGATCGAGGTGACAGTCCTTCCAAGCCCACATGGCCAGTATGCAGCATGTCAGGATACAAGCCGAGATCCCTGGGATTTCACAGGCTATGCAGCCTCCATTGCCTATTCAGCTTCTCTCTCCATCAGAAGGTGAAGGACTGTGCTCCCAGATGTGGCTGGAAAGCCTCAGGCAAGTTCCCGCCATAGTGCCTCTAAGAGAATCTTAGACTGAAGGGAACCTTAGGAAGGACTAACCTATCACCATCCATAGACACACCCAGGCCAGAGCCTGGGAGTCAGTCCACTCATCCATAATTAATGTCTTCTTTCCCCACTACTTCACACTGTCTCAGAGGTTAGCTGCTTCCTATAGAAGGCTGCTGCCCTTGTTTTCCTAATCATGAAAGTTTTATTCTTGCTGAGCCTGATAGGGAGCTGCAGAATTAACACCTTCCCTTCAGCAATGGAAACACGTGGGCTGTGTCTTTCAGGATAATCTATATCAGCAGAACAAATAAGAAATGACTCCATGGCGGCAGAATGCGTCTATTTAAAATTAGTGCTCAGCATCTTGAAGCACAGAGCTCTCACCCAAATACTTAGCCCAAGAATAAACATGCCCCCCCCCACGTTGTTGCACTCCTGCTGACACGAAATATACATCTCAGTATCTGAATCCTGAGTACAAGGGATGCCTGCACAAAGAAGGCTCCGGCACACTGTTTGGGGGAGGAGCCTGTCCTGGAAACCGGATCTGAGCTTCCTACTGGTCCCTACTCAATGTGAATGTTCTTCCAAAGGAACAAGTGATGCATAGTCACAATTATTTGAGTCTCAATGATCTTGAACAAAAATCTATTGTGTTTTCTATAAACCGAGAGCCTAAAGGGTTTAAGAACAAAGCTCCACATTAAGGCAGGAAGCTTCAGCGTAAAGGAAACCAGAATAGACCTCCTAGGTAAGCTATAATCATGTGGTTTCTCAGTTTTACATGGCTCCAGATCTCTAAGATTGCACCAGTGCGTGACTAGAGACAGTTGGGGTTAGGTGGATGTGGGGAGAATTGAGTGGGGAGACCTGATTCGAATAAGAATCCTCCTCTGGATATGTGACCAGAATATGGATTTGAAACAGTAAGTATGGATGAGACCAGAGTTGACCTGAAGCCTCAGGCCAAACCTTTGCCATGGACAGGTTTCCATTATGGCCTCCACCATTCCCTTACTTGTAAGAGACAGCAGGGCTAACTATAACCGCCTGACAGATCCCTGAAACAGGAAAAGTGACAACAATAAGACTGTGTGACAGTCCTCCCTGGCTTAGTCCTTGATTTAAGAGAGAGTTTAAGCTTGGTGACATGCAGAGCATGTTGGATTCTAGTGCAAAAGGCAGCCAGAGTATGTGGAGCAAAGAGATCAGGTAGCTTTCACCACAGTTCACACTCTCTCACCTGATAAGAAAACAATAGTAAAATTAGTAAAATAACATAGATCATAAGAAGAATTATAACACACAAAAACAAAGGGAAGTGCTATTGGGAAGGTTAGTTAACAAAAATGTTAACACAGAGCCTTGTCTCTTGGGCTGATGGGAACTCCACTTCTGAGGCGGAAGCCACTAGAGGAAGTACTTCCCATGTGAGGCATGGACCAGAGAGTCCTTGGATCTGCAAACCATCATCTAGATGGATGCAAATGTGTTTCCAGATTTTTTCCTTTGAAGCTACTATGCCGTGAAATGTTTACGGTGTTAGATTTATAGTGTTGTTCTTCTGAAGGGGAGCTGAGTCAAAGTCAACCACAACAGTCTCATTCTAACAGAGTTACATACTAACAAAGACTTTGGAACCCATGGTGGTTTTTTAAATCAAAGATCTTTTTCAGTTGTACAAGGCTTGTAAGACTAAAACATGAGAGTATTTTTTTTTTTCTGGGAACTATCTCATCATTGACGTTTCTGCAGTGTCTGGGAATGGTGGTTAGAATTATACCATGCAACACACAACCTTCCCTAGATGATTTTTTTCCATTTTATTATTTTATTCATATTACATCTCGATTGTTAGCCCTTCCCCTGTTTCCTCCCATTCTTCCCTCCCTCCCACTTCCCCCCTTCTCCCCTCCCCTATGTCTGTGATTGAGGGAGACCTCCTCCCCCTATATATGCTCTTAGAATATCGAGTCTCTTCTTGGTAACTTGCTATCCTTCCTCTGAGTGCCATTTTAGGCGAGAGTAGCATGGAAGAATAAGGAAATAGTAGGACGTACAGGGTCCTGGAAACCTACAAGAAGAACTTTATGACAGGCAGATCTGGGTCCTGGGGTCCTCTTCAAACGAAGGCTCCAGCCAAGGAGAATATAGGCATTAAACTTCGAACCCTTACCAAGACCTAGCCAACGAACATGATATTCTCCACCGTTGAGTGGAGAGTGAGATCTGACTCTCACACGAACTCTGGTGCCCCTTTTCTGACCACGTCCTAGATGATTTTTTTTTTAAAGCACGAGCAACAGGAGTGGGCTTACAATAGTATCCCCATTGCTTGTTCTGTTAAAATTCTACTTACAAAACAATCCTAAAGCAGCTTTTTACTTAGGCAAGAAGCTGATACTTGGTCAAACTAGCCAAGAACATCATTTCTGCAAGCCTCTCGTTTTCTATTTTTGTTCTCTAGGAATCGTGGTGCATAAAGACAAGCTAGATCTTGGCAAAGACAAGGCAAAGCTAAGCTTCAGTCCAATGGAGAAAGTGACAACACTTGGCCTGTGAAGGCCTGCATTTGTGAAAGGCGAATAACACACACACACACACACACACACACACACTGTAAAACAACAAAAAACCCAACGAACAAAAGAGAAAAGAAGCAGGTTGTAAATTATGAAGCAGGTTGTAAATTATGAACGTTCTATGCATCTTCTTTTGCGTCTGTGTACATGCATGCGGATGTCTATATATGTCATTGTGCATGTGTGAGGGCACATGCGGATGGTGTGTGCACTTTTGCACACATGAGCATATGTGCATTCATGCACGTGTGTGTTTGTGTAGGTTAGAAGCCAACTTAGAGTATCATTCCTTGAGTGTTATCCATCTTGTGTTTTGAGGCAGAGGCTTTTGTTGGCCTGGAGCTTGCCTAGTACATTAGGCTAGATGGTCATCGAGCCCCAGGGATTATTCTGTATCAGTCTTCCCATTGCTGGGACTACAAGAGCACACTACTATGCTCGCATATTTTTAGTGTAGGTTCTGGGGATTGAACTCAGGTCCTTAGGCTTGCATCCCACGTGCTTTCTCAAGTGAGCCGTCTCCCTAGTTCTTCATTTTCAGTAAAATGAACTATTTTTTTCTTTAGGGATCTAGCAAACAGAAGGGAGTTTCTTGAGCTCTGGGAGGTATTGAAGCAGAGTGTCATTCTTTGTGACATGGACATTGGTACCAGTGACTGCATAGAAGCCTGGAAAACGAAACTACCAGCGAATGCAAACATGCACGGCAAGTGGCAACCTGCTCTATGTTCTGGGAGATAAAATCAAAACCAGAATATTGTCGTATGAAAACGGAACCAGAACAAAGACAGGTAGATAGGTAAAAATCAATGTCATCAATATTTATAACAAAATACTTAAAAGGGCCCAGCTCCTTTGTCCATCACAATTTTACAGTCCTAAGGAAACCCTTGAGAAAAGGTATATTGTGAAAGACCTTGCGTTTATTCCTAACTGAACTTATTTTCTAGTGGTTAAGACTCATAGCTGACGAGCAGAACTTTTGACGCTGGTATTAGCTATGGTTTTATCTTGTTTAATTTTC